>NC_139346.1:138237102-139484602 GCF_055883805.1 Amblyomma maculatum
TTTCGGAGGAGTAGCGATGAGCAACAGTGTATAGAGCGCTTCGGGTGAATACTGATGAGCCTTCATATATGAACGGTAAGGAAGACGTACCTGGCAACGTCCCTGTGTTTGCTTAACACTTGGGTTTTGTATATGGAGAACCTCTTTATCACCTCGCACCTTCTGGAGCAAGTGTGGACAGGATTCACTAGGGTGTGTTGATGAAGTGGTGCTCATTTATAAGCGACAGAGCCTCGTGTGTTCAGTAGAGCTTAAGGAGCACGCTCGCGCCAACCTTCTCTCCGCTGTATTTTCGTGACGAGGTTTTCACTTGCTTTGTTTCCTTCGAAGTTCATATTTTGCCATGTTTATACGCCATTGAGAACTTGAAACTTATTTGAAATTTGTTCGAGCAGATTTCACTTTAGTTTGGGAGAGCTAGGTGAGTGGTCACGAGCTCCGATATGACAACAATCTCGTTAATGGGCAATGTATACAGTAGGTTCCGGAGGAGAGCCTTAAGAATTGTCTCTGTAAAGGCTCTCGGAGACACTTTCTTACCCGATCGCCGGTTTCGATTAAATATTGTTGCCGCTTCCTTTCACCCCAATGCTGTTAAGCGCTCATTGCAAAGTATTGCGTTCATGCAGTAGTAGTCGCAGAGCTAGAACTGGTAGTACTAGAGCTAATGTTGTTTTCCTAGGAGCCGCAGTATATAGAAGCAGTGGTACTAATAGTAGTGCAGTTGTTATTGTAGAGTTAGCGGTAACGGTGGTAGTAGTGGTAACAGTATTTATGGTGGCGATGCATCGTAGTGTTAGTAGCATCGAAGTAATTGCGGTTAGTAGTGACAGTAGTAGTGGTGAAGTTTATCGGAATGATAGGTGCTTGCGTTATGCAACTGGAACGGCAGTAACTTTGGAAGGAAAAATGTGTGACAAGTCCTGAAGAATGGTTAATCGCAGAGAGGGTCTCACTGGAACCATCTCACGGTGCTTACTGCAGGAGGAGTTAAAGCAATAGTCATGAAGTCATTAGAACACACAGTGACAATGCACAACGCTTAGGACATCGATAGCGGTCGCGCCACGCGAGACCGTATATATTGACTACACACACAGAAAACATCAGTAAAAAGGAGATCTTGAACTCCAACTCCTTAGGTAAAACATTGTTTTCGGCTGCGGCATACGCCGTCGACGCGCAGCCCGTTTATAGAGAGCAATTCAATTTGCATGAATCCCGTAACGTCAGTAGTACAGCCGCCGTGTGGTGCCACCTTGGCACTCTTAGGCTCGCGAAGCGCTCCTGCACTGCTTGTGTGATGCCTTTCAAGAGCGTCTTAGGCTGGTAACCATAAATAGAACAGTGTCCAGTGATCTCATTTCGCGTTGTTTGCTCTAGACCTGGTGCGCACGTTAGAAAAATGAAATAAAGAATACAGAGCTTACCGGCATCCTCCTTAGGTGCGATAAACTTGCATTAAAGAAAGACCGAATACTTCGGATGGGTGGTAGAGGCTAGTACCGAGACCTTCTCTTCAAGAAGCCGTTACTTTACTGTGTTAAAAAAAAAACACTGGCGAACAGCTTCATGGCGAGAACAATGGCAAAACGCCAATACCGTCCTGATTCGATCCCAACAGTAGATTCGTGAAGCTCCATGGCTAGCAAAGACCATAATCGAATCCTAATGACATCAACGCATATGTTTCACTGTGCACACACCAACACAATGTTAGACTTTGTATAGTCAATCGTGGCTGAGTTTGACTCTCGAAAGGCTAGTCAATGCTTCGGCAGTAGTAATTAAGAGAAGGCGTATTTCGTGTTCATCGTTATCAATAAGTACACCAGTTCCCATTGAAATCATCCGTACCAAGGGTGTTTGCCTCATAATGTTCTGCTCAGTTCAATCTAATGATTTCCTTCAAATTTCATATAGCTGAAAGAAATTTTATATTGTAGGCAATTTTAACGTTACATGTTATAACGTACGTGTTTTATTACCCATTTCAATAAAAAAGAAATGTGCATTGCAATTATTGCAATGCTTGCGGTAAAATTCTTAGACCTGCTTTGCATTGTGCCTAAATTACAAACAGTTTCTTCGTCATGTATTGCACAATAGAGACAAGGACTATCTATGCACGGATCGGAAATAAATTTTACAGGCATGGGCCTCGGACTCGTTTCTCTAATGTTTTTCGGTATTTACTAATGTGCACGTTTTTCTCAAGACAGTACGTTAGCAGGTTGTTATGTCTAAAAAACAATGTACACGTGACATAAACTCTATACGTGGTGACTAATTTCAGCGCAGCAGGTTCTGCAAGAATGGCAGAGTCGTTAATATAAGCAGCAGTTGTAACTCCTATTTAGCCACGCTGTTGTCAAATTTCCAATAACCTTGCTGTTCGCAATAATCTGAAAGGCTATATGAGGTGAAACGTGTGTTTACATGTACAGATATGTAACCACACGTTTTTTCGGAAGAGGCGCAAGGTAATCCTTGCTTTGGTGAGCGCAGGGAGATGGGTGGGGTAGGGAGAGGGGGAGTGCTCGACCCACGTTTTTTTCTCTTCATAGTCATCTTCCTGGTGTAGAGAAAGCGTAGTAAACTGTGCGTGTCCTTAACCTTCATCGGCGACACATTTCAGGCAGCACATTTCATGGAAAAAACGAATAACGACGGCTATGTGGGATGCAGTTCTGAATTTTGCATTTTGCATACCAACACTGGTTTTGCATGGTAAAGGTGAGAGCTATGAAGCGCTCCAGGGCGAATTGTAGCGCAACCTATCACGTACGCGTTGTCAAGCGGCTACACTTGAGGTACACACGTTTGTGTCAGCTTTAAATCTACATGAACAGCTTAGTAGCTAAACCATATTTGCGCGATTTCAGCTTTCCTTCGGAAGGCGGCCAGAAACTTAATGAAGATAAAATACTATGCAGGGCTGTAACTAGGTGAGCACATGCGCATAAATATTTAAATGTAAATTTCGTGCAGTACCAACACTGAAAAACGCTGTGCTGAGTTCTCCTAGCGGCTAACATAGAGCGCACTGAAAAGGAAAAAAAAAAAAAAGAAGTCTTGAGACGTTGATGTGTGTGTACTTTACCGAGCTTGGAAATAAAATATTTTTTTCCACCACGATTGCTGATTGACAGATAGACCATAAAAAATGGCAAAATACAAGTTCACAGGAGGCTGCGCTCTCGGAGCCGAATTCGGATGTCCCCATAGTAAGTAGATAAATATCTTAATGGCCTAACCAAAGAACTGACTACTACAACCACACATAAATACACAACCAATTCGGGCCATCTGCTAATTGCGGCAGCTCGAAGAGGGCCTTCGTTAATAAATGTTTCTTCCCCAGCACCAGTTTGCCGCATGGTGCGAGCGTAACTGCCATCGTTGCAGCAATGGCGGCCGCATCATGTGATTAAATATGGCGGCGCCCATGTTCCCGTGCTGAAAATCGTCTACAGGGTAGAACCAGCGATGATGAGAATGAACAGTGACCGACGAGGGCCAAACATGCAGCGTCCTCTCGTTGTATAGGGCCATGAGCGGTGCAAAGAATACAGCTGATTTGCCCACCGCGGATGCTAAATGCGTCTTCAGAGGGAAGTCTCAATGACAGCGGCGCCAATATGTAGAAGTGCTCGCCGCTGAAGTTGACGCAAAACGTCTTTGGAGAAAGGATTTCGTGCTGCCGAAGCAGAATCTCACGGACATCGCTGCATAGGCTTAGGTGTGTGCGCTTCGTTTTTCATAAACTAATGAATTGTTAGATCTGGAGGTCAAAGCTAGGTAATTGGGCAACCAACTGCCAATATCATTATATAAGCAAAATCATGTACTTATGTGAAAGCCGTACACTCTTAAAGAAGTTTCATTCCCAAATGCTTGCAAACTACTCAATCGGGCTGGAGACATCGAGCACAAGGCGAGCAATTAGTGCACATTCTACGTAAAAAAACGCTGTCTGGGCAAAACAGTTGAAGTTGCATTTTATATATTGTGTTGATGAGCTTCCCTGATAGGCTTTGAATTTTGCAATGAAAGCAAAAAGAAATGTGCGTGTTTTGGCAGCGCCCGCTCAGAAGATAATTAGGCCATACTGATCCGAAAATTTGTTCCTAACTTTTGCAATAAAGCCGAGATGGACACAAAAGGTGGATCAAGAAGAGCATGTCCACAGGATTAGTTTCAGCTGACTTTCGTAAATATTGTGAGCACCACCGTCCAATACGATTTAATAAATATGTCGTCGCGGCGAATTGAGTTTTCGTTTAAAAACATTCACTGCGAGAAACAACCTTGTTATATTGGGTCTGCGTTCATGTGCCAATTTTCCTGCTATCTAAAACATTCTTGGTAATTCACACGCAAGATTCCAAGAAAAAGATATGGTCTATTTCGCATTATTCTCCAGAGACCACCTATAGTGGCAGCTAGACGAATAAGCATTGATTCAACGAAACGCTCAGTGCGCTTTATTTACATAAAAGAAAAGAGCAAAGGAGGAGTATCATACAAAAAACCGACGGGAGGATGTCACTAGTGTAAGATCATTGTATTAATGTGATAAAAAGATTATAATTCTAAGAAAGTGAGTAAAAGTGCTGACTTGAAATTATCTGTAACAAAAACAAAAGGGCTTGCTTGCTTGCTTGTGCGTCTACAAATTTCCGAAAAACAAAACGAAGTAAGCTTTTATACCGTGCTGCTGCATTCTAACGGAGTACTTTTTGTCCTGTTGTCCAGGGTTAGCTATACTAGTTTTGAAGCAAACGAAAAAATTAACTAACCGATTTTGTTTCCATTTTTGTTTGTGTATTGTGTTTACTAAAAGAATTAACTCGAGTGAAGGCTATGCAGCGTGTTTTCTTCGACCTGCACAACACCCGGAAGGTGCCAGACCTTCCCGCTGCGAAGTTCTTATCTACGCCGATGATCTCGGTAAGCCCTGCTCTTTTCAGACCCCGGGGACTGGGCGATGCAGAGCAGAGGGAGACTAATCTTCTAATTAACGGTTGCTTTGCTTCCCGGCGGGCGCTGCTAATAAGCTATTTGGCTCAGGGGCGTTTTCCCTCATCACACCCCAGAACACTCGTTTCCCCCCATTTTTGTTTTTCGAGGCGCCTGTGTGTTCATTTGTTCTCTTTTCTGACACATTTGAGGTGTTGTTCAGTAAAGGGGCGTTGTTTGACTTCACGCTTCCGGGTGCTGCTAAGTGAAAGCTGCTGCTGCTGCATCTAAGGATACAGGAGTGCAGCGTTATCTACGCCATATGAGGAAAAATGATGCGGCATGCATGATGCGGCCTAAGTTGTAAAGTGTGTAGTGTAATGCGCTCTAAGGTGACGTGTTTTGGCTCTTGGAAGAAAAAACTTATTAGTGCTATGTTATTTCGAACCACCCTTTTGTACATGTGAAATTCACTTCGCAGTCATGTGATCTCTTGTATACTTATACCTTAACCGAAAGGGATCCATTATGTTTCGGTAGTTTTCTTCCGGTCTGCTTCTTGCCTCGCTACCCCTACCTGCCGCTAGTACACGGCATATCATATTCCCGCCACCATTTTCCAGCCGAAGAACGAGGCCCAGCGTTGATTAGAGCGTTGCCAACTTTACTATACTCGGAGACAACTTTCTGTGGCAATGGAGCCAAAGCTACGGGACCGGGCTTTCCCAGCTGTGTTACTACGCCATGTTGTTCCGCGTACCTGACCTCGGCTGCGGTCTCGGCACTGCGCACGACGTACGCTGTCAAAAACAGACGCTCATTACGAACCCGCGCAGAAATAACTTGACTAAACGGCAGACGCATCCCGCTTGTCCCCGCGTACGCTACTTAGACTTTGCGAGATTGTCGACAGGCCGCGCCGCCATCGCCATGAACACTGCGTAATACACTCCCGCCGTACTGGCTAGTACTGTAGTATAAGCATGAGACGATAATTAGGTTAATAGTTTCATAATGGTATAACGTTCCAGAGCATCACTTGCGAAAATTTTGCAGGCACTATATTCTTGTGCAGAGCGAGCTGATGCGTTTCGGCTCCGTAGCTTCTACCATATTTCCACAGAAAGTTGTCCCCGACTATAGATCGCCTGGCCTGCATGCCTGCGTGGCATGCAGATTTATATCCACAGACGTCAGATATCTCAGCTGGTTGCATTAGCAATGCATGCACTGTAAAGCAAGCTTTATTTCCAAGTGGCTGTCATTTATGTGACTTTAACACTTAATAGTCGAATAAAACGAATAGTGGAATGAATGAAAAATGGATCTAAACGGCATCTTCTCCTTATATAACCATCGTTCTCTCGTTCTTATTTTAGTTACTTACCTTAATAACTTTTTCTGTCGTGTTGGCACGCTCTAGATAACTTAAATTTTTATTCCTTCTTTAGCTTCCCTGGCGCTTGCTGCACTCCTATTCTCAAGGCTTTTGTATTCGACAGACCACACTATGTGCATCTTATTCTGCTAGGCTCCCCTTGTTTTGCCACATGTTTAAAAGATTTATTTCGCTCTGGTCATTGGGCATTACTGTAGTATTCTTTTGTACTCATTTTTTATTTATTCCAAAAGAGCTAATTAAACCTCATGGACTTATTGCGGCGCATTGTGGCTTACATGAAGAAACTACAGCTGCATTTAATTTCTTAAAATGGATCGCGCACTGTGCCCACATCAAAAACAAACAAACCATTGACCTCGTTCTGAGGCGCCAGTCCCTCAGCAGCTCGCAGATTTGTGCATTGTTCCGCTGGCCTACCTACACATAAATAATCCTGCCGATTTCCCATCTACGTAACACTAACGGCCCAGTCCAATATCTCCCCTTGGCCGGAACTCGAACACGAAAGTTTGCATCTATGATTTACCACGGACACATGGTCGGCAGCAACGTTTGTGCCAGACAAGTGCCCCACTGCGTAGCCAGGGTTGTGAATAATTTTGTTGAGCATAAATTTTGGTAGCTAATATTTTATCTCTTATTGCGTCAAACAACCTAATTAAAAAAGGCTTTGCAATAAGCCGGCGTTCTGGAAATGGCCAATTAAGGTGTTAATGAAAATGATTACGTTTCATTGGAGCGAAGGCAGGTTGATAAACAGACGCTGTTTTCTGTGTGCTTCCTTGGACTGCACGACATAAAGTAAAAAAAAATGGTGGTTTTATCCGTGCTACGCCAAGATTATTTCATTGCAGAAATGCATGCGTGCTCACCCATGCTCTGTTGTCAAAAAGACAGAGTTTGAGGAAACGCAGCTTTAATGACGCTTGTGTTCTGTGCTGTCGCGGTCACAACAGCTAGTCACGGCATGTGGTAACCACAACTACGCACCCTATTCGTACTGGTTACATCGACATGCCATGCAACGATCTAATCATTGTAAGATGCACTTCTGGCAGTGCCTTTAAGTAGGTTGTTAACAATTGTGACCACAAATAGATCGCGCACAAACATTGGCAACCATAGTGAATTTTTAACGTCGGCTTTATTTAAAGACGTCACAAATGATGAGGCCACCGTCAGGTACCTGCACAGTGCTTGAGTGCATACTGGCTTAGCTGCCTGTCGAGGGCTCTCGCCCGTACCTTGCGAAGGCGTTCTCGCTATCGCTGACCGTCGACATCCGAAGCAGACGCTCTCGCTCATTGCAACTGAAGGCGTTCTTGCTCGCGTTTGTGTTTGTGGTTCAAACTCTAGCTTGTTGTTTTTGAAGATTTTGTTGCTCTTGCTCTTCTATCCTCAACGCTAGCGCCCTCGTTTACGAAGGCGATCGTGTTCTCGGTGATCGGAAGTAGCACTTATTAATGGTTCCGCCGAAGTCGACGCTGTTATGGGAAGTCATAGCGGTTGACAGTTGATTAGTGGGATATTCAAAAAGAGAAAAATGGGATACATGGGCACCATCTTGCGCTATTATCGCGATTCAAACAAAAATGTGGTTTGCAAAGCATGCGCAATATGGTGCCACTTGTCAATAAGTTGCTTGCCATGGCGTCAGGGCATCAACGTTAGAACCTGTCCCAAACTAACAGTCATATGTCTTCGGATTATCCTTAGTGGCTGTAGTAAATATATAATATCCACAGTGAGTAAGTTTTCATCTGTAGTTATTTTAAAGTCACTTACAAGAACAAAACATGAACAATTAAAAATGCCTGTGGTAGTCCGTAGTGCACAGCTTGACATCATTTTGCCTTGGCTGACGCAACCGCGATGGACAATAGGTGGGGCAGCTCCTGGCCCCACTGGGCTGGGACTGGTAGGTCACTGCCGCTTGCGGCGGGGGTCTAGCCTGCCACAATATTTTTATCTGTTGTACGCCGTCATTGCACCCGCTACCGTTTTGGTGCCGGACGGCGGCTGTTTCGACATGCATCTTTCTCTTGGTCTTCTTTTTTATTTTTCTCTATTTTCTGTTCTGTGCTCACGAGGCAGCGGAGGTGGCTCAGCTACAGAACCAGTAGCAAGCCCGTGCATTCTCTTTTCCTACCTTCAGTCGCAACAACAACAGTAGGAGGTAAATATGCAGCCGTTACGTGCATTCTTGCAGCATTATTACGTATGCTTTATGCACTTTGCTTTTAACTATGTACACTTTCTGTTCTCTCATTTATCGCTGCTCATGTAAACGCCTAATAGATCTTTTTCTAAGCACCACCCCGTTCCAAGCGACTCATTTAGGGTAGCTGAACTTTTGGCCAGTTGTAACTTGTATAAAAACGAAAAGCAGTGAGCGGCCTGTGGAATTAAGATGGCGCAGTGCTGTTGCTCACGTTTCATGCCGTTACAGCTCCACAGTGGTGTTCGAGGTTCCAGTCCTGTTGGTGCTGCCATGCATTTAAATAGAGAGAGAGAGAACAAAAATAAAACGATGTCGAAGCAAGCACCACACGTGGCTGCACAGAATTATGTAAGGTCGCACCAAAAGAATATTGGCCGTATACAAACAAGTTGAAACACTGGAATGCGGACTGCTCTTTACGGTATGCTCAAAATACTCAGTGAAAGAGAATGAGCTTGTTCACATATAATGTCTCGAAATATCAATTATAAAAGTACATCCTAGTCCATGAGTAGGCTTATCAGTTTCTTGAAGATATAGCGCAAAAAAGACTGAGACAACACAGATGTAGACAGGACAGGCGCTATGTCTTCAAAAAACTGCTACCAACTAGCCCAAACCAAACATCTGAGGCTTATAAGTGTCAAGGTCTGATAGAAGAATGGAAACATGCTCGCCGTAAGAACACTAACAACATGAATAGAAGTGTTCCTGTCTCGACATTTGCCAGAGATAGGAAAAGGAGGATCAGTGGCGACGCTTGAAAGGCATTCAATAAACGGAAACGTGACGCCTACTTGGCTAACATTGATAACCTTTAATTTTTCCTGGGGCCACGTGTCACCAACAAGGCCGCACGTCCCTTAACGTGGCAGTCAGCGGGAATAAATTACTGGGATAAAGTATCGGTGTGATCGCTACTAATGCTGATCGAAATATCAGCATGCGATTTTAATGTATAGTGAAGACCTAAAGTCCATCACAAACGAGTTTAAATTACTTACTACGCCTCTTATTTTGATGCTGAATTCGTAAAATAAGTTTCAACAAACTGCCACACTTGAAAAGACCTTGTGTTACAAGTGTTCAAAACATCTGTAGCAGACCAAGTTTGCAACGTGTCGCACAGTTAGGGAACCCATTGTATGTCATTAAAAAGCGGTATGAGAGAGCCGGATCTAACCCGTTTTGGTGTGGACGGATTGCGGAATGCTTGGAATAAAAGTCTCGACGCTGTGATGTGGCTTGGCAGTCCAAAATGTCGTACTAATGTTAGGGTTTCAACCTTTTTCATGTCAAAACTCTCTCTAGCCAGCAGCACACTTGTACGCACGGCGGAAATAAAACTGCATGCAGTCATTTTTGATGTCCTGCAAGGAGTGACCGTTGAACAGTACACGGCTTTATCCTAACCTTCCATTAGCATTGCGGTCATAATATTGACAGGCTTGGACGGAATTTGAAACTACGGACAGGCTGAGGCTATTATCATTGAGAAGAGGATTTCTCTTAGTAACCTCCAATAGACCGCGAATTATCTTCGGTGACCTAAGGGCGAAGCACAAGCCGCAAAAAATGACGTTGTCCTCGCTGGCGTGATGTGATAATATAGAAACGAGAAGATATATCACTAAAATTACACTCTCTCAATTGTTTCGAAAGTGATAGTTTGTGCATAATTTGTTCCTCCAAGCGTTGACCGACGTTTCTTTGTCTAATTTCAATGGCTACCAGTGAATTCTTGCAATCTTTTCCACAACGACTGCAACCTTTTTTTTATAACACTCTCACGAGACGTGTTCAAAAAAGTTTGGTTTTTCTTGGTGGCACATTTTTAGAAGTTCTCCTTTTATTACCTAATTTGAAGGGGCAAATACCTTTTGGAAGAACGTTATTCTGATCCTTCTTCACTCCAAGTGTTCATAACGATTGGAAATCGCCCTTTAATTTTCCCCTGGGGCTCAAGCTGAACAAAATACATCGAGAAAATGCGAAAAGGAAGGCGAATGAAGTCCCCCCGAGGAATTGCGATCGAATCATTTTACTTCAGTGTTTTTAGCTATCCTTCTCAATATCTGCCGAAACAGCCACTGCTATTTCACCAAAGCTTACTTAAGTGGCGTGAAAGCTCTGGATTAAAAAAACAATCATCATATATTAATGCCCATGAAAGCGCAGACCGTGGAATTCGGAACGAAATAACTAAGTTGTTACTGGCATGCATATGAATACAATAAGAAAAGGGTGACTTACTAAAGGGGAGGCAATTTACATTCATCAATACTCGAACATAAATTTCTTTTTTTTTTTTTGCATTGCAAGTATCGCAGTAAATACTGCACATCCGCTTCTTTTGTTTTAGCTGCCGCGGCAAATTGAAGGGGGGAGACAACCGGAAACATTATATGACGCGGGATAAGACTACAAGTTGTAGACAGTAAGAGAACATGTGACGAAAAGAACAGCAATGACCAAATTTCTTCCATAAAGCAAGAAATGAAAACAAACAAGAGAAGGACAATCTACCAAAAAGGCCAAAGTTCTACTGCCCAGGTGACGTTAAAGGGAATACAAATGAGCGGTGTAGGTTCTCCTAAAGCCTTGACTTTCATTGGTATATTCCTCCTGGCGCTCTTGCAACTTGCCTAAACGAATTGTATATTTACGTTCGGGTGACAAAATATCGCGATAGATGGTTGAATTAAAACAAAACCAAGCTAGGGAGAGAACATTGATTCCACTGCAGTGCTTTTCCTCCAACGTCCTCTCTTTTCCAGTAATTACATTCCTTTCCGAGCCATTTCAGAGCAGGCCAGAAACGCCACCAGTTCCCCCTGTTTTAATGGGTTTTCTGTCGTGCGCTCAGGAACGCGAAAATTTAGCCCTAGTCAGGTAACGAAGTGCAGGAAGGAACGTTTTCTGCTCATGCAAAAAAGAAGAAAAGAGTTTTTATTTATATTGCTCCAGGAGGTGCTGAAAGCACAAAACACAATTTACGGTAAATGGTGCCCTTTTTGGCGGTAGGTAGGACATGTATGCACGGAACAACTGCCAATTCGGCGCCATTTAGGAAAAAGAGAAGAAGAAAAGAAAGAGAAGCAAACGGTCACGTGACGATCAGGCTATCATCACTTAACGGTGGAGCTTGATGAAAATGGGAATTCAAGCGTCAGCCGCTGCTGAGTTTCGCTCCGAGTGAGAGTACGATACGGCATTCTCGGATTGTCATTAATCATGTGCAGTCTCGATAGTCCGCTCAATGATGTGCGCCGTGATCAATGTGCGTGACTAATTAGGTTCGTATTGACTCGAATCTAAGTCAGCCTCGATTTCAAGCCGACACTCGAAGGTTGAAGGCCAGGAATAAAAAATCATTTTCTTCGAAACAATCCCTACCCAAAAACAAAGGAAGCTGGCTTACCATTTCCCAAAAATGCCTTACCGTTGCGCTATTCCTGTACCCCAGCATACCATGTATAAACGACCCGTGGAATTCAGCGGTAGCGACAAAACACTGACGATATTTGATGGTGACAAAACAGCACCCGTTCACTCAAATCGTTGCGTCAGGTCTCTTCGCTACCCTCTGAAACAATTACCTATCTTCTATTAAGTGTATTCGAACTGCATCACTTTCTGAACCAGTGGGCGATCAAGATTATCGTGAAGTAATCCCAGGCTGCCCCTATTCAATTTGCTGCTTCTGTTATTAGCGATGCGGCCTTGATGCAGTCTTTTGGGGTTAGCACGTGCATCTTAGTGAGTGACTTTAGATGAACTATACATAAACCTTTCGCAGGGAAGCCTTGAAGGGCCTGTTAATACAGACGTACAGGGGTCGTATCCAGCCTGTTGTGCATCGAGGTATGATTGCGGCTTCCCTGCGAGCTTTGGCGAGTGTTCCTTTAGTTTCTTCGGTCAAGTCATTATTCATGTGTCCACTGTGTGAATCGAAGCGGTCGTGAGTCCTTTAGCTATATGCGTGCCGAGAGAAATAAAGAGCGCCAGCTATTACGAAATCGTTGTCGGACCTAGCGAGGAGCGCTAAAGTCTGAAAACCGCGAGACTTGAGAATTCAAGCTCTATTCATAGCCAACGTTCAGTCTCCACGGTCCCTTGGCAGGATGAATCTCTGCTACTGGTGACATACCTTCTAAAACTAAACAGCACATTCTTAAATCATTTAGCCGGCTACCGCTAGGATTTATAAGGGAAAAAGTGCTGTACTTTGAGCCTTTTGTGCACACCACTCGCATTGATCTTTCCAGTGTCAATACGTTCACGTCGTGCTAACATGATTGTATATATAATTCCTCAAAAGCATCCAATTAACAACCTATCCACTGTTATAGAAACACATTGCCTTTAATTCAAACAATTACCGTAATTGCCTGAGGAAAGTGAAATTGGAAAACAAAATACGAGCCAATGAAACCATGCATCGTCAAGTGACATGCAAAGAGAAACAAAAAAAGTCGGGTACTTTAATGATCGCAGCCGAAGGAAAACGTGCAAATCGTAAAGGATTACTTATAGTTGGGCCTATGTGAGATATCTTTTGTAAAGAAATAAGACGCTTTTTAAAATTCTTTGGCTGAAACTGCTTGTTTTTGTTTTATTGCGATCAGTTTTAAAGGTTTAATGAATCAGAAAACGTGTACACCATTAAGAGCTGCCCCATAGTTGTGGCTCACTGGTTTGGGCGATCGAATGCTATGTGCGAAGACTAGTTTTATCCCGCCCCCGGCTGCGGCATTACGGTGGGGGCAAAACGCAAAGTACAACTGCAATGTGCAATCTCAATGCAGTTAAACAACACCAGGTGGTCCTGTGGCATCCTAAACACCCGATGTGGCTCCAGAACGATAAGCTCAATGTACAAAGTTTAAACAGTTGCTCATGAACATGTCCTCACGCAAGCTCAATCACTTGGACGTAGCGCCTCCTAATACTATGAAATAAACATGTTTCTCAACTACACATATTTGAGAGTAATTAAAAAAAAAAGGTCACTGAGCTTGTAACTTAGAATTTGTCATTCGTAACTGCTTTCGAGCCAGCGCTGTCCTTTTAATCTTGGCAGATACGAGATTTATTCTTTAAACCTTGCGATATGGTAGATTGCAAATGCTGTCAGTAGATCCCGGAAAAAGACACTTAGCATATTGTTCACTGCCAAAACTAAAAAATAATTAGATGTCCCTTCTGTTTTATTGTTAGTGAGCATGAGCCTTGGCAGCGTCATTATTAGCCTGTTTTTGCTGCAACATCTGAACTCGCACATCATAGAGGATTCTTTTTCGCTGAAACAACCTATACAGATGCAAGAGGTCTTTCTCACGTCTTTGAAACTATCGCCAGTAGGTACTCTGTGCATGATAATTTCTTTCCCATATCACATCGAGCTATTCTTAACCGCTTAACGTCGTACTGAAGATGAGGTTGTTGTACAGTTTTGGTATGCAGTGTGCACGTCCGCTGAATATTTTCCCCATTCTAACTCATTGCCGTGGTGGTTCTATATAAGTAAAGGTGCTCATCCAGAAGAAGGAACGTGCAGACGTTCTTGTGTCGTGTTTCTATACAGAAAGTTTCTCAATCGACAATTTATGCCGCTCTGTACATGACTTTTATACAAAGAAAATGTAATTCAGATATTCGGTATATTCATGATTTGTTCGCGGTCGCAAGCAAAGAGGACTCATCGACTACCCGGCACACTGTGATTGAAATTCTAGATGTTTTAGAAAACATAGCTATGAATTGTAATATAGCTGTGAATTACCGGAAAGCAATATGTTGCAGCTTTTGCACCTGCAACTGTCATTAGTACGGGCAAGACTTTGCTGCATGCCCCATCCCCAACTAAAATAGAGCTTTTGTCATACGAGTTGGCATACTCGAAGGCAGTGAAACGAGCGATGGCCGCATCACTGTTAGAACCATTTATTAAAGAGTCATGTGAGCATTGTATTCAATGTAGGTATCAATATAAGAATGCACGGCTGCTAACGGCAGGATTTCAAAGACTGTTCTACCACCAGTAGCAGAGTCCTTGCTTCAGAAAAAAAAGCTAACGCACTAGAAAGGCTACTTCTAGGGGTTTTTTCGTTGTGCTGTATTAATCCTATTGTGTTGCACATAACCCGAAGAAGGGCGCAGAGAAGTTGAAAGTTCTGGTTTTTTTTCTACCCCTTGCAAGCTGGCTTCCTTGTGACCTTCCTTGTGTCCGGTGGAAAAAAAGGGGTGGTATCTCAGATCTCGCTCACATGCGTTAAGGTATATATCGGAAAAAGTGGAGGTGCTGGGAATCTCACTGGGTCTAACCTTCCGCTTCATTGCAAAACATGTAAATGCATTGCTTGCCTACATCAAACTATTTTCCTGACCTGAAATTAGGATAGCTTGGCTCGCGAAATGCAAAAAAAAAAATGGTTTTAGAAGTGTCAGTGTACCTTGAAAACTGCTGTACGAGAGCGAACTAGCTTTCTTAAGGGCCCTTGAAAATTGAGCGGTAATTAGGTTGGCGCGAACCGCTAACGCTTTTTTTTCTGGCCATCTACAGGTCGTGTCAAACATCACTTTTTATCTACGTTATATTTTTTCACCTCCTACTTACTTATTTTATTGTGTTTAAGCCATTTAACACCATCGGACGCTTATTTCCTCTGGGTAGCACTGCCACGCTGCTTAATTCGGAAATTTTATCTAAATTGTCGCTTTTTCATTTCACTTTTTTTGCGTCTATTTCACCTCTTTGGCGTCAATATAATATTTACTGTCTCTGGTTAGCAATGCCGCGCCCTGCTATATTATGTGCTTCCTTCAGCAACGAATTAATAGTTTGAGGGCTTAGCTATTGTGGCAAGTTTGGCGTGTTGATACATAGTTCTCAGAAAACAGCAGCGCAAAAAAGACGGGGACAGCGCCTGTCCTTGTCATCTCGTCCTTTGTGCCTGTCTTTTTTGCGCTACTATTTTCTGAGTCTGTAAGCGTTTGTTCGTGTCACTTTTTTCTCGTCATTTCTCTCGGCACTAGTTTATTTCTTAATAAGCGCAAACTAGACAAGCAACAGGATGCACCTTTATTGCATGGTATGGTTATGTGCACAGGTTAATTATTTGCCATTTGTTTCTTAGATGTTGACTGTATTTTATGATGCCAAGTTCATTACAGGAGCTTCTATGAGACGCAATGTACCAGCAGCGATAGAATTAATGCTTCCCCGGCAGTTAGTTCGAGTCAGCAATGTTAGCCTCAGCTCCGTGAGATAACAGTGCTGTCGAAGTTGCCTTAATTCATACAAGATTAGAGGGATTTGAATCAGCTGAAAGGTAACCAGGATTGAGGGGAGTGTATGCTCGCCATCCCAGTCAACGTTCCGACAAAGGGGCTTGTCTTCATGTGTCCCCTTGGCCTCTTGTCAGAATTTTGGCTTGACTTGAGAACTGTGGCTCTGCTGCAACTATTCTTGAGTTCTCTTTTATATTGTGTAGACATCGTCGTTGTCTAGTTCTACAGTGGGCCCTAATTCTTGCAGTTATATTCCCTGCTTATCTTGGAATGCACAAAGAAGTACGCGAGTAGCCTCGCCTCCCTTGACGATTCGTTTAGCCAGGATACATGGTGGCGACCGCAGTAGCAATGGCCTTTGGCGAAAATGCCATGTCGCCTTCACGAAGCCTAGGAGACTGAAGCCGCCGTATGTAGCGTAAAAAGCGGTCACCGACCACGACCCCACCGCACACTGTAGCTAGATGTATGCCCATGCACTCAAAGCCACTCTTGATACACCTCCCCATTCTTCGTCAACTACGTACACATTCAGCCGAGGGAAACGGTACGTAGCCTTTAAATACTCCCTACGAGGGTAAATATTTGTCAAAGCAGAACCATCACCCATGCCGGGCTGTTGCAAATACTCGCAAAAGGTTGTATAACTTCGTTACACAATGTTTCTCGTTTTTTTCCGCCTGCAACAACGTTTTCTGCGACACACTGCTAACCCTAACAACACCCAGGCGCAGCTCAGCTGCTGCCCTGGCCGGGCTGTCAGGACGCACCATGCCGAAGCCGGCGTCGGTTCGCTTACACCCGACTGGCGCAAGTGCGGGAGCTGTGGGTTCATCAAAAAGTGTAGGCACCAAAAGAACTGAAAGCAGCCTCCAAGAAAACGCGTTCCGACGCCCAACGCGCGATGAAGAGGACGGAACGCATCAGCTGCCGAACGCGGACGCTGAGAGTGGTCTTTCTGTGGGACTCACTAAGACTAAGGAGCAGCACGCAAGCGACCAAATGGACACCGAAAATGAAAGTGAGAACGTCGGCGACTACGGCGACTGGAAATTAATCAAGAAACGGAAACCTCAAAGGAAAGTGAAGCCTGAACAGCTTCGTCTTGAACGGGTAAGTCGACCTCTCTTTCCACTCTCGATCAGGCCACTCAACCGAGTACATGTGCATGATATACCTAAACAAGCCATTATAGAGGCGTTAGAAATGACCGCAAAAAGTTGGGAATTGGCAGATTTGGCTGCTTTCCGCTACGATGCGGTAGCAAATCGCGTCAAGGACACTGTTAGAGATGAGGAACACGCAAATAGGCTCATCGCATTAACGCGACTGGCCGGGAAAGTGAACGGACGCGTCTGCACGTACGAGGTCACGATTGAACGAACGCCAACACGAGGCGAGAAAAAAAGTCGGGGAGTTATCAAGGTGCGTCCTGGTCAAACCATTGAGTACATCAAGGACCACCTAAGATGTGAACCTGTAACTATTCTTGACGCGCGTTTCCTAGGAAATACAAACATGCTGCTGTTAAAATTCGATACAGAGCAGCTACCCAAAAGGCTCGTTTTTGATTACAAAATCACAAGGGTCTACGAGTACAGACCGAAAATTATTGCCTGCTATAACTGCCACGGACTGGGACATATTGCTAGGTATTGTCCAGCAGAAGAGGTTTGTAAGAAGTGCGGACGGCTGCACTCTAAAGACACAGAATGCGATCAAGAGTTATTCTGCGTCGCCTGCCAGAAACCGGCCACATTTCAATCAATTCGGCTTGTCCTAGTCGTGTACCAAAAGAGCCTAAAGAAAATAAGCAGAACCCTGATGCAGTTACGGGAGAAGTTACATGGGCAGACAAGGCGCGACAGAACTCGTCGACAGAAACTGCGCTGCCCCCTATTTACCAACAACAACTGGAAGAGTTGCGAAAAGAAAATCAGCAACTTAGAGAAATGCTTGAGAAAGTCCTTGCAAGGCTACCACCGGAACAAGACGTTCGTGCATCTCAGACGCAGCGGCAACATGCTTCAGCCTCGCCCACTGGGCGGATGCAACGCGTGCGTTCGAAAAGCCGGCCCGGACGGTCGTCCAGTCGTAAAACAACTGCAAACTCCATAAAGCACCAACATACCGAAACATCACTGACTCAAACGCCAAAGACTCATCAGACGACAAAGGCACTTACCGCACAAGACTCGGCGTATGCGCAAATGCTGAGAATCATGAGGCAAGAGCGACACAACGAGACACAGCGTCTAGAAAAAAGCCTGCGGGATGAGTTTCAAACGATAACAAACGCGATACAGACTCAGATTGAAGCAATTTTTATAGAGTTGCACAAAAGCATCCAACGCCAGAACGATGAGTCAAAAAGACGTAAACCCGCAGAGGCGCAATAAGAATCAGATCAATATGTCTACAATGGAACTGCAGAAGTTTCGCGCAGACTGGACCTACCCTAAGGGAACAAGTTAGAAAATTGAAGCCTCTGGTCATCCTTTTGCAAGAAACAAGAGGACCTTGGACTATTCGGGGTTACCGTACATTTCAGCAGCCTACCATACTTCACCAGAACAGAGGAAACCAACATGCACAGGGTCAAGCTGCTCTCCTTGTCAGAAACGAATGTACAGCAACCGAATTACAAATTCCTGATCTCAGTAATGAGTTCAGAGAAGTAATCGCTGTTAAAATATGTCCTCCTGGGCAGCGGCCCATGGTGGCAGTCTCCGTGTATTATAGGCCTCTTACTGACACTCATAATACCGACTCATACGAGTGGCTCGCCAAAGTCCTGGCCCTTTCAGGAAGCCTCCCCACCCTGGTGGGAGGAGACTTCAATGCTAAGCACCCGACTTGGGGCTACGCCACAGCTGACCCAAGGGGACGCATGCTGCACGACACTGTAGAAATGTCTGGTCTATACATATACAACACCCCGGACACACCAACACGCATAGGACTACACGCCCGACAACGAGATACGACGCCAGACCTGACGTTGGCCACACCAGGATTCATCAGGCAATGGGAAGTCGAACAGACAACATGGGGAAGCGACCATTTACCAATTTTGATCACATTCGTGAAAAAAGGCAAACGGTTGCCATCGACTGGGAAAAGTTTCGGACAGCTACTGGTGGCAACTTCATGGACTTCGCGCAATTCAGTGCCATGGCTGCGGAAGCAAGGCCATGGTCCCGAGACACAATAATATGTGACGACACTACCACGCACATGGATAGGCACCTTGCCAACTTGTGGCGAAAGGTCAATATCCTTACGCAACAATACAGATATAAAGGAAAGCGCCACCGGGATCTCATGAGCCTTAAGCGCCAATATCGACTCATCAAGGAGTACCAACAACAGCTCGAAACAGATTCATGGCACAGCACTTGTGCGACGCTCGGACGCAAACCCGGCCTTAAAAAGCTGTGGGAAATTCTACGAAGCCTGCTGGGGAAAAAGAAAAGCGCACCACTACTGGCAGAGCTGTTCCTGCGCGAGAACCCAGCTGCACTCGAGGAAAAGGTGATCCACACGTTCTTCCCGCATGCTTCTGAGATACCCACGCCACCATTGCCGGCGATCACGATTGACAACACAGTGATGGAACTTGAAGAACCATTTACATTTGTCGAGCTATTGGCAGCATTAGTCCACGGCAAACCGAAATCGGCTCCAGGACACGATGGAGTAACATGGCAGGAGCTCAAAAATCTTAGCAACGAAGCCCAAGATCAGCTCTTAACTATCATAAACGATTCATGGGAATCCGGAGTGGTGCCAGATGCACTAAAGCTATCATTGATATACCCCATACCGAAATCAGGGAAGGACCACACAAAACCAGAGAACCTACGGCCAATAGCTCTCACATCCACTATCTGCAAATTGATTGAGCGAATGATAGCCGCAAGAATACAGCATTATATCGAATACGTACAGCCTGGGTTGCATCCAGCTCGGGCTGGATTCCGTCCGAATATGGGCACGCGTGATTGCGTTTGGCTGCTCCGCAGGGTAATCAACCGCAGGTCTCGCAAACAGACACCAGATTACATCCTCGCGGTTGATATGCGCAAAACATTCGACAATGTAAACCAACAGGTAATCCTACAAGAATTAGCAAAACGATATCCCAGCCAAAAAGCATACAATTGGATATGCAGCTTCCTTCAAAGTAGACCTATTAGGCTTCATGGCAAAGCTTCGGGATGGAGCCCCAGAACCTATTACTTGGATAGGGGCGTGCCCCAGGGCTCTATCCTCGGGCCTTTGCTTTTTAACTTGGCCATGACCCGCGTAGCAGAAGTGCTCGAGCGAGACACTTCGGCCCGCTTCACCATCTACGCAGATGATGTCACCATATGGCCAGAAGCAGTGGATTACCCAAATGAAGAAGTCATGCAGACGGAGCTCCAAGCAGCAATCTTCAGCCTCACTGACAGCTTGGAAGCATTGGGGCTACAGCTCTCACCTGAAAAGACACAACTCATAAGCATAGAAGGCAAGAATTCTACAAACGCCAAAAAACAGATTACACTGCATCTTGGACAACACAACATCACGTCTGCAAATGGGCAGACAAAAATCTTGGGGGCACAGATTTCTAGTTGCAACAGTCCTCGTAAATGGATTCGTACACTGCAACGTAACTGGACCCCGATGTTGCATATGATTCGCCGGATTTCGAACAAATACGGTGGAGCCCGGCAAAAATCGTGCCAAACACTGTCTAGAGCGGTTGCTGTCGGCAGGATTCTGTACGGGGCACCTGTCTATGAGTTTTCTAATCGCGACGTTAAAGACATCGAAAAGCTACACAGGGCCACTCTTCGCACCATTACTGGGCTTCCTAAGCACACGAGGAATGAAGAGCTGCTTAAGCTGGTCAGCATACTACCCATACAAGACATTATAAGAGATTCCCGAGGACGCGGGATCGAATCCCGGCCTCGGCGGCAGCTTTTCGATGGAGGCGAAAAGCAAGGCGCGCGTGTGCTGTGCGATGTCAGTGCACGTTAAAGAACCCCAGGTGGTCGAAATTTCCGGAGTCCTCCACTACGGCGTCTCTCATAGCCTGAGTTGCTTTGGGACGTTAAACCCCACAAACCAAACCAAACCAAACCATTATAAGAGAAGCAAAAATAAGAATGCGATTCCGACTGGAAAACACGACCCAAGGGCAGCAGATCATGGCATGGGACAACCGAATCAACAGTGCTCCGAGGCCCCTGGGGACAGACACTTCACCCCCGTGGGAGGCGCCGGTAATCGCACTAAGGCCACAACGACCTATTAGTAGGCGGAATGGGGTAGCTAGGCAACTTTTAGCACAGAGAACTGCCCTCACAAGACCACTCAATACAATAGACATCTACACTGACGCTGCAATTAGAAATGAAAGGGTGAGTGTGGCATGGGTGTGTGTGCCAGCGCCTCAGCACAACGGACAGCACACGTGCCACCTACCTGGAGGAACAATTTTACACTCTGAGTTGCTTGCCATATGGCGAGCCATAAATACTATTACGACCGCTGCAGCCAGAAAAGATAACTTCAATGGATATCGAATTTTAACCAAATCACATGCAGCGATTGCAGAGCTGACGGCACCAAATACAGACGACGCAGTGGCCAAGGACATCAGAAAGAGGCTGAAGGGAATGCGGGAAGTTGGAATAGAAATTCAAATTATATGGACACCGGGACATACTGGCACGGACGGGGGAAACGCAGCCGCGCAAGCGGCCGCCGCGCACGCGGGTGGGCTTGCTGAAACGTACAATGCCCCACACCACAACTCCATGCCTAAACCGATAGACTTAAATCCTTACCAAACAATGCTCACTAAAGGCTCCCCTGGCAGATCGATGATGCACTATGTACGCACCAAAATAAAACACGACCGTAAGCTTAGATTACATGAAGCGACACCAACGCCGGTGTTTGAGGACACGAAAGGGCTCACTCGACCACAAGAGATATTTCTCAACAAAGTAATAACAAACGCTGCTTACACACCGCACATACTTGACAAGTGGTTTCTCCGAAGACACGAAACACTCAAACACAAAATATGCACGCACTGTCAGGAACAGTGTACAGCAGACCTAGAACATCTTATATGGCAATGTCCATCGTTTTGCACGAGGAAGAAACAAAATTACGCATATTCCACACGACGACATGCCCACATTAGGAGGTCAGGTTATATCAAGCACCGAAATACAACACTTCATTGCTACATACGGCAGTGAAAGCGGCCTGCTTCGAGTAGTGTGAGAGAGGTCGACTTACAGCGCGAATATCGGCCGCATGGCAAGCAACAAGCAACAGCTTGAAGAACCGTTAAGACGAAGTTACTCCCATCCCTCCTAACTCCCCAAGAACCCAAACAGCGGCCGAGAGCCATCCCTTCCTTTCAATAAAGGCTTCATTCATTCATTCATTCATATGAAGGCAAGCGAAACTTTCATTTTTATACTAAAATTTATTTACTGAATTCCACATTTCTCAGTAAATCGAGACTGCACGCGATTCCCAGCAAGCAGTGTTCCCGGAAAGCAAACAGCAAAATGCTCATGTTTTGCACTCTCGTGCCTGCATGTGGTTGTCTTAGTACGACGTCTTGCTAATGCAGCAGAATGGTAGAATAAGCCGTCAATGAAACCCATGTTATTGTAATAATGAAATAACAAAGCAGGGACATTTTATTTTTTTAAAACAAAATACTAGAACAGTTAACTACGAAGCTTTAGCTGTCCAGTTACTTAAAAAATAAACCACAGCTGTGCGTCAAGCACAGAGTTTTCTACATCAAATGTTCGGAGCTGCTGAAGTGATTGCAAACGTTTTCTGAAGAAAGTGATAAAAATACTATTTCATGTCTCCGGCAAACATAAAAAATTTGTTACAGAAATCCTAGTTTAGTGAGCGCAACGCATGGCAGGTTTGGGTAGGAAATATCCCTCCATGAGTTTCTTATAGGCAGCGATCTCGGCCTGCAGTCATGTCACATCGCACAGTTTGCGAACTCTTTTATAACGAGGACATGGGACTCCAAATGGAGCCGGAAAACATGGCTGCGTTTACATGTAACTCGCCATTAAACATTTCATCGATGTATATACATATCACCGCGTAAATCCGCTCACGTAGAAGGTTTTGAATATAATTGGCAAGCGAAGCTTTGATTTGTGTGGACAAGCCCATTTCGAATTACATAGATATTACCTAATTTGTATTGGTCATTGATTTTCAAGAAAGGTGTCGCGTCGGCAACGCGACACTAAAGGTAAGAATAATACAGCGGAAAAAAGCGTTTAAGAACACAGAGGCCCCACTAAGGTAAACCTCCAGAGGGAACAGGAGGAGAGACAGACGATTACGCGAAGACTTTTGGAGAACGTATCATTCAGATGGAACGGATACTGTGTTGCTCTGGGAAGACCTAAATGCACGGTCTGAGCCCCGAGTGGAAGAAAATGTCAACGCTCAGGAGACCCGAGTCGGTGGCCGGAAATAAGGGAAGGGAGATCAGGAAGGCAGACGGATGGGCTCTCCTGGCACCCTCCGACGGATGATCACATGGATTTGGAAACTTTGTGATGACAGGGAAGACGGGTGACGGAAAACGTGCGTTTACCTGAGGATTAAGGTTCGCCGTGTATGCTGGCAGCTTATGTCATCTTTCTGCAAAATGGTTGAGCAAATCTTGATTTTTACAGTAATGCAGAAAAAGACGCGAAAAGTGACATTTTGCTGAATAATGAGCAGCTCAGCGAGAAAAGAAAACAGGAAGAACAAGAAGCTCCACTTACCCCTCCTTTTACGCTCTGGAAAGGTCTTTTCCGATACTAGAGTTTCTCACTGAAATGAGATCTTCAGGCAAGCGAACGTTTTCTTCATATGTAGCTATTGTCTTTGAAACACCACAGCCCTCTGTATATCTTGAATGGCAGAACTTAAGGAAGGAGAATGAACAAGAGCGAGCGTTACAGGATTTGCGTTATTTAGATGGAGGACGGAGAGACTCGAAAGAAGTGTGCAAAAGAAAAAGAAGAATAGAATAGAAATAGGAAGAAACAAAACTGCGCAAGCGACACAACAGAGTCAAGTAGAGAACACAACCACCCTGTGTTGTCTTCTTGTATCTGCCCTATCGTTCCAATGGTTTTGTTTTGTTCCTTACGATGTCCCACCAAGTGGTCTACAACCACGCTCTAACAAAAAAAGAAGTCGATGGTAACGAAAAATATTTGTGCCTCGAAAAGTTGATAACGGATGGTTAAAAGTGTTTTTTCTAGTGGCCGGTTTTTTACGTGTTGTCCTCAGATCCTACCACTGTCCGAAAATAAGGTGATGCTACTCTCCCTATAGACCACAATTTCCGAAGTCACATAGCACTGTCGTGTACATGAGAGTACTATTGGGTAATTTTATTCCTTTGTAGTCGGATAGTGCCGTGATGATGGAGAGAATATATGATCAATTAAATCTGTGAAACATGACCATATAAGTTGCGTTTTATCTCTCTGTATCTATTGTTTAAAACTGAGAGGCTAGCGAATGGAGTTCAACTTAAACCGAAACCAATGAAGCCTGCTAAGGAAAGCGAAATTAAATGTGTAACATTAAGAGGCAGCAAGCTCGAAATGTGGGTCAGAGAGCAAAATGATTAATTGATGATTAAGCAGAATACCAAAAAAAGAAATTGTATTGTGCTGGGAATGCATTGTAAAACAAGAACACAAACTACCACTAAGGGTAAATTATTACAATTCATGAAAAGGCAAGCGTAGCAGGAGGTGGCAGAAAGCGGCTGTGCGGGCGAAATTATTAAGCTTGCAGTGGGAGGTTTCTGTAAATGGCACAGGATATTGGGTAATTGGAGAAATATGGGAGAGGCCTTCATCCCGCAGAGTGCACATTGAGGGTGATGACGATAGCGAAGATGGAGTGACCATGTCCTTCTTGCACACACATGAATGTTTACGCGACAGAAACATTTCACATCAGGCGATGAAAATGGTGTCACATTAGATTTACGGCCTTGTACTTCTTCAGACTAAAGACCTTTTTTCCTTTTGACGAAAATGCTCCCAGAAAACAAAAAACATAAGGGACAATCGTCGAACAAAACTTAGAAAAGTGGCCTAAAATGTTCTATAGTTTTGTCAAAATCAGTAACAGGACGTCACATTTAGAGAGAAAGCATATTTCCCGTTTGCGTGAGATATGCATAGAGCAGAGAAGGGTTATAAAACGCTGTGTTTGTTAAGTAGAGCTATGACGTTACCACCAATGAGATCAACACTAAACGTAGCAAAAACCGAATAGCCATCTTGGCTCACATGAAGGTGCAGGTCACAATCAGGTATTCAGCGTTCAGATCGATGCTAAGTTTCTGGGGTAATTTCTAGCAAACAAAATACGATCTCTAAGCTAAAATATAATTCTATTTCACGTAGGAAAGTATTTTACGTAGGAAAGTTTACGTAGGAAAGTATTTACGTTTATTCAGGAATCTTCTTGAGTAATGGAAAGAATTGAGTTTATTATCAGCCCTAAAGCTGTTATTCTTAGACACCTCTCATGTATTGTGGCCATGTTTGTTTATTGACCCTTCATTTCCCTCAAGTACATAATTTCGTTGCTTCGTAGACATACTGGGCAGGGTACTGTTTTTTCTTTACAAAGGCACTTCACAAAAGATGTGTTTTGGATGAACATGTCTTACTGCACAGGTGTGGTGGATGTTTCCTAGTGTGTTACTATGTGGTGGACTTTGTGGCTGTCCAGCTTGGATGATGGTTGTGGTACAATGGGACGATTGTGGTATTAGCTGCTGGGCAAGGAAGAGGTGTTTGGAGATGTAGGTACGTGAGTGTAGAATTGGTGACTGCCATGCTTGGACGATGTTTATGTTCTGCGGGGAAGAATGTGTGTTAAGATCCATATTACAGTTGGTAGTCTGCGCCTGTGTAAGTGTGTATCTTCGCATGTGATTGTGTTTGTTGCGCCACATTTCTGGGTACTATGCAGCACCAACCTACCCCTCAAGCAGTTATTTTCATTAATTCACCTTTAAGCAGAAATTAAGGTTAAACATTTGTAAGCAGTGTTCATCAGGTTCTTGCTTTACCCGTGCCTTCTAAAGACGTGAGTGTTGTATGTTCTCATTCGTTACAGTGAGTTTTACTTTTGAATACTCTTCCGTTTTCCTTTTAGGACATACATTTCGATAATAGACGAATAAACCTGGGCGTGTCTTGTCAAGTGTTCAGCGGATGGTGTTTATTGCTCCAATTAAGGAAGTGCGTTTCCTAAAGCTTCGTGCTCTCTTTATTTTAGGCTTGTTTGCAAGTGCATATATGTACGCATCTAAAAGATCGTTACATGACCCATTATGTTTATGAGTCCGGATAAACATATCATCACGTTAAAGCGTTTAGTCTGAAGGTAACTGCGAGTATGAAGAGTGGATTGTTTGTTTCTATGTAGAAAAACTGCATACATTTGAAAGCAGAGGAAGGCGAAGACAGAATTGCTGAGTGCATGTGCTCCTTTTGCGAAAGGAGAAAGCAAGAAATATCAATAACAGAAATCACTGCATGGGAAGAACAAAATAAAGTTAAAACAATAAGATTCCCAACCAAATCAGCCGACGCAGGCATTTTTTGCTAGATTGGGGGCGAAAAGTGCGCCCCTCTGAAGAAAAAAATGCCATCGACCCACTTTGTTCGGTTCAATGTCTAATGCTCAAGGGATCGGCACAACAGGGTTAATTTCCTAACGTGATCGCAAAGAAACTGAAACCAGCATAATTCCGAGGATGTTGAAACGATGAATGCCAGGCACATGGTTATTTCGCGATATAGAACATGCTGACCCCTTCTTTCCCTTTTGTGCTCACAGGGCTCGGTATTGCGCCGGAAGCAGTTCTCAAGGGGGCTGTAAAGAGCGGCGCGCTTCTTCTCTGGACTCATCAAGACATGAAATACGGGTACACGCGAAGTGCCTCCCTCATAAAGTGTCCTGTAATTTGTACCGGAGGCAGTAATTCGTAGATAAGCATAAGAGAGAAAAAAGAAAAAGCTTTACGTCATAATTTACTATGGCCTGCATGTATTTTCTTGGGCGCGAGTCCTGAGGGGTTTTTCGGTGGTGTTGTTTTATGCCGCATTATTTCTTGTAAACTACTTCCTTGAGCTGTTCTAAATATTTTTTTTCTTTACGGCCACTCATCCACAATGTTTCTATGGAGGTGAGAGGTGTTTTTTTTTTAAGTCTCAAAGCGATGTCACGCTTTCCTTCAGAAGTAGCTTTCATATAATAAGGGCCTTCATTGCTAGCTCAAACGGTGTGTCATCATCTGAAACTCCGAGAGTAAAATAAAAATGCGAATAAACTCATTACAACACTAATGCATTTTTTTTAATTTGATTTGTGAATCCAATCAGGGTTTGTAGCAGGAAAGGCTTTGAGCATATGTACACTAAAGCAGAAAAGCATACATAATAATACATTGTGTAGAGTATTACATGCAGCTTACAACAATCGATGAATATAGGGTATATAACATATATTAATTACAAGATTACGGATGATCACTAGTACAAAAGGCTTATGACAAGAAAACATTCAGTCGCAGTGTCAGCGAGGGGATCAGTATTCGTTCTAATTAACAGTCAAGGCACAATCAAGGTTTAAAATACTAAAAAAAGAATAAAATCGACTATAATGAATTCAAAACTTCAATCAGGCACAAACAGGCAAGTAAAAATAACAAGAGCACAAGGAAGCATAAAAATAAGGAATACAATTGTTACTGCAATGGGTATAATTCATCTGCAATAAAGGAATTAAACTCAGCTAAGGACGTGGTGTTTGTAATGCGCGTGTGTAGATTGTTCCCTTCTCGTGCTGCCCTTGGAAAAATATCAGTATAAAATGAAAATTCGCCTAATGTATGCGTAAGGTTATAACGGGTTATTCTGTTCGAGGACGTCGGCGTGTAGTTTGTAATAGGCAGGGATAGTTGATTCTGTATTACCTGGTATATGGTTTTAAGTCTTGCAAGATAGGCTCTGTTTTCCAAGGTTAGAGGTTCTGCACGTTTGAGTAATTCTGTTGGTGAGTCTGCAATGAAGTGTTTATTATATATAAACCTTAGTGCCTTTTCTTTGTACTGCCTGCAGTTTTTAATGAGCTGTTTAGTAAACTGGAACCAAGCGGTATTAGCGTGCTCTAGTACCGGTCTATTAGTGTTTTATTTGCGAGTAACTTAGTTTAAGGTGGTGCTAGTTTAAGAAGCCTGTTAATAAATAATAACTGTTTTAGGGTGGTTGACGTGATGTTCTTAACGTGAGAGTTACACCGGAAGTCAAAGGTTAGTGTCACACCAAGATACTTAAGCTCATGAACAGACACAGGGGGAATGTTACTAAGGGTGTACTGAAATGCTTATGTATGCTTTTTCCTTGTTATAGATAAAAGAACAGACTTATTTAAATTGATATTCATTTGCCAGTCCTGGCACCACTGATATACTGCTGTTATGGCTTTGTTTTAACTTAGATGATCATCATTAGAGTTAATTTCCTGATAAAGAACGCAATCATCCGCAAAAAGTGTCATATTATTTGAAGCGTAAGCTGGTAATTCATTTATAAAATTTAACAATAATACTGCGGCTGGGATACTTCTTTGGGATACTCCTGATGAAACAGTAGGCAAAGCGGATTTCTCGTTGTTAATTTCAACAAATTGCGTGCAATTACTAAGATAATTTTTAATCCAGTCTAGAACAGGACCAGTTCCCGAAGTTAGCTCAAGTTTTACCAGAAGCTTTGTGTTTGATACGCGGTCAGATCCTTTAGAAATTTCTAGAAATATGAGGTCTATTTGATTCTGGTTATCAATGCTCAAGGATATATCATGTGTTAATTCGATTAACTGAGTAATCGGGGAAAGGCCCTTACGAATAGCGTGTTGACAGGGGGTTAAAATATCATTTACCTATAGGAAGGCATTTATATGTTTTAAGATAATATGCTCTAGTATCTTGCATACTTCGCTGGTTAATGATATTGGTTTGAAATTCGAGGGATCAGATTTATTTCCCGATTTGTGCACTGGGGTTATTTTTGCTGACTTCCATTCCCTGGGAAGGGTACAAGTGGAATGATTTGTCAAAGAGTAAAGAGTAGAACAAGGAACTTAGCCACCCACCCCGCATATCGATGAAGTAATATGTTAGGAATGTTATCTGGCCCTGGTCCTTTCTTAGTGTCTAAATTTAGTAAATAATTTATTATTCCAGTTTCTGCTCTAATTATAGGTTCCATCTTCATACTTGTGCTAGAGTTCGTTCTGGGCAGTTTTCTATTATCACTTGCAAAATTAGAGCAAAAGTAGTTGTTCAGAGTAACCGCACTAATTGCCCTTAACTAGCTGCTACTTTCACCTGGGATTCCTGGAGTGTTTTTCGGTGGTGTTGTTTCATGCCTCATTATTTCTGATAACCTACTTTCTTGAGCTGTTCTAAATATTTGTTCCTTTACTGTCACTCATCTCATTGTTTCTATGGGGGTTGCGAGGTGTTGCTTAAGTCTCAATTGGCGATGTTACATTTTCCTTCAAAGGTAGCGTTCATATGTGAAGGGCCTTACTTTCTAGCTCAGACGGTGTGTCATCATCTGAAACTCTGAGAGTCGAGCAAAATTGTACAATAAAACCCCTACAATACAAATTCATTTGCACGAGTAACTAGCTGCTATTTTCACCTGGCATACCGACAGAAAAGCGAACTTTAAATAAAAGCACATTGTGTACACACAAGTGCGCATTCCTGAATTTCTTCTAAAGCATCCTTGCCATGCATTGTCTACGGTCTAACCTACTCAATCAATTAGGTGAGCTTGCAAAGAGATGTGGGTGCTTTCTAAATTTTATAAAATTTGTCGAAGGATGTTGCAAATACTTACTGTCTTATCGTTACTGCACATTAAAGCTGCAATTTGGAACATGAAGCAAGTTAGATAGAAGCTAAAAGCGAGATTCGAAACGCACAAGTAAATAATGTCGATTCCTTATTGGGTCTTCAGGCTACACAAAACTGGATGGATCAAAAAGCCTACTCTTAGAATCGCCTGCATATTTAGGCAAAAATACAAGTCCATGCATCCGCCAAGCCTTCAACTCAATTCCTCTGCAGTCTAAGTTGTGTAAGTCTAGTAAAAATAAAGATTTTTGCACGCCGGCTTGAGGGCTTGTAGTAAATTAAGCTTTTCCTGTCATTTTCTATATCTGCATCTTCAGAGTTATGCACAATCCTTTTGCACCTTCTGTGTTAAGATACTGAGAATGAAAAGGGGCCACTGGAGGGGAGTTTAATACCCGAGAAACGGTCCACTTTAGCAAGGTCCTTACTGTGAAATTATTCATAACCTACACACACAAAATATTTCAGTGCTTTTGTTGTCCTCGCGTTGTTTACGTAATATTGCTGCTTTCCTCGAGTAACGTTGCTGTTGAATTACTGAAATCTGGAAGCTAACCCAGGAGAGGTTCCAAGTGCAATAGCCTTTTCCAAATCAATCAACGCTTTTTGTAGGAGCCATTTATGATGGGGAAAAAGGTAATAAAACATGGCGTGTGGAAATATTGCACACGATTAAAACAACTTGTCTGCCTGTGCTAAAGCAGCTTGCCAACTAATAATGGGGGTCAACTGCCAGCGCTCTCAACCTCAGGTCTGAAATGTGCACGTAAAAAAAGAACGGTATTGCGAAAAGTAGAATATCGTTTCCTGTTCATTGCACAAAGGAATTTAAATATAAAAAATCAGGTGCGAATGGAGGCAACGAAATTATCTCAGATATTTCTGGGACCTAAAGAAAGTACGTATATAAGATTACGTGCTCGCAATCAAATGGGATACGCATTTCTGTTAAAAACGTTCCCAGCTTGCTGTATTAGGCGACTATATTTGGGTCAATGCACATACCTCATGACCCTCCACGTTCTGAGTACCTCTTTCATCTTCTACTATTAAGGTATAGGAAGCTATGACTACTAAGTGTCAAGAACAATCAAGGTTATTTCTCTAGCGTAGCCGTTAGAAACGGCTCGACAGCTACCGACTGTCCGAGGTGGCCGAATTAGCTTAGTAATCTCTTAAATGCTTGGATGGTATCTCATGAAGCACATCATTGTTCGCTGTCGCCTGAGGAACTCCAATGACACTTTGCATTCCTTTTTGTGGAAAGTGTCGTGTCGTTCCAGCTGAATCATTTTCAAATCTTTACTGTACGAGCCCTATTATTCACATGCGCTCTAAAATCCAATTCTCCTTTTAAGGTAACGTGTACTTTTCCCTCGAAATTTTGAGGATGAGGTCAGAAGAGCTAGCGGAGCAGCTTTTCACATTCCAACTTTGAATAATTCGCCTTCAATGCGCTTTATGAAATTACTGACCTCCACAACGGCCGAAGACGCTGCATTTAAGGCAGGTTTATGGAAGCTACGGAGATGACCGGTTCAGCCTCTTGGGATTCTGACGGATTTCAAATATGCCATTAAAAGCTTAGAGCGCGGGCTCCCTATTGATGATTTCTCCTTATTTTTCTGCTGTCGGTGCCTGCTCTGCACAACATAGGTTTTTAAATAAGTTTCCAATAGGTGCCCACACATATTGTTGTCATAGACAAGTAGGTGGCGGACAGCCTAGCCCGTAGAGCGCACTGAGAACATCCATCAAGAAGAGCTGAAGAGTTCCTTAGGAGATTAAAATGCTCTTCACAGAAGCCGACTTCAAGCATTTCAGATTCGTATGGAGTTCACCCTATAAGCTATCCTTGATCAAAGTACTAAAAAAGATCAGATACCGCTTTACTACATTGCATTCCTGCGGGCTAAGCTCGTATCCCTTGCGTGGATGTGCAGAGACTGGCAACGTCTCCCAGCTGTGTTCCCCATGTGTTGAGTGCGGGAATGTAGAACATTACATTATGTTTTGCCCAGAGTACAATGTACAGAGGAGGGTACTGTTCCTTTCCCACAAGGAAACAGTAGGTCCCACTTCAGGATATTGTCTACCCGTGTGAAGCCGGTCTCTCAAAAATGATGTTTCACGCTAGCTTTTAGTTTTCCTTCAGGATACTGATCTAAACTCCAGATTGTGACATAAATCCTGATTATTATCTACTGCATGCTACTGTGTGCATGTGCAAGACTTGTGGACACCTATTTTTATTAATGTGTAGTAAGGTGTAGTAGTTGACTGCAGAATGCGCAAGGCTAGCCCCACGTGTGGCCAGCAAAGACTGCAATCTCAACCACCCCGTTGTGAAGGGGCATTCAGGTTATGCGAAGGCGTCTCGTTGTCACAGGCAACACTGAGCTTGTTTCCACGGGTGCCCTCATAATTTTTGCTAGGAAATGGGGAGCACGAAACGCACGGATACGATCAGAGTAACTTATGTGAATAACCTCTGTGTCAATGTTGTCGTAAAATTAGCGTTGGTGCGAGTGCGATACCCCTTTGTGTGCAGCAGCAGGATTTTTTTTTTCAAGTATGGTGGCTATCGCGGATTCGTTTGAAATATTCTGAGAGCGAGTATCGCCGTGCTCCACATAGACAACAGTAGCAAGCAATGCGACGGGAACAATGGGTGTCAACCGTTCGTAAGTCCACGGCTCAGGAGACCAAAGCAATGATAAATCAAACTAAGTGCTGCTCCTGCACAAGATTCTGCACTTACCTATGCTAAAGCATCTTTTAATTCTTTTTTTTTGTTGCCACAGATAAGGACCGTTCTAAGAAACGTCCTGTTTGAACAAGCTTTCCCTGTGCCAGATAGCTGGGATAGCTCTTGCTTTCACGCTCAAAGACTTTAACGGTAATGACGTATTTTGTTCTCTTAAGGCTAAAGATGTAGGTTATTTCAATAAAATTTGTGTTTGAAATCCACACAGTTACGCTAGTGAAGCATTACCAAAAGCATACTACAAGAAAACCTAATCACAGCGACGTGTTTCAATCGTAAAACGGCGTCGATATTGCCCCTTTTAAAAGCGCTATCCAAACTGCCGCTTCCAAGTACTCGATAATTCCATAAGGCACGCCACTATATCCGCTTAAGCACCTATACGCGACCGCTTTCGACAATATATGTGCAGTTAAACGCGACTCACGCGCACCCTGCACGGAGGCCCGAAGACTGCTACTAGATATAAATCTCTTAATCTGTCATGCGAACAATATCGATTTCCCGTGGTGCCGTAGCAACTTGAACGTCATAGTGCCTCGATGGAAATTGTGTTAGACCTTAACTGGTACAATTTCTCCACTTCATCGCTCGGTGCTCGATATATCTAATCCTGTGCTCTAGTATTTGCAGTCAGTGTACCTCAATAATTCGGTTTTAACATAGGCCAGTGCTCCACAGAATCCCTACAAGCAATAAGATTTGGGCTACAGGGTTTTTATAGGACAGAAGATCTGCGTGCACTGATTGGTCCTCAGGTTGTGTAACAGTAACTGGTAACATGAAATTGCCGCCTTGACGGAACAAGGCCAACGCAGCTTTTCCTACGATATAGGAATGGGAGCTGGGCATAAAAATTCCTGAGGTCCTTTGATCTCGACACCAACCTTACCTCGATAGCCCAGGCAGGTACGCTCATATGCCTTGGCTGAAGCCTCGCTTTTTATCTGTGTATGAGGGTCTAGAAAATAATTCGGTACTCACAAATTCGTGCTAATGAACATGTGGGAAAAATTAAAACACGCTTAAGCTTCACCTTTAAGGCACTGAAGACGATGGATGGAGGGATGTATACAGCTTCCAACCAGGCGGCGGCTCTGGCTATCTGTTGCGGCAGCTCCGTGCGGACAAAAAAATCTTCCAGTGAACGCCGCGTACGTCGCAGGTAGATAAAGCGGAAATGTTCATTGCTACTCGCTGAACTATTATTTCCGTAATTAGTTCCTTTCCAATGACGCGCCTAAATATTAGTTGACACTCATAAGGCAATAGATAGATTTGTTCAGCATTAGTTCGAGAGAAGTAATGCGGTTCAAAGGTGGAGTGGTAGCGTGCTCGCCTTACATTGCGAAGGAACCGTGTTCGACTCTGCGGGTTTCTGCAAAACTTTCATTGGCTGTTTACTTCCATGTGATTTTCGTGTTACAGCCACAATGCCAACACCTGCTTTTCTGCTGCACAAGGCCCTTAAGGCTGTCCCATTAAGGACAGCGGACGAAATGAGGAGACTCGTTACTAAGCGAGTAGCGTATTCAAGCACACGAACGTCGATCACGAAGGGAAGCCGCATACGGGATCAATTTTCGCGGTCATGTTTTGCTCCAAGAGGCGGATTCTGATTGTTTAAGTTTTGCTGTTTTTTGCCGTTAAGCGTCTTCTGGAGCTTCTTGTCGAAAACGGTTTCAACAATAAACATATTTATTCTTTGCCGGACACTACGTGTTACTGCAATGAATGCTGCAATAGTAAGGTGATAGGTGAGCGAGCAGCGTCTTGTAGGCATTTGATGGGCACATGCAAAAATAAATGAGTTGCAGGCTGAGGTTCTGTTCTGTTGTTTAAGAATACAGGTGCCAAATTCATTTTCTTATTATGCGAGCTGTCTCGTAAGTGCCTATATCCATTAGGAAAAATGGAAACAAAAACGCTGTTTCCCTTATTTTCCTCCAACTGAATTGGTGAGGCCTTTCATAAAATTTGCGTACACAAAGAAACACCCCAGTAGCGATAGCAAATGAGATCTGTAAATAATTCAAGCAGTGGTGTAAATATTAAATATGATTGCCGCTCACCAGCCGTAACAATAATCGCTAAAAAGATGTAACCAAACACGGAAGGTAGTTTGATCTCAACAATCACTTTCTGTCCACCATATCAAAGCATACCTTCACTATCCTAACCCAAAATCATTGCTCACTTGAGGCTAGATTGATAGAATGCACATACTGCATCATACTGCATCATACTTGTTCAGCAACGAAACAATCACGTGAAACAACCCCTGGATTCACCTGCTGCACAAAAAGTAATTCAAAAAAGACACCTCTTTGCTTGAAAGAGCAAGAGACGTCTTGCGGACACACTTATTGTCCGTTGAAATAAATTATGATTCAACTATCTCTCTCGTCATCTTTTCTTTGTGGCGATACAAAATCCTAACCTGGTCAAACAGAGGAGTGCAAAGTGGCAAGGACAAAACATTTCTGGTCTCACATTGCCATTCACGTGAAACAATGAAGAAGGAGGAGAAGTGCACTCCTCTGTTTGACCAGGTTAGGATTTTGTATCGCCACAAAAAAAAGATGACGAGACAGATAGTAGAATCATATTTTATTTCAACGGACAATAAGTGTGTCTGCAAGACGTCTTTTGCTCTTTCAAGCAAGAGGTGCCTTTTTTGAGTTACTTTTTTTGCAGCAGGTGAACCTAGGGGTTGTTTCACGTGATTGTTTCGTTTTCGTTATGTTTGTTTTTATCTGGGCCTTGGAGTAAAGGCTTAGACATAGTTATGAGTCAGTGCTTGTACTGCGGCTTTCTTTTATCTTCTCCTTTGTCTTCGTGTTCGCGCTGTTTAAATTAATAATGAAGGTATTGCGAACTCGTGTTCGCCACTTTTGCAGATGTTTGTCTGATTCCGAGCCTCCGCAAGGTCTACTAAAATGAAATATTTTGCAGCGAGGAGTAGGTAGAAAACTCAACACAGAAGAAGAGATCAGATTTGCAAATCGTCCTCTTGATCAACTTAAAACTTTGCGTAGTCACTCAAGAACAAAGATTTTTTATATTGATCTCGTCACGCTTGATAAGTGGCCGCTTTTGATTACTGAACGCTACCACCAAGGCTTACATTCGCCGATTTTGTAATTCTTCATTTCGCACCTGCTTGGCGTGGCCAACACAGGATCGAACCTAAGCTCATGAGCAACTGAAGTGGCAGTGAATTATCATTTCACCTCACATTTCAGAGACTCTCCTCAGAGGTGATTAAATAGAAGGTTGCCACATAGAATTTAATAACAGAGTAAGGAAAGTAATTTTCATGCAAGTATAGAACAGCTGTCAGACAACCGCACAAGATTATAGTGCGTAGACGCTTCGAATGAAGAGAAGATAGCACGAAACTGATTTATTTCATCGAAATAACTTTAAGACCCTGGTTTACGCTTCAGCCCAGTCTATACTCAATGTCCTTTCTGAAAAACGTCGCGCTGGGGAGAACAGAAGAACCAGTGCTAATTTACATGGCGGCAACTATAGTTGAGCTGAGCGATTAAAACAAAATGCTTGGACTCAGCTCGGTCGAATCTTACCACTCACCTCAGTTCTCCTGTTCACAGCGGCAAGTGGATCAGCTGAGACGCGCCGCATCACGTGACTAACGCTTGCATTCTTCTTCCTCTCCACAGTAGCAAGGCCAGCAGCTGACGCGCGGATGGCGTTCAAGATCGGGCATTTGGAAACTAAACCTATCAGAGTAAAACACACCGATTACCTTGCGTTCAGCAAGTGGTAGGGGGCAGCATTCTCTGCGAAGCGTCATTCTGCATGTACAAAATGATATGCGCCTATTGCATATTAAGTCGAGGCATACAAGAAGAGATACGCCCCGCCGGGGTGGCGCAGTGGTTAGGGCGCTCGACTACTGTGCCTAAGGACGCGGAATCGAATCCCGGCCTCGGCGGCCGCTTTTCGGTGGAGGCGAAAAGCTAGGCGCCCGTGTGCTGTGCGATGTCAGTGCACGTTAAAGAACCCCAGGTGGTCGAAATTTCCGGAGTCCTCCACTACGGCGTCTCTCATCGTCTGAGTCGCTTTGGGACGTTAAACCCCAAAACCAAACCAAACCAAGAAAAGATACGCGTATATGTTCGCCAGCAAAAGCTGCCTGCAAAGCTTGTACTACACCATTACCCCAAAAATAATCCTCCCTGGTTCTGCCACCCTCCTGTCAACCAAAAAACCGCTTAAGGTACAATTCTCGGCTTTGTTAACAGGACATTCAGTGTAACTTTTCGTTTCAGTCCCCATCAATGATAAGAAATGTCAGTGCCTTACGAAAATTGCTTCTTGTGGAAATCGATCCCGAAGTGTGCCGCTTCCATTACCTTCGTCGAGACGTCTGCAGGAAACAGCGCTTTTGCGGCGTCCCAAATAATAATCGTATAATACTGCAAGCTCCCCGGATGAAAAAGCTTGGGGCGTGCACTAGGCTATATATTGGTTTTTATGAACTTTGAACTTAGTGCCAGTCGCTATTTCTGCCATTCAAGACGTATCCCAGCATTTTTCAAATAATGGTTTTGACCTCGTCGATTGGGTGAACGAATCACCGTTTTACACCACGAATGAAGTTTCAGTTTAGATTCCCCGGTTTTTCATTGTTTAAAATGTTTCTACTGGGTATTTTGAAAAAACAGTTTGTAGCATCAGAGACAGGGGACTAAGGAATGTGATGCGGCTTGTATCTGAAAATTATAAACCATCACGTAGTTGTATACGATGTTTTCAAATAAAATGCAACCCTTACAAAAATAGATATTGAATTTCTGTTACGCACGTAATGTGTTTTTGATGAGTCATCAACCACTCAAAAGAGATTCAAGATTGGATGTGTTTTAACGTCAAATCCGCAACAGACTTTCCTTTGAGATCACGCAAGAAGTTTTGTGCTTGGAAACGCAACAGTATTTTTGGGTAGGAGCTAATGTGGAAATACATTGACCTTCTCAAATGAGGAAAAGTATACATCACTAAGTGAATATATATTCTTTCCTTGTTAACTGCACACTTTCAGAGCCCTATGTTTGCATTTCTGTTTAGCATATGTAGGATGTTGCCTAAGAAACAACTTTTATGTGTTTTAACATGAGATCCGCAACAGACTTTCATTTGAGATTACGCAAGAAGTTTTGTGCTTGGAAAACAGTATTTTTGTATAGGAGCTAATGTGGAAATACATTGACTTTCTCAAATGAGAGAAAGTATACATCACTAAGCGAATGTATATACTTTACTATGTTTTCATTTCTGTTTAGCATGCACTGTAAAAACAAAAACAACTTTTTGGACATTTGTTTCATTCAAAACACGCTTACACCCTGAGTCTTGGGTGTTTGTGCCATTGCAAATCACTTCTTGCGAAGCGAAGGGGTGCTATGTTTGGACAATATGCTTTAGGGTGTTACGGGCAAGGATATTGTGTACGCGAACCGACGCACTGCCACACCGCCTCCGAGAAAACGGACGCACGGCCGCTCCATTTCCAATGCCTCTTTGCACCTGCGAGCAGGCCGCTTCGGAAAGACCAGCAGGGGTACCCTGCCTGCGCCGACGTCGACGCAAGGACGTAACCCGAGCCGTGCGTTGCCTCGGAACTGGACCGTCCTGGGAGCATGTGCGCGACCAAGGCACGAGAAGCAATGCCTTTGTTATAATGCATGATATTTTGCGTGCTTCTTAAGCTTTCGAGCTCCTTCTTGCTCTGCGTATAGATTAGCCGAGCCCTCAGTCATCGCATCGCTTCCCGAAATGTTTAGATACAAATAAGATTTAGTTACCAGTAAAATAGTGTTGGCGCTGCTGCGCCTGCCGGTATTGAAGCTTGGTCGCACTTTGTTTCCTTAAAGGTTCATGCTACAGCTCCGTGTTCAGCGAAAATTACGCCCAAGGTAGCAACCACCGAAGAGCCAGCGCTGATAAATTTGCCAGCGATGCCAAACTCGACATGTTAAAATGACTCCAGTGGACAAAATAGTGCGCATAGGTATCCAGAACATTAGATGCAAGTTCTAATGGTCAAGAAGTTGTGATTGTTTGAGCAGCCGCAATGGCCTGTACACTTCGAAACATGCTTCGAAACATTAAGTCCCAATCTTATGAATACAGTCTAGACATAAGAAGCAAATACCTTACCAACGTTGCCAGTTTCTTGAGTGGCCGAGTGGTTAGCGTAGAAAGCTACAGAGTAAGAGGTACCGAGTTCGAGATCGCGCCAGAGGTGCAGTTTGTTTTTTGCTTAGTTTTATTTTTTTTTATTTTTTAACTTTTTTAATGTAGTTGAGGAGCTTCGCTACGTTTTAGCTTTTACTTTTTATCCAAAAGTGAAAGCCATCAGGCGCTCATTGGTCAACACTAATGAACAACACACAAGAAATGCACACATTAGGTACCAACCAGAAACACGGTGGCCAACTTTCTTGTGAAACTCATCAAAAATGCATCAAGAAAATGTATAGAAATGTTAATGTGCATGATGAGAAATGTAATTAACATTTAATCAGAAACTCATTAAGCTTTTTTGTAAGGGAATTGCGATTGCACCGATGTTATAATTTGTATTCTGAGCGCTAGATGAACCCCTGTCTAAAAGAACTTCAGAATCGTACCAATATACAATATATTATGTAGTTCAGTAGTAATTTTGTTTTGTAACCACAGAAAATTTGAAGCTGCTACAAAAATTCTGTTGTGATAGAAAATTTACTGTCAAAACTTTAGAAAAACTTTCTTTGAACAGAATATTTAGTTATGTATATTGGTAGCTGCTTTGACCGCTGAAGCCACACTTCGAGAGGAGCGATTTGGTATTGGTTTTGCAGAGTAATAAAAAAGGCCATTTTCAGATGGTGTTATGAAAGTGCGGAAGATGGAACACGAACGATAAAGCTGCCAACAGCAGCCTCACTAACACGCCGTGCCCGTTGGTCACAGGGAAAACACAGTTAATCACTTGCCGGTTTCCCAAGTTTGAATCCAAGAGCAAGTTATCAAGATATAACAATACTCATCATATCGCGAGTTTATATGAGAAAGAATGCACGACAGTTCTTCACTTTTGAAATAGCTCAGTGCTGAAAAGAGGGAACGCTATCTGCTATAATAAAATAAATTGGTTCACAGGAAGGGAAAGGCGCAGTAACTGTCACACTTGCTCTGTGGACACCCGAACCGCGCCGTAAGGGAAGGGAGGAAGGTGGGAATGAAAGTGGAAAGAGAGAAAGAGGAGCCGTAGTGGAGGGCTACGGAGTAATTTCGACCACCTGGGGATCTTTAACGTGCGCTGACATCGCACAGCACACGACGCCTCTTCGTTGAAAACGAGAAACTTGAGCGTAAGACAAGCCAAAGATCTGCAGTTTCGTCATAGACGTTACGTACCCGATAGATCTGTATTTTTTTTATGATCACGCAAAGCAAGAAAAGTCAAATTATTTATTTCGGCAAATCGCCTAGCAAACCGTGCGGGTGTAGAATAGTAAAAAAAAACACCACGAGTTGTAATAATGTATTCAATATCGAATATATATAGGCTCAAAAACGTTACTCAAAAGAGGTGTTATGCCTGCATTTGTACCCAGAGCTTTAAAATGTCGATCTGAAGGTGATGATTTAGCAAAATATATATCGGTGGGCACGCACCACGACATCTGATCAGTTATTCCGAAACTGGGCACTTATGCGACAAACGCCGTTAATTTATCCGGTTCTGTTGGCCTACCACCTATGGGAAGACAGGAAGTGATAATCTGCCGAAGGAAGACACAGCACAGTTCCCGTTGTAGGAGGCGACCAATGTAGTCTTGAATTCATCTATTTTGCTTATGCTAGTAAGATCCGTTTTTTTTTTTGTCCGCATTCCTGCATATGAGAACACGACTCCCAGGCCATCCATGGCTACATCAGTCGTGTTATGTTCATGCGTAAAGCTGATATGGTATCTTACATTGGTTTATTTCGTGTTCATCGCAGTAATGATTTATTTTGTTTCAATAAGTAATTTAATATTTCATCATCTGACGTAAGTATTCAGGAGCAGTTATGGCCCTTTACTTATCATTTGTATTTGTGTGTGTCTGTGGGTTACAAGCTACGAGGAGACCTGGATAGCCGGCGATCGCTAAGAAGCGCACTGGACAGGGTTTATTAGTTATTTCAAATATTGCAGGTGTACGTCCCAGCATTCCCATACATAAAACGTCATTAAGTAAAAAATTTAGCGCAAAAAAAAACACAAAGGACAAAGAAGAACACATAAGACGTTTGACGAGCGCTCGTCAAACGTCTTATGTGTTCTTCTTTGTCCTTTGTGTTCTTTATAGCGCTAATTATTTTTGCTTAATGGATCACCAACTAGCCCGGCAATTTGCTCTCCTCAAAACGTCGTCGTTTGAGAAAAACATCAGAAGGCCCGTCATGTTGCCTTGTGTGTGTCATAGTAATTTTTGCCCTATTTTACTCATATCAAGAATGAGCTCTATAGGAAAGGCAATTACCCCCGACGTATTAGTGCATCAGCAAAAATATTCAATAAGTTAAGAAAGAATGCTAAAAATGTGCATGAATTATTTGCAAAGAAAACTTGTTTGCCTTTACATGCATTGGATTATAATGTCATATTAGAGCAATAGTAGTATTTTAGCTGATCGTTTTTTTTCTAAAACTAAACTGTTTGTCAGAGAGAATGGATTGTTTAAACAAACACTGGTGAATAAGGAGAAAGGTTGTCTTTTCTAGCCATTCTGAGTGTATAATAATTGATGAGTACTATATTTCATCGAATTTGTTTTGGCAAAGACCTCAATCATTTTGTGATTCATTGGAATTGAAATAGCTGGAAGGGCGATAATTTGCATTGTAACAAAGGTTTACCTAACAAGCTACAGCCATATTTCAACAGCCTATCTAGACATCGAATATACGCTTTGCACAGAAAGAGCGTTGATTTTAAGGCACGTTGGGTGTCTCGTTTTCGTTTGCGGGAATCACTAACAAACACTCACGCTCAGCGGGTAAGCAGAGTATCACAATGCTTTCACAAACTGCTTTCCCACGTATCACAAAGTGGTATTTACTTGAGGGGCATCTACATGTAACACAAAGCTGTTTTCAACTGTCGATGCAACCGAGAACCAAATTCATTTCTCTTGATTTATGGCTATACCGCTTGCCTGAGGTGTGGATGAGCATATGTCGGGAATATTCATGCTTAACATCCTTTAGTTCATTGCTAAGCTGATCGTAGTAATTCATGCACTTTTGGAGGTTTTAACACCTGAGATTTCCAAGTTCGCGCACGTATAGAGCTTTTCTTCATATATTAAGGCGACAGCTTTATAGACTGCTCAGAATTAGCATGATCTGTACATTCAAGAGATATTACCGCGAGATTCAGCGTGTTTTCGCGGGATTTCGGAGGAGTTTTTGTTTACGATTTCCCCCCCAAAAAAAGTCTCCACCCCCAGGAATCGAACTCCTTCCCCTCCAATTACCAGAAAAGCGCCTTAACCAGCTTCCGTCCTGCCGTCTCTATGGGAAAGTAGGGACGCAATGACGACGCCTTCAACCGGTCACCAGGCGGGTGCGTGGCACACGTCATCTGCTGGCAGATATGAAGATCAAGCGCATCAACGAGCGTGCGCCACCGCCGCCGAGTGCTGCTGCTCACATCGAATCCGGCACGGAAGAAGCGCTGTGTTATCGCCAGTGTTCTGGTAGGTAAATACTACAGTAGAATCAGCCCCAAGGCGTTTGTCTTCTTGCTCTTAAGGGGTCTTAAGTGCTTCAAGAATTTATCGAAAAGCGTTTCTTGTGTAGTGAGAGCATTTCTGGGTATTCGCTTACAGACTGTTTAGGAAGGAAACATGTTACGTAATTCAAATTAGGTTTGCAGGCACAGCCTTCGGTGCCAGTGACTATTGGGGACCACGCTTCGAAAAGATTCAAGAGTATTAGTGATAGTACATTTTCAACTATTTGTTGCTTCTTTTTGAACAACACGTAATTCTGAGTTATTTACAAAAGCAAACACAGCAAGGTGCAATGCTGGCGCTGTAAGCAGCACAATGCCGAGAACTTTGTTATGAATTTCTTGCAGCGACAAGTATCTCAAGAATAGGATGACTGTTGAGAACTTTGAATCCTGTAGAGAATCAAGGTCCACTGAAACTGCTCATGTTCGTTGGGATATATTCGAATAAGGCGGACCCGTCATATTGGGTGAACAAGAAGAAAAAAATCATCTGGCTTACAACGGTCTTGTGCAAATTATGGGTAACCTCTAGCTATAGTTACGGTTGAGCAAAAGATATGTCCTGTAGCTGGCCAGGCAAAATAAGCAGTATACCGTCTGTACTGGGGCTGCTACTGTAGTTGTTTTGAGGCTAAATGGCGGAGCTAACAACTTTGCGAGTATGCATTGTCGCCCTGCCTCTTGTAAAAAGAAACCAGCATGCCGAGAGATGAGGGTTCAAGCCAAGTGCATTGATGCTCCCACTATGACACTTCCGCTTCTTCCAGCCCTGGGTAATGCCAGCTACCACTTGCGCTGGAGCCGGGTTTACCAGCTTATCTCAAGGACGTGCCTCACAAACAGTCACTCATATAGCCCTCATATAATTTGGGCGTAATTACTTGAATTTTACGGCCTCTCTCTCTTTATGTGACGTAGAGAGAAAAGGAGTAAAGAGAAAAGGAATAAACATAGTAATCATTTAGAGTCAAAAAATCACCTTTTATATGTATGTGTCGTTTTTAGCAGCCCAAAAGTAAGTATAATATCCACGACCGTATCTGCGAAAGCTAGAGTTATTTAGTAAAAACGAAGAAACAATCCCGGGGGTGATGCATGGTAGCCGTGATCCTCATAGCTCCTGTTAAATGAAGATCTCTCAGCGAAAGCGGGAATTGGTTAACTATTTAGGGGAATTCCCCAAGGTGGAGTAGAAATATATCGGCCAAAGTGGTTGCTGCCTCAATGACAGGTTAAGAGAGCATGCAAGATCCTTAGACAATGGCTATGGCTCTAACCTTCCAACCCATTGCAAAGAATACAAATGTCACCCAATGCTAGGGAACACTTCGGTAATCGCCAGCCATTCATCATCATCATCAGCCTGACTATACCCACTGCAGGGCGAAGGCCTCTCCCATATTTCTCACCTTAACCCGGTTCAGTACTAGCTGCATCCACTTGACCCCTGCGAACTTCTTAATCTCATCCGCCCACCTAACTTTCTGCCGTCCCCTGCTACGCTTTCCTTCCCTTGGAATCCAGTTTGTTACCCTAAGCGACCGTCGGTTATCCTCTCTTCGCACTACATGTCCTGCCCATGTCCATTTCTTCTTCTTATTTTCCACTAGAATGTCGGTAACTTGAGTTATTTCTCTGACACACTCTGCACGCTTCCTATCTCTTAATGTTACCCCTACCATTTTTCGTTCCATAGCCCTCTGGGTGGTCCTCAACTTAAGAAGAACTCTCTTGGTTAGCCTCCAAGTTTCAGCGCCATAGGTGAGTACAGGTAAGATGCAACTGTTATATACTTTCCTCTTTAGCGATACCGGTAAGCTGCTAGTCATAATCTGCGAGTGCTTGCCAAATGCGCTCTATCCCAATCTTATTCTTCTTGCTTTTCCTTTTCATGGTCCGGATCTGCGGTTACTACCTGTCCTAAGTAGACATATTCGCCTACTACTTCCAGTACTTCGCTACCTAATGTAAACTGCTGTTCCTTCCCGAGGCTGTTGAACATTATACTTAGTCTTCTGCATATTGATTTTCAAGCCTACCTTTCTACTTTTCCTGTCTAGGTCATCAATCATTATTTGCAGTTCATCCCCCGAGTTGCTTAGCAAGGCAATGTCATCAGCAAATCGCAGATTACTGAGGTATTCTGCATCTACCCTTATCCCTAACTGCTCCCATTCCAAGTCTCTGAATACTTCCACTAAGCAAAGTGTGAATAGTACTGGGGAGATTGGAATTTTTTTTACTTTCTTTATGCACAACTATGGTTGCTGTGCAGCCACTATATGTATCTTCCACCATTTTCACGTACGGCTCGTCTGCCCCCTGATTCGCAATGCCTGCATCACCATCGAGGTTTAAACTGAGTCAAATGCTTTTTCGTAATCAATGAATGCTATGTATAAGGGCTGGTTATATTCCGAGCATTTTTCTATCACCTGATTGATGGTATGGATATGATCGATAGTAGACTACCGTTTCCGAAACCCTGCTTCATCTTTTGCTTGATTGAAGTCTAAGGTTGTCCTGATTCTATTAGCGATTACATTAGTAAATACCTTATACGTAACAGACAGTAAGCTGATTGGTCTGTAATTTTTAAGGTCCTTAGAGTCCCCTTTCTTAAGAATGAGGATAATGGTTGCACTCTTCCATGGTTCCGGTACCGTCGATGACACCAGGCACTGCGTATACAGGGTGGCCCATTTTTCTAGCACGATATGCCTCCCGTCCTTCAGCAAATCTGTAGTTATCTGATCCTCTCCAGCTGATTTCCCTCTTTTTATAGTTTCTAACGCTTTCTTGACCTCGTCCTTCGTAGCTGGTGCAACGTCTTACTGTTTTTCCCTACCGCTAATCTCATTACGCTCCTGACTACTTTGGCTACTGTAGAGATCTGTATAGAACTCCTCGGCTACTTTGACTATCTTATCCATATTGGTGATGACGTTGCCCGCCTTGTCCCTTATCGCAAACATCTGGTTTTTGCCTATGCCCAATTTCTTCTTTACCGCTTTACGGCTTCCCCCGTTCTTTACAGCATGCTGAATTTTCTCTATGTTATACTTCCTTATATCGGCCACCTTGCGCTTATTGATTAGCTTTGATATCTCGGCCAATTCGATCCGGTCTGTTGGATTGGAAGCTTCATACTCTGGCGTTTCTTAATCAGATCTTTCGTCTCCTTGGACAGCTTACCGGTATCCTCTCTAACTATCCCACCGCTTACTTCTACCGCGCACTCAGTAATGATATCTCTGAAATTTTCGTTCCTTGCTTCTAGGATAATGTTGCCATCCTCGGTTAGAGCTGAATACCTATTCAGTAGCGAGATCCTGAACTCTTCTGCCCTCCCCCTCACCGCTAATTCGTTGATGGGTTTCTTTCTTATTAATCTGTTGCGTTCCTTCTTCAGATTTAGGCTAATTCGGGGCCTCACTATCGCGCGGTTACTGCATCGCACTTTCCCGATTACCTCTACATCTTGCATAATGGCGGGGGTTGAACACATTTTTAGTCTCTCCGTTCAGACCTTTCCATGTCCATTTCCGGTTCTTCCGTTTGCTTAAGAAGGTATTCATGATTCGTAAGTTATTGCGCTCTGCAAACTCAACCAGTAACTCCCCCCTGCTATTCTTAGAACCAATGCCATAGTCACCTACTGCCTGGTCTGCTACCTGCTTTTTCTCTACCTTGGCATTGAAGTCGCCCATTAGTACAGTATACTGCGTCTTTACTTTTCGCATTGCCGATTCTACATCTTCGTAGAAGCTTTCAACTGCCTGGTCATCATAACTACATGTAGGTGCATAGGCCTGTACAATATATACCTGTACAATATAGGCCTCCTAACCTCAGTAAGCCCTATGGCATCCCATTTCATACCCTCTAGCTCCTGTAAGAGCACTGCTGAACTAGCTTCACTAGCTACTGTTCTAGCAATAAGCGTTGCCAGGGTCAGTTTCCAATGGCGGCCTGTCCAGTGGAGCCAGGCATTCTTAGCACCCCCTGCTGCGTGACAGGTCTGACCGCCGCCGTGGTCAGTTGTTCCGCAGCCGCTGGTGACTGAGGGCCAGGGTTTTGTGGAGCTTATCATGAGAGGTTGCGGCAAATTACTGCACCAGGGTAGCCTACTCCTGTTCTTGTGAGGGAGTGCGTTGCCGGAGGTGTTCACCGGAATCAGATCGTACCCCAAACCTGTTTATGCAATTCCATCGACATGGGGATTTTTTTTTTAATCCGGTGGAGAATTGCGCCGCACCGGGATTTGAACCCCGGTCCTCTTGCATGCGAGGCGGATGTTCTACCGCTACGCCACCGCTGCAACCCGCCAGCCATTAAGGAAAGCTAGAACGCGAGCTCATTCTCTGTTAGTTCGCCATCAGTACATTCATTACTTATCCCATAAAAAGAACAGAGATTCTTGATGTCGCAAAAAGTTTCCTTGCCTTGTTTCCTCCTCCTCACCCACTACCCAGCGACGTTGTAAGAACAAAGTGACAACTGATAAAAGGTTTGCGTATGCGTTGTGCTCTGCATGCGAGGACCTGTACCTTCAATAAATCGTTTATTGCACATTTGCGCTCGCCCCGTATACTTATCTGCTATGTCCTTGTGTGTGTGCGCTTTGTCTTCTTCATCATGTCGTACCAACAGGCCCAAATCACAACGCTTTTCAAAATAGAATCATATCAACAGTAGACGACATACGGCTTTCTCGCTGGAAGTTCGGTATACTACTTAAAGGGACATTGAATGGCTAGAAAGGTAACTGATAAACGTTTTGAATGTGTAGAATGAATGCCTCTGAGCGTTCCCCCAAAGTACAACTCTTCGGCACAAGGGCAGCGATTTATTATTAATATTTAAAAACTGCGTTTTGTTTAAATTCGCGGGCTGCTCGGTTCTCGCCTGGCGCTGAGATTTGGAACTGTTTTGCCGTGCGTGCATACGTCACAACTACACTGAATTCTGCCCTTGGCGGCATCCATGACGGCTACTACGTCACGGACACACTTCCGGTAGCTATGAAAGTCGTCTGCTCGAGTGCTGCACGCACTGCATGCGTGAACCCCCGATCTTGGCTGTTCGGTTCACGATGTTAACCGAGAAGGCGGTTGCGTCTCAAAGGGCGCGTCGGCGCCGGACTGCGAAAAGAGCACAAGCTGTTCCGAGTCAACACTGTACCGACTGTACAACTCTGCTTCAGATCATAATTAAGGGGCACCACATAAAATTGGCGCCGTCAACCTTCGTGTACCCACCGAAGGCGCAGCAACAGCGTACTTTCGTCCCCTCTCGTCTTTGCAACAACGATCATTTCTGCGGCGCGTTGATAATTAAATGGGAAGGTCGTAAAAAAAGATGTTCACTCAGCTGCATCGCCAAAGTACACAAATTCGCGCCGGTTAGTTGCAGCGTCGGTTGCCACCATGTCACCGCTGAGATGCCGTTCGCGAGCACCGCGGCTGCGGCAGACGGCACACCGGTCGTGCGCTGCAGCCTGGCCGTCACCAGGCCTTGTTTGTTTGGCATCGAAGCCACGTCAGAAGGCATTTTAAAATGAGCCGCTTCGCTGCTTCTCTAGCGCAGCCACTCGCGTGATACTGAGAGCGATTCTTGCGTGTAGCTGCTGAAATCGGTGACAACCTGCGCTGCCGAACTGATTGTGCCGAGCTGTTGTGCCGATGTTTTGCGCCGTCGATTCTGGATCGGAAGATGCGTTCACACGGGATAAAGCATGCGTACGCGTTACGCATCGGCACTTTCTAAACAATGTTCGAAAGGACTTTAAAAAAAAAATATTACACTAGAATTTTTGTTAATCTCAATTGTTAAGATTCGCGAATGAGTAATTCGTCCTCACCTGTTATCCGATATCCAAGCTTTGTAGCGATCTCCTGAAATGATCAGTCCGTGCTCACGCCGTTCATACGCATATATTTCATTCGTTATGCACCACAGGACATGCCCCTCGCCGACCATCATGAAAGCGCTCCTGGCTAAAAACTACGACGACATGTTCGCACGCGTGTAGCTCGCACGCTCGTTCGCCAGCATCCATGCAGTGACGTTGCTATCGCGTCAACTCCTAGAGGAGACCGGCCGGCGTTGGTCGAACCGCACAAGACGCTAACAAAGCTATTGACACCGGAGATGGGCAGGCAGTGCGATAGAAGAAAGGGGTCTTCTAGAAAGCCGTACTAGGCAGCAGTGCACGCTAATTTGCGCTCAATGGGACAGGGATATGAAGGACAGGGATTCTCCGCGGTGGCCGCCGGTTTGTGCAGAAAGCAGCCTGCCCAATTGCAGGCATGGGCTCGCGAACGAGCCGGGTCGTTCTGGCTGCTGCCACACAATTCCGAGAGGTGAAAAAACTTCACAAACCAGCGGCCGAGAAATTCAAGAGACTAGGGTGAAAGCTATGCAAGCGCAGACGAGAAGGAAAACACAAAGGCTGATGAATGCGTGGGCGGTGCTCGGAAAAACAGACGCGACAACCATAAGTCTGCGAACCGAGCGTCACCCGATGACATTTCATGGCGTTCGGAGTTCCCGAGCTGTTTTCTTCATTTTTTTGTGGTGTCTCGGAGTGTTGAGTTGAGGGGCGAGGGGACAAGGGCTATTTTTAATCGCCGATATCCTCGGTGCCAATGAAACTAGATGAAAAAATCTCGCGATGAATTTACTTGCTAGGAAGTACCTATCTCTCGACCTATTTGCTTTGCCTTATTTTAGGCATTTTATAGTCCCTTTAAAATCAATGAGACTGGTATACTCAGAAAACCATCAAATCGCTTCTGAAGTGTTCCTCGACAAAATAGTACTATCAAGATGCAAAACACAACGATTGTCGCCCATTAATAATTACAAATATACATTTGAAGCGCATCATTAGATTCCGGTGCTTATGCTAGCCTTTGGATATGCGTTTATCCATGCGTGTGTGTCCCTTGTCAAAAGTACTTATGCCTTTTGCATCGTCAAAACACCCGTTAAATACACCCACTCACTGAAAAAACTCCTCGGATGACTGCCATACCTGGAACTAGCTTTTATACCTGACAATCGCCTGTCGTTCCTATTGCATTTTAAATAATGTACTGCTGCAACTTCTCTGTATTCTGCAATGGCTACAGTCTTTACTAAGATAGTGCAGAAAAAGTTAAGGCTTCGTGTGCAGCATCTACGGTCGTAGAGAACGTGAAATGCGAGCAATATTCTACAGAGTGGAGCGAGGTTTTTGTGGCTGATGCTGTATGTGGAAAGGGGCATAGGTGCAAAACTTTATGACAGCGGGAAGTACCACCTAGGGGTGCGCCTTCCGTGGGAATATTATCCTTAAGAAATGGTCGATGTAGCTACCAATGCCACTTTTCTTTTTAGACAAAAAGAAAACATATTTCATGAATATATACTTTCAGATTACGCTGTAATAAGTTTGAATTTCATGCGTCATACTACATCCTCGAAAAGCGCTGCCTTTAATAATAAAAGATGAGCAGCCACTAAAAAAAACTGATAAACTCAGGGAAATCTACAGCCTTTGCAATAGATGAGGTCTTAAGAGAGACTTCGGGCTCATGCTGCTCGTACCTCAATGACACAGAAAAGAAACAAAAACAGAATGTAAACAAGTAGAAGGTACAGAAGTCCAAAGTCGTCATTTCTTGATTTGTTGACTTAGTACAAAAGTAAGTTTTGTCTTTGTACTTCATGATGTAACTGATATATTCAAAGGTATGACTTAGTGGAAACTGCTTATAAAATGGTGCTGATACTAATGTTCGTAAGAAATACAAGGGAAAATACGAGCCGATTGATTTCAGCTGTCAATGCTAACGTTGGTGGCCTCGCTACGAGTGCACCCAATGCGTCAGAATTATATGTCCATGGCTGCCTTGCTCTTGGGCAGCAGATATCCGCTTTAAGTTTTTGAATTTCTAAAAGACTAGAAAAAGGCTCGCCTGGACTTCTTACTTCCAACGCAACAAGAATGCGGAAGCGTTGAAATAGCCTGCTATACATAGCCTACCATAAATCTTAAACGTACTGTGGATCGTATGTTCTGCGTTTATGCAGCTCTTTAGGCGCGACAAAGAGAAGGTAGATCGGGTTATCACAAACGTCTGCATAATGGTCAAACGGTGCTGCTTAACATAGAAACAAATCAGGAAGTGCTTCCTTTCACTAGCGCCTACTAGAGCTTGTAGCGCAGGCACAAGTTGTTAGTGAGCCCGACTACAAAGGGCGCAACCTGCCAAACGCCCCTGTGGGTTTGTTGACTCGCACCTCTGAGTAATCGGGAGGGCGGGGATAAGGAGGCGATCGACGTCAAGACAGAGCCCTAATTAAATCACCGAGCGCGCCTGGTCTTCGGACTGAGATGGATAGCTTCCTTCTTCCGGGTAAACTAGAAGTGTCTCAGACGGAATGCCCCACGACAAGGCACAGGCGAAGAGTGCCGGAAGGACGTGCCAGCAGAGAAAGGAAGCCGGTGAAAGCCGGCTCATTAGTGGCAGGTCGAGAGCCTCCCACGCGTCAGTAGCAAGCTGAAAGCTATGCAGGGCAATACGAAGCCAAATCTTGACGTAGGTCTTGGTGCCCACCTCGAAGTAAATTGTTAGTATTTTGGGCGTCGGGCTTTGTGTGACGAATAAATCTTACTCCCTTTATTAAAACGAATGGTCTTCAAAATGCCGCTTGGAAAACACTGTGTGGTCAGACAACTAGCAAAAAAAATTCTAAATTTAGGTTTAAAAACGTATTTGCAGAATTACTGGTAGCTAGCATTTTACTGCTTTAGTGCGTGATATTTGCTATGTTCAAACATCTAGTGAAGGATAACAAAACGTTTTGCTCATACATACATAGCTAAGCATACTCTTGCAAATTCTTGATTCCTCTGTCGCCGGTGTATACATGCCATGCATCACTGTACATTCGTGAAGGAACCTCGAGAGACCATGATAATAGGCAGATTTGTTTGCTGAGATAGTATCCTTAAGGACATAAACTAGTTATCTACATAAAGGCCGAATTCACGAGAGAGGTCTAGTAAAGACCTGTGGTGAGGGCCTGCATAGGGAAAGGCACAGTTGCATGTCAGCGTTCTGTGGCGACGCAGCGGCTGTTTCCAAGAGATGTATATGGTGCCCCACATGATATGCCTACCTGATTACCAAATCATTTTCGTTATACGCGCATTTTCTGCACAAAAGAAGACAACCACACTTATCATGGAGCTGAGCCTGATCTCACGTTTGCGCAATATGGTTCCTCTAGAAAGTTCTGTAGAGTCTGTCGTCAGTGGGCCACACGCAAGGGAGGAAATGAACTCGTTTGAGTTTACGGGATAATTATTTTTTTCTGCTGGTAGAGGCTCTTAACGCAACCGGGTTAAAGAGAACAACTTCCACAGTTTTCTAATGCTTGCAAAGAACTTGCTCTCATTATGTGCGACAAGGTATGAAATCAGTGCTACATGACATCTGTAGAGTGACAGAGTATTGTGATCAGGTGTTTGCACAATAATTTGGGGAATGCCTAGGTCCAGCTCTTAAGAGCATGACTCGAGAGTGCTATGGTTCTCATCTGCAGCACCACTTGCCGATTGTCGGTCATGTACGTACCCCATGCTACTCACCTAATGATTAGTACTGTGAGTTGTGCCTATATTATCTCAAACTCATTAATGTACTCGCAACCTATCAAATTTTGTACAAGGCCACTGGCGTATAAAGACCCACTTTAGCCAATGAGCTCGATTCTTACTTTGTGGTGAAATGGTACCGTGAGCCAGATTCGATCCCCGAAGGTTTTCTAAAGGTCTGGGGTTTGATTTTCACAACTCCTCTGAAATTAGAGGAGGTCTTATAGGGGGGAGCTCCTGCCAACTTGGCCATGTTGTATGGTCTCGTGATGTGACACAGTCCGCCGACCATATCATGTTGATTTGCACATGCAAGTGGAAGGCTCCCCGCTTTCGCTTACAACGCCGAATTAGACAACAGGGATGAAAGTGACAATGCCAACACTTGGTTTACCGCAGAAAACACCCCTTCACACTGTCGCGTTATGATAAGTGAAGATCGTAAGAAAATACGGAATGAAATAAGAAGTTTAACAGAAAACAAGCAACACATTTTGTTCTAGGCAAAGACCAAACAGGCGCGCTAATCGGTCTTGAACAAGACACTCTTCGGAATGCCCATTTCAGCACAGGAACCGCGTATGGCCACGGAAAGAGTGAATTATAAAAAATTTTTGATAGCGGAGGGGCTGTAGTAACATCCATCTTACTAGCATTAGCTACTAAATCAATGAATTGGCTGTTAGGATACAAATAACGTTGCTTTAAGACCTTATGAAAGTAAACTGAGGTCATTTTAGAATTTGTTGGAAATATTATCTCCAAATATAGCCGATATACGTAATGAAACGTGTCAGAAAGAACTTCTTTTATTGCTCATCTCAAAATACCACCTACCTGTCCTGTTCACAAAGGGTGGCGCCCAAGACAACGTCGAAAGCTAGAAACCAATTTTGATCTTCACTTTGCCGTCCAAAGTAGCGAGTTTCATAAAAGTAAGGCAATGTGTCATTCACAAGTTAATGTAGAATCATACATTATACACAGTCCGGCTTCCAAAAAAGTAAATATATCAAACAAAAAGCATGAAGGTATTATGATTTTCCTGCAGACGGAAAATCCAACAAACGCTGCCCTGTATATTGGGTCCAGCATTCATCAAACGCCACTTGATTTGAGCAAGCGGTTCAGTATTCAGCAGGAAGCAGTTGAGGTTCTCGCACACCCAAACGAAGCACCCCTGATACTAGTGTCTGTGTACGCTCGATCCAGTAACACACCTATTATTATCGCATGGGTCACACACATTGAACCTTCATACCCTGGAACTCCGATACTAATCGGTGGAGATTTTAAAGCTCCGCGCACAGATTGGTGATGTGACTATAATTCCAAAAGGACATATAAAGTTCACACTTCCTTCACAGAAATTGAGTTTATGCTTCTAAATCACCCAGTAGTGGCAACACTTTCTGCAACACGAACACACTCACTAGACCTGATGTGGTGGAAAGGCCCTGGTGCACCATATTGGCAGGCATAATTAGATGCGTGGGACAATGACCATGCCCCCAATAGCATAGGTTTTAATATGGGACACATGGAGAAATATCGAAGGTGAATTTCTGTAAAACAGTAGCATAGCATATGGCAGGATAGTAGTACTCATGTGGTTAGCCCGATTTCTGTTTTGGCTACCTTCCAAACAGCACTTAAGAATCATACAATTACAATGACTGTGAATGAAGGTCAGTCAGAAAACAGGTCGCAATGCAGGCTGCTCGGCATACTGAAGACATACAAAGAATAAGTGAGGTAAACTGAGTGATGGCACAGGCACTTAATTATGAAAAACAGCTGTCTTATTAGAGGGGGGACGACTGGTGCAGTCCTTGGGGTTCAGGAGCGACCAGCAGGGCACTCTGTAGGACATTTGTAGCATGAAAAAGGGAGGACTGATCAAAGATTATGCAGAGAGTATTAGACTCGCTACAACTTACACTACAGGAGCTTGCAGATCAGGCTGCAGTCCTTCTATTTTGGAATCATGGTCAGCATCCCGCTCGTCCATCGCCGATGGACGTGGTAGATAAAAGGAAAAACATCACCATTTACCAAATTAAAGCTTCTGGCTGCTATCGAAGCAACGATGAATAAAACTGGGCCTGTTCATGCTGAGGTTCCTTGGAAGGTATTCAATAATTTAGGAGCGGCAACTGACAGCTTGCTGTATGCGATAAATAAGGTATGACAAGGACGACAAATTCCAATCGGCTGGAAACATTTGGTGGTGGTCCCAATACAAAAGCCTGAAAAAGCTCCTACAAGCCTATCATCTTTGCGGCCAATATCTCTAATCACATAATTTCCAACATTTGTGAAAAAACGATACCCACCCGCCTGTCATGATGGTTGTAAAGTCAGCAAAGATATCATGCTTCACAAATTGGAATCCGTACAAGACGTGGGACGGAAACTAGGTTGGCCATATTAGCTGAAGAAGTCGTACATTTGCCGCCTCATAGCCTCCTTGTACGCACCATGGTGGCTACCGAGGTGGCAAAGGCATGAGATAAAGTTACATGCCAATATACTTAATAACACAGAAAGTATAGGCATTTCCCTAACATGCCATAAAAGTGGTGCATAAACTGCTTAAGGAGAGGACGTTTTCTGTACGGATAAATGGACAAGTCGGCCGTTACACATCAAACAGAGGCATGTGGCAAGGGTCAATTTTAGCACATTTGTTGTTTACTGCCGCACTTATTGCTTCGGTGTGCAAATTAGCTGAACTACCCAGTGTGCAGTTAATTATTTACGCAGATGATGTCACAATACGGTCTACTCACAAATACCTTGAGCCAAACTCTTTATCTGCACGAGTCCCTAAATACACTAGATGAGTATGTCCATGATGCAGGTCTGGAGGTGTAACCCAATAAGTCGAGCTACGTTCAGGCTGCAAACTAGATAGGAAGAAAACTATTCCAACTAAAAGAAGTGTACTAGAGATTGGAAATCGGGTATTACGAGAGGTGGACGAGTTGAGAGTGATACATAAATCTGGCAAAGGAACACAATGGTGTCATAGGATGAAAAAAGAAGCCGCGACTGCCATGCACTTGATGAAGCGTTTTTCGTCTAGGAGAGGCGAAACCTGAAAGGAGATGGAAAGACGTCTTGTACAACTGGTGTTTCATCCCAGGATTCTATACCAGACCCCGTTCCAAAGACTGTGGAGGTGACAGTAAGCAGATTTGGAAACAATAAATAGGAAATCAATGCGCACAGTCACAGCTTTACAAAAACTTACCCCAATCCCAATTCCGTAATAATTTGCACAGCTCAGCGCAGCTGAGCTCTGACAGCAATCACTGAATAGCAATAGGCAGCAAGAAATATGAAACGAAATATGTTATACACATGGAGTCCTTCACCAATGCGGTGAGAGCGCGCACACCGACAATGGTTGACGCCACTCCATTGAAGTTCACGACTATTATGACAAATAACACAACTAAGCTACGTAGTAAGTATAAGCAGGCGTCTCGCCCTTTGGTTAATGTACTTCCAGGAACCGGCTTTGCATATACAGAAGCGTCAATTAAGAATACAAGAAAATGGCGGCAGAACAGCAGTTACCAGCCCGACACGCGAAGAGCTAAACAAACATAATGAATACGAAATGTACATTCAGGCCAGCTTGCAATATAAATTTACGCAATCCGCGATGCCATGAAGGCCATAAATAAAATAGAGCCCATAACAGAAGCATACGCATTAGCCGCCATAAAATAACTGAACATAGTTACAAAGACACTATGCGTTACCGAAGAGGACCATGCACTTATTAGGGAAACAAAGATACTCATCCAGGTGCACTGGATGTAATGTTGATGCTGAGAACGCCGAGCTGAGAAGCGTTGAAAACCTAACACACCAAATGTCAAAGACTAATGCATCCTCCCAAGCTATCTTTTAATGCCCGCAACATAGTCCTCATCCTAGCATCTTCTCTGTGTGTCCTCATTCAGCAGTGCACTTAACCCTTTCCAGATAACTTAACTAAACTGAAGGAATATCCCTCAAAACAATAAGGGCTGGGGTGGCCCTTATCCCGTAGGTCACGTGCCGATATAGGACCGACCACCTATCCGAAGTGTTCTACATCAGCTGCAAAGATGGATGTTCGCCACCTGCTGTGGACTTGTGCAGGTACAAGGGCGTCAAGGATACAGACTCTCCAGAAGGTGAGACTGTCGGTGACGAAGGAGGATAATTTCTACAAGCGGTAAATTGACAACACTAACCTGAGTAAGCATTTTCTCCGGTTTCTGGGCTAAAAATGCTGCTTCACACGGTTTTCTATGTATTCCTTATGGCAAGGTTGTGAAATAAAAAACAAGTACATAAATTTGCGCGCAGCTCGACTACTTTGCCCATGGGTAGAGGATCGAATCTCTTTCCGCTTTTGGATACAAATGAAAAGCAAGACACCCGTGTGCTTTGCGATGTCAGTGCACGAAAAACAACCCCAGGTATCGAAATTTTCGGAGCCCTCCACTATGGCGCTTCGCATAGCCTGAGCCACTTTGGGACGTTGAACCATACAAACCACGTACTACAAATTGGAGCGCAGGCTTTACATGATAAGATTGTTTTTATACATATTATGAAAAATACTTTGATTCGATTCTATTATGCTGCAGCTGAATAATAATAAGCATATAGTGTAACTTTGCACCTGAATAAGCAATAATCGGCGGTCATTTTATATTAAGAAAACTGAAATGCACATTACATAAGCTTTAGATAATAGCCAAATAAGCTGAGAAACTATACCGTTTTTTTTTTTTTTCGAGTACACATATTAGGTGAGAAAGCTGGACCAATTTCTCACAGTGTGCTACTAGGGAAAGTTCTGAAACAGCAATTTTGATAATCTCGATCTTGACTTCAGAAAGTACAGCTTTGGTAAAAAGTGCAAAGCCCAGAGGGTCTGCTTCTGAGTAATATAGAGGTGCTGATTTAACATTAGTAGAGGTGCTTTCCACCGGAGAGGATAGGACAAAACTCTGCTTATCATCAAGTGATTCTTAAAACTACAAATGACTTGCAAGCCGCACGAAATGGCCCAGAAGCAGAAGCCCTGAACTATATACTTTTGACAAATACTGTACTTTTCGTGCCTAAAGAAGCTCAGTTATTTTTATGTTTCTCAAAAATTCATCTCTCTTGTGCTTTTATATTCCGATACTTCCGAACTTGACTTTTTTTTTGTTCGGAGCACAAGCAGCCGTAAAAATTATCTCTGAGTGTAAAATTACAGAGGCGCAAACAGTCCATCTTAGCCATGTGCTGTGCGACCCAAAGGTTTAATAACAGGTGCACTATGTCGTAATTAATCTTTACTAAAGCCGGTAAATTGTTTTAATTTACTTCTATAATATTATTAAATGAACGAAACTGATTCCAACGTAATTGACAATTCTGTTCAAGCAGATTCGCTCTTACAGCGAATGCAAGAACGCATAAAGCCTCGAAGACGCATGAGTTTGGGAAAACAAAACCTAGAATACGATGTTATACTATTTTTAAATAATAATCCTTTTGACGAAAACAAAGAGAACAAAGGAAAAGGCGCTGATTATTGAAAAATGATTCGCTACCAGTAATTTCCTGTCCTCTCTTCTATAGCCCAACTATACAGTTATATGAGTCCTCTTTGCGTGTATGATGTTACCTTGCTTGACTGCGATTTGTTTCACAATAATACTGAACTTTGCGCCTTATTTGCATTGATTTGCTCTTTCCTATAAAAAATATGTTGGCTAACCATAATTGTGTACATTTATGTGCATTGCATGTAAACCTGTAATGAAGAAATGGGGTCGCTTCTACTTTATTGACTGCATGTACAAATTTAGTTTCTTAATTTCTTTTTAATACTGTCGAAACTATGTCCGGAGAGAAGACCCTGTCGGACTCAATGACTTAAGTCTTCTCGCTTCTTTTTGTGGAATCAGGAAGAGGCCCCTAAAAACTCATAAAACATGTTAAAGGTTCAACTATGTCCTAATGCTCGTCCAAGTTTTGTAACTTCAAGAATTAAAATCAACACGAAGCACTTTTGATATGCAGACAACACAGGGTTTTCACACAGAACAAAAAGGTACAAAATGAGCTTGCGCGCTTATTCTATCCGCTGATTAAACGTTTTCGGCTAGAGTCAAGTTGTTGTTTTCTTGCACATCTGGAGATTAAAGATGGCATCACCTTTGTCGCAACATGCATTTTCAACATTGCGAATGACGACGGTAATAACATAAATATTTTGTCTTTGTGCACTGTGATTTTTCGTATTATTTTCAGGTGCATATTTTGTAAGAAATATTCTTCAATGGTATTAATGGCTTTAAATTGATAAACGCCAGGGGTTTTTTAGATATTTTGTTTCATATCTGGATTAATAAAGGCTTATATGAATTTAATTGAAAATAATTACAATAGACTTACAGAACGAGGATTGGTTGGTTGGTTGATTCGCAGGAAGGGAAAGGCGCAGTATCTATCACACTTGCTCTGTGGACACCTGAGCCGCGCCATAAAGGAAGGGAGGAAGGTGGGAGTGAAAGTGGAAACAGAACGAGGGAGTGATTATGTTAATCACAACAGAACGAGGAAGTGATTAACATTAAAGGTGACGTTACCTTCATTTATTTTACGCTCACAACTTCAATGTTATAGCCGATTGGCGCCCAGATTGCGTGCGAGGCATGCCTATAGAGATAAGAGAGTGTAGCAAGTCCGTAAAATATTTTTGTCGCAAAATATTTTACACTGAAATTCAATCTCAATACTTTTGTCTTTGATATCGCCTCATATCTGAAAGCAAAATTTATATACTTTTGTCGCCTCTTATTAATTCGTTTTTGAAAGCAGATGCAGACTGAATCCATATTATCTTAATGGCCCTTGATAATGACGACGAATAATTTTAACGGCAGAAGGGAGAGAGAGAGAGAGAGAATAAACTTTATTGATAAAAAGTGCTTCCGCAGGTGGTTCAGCCAGGTTCGGGAAACCAGTGCAAAAGGACCCTAAGCGCCAGCCGATCGACTCGAGGGAAGCTGGGACAAAATCTGCGGCGGCAAGGATATTTTTCAGAGCTATTTCTCAAATTTCTCACACATCTCAACCCTTAAAAGCATATCACCAGCCGGGAAGAAATCTTTTACTCATTATACCCTCCATGGATACCTGGCACCCCTTGGACTTTCACGAACATTACTCCAGTGAAGAAAACAATTGCTTGGCACCGCATTAGCGAAGCGTTTTGTGTATTTCATTACTAAAATCGGCCTTCCTGTCAGCACTCGACTAGGCAATAAGCGAAGCCGTTTCTGATTTTAAGTGTGCACGTCTCTTTTATCGGCTCTTTATCGACCGCTCCATCAGCGTCCGTGCTAGTATACCGTCAATCACCTGCTGCTGTAACTTATCAGACGCATGCTAGCAGCAAGGAGTGTACCCATTGGAACATCGGTGCATTAATTAGCGAAACCCACCAAGGTGCCCTGCATGAAGCGCAGACAACAAAAAGAAAGACTAAAGATACGGGGGGAAGACGTCGCTGCCGTTAGGCTTTATCGACCACGAGTCCAGATCGATTTCTCCTCCACCGCTTATGAAGCAACCTTGTGGGAGCTCACTCTTTGCTTTTTCACTCTCTGCTAGTTTTTCACCAGTTGCAGTTTTGATTGCGTACGATGAATTGCCTCTGGCTCAAAGTTTCCGCGAGGTTCCCTGAAGTGGACAGTTTCCATCGCTGTTCAAAATAACTAGCGATGATGATATTTCAGCACCAGCTACCCCAGATCGCAACACCCATCTCGTGCGGATTTGTGACGCATGTATATTATGACCTGCAGTCACAGCAGTGGTTCACGTTGCCTGCAAACTGGCACCGCCCTTAATAGAAAAGGACGATAACTTCCAACGACCACTGTACTTGCGTCTGCAGAGGCATGCATCTAAGCAAGGACAGGGTTTCACCGCCGAAACTGTTCATGTGCTTCTCTGCAGGCCCCTTGCCTATTTCTTTTTATTTTCAAACACTGTAGAAAATGTATTGAATTGTGTTGGTTATAACGTGTAGAAATGCTTAAATATCTGAACTTTTTTGAAGCGATCATAGGTGCTCACCTTTGCCAGGACTGGACTAAATTGTCTTGGTCGACAACTTCCGCAGTCAGAGAATGCTTTTAAAGCTCTATATTTAAATGCTTATTAGGCAGCAAGTGCTGAGTGAGCAATGAAAAAAAAAATAATGCTATTGCAAATAAGCTTGAAAATGCCAGGAGGAAAGGGTGCCGCAGGCTACGAGGGCTGTCATCATCAATTATTAAATAGGAAAACAAAATACGAAGCAAAAACTATATTTTGCAACCTAGGCCGAAGTGCGTGCTTCTCGCAAGGTGTAATAGTAATTCTAGCAATTATTTTAGGCTGCCTTCGCCAAAATGCCTGCGTTAAGTTTTGTTGGTACACTAAGAGACAGATGTGCCCAGTTGTAGCACGTAAGTGGATAATCAGAGCGCCTGCAGCAATAGTGGTGGTTATTCCACATAAACTCTATGGCTGCTTCCAGACATTATGATGTGTGTGCGAGAGAAATGAAGACATACATCTGTTAAGAATCCATTAATATGCTTCGGGGGCACTAGAGCGTTGCCTTTACGGGTAAAACGCGACAGGGTTAGTGCCTCCCGGCAGATGACCCAATCGTTACATTGGTCCCAAGTCAATCACGGACATACAATTTCTTACTTGATTAAGCACTGCTGCTTATTTAGGGCATGTCTGCCCGCACGCATACTCATCAGCACCCAACCGTAAGCAACTAGATTACGTGAAAGACAGCACGACAGTGAACCCTGTTGAATCAAGCCGATCAATCATGCCTGCGTAGTCAAAGGGTTGCGTGTCAAACTCGGGATAATCGAGTGCCTGTTTGATCTCTATCTCACTCTCCCTAAATTTTCTTTTCTGTGTAATTCCTGTACTACTGAAGTCCGCCGCTCCACTATTATATCAGACCTTTCCGACGAATCGGACTTTCTGTTCAGGACGCTACGGGTGCTGGCAAAAGTGGGTTCACTGGTGGACAGAGGCCGTAACAATGTCGCCTTAGGTTTCTTGCCGCTTTGCAGTGAAAAGCCTCACTGACACCTATTTTTTATTTAAAGCGCCCCGAAAATGCTATTTAGTAAAAGGGTCTAATGCAATCAATTCATACATTTGGTCCTTTCGAGTATTCGTGCCAGATTTGAAAACTTCACTTTGAGCTGATAATTTGCAAATAATTCAAAAATAGAGGTCCTGGCAACCGCTCGCAGCCGATTTGGGCGACACTGCGCTTCAGTGGGACTGCTGGGTACGCTTGCTCATTGGACGCTCCAAAGTTAGGCGAGCGGGATGGGGTGTTGTGGGGAGCCGTCGCGACTTGCTTTTTTTCTTTTTTTTTTACACGCCGGCGTGGATTGAGTTGAATGGGTAGAGAAGGAGCAGCATCTTCGATCGCCAGTATGTTCGGTGCTAATGAAGCGAGCTTTAACATTTTTGCATTGAAGGGAGGATTGATAGAACTATTGTAACTGCGCGTTTTATAGTTCTAGTAAATAAGTTTTCATGGTCCTTTTGAAGGTGGTGTCCGAGATATGAACTCTGTCGACACACTGAAGATTCATTTCGAAGACAACTGTTAATGGCGATAGCAGCGTTTTTTTTTTTTTTTTTTGCTTCCTTGCTTAACATACTCACTCTTCAATAAACCAAACAATGAAAATTGAGATTGTTTCATTGCAGCAGGTGATTATTCGTTGCAGACTAATTTACATTTTTATTTTGGAGTCGGCTTGAATACACTAGAGAAAAATTCTGATGGTTGCCTGTGCGGGTCGACACTAGCGATTCGGTGAGTAGGTGAAGCCAATTAAAAGTTTTGCCGCCAGGGTTCTTGCGCGATTGCTTAGCTACAAGAATAGCAGCGTCTCATTGCTGCTGATGTTTTCACGATGACATTTGTCAGCAACCACAGACGGCTGTAAGAAGGCGCGGAACCTGATCTGCTCTATATTGCACTAGCTGCTACACGATTATATATGGTGAACGCACGCCGCTATCGCACGTCCCGTCGCACCGAAGCGCTCGTTCAAAGTTGAAGAAGAGGGGCGGTCGCGTGATGGCAAATGCAGCGGACCACGTGACTCCAGCTGAGGCGAGGGCGGCCTATTCATGTAGGTTGAATGCCCGTTCCGTGGAGGTTTTGTCGGGAAGGCGAGAGAGCTCCAGAAACGGTAGGTTGTGCAACGACGATTCCGTAGAACATGGAATTGCTTTGTTCGATCGAGTGGCTGTCAGTCGAAGCCTTCCTGATAGCCTGGCACAGTTTGAACCTTTCGTAAACATTTAGTGCAGAGGATCAGCTTTCTTGTCTTGCTAAGCGATTTAAAGTGCAAGATAAATAAATAACTGTTTGCTTTGAGAGGTTAGTCGTTTGGATCGAAGTGGTATTGATGGCTTCCGAGGAAATAGAAAGCCTGAATTAGACTATCGATTAGTCTGACAGAAACGGAGGGGAAATTCATGTCTTCGGGGTTGGTGGAGGTTTCCTGAAGGCGCCCCTTCGAGGCAGCATCTTCGATGTTTTCAGAAGAAACATATCTTGCTTGACGGCGAGTTCGCGCTGTTGTCATAGCGGAAATCGAAAGAAAAGCTTTTTGGGGCCTAATATAAGGCAGAAGGCGCAATGTGAGTTGGACTAGGCATAACGAACGCCCTCAAGGATTATGCAGGGAACAAGAAAAAACTATTGGTCTGCATTGGGCGAGTGCTGCTATGCATAGCATTTTGCCTGCTCTTAGATAAGCTATGAGGAGTTTCGGGGACTCGAGTATTGCTTTTAGAACATACAAACACATATTCCCTAGTGCAAGAATTTTTAACTATCTTAAATAACAAGCAGTGAGCCTGCTTTGTCACATTCCATGCTCATTATTCTTTTCTGTAACGCTCGAGCCTCTATTCTCACTGTTTAACATTGTTCTCAGACCTCTATCGTGCTTACTGTAAAATAACCTTATCTGACCGCAATGAAATACGGTTAAAGTATGTTAAGACGGACCTTTGCCCATTGAGCTGGATAAAATTTTATAGTACTGGTGCGTCCGTATAAAATCGTAAATGCTGTGGGGATCGTGGTCATGTGAAGCGGATTTCGCTAACTTCAAATTTGGCCGTAGGATGAAAACACGCATTTTCTTCAGAATGAGAGCTGCTGAGCCATAAACATATTGTGGATTGGTCGCGGTTCGTTTACAAAAGAAAAAAAAAATAAAGCTAAAATTGAAAATGTATTCGTGACACCATGTTAAAATCATTTCCACCAGAAAATCAAAGGTGCCAATTCAGCGGCATTGTCCTGTGGTAAACATGAGCACCTACATAATGGAAGACAAAGTGACATATGTCGTAAGCGTAACTGAAACATGAATAACATGGTGAGCAAGGAGAGCAGGAAGAGCAAGCAGACAACCTCTCTACATCACACACGAACCGATTACCCCCTAGCCGAAGCTTCAGCATTTCGAAGCAGATTATCATCATTATCAGTTTAGCTGAGCAGCCTTTGTGCGCTCCCTTGAATTATAAGAAACGTGTCACATCGTATACGCTTACACCAAGCATGCTCCTCGATCCACGAACAAGACTAAAAAGTAGGCATCGGAAGCACGTTAACTGTAATGAAAGAAACGCAATGGCAGGCCTTTATAGCCTTGAAAATCCAGGGAAGCGGAAAGAGGATGAAGTGTTGAAACGTCTCGCTTCGTCGGCAGATGCGCGGCTGGATCGGGCCAAGAAATGATAAGCCGCGATAAGGCGGATATCCGTGGCCAGGGCAGAACGGTAGGCTGGCTAGGTACGAGCCTGAAGTTTTTTGGGTTGTCTCACATAAAAGCAGAGCCCAAAAGTTGTGCACGCTTCAAGCTGCAGCCTACATAGCTCATAGGAAGCACCGCACTTTTATGAGAGCAAACTGCTCAGGGTTCCTTTGGCTTAACGCACCTGTTGCCACAAGTTCCGCAATGCACTTGTTACTAAAAACTAAGAGCACAAATCCTGCATTCCTCTTTATAAATAAGAATTAGCACCGACATCGTAGTTACAATTCGTGCCTTTATCAGGAAGATGACTAGTCCGTCTTGTCCTTAAAATGCAATTTTCAAATAAATGGCATGGAGCCTCGCCCTCTAATTAAACAACTGATATTTACACATGTCAGCCCAATGTTCTGAACTTTGAGGTGTCAAGACTGAATGGGAACACCCCCTTCCAGGTTTCTAACAAGCAGTATGCGGCTGCTATACGTAATTATGTGCAGGTTCATACCGCATAATACTTATACTATGCTATAAAGGGTTCACGTTCTGGCCCGTATGTGCAATGATCATTGAAAGTCGTAGCCGATAAAAGTGGCGTCGTCACCTGCTACTCCAGTAGATTGGGAGAAGGATACCAAACAGTCTGCATATATAGCTGAGCATATATAGAGCCAAATCGGACACCATACCAATTCCACTCATACCAGCTCATGAAAGCTACATCGAGCATCGTGTCATTATAATGAAAACGATACACACAAAACAAAATTTTATAACTTCACAGAATTCAAACCATCGCTCGATCAAAGATATCAGATTCGTTCTCCAGTCTCCTGAGAATTCGACTACTACTGAAGCATCTGACGATGCCTCCAAGCGAAGGCGTTATTCATATTTTACCTGACTTCTCTAGTCACCTTGTACCCTGAGGGAGGTGAAAGCGAAAGTAACTCGAGTTTCTTAGACTTTGCGGCAAGTGCTGACAAGAAACTTTGTAGTTACGATCGTTTGTGTGTCAACTATCTGCGGTCACGGTAGATGTTTATTCAGAAACTAAATTTAGTTCCCAATTCAGCTAGCTCCTGTAAGCGCTAGGCTCCTGTTAAAGCCCATGTACAACAGGAAGGCACCTTGGCGCTTAGCAACTTTAAATACTCGAGACGCCTCATATAGTGTGGCCTTGGGAGACAACAGTCTGTCCGCACAGCGATATGCAGGAGGAGGAAGCGGGGGATTTGAATGCAACGAGCGATGGTGAGCGGTTTACACATACAATAAAACAATGAATATATACAACTGGCCTACCAGTGCTAACTGGAGGAAGTTCAAACAAATGTTTATTATGAAACCTGCTTCTTTAATTTTGCGTAATCAGGGATTAGAACCAGCTCGAACAGCATTGTGTTCTGACACCACTGAGCATCCATCGCTTCGAAGTTAGCACTACACTTAGCACCAAGGAGCAACTCTGGATGTCCCACGCATGGTATTCCCCAAAGCTCTTCCTGAACAAAGAAAATGACCGTTCGACCGTCTGTAGCACAGTATTTCTTGCAGTATGGTGCGTTTTCAGGCCTGAACATCGCTACATGTATTGCCATCAACCACGTTTACGTTTTGTGCTCTAGAAACGCAGATCAATCCCCAACATTGAAACCAACATAGTGATACAGCTGCAGGTAGACTGAGGTTTAAGGCGCAGCAAGTCATCCGCGAAGCAAGATTTACTACGAGGATCTCTTTCACCGTTAAAGCGCTTTTTGGACTGAATATTACGTTCGTGGTAAACACAGCTAGTTACTTCACCCATGAAATAGATTGATGCCACAGTATTTTCTTGTAATCAGAGAGCTCTTATTTTACGCAAACTCGTTTTCTTGCTTTATACGGGATTCGGTAGTTGTTTGTGCTCTCATTAATTGTGGTAGGTGGTGTGGTGAAGTGCAGCAGATTATGCAGTGCCTAAGATGGGTTTGTGAAGTCAGCGGAGCGACGAAGGTAATATTTCAATTATTTGCTCGTATTGCTAGATATGCTATTATTTTTAAAGGTTTTAGAGTTCTAGGTAACACAACAAGATAGCTGGCTCAAAACGAGTATTAATTGCCCGAAGAACGAGATTTAAATAGTTTTTTCTTGTATCGCGAAGGACAAACCAATATACCGTGAGGCTTTATATCTGTATGGTGTGGTGTTTCATATAAATTTGTAGCCTAAGACTGTATGCTAATGAGAATGTGGATGATATAGTACAGTAATAAACTGAAATACGAGCGATTAAGCAAGTAGCAAATGGCGTTTACTAGTTATGCTTCTTGATACTTACATGATCGCTCATCTTTCAATTTCAAGGATACGACGCGACTTCGTTAACCTCTCCCGCTTGCGTGGTTCCTTTACCGATGCTCTTTCCAGCTGCAAGAGGTCGCATAAGGGAAACCGGTAAGCAGGGCTGTTAACGCTCTCTCATCATGTCCTTTAATGGTGAAGGGTACAGGTCTCCAGTACTGGTTGCTAGTCATACAGAGCAGATGTTGGTACTGAATACAGTTAGAGGTGTTGCAATCGAAGACACCTGGTGGGCAGTGGCTGTAGCATTCGGTTATGAGCCAGGAGATTCTCAGACAGCCATATAAGCTACCCCCTTTGCCCGCATCGGTTCATTTAGTGGGATGGCACTCCTTTACATTCAGACTGCTTTCATGTATTATCTAGCGTTGATTTGATCTGGATGAGCAAGGGATAAACTAGGCAATACATAAGGCCTCTCGTATACGTGCAAATGACGTGCAAATAACGTTCACAGGGTAATGAATGCAAAAGTAACGCAGAACCACATACACCGGGATATTAAAAGTAGGACAGTAAGTAGGGTGGGCTAAGAGAAGAATAAACTACATATAAATCGACCTCCTCGTCACCGTGCTTCCGATTGCCTTTGCTACGGTAAATCTTTTCATTGCCCTGTCTCTACGCCTGGTCACCTTATCTTTCCGCTTGACATCCTTTAATTGTCGACTCCCCACCCCTCCTTCCTTCCCTGCCTATTATCTTCAAACAAGACAGCCTTTGCAGAGTAGCGCTTTTTCTTACAACGCACAGCGGACATACAATAAAACGAAGAGGGACGCCTGTAAAGGCACGTGGTTTACGAGCGCCTTGTCAACCCTTCGAATAGCGCATAGCTCCCCATCTTTATTTCATGCTTCGTTCAGGCGGTCTCCTAAGATCAAGTCAGAAATCGCGCATTTATGACCTCCTATTATCCTCATCCTTTTGTTTGGTCTGCTTCTGTAATTTTCATTGATAACAAGATGTTTACATTAGTATTCAATTTTCATATTTTGAACCCGCTGCAAGTTCAAGCGTGTTTCTGACAGTGACACTTTTGTGGGCCAGAAATATTAGGCTGGTGTATGCATATGCTCTCCTTATATCATATATGGCACGGCTTCCAAGAACTGACGACACGATTAAGAAAACTACGATGTGGTGCAGTGGTAAGACGCCCGACTTCTGTGCCGGAGTACCTGAGTTAGAACCCGACCGCGGCGGCTGCGTTTCGATGGAGGCGAAATGAAGAGGCGTCCGTGTGCTGTGCGATGTCAGCGCACGTTAAAGATCCCCAGGTGGTCGAAATTATTCCGTGGCCATGCACAACGGCTCCTCTTTCTCTCTTTCTACTACCACTCCCACCTCCCTCCCTTCCCCTCCCTTACGGCGCGGGTCAGGTGTCCACAGTAACAAGTGCAACAGATACTGCGCCTTTCCTTTGCTGCGAACCAATTTATTATTATTATTATTGTTATTATTATTATTATTATTATTATTATTATTATTATTATTATTATTATTATTATTATTATTATTATTATTATTATTATTATTATTATTATTATTATTATTATTATTATTATTATTATTATTATTATTATTATTATGTGCCATAAATATATCTCAAACAATAATGGTCTTACTGTTGCCTTGGGATGTAAGAGCGTGAATGAATGGAACAAAAATAATCTTCTAGCATAGACAGCATATATCTACGTATGTCGCTCAAAATTACCTTTATACCTTTCTTAAAATTCAAATAACGGACAGCACTGGAAGAGACGTTATTTAAATTTTATCGCGTTGGAGTGCTCGCTTGGAGAAAAAAACAGAGGCAGGTGTCAAATAACTCCTTGATTGGTCGAGGAAGGTCACTTGGTCTCGTAGCTCTACAAACACTGCCAATTCTTGGTCAGGACACATAACCTTCTGACTCCAAAAACATATCGGCCAATTAAAAATTTCCTAGCCGAGTTAGCAGGGGGTCTTCCAGGTTGCCCTTGACAGGTGGTACGTACGACACGGTTCTGAGGGGCTGTAATGTTATTTAAAGGGTGACAGTCACAACTTTCGAGTGCTATGTGATGATCGTCATGTTTGGCAGCCATACACTAAAAATAAATACATATACTGAATTATGAGCACATGCAATCCAAGGCATTGACGTTTATCTTTACCATTTATAACATAAACACCGTCAGTGACCCTCTTAGAAGGGCAGCTGGACATTCGGCGGCAAACGGAAAAATGCAACTTCGTTAGGCTGGAATACTTCGTTCCTGTGCTCAATAATAATTTACCGTTCATCTTGAAACAACACACTTTTAAATCCAACAGCAACCACAAAACATCATTCGAAATAAAGAAGAACTTTGAATTTGAGAACAAATCTTTTTGAACGCTCAAATTTGATTCAAAGCAAAAATGAATGGATTAACATTTGTGGAGGTATCGTAAATTTATGTGATGTATTATCTTTCGTTAAGACTATTTCCAGAAGAATATAATCTTCTGGAATAATTTCTAAAGTTTTAACATCTATTTCTTCTTTATTTTAGTTTCGGTTGTTGGTTTTGCTGTCTAGCTGTGTTTGATATATTTCAACAAATAATTTTAGCGCAAAATAATCCTTACTCGCTCATTATGTTTATTGAGGTGTATTGCATTCTTCCATCTACAATGAAGCTTTTGTTATGAATATCATACAATGTTGAGTTTTTAAACGTGTAAATTCGTGCACAAGGTTGCCATCTCGCTTTCGATAGTTTGCATTGCATTGGCATACTTGTACCTAATAATTACAAAACCTCTCTTGGCTTCCGCTGGCAGTAGCAATAAAGAAAAAAGCGGCATTGCAAAGTCGATCCCTGCCTCGCAGCGTTGGTACAGTGGTTTGGTCGGACATTCATAACAGAATGGCGAAAAGCCGTTCGGCGTTTCTACAATCCAAGAATACTTTGGTGATGCTCTTCGACAGATAATTGACGTTTTGAAAACTCAGTCTTGTGTACCTGAGTATTTCGATGTACTTGAAAAAAATTATTAACTTGAAAGTTTTATATTTGAAATATGAAATGTAAAACAGCTCAACTTTGCAAAATCGACCAGCCTGGTTGGTTGTGAAATAAATTTTATAAAGGTAACACAGGAAAAAAAAATTCATGGTGGTACAGTGGTTAGGATGCCCGACTACTGAGCCGGAGTGCCCAGGTTCGATCCCGACCGCCGGCGGCAAGTGGTGTCGTGGCGTCCGTGTGCTGGGCGATGTCAGTGCACGTAAAAGAGCTCTTGGCGGTCGAAATTTCCGTACTCGTCAACTACGGCGCCTCGCATTGCCTGAGTCGCCTTTGGACGTTCAACCTTACAACACTAACAAACCAAACTACGTCCGTCTGGAGGAACAATGACGTAAGGTTAACCCTACTTAAGCCTGGTTATAACGACTGAAAGGAGATTCTGCGGTGCCTGGGTTGTGGTGACGCTCGGCGACTGTACCACACTACCTGGGCTCGAATCCAACCAGTTTGGATCCACTGCGATGACTTTTTTTTTTTTTCGTTTTTAGTTTAGTTTGAAAGCCTTACACGCGGACCAATTGAATCCGCCCTAAAATAACAAACCCGTAGCTCGACCTTGCAAGGTTTTAAACGCCCCTCGCTGACACCCGGAAACTCGTCATTTCCGCTCTAAAGATATAAAATATCGCCTCACAGAGCTTTTAAAACAAGACAGGGCTGGAGAGGGGCCAAGGGGAGGGTTCTCGTGAAGAAAATAACCTTAGCCCCAGTCTGAGGCTTCAGGACCAGAATATGTGGAGGTTTGTAAAGAGATCAAGGTTATTCGCGGATAATAGGAGAACTCGGGCGTTGCAGAATGGAGCATTAGCGTTAATTAAACCACCTTCTTTGAGAAGAAAGAAGGGTCAAGCGAAGTCGAAACGCTGCCCTTGGCATCGCGCTCTGCGCTGCTATGGTATACATCTAGAGCATTGAGCAGCATTTGTTCAATTTAGTAGTTTATAGAGCTTACGTTGTACCTTATACGGGAGAGTAGAAAGTTCCCAGAAAAGACACGAAGGAAAGCAGGTTAGACCCCAGGAAGAGGCGCCGTCCAAGCGGGTTTGTGTGGTGAAATAAACAGGAAACAAGTAAAAATTTCACATAGACGGCGCAGCACCCATGATATGCCAGGAAAATAAAAGTAATACAATGTCCGGATGAAATGAGGAATAAATGATATGGTAGAGGCAGTTCTAGTAACCACCGTCCCAATTATAGATACATGAATATCATCACCCCTTTTGTTTACTCTTTAATAAGAGGCGGGGGGGGGGGGGGGGGGAGGGGAATTTATGCCGAAAAAAAGAGACCGAGCTCCAGTGAACACAAATGGCCACCTGGCAGGTGTTTGTAAAAATGTGGAATTATATTTTCTTTCTTATTTCTTTGTACACGACTTTAGGTTGAAAACAACTCTGAAGTAGGTATGAAAGTGTGAAAAATAGGCCGTGGTGTGAATGGTTATCTGTTTTACAGCAGAATTGAAGCTCTGAGTAGAAAGCAGAGTAATGATTAGGTGCAAGAACAGTGCGATGCTTTTGTTATCTTGTCAGGTTGGTTAAAATTAACATGCTCTAGTGCTGCTTGCATAAATATGAGTGTCCCTGTCGTTATGCTTAGCGCAACATCTTCGTGGCGGCCGTGACTCCAGAAAGCCTGCAACAGTAATAAAAATTTAATTCTCTGCTTACCACTAGCACCCACACTCGTAATTGGCGAAAGCAAGGCGCCCGTGTGCTGTGCCATGTCAGTGCACGTTAAATAATCCCAGGTGGTCTAATTTTCCGGAGTCCTCCACTACGGCATCTCTCATAGCATAAGTTGCTTTGGGACGTTAAACTCCACCAACCAACCGTAATTGGAACTACTTCTCAGCTATAATACTACTACTTAGCCCTGTAATTACAACGACTAAATGCAAATACTGAGAGATCCGCTGCGGTGGAACAGTGATTAGGGCGCTGGACTGCTGTACCCAAGGATGCGGGATCAAATCTCGGCTGCGGTGGCTTTTCGATTGAGGGAAATATCAAGATGCCCGTCTCCTGTGCGATGGCAGTGCACGTTAAATAATCCGAGTTGGTCAAAATTTCCGGAGCCCCTCCCTACGTCTTTCATAGCCTAAGTTACTTTGAGAAGTAAAACCTCGTAAAATAAACAAACAGACAAGTAACTACTGAGAAAGGTTACCAATTCACGATTGATTAAGGTCATTGTTTAGCAACAATATGCAATGTCTACTTGGCCGTGCTATCGCGACAACCTTTAAAGATACTCCTCTTGCATGTTCTGAGGGTTGACTGAAACCATGTGATATTCGGCCCACTCGCCCGTAACGTCAGCAGGTTGTAGATAAACGAGTTCGCTTGTCTAGTTCTTGCTACTGTGACGAGCAAGTACAGAAGTTCGTATTTTTCGAAATAAAACTTCAGACACAATTGAGCCCCTTTACTATAGTTAATGCCTTTATGTCATACCCTATTTTATCAGCCAGCTAACGCACGCCATGCTGCCATCAGAAAATGCCAGATAAATGTGTCGAGTGTCAGTGCGAAGGAATTTATTACAACGAAGGAATAGCATGGGGTGCACTCCGAGGTGACAAAAAAGAAACAGTGTTTGGCTAAATTATAGTTTTAAACTGAAGGCACGTCTTTTGAAGATTTGCTTACTCGAAAACAAAATGGCGCTCTAATTTGACCAAGTTGTTATTGGGTGTAAGTGTGCTCTACACTCTCGTTCATTACGAGTGTCTCGAATGAACGCAGTCAAGCGAGGTCTATGGTACATAGCCTTCGACTGAGGTAGCTGCATGCCAACAAGGAAGATGAGTGTGCCTAAACAGCATCACGCATGTGTTCTATGGCAACTAACATGCAACGGCATCGTTTCAAGATCAGTACGCAGGAATGTACGATCTCACGCCTGAACTGAGGCCAGAATAGGTTGCCTAAATTAAAATATTTGGGAGGTGATTCTGACCTGTACACGACTTGGAGCAGCCGTTAGTTTTATCTATACCAAGAACGACGCAATCTCTCAGGTGTTTTGTATAGCACAGGTTTTTCTCTCCATTGGTAACGCGTAGTAAGATATAAAATCAACATCGTTTTACCAGTTTTTCATCTGGCGTTTCAAAGAAAATTCACCCCTTAAACAGACTCTACGGTCTTTAACTTGTAATAGAGATATCGAGCGTGTTTCTAATATTTGATTCACGGTTGTTTCAAATATCGTGATTATCTGTTATTTTAGCACATCGAGTTTTTAATTCCTCATGCGCCGGTCGTGGATTTTGTTTTAACGAAATCTATGCTCCAAGCTGTCACACGTTTTATGGTTCCTATCCATGAAACCATTATATTCCGAAAATCTTTAATTTATTTCATCGGGCTCTGTCTCCCTCCTGTAACCTCCAACTTTCCATTACGGATGTATCTGCATAGAAATATTTGGGAGTTACTTTGGATAAATACTACTTAGAGTATTTTTGCAGTTTTGTTATTTTTTAAAATCTAATTTGGTGTGGGCTGATAATCTGCCCCTGACTGCCGTGTACACCCGAGAACCCTCAACGACTTAGGCTTACCTGAATGCTGGATATGCATGCACAGTCATAAATAATCAACATTTTCTTATGTTTATTAAGACGCTGGACTGCTGAACCCAAGGAAGTAGGATTGAATCCCTGCCATGACGGTTGATTTTGATTGAGACGAATAGCAAGGTACCCGTGTACTGCGCTATGTTAGTGCATCGTGAAGAGCCCTAGGTAGTCGCAAATTATGCAGTCCTCTACAACCGGTCTCATATCCTTTGTTCGCTTCGGGAAGTTTAACATTGATAACCAAAACAAACAAACAAACAAACAAACCATTATTATTATTAATAATATTAATATTAATATTATTATTATTATTACGTGCCCACTTCAACATTGATTTTAAACAATAAGCATTTCGCTATATTTTTGTAACTGCAAAGATTGTTGTGCAGCCAGTCTGGAAACTTTACATTGATTTTGGCCTATATATGTATCTTGCGCTATCAAACTCAATCGATTTTTCCTATTCAACAGGCAGCACATACTCTCAAACTACCTCTTGCATTTAGCCTTGAATTTTGCCTACAGTACGGCAGCGCTGTAGCTGCACGTCATTACGGCCCGCGCATTCGTTGTTGGGTCCATACTAAGGTGGACGTGACACTGATCGCCAGCGGCTGCCTGATTAATCCACCCGAAGAATAGAACTGGGGCTGGTCCCGATATTGCCCTGCACTTGGCTTCACTGCTGACTCACATTTTCTTCGGCAACAAAGGTGGTCGTTTATTTCAGAGCAGGACTTCGTTTACCTCACCGCCCCCCCCCCCCCCCCCCACCCCGCAAGCATTCTAAAGCCTGCACATGGAGATTGCTTTTCGAACGGGTATTACAATATCCAGATGTGCGATAGAAATGAGACCAGATATTTTGGTAGGGTTGTTATAGTGAAGGGCTAAAATTGAAAATGCATGAAACATTGCTACTCACAACAGGGCAAAAATCAGTACCAAAAGGCAAGATGCCCTCCATAATTACTTTCGTTCCTTCCGTGCAGAGCAAGGCTATGCTGACTTAAGAAAAAACAGGATTTAATAGGCGTGATGTTTCAGGGAAGTCGGCCAATGGGTTTATGATATGAGCGGTTTCTGCGGCGCCATAATGCCAGCGTTCGCAGACGTCTGAAAAGAATCGACAATGTTAACTTGTAGGCTGGTTAAGTAATTCCCCTTAATTAACAATCTCACTACTGCACTTAGATACCTGGTTTAAATTTGAGACATCTAACCGGCCATACCAAAGCACTTTCCCGTTTTTACAATTTAGCGAATTAGATTTTTCTTGGCACTGTGGCTAAACACATTTTTTTCTTTCGCACCGAAAGACGCGCGCTTTTCAAAAATATACTATCTAAGCGGTGTCCCCAACGACGCAATCAAATGGCGCTAGTATCAAATCGCATGTTTTCTCCCGCCTGCCCTGCTTTGGTCGCCGGTTCTCACTGCCACAGCCTATGTGAAACAAACTAAGGTCTTGTTAACTGGGTCTTGGGGGTCATCCGTATTACGAAGTCGCACTGAGGTTCAGTATAGCCCATTATCTAGCTATCCTCATCAATGAAGTCGTTTCTCTCCTTCTCTATCTCTCAAGGTCACTTGACATGACCCAATTTGTCGCAGGCGCTGCCGACATTCCGTCCACCGCTGAAGAAAATCGTGTTTTCGAAATGCTAAAAACGGATATACCTGTTATATATCTCCGACAAAAGATCACTGGTGGAACACAGGCGCCTTTTAAAGAAAATAATTATTCTTATAAATTACTTCACTAATTTACTACTTCACATAATTGACACTTTATCATAAGTGCTACGATCAAGTCGTACTAAATAGGTTTGCCGGCTCAACCGAGTGCAGTTGAAGAATGAGTACATCTGCTCGAAGACTACCCACATGTATTCGGTAATTATGAATATGCGACCGGGGTTGTGCTGAAGGCCAATATTTTCATATTCCTTATACCTTTGCGAAGTTTTAGAGATCTTGCTGGGAACTGCGTAAAAGGGGCCTGCACTACCCAAAATGTCTTCACACTCGGGAATCGCTTGTTTTATCACAGCGTTTTGTTTAAACAGTCATTAAGGATATCGACTCACACTTTGCGTTTCCACTGCGGTCAATTATTCTTCGCATTGGGAAACTAGGAGAATGTGGATACCTTCACCGACATAAAGAACGCTTCAAAATGTAGAAAGCAGGCCACAACGTCGCGGAAACTTGAAGTAAAGAGTGTAAGGCAGCTGCACTGCTCGAAATGGCTCATGCGCATCAAAAAGGTAGGCGGAAGGCAGGATTCTACTGACATTGGAAGCTCTTCGGCGGAAAGCGCAGTGCGCGTCGCTCTGCTCGACATCTTTTATAGGGATGCGTTGTTAATTTCCGGCAAATACAGGTGCGATGGGGCTGAAAGGGCATTGTAGAAAACCTGACAGTTTTTGAGCGAGCGCTTTCTATGGGCTCCGCGTGTGGCTTGAGACATGGGCTCATATAAGGTGCTTGACAGAACTACGACTGGCTATGGGCGCTAACTTACGTTAGCCTCATGACCGGGAATTAACGTACCCTACTCTCCTAGAAAGCGTTACAGTGAGGGCAAAGTATCCAACGGATTTAATTTGTGGGTTGCAGTTCGTGTGAATGAATTTTGCATCCTCAAAATATGCAGACAATTTAAATATACGGTCCTCTTTTGTGAACCTCCATAGGCAATGGCTTCCTGCGTCTCGTCACTTAATCTCGATATAAAAAATTTAGTTTTGGCTTGATTGAATTGCAAATATGTAAGCCTTATACAACCCCCCTCCCCTCACCTGCACTGCACCCTAGAGTTTACCGCGAACGTCTCCAAAACACCTGTTTCTACACCAAAAAAACAAAAAATGATGCACCATAATGTCCAATAAAAATAGTTTATATTGTAAGTTTCTAACTCCACGACTTGCTCCATAGGTAGGGACGGGGTTCTTTCGAAAATGCGTTTGATTTAGTCTTAGACTGGCAGTCGTAACTTGTCTCAGCTGTAAGCAGCGATATGAACCATCGACCAACACATGCATGTCAATGTAAGCGAGTCGGCCTCGTGTCGAATGCTCAGTGGTGGGAGGAATACGCGACGTCTCAGAGTTATATGGCGAAGGGTTTGCTGATGACGTCAGAGTCCACAGTATCACTTTTACTGCCGCTACATGTGTCACTCGCAGAAGTGCACCCTTATATTTATCTAGGCCGCTGTGCGCTAATGTGGGCTTTCTAGTTGGTAATTTACACTTGAAAATGAGGAAACCACCAGCTGTTTGACTCCCGCCGAGGAGGCTTCATCTGCAGGAGCTCGTTTTTTTGAACGCCAGTTCTCTTAAGAGCTTCTCTTCCAGCGTGTACTAAGCTCCCTAACTCTCCTATTTTCTTTACTATTATTTACACTCAGCACATTAGGTTATTAAATGTTCTGATTTCCCTGCCCATTTCAGCTGATGCACGGCAACGCATAACCTCATTTCTCAGACCCCTCTCCCCCCCCCCCCCCCCCTAGTATAAATGAAACACCCACACACATAGCTTACCGCACCTAGAGACCTCTTTGTTCTGCCAAAGTCGATAACGGGGATCGAGATCTCCAAGCATCGGCTCCTATGCTTTGCTGTGATTAATGGTACTGGCCAGCATTTCAGCTGCGAAAACAGCACAAAACTGCGAAACCCCTGCACTCGCCCTTGTTGCAAGAGATGAAGGTGGACCCTGTATTGTTTGGCCAGTGCTCCGTCTTTTCTCCCTTTGTACAGTACTAGTGGAGATCATTCCAGCGTTGGCTTTCTTTCCTTTCTACGTCAACCTTTCGCCCACTGAGGCGGTCATTTGTCTCTCAATGGTTTCTTGTCGCGCCTGCTTTGGCATTAGGAAAGCTCCGTGTTCAGTAAATTGCTGCCTTCTTATTGGCGCTTGGGTGAGGGTTACTTATTTCCTGTGTTTGCTTTTCTATTCTGTGAACCGTGGGTGTGTCTGTAAGGAAGTGGAATGCATTCTGTATTTTCGGCAGTATGGACCAAAGACGTCATTCAAGAGCACTGATAAGAAGAGTCTTACGATGTTCTCTTGGGTACAACACTCAGAGAGGGTACTCAGGAAATCGCGCTAATCAGCGAATCAGGTTAACAGAAAAGGTGCCAAAGCTGGTGACGTCTGAATAGTATTTTATGACTGAATTGGATGCGAATAATGTACCTTTCTTACCGAAGGGAATACTCGGGCTAACACTCGCTACGTTTGTGGATAGGCGTACGAAACCAATGATAGCGTCGATCATTCTAGCACCAGCGCTAGCGCTGCAGTTGTATGGGGCTAATGTGCGGAGTTAAGCCAATAGCTGTTTGAAAACTGGGAAATGTTCTTCACTACAAGGCGAAAACTACAATTTACTACGCTAAATGTAGTAAACTGAAGTTCTATATGTAAAAAGTTGTGTTGTTCATTAGCAAAGATGAAGCTGCAGCTCAGAACATGATACGGGTGACAACTGGCATGAGCCATGCCCTAAAGCGTCGGGAGAGAAGGCAGGACTGCCAAACGTGCCTAAGGCTTGGTGCACCGCCCCCTATTCGAAGTTAAATATAGCATTTGAAACCTGCAACATGAATAGTTCTAGTAGCTGCAATTATCCCTTCCTCCAGGGCTTGGTGGAAGCTTTCAGGATGGGTCGTAGCGCTGCATAATATACGCCATCATGGTCGAGCAACAGTAAAAATAAAAATACTAAAGCGTAACTTATACAATATTTTGTGCGTTCGATCATTTCGAAGACTGTCACGCCCCTAACAAAACCTCTTTCGCCCGCAGCAATCTTCATTTAAGAGCATTCAAACCAGCTAGCTAAACGGGCGATGTCGACTCAAGCTAGGGCTCTCGCCCGTCTAACTAACTACAGGAACACCTTCAAGTGTGTGTATCGTATTTGCGTTTTGAACTGTAGAAAATGATTACAGTTCCAAAAGCCTTTAAACAGATTTGGACGACACCTATGGACAGGGTTGAGATGTGACTGAAGCAGGAGCACTGAGAACGTATTGGATCACCTGGGTGCGAAACCGGTAACAGCTGTCGTGTTCTCACCATATGAAAAACACTCCATGATGGTAGCCCTTGCACCAAGACATGAACGAAGAAACGAAGAAGGCAATATACTACTACGATTTGACAAGGGATATATGCGTCCGAAAGTTGGGTCGCTCTCTTGGCAACGTTACGTGCAGCACTCGTTCTTAAACCTGGCAGAAGAAAATTGTCACTTTCTCACGAGTTTGCTCTTTGCTATGAGCGGATGTAGGTCCACGTTTTTAGGTGCCACAGGATTTCATGTTCCTTACACTGAACTGAATTAACAAAAAAATGAATACAAAATAGTCAGCTAATTGTGCTGTCCTGAATATTTCAATTTGTTTTATTCCCAGCCCAAGTAAATAAACGTTTCCAAATCTCTGGTTGCGCCGTTAGCGAGGGGCCAGTTGAGGTTCAAAAAATAGATGTGCGAGATTACAATCGGTTGTCTTCAATGTTGTTGACTAGGTGGTAATTATAATAAAAAACAAGTAGCATTGGTGTGGTTTACAGTGAAGCTTCTTCTGTATTGTTATGGAGTTTTGAACAGAAATACGGGTAATGGACAATTTTGGCTGAATAGAAAATATATTCCAAATTATGTGTATTCTGCTCGCAACTTCCCAAATGTTAATAAATATAGAGAGTTAAAATGTAAAATTTTTGCCTGCGTTTCCAATTGTCCGGCATGGTTGAAATAATTAGTGTATATCTAGGCCCAAGATTTCAAATAATATTAAAAACTATATTTGATAAATTCAGAGTGATAAGCATCTAGAAACTTCCATAATTTCAACTATCTATTTTTCTGTACCTCTCACAAATAAAAGCGAGATGCACCGCAGGAACGCCGTTTTAACGACTTGAAAAGTAAAACATAGACATAAACCAAGCAGGCGCTTCATTACCCGGTCGGAAAAAACTACAGAAAATTTTCTGATGTTAAGAGAGAATTTCTGTGTGGTTTTTGACGGGAAACTTGTTGTGACAACAGAACATTCTGTAGTAACATCAGAAATTTCTGTAGTTACAACAAAAAAGTACTACAGAACTACACACAACAGAAATATACTACAGAACTACAGAAAAGTACTACAGAACTACAGAAAATTCTCATGGTTACGACAGAACTACAGGATATTTTGAAGTATTTTTGACACAGTTCTCTAACTTTTTCGACTGGGTAGCACTTTAAGCGGCAACCAAGGCAGCACTGTATCGAATCAGAATGCAGCTGTCATAAAGCAGTAAGTCAGGCATGAAAGGGTGCGATATGAAGGAGAGGCAAAGTGGACGAGGAACCTGGCAGACAGAGGGAAAAGCTATGGAAGGTAGGCCTGCCCAACTGACAAGAACCAAGCTGTATACAAGGCGAAGTCTCTCAATACGAGGCCTCCTTTTCTGTCTGTCGGCCGTGAGGGAATGGGTACGTCCGGGACTGATGATTAAGTGGGACACTTGGTGAGTGGGAACGCCGCGCGCGATGGCACGCTTTCCCGCCTGTCCATCCAAGGAACCGAATTGGTATTCAGTGCTGCCGTTCCTAGCGTCTCAAACGTCGTTTCCGGAGAGTCCGACCAATCACCTGTGTTGGCAAGTAATTTATTGCAATACTGGTGTGGAATCCAAAATCGGGCCGAGAATAAAGTGAGAAAGTGAACTTAGCGAGTTCGAAGCATAACATCAGAAAAGGAAAGGGAGGGGTATTGAAGGAACTAAGCGCTAGGAATAAGATAGGAGCATGAAAAACGATTATTTCATTTTCGTCAGCAGGAGTGAAATATCATCAGCAAAATACGCGCAATAAATCCTAGCCAGAAGCTCGTTCAAAGTCAGTTTGTTAACAAAATTTTAATGAATAAAAGTGAAAAATTCAGCAAAAAAGACATCAGGAAATACAAATTTAGGTGACGACCTAGCTGAGATAGCCATTGGCACTTCTTGGTTAATAATAAAACAGCAAAAAAATAAAACCGAAATCGTAAACATTTCAGTCTGTCCTGGGATGCATAAAAACAAAAAGAGAGTAAAGAAATGAATGCTGGTGATATTCTAAAATCGACCACATATACCAAAATCGCCCAATGGAAGCGAAATGAAATGTGGACACAGGAAAGTAGCTAGAAAGAATATACACAACGCGTAAAACGAGCTAACAGCTGCATATTCAAGGCCGAAAAGAATGGGCAGAATGAAGTCCCTGATTTGAAACAATGCTATTGCAGAAACAAAACACTGTGCCCCAAAGATACAAAAACGCACAAAAACCGTGAGTACTATGTCAGTGGAAGGAAACGTGACAATTGGGCCAACGTGCCTAATTTCCCGCGGGAAAACACTTCCCCCGTTCCTGTCTGTCATTTCTGCATCGGGTAGTTCTCTCACTCTGTCGATGTTAGAGTTTCTTCTATTTTTGCGATTTTTTATTGCTCTTGCGAACTCACCAGTTGCCGCGTGCACCCTTGAGTAAAGGGAAGTAGGGAAGGGGCGGCACCCTTCAAAACCGTGCCACACTTCCGCAGACAACAAGAGTGTGGAAATTCTTGAACACTTTTAACATTGTTTCCCCTGTCCGACGAGAGAGGAGGAGTGGTATCCCATAGATAGAAAAAAAAGCACTTTGATGTAAAAGAGCGGTGTTCGACTCGGATGCGTTTGGCCGTTCCCTAGCAAAGGCGGAGTGTTCCAGCAGGCAAACTGTTCCACTCCTGTCGTCCCAAGCCTCAGCCTCACCTCGCCTTCGACGCATGATGATTGGAACAAAGTGACGTGTGAAACAAAAGGCGAAATTGCACGCTTGCTGCCCAAATGGCTGTGGCCCGCCGGGGCTTGTCGCCACGACTGCACGTCCGTTTTACCGCCGCCCTTCTCTCCTTTTGCATTCTCTTTTGGCGTCTCAGGAGCGACCAGCCAGGCTAGTCTTTGTGATGGCTGCCTGCTATAAGAGGGAAAGCATCGGGAAGTAATAAAAAGCGGAAACGAGAACTACTCCCTGCGCTCCCGCTTGTATCGATTGGTCGGACCATCAATGTCTTTCAATAAAAGAAACCCCTCAACAAGCGTCTTTCGGGAGGCATATTTTACTTCCGCTTATGGCTTTTTATTCCGTAGCGCGTGTGTTCACTATGTTATACATTTTAGATCTTTGTTCTCAAAGACAATCACCGCACGTGATAAGAACCGGTGTTGTCTTTTCTTTTCGCATGCATATATGCAGTAGAATCCTGAATTTCCGGATTACGCATTTAGCCAATATTTTGAAACAGCAGAGTAAATTTGTTTCTTTGGGAGATTTGCAAGGTGGTATCATATATATAGAAATGTAGAAACAAAATTTACTACTGCCGTTAGAATTCTCGACAACAAACTCTTCAGAATCAGAATCAGAATCAGAATTTATTGATTCAATGCAACGAATGAATACAAATATTAGTAAGTATTGTCAGTATTTCAGCAGGTCTCTCCGGTATTGTGTCAGTGCGGTGTTTGGTATTGCTACTTTAAGTTTTCACAATAGACCATTATACACCGCACTTGGGAAAAGACTCTAGCATGTTTAGAAAAGTGTACATTTTGTATACTAGAAGTAGCCGGAAAATCAGCAGCGATCATTGTTGAATAAGGATCTGTAGGTTCTGTTTGCATAAGGCAGATAAAAATGAGCTACTAAACCTTAAAACCCGAGCACTGCATAGCAAGTTTTTGTGTCATCTGCTCATTTTGAGCGACGTTACAGCGCACCGCAGCACGGTGTAGCGTTGCTAAAAGAGCTCAAGGCAAAAAAAGTGGCTTTGCAGTGCTCGGGTTATTCCTGATTTAACTAATCCGATCCCCGTTCTAAAAATGAACGGAGTGCCATTTACCCGTAAAATCTACTGTGTAAACCTACTCCTTCCAGGAGAGATAAGAAAAACTAGCTGACCACTTTTATTGCGGAATTACTACGACGCGCATTCTTGCATCATACTTAGGATAAAAAGGTATATAGCGCAATAAAGACAACCACAAAGAAAGAGACCACACACTTGTCTTGCAGCAGCTGCTCGAGAGAAAAAAAACTTCGCCACCTGGCAGTCTGGAGCAGAAGTCGAGGCAAAAAGATCAGCTATACAGGGTAATGCCTTAGACCAGCGCGGTTTGTTTTCTTATTTTCTTTATTGCCTTGCTTGCACTAAAACAATACCGATTGCCAGAACTGACAACGCGAGCTCGTCGGCAGCCAACGTTTCTCGTTATAGGAGGTCGAAGTAGGGCACATTCTCCATGGCTGTATTAAAGAGAGTAGAATATAACTCAGTATTCACAATATCTATTAAATATTTGCCGCTAGAGTGTTAGGCTTGTTGCTGCATACTATGAAAATCAAATGTGTAGAAATATGCATTAACGCGAAATTAAATAACGACGAGAGGAAAAACAAAACTCTCGCACGTTAGTGTAACGATAAGGTACAATTATCCGGAAGTTGCGGCTGCATCCCGGCTACGTTTACAACGAAGCAGATCAACACAGTAGGGCTTTAATCAGAAATAAGGAAAGGTATAACGTTACCGAGTCCTTACGCAGCAAAATGACATCTTTCTTTTGACGAGGCCTAGAAGCACACAACCACTGATGCTGTAACGTGCCTCACACTCCTGCAGTTTTTGCATCAAGAGATGCCATCAGTCCTGTTATAAGTGGCAGTGGGCAGCAATTCTATCGTACCTCCTATGTTTTCTGTTTTCTTGACTTACAAAAAGCCGCTCAGCTGTGTTTCCGTGCTTCCTTTCCGCCACTATTTTACTGAGAGAGCATCCAAAGAAAATCTTCTGTTGCATTACTCTGTCGATGTGATAGCCCGGTTGCAACATGGCGGCGATGACATTTAAATGACCGGTATCTTCATAGGATAAATATCACAAAGAAGATTCAGTGGGCTGCCTATGCTTTCCAGGCTGCCCACGGCGCCACCTCATTGTGACTTGCTCTCATGAAAATTGACAATGAAATAATTCTGATGTTTCTGCAAAACGACTTTTAATTGCACTATTATGGTTACCTGTCTGTTTGTTTTGTTTTGTCAACCGCTTGCGCTATCGGACTCCACTGCAACTATGCCTACAGCTACTCTTGAATAAACACCAAACACAAAAAACGTTGCATTAAAACATACCTAAAAATATCTCCATTCATCTCACCAACGCCCCAGCGTGGTTGCATTATATTTTGTAGAAAAAAGAGAGTTACTTTGCCTGGAGATGTGGAATTTTCCTCAAGCTTTTTGATTTTGAATTCGCTCTCTGAAAGGAATTAGCGTTACGCAGTAATTCATTTTCATATGTCTATTTAGACTCTTTTCTAGAATAAAGGAAGTGTTTTAGCTTTATTTCTTATTCTTTTAACAATATAGCGTTTACTGTCATAACGCAGAGCGCGTACTAGCACCCTTTTCTTTTTCCTGAGGACAAGGGGGCAATGCGCTGCTCAACAAAGCTGAATGCACCACTTAAGAACATCTAAGTCTGTTCTACACGTGGTAGGCTGAGGCATCATCGAAGCTATTTTTCGTCGTCAACGCTCAGCAGGATTTCGTCCGATATCTAGTTACTGTGATGGTCAGCAATCCAGGCGGGTCAAAATTCTAAATGCCGTGTCGCTAGCTTTCGTCTGCTTAGATGATTTAACGGTATCTTATCTAACTCTCTAATCTTCTACTTCTACCGCTCAATCAGTAATATCTCTGAAGGTGTTGTCCATCCCTTCTACACGAATATCGCGTTCCTCGGTTACTGCTCATGTAAATGCAAATTAAACAGACCCTAGAGGTAAAATATTCCAGAACCCTCAATCAAAGTGTACTTGTCTTCGTTTGCATCTATGAACTCGGCTTATGAATAGAATTAAAATCATAAAAAACGTGTGCACAAACGCTTTGTAGAGACATTATTATTTTGGTACTTAGTACTGAAGACTGGGCTGATGCAATTAACTAAGCGGCATCTCAAACTTTACCGATCCTCAGTGGTTTCATTGTGCCGCGCATTTTCTCCCAATTAGACGTCACCCTTTTTCGCTTTCTTCCTGTTTGACACACAGGGGGTCTACTGACTTTCCCCGGTAACGACCACTTCCTTTTGCTGTTTCGTAAAACAATTCACTTGGGTTATGCCACGTTACACTGATTCCCTGATGTCAGACGTCGTGAAGCAAAAATTGCTGTCGTACATACCCATTTTTATTCCTTCCTTCAATCCTTGCTGATGGAAAGTACTAATCTTATTATGGTTGGTTGCTTCTGAACACGAACTACTGGATCGAGGCACTATCTTATTATGATTGGTTGCTTATGAACACGAACTTCAGATCGAGTCACTGCCAATAAGTGCAATACAATGAATTAGTACATTCATTTGCAATAATAGTTGACCAACGCTGCAAAGCTAATTAAATGACCACAAGGCCACGGCATAAAGCTGGCTGTGGATAACTAACAGCCACGTACCTTTTATTTTTTTTACGAATGATAGTGCACCCGAGTTATTCAAATTTAGCTTCCATCAAATTGCTGTTGGTGAAGTTTTAAGCCAAGTAGAGGACCTGCTCGGCAGCAAAATGATGATGCCCTATAATAGCCTCCTCTGGTTCCTGATGAGACCCTGACTTGTAAAACATTTCTTCGCGACACTGGTTTGAAAACCTCAAATTGAGCATCTCTTGTAGATTTGTTGAACATTAATATCTTGGGTATCAGCGAGCTCAAGTAGACCGGAATGGGAGAATTTAACTCCGGCGACCATTATGTCTTTTATTGTGGGCACGAATCCAAGAGAAGGAATGGGGTCGTTCTCATAGTAAGCAGAAGAATGGGCAAAGCAGTGCTAGGGTACAATCCCAAAAACGACCGAATGATTTCACTTCGGATCCAAGGTCACCCTTTCAACATAACAGTTATCCAAGTCTATGCACCGACCACTACTGCTGAAGAAGCTGACGTTGAGAGATTTTATGCGGACCTACAATGCCTTTTAGACCGCACCCCATCATCAGACGTCGTTTTTCTCATAGGAGACTGGAATGCTAAGGTCGGGAGTGAAGAAATATCCGGAATTTAAGGCAAGTTCGGTCTTGGCGACCCAAATGAAGCTGGGCATAAGCTTGTAGAGTTTTGTCAAGAAAATAACCTGACCATAGCGAATACTCATTTTCAACCGCACAAGAGGCGCCTGTACACATGGAAATCACTGGACGGTCTGTACAGGAATCAGATCGATTATATTCTTTGCCAGCAGAGATGGAGAAGCGCTATACAAGCAGTAAAAACAAGGCCTGGGGCTGATTGTAGCACCGATCATCAGCTTCTTGTTGCCAAAATTAAGCTTCGATTGAGGAAAACGCAGAAGACTAGAAGGCCTTTCAGGTATGATCTGGATAAAATTCCATTAGAATATGCTGTGGAAGGGAGGAATCGATTTCAAGAATTAGATTTAGAAGACAGAGAGCCCGAAGAGATGTGGACTGATGTTCGTGATATAATACAAGAAGTTGCTACTAAGGTAGTTTCAAAGCAAAATAAATGCAAGAAAGCAAACTGGTTGTCTGAAGAGGCTTTGCAAATAGCTGAGGAAAGGAGGATGGCAAAAGTTACGGGGGAAAGAAAGAGATACAAGGTTCTCAATGCGGATTTTCAGAAAATAGCAAGAAGAGATAAGAATGCCTTCCTGAACATGCAGTGCCAAGCAGTTGAGGACAACAGCCAATTAAGGAACACAAGAGCTCTGTATAAGACAATTAAATATATCAAAGGAAGCTTCTGTGCTAAGCTGGGCGTGATAAAGGACAAACGAGGCAAGGACCTCACTGAAGCCTAAGAGATAAAAAAGAGGTGGCAGAAATACACAGAAGAATTGTACAAGAAGGACCCGAATGTGCAAACCCAACATAAGACGGTTGTGATTACTGATCTCGTGCCGTGCATCCTGAAGAGTGAAGTTGAATGGGCCTTAGCCAGCCTTGCTAAGAACAAAGCTAGCGGAATTGATGGCATTCCAGCTCAGTTGCTTCAAAACCTCAACCATGACGCTGCTAACATTCTGCATACATTATGTCAGAAGATTTGGACAAACCTGCAGTGGCCACAGGATTGGAGGAGGTCAGTTTACATCCCCATTCCAAAGAAAGGCAGTGCCAAAGATTGTTCCAACTACCACACGATCGCGGTTATTTCGCATGCTAGCAAGGTGATGTTGAAAATCCTGCAAGGTAGGCTGCAGCAGTATGTGGATCGGGAGCTTCCGGACGTGCAAGCTGGGTTTCGCAAGGGCAGAGGAACTAGAGACCGAATTGCCAACCTTCGCTGGATCATGGAAAAAGCAAGAGAGTTCCAGAAACCCATCTACTTCTGCTTTATTGATTATGCGAAAGGGTTTGACTGCGTAGATGACAGAAGATTGTGGCAAGCTCTCCAAGAGATGGCAGTTCCAATTCACCGCATCTGTCTCCTCAGGAACCTGTATGAAGGACAAGAGGCCACAGTCAGAACTGGGCATGGTCTTACTGATTGGTTTCCGATTGAGAAAGGAGTGAGGCAAGGCTGCATACTGTCGCCCTGCCTATTTAACCTATATGCAGAGTGCATCATGAGGAAGGCCGGTCTGTACGAGTCTTCAGCTGGAGTGAAGATTGCTGGAAAACGTATCAACAACCTTAGATATGCGGATGATACCCCTTTAATGGCAGAGCGTGAAGTGGAACTCAAGAGACTTCTTATGCGCGTACAAGAAGAGAGTGAGAAGTTTGGGCTTAAACTAAACATTAAAAAGACAAATATCATGGCGTCTTGCCCTATCAAGTCCTGGAGCATCAATGGACAAGAAGTGGAAGCTGTAACAGATTTTCTCTTCTTGGGCTCCAAGATTACCTCGGAAGGAGACTGCAGCCATGAAATTAGGAGCCGCCTGCTTCTGGGAAAGAGAGCAATGGTTAGCCTTGACCGCCTAGTAAATAGCAGAGACATTAGCCTGCCAACCAAGATCCGCGTAACTCGTGCTATGGTCTTTCCAGTTGTGATGTATGGATGCGAGAGTTGGACTTTGAAAAAGGCTGACCACCGAAGAATTGACGCGTTTGAATTGTGGTGTTGGCGAAGGCTCTTGAGAGTTCCTTGGACTGCCAGAAGATCAAATCAGTCGATATTGTCGACCATAAACCCTGACTGCTCATTGGAGGGTCAAATTCTAAAGTTAAAGCTCAGCTACTTTGGTCATCTGATGAGAAGAGAGGAGTCGCTGGAGAAAGATTTGATGTTGGGAAAGGTTGAGGGTCGCCGGAGAAGGGGTAGGCAGCGAACGCGATGGTTAGATGGCATCCTCGAGGCACTGCAGATGAAGTTATGTGATGTTAGGAAGATAGTGAGAGACCGGAAAGCGTGGCGTGACATGGTCCATAGGGTCACGAAGTGTCGGACACGACTGAATGACTGAACTGAACTGTAGATTTGGTTAGCTCCGCAAAACGTTCTGGGAATAAATAAGATGTTCAATGGACCAAAAATATTGTACTACGCAATGTCTTTTACAGCTGGTGTAACCCTCTATAGGAAACGAAAGTAAACGGCTACTGGGTCAAGCTTGAATTCTATTTTTCTACAAATTGTGGCTATTCTTCTGTGAACGTGACTTATAGATGGTTTCTCGAGTTTTTAAAGAACTACTCGAGCATTAAAATGTAAAAACCTGCAGCTATTGGCTAATATCGCATTCGTTTAATTTCATTCACCCTCCACGAAGACGCTCATCGGTCAGCCTTTGTTATCTAATTTATATATAAATCACATCGGACACGACTGAACGACTGAACTGAACTGTAGATTTGTTTAGCTCCGCAAAAAGTTCTGGGAATGAATAAGATGTTCAATGGACCAAAAATATTGTACTACGCAATGTCCTTTACAGCTGGTGTAACCCTCTATAGGAAACGAAAGTCAGCGGCTACTTTGTCAAGCTTGAATTCTTTTTTTCTACAAATTGTGGCTATTCTTCTGTGAACGTGACTTATAGATGGTTTCTCGAGTTTTTAAATGACTACTCGAGCATTAAAATGTAAAGACCTGCAGCTATTGGCTAATATCGCATTCGTTTAATTTCATTCACACTCCACGAAGACGCTCATCGGTCAGCCTTTGTTATCTAATTTATATATAAATCACATGCGAAAATAGCATTGCAACGCTCTTGTTAAGCATCGCTGTTAAACTGAAAAAAGCTGTACGAGCCAGTCAGAAGCGTTCCAAAGCAGTATGCCACAACAGCGAATAAGAAAAGCAGAATCAAGGGTAGAACAAGAGAAATACGATGGCTACACATGATGAAAGAGCGCTGAATAAAGCTAGAAGAAGATCCTTAGTTCATAAGCTCCGCCAACGTATCGACAACTGGAGTCGTCCCTAGATTAGTGTGCGCTGCGTAGTATTAAAAACAACTCTATATTCAGGCTGTGTTGAGACTTTCTAGCACAATTCATTCTGGGATCTGCATGCTCTGCTCAGTATTACCAACTCTTGCAGAAACTGACGCGACAAAGACGGAAAATTCGAGCACTCTGTTGGGTATGCGTTCCTTGCACATCGGGTTACCATAAAACAGTTCGCCGTTGTGTGCCTTTATGCTGTGAAACTTCGCAAACGTAAGCCAGCCTATCGACGCTTATGCTCTAAATTATGATTTCGTTAGCGACATCGACATACCACTATTATTTCCCTTTCCTTAGCTTAGCAGCCTCTCCGCATCCCCCCGCCTCCTCCAGGAGAATTTGACTATATGCGTTTCAGTATAAACGGAGTCTAAAGACATGCAATGCTGATTGCGTATCTGTAAGACGTTCCTGGACTTGACATAGCTCGTCCAGTTCAGCAATCTTGTTTATACAATAACTGCCATGTATTTAAGGAGCGGGGTGAAAGCATTTGATAGATAAAATAGAGATAAGAGATAGCTTCTTGAGAACGCGTTGAAGTGTCGCTTTCAAAACCAGCCACTTTCATTTCATGTCTAGGACAACCGTGCAGGGAACACGGAAATGCACTACGTTTCCTTTTTGACATTTGACTAGAACGTGCCCAACGAAGCCGAAAGCAATAGAGTTGTAGTATTGAGAGAAAAAAAATTAAATGATGGACAGCGCTTTGCGATTGCATAAGAAACAGAGACGAAGAGCTAGATAGTTATTATTTGCGCCATCGAGAACAAAGGCTGTGGTTGATCGGAACATAGTTCCCTGGACACAGGGAGTGGGAAAATTCCAGGTATAAAAAGATTACTGGCATAGATAAGGACTAAGACAGCCATTCTGGCCCAAAGCTAGAGACCCGGCTCGCATGCTTTCTTTCTGCTAAAGTGGCAAATTAAAAATTTCACAGCTACCACCGAGAGTTGACGTTTACAGCGCACTTGACGGAACGACGTTACTTGCCAGAAATGCCTGAGTATGCTTTTGAGAGTTAACAAGGAAAGGGACATGGGTTCTCCGTATTAACCAATCAGTAATATGTACTTAATCTCTGGTAATCACGTAGAGTAGCTGCTAGTGGAAATTAATTACTGCTGCATTTTATTGCCGTTGTCAGTAGCAAAATTGACCATTTCGCTTTGTTAACCTTGAAATATTTTACTAGGATATACTTTCATGAAAACATTAGTCTCTAACACATGCTTTTGTTTCTCGTTACGGCAATAAACTTTTAAACGCAGGAACGTTCTGAAAAGGTAAGAGGTATTAAGTCTCAATAACAGTCGGACAGTAATTTCATCAGGCAGGATAAGTGTGATCAGAACTAGAGAATGGACAATATTTCGGTTTTCATTTTATTACCCCAAATTTCGTATTCCATTAACACACGCAGACAGCGCTAACAAAGATCTGCAGAGAATTTAGTTCGGTTTGGAATATGAGGTTTAATGTCCCAAAGCGACTCAGGCTATCAGAGACGATGTAGTGATGCGCTCCGTAATTTTCGACAATCTGGGGTTTTTAAACTGCACTGACATCGCAAATCACACGGGCCCCTAGGTGCTCGTCTCCATCGAAAGCAGTCGCCACCACTGCCGAGTATTGATCCCGCACACTTGGGTACAGCACTCAAGCGCCTTAACCACTGCCCCATCTCGGCGGTGCGCACAGAGTTTGCTCAGGCTCATTACTGTTCAGAAATTCACTGCAAAAAAAAACAGCGTTTTCGGTACTTCCAGCATTCCAGAATGGCAGCCAATAAAACCGCATTACCACGAAGATTTGATATTTTTTGTATATTGGCGCTTTTTATATTGCATTTTTGTTCTGTGATGGCCATAATGAGAGAAAAGGGGTCTTTATTTTTACCTTTAAAGTGTTAGCATTGCCAGTAGCTTCAGTAGCATTGATGTTGAAGAGAGGAATTAGACGAGTCAGTTGGCACACCATGATACATAAGTATCAGCGGAAAGCACCCGACATGAAACCAAGGAAAAAGAGCAGCGGCCATGTTCGTGTTTGCATTCTTTTTCATTGTTGGGAGACTGTTTATTCTCTTGCTTATTTTCTTTACATTTACCTGCCGCCAAGCGATTCAAAATTTCGTTTGAATGTAAACATTTCGAAATACTGCTGTTTGCTACTCAAGAGGATGAATAATATTTTACAAGAGCAAATTACTCAACTCCTTCTTTTATGTGTATTATAAATGGCCTTTTATATTGTCAAGACTGATCCGTGTAGTGCATACATTTCGGCTCCTCGTAGACTAGAGCCTAATACACAGAAATAAATGCGACAATACAAAATGAGCCAGAGCTGCTTACTTCGCCTCTAAATCTTTTCACATGTGATTTTTCACTCGCCCGGAATTGTAATTGTTAGCCATACTGCATTTTTTGTACCACCTGACAACATCGGATCCATCTACAAAGAAACATGGTATCACAAGTAATCTTCATAGCATAGGGAAATTCAGAATCCACTAGCAGTGCAGAGAACTCTGCCTACAAGGCTTAAAGCCGGGTGACCTGCCGCGAATTTTTCTGTTTCTGTTAAGAGGCAACTCCCCTAGTGACGGGAGCAAAGATTACAACCGACGGTACTAGGCTCTCAGTGACTGCTGCCTTCGCATTTCAGATTTCCCACGAGGGGAGTTAACCGAAACCTCGGGAGCGTAAAGTGGGCTCTTGATGCCAGAGGCAATAAGCCGGGACCCTTTTGGAGAACGCCTCAGTCGCCCTATACGATTCACGACCGGCTCTTGCATGTCTGAGTACAGCAAGCAAATATTTAGAGAAGATAGGTCGGATGCAAGAGGCTTCTTTGTTGGTGGTTGTGTGATCTTTACTATAAAATGTGATTGGGTTGTTCAAATTTTAGCTTAGTAAGGCATATGCGTGTCTATACTGACTCATCAAACTTGTTACACTGAATCGAATTTCATCAAAATTGTTACACCGAAATTTAGATTATTATGTAAATCCTAAAGGTTTTCCATCATAGAATATAGTTGCGGAGCTTGCCTCGTGGGTGCACTGAAAAAGGAAAAACAGTTCAAAGTTGTGTCATAGAACGGGGTATGGTGAATATTTTTTTCGGGCTTTGATTTCTTCTTTGATAGCCAAATGTTATACTAGTATCGCATAGAGAACGGAAAGTTTGGCAAATATATTTTTAGGTTTCTGGGGCGTTAATGGTGAGCTCCTTTGCCACTCATCCTAGGTCCAACTTGGATTCCGCTAACATGGTAGCCCAGGTAAGGGGAAGGGAGTTGGTATAGCAGGAAGAGTGGAGAGATCAGGAAAAGACCGCTTTTACATGTCTGCGTACAAGGAAAGAAAGTTATGGTAATGGGGTTGGTCTATATGCTGCTATCGCGTTCAAATCTGAAATGTTAAAGTGAAACAATAAAAAAGCGCTCCATGGCCATGGATCGAGCGGAAGGGTCAGCCTCCGGACATCACCAGAAGCCAGCTCAGCCAACGAAAGTCAAAGTAGGAGGCAGGATCCAAGCCAACTATCAAGAGAGAATAGTATGGTTTCATTTTTTGTCTCTCCAAACTGGTATTCTTATAAATATATCGGCCAATGAAAGGATTCTAATATCTTCACATTTCCGTGCTGGACCTTATTATGATCAAACGTGGGCTCACGATGGACTGGCCATAGAAGGGATGAATACAATGAACGCAGGTTATAGGGAGCGACGGCGAAGCATATAAATAAGATGGGATACCCCACGCATGCTTTACGGAGTTATTTCTTTTGGTTCATTTCATTCTTCAATGACTGTCTCATCCATGCCCTTTGTGTTCTGCATTCGTGCACATAGGCAAAGACCATCACTCAGTTAAATGTAGGAGAGTATAGTACAATTTATGATTAAAACGTGGTATTAAAATACAAAATTTAATATTTAAAATACAAACAAACTTGATAAAAAATGTTTCCAGCCACCGCATCTGTCGTCGAAGACAATCCAACACAGTGCCAATAAATTCGCAGCCTGCCCAATTGTTTCTCCGTGGATGAGGTGGCAATAGACAGGCTTATGCTTACCTGTTGCCTCCTGTTTCTTACACTGGTTGCATTTCACGCATGTTGTCACAATCGCCTTAAATGTACTCAGTGCTAATAACGTCACGGCCCTCGGGTCTTCGAGTGCATATTCAAGATTCCACGATGAATCAGCTGGCGGCTGTACGACCCATATCCGTCAACCCGCGATACTTGAGTTATAATACTCTAGAATATGGAATGTTGCAGATGGGGCCTCCGCTTGACTCCAAGAAGATCCGCTGAGGTGCCAGCGATCGCAGCGCCCTCCAGTATTCTTTAGATTACAATGACCCTCGAGCGGTTGCAGTTTTGCACTCAGAACACTGTAACGGTTCTGGCTGCGCAGTAGAAATTAAATATTTTGTTGTTCTCCGCGTAGCAACGCAATTTCACGCTTAGCAACACAGGTTACCAATTCTGTTGCAGACGAAACTAAAAAATGTGTGCAAACGGGTTCAAGAGCGGCCAACAACGGCATCGCCGTTTCGTACACTATTTTCGAGGCAAGGCCCCCCATGGCAAATCCATCCCGCCTGCTACACTAAAAAATGTAGCAAAATAGGAGTGCCAGGAAATAAAAAGATTTGTATACAAGAAGAGACGTTAGACACGGACGACACTGGACTTGCGTCGTCCGTGTTTTAAAGTTTTGTGCAGACATAACATATTTCATAATGCACAGTTCTAAGTCCGTCATCACTTGTGCCTAAAAGTTGCTGGCACTGCCCCTTTGCTACAATTTCAAGACGCACCAACTGGCCAAAGGGAACGCTGCTTTGCACCGCTACTTTACATAATCTGGTTCAGTGTACTTTAGTGATATGAGATGTCCACTACAAGAAGCCTCATGCACGCTCTCTTCTGTCTGCCTCGCAGTTAACAGTCATGATCTCTCTTTCTTGCAGTGATTGCAATACAAACATTGTTGACGTCATGCCAAGCCATCCACCTTACAGCAAGCCCAGTCGTGCGACATCCGAGACCGTAATTTCAAATTTCCGCTCCGACCTTGTTCTGTCCAAATTCCGCAGGTTAGGTAGCAGGAGTGCGAGTGTCATGATTTCTTACTCAGATGATCAGTTAGAGCTTGAACTCACTGATCTTTGATCTTTGAAATCCTATTCCTGAGAGCGTCAAATTTTTAAATATGAGCGAGTAATTTAGGGTTGTTGCTTCGCAATTGATGTTAAAAAGTTCACGGCGACTTTTTACTTACGTTATTTCTTCTTTGCCCCTGCTCCTGCAAGAGCCTCACTGATACTCAAATTTATGCGAGGAAATAATTAAAAATATATAAGACCTGGTATTTAAAATATATAAGACCTGGTAATTAAAAATATGTAAGACCTGGTATTGGCGGAATCGAAGCAAGACGAAAAAGGATATAGAATGTCCAAAACGGAATGAATAGCGGTGTACACAAATCACAAAAAATACGACCCATCTCAGTGTATAGGAGGTTATAGAGCTCGCATAGTGATTTAAAAGACGCATATTCGATTCCGGCCATGACTGCACCGTTTCGATCGAAGCGACAAGCAAGACGTCCGCATACTGTGCGATAGGAGTAAACGGCAAAGAGCCCCACGTGCTAGAAATGCCCGCAGCCCACTATTAGTGTGACACTCACATCAAGAGTCGCATTGATATATTATAGTCTATAAGCCGAAACAAGCCATCTAGGGAAGACAAAAACAAACAACTGCCCCACTCGCGCGCTTGTGTCCGAGCACAGTTCAATATAGTACAGCGCTCAAGCAGCCACTGCAAATATTTGAAATAAAGAAACCACTATACATAAGGAACTGCATTTGATGCAGACGTGAAAACAGATCATCACTCACAAGGAAACGCTTCAAAGGTATATTTGTGCTGCACGGAGCACTATAAGTGCCAGCTCAATGTTTTCTCTCTTTATGCGCTTCCATGTTGTCTGGCGACGAGGTCTATTCCAAATTGGTGACCCTGTAGCCGTCGACTCGAAGTCCCGCTCCCAGGTGAGCCATAAATCATCGTCGATTGAGTGTATAGCGGACCCAATAGGAGAGCCTCAGTATTTGGTAGGCCTACAAGAATTACCGTATTTAGAAGGCTACAGTAGTTGATGCAGAATAACGGTCACAGCAGATACGTGAAAGAGAATGGTGTTTTTCAATAAATACAGCTAGTTTAATTTGGTAAAAAATGTGGACGAATGTATTGCCTTCAGCGTTCCGCTTCTCCGACGTCGGCGATGCGGTAATGGTGGCACACCTCTCACACTTAGCATGTGGTACGCTTGCTTCTATGTTCACAGGTGCAGAACCCAGGGCATTTTCGTGTAATTATACTGTTTTTTATGGCTTAACATTTTCGTGTTCTCAATTGAATATATTACTTCAAACACGGCAAACATTTGTTCTTTACCACGTGTTGAATAAATTTCGAGCCCCGAATCAGTCGCGTTGCACTCGGCGCTGGTCTCCATAAGACTGGTCTCCATGATTTCGCTTTGCGTCTCTCATAGCCTGAGCCGCTTTGGTACGTTAAATCTCACAAACCAAACCAAATCAAACCTAATCTCGCTTTGTCCTGCAGAGTAATTAGGTTCTCATCTGAATTAACCACTCACCTTCCCAATGCCGAGTTCTACTCATCGCCTAGTATTTTATTTCCCTGGTTAAATGGAAGTACCTGCTTTACTCTACAGATGTCAAAGCCTAAATTGGGTAATAATGAGTGTCTACTATAACTTTAACTATACTGAACTGGTACTAGAACCCGTGTGTGCCGTACGATCAGCAAATCTATATTTAATTTTAGATTTAATTAGATTAGGTCTAGATTTATTTTTACCAAGTACCTTTATCACTCTCCTCCATATTTGTTTATTGCGAGAAGCTGTTCAACGTAAAATCACCCACGTAATGTGTAATTTCACGTTGAGGTAATGCCTTCTATCCGTACAAACATTCATCATAACAGAGGCGACTGCAAACTTGCAAATATATGTGACAAAATTTTTGCTCTCTAGAGGCAAGTTTACATAAATGTACTCGTCGTGATAGTCCTCACCAGCTATGGATCAAGAATTTATTTTAAAAATGTCGAACCTAAGAAGAAACAACTATCATGCGCAGCTCAAAACAACCCTAGTACATACACTTGAGTTCAGTACGCTTTCCTTAAGTATTCATAGTTCTTTAGATATAAAAAAAAATTATTCGAGATCTTTATCACGAAGAATGAGCGAAAATCCTGAAAAAGTAGCCAAAAAACTTCTGCCAAAATAGAAACCTCGCTAACGCAGGTTGAAATAATTCAGTTATGATAATTACCTTGAATAGTGGCTCAACTCCAAAGAATGATTCTAGACACTTTAACTAACTTTCTTTATATCGGGATGACATGGTGTATGTCTACCTTCATTATATTCGGTGTATTCTTTCGTTTTACCAGAAATGAATGCTGTGAGCCAAATTTTGATACAGATGTGCACAATGCAAATCGACGAATTATTGGACATCATCTCGAATGTTCTGTGACGAATGTTTTGGCCGAAATTACAGTTAAAAATCCCCGGGGGAGATGGCTTGTGAGAGCAAAGTTCCCCTGTGCGACCCTTGTGTATACTAGGCTCCGAATGAACAAGGAGTGTTATGGTCCGTGACCCGCCGAATCGTTTGAGACCCCACTGAACCATCTGAGCCAACCACCAGGCGACCCACAAAAGTTTTACAAATCGTGGTAATAATGAGTCTAAACTCAGTACCCTCCAGACGAGCCCATATATAGCGAAATGATGGTATAGGTCGGAATTACATCAGCGTAAAACTTGTTTTTAATTGCACAAGTTTAGCCTGTTTGCGTTTTGTCTTCCTGAAAATGAGACCCGAATGCGGCCGACTAGTGCCTTCTCACGGACAACTAGATTTCGGCAAAATCTACCACGTGCACCAAAGCACCGTGTGCTGGAGAAACCATGGACACTTCCCGATCTTTTCGATCTGTGCAGCACAAGGGGTCTAATAACACGGGCCAGGGTCTTCACCCTTACTGCGATGCCGGAGCGGGTCGCATCCGTGGACAAACTCGAAGGCGCCAGCTGTGACAGAATTCGCTCGCGGTAGCAACATTTTGTTTTATTTTCTTTTTCCTTTCGTGCCTTTCGCTTCTGCCGAGCTCGCATATGACGCTGGATACTTCCAGCTGTCTCGTATGTCTTTTGGAAAAGGACACTTCGCGAGCTGCAGCCACGAAAGGAAGTTAGCCTCTGGCAGTCACTTTTGTCAGGGCATGTTCCCTGACTTAGAAGCCTACTGTGCCAGAGACGGCTCTTCACAGCCGAAAGGCTAATTGGTTTCTTTGGGTAGAGGAGAGTCCTTTTAACGTGGTTGTTTTAAAGGGCTAGTTCAGCCGAGAGTCCGGCTTTGTTAGCGTCGGAAGCCATGAATCACGGGAATGGCTCTGACTAGTAGCTGGCAAGTAACATGACTGCGTACTGATTGGTGCACATGTTGTGTTGTGTCACGTGACCATAGCGCGGCAGGAGTTTCTTATTCGGGCTTCTATGTACTGATATATGGGTGCGATGGGGACAGACCTTTCCAGGACCCTCAGACAATGAGTAAAACAAGCTATTATTAGGCCTCACTTTCACACCTGTATGCTTTTAGTAAAGCTGGCATTTATAGACATTTGATCACGTGGTCTTTCATATAGCTGGATAGCTTAAGACCGAATTCTAATAGATATATAAACATATAATGCTTATATAGCTTCAAAAATTGTCCATGGTTCGGGAAAAACGACCACTCATAATTTCCTCTCACTTAAATCATCCATAGGCTAAATATACTAAAAGATCCCTAACTATCATCAGAGGTTGACACAATTTACTATAAATTATGGTTCTTGGCATCTTCCTTGAGAACGTTCACGGCAATACAGTTGAAAAAATATGCCTGTGTTCGTAGAAAAGGCTGCTCTCTTAGCAAACAGGCACATTCCTATTCGCACTGTAAGAAACCATATGCTTCCTTGTATAATGGTTATATAAGACTCCTACCAAAAAAAAAAAAAAGAAACGATTGCACAGGTCATCGAAGCTGTCTTCAAATGAGGCCCGTTGGAGCGTTTGCAAATTTGCTTGCAGTAAATATGCATCTGCACCAAAGAACGCCAGTCAGAGAGAAAAAAGAGAGAGAAATACCTTTATTAGGACCAGTCAGAGAATTTGACAGAGGGTCGTGTAACACTAACTCCCGATAATTCCCCCCTAGCCGTTGGCAGGAACTTCTTGGATAGCAGAAATGGCCAGACGGATGACTTTACGCTGGTCGTGTTGGTCCCGGTTGAGCAGCAGTGCCTCCCCCGAATCTCTGCTTGTTTTCGGCTCTCTACTGCTAGGGCAAGACCATACCCTGTGGACCAAGTCTCCATTCCATTGCATTTTTTGCACCGAGGGCTAAAGGGACCGGGGTGCCATTTGCCTAAATAAAAAGTTCGGATTTGGAAAGATTCCTGTTTGGAGTTTCCTGTACGCTACCCCTCCTCTCTTATAGAGTTTGTTGTGTGCCCACTGTGACAACTGACGTTCTAACATGTCATGAATAAGGATCTCCTGATACGTGTTCAGCTATTTAGCGTATGGTAGAGGCTCCTGAAAACAAGACACCCCTGTGATCCCAGAACGTAAAACCTAGGGCCAGCGTGTGTACGTTTTAGTTGCCTCATAACCCTTTATGAGCATGCTACAAACCAAAACGACCTGCTCGGTTGGAGTTTATTTCAATGCTAGAACTTTTATTCCAGCCATGGATGTCCTACTGCGTCATAATGTATAATCGCCAATTTAGAATCGCTAACGATTGTCTTGGCCTGATGTTGTGTCAGCGCTAGTGCAATGGCTATTTTCCGCCTCGGTTGTGTCTCTAAGTCCGGTGGTGCAGCTCGAGATCGGTCCTCCACTATCCCGGGAAACTACCGCGTCGTAACCCTTGTGATTCTTGTGTTCCGCGGCGCCCGTGCAGAATACACCCTGCCTAACATCAAACCTACCCTGTAAGGCACTGGCTTCGTGCTTATGTCTGTCCTTACTGTGGACCGGGAACACATTTCAAGAGAGGGAGTTACCTACAGCTTTTCCCTAACTGCTAGGAGGAGTTTGTCCACACTCTTGGAGCAGGCTCAGGGCTAGTGCCCAAGTCTCTCCAGGATACTCTTCGCGTACGCCTGCGCAGCAGTTTAGAAAACTTACGTCACATGCGGCCTCGGTGTTAACATGCAATGAACTAAGTTCTGGCACGTAATTAAGCAAAACGCTGATTTCATTATATCCCTTGTCGACAACGCAGGAAATTATAACCTCTAGCCAGATCACGCCCATTGTCAATGTATGTGTTAACTGGAAATGTTTCAGCAGCCTCCAGTGCGTCGCTCCCTACTGCACCCTCGCATGACTACCATATTTTCCCCATCCCAATTGAGCCATCTGGTGTTGAACCTGTGATTAAATCTTTCCGACTATCCCGCGCTCCTGGTTATGATCAGATTACTGTAAAAGCTTTTCGAAGCACTGTCGTTTATTCATCTATTACATTACCAAAAATATTTAAGCAATTGCTTCGAATGCCCTTGACTGAACTTCGATAAAGGGATTCCACTCTCTAAATCGCACAACAAGCATTCTCCCGTAAATTACCGCCCTATTGCAGACCAGCATCGTCTGCAAATTATTGGAACATATCCTGTATTCACACCTTGCAAACTTTCCCCGATTCAAATTCACTTTTTTTCAAGCTCGCAGCATTGTTTTCGAAAAACTTATTATTTGGAATGTCAACTTGATTAATTTATACGTAAGCTAAACCTTATTCTTTACGAATGCTAAACGGCAGATTGTATCTTTACTTATTACTGCAAAGCTTTCAATACACTGTGCCATATAAACTGGTATTTCACAAGCTACGTTTCATGAGCACAGACCCTAAGCTTCTAACCTAGATTGAAGTAATTTTAAGTAATCGTTTACAATATGTGTTTATTAACAATCTAGACTCTGACTCAAACGTTGTATACTCCGGCGCTCCCCAATGCTGAGTCCTTCGGGCTCTGCTTTGTCTAATTTATATCAACTATTTGTCTTATGTTTCCTCTCATAGCCATAATTTTCAAAAAATTGTGTTGTTTTCCGGGAAATCACATGCAGTGAAGAATCCTTCAATATGATCTAAATTCAGTATTTTCGTTCATTTCGTAACATGGCTAATGAAACATTTACAAATGCAAATCTCTTAACGTATTGAGAACATTTAATAATGCAGCAGTTTATTATTTAAATCATGACATGTGAGAGTCAGTGATTTCGTAGAAATACCTTAATGTATACATATCTTCAAGTCTTACTCTCTGGTATGCTGGATCATATCCGTCGTAATTTTATAAGCGCTTTCATCTCTCCGACGGCTTTTGAACAGAACGCTAATATTTCGATCGTGGAAAATGCTTCCTCACGAAAACCAAACTCCTTCAGTTGAAATGAATCAAAGTAGTTCTTCTCTACTATTCTAACTATAACAAGACAACAGGCATATATTAAATGTAATCTAGCCTTAATCTAATATTTGGCAAAGTAAATAGGTATGATTTATATAGAAATAGAAACCAAAATATCCTAGGCCGATCTGCTTAACCTAAATTAAGGTTGCGCCAAGAAACACGAAAACAGACACATAAACATAATCGCTCAGAGCTAAACATGCTCGCTGTGTGTAGTTGAACCTTCTTCATTTTTAGTGCCAGGTCTATTCTGCTGGCGTTTAAGGACGGGTTTCGTTCTATAGCCTGACGGGCCGAGAGATCTGTCCTTAAAATTGTGGTTGTCTTCAGCAATTGTACATCGATGCGGCCCAACAGAAAAGAAACATACATGATGGCGGTGCCTCTTTTTACGTTGAAAACAGTGCGGTGAGGACTCGGGTAGTGGAAGTGATAGAAAAGAAAGTGAAGTGGTAGGGGAGGGAGGTAATCGAAACAGCCTCCTAAATGTTTGCAGAAGAAATATCACTAGCGTGAAGGTGGATATGCTATCTTGTCATACCGGAAATCGAACGCGATGTTCCCTGGAATGCCTAGTTAGAAGAAATGACGTCGATCCCTCTTCGAACTCTAGATAATAACAATGGCTTACAAACCTAACCCAGCCCGACAAGAAGCGACGTAAAATGTGCTCAGTTTCTGCTAGCACTTTTCACACCAAAGCAAAGCAGTTGATCATTTAAGTTCAGTTCAGTCGTTCAGTCGTGTCTCACTCTTCGTGACCCTATGGACCATATCCCGCCATGCTTTCCGGTCTCTCACTATCTTCCTAACATCACATAACTTCATCTTCAGCGCCCCGAGGATGCCATCTAACCACCGCGTTCGCTGTCTACCCCTTCCCCAGTGACCTTCAACCTTTCCCAACATCAAATCTTTCTCCAGCGACTCCTCTCTTCTCATCAGATGACCAGAGTAGCTGAGCTTTAACTTTAGAATTTGGCCCCCCAATGAGCAGTCAGGGTTTATGGTCGACAATATCGACTGATTTGATCTTCTGGCAGTCCAAGGAACTCTCAATAGTCTCCGCCCCAACCACAATTCAAACGCGGCAATTCTTCGACGGTCAGCCTTCTTCACAGTCCAACTCTCGCATCCATACATCACAACTGGAAAGACCATAGCACGAGTTATACGGATCTTGGTTGGCTGACTAATGTATCTGCTCTTTACTAGGCGGTCAAGGCTAGCCATGGCTCTCTTTCCCAGAAGCAGGCGTCTCCGAACTTCATGGCTGCGGTCTCCTAGCGGGAGACTTGGAGCCGAAGAAGAGAAAATCTGTGACAGCTTTCACTTCTTGTCCCTTGATGTTCCAGGACTTGATAGGGCAAGACGCCATGATCTTTGTATTTTTAATGTTCACTTTGCGCCCAAACCCCTCACTCTCTTCTTGTACGCGCATCATAAGTCTCTTGAGTTCCACTTCACTTTCTGCCATAAAGTGGTATCATCCGCATATCTAAGGTTGTTGATACGCATTCCAGCAATCTTCACTCCCGCTGAAGACTCGTCCAGACCGGCCTTCATCATGATGCACTCAGCATATAGGTTAAATAGACAGGGCGACAGTATACAGCCTTGTCTCACTCCTTTCTCAATCGCAAACCAATCAATAACTAAGACCATGAAAGCAGTTGATAGCGTATAGCTTTTCGGAACATTGCAAAAGTGCCTTGTGCCTTTTCATGGTACTAAAAAGTATGTAATGACGCCTCAGTGACATTCCTTGAAAAAGGACAAAGCGAAAAACGTTTTTCAAACGAAGGAATTCGATGTACGCAGGCCAGGACTCAGGTGTTCATGTCCCTAATGTTCATATATCTGACAGCCCGCGCGATGGCGATTGTCTGAACTGCCACGTCTGAGTCCATGTCCTGCAAGCGCAGCAGGGTCTCCCAGTCCTCTCAAGTCTTGGCCCAGGGGGGTAAAGTCAAGCAGGCAGGTGGAAAGGGCATTGAGGCAAGAGACAGAAAGTTACAGAGTATAGGGTAGAGACACAGGTGAGGATGGAGAGATGGAATTGAGATAAGTGAATGGGTGACGGAGGAGTGTCTGTCTGCAGTCTGCTCACAGCGTTGCCTGGTTTTTTGCCTAAGGAGGGGAAGGGTGCGAAGCTCTCAATGCCTACATCAGCACGCTGAACGAGTGCATGCGCTCATTCATGAATCCGAGAATAGAACTCCACCGCTGCTGTAGCAAGATCTTTTAGTTGCTGGGCGCTAGAGACACGGCGAAGCGACGCCTCGGCAATGGTATTTTTGAGCTTTCAAAATTCAGTTTCGTCTACACTGTCTACGCTGTCGAACATTACTTCCAGTGGAGGCGTGGGCTGGGTGAGACATTGGACGTTCTTCCTAGTTACGTTATTATACATATTGTTCACTCAGTTTTCCCTGACTAGCGCACGAATGGTATAGAGATAGTTTTGCGTCAAGTAAGAGGAGCGTACCGTGCTTCCAAGTCTGGTATCTGATTACTCCCCAGCTGAATAAAAAATAATAAAAAGGAAGATCTTCATGACGATGCAGTTGCATAATCATATATACGTGAGCGAAAAATCCCGGGTGTAGCTTCGACATATGGGAGCTAGCAGTTCGCACATGGATTGCAGGCCTGGAATGTGGTATGTATTGCTAATCGAGTGACCACCCGCTGCCCTGTCAGATGTGATAATGGCAGGAATCGAACATAAATCTCCTGGATCCTGTGTCAGACATTCACGGAATTCAGACGGTTTGGTTAAAGTAGTTTTTTACATATATCTGAGGTGGCTTTTCTCATACTTTGGGAGATTTGGAAAAAACTAGAGCCATAACCGCGTGTTCGCCTTATGACTGTTAAATAGTTGTTTAACTGAGACGCAATTTATGCGCTGTGAGCTACGTTGGCGTAAAAGGGAAACGCGCCCATGTGACGCATGGGGCGCTGACGCGACAAAGCAAAACCACGGCATTGACGCCGGCAGCTGTAACGAAAGCGCCTCCTTTGTAATGATCAAGAGTGGCAAAACATTCAATACTATTTAAAGGATGACTATACGCATATATAAAATCTTCTCTCGAAGTCTTTACCTCAGCATATTGAAGAAGATAACTACCTAGAGAGGCGCCCTCAATTTTCGCATTACCGAGTATTTTAATCATACTCGACTAATTTTTTTCTTCAGAGCTCTTGCAAGTGAAATGGGGTGGAGAGTCCGTTAATAGCAGCCATGCCTGTGAGAAGGAACTGGAAACGGAACTACTACTGATATTTTTAGGACACTGCATACTATCTGGAAATAACAATCATAGATATCTGCCGAAAACATCGCAACGTAGCTATGTAGAACAGCCCTAGACGCAACAAATGATGAGATTTGGAGTTTGAACCTTCGCGCCTTACAAAAAAAAAAATAATGGCCGATTTGGCGGGGGAAGCTTCCAAGCGAATTAGTCGCGCTAGACCTTTGTTTCTGGTTTCGGGTCTCACATACTCAGCTCCGTGCAACTGTAATCTGCCCCAATATGTTATTTACAACCCATAGTTATGAAGCCCCTAATAAACCAAGCATTACAAAGTGCCTTCATCGCCTAGGTGTAACATATCTGTAACTCTCTGCCGGTTTGATTCGCATCTCAAAATGGCTGTTGATATTATCTCCTACGAAAATAACAACTTGAGGGGCGCGTTTGTGCCGCATAGTGCCCAGAAATGCAATGCAACGTACACAAACACGTGAATAGAATTCGGCCTAGAGATGTGCTAGACACTTCTGACAAATTGGTGCCAGGTGATGTCACCTGAAAACTACCGTCTGCCGGAGGTATGCTCGTCAAAAGGATTAGGCTAATAAAAGAAGACCGGCGCAATGTGGCCCGCCAGGTCTTATAGTGTTTATAATCTTACAGCGCTGTATACAGAGGCGCGAAAGTGCAATGATATAGTGGGAACAATCCTCAGTATCTCAGATCATTGTTACTTTTCTTAGAGCTTGCAAACAGATTCTGAAACTGAGTACAGATCAAGTCACGTGACGTGATTACGACGCTACTGGCAACCATGAACCGCGAAACGCAACATCAGAAAGAGAGAGAGCGAGAGAGAAGGGGTGCGTCTACTTCATTTGTCGACGCCGCTATGGGTAAATTCCTGGCTCCGCGTGCATAGCTTAAATTGTCTTGTTTGTCTAACGAGGGAGCGGCGCGCAGCAGGGACGAGTCAAATCACTTCTGCGGGCGTTACGTCTTCTGCAGGCCTTTGCGACATGTATGAACGCTTTTAAAAAATAAAAAACTACGTGTTCTTAAAGTCTGTATTCCGTCGTCAATGAGGCAGGAACTAATTAAGTTCGGTTCCAAGCAACTCCCAGTACGCGACCCGACCGCTACGTGCTGGCGGATGACCTTGGTGAGCTGATTCCAGCGTTTGAGTACTTTCATAGGCACGGGTGAGGCGGCCGTGCCTCCTCTGCGGAGTGTAATCAGAAGAGGCTTCTGTGGCATTTGCAGTCGTGTGTATTTCATGCTTGAATTCCTGTTTAAAATTCACCCATCAGCCATTTCAGTCGAATAAATTGACAACGTAATCTGCAATCTGTGCTATTAGTGAAAAGCTCGATGTGTCACTTTGAACAAGGTTATTTTGTCATCGGTTGCACTGCTGTGTGCATAAAAATAATCTGCTTTCCAAGGCATGTATTGTGCCGATGTGGTTTGATAGATCCGTGCTACTATTGTTTCCTGCTGCAACCTGTGCGATGATCAGATTACACATAGTTGTTCGCAGTAGTTAGTGACCGCTGGCCAAAGTGCTACGACCAAGTAATGGCGAACGCTACTTGTTTCAGTATTCAGTAACCGCTATGTTTTCTTGGATTTGTAAAAATGTGAGAAAAATATCTCAGAACGCGGCAGGTTGTCTTTCCTAAAATATTGTTTTTTGATGTTTGAATTTCGAATTGCGCATTGTTCTGACGGCTGCCCCTGTATAGGATTGCTACACCCGCCTTCACTGTATGGGCTACTGGAAAAAGAAGTGAAGTTAGCTTGCATTCATAGAATGCCAGTTCCTGGTAATAAAAAAGCCACTCTTGCTGAAAACTGACCTATTATAACGTAGTAAAGAGGAAGAACAGGAATACAGGTATCGCCGCCACAGCCGAAACGGTCAAGACTCGCAACTACAAACCATGTGACGGGCAAGGCATCCCGAAGGCTGACAAATGCTAATTACGTTGCCCGTTTGAAAGCAGTAGTAGGTGTTGTCTCGAATATGATGGCATGCTTTTATCACACGTAAACGACGACGAAAAGGCAACGTAAAGTCTGCAAGGAAAATATAAAAATATACTTGGTGCCGCCACAGGCGTCCACTTCAGTCTCGGTTATGTTGGGCTCAGGCACTTTGTGCATGCTCGGATAGGTATCAGCTTTTCCTTGCCTATGCGATGAATTCTGTCTATAGTATTCGCCTGAAAGCCCAATTGTTCAATAAATATATGTCCTGAATCACTGCTTCCCTCAGATCGGAGTCAGATTCGCTATTTGCTTCTTTGTCATCAAATACCAAAATATTATGACATCTACTTCTCGCATTCAGTCAACCTATCTGCCTGTTGACGAACAAGGGTCTCTAGATTTTGTATTCGTTTGTACATTTCTTCAACAATATCAAGACATCCAGTGATCCTATCGCATTTTGCATTCAGTTCGGTCATTTACGTTCTCAGTTTATCTATTTTAGCATCCGATGTGGCCTGGTTTTCTAGAATTACCTGCCACATTTCACCACTCTTAGGCACCGGGTTTTCCTCAATATCACCGGAGAACGACAAAGACAATAACATAGACCAAGAGTCACTCAAAACTTCCAATACTGCTGGAGTATTTCTTTCACCGAAAATGCTCTTCAGAAAAGGACAGATGCGATGACATGCGGCTCATTGTCGCTCTACCAGAGTTTTGCATAAAATCAAGGCGAAAGGTACCCTTCTATACGAAGGCGCGGGATAGAACGCCGTCGCGTACTGTGTAGTCTCCTTTATGCAAATGTGACACCAAACTTCTTCGAGAATTTCAAACTTTTGGAAATGGGCGTGCTTAGCAAATTAGGCTATTTTCGAAGAGACACATATTCTCCATCGGCAGATGAGACCTAAACCCGTTTTGGCTATTTTGAACGCCATTGTTCCTCTCTTTTTGAGAGCGTCTATGGTATATTAAAGGCAACGCCCGAATGTGTTTTCCGCGCTCACTTGAGTCCCCTTGAGCAAGGAAACCTAGAGGCTTTCACTTTTTCCTAATGCACACGCAGTATAAGACACATCAACGGATTACGCTGCCTTCCTGTCTGTTTTCTAAATTTGTATACATGAAGTAATAAACTCACTTAATATCACCTATTTCCAATAAAAGATTACAACTGAAACATGGGTACTCAAAGCTTAATAAGAAGTCGTGGGCTGCAGCCCATTTCTTTCAGAAGATGTGCATGCATCACTCGCTGAAACGCACGATTTATTTGACGGTCTGTAGCTGAGCTGGAATGAAAAGCCGAAGATGTCTGCGCTGAATTGCCATCGTGGAATCAACGTGACTGGCTGGGGTTTCGTACTGGGTTGAAACAAATGGCAGAGTACATAATCCATGAGGTGTTCATAGAACATTGAACGTTTCCGTACGTCGGTCATTATTTTCAGCATACCTGACTAGGTGCAGATTATTTTTACCATAATGGCTTGTTTTAAAGAGCGATTGTTAAAGCTGTTGAAATTGATGCACAAAAAAACGACTTTGCATTTATGTACCTCTATTTCGTCGTTGCCTTTTGATTAGAATAGTAATTATTTCCTCGGCCCACGTATGTGGTATTATTCACATTCTGAAAGCATTTTTATTCGCAAATTGTGCTTGGTATAAGCATTCGATCTGACATACTTTAATGAATCTGGCAGTAATTACTGGATGGTCTAGTGCAGATGACTAATCAAGAAGACAAATGGCACAGCACGTAATATATAACCGCGCAGCGGTGCGACATAAAGCGCTGAAAAAAAAAAACAAATACATAGATTTTTTGGAAATGAGCATCCTTCTGCTCTCCTCTAGGATAAAAGTAGTCAGAAACACTATTTTCTCAAAATAATTGAAATTAATATTTAATGAAAATGGTGAAATTATTAAAATAACCGAAGAAGTAAAATACCAGTTCAAATAGTCCATAGAAGCAAACCATAAGCTCTAAACGTGTCATATAAGAATTTCGCAGATACACTTCGCAATTTATTAGCATATTGACAGCATATGGACAACACCGCTGGGCATGTTGGAAACAATAACAGCTTTGGAGGGGAAAAAGCTGCAAAGAAAATAATTTAAACAAGCATACAAATTATAGACAGGACACGAAATAGGAAAAGGGAACAGAATGTACCAGAGTAAGCCAATGCCAGGATTCTGCACACGTGTAGCTGGAGGCCAGGTTACTAATATTCGTTCAGGATGCGCAAATCAAGGCAGCCGACGGCTGCAATGCGAATTGCTTCGTTACTACACCATGCGAGAATAAATCACACAAACGAAGATGACAGGAAAACACAACAAACGGCGTGCAATTTTGATGCCGTCGACATGTGTAGAATGTGTGAAAGCGAATGCTCAGGCCTGTTTGTACAACAGGGAAGCAATCAATGTTTGCACATAGGGAAACGATTCTATGCAAGCAGTACAGGGCGTGCTTGGCTTTATTGAGTGATCTCCTACAACTCAGTATGCGCGGGTCGCCTTCTTCGTCGCCCAGGACGTGCGCAGTGTTATGAATGTGAAATGACGCAGCCGCCAATGATTGGTCTAATGTAGTAAACTCGACGCAAGTGATAACAGCTCGTGAAATACAAACCGTGTTATCAACTGCGCTGCTTTAACTACCTCTTATCATACACACTGGGAGAAAGTGAAAACAAAGCTCTGTGAATGGGCCTCCGCATTGAAACTAACATTGAAACTTTTATAGCATTGAAACTTTTGAAAACATGTCGTTTTCTATCGTAGCACAAACAAACATTCATTTATGGCTATCTCATCACAAGGGTGCGTAAATTATTAGTTGACGGAAACCTTGTCCAGAAAAACTAGCACGCACTGCGCCACGGAAAAGACGTAAACGCAGCGCAGCTCAAGGAAATAGTTCAGAATCGCTAGCCTCTGCGTTATACCACAGCACCACATTCGTCGCCTGTTTCTTTACATGCTAAGCTGCCAATATTTCATGCTACACTTGGATGTCGTCGTCGTCATCTCATTTCGCAAAGTTCGACTAAACATCTCTATTAAGCCTCCTGTATTAGAGTAGGTAAACGAATCAAAATTTAGCTAAACGAAGTCTAAAGGTTCAGTATACGTACGTCCGCACTTAGTCAAGATAAAATACCATTTAAGGCATTTGGGTAGCTTAACACTGATAATATCAGCGATCAAATATAATGCTTTCCGACTCGCCCGATAGATGTATTCACCCATTGCGCGAGGAAAGAATAAAACATTTTGGGTGTCCTATTGAAATGCGCGGCCAGATGGCCCAGTATATGTCAACGGGAGGAGCGCATGTGAGGTGTGGTTCTAATCAGTTGCGAGTAATTGGGAAAATAAATTTTCAAAAATTATACCTAAATTTCTGGGTACACACAGAACTCATTTGTGTGACTCTAATAGTCATAAACACAACCTCACACATTTTCCGCGTAATACTTTGACCATAAATAACTTTTTATTGCCATTTTAAAAAATATCCGAACCCCTTCGGAATTGCGTCTCTGATAGTGGCATTTGCTTCGAGACGCTGAGCGCCATAGCACCGTGCAGTCTTTCGTCGCCCGTTCTATTGATCACCCAATGATGTACCGAAACATACATACTGCTCTGTAGTGCACTTCGAACCTTCTTTTCAGTGCTGCCGCTACGTGCTCCCTTCACGTGGTTCTTACCTTTCTGCGGTTTGACATTGAAGAATGCCTGCTCTTTATATATAAAGTATTCCGAATGATAGTATGAATGGTCAACAGCCTATACCCTTTATTGCTAATTTTTACAAATATCAATATATAACAAAAATGGTGAAACATTGGTTCTGCAACTGCTACAAAATGAAAGTAAAAAACCGTCCTCGCATGGTTATGCTTATTGTCCAAAGTTGATTCGTTTGCCATGAATAATACTTCAGGCCCTAATGATTTTAACGAGTTCTTTTGGGGGTTACGAGAGTGTTCCCGTCGCTTGTGGGCTGCTAGCTCGCTCGGAAGCGCGCCATCAAGTGGCCACACCGTCATCGCTGCTGGCTCATTTCTCTTTTCTCGTTTAGACTCCAGCTGCGTTAATGTGCGCTCGCATTCATGAACGCACCGGTTTACCGATTCCTTCGGCAGCAGTGTGCTGCAAAACAGCAGCGGGTTCTCAGAAGGAACACTTCGGGCGACTTTTTTCCCCCAATCCGCAACAGGCCAGGTTTCGCAGGGCTGGTGTAATAAGTATCGGTCTCGTCGTAATCAATTGATCCCCGCTTCTCTTTGATACGCGCTTGCCAATATAAAATCTGTTGACATCATCAAACGGTCCACCAAATGGCCCAATAAACTGTGTGTTGAAGCAACGCTTGAGCTTTCGTAGTTTGCGGAGCACACTAATAGCAGCCTATCGGGAGGTAAATGTGGCTGTGTTGACATGGTAATCTCAGCTTTTCGGACATCCTTCCGTATTTTCCCTGCTTGTTCTGGTACAGCTGCCTAGATACTGAACAGCGGATTTTCGCTCTGACGTGCGTGGTCATCAGTGACCTGGTCTACCTTGCCCACTGCCTGGTTCAATCACCGAATAATGTGTGATTGAAGCCAGTTCGTTTTCAGTGCGCTGCGACATTCTGTGAACTCTGCAAGGGTTTCAATTTGACGAGCCAGAAAGTTTCTGTTGTCGCCCCAAAGCCGATTTATCCATGGTTATTAAAAAAATATATCTTGCAAATTTATTTCTGCAAGTTGCAGAACGAACTCAATGCATCAGTTACATGTCAAGCTCGAGGTGTTCGACAGTTCTGAGGAGCACTTATTTACAACCCAGTCATATGGAAACGCTGTCCAGGCGACTATAATAGCAAACATTCACATATGCCTTTGTGCTATTGTATGTTTGCCGGGTAATTATGAGCGGCGATGAAAACAATATAGCCTCGGCGTAGCAAACGATGAGGTGTGGCATTTCACTGCTGTTAGTATAAATTAAGGCGCCCGTACATTACGCAAAATCAGTGCACGTTAAAAAGCTCATGATAGTTGAAATTTCCGGATCACTCTACGAGAACATCCGTCATAGCTTTGTTCCCTTTAATATATGAAACACTATAAGCCAACCGACGAACTGCAGTTGCTATCTGCCTAAGTAAAGAAAAATGTACGCAGTTGAATTACATAATATGACACTAGCCCGAAAAGCGATAAGAGGCTCTCGCCCGCCCCGAGAGTATCACAGTAGATTAGAGTTGTCTTGGTGCGAAGCTTTGGAAGTTATTTTTTCTGCTTATATTTATTCATGAGTTAATGTAGCAACCCGAGGTATGTTTTTTTTGGTAGGTAGCATCCATGAGCTTAACTTTTCATCGACATGTGAAAAGTATGTTATGTATTTAAAATGTATATAACACCTCTGGTGACATGCACGAGGAACCGACAAAAGCTGTTTTGATTAGTAATAAAACTAAACCAAGATAACAAATGATTCCCTTTAAAATTTTCTATTTTTGTTAAGTGTGGATATGACTGGCGTACTAGCAATGAGGCGACAATATAGCTCTTTCTGCGGTGGTTCATTATCGCTGCATGGACAGTCAAGAGCGCAATTGAATTGTAACTGCATGCCAGGCAGTTACCTAATGCTTGCAACTTTTCAATAAAAGCACCGTCTACGAAAGGGTGCTTCGTCGCGAGTGGAAGCCAATGAGCTGCGGAATTAATACAAATGTGAAATTTAGAGTAATGACTAATCTACATATTTAACTGTTTCGGTAACGTAAAAGCATGCAAGAACACATGTGTGTTCCACAAATATGCTCTACAATGTTTGCAGGTGAGGAGATAGCATTCAAAAGACGAATTTTTTATGGCATTTGTGTTATATGACGCATTCGCTTGGTGGGACGAGAGCACAGGCACCGAGCTTTCCAGAGCTGTACAGGAGCACGCCGAGCAAGCGTGTAACTGTCCTCCCACGGGAACGCTCTCTGCGTGTCGAGAGCAGTGCGCCACGACCACAGCCACTTCTCTTCCCAGCGTTCTCCACCTGCCCGCAGTGGCGGCAGTTGCAACCTGAGGAGAGGTCAATGCTCCGTGAAGAAGTGCTTGTTTTTTATTCCTTTCTTCTCACAGCGCGGCGATTTGCCTCCTTTCGCCCTTTCGACGCCAGCAGCGACTCTCAAAGATGCATATAGCACCTGAGCAATGCTTTCCGCTCGTGACGCAAATTCGCTTGATTCCGAAGAACTCGCCGAGTGCCAATGCTTTGCAGCCGCCATTTTGAGCGTCGAATACTTAGGGAAAAAAAAAAGGTGGTGCGGATATGATGTTTTATTCCATGTGACTTCCTCTACACTTACTTTAGATGGGTGAGCAGCCGAGAGTGAACTCAGCGGAGGAAAAGCACTCCTCCTCTGCCATTTGAAGCCAGAAGGCAGTAATTGTACTACTGTTCTCCCACTGGAGAGCGCCCGTTTGTCTGCGAGCACACTCGAAGTGCTCTCGTGTGCACCTGCTCCCCCACTCGAATCCGCCATTAGTGTCGCGAAATCGGTGCACATTGTTATTAGGTTAGCATGGCCTGAAGGAAGCCCGCGCGGCGTCTGCATAGAACATTCTAGCACATTGTAGAAGCGTATTTTCCTCGCGAGGAGAGCGCGTAGCCTTGCACGTATCGGCGTCACCCTCCTTTTCACCACCCGGCGGCGACGGTGACTGAATCGGCCGAGAATCTGCCTGTCCTCTTGAGAACATTCGCAACGCGCGGCTCGGCGGCAGGAGAAGGGGACGCTTAAAAGAGCGCAATTACATCTATGTGCTTGCCGGTCTTGGCGCGTTGTAACAGATAGACGCGGCGCTCCTTATTCATTGAGGTAGCGTCGCTTGTGCCAGCCAGCCAGTGTTGCTGCTAGTTAGCAAGTGCTACTGCTCGGCTCTCGAGGTCAACCCACTGCTCGGCAAGACCACTGATCTGCGAGGGAGCGGCGCTCGTCTACATGAAGGCCACATCGTGACTCTCCTGACGTCGGTCTGCGACAGTGCACGGTAAGCAATTTAGTGTTTGTTAAGCTTTATCGTGTATTGCTCAGTGTTGTAAAGTATCTCTGCTTATAGAAGTTCCTTTAGTTGTATGCTTTGCATTGCCTTTCTGGGAACCTCTCGTCTGTGTATTCTAATTGTTAGTATGAAGTTCTCCGTATCGTCTCTTAATGTGTATAAAGTTGTTTTTGTTGGTAACTTCTGACTCCGACCCTTACTCTGGCTCTAACCGGCGAAAGCTGGGCGCCAAATGGCCACCTCCTTCTGTCAATACAGATAGCTGAATTCCAGCTGAGCGTGCCACGCAGGTCGAGGACTTCACCGCTGAGACCGTAACAGCTATCCACACTCACTCTAAGGGTGTCTGGGAGCGTGCGCACTAATAGTGGTGCATTCTTAATAACAATATAATTGTTAACGAGGGACTTTTAGGTAGTTCTTTTTAAAAACGTCTTGAGGTTTAGATATTATGCTTTAGACGCAGCGTTCCAGCGCCTGCATAAGCGCTCCATTGTGTAAACTGTGGCAGCCATGCACTGTGCTGGTAAAAGTTTCAGTTTGTTACATTACTGCGTGTTAGTTTTCTTGACGTCGCGATTTCTATAGTAGCATTCAGCGCAGCTTGATCATCACTACCTTGAGAATGACAACGGAAATTTGGTAAACATGCTGGAGCCAACTACTTGAAAGACCCCTCACCGCTGCTTCCAATCAGTGCACCTCAAGCAATATATTTTGGTAAAGTGAAGGGGACGAAAACAGCATAGAAATCCAAAATATGTTACTGACATCTCCTTTACGCTATTGTTAAAAAATAATTATGCCTCTCAAGACGCGTGCACACCGCAATTCTGCTAAATTGATTCTTCGATTCTTCTTTCACTGCGTCCCTATTCTCTGTCGTGATACGGCCACATGCAACACCCTTCTTTTTGTCGCGCCCGAAGGACATCGAATACTCTTGTTTACTGCAACTAAGTTGCTGCTAGCGTGCTACAAAAAAGACGCACGTCCTTCACGCTTTGTTTCTAGTCTTATCTCTTTACTCTTTCTCATGATGATGGCGGTCCTGTTTTGTAGGCTCATCTCTGCGTTGCAGGCTTATGCAGGTCTTATTTATTTTTTTGCCCTATAAATCCACTGACCACCCTGAAGGGATTTGCTTCCAGCTCCTTCCGAGGCGATATATCGTCCAGGCACCGGGCTTGCTTTCCCGAGTAGTAAGGTACGTCTCGCCATGAACCAGTGACTTTTGACACTTTAGTTCAACATGTGCTTCTAGACATGACATTTCTTTTTTTTGCATCGACAGGCATTCCATACGCTTTCTGTGCAATGCTCTTTGCACTGAGGTAGGCTAGCGTTGTCAAAACAAAACCAAAACTGACAAAGGCCCATTCTACCTGTCCTTTCATCTCGAAGAGTCGGCATTCGTGTCATGCTTACGGAGGAAAGCATAGCTCGTGATTCGTGAGGCAAGGTCTGTGACGATCTTCCATTAAGCTCCGCAATATTGTATATTAATTCTCTAAAGGCACGAACTAAGAACAACGTAAAAGAGAGAACAGTTCGTATTTTAAGCTTTGGGGCAAAAGTCTGTTGCTGTAAGGAAACGGCATCCTTTTCTTCGCCATGGCCCATTCGACTCAGATCTAAAATAGCTGATAGAGTATTTTGTGCTTACCTCGTTAGCCTATTTTTAAATGTGAGGGAATAATCGTGTGGTATACGACGTGAAAACGAAAAGGCTGCTGTAAACAAATCTGCGACACGAATGCATTTCGCTTTCACGTGGACATATATTTCCCTTGCTCGGCTGACTGTGTCCAGGTTGCATTTGTCTGCTACTTTTTGTTTTGACGTTTCCGCGGTTATTTATTAACTTTGGCTCAAGGGTTCTGAACCGAACGTCCCTGATTGACTTTACTTTTATGATGGGGACGAAATACGAAAACGCCTTTTGTGATGTCGCTGCAAGTGAATGAGCACAGATTGTTGAGTTTGGGGAGTGACGTTTCAACCGTTTGTACACACCTATACACTGGTGCCGAGTCAGAAGTCCACTGGTCTCAGAAAATTTGGCGCGACTAGTAAGTTTGCGCCGTATGAACAATTCAGCACGCGGCATCGCATCTCGATGGCTTAATCAAAAACTTCCCAATTAGGGGAAGGCTTGCGGCTGATTGACCGACAACTTCGACCGCTTGTGAGTTCGCGGCGCATGAAAAAATAGGACTTGGCGGAATTTTGCTTCGTGTCGATGAGCGTCAGGAACAGTGCTTCTATTTTGGTTTCGTGAAGTTGGCTGCGCTAATTTATCTGCGACTAGTGAAATCAGTGTCTCTCAAACCACACGCAATGGCACCAGCGTTTTCCCGCCTTTAAAAGGGCGCCTCATCTATTTCTCAGCATCCCTGCGCAATGACAAATAGCCATACTTGTTTACGAGACCATCCTCCCTGCTCCCGTGTCGGAAGACTAGGAGACCACACTACGCTCTAAGGACCCGGCAAAGCAAAAGATCGCAGTTCGCCTGGATGCCGACTTCATGGACAGATTGAACATGAACGTTTGAGTGCGGTGGGGTTGTGCGGGGACCCAGGGTGCCAGGGGCCCCGAATATACTTGTGTCAATAAATGGTTTGTCCTCCTCCTCCTCCTTGGCATCCATGTCGAGTTCGTCTAGTTCAACGGCGTTCTATAATTCGTTTACAGGAAAGAAAATGCGCAGCATCTGTCACTCGCGGAAGGCAAGAAGCGCCGCCCGGCGGCATTGGAGCGCACTCGTTAACGCTTGGTTACAGTGAACTAGAATATTGGGTAGTGTGCTCACAGGCGCCGCTCGAGGTGTCCCCGCCGGTGTCGACGGGGAGCGTCGGCGCGCGGTGGCGCTGCGCGCGTCTCCACGGTAGGCGCCTCGAAGCGCGCGCGCTCCACGGGTAAAAGCCAGTGCCGCGCTCGGCCGTCGTCGCAGTAGCAGCGCCGACAAATTGAAATATTACCGCGACATTTGCGTGAGTTTTGCTGAAATGGCTAAGCGGGCCTTGAATTGAACTTTACATCTGTGCTGTGCACATGTTCAAACAACGTTAATCAATCCACTTAATTGGCTCGTTGGGACGTTCACGTAGTGTATGACACTCATGCCTGCATTGTTTCGCTGAAAAGAAATTATAATGCACTGCATATTCGGGGGTTATACAGCTCTTTCCATTAATGCTTAACGTCAATAGTAATAGCTTGGGATTCATGCCAGGGATAAACGAGGAATGAAGGAGTGTCGGCCGCAACAACTGTTTATATTCACAAACACCCAAGGTGCAACAAAGGGACATGGAGATGACAGGTAGAATGAATGCATGTAATTCTGACAAAGTAAAAAGGAAGATGCATTATTTACAATTCGCATTTTTCGCAGAGCAGGAGGGGCACCACAAGGTTTTCAAACAGCATTAACAGCTACGGCATACTTATTTGGAGAGACATAAAGTCACTGCTTTATGAAACATATTGTAACATATTGTTGAATTGCTGTACCAGCGAACGAGGGCACCGAGAGAGCTGAATCAGGAACGCGGGCACTTCAACGTCCTCTACTTCGTCCCATTTCGCTCCTTCTTCTTCTAGCTCTAATGCGCGTGTCAATATGACGAGATTTGTCACCGCTGCATATATTTATGTTCACGCATTTTGCCGCTTATTTCCTTCACTTGCTCCAGCACTTCACAGCAGCTTTAGCAATGGCTTAGTTTCAGGTGTTTCACCCGCTCTCGTTTTTCTGCCTTTTTTAATTAACCCCTTTCACATAGAAGTGCAGTCTGGTGACTAAATAAAACCTTATTACTTCTTCAGATGGGCCTTCTGCGTGAACGGGGCAACCAACTTCTTTGTGCAGTCTATTTCTAACCACTTCCAAAATATCAAGAATACTCTCAGAATCTGTTCGTTTGGGGCCGATTCATACTCTTCTTTTGTTACAGGTATATCGGGCAGACTTTTTTGTTTTCTTGGGCCCATGAGTTACAACACCAGTGAGTTTCCTCTTTCTTTGTTGTCTTTCCTTCGGTATCTTTTTCGAAAGATAGGCCGGCAGATTCGGCAATAGCGTCGGTGCGGCATCGGGGGATAATTCTGGCTTCCCACGATCCCACGAGGGATGCGAACTTCTTCTCCGTTCACAATATGAACATAGCCCCGTAGAACGAAACGAGGTTCGATATGAAGCTCACAAACAGCACAGCTACACAGCTCTTATCCAGCCGCTTGTCCGAGTGACGGAGGTTGATCTCCCACTGCTTCCTTAGAGCGTCATAGAAAACTCTGGGAGTGTTTAAAGATACGGTATGTGTTCTTTTTAACTTCTCTTTCACATGGAGTTAATAGGATTTTGAAAAACATCGCTACAAGCGTTCTCTACATGCCACAGGAGAATTTGCCTAGCAGTGTCTTTAGAACAGCCGGTTTGCCTTCTTTAGACAATCATTTTAAACAAATTGTAGAACTAAAATATTTTTGGAGCAGTGCATACAGGCACATAAACACGAAACTGGTACCGTTGAGACATGTTCCTCGTTATCTTAAACCGACAGTGCGCATTCATTACGATAAAGCAACAAGACGCTATTATGTTCCAGCCATCTTCAACAAACTACCGGACGACGTATTTTCTTTGACCACCCGCAAAACATTGAGAGTTGCTGTTCAAGCGTTAGAGAACTGATCTTATGTACTGATGTTATCAGTGCATTTTTGATAGTGTGTTGTGCCAAATGTTTCTTTTTTTTTTTGCCTCTGATGGAGTTCCGATGTGGCGCGAAGATTGCAGCGGCTGCCGGTTGTCGCCGCACAAGCCCGCTTGTGGCTTCGGCGCTTCCGTATGTGTATGTTGTTCTAACTATCCTAAATAAAGATTGCTATTATTATTATTATTATTATTTTTATTAATAATATTATTATTATTATTATTATTATTATTATTATTATTAGTAGTAGTAGTAGTAGTAGTAGTAGTAGTAGTCTGTCCCAGTGAAGTAACCGGTTAGTACAGGCCACTTGTCCGCTTACCCCATCATGTGCGAAAGCAAAGCACGAAGAGTTCTGATCTCCAGGCAGAACACGCATAAACCGACGCACGTGGTGTAGTCAACACTCACTTTCGACGGGAGCTTAAACAAGAGCCTCAACTGGCCTTTACTGAACAAACGCTTGAATTGACCTCCGATAAGCGCTAAAAAAACATGCGCACAGCAGAGCAATAACGAAACCACAAATGCACACAACACAGTGACAAATTGAACCGGCTGACAGCGACGGGCGGAGCAAAATCCTACCGTGAAGTCTACCGTGACGCCACCTGGTGCCGGCGCCGCGAAGCAGACGTCTGTCGACGTACGCGGGGCCTCCGCTCCCCGTAGAGCCGCCGCGGAGTGAGCACACTACCCAATATTCTAGTTCACTGTAGCTTGGTCCGCATAGCTGACAGCAGATGGGTGACGTCACATTCTTGACGTCACCCTAATTGAGTGACTTCTAATCGTCAATCGCAGTATCTGTCCCTCGCGGAATTCTGCTGAATTATGAAGAGCGTTTCATGACCCGGGACGGAGATTCGATTACCGGATGGAGATTTCTTTTTTTTAAAGAGGAGGAGTCGCACACCTCTTAAGCGTTGCTGCCAACGCCGGCAGAGCTTGGCGATGGAGCTGCAGAGTTGGCCTTGGCGTTGACATTACTCGGTCGCGGCATACGGCTTACGGCATATGCGAAGCTCGGCTCCGACCATCGTAGTAAAGCGTTTCGCTTCAAAAATCAATAAATTAGCCGTCGATGAACATTATAGGTGCGTGGGGCTGCCAACGGGCAGCTGCTTGCCCCCGCCGCGCTCAAGAGGGGACGAGCGGAAAGGGCGCGAGCAGCATCAGGAGTCAGGGCTCCGCGGTGGCGTCGCGCCCGACATGCGCCGCAGTTTGTCAGCGCACGCTGGAGTCGTGCAGCCAAACTTGACGTTGGGTTTCCTATATAGGGGACATAAATATGTGTTCGGAATGCAAGTACTTACAAAATATTGTTATACCTCATGCTCGCACTCCGAAATCAAATTTAGTGTTACATCTGCTTTGAACCTTAAAGCGCGTTTACTAGATTCTCTTTGTATGTTAACATTTGCAAGGAAAAATGTACCGCATGCTATCTAATTATTCTTTGTTCTGTAGCATATAGCGGACAAACCTGAAGTAATAAATAGGGTTTGGACTCACCGAATCGGGTACCTAATTTGAAAATAAAATAAATATAAAACACTCATAAACATTAGCAGATGCGCACAGAAGCTACTAGCTCTCGCTGTTTGTCAAATGCGTCTTTTTTTAAACGCGTTTTATGCACAGTTTGCGTTCTATTTGCATGTAAAGGTGTTCTAGTGCTTTTGGTATGATTTAGCAGGGTCATGTGGTATTTCTCGAGACATTTCTCAACGCCATTTCATGTTTCAATGGCCTTTCGCCCCCTCATATTCTTTGTATACGCCTATCATTCATGCACTTTAAGTTGAGTTGAGAGATTTCGAATTTCTGATTCACTGTCAACTCGATGTAGTTAGGATGCTGCTCCAAGCAAAATCTGGGGAGAATCAGATGCAATCTAAGTCGAGATTCTGTGATCGAACCGTCACCATCTATATTTTGCCGGCATGCACGCTGACTTCAAGTTTATCCTAAAACGAAGGTTAAAAAGAAACATTTATTCTGTACAGTCTTATTGCCCGCACCTGAAATGAATTAACTGTCTTGGAGATGGTTTACAGCAATTGCGCTCCTTTAAAAAGCTGGGGTCGGTTATTTCGTGGCATTTGGCTAGAATGATATTATGCTTCCTTTAGCGTTTCTAAGTCGGGCCACCTTTTTTTGCCAAAATATGTTGCGTATGCCAGGATGGAAGCTCGGGCGAGTGGTGACGGTTTTCTTGCCACGTATCGCTAAACAGACAGGCACACAGCGAGACACACGGGACGGGCGCTAGCTTACAACTGAACCTTTATTGCATGAAAGAAGGCAATGTAAGCACTTCATGCCATAAAAGCTCATTTTTAGGTTAGCGCCCATCCCATGTGTCTCGCTCTGTCCCTGTCTGCTTAGCGCTATGCGGCAAGAAAATATTTTGAGTTGTATGATATGCCATAATATTTCAGCAATTATATTGCAGTAACTTTTTTATGAATCAAGTTTCCAAAAAAACTTCACCCGAGGGCGAACGCTGGCTCCGCTCGAAAGACTTTATGCGCCCTTAGAGTTACTTTTATCTTTAAAAATTGATGTAGGAAAAAACGTAGCACGCGCACGTAGATACGCACTTCAGGATGCTGACTGGTCTGCAGATTTTTTTCGTTTCAGTGGCGCGTATGTATGATTAATAGTAGTCGACAAAAAAAAAAAAATAGTTGTGAAACATCTATTTTTATTTTGTTTTATTGTGAAAGTTGTTTTGGACAGAATTGGTACTGCCACAGTGAACAAATGATTAAACAAATTGCACTAAGGACATTAGTGCAATTTGGGAAAGAATACGCTGACATCGCCCGGATAAGAAAAGGAAACGAGTTTGGCCGGATCTTTGCACATTGTGGTGCATTTGTTAAACATGCTCGATGAGGAATGGTGAGGACCTACGCGTATTTTAATTTGGTTTTGATGAGTTAAATGTATGCGTTATCTGACATCTTGTAGCGCATCCTGCCTTTGTCTGTTTAGGAAGTTTAACTTTGTTCTTTTGGCGATGAAGGGAGATTAGTCGTATACGAGTGACAGAATAACTCATAAGAAATGATGATCCGTAAGTGTTTCTAGACCGTATGCAGTCATCTGTGCAGCTCAAAACACTGTATTGAAACCAAGTGGCGTTTTACGAAATACGGGTTAGAGGCGTTTTACATTTGCAGTACTGTCATGAGCCACTGCAGGCTCAGATTCTGCTCGTAGATCCTTCGTTTGGGTAGACATGTTCTGTCACACGGATAAATCAGTAAGCGATAGGACTTAAAGCGAGAGGGAACTAAGTAGTCCTGAGTCATTTCTTACTCAGGACCAAATACGCCGGCACTCAAGTGCGAACGCAGATGGTCCCGTGAATTCCTCTTTAGCGGCATGGAGAGCATTAGTTTGGAACCCGACGGTGTCATAACTCACCGACACGCAACATTTTGTCGTGCGCCCTTGGAAAACTTTCGTATATGAGAAGGGGAAGCAGCTTTGGCACACCTAATTATCTTTGTCTCCGCTTCTGTAGCCGTATATTCCTACCTTTTTCGTCGCTAATATATTACTAACAGGGTAGACTTTTTGTGGCACCCCAAAGGCTTTGTTACCATCTTATGCCAGCAAGGTCCAAACTTTGCTGAGTGTAAACTTGAGAACCTCGATGATAGAGCTCCCATCTACCACCGTGCAGTGTAGACACAACCGCGTCGTTTCCTGCGGCATCCACTATTTAGGTGTCCTCCCTTTAGGGAGTCATCAGGCGCCGCGCAGCCGCCTAAAGAGTTCGTGGCTTAAAAAGGCGTGCTGGTTGGGTTGCTGAGAAGAATAGAATTCAGATTCGACAGTGGCATGGTTGAGAAAAAAACCTTGTGGTTTTTTTTTTCTTTTCATTCTTCTTTAAGCCAGCGTGGACTACCTTGCGACATGAACGTCGTTTTTTTTTGTCGTTTTTTTATCTGCTTTCGCTTTTTAAAAAGTGTTTTTTTTTTTTTTATCACGAGCTTCTGCTTCCTTGTATTTATTTTTAATTGGTTTTAAGCCTAGCAAAGCTTTTGATGGTCCGGGCTCCCTCTCATTTTTTATGTTGTTTTTTCGCAGTTCGAGAGGACGAATAAAATGGAAATGGATGATGACGCGACAGCCAATTTGGCTATCGCATCATGCCCTGAAAACGAAATTTCGACGTCGCCTTGATTTTGCCAACAAATTGCTTATTGCAAGTTGATAGGAAACTATCAAAAAGGACATGTCTTCGTCCTCGAAAACAACCGTTCCGGAGACGGGGTTGGCTTCCACGGAGTTGTGCCGCCGGCTGCACCTGCCGGTATCAAAGCACAAGCAGCGAAGGCGTTCATCTTTACCACTCTTTCATATAAATATATAGAAGGAGACCATGGGCCCGATTCACGCCTGAGCGAAGAGCTGCGCCTTCCGTTTATTGGTCGGAGCAGCGATCCGTGTGCACCTCGCCTGTAGTTGCTGGGCCGGAAAACTGCAGCCAGGCGCATTACCAAAGTTTACTGCCGACGAAGACAGCCAGAAGCCGGGAGTTCGGAGGAAAGCTTTCTGCGCTAGATTGTGAGCATGCTCTTTCTAACCTATATTATATAACGCTCGACAGCGATCCTACAGTTTCCACGTGTTTCATTGGAAATACGAATTGAATATAAATACAAAGCGCAACATCACATGGTGAAATAAATCTCATGGTTTCCAAATTCATCTCCTTAGGATTCTTCTGTGAGGCTTCCTAACCAGGTAGTCACTTGAGCAAGGTTAAAGTACTTACTTTGCTTATGGAAATAACAGCAGAATTACGAAAAATTACATGGGAGAAAAGATATGAAAGGTGTATTACTCTGTCAACCAAAATTGTATTCGTTGAAAGCATTCAAAATTTGACGGTCCATTCACATTTAAGGACATTCCAACCTACATTGGGAGGGGGCCACGCATATTTCCGGGTTAGGCCAAGTCTACTTTGCGATGGGTCAAGTCGGGTTCGAACTTGGGCCGCTCAACTAAATTTTCGAACAGCTTAATGTGCAATTTGGAGTGGGCCATTCAAAATTTCAAACTGGGCCAATCCTTTTCCCAGTGGACCAAGCTGGTTTTGAAGAAGAGTAAGGTTCATTGGGGCCTCTTAAATTTCTGGGTGGTAGGCAAGTCAGTTTGGGACTGACCAAGTCGGGTTGGGACGTGCGGCAACTAGTTCTCAAATTGCTGAGTCGGGTTTCGGGTTGGGCCGAGTTCATTTTGGGAGTGAACCAAGCTCGTTTAAAACATCGCTCAGATCAATCCAATTGCGCGGGTGCGTCAAGTTCATTTAAATGTCAAAGGGTAAGTTCACTTTGCTTGGCGGTCAGTTGCGTGGTGAATGGGACGATACCTAATTGTTCCATTGCTATTAGTGCACTTAGTTTACCTCGATTTCATTTGGTCGTTTGTCCGAGTGCGGCAGGAGGTTCACCCGGAGGTCTATTTTGTTAGTCGTTGCGATTAAAACAAAATGGCCAGTACATTCAATGAGAAGCGAATGAAATCAAACATTGTTAAATTAATTTTGGTTACTTGACTCATTTTTAGGGATTTAAGACTTTGGTATAAGAAGAGAACTGCCCGAATCGTCAGAAACAACATCACTACTGTTTCTCATTCACAAAATAAATATAAAGTGGTCTAGAGAGCATTGCAGTTAAGAAGCAAAAGCAACTGTATCAAAGACAAATAAAAAATAATAAGTTATCGCGACACCAAGAAATCAGAAATGAGAGTGCACGCAATAACCGCTGTAATACACGTCAGCAAATATGTGTACAAATATTGACTTTGAAACAGTTATATAATGTTCGCGAAGAAGGGTTACTGAGATATTACGGCACTGCTGTACAGAAAGGATTTATTAAACTCAGAAGAGTGGAGAGCTGGAATTGTTGGTTTAAGATCATGGTGTGAACGCAGTGCTAATACAGGAGGAGCACCTGTGTTGTGTTCTCGCTCCGTCCGGTGTTAGCGCTGTTCACACTATAATGATTCATCAAATTTCGACAAAAGATACCTAGTACTATTTTTTTTTTATTTCGTGAATGCAATCTACGACGTCACTTTTATTTTTTTTAACACTCTACATCAGCTCTTGTTAGCAACTGCGGTCGCTCACAATTTGTAGAACTGGTCGTAAACCAAAAAAAAAACGTCAAGTTTAGAGGTGAAGCTATTTGGCACCCCTTTCTAGCTCTAACGGCGTCACCGTCCCTGTCGTGTTAGCCTGGGGGTAGCTATAAATTGTCCTCCTGTTCCTTCTTGGTCTTCCGCAGACCGCAGTATTCATCCGCAACGCAGTCGTCTCGCACAATCCGGTGAATGACAAAATGGCAGCGTAGGCAATTTTAGGGAACCCTTGAAGGCATTGAGACCTACACTTAAAAGCAAGCAATAATTGTACCTATGATAAAGAGCCGCGGGTTGCAACCCTACTGCAAGTGAAAAAGGTCAGCTTGGGCACAAGATTCTGTTTGACTTCATGCAACATCACCACCCACTTTGATTGTCTTCCCCTCTTCTCCTTTCCCACCGCACAGTAGCCGGCCATATTTTAAACTTTCCGACCAACCTTTTTTCCTTTCTAAGCAATAAACTCGACATATCATCTGTCTACCTAGCTACCTACCTACATACCGACACGCCTGCCATTCTTTATGCACTCTTTTGTTTCTTTTTCTTTTCTGTTTTAGGAAAGAATCTGTGGCTGACCTGCACAAAGAAGCTTTGGAAGTTAGATTTATTTGCGAGTGGGTAGCTTTGGGTCCCAAAGGGATATTACATCCCCTGAATTTCGAGGGTCTTCCTTATACCGATAGATTTACCTCGTCCTGTGAGAGATTCGCCCACTTACAACAGCTAACTTACCAGCATAATCAGCCCACCTGACTTAGACGCTGCCTATTATGCTTTCCCTCTAATCCACTCCGTTGCTTCGGGAACCCATAGGTAATTTTGTGTACTTATAACACGGCTCATCAACATCATCATTTATTGGTTCTAAAAGACCCCTACGAGGGGTATTACATAAGGGAGGGGGGAGACATCGGAACAAGATATGACATTTTAGGTCAATGCAAACAAAATAAGCGAAAGAATCGTTGTAAGGCAGGCTTCAATGCATAGGGGAAAAAATACATGTGTATCAATCAAGCAGACAAGTACAGTGACTCATACAATGACAAGCCGGAAAGGTGATAGTTACCACATTAGGATTGTAAGTGTAAAGACAGCATTTGCCGGAATATAGAAGCATCTCGTTCAATTACAATACGTTTGGGTAATGAATTCCAGTCTTTGATGACAAGAGGCAGGAATGACTTGTTGAATGCGATTGAGGAAGAGAAGGTGATTTTTGTTCTTGTTTCTTTACTCGGATGACATGAAATGGGACTTTTTCTCCGGACACATTTTCTCTTCCTGTTCCCAACCCATTCTTCTATTATTTTCTCTTCATGTGACGCAATACTGTACGCAATTTGTGCTAAAACCGATTTTAATGTTCAAGATCTTCTGCTTCATAGGCTGTTATCATTCATACACATCATTATACATATTACGCTTGAGGGATATCTAATACTGCTTTTCTTCAGACAGTTAACGCACTATTGTGCTTTTAGTGAACATATTCGATGACCGCTTGTAATGCATCACTGGTTGTCGTAGGTGGGAGAAAATGGCACATTATTTGATTTGTAATGCGTTTATCATATTACATTCACTGACTATATATTGTTTCGCCTTTCTAGGTTCTTGGCCATGCTTGCAATCTACCCTTCCTTTGCACTGGCTACATTAGATTATTTCACACTGCATTTTTGTAGCTTGCTAAGCAACTTTTACAGGCATGAAGAAGAGCCTCGTGTGAGAATCGGAAGCCGAAAAATGATCGAAGCCCTGGGTTGGCATCTGCAGAGAACGTGAGCAACAAAAACAAAGGCTTAAGAGAAGGTGCAGAAATAGCGTGGCTCCCCGGCTTTATCGATCACTTTGCCAAATCAATCTCGACGTTCGATGCAGCCATCGTTGATACTCTTGCTCTTTGCCTTCTCTGTCCGTGGAAGTTCCTAGAACAGCTGCCGGACTGGCGCTAAGCAAACACTGAGCTCTGTGTGAGCTGTAACGAGGTTCACTATAGTCGGCGGATTCTCTCTTGCTGTCAACAATAGCTACAGAGCAAAAATATATATGAACTCATGGGTAGATTGGCGGGTGCTTGTAGGAAACAAAGGAACGTATAGGACACCTGCATTAACGTACCAATCTGCACCAGCTTCTTTTTGAAAAAATGAACCGAGCGAGGCATTACAATGCTGTCGTAGATGTGTATTTATTTTTTTACCTGCTTCCGACATGATGCACGACATCCGATAGCACACTCATGCAACATCATTATTGTACAAAATGCAAATAAAGAGAAGGACTAGCGAGCGGAAACGGCTTAATTGACTTACTGAAAGGCACGCTATAAAATAATTTGTTAAAAATGCTCCTCAGTAACAACAAACTTTTAACCTCATTAGGGCTATACTGCCTCATTTCTATCATCACTTGGAACATTATTTCAAACTTTTACCCGCAACCTTTGGAAACCTGCTTTCTGACTACTCAGGGGTAACCGGTTCTAACTGAACGAGCGTTACTTATCTGCACCGATCGGCGTAAAAATCCAACATTCACTCAATGCTTTGTCCTTACAAAACTGCTGACTTGGTAGCGCTTACAATTCATTTGTTATTAATTCTGTATCATATTAAAAGCATAAAAAATCATGAACTATATCTTCACTGTCGTAATAGCCGGCGCGTATTTTGGATGGCCGACCTGGCAGAACTGGGATGAAAATAATCGCAGTTCCTGTCGTTCCCGTGCAATACAATAAAAGCTGTTTTATGCTTTGTGAAAGTGCTGATTATAGGTCACTGCATGTCTCGCCTTTTTCTTTGACATTCAATAACTACACCAGATCATTTCTAAGAATACACAAATGGAGCTTTGTCGCAAACCCGCTTACTACTTTAGCCCTTGCAGTCTCCTTGGGGTGTGTTCTTGAAAATCTGGAGAACATGTGTCCTGTAATAGAGTTTCTCACTCGTCCATAATTTCTCTTCGAAAATTAACAGCCTACACAAGACAGGAACAAGAAAGGCGACATCAAAAGTTGTGACTCGCAACTATGCTTTTATTCACGAAGCGCCGAAAACATACTCAAATGCAAACAAAACAACAATAAAAACCAATGCAATCACGCAGGCACGTATGAAAAATTCCGCTTATGCAGGACAACAGATGGGTAACTGAGACATGAAGGCTGATTTTTACAGATGTGGTAGGCCTCTGGCATCGCTCTTGTCAATTGATAAGGAATCCTAAACTAAACAGTAGTGTTCCCAAGCAAAGGATTACAGCCCCTAAATTGTATGCTGTGGTTAGCAAAATTCGGAGAAGGTGGTTCCGCCAAAGACAAGTTTGGCTCCTTTAACCGAACATTCAGGCAACGGCCAGTTAAAAGGATAATTCCCACAAACTAGCTGAAATGGTACAGTGCTTCTTTTTCGAATTTGATGTGCCGTTAAACTTGGTTCACAGCGCACACTTTCTGTTTATCATGTACAGCACAAATAGAGAGCTTATCAGCCCTGGCACAGATATTGCCAGCTTTGTTCGGGGCTTAGGCGTTTTCGTGCTAGATACATAAGAAATAATAAGCCCCACAAAGGCGAAGGCAGAAGGTGGCCTGTGTACGTGTGTCCTTTCCAATCGTTGAATACGAAAACCGCCAGCACCGATTTCACATCCTCAGTTTATGTTCATGCAAGACCTATGCGACAGGTGGCGGCCGCTGAGGAGCATCCATCTCGCCACTTCGCAGAAGCACTTTACACCGCGTGGAAGCGGATAGCCGCTGGCTGCGTCTCCAAGAGTGTTTTGAACCAGCAGTAGACGAATGTTCACCTCCCTTTCGAGGGATTGATATATCGTTAAAAACATGGATTCCATCAGTATGGAGTTATCGTATCTAGTGAAGGCAGAAAAAAAGATGTTCGAGCAAATGCTGAGAATCCCCCATCTCCTTTGGGGACTAGAGTGTGCAAAGTGGGAGAAATTACTCGTTAGCAACCATACCAGGTCAGCCATACTGCTAGATGGAAAGCTACGTATCTCGCAGCACTTCAATGCAAAAGGAAAAAAAGTATGAGAAGTCTTTACAGGGCACATATTTCTTCTATCACGTAGTTTCTTTGAAGCTGTATGATTTTAGTCTCGCTTCGTAGCTAGTTTACTACGGTTGATTGGATACTAACTGAAGTTTATATTGATACCGAAGTTTTTTATTAGCGATTCTGCTGGTTCCAACAGGGCGTAGAGTTTATGGCAGGCAGCTTTACGATGCATAAGGAATATTTACAAGCGAGCACAGGCGAGAACTCTGAACCAATGAAAATGGAAATGTTTTGATGCACAATCAATAAACGCCATATATAATAAAAAGTATGCATAGCAATCAGGTGTCCGTTATCAACAATATAAATTGCACATAATAACGTAGAGTAAGCTCAGCGAGAAGGTGCAAACAAAGAACAAGAAAACACATTCTAGACCAAAACTTCAGCTCGAACAGCAGAAAAGCTATAGTAGTATATCAGGTGATGGTCAGTTGTATGGATGTGTGGTCACCTATTTAAAATAGAAGAACATCATGGCGCTGAGTTCAACTTGTAATCAGTGCGGAAACTGGGATTGTATCATTTGGTTTCGTTTCGGACGATTAAAGTGTTACCACGATGCTGTAATGGACAGGTGATTACAAGAGACTAACGCTGGTAGAAGAGAGGAGATAGTCGGGAACAAACGTACAGTAGAAAAAGAAGTTTAGAAAAATATGTGATAAATTTATTTTGCGTGTAAAACTAGGGTTTTGTTTAAATTTTATTTATTTGTTGTCAGCTAAACCACATTGCAATAATTATTTCTAAATCGAACAAAACGTGATATTTTTTATTTTCAGGGGCGAATTTAATGGGATGGCTACTCCAGGTGCTGGTGCTCGCTTTTTCGATAGTTTTTTATAGTGAAAGTTTTATGTGGATGAGGAGGAGAATATAATGCAGCACTCAAAACCTATTTCCTATCCGCCAAATATAAGTGCCCTGAGATGGATACGTATTACAAGCCCCTGAATGTATGACCTAATTTTTCATGAGATTAATCACAAGTTGGCCTAATTTTGACCGGTGGCCAACATTTTAAAAGCATTTGTTTACATCTAAATGCTTAGCTATTACCACCAAACCTCAAACACAAGAATTATGCAATCATTGCTAGATGTAAGCAACTTGACAGTCAGTAATTAATTATTAGAATTAAACATAATTGTGCTTTTATAATACATTTGGCCATGTATTTTCTTCATGTCATGTAAGGTTGAATGCTGCACACAATGTACTTCAGAAAGTTCAGTTCAAAGAGCAGAATGACTTCAAGGTTTCCTAAGGCGCACCCTGAATGCAATGTAGTCGACCGGCTGCGAAAAGGCGCTGCTCCTTTTTGAGGAACCGGCGCAGGCTGGGCCTGCCGCGCTTGGAAAGGAAGACTGTTTCCAGACTATTTTTGTGTTTGTGCAATGAGCCAGTTGCGTCCTATACATAGCGGAAACTTTCAATCTAGCATTAACTATTGGTTTTCTGTTCAGTTCAATCATTACGAGCATAATTTGTCATTCGATTCTTTTTATTTGTCTCGTGGTCAATGTTTTTATCTGTTTCAAAATAAGTACCATCTGACCTCGTTACTCAATGTGTTATGCTTGTTTTCGAGGCAATACACAACCAACCTGCGTTGAACGTTCGATCTCTCTTGCTACCCATAGGCAAAAAGACAGGCGTAATCACTCTAGCACATCCTAATTGTTCTTTTCCGTGGTCTCTGTAGACAGCGCGCTCAGCTTCTGTTTCCTCCCTGTTTTAAAATAGAATAGTTTAAAATAGAATAGTTTTAAAATAGAATGTTTTAAAATAGAAGCATAACACATTGAGTAACGACGTTTGCCGCAATCTAATCTCTACGCGGGCATATAATTTTAGCTCTAACGTTTGAGGCAATGGGAGTGTAAAGCTTAAGGAGATTAGGAGAAAAAAAGATAGGAAGGGGGTCTACACTCAACCGCCGCTTTTTATAAATTTTACGCTTTAGCTTTGACGGTTCGCGTCAGGAGCCCCACTTGAGAATCCCCATTCATCTACATATGCTCCGGAACTCGGTTATTCATTAACTCCGTAATTTTTAACTCTATTTTCACAAACATGCTCATCAATATACAGTCGTAAGCTGCATTATTAAGTAAACGACTACCCAGCATATAAAGTTCCGTTTAACTAGGGCCTACGGTAGTGCCTGCGTGGCATTGGGATAGACTGTCGGACTAGGAACTGAATTTTCATCGAAGGATAGATTTCCCTTACCCTTCCTTCTGTTTCAAGAAGACAGAGCTGGCAGCTTCTGGCAAATCGAACATGTCACGCCGTCTGATATCGTACAACCCTGCGACCAATAAGCGGCCGGCCATGTCAGCTGCTAGCTGCTACCTATTAGAGCCATGCTCGTGGTTTTTAAATCACAACGCCGACAGCACCGTCGCTTGATTTCCAGGAAAACAAAGCCTATAACGCTGCCGCGTTGCATTATGAAATACTGTTGTTTTCGAGAGACTCCCATTATTGTGTCTAAGGGCGAAGCAGCAAAAATGGTTAAATAAATGAAGACGATGGCTTGGCTGTAAAAATTTTCATTGTTCTTTTCTGCTACGCAGAGGAAGAAGGAGCAAAATGAAGTTGGAGGACACTTAGGCTTTGACCCTAAAGGGGCGACTACATTTCCAATGATTTTATTTTTCCAACTGCTCGTGTAATTACTAATTCCTTAATTGGTTCCTCTAATATCTCATACATACCGTATTTGCATAGTCTTATGTGAAAGACCACTAGGCATAGATATAAAGTCTAACTTAACCAAGCCGTACGTATAAGTGCGCATGCGTAGGCCCGTTGTTGCGCTCCTATTCAGAGTGCAAGGTTTATAGAAGTCAATTCGTATCTATTCTATTTCTCTGAAGAAAGAGGCCTAAGTTCGCAGCTGCTGCCGAACTGGTCACGTGACTTGAAGCAACCCTACGATCAAATAGTGCTTCATGCATCTTCGAAGGCTTATTTGCACTTCACGCTGTTGTATTCCTCTTGATTTGTTTCACAAGTCAACACACAGTGCCGAACATTGCAGAATAAATAACATGGCTTATGAAATATTGATGCGTTTCAAGGCACTTGCGCATTTAAGTTTAAGTGTTCTTTACATCAAATTCACGTGGATAGAGTGTAAACATCGCCCTCTTCCAACGATAGCAGAACTCTCGTCATTCTTCTCATATACCAGTCATCTGAATCAGCCTAGCTCAGGCCACCTTTGAAACTTTCGCGTGATAGCCAAGGAGCTGACTCGTATATGTGGACGACTGATTTTACCTGATTCGCAAAAACGATTTGGTCGCCTTCTCCTTTTTTTTTATTGCGCAAGTTCGCCTTTCGGCATAAAGGTTTAAATATATTGATACAGACGTCTGGCAGCAATGAATGCCAAGAGCTCTCGGTGGTGTGGGCCATGTGTCCATACCCCTGTGTCAGGCGGTCTGATAGGGTGGTAAGAGTGGCTTCTAAGCTGTGGCTTTCGGGCAACGCGAAGACCAGGACAAGTTGTTAGGAAGTGTTCTAGTGTGGCCTCAATAGCAGGGGCTGGGCACAAAGGGTAGATCATGGGAGCAGTCTGGGTGGTCTAGGAAGATTTTGCAGCAGGCGTTAACGCAGCACCCACGCGGATTCTTCTCAGCGCCACCTCCTCACGGCGAGTTAAATAGCCGGGAAGGTTTGATCCACACGGTGGAATTAAAGCACGCGTGGAGCGGCGAAGAAATTTTTTTGCAGGCACTACGGCATCTCCGGCGGACAACTTCAACATAGGCAGAGGATATGTCACTTTCTGGGAACAGGATGCATCATCAGTTTCTGTGAGACGGAGCGTAGTGCGGGGAGCCCACACCACACGCACAGGGAAAGGATATGTTTGCACACTATTGGAGATATCGTTGATGATGTCGAAGGTATTAGCTTTACTCCGTAATGCTCGGACTGCTTGGCTGGATTCCGTATGCAAGATCAAAATGGTCGGGGGTGCAGCATATACGCTGTCTGCTAATATAGGCAAACCGTCGCGAATGGAAACGAGCTCTGCTATTAGAGAAGGAAGGTGCGTTGCTTCTGTTCTATATGAACATATGTGGCGTATTTTAGGAAGCAATGGACAAATGAGGGTAGTATGTGAAATCTCATTGTCAGTGCTTGCGTTTACTTAAGCTTGAAGTGCCCCTGTAGTATCTGTGTAATGATCTGGCTCCGCTTCGTGCACTGAATGTTGAACTTGGCGATGTTCTCGTAGCGGATGGTTGTTTGTCATCTGTGGCCGATTCCATGGAGGTTCCGAAGGCGTTGCTTCAAGCAGTGTACAAGACGAATCAAAATAATGCGCTAATGCAGACGCTGCAGGAATAGCCTTCTCCTCCAAATTGAATTTTGTAGAGCAAGCAATACTTTACTACTAAAGAAGCGTATGATGGTTTGCCCTTTTTACCTCATTGTCATCCACCGAAGCTCCCAAACTCCTGTGCTCGTGTCACGCCGCACGGTAACGGTGCTCTCTCGTGGGCCAAGTCTAATCCTGGCACGGAATAATGAGTAGATAAGACAAGCAACATGCCCAATTTTGGCGGGTACTGCAGAGGAATGTGAGGTAGGGTGCAGGGACATAATATTTAGGTCTGTTTGCTCATTTGCCTCTGGAGGCTGTAAGGACCTACGTACGCGGATGCAGTTTCTAATACAGGCCCATTTTCTGGGCTTGGAGCCAGAGAAGAATCTGGGGCTAGGAGAGTAAGAATTTTCTCAATAATGATGGCCGTCACGACATTTTTGAGTGGTCGGTAAAGCGCTGAGTCGGTCCCGCGCATTATGGTTGGCGGCGTCAGCATGGGCTATAGCTTCAGAAACGTATATTCTCTTAGGGTCATCAATAGGCAGCAAAAGGTCGCAGCCAAAGTGTAGATAAGCATTTTAGTTCTCGATAGTGTCCTGGGGAGAGGAGTTGAAGACAAATGTCACAAAATGTAAATTGGGATTCCATTAACTACAGTGGTTGTAAACGTACATGGACAGTATGCCCGTCAGTATGCGGTTATTGCTCTCAGTAAGGCACCTTGTTTGGAAACGGCAGGCAGTTGTGAACTTGTGGCGAGTAGACCATGAACGGAGCAGGTCGTGAATTATGACAAAAAAAAAAAAAACACTGGCCAAATGTCAGAGAAATGTTGACAAGAATTTCGCCGACGTCCTAGGGGCTGCTAGTCAGGGTTACTGACACTAAATAGTATCAAGTGGTGGATTCCTACAATCTCTGATGATAGCAATCCATTCGCTCGCAGCAGGGAATGTCGGAAAATTGCCAAACAACGAGGCGGATGCATGTCAGAAAGCCGTCGGTACATGCTATCGTGCTTGCCTGACACACGAATTTAATAAAGGACAGTACGTGGAGAATAGGTTCAGAGATGATAAGCTAGAGTTCACGCCATAAGGGTGGACATAGCGTCAGTACAGTGACGGGTCCCGAACATGATCACATTATAATTCGATTTCCAGCGCGCAGGTTGTAAGTAATGGTTGATAACAGGGAATGTTGATATACCTGGTAGGTAATACATCGCAGCAAGAGTTATCACCTTATCACAGCCGACGGGGAGAACGTCCTAGCAGATTGATTGCTATATTTCTAGGTAATGAGGCAAGGTACGTGACAGCAGCGCACCAAGACAGCTTTTAAATAGCGGGTGTGGTGGTGGGGATTTTCAAGGTTCGATGTATGGAATTGATGATTCAGGGACTATCAAGGCTGATGCAGAAGAATGAGGATTAGTAACAAGAGCCGCCGCGAGATTCTTTAACTATTTCGTGTCATGCACCCCTAAAGGCGAAGAGTATGTTGTCGCAAATATAAAATAATAATTTATCTATGACTTTTCATCTGCGAACGGTGTACCTAGAACACATTTCTACGACAAACTTCTTTAACAGATGGACGTTGCAAACTCCAGAGCCAGAAATGAAATGAAAAAACGTTTTGTACATTTTAAAGAACACTACGTAACTGTGAACTTCAAATGATGATGCGATAATAAAGTTTATTGTATTGCAACTTTGGTGTCCATTAGAAGGTTTTGCTGCTGAAACTAGAATAGGTTTTTGTTGTTTGCAGAAAGGAAAATAGATTCCAAGAAATGCAAAAGCACTTCGGAGAGACTGCAACGTCTCGTTATAAATGACTGTTGCCGTAGAATGCCTCATATAGTCGAATCGCAGAACACGAGAGCCTTCTGGCTAGCGAGAACCGTTTCGACTGGTCATTCTAAACTGGGAGCTCTCTAACTGCAAGCGCTGTCGATAACGCAAGTCCTATAGTTTAAGGCTAACGATTTCTGGCAGCCTTCAGCCCAGTTTTTCTCTAAACTGGGAGATCCTACTCTTGGGTGCAGATTTGAATGCCACTCGATATTTTCGGGTCTGCATTTCAACCATCATACGAACTTTGTTTTTGCTTGATATAGAAAAAGTCAGAACTAAAAAAAACGGCCGTAGCAGTACCTGTCACATGCTAGAGCTCTGAAGAAACTTAAAAAGGCGTAAAACGAGGCTTACTTCGTGACCTCACCGGCTCAAAATGACCGTTTTGTGTTTTACGTTGGAGGTCCATTTGCCTTTCTTCCCGGGAACCGGAGCCCGGACGCGAGATTGCGATTTTATCTTAACAGAGAACAGTCATTTCGAAATATACTTGACGCTACGGACAGTCATCTTTGTGATCAATGAGAAAATAGACTCCGACAAATCAGCCCGTGAATAATCGAAAACTCTACAACGATATTTCAAAGATAAACTGATTAGCTCCTGGACAGGTCATTCGTCATGGCTGGCTTTAAATAAATCTAGTTTTGTTCACAATTCCTGTGAAGCGCTTCATCTATTTCTTCGTTCCCCTTCATCTGCCTCTTTTCCGATCTTTTCCAAAGCCGTTGTTGAGCGTCTATCTCACTTCTCTTTGACCGTGGATATATTTGATTGATAAATGATGCGGAGTGCTACGATATCAATCCCTCTCTATAGCTCATGTCGTCTCCTGAAGTTAGAGGCATAAAAACTGTTGGCTTGCGTTGAATTATATTTCCCGGGAGATGAGAAAATCACATTCAAGAAAGTTTAAGAAACTGACAAGGTACGAAGGCTGGCTTGGTGATCATCTCAAAAACATTCGCGATAGATGTCTTGCTTTCTAAAAGCTGAAAGAGTTTGAAAAAGAATCATAAAAAAGAAATTGAGAATATACTTAAAATTGCATTGGCTCGAGCAGGGACACTGAATTGGAAGCATGCATGCACAAACATATTTTCCGTAGCATTTGTGCAAAAATGCCATGTAATAAACGCTAATAATTTTAAAGCGTTGGTACTCATTTTGAAACAAGTTATTATATTCGAGGAAGAAATCATGGAGGTAAATCTTCACGTCACATAATGAGTGGCGCTCGAGACCGGTTTTCTTAAATCTGCAAGTAGGTTCACCACTCTATCGAGAAATGATAAGATGGAAAAAAATTCCCGGAAGGAGATAGCGCTGACGGTAAAAATGAACGGGGTAACTACAAAGAACTTGTGAGAATAAAATTTTGGTACTTCGGCTCGACTTCCAACAGCAGTGATCCTGAGATTATGTGTTTCTATAAGTGTTCAAAAAGGAAAGCGTATTTAAATTGGTCCTATTTCTATACTATCAAGAATCCGGCAACTGTCGTTTAATGTACTCACTCAGGTTCTTTTTTGTTTATTCTTTTGTTTATTCTTTTGTTTATTTCAGTGGATTAATGGGAACACATTTTAAACTGACACCTGAATCACCTTACTTTCTTAAAAGCAAAAGTACTTTTTGGCATTGTGATTTGAATTCCAGGCATACCGAAAGCTGGCCAATATCTACTGTACATAAGAACATCTCTTCATGCAGTGTTAGTTGAAATACGAACGAAATTATCTTTGCATTACCTCGTCGGCGTGAACATCACTTTGCGCATAGGACGGGTCTGCATAGCAAATTCAGCGACAGCGTTTTCGGCATTGACGGCTTAAATTGGACCTCCTTACTACCAGAGTCCTTCAATACTTCTAATGGTGGCGAACCTCACGTCGAAGTTTGTCTCTCAGACAAAAGCGGCCGCGAGGGGCGCTGCCGCCGATCGAGGAGCTGCGAGCAGTTGGCTGCTCCGGTGGCGCACCGTGCGGTTGCACGCGAAATTGTTGCTTTCACGCGTGTGTTGTTATATCCTTCTTATATTACTTTGTGTGAAATCTCAGCTGAGGTCATGTATCCGCTGCACATATGTAATCGTAGCCAACTTGACGCCTATATGAAGAAGGCGTTGTCGGCATATCCACAGCTTGCTTCTTACTCTTGATCATCTGGCTGTTACGTTGCGAATTGTCACTCTTGTAATGGGACACTGAAAACTTCTCGAAGGGTGTGACGTGCTTATTCACCTACATATACGAGTCACCTCAGTGCAGTGAACGGTAAGGCAGAATCGGTGTTAGCAGACAGCGGTCACTGGATTCGTACCGCGCATGGCTTTCTCTCCTGGCTTGCTGACGTGGTCGACTTACCTGAGCACAGGATTAACAGCAGCACTTCGCTTCACCTTGCAGCACGCTGACCACTGGCGGGCTTTGGATTTTACTGGATGGTTTATAATTGAGCGTGTGAGAGTAGCCCACGAGCCCGCGTAATTCAGGCGCTCACGTTTATGAAGCACACTAGACTCGAGATTGTTCGTGATACTTGCGCAGCTAGTAGCATTTTCACTTGCTTATTGTGTGTGTTTATTATTGTGCATTTTTAACGGGCATAGTTTTACAACTATGTCGGCATGGTTTCACTATTTTTAAAGTAAAAGTGCTGCACAACATGATATCCCCAATGTTTTCAGACCCCGATCAATTAATGCCGTTGTGAATTTCGACGTGCTTTGTTACACGTTACAACACTGTTCCGCGGTGTTCACCATAGTAATGTAAATTATTTTTTTTGTTAGCCGCCGCTATCATCGGCTGTGTACATGGGCAAAATAAAAAATTCAAGCGCCTCGTAAAAAAACCAACAAGGTATTAATATACTCTCACGTAGTGGTGAAGGCTGGTCAGAAGTGCGGAAAACGGCGAATAGTTTTAAAGAAAACCCTTTATTGGGCTGCCTAGCACTTAAAACGAATCGCACATTCGGCTGCTTCAATAACAACAAAGTGCTTGGTGGTCGTTGAAGATGAATGCCTGCCAGTTTCGGTGGCGGTGTAATGCGCTGTGTTATGCTATGTATTTCCTTCCACTTCACTCTGCAATGCCTTTGGGCCCTGAGCCTACTTAAAGCGATAAATAAACTTCAACTGTCGGTTTTCTGCCTCCGATGGGTATGCATTTATTGCCGAATCGTTCTGAAAGCCATTTTGCTTCTTTTTGCCAGAGTTAAAAAATGTAAGAAACATTTCAGGCTGAATGAAATATAGCGCCGCTTAGAAGATGGCCAAGGACGTGGTTTTGCCATAGTTAAGCGAAGTGGGACCCTTCGAATACCTTCGATATAGCTGCAGGTTTCAGTTGGGGCAACTTTTTAAAGACACCCATCTTTCCACTACACCGCGAACTCACTCTACATAATAAAGTCCATAATGCCAAAATACATCTCACCAACACGCACGTTTGGGTAGTGAAATCAAAGGTAAACAACTTTTCGGTGGATGGCGCATCTGCGCTTCTGTAGGCATCCGTAGCGGCAGCCCATCACACAACAAGCGGACAGAATCGATGACAGGCATCAACGCCTTTGCGAAGACATGCGCGCATGAACACATCGACACTGCGACAAATAAATCGCTATGAAATGAAAACGCTACAACCGCGCCCTTCAATACATCGCTTTCCTCGCAGTTAGACGACCGCCCTCTCCGCTCCTACAAACACATGCACCTCAATTGACGCCAGTGCCGCCCTGTGACCACTCTGGGCAGCGTACCAAGCTCTCCTATGAGTGACAGAGAAGTTTCACGACCTTATATAAAGCGGTATTGAAGGACATGGTCCTATGTTCTTGAAATGCGGGTCCGGTGCCGCATGAACTGGCAAATTTGAGCATAGCGACGAACTTTATCTACCGTGCTTCCGCTAGCTGTTTGTTATCTTTCTCCGCATATTTAGGCTTTTTTTTTTCTCCAGGGATTCATTACTGTTTCGTTACTGAAGGAGTAAAGCGCCTGATACATCGGGCATGATGCGAATGTTATGTCATGAGGAGGAATGTTCCTGCTGAAAACCTTTTTATGAAAGAAGGTATCATTCATATGACCTTCAATGTGCTGAGTTCGTGTATAGGTATTGTGCTCATCGATATTTTGTGCTGTGCAGGGCGACAATCCCCTTTATTTGTTATCGTGTTACTTGCTACACAGTAATAAAACCAGGGACCTCTGCCGTCGATAAAAGGCTTACCGTGTTCGAACTCTCTCAAAAAGAACTAATTTTTCTTCACCTACCGCTTTTCTTTTAATGCTTCGTAGCGTTTCACAGTACAGGGCACACTACGGTTTGGTGGATAAGAAAGGTAAATTAATTATTTCTTAGAAATCTACTTCGCACCAGGGGATTTCCTGATACATTTCATCTATTCAAGTTTTGTGTTGTTTGATTCGAATTTAAATTCTCTTTGTGCGATTGCTTTGCGAGTATGAGCTCATCAAATGGGAATAAAGAGCATAGGATGCTAGATTCTAGAAAGCTCGGCATTGACAAAGACCGGTACTTGCTTCAATCTCACTTTTTATCTAGACGACTTGATCATCAGTGGAAAATCCGAGAAGTAAAATACCGGACAGATGTATGTAAAACTTCGTTCTTTCTACTGACGATAAATGAGTGGAACAGACTGCCAGCTGACATCACTGAGTGCTCCACGGAAAATTTATTTCGGGCTTTTTTATCAGATATGTGACGTGGCGGGCAGTCCTCTTGCGCGTGTTTTCATCACTTCGCTGTTGAGTGTTTTCAGCACTTTATTCATCGTGCAGGTGCCCCCTTTCGAGGCATGTTTTTCATTCTGCATTATCACTTGTGCCGTGTTATTTTTCTCATTTTTATGTATTTTTATATATTTTTATTGTACTTCTGGCTTTTATAGCAATGTTATTTGTCATCTCCCCTCCTGCAATAATGCCTTTGGGCGCTGCAGGACTCTGTAATAAATAAATAAATAAGGTGGTCGGCGATAGCACAGAGACGGTTTTATCGGAAGAGCCCTTGGACCTTCAGTAGGAATAGTGCGGCTCATGATTACCCTCAGCGGAAAAAACATGGACAGATCCATTGGTAACCCGCAGGCTGGTGTAAAGATCGCTAGGACAGCGGTTGTTAGCGCTTGTTATGGCTGACAGTCATTACGGCTGAGTAACGGTACGTACTGCACTGCCACAACGCCAGCAATGTGACTGAAGGCTGTCAACTAGCATCCCATACTCCTTCACACCAGACCGCGCATCACCAATAGATCTGTGCTTGTTTGGCTTTGAGCACTGCAACACAACCTAAATAACAGGGATGTGCATGAAATCCTGCTTGTGTCGTGTTACAACATTGGGAATGCGGATGCGCATACTAAACCAAAATTTACAGCGCATAGAATCGCTTGCATGGTGAGCTGCTGAATAAGTGACAGCAAAATGCCAGTGTAGAGCAAGTTAGCGGAGACAGAAGAGGCGTTCGAAAAGTCCGTGAGCAAGAACGGTGGTATAAGCGGGAAGCTCGCATATACCGTTTATCCTACAGTTAAGCTGCCGGATTTCTAACCTGTCTCACTAGTCACTACGCCTGTGTCTGGACATGAACAAATAGCTGTTTGGCGAGCATTGAGCTCAAGCGGCTAGTTACGCTACCTCCCGGTAGCACGCGATGTGGAGCCCAAGTGGGTCTCACGTAGGAAAGAGAGGCTGGGACACCATAATGATAGCTGCATCAATCCCTGATGGTGCACAAGTGGGAGATATGTATTTGGGCTTGCCCTTGTTTATGTCACTTGTATATCACATATCGCCGTTGTTCGGGCTAACGAAGACCATTATCTTGCATCCAGACCTCAAATATATCTTGTCGAATATTTTAGGACCGATCAAATAGAATGCAGGCTGTAAGTTGGAAAGCAATTGTCGAGGCTAAAAGCGGTAGCCCACTTTAAATAGATGTTATTCCTGCAACGGCCATATTGCAGCAAGAATGTAGTACTCTCATGCTGCCTCAGTTGTTCCCATGTAGATTACTTAAGGGCAGGCGCAATGTGAATTAGAAAGCTATGTGGTGAAACCCTCGTTATGTTTATTTGAGGCGACCTACAAAAAGACGCTTTAGGTCCCTTATCAGCCTAAACAAAGCTTGAATACGTGTGTGCTTGCATTCTATGCAGATTGGTCCCAAGAAGTGAATCTTAAGGCCCGTACAGCAGGAAGGTACTCTCCTTCCCCTTCCCCAGTGCAGAGTAGCAGGCCAGATTTGAATTATTCGGGCCAACCTCTCTGCCTTTTCCTATCAATAAATCCATCTATCTATCTAATCTGCAGGCTTGCACATGTTAAACACCAATCATTGCGATTTTTGTTTCGCTTCTAAAACGGTACCAAATAGTGAAGGTGTCTTAGTTTAGGTATCTTGCTCGTAGATTACTTTCTTATTGCAGCGGTTGGTGTTTTTATTCTTAATGGAAAGAAAAAAACGAGCTCTAACTTCCACTTTTTTGTGCGTTTCCTTTCCCTTAATATGTTTCAGTGATACTTGACGACGTTAAATGGTGTGCGTTTTGTAATGCGCGGCTGTGGAACCATTAATTACGGGGAAGCAATGGCACGGTGGCTGTTTCCTGAGTTTAAATGGGCCGGGAAAGAATTCACTTATCGATGCAAGCTGTGGTTGGCAAAAAACGTCCTGGGTAGAAAGAAACTTGCTCCTTTCTAAGTCCTTAGTTTCATTTTACTACGCGCGCCCAATGCAAGCATGTTTAGAAACATTTAGGCCTACAGTGTACCGGTTTTCCAAGATTACTGATACAAAAAAGAGCGCCATTCTATACGCTAGTTGGAGAGAAGTGCGTAGAAATCAGATAAGGTTTTTCGAACCAGACAAGACTCTGGTTCTTATTGACTGTATTTTATGATCATTGGATTGCTTGAAAATATTGGCATAATCGAAAAGACACTTCTTCCGAGTCACCATCAAAAGTTTCTACTGCGATGACCTTAAAAAACCACTTTTCTTACATGCACGCACTTTCCCTTCTTTGATACTCTCATTAAGGTTCTTTTTCATGGGAGTCACTGGAAACTGAGGTTGCTCTTGGATGTTTCTTCTACCTCGATGTTTCTATAATACGACGCTTCTTCGCTCATGAAATTTCAGGTGAGAGATCAAGAACTGCTTTAGTCTCTAATTTGTATAAAAGGGAAAGATGTGCATCCAGCTACAGCGCATGCGTAAGACTTTAGTGCTCAATACTAAATCAGTGAAGAATCTTTTATTGACTTCGCTTTGTGCTATACCTATCTCTTAAAGAATAAAAAAAGCTTGGCACTTCCCATTTCTCTGAATGTCTGCACGGCTTGTGACAGTAAGATTCATTTAACGTTCAGCAAAAACCAAGACGATAATTTTTCAAGATAATGCAGTAGAACGCCAGTGGGTGCATAAACATTTTGTGGATAAAGTGTCTGAAGCATTTGCACTAATGTTGCTCACTGATCGGATTGGAAAGAAGTTGTATTCAACACACCGAAAAGGGGCATTTTAATATAGAACATACTTGTGTCATGACACAAACGTTTCAACGCTTCCATGATGCAAAATGAGTTTATTTTGATTCACTAATTTCGCTTCCAGTAAGTTTTTTGTATCATTTTTTTGGTTTCTTTTGTTTTGTCCAGTAGCAGACAGAAGGCTGATATTTTGGCGGGCAAAAGAAAAGGCATCGCATTATTGACAAAGCGCTTCACGAGTCTTGAAATAGGATGTAGAAAAATTGAGAATTTGTGGCTAGGTGCAAAAAGATTCATTGTTTTCCGTCATCTGTGGCTCCTCCAAGAATTACTTATTTTTAGCTTAATCAGCTGCTGAACAAAAGTAATGGTGCAATGTTTTCACATTCACTTCAGCGTCACATGCGTTTCGTTTAATTGTATATGAGACTAAGAAACAACCGATCCAATTTTGTTTAAGAATGTGCCTCCTGGTCCTGCATTTACTCATTATTTAAAGATTCCTTCGAAATGCGAAGAAATAACACTTAAATGTGCACATATATTAATATATTGTAACATCTAAATGAATTGTGAATACGCCAGCGCTTGCCCTCTTGAAAATAATAGCCGACGCTACTTTATCATGGTATTCAAAAACCTTAAGCTCATTCCATTATACAGAGCCTCGAAAGCTTCAGCACATCTCGTGGATCATAAAAAGCGCGCACAGTAGGTGTGATCTTTGGTGCCTCAGAGCGCCAATTCAAACGGCTGTTTTGACCTTGTCACTAAAACCAAACCTAAATGAAGAGAAATCAATGAAGTAGCCTATACTTCGTTTCACAAGACGTTTGGGGGGCACAAAATAATAAGGGTGGACTGCACTAATCAGAATGACACGTCTAACAGGGTTGTGTCTCTACCACGTTCTTACAGTGTGATCTATAAGTGCACGGGAACACGCCCATGCAGGGAGTGCCACCTTGAATGGCCGAGGTATCCTTCACCGTTTGCAGTGCTTCGACTAGCTTGGGAAACAGAGTAACGCTTAGAGCAGCCTCGATTGACTTTATATTCATCATTGTGAAGACCGTCGATTATAGCGGTTTAAGCTCGCTTGGGCACGGTCAGCGAGCACTTATTTTTTTCGTTCAAAGCGAAGTCGGGACTAATCTAATCTTGTAGCCCATAAGAGCAGTCATGTTGTATTTTGTTCGTATTTCTCGACGTTTGTTTAACGGTTGCAACGAAAGCCATGCAGGAGGTACACGTACGGACAAAATTAGAAAGTTGACAATATAGCCCTTGGCCACTTTTTACGTCGCCTAATTGAATCTGGGAGCGGCACTAGAACGCTGGCAGAAGAAACTACTAGGCTTTATAATTAATAAATAATGGTTTGTTGTGTCCGTGCGATCAATAAAAAAAACTTACTGCAATTTGAAGAGTGTGCTAGGTTTAGTTAAGAGAACGCCTGAGATTCGAAATTGTTTTAAAAAAGAAACTTCGAGAGAGGCACTGAAGACTGTTTGCGCGATAAAAAGAAAGCATGATCACGACCGTAAAGGCCAGAGAAGTCACTTCACATTCACTCTCCGGCACGGGGATAACCGTCACTCCCAGGATGATGCAAGCACTCAAACTCTGGAATCTCCAAGAACGCACATCTTTCTACGAAATATCACAACATGCCAATCCGGCGTTGCGGCTGTGGTGGACGCGCTGCCGTGTTCTGGAAGATGCGTCACGGCCTGCCACTCGACTCCTCCGAGCTACGCGCCACGCACTCGTCAGACACCTAAAACTCCTCGTGCTCTCGCACACATGTTTGGAAAAACGGTATCTCTCCCTTCCTACGTGCACCCACTTTCATACAGCTTCTGCCGGCGAGCTTCGAAATTGGCACGCCGCCAGTAGGGCTTTTGTTTTAAATTGGATCTGTGGTTTCTTAAGCTCAGCTATTTAACCATACGCATTTATTGTAAACTGAATATTATTAGAACTGCACTCAGCGTCTGTGTTAACTTCCAGTGTAGAAAAATATAAAACAATACATCTATACGCTTAGGCATCGCCTTCGCTCCCTATGTGGTTATAGATTTGTGTGCACGCACTTTGGTACTCGCTTAAACACTAATCATGTTACAGGCATACTGCACTCTTGATGGACTCAAACTTCGATTAATAATCTGGAATGCTTTGTAAATGTGTCCGTCCTAAGCCATTTTTGTCTAATTATTTCAGTTTCGTGCTCGGGATCGCAACTTATTAACAGTACCATATAGACTACCTGTCTTACCACTTCCAGTGCCTCAATACTTATATTAAGGTTATGATATTTTCCGAGGGTTTGGAGCGTTAGTATTGTGTTCTGCACAATAATTTCAGGCTTGCTATAGTGATTTCTCTTTCAAGGTATCTAAATCCTCCTTTTCAATCCGTCCTCTGATTGGCAAGTCAGTATCATCAGGAAAGTGCGCATTAGCGAGTTATTCTCGCTTATTCATATCTTCAACTATTTCCAGTACTGTTGTAATGATACCTCCTCTAAGCAGGTGGTGAATCGCACTGCGCAAGCGTGTTTCTGCACCTCACACCCTGAATCATTCCGGTTTTATTATTCCCTTTATGCCTAATTATTCATGGTTGCTGTGGAGACACTACAGATATCGTCCAGTAGATTTAAGTGTCTCATCTGGCCTCCGGTTTCGCAATTCTTGCATTACTGGCAAGGTTTCGACCTAATCAAATGCTTTCTCGCAATCTATATAAAATCTTGATTAGTGCGTTGACGTTACGGCTGTCTGTTTCAAATAAATAATTGTTTTTGTATTGGATTTAAGTCACCTAAAACCGAAGATAAAAACAAAGTGAAAGGGGCCAAGTTGCAGCCAGTCTCGGTTTTGAACTCGGAGGGCGGGAACAATCCTCTTCGACGTCCGCTTCATGAGAGCTCTTTATTGATACGTATGTTACGTGTAGAAGAAAATAGACCACATGTGGTAGACCACATTGAATGGGCGCCGAGGACCTGCTATCTGTGGCCATTTTTGTACGGTCTTTCGGCCGAGGCTGCGTCATTTTCGTCGTGGTGGCAAGAGCCCCAAATTCAGGCGACTCACCTTGGATGCGGAGCCTCGGGTACTGATGTACAGATGTAAAATCTGTGTTTTATCTCGTAGGCGCATGCAGGTACGGAAGAGTACCCAGCACAGCTCCACCGGATGTGTAACTGTTGTTACACAAAAGTACTAAATCGCCTATTTTACTAACATTTTCTTGAAGCCTCACCTTTAAACCATCGGCTCGAAAAGAAAGCGACATGAAATAAGACATGTTGGCGAACAACAATGCATTTAGCTCACTGCATAAATCGGTTGCAGTCATATAGGAATCGGCGATAGTCTGCGCTTTTCTCTATCAATAGGTTAAAAGTGTGGATATATCTATTTTCGGGTCTAGGTTACCTGGTTCTATTAGCTATTACCTTAGGGAATGCCTTTCATTTAACTGAGAGTAAGCTCATCTACGTTTCTTTTTTGCACTCCTTGACGTCCCATGTCTTATACTTTATGCTATGTTGCCATTTCATCAAGATTCTGGTATGGCGCAGGTTATAAAAAATTGAGTATACATGATGTCGAGCCTTTCCAGCATTACCTCCCCATCGTCCTGCAAAAGATCAGTGGTTACCCAGCCCATAGAAGATCTTTTCCCTTTTACTTTGCTTCTAGACCTTTCTGTACATAGTGGTTCACCCAATGCTAGGCCCAAGTCTTGTCATATTGGTGTACATAGTTATTCATTACTGGCAGAATATGCAGTACTACCATTTTCATTACTGTCGTGATTACTTCGACTACGGAATACATCAGCCTGCAACACCTCTGCTAATTCAAATATCTTAACCACATTGGGAAAGCCATTACCAGCCTTCTCCTTTAGCGTATACACTGGATTTTCGCTTATACATAACTTCCTCGTATCTCTAAGGGGTCATGTCATGGTCATTCAGTATATTACAGTATTGCTGTCTGGCAGATAATACTAGACTTTATTACTTATTTCCGAAATTTGAGAGCCTTAGACGCATTCTTTTTTTTTTAAATGAAGTGATTGAAGTTGAGACAATAAAGCTCCTCCCACATTCAGCGACCGCCATGTTGAGACGATTGGTAACATCACAGACTGACGCCGGGTCCTCTGCTGCTTGAGCCGGCACCGATAAGCTGCCGATACACTACTGTGTTCGCGCTCGCTCAAAGACCAGCATGACTCCCAATTATAGTACTCAGCAAGTTTCTGAAAACAGAACACAGACTTCAGACAACCGCTATTTAGATCCTGCCCAGGCATCCACCTTCGGCGCGACCGCCGCCATCGTCCATGACAGTACTGCCCCCACCTCCGTAAACACCGCTGCGCCAGCCGCACCCCTCGAGCCTTCAGCAAGCTGTCTGCGCCACCGATACGGAAGATCCCTTACTCCTGTGTCACAAAAACAGGCTCAAATTTGTTTTTGTCGAAATAATTTTAGACCCCGGATAAGGAATTCAAAAAAATAAATGATTTTTGAGAAATATTGAGCCATACGATGGTAGTTTTTGCTTACAGCTTTCCGCCGTTGCAGTGCCCGTGTTCAATTGTATACGCTAGCTCCGCTGCTAAGGTGTCGCCGAAAACAACTTCTTTCACTACAAAACAATGGGGTTGAGAGGATGTTTTATGGTAGAATCGCCCTTTTACCAAAACGCCTCGCTGTTCACTTTCAAAGTGCCCTCCACTTTGGTCTCGATGCTAAGCAATGTAGGCCTAACGAAGATTAGGGAGAAGCAAACGGCCAGAGCGCCGTCATCCGCCGCGCTCTCCGACGGCACCAATGTTGTAAGCTTGAGGCATCCTTTGCTGTGAGCTTCATGATCTAATCTGCTAGTTCTTTCTAAATGCGGCTGGGGCCAGAATTGGGCCTGGCAACGAGCAGGGTAAACGATGCTGCTGGGACAAGATGGGGCATTAGGTACTTGTAGAGCGAAACTTCTTAAACACTACGCTGCTGCGCTGACGGGTGGTAGTACTCTAAGATTGTACAAAAGCGCCGACGGAAGCCGCTCAATGCGTTTTTTATGGGTTGCTTTTGAAACGTGTTTCAGTGCACAGTGTGTACAGGGTCATCCACTTCTAGCTACAACATGGTCACTGCTTCCAAAGCAACATTGCGTGTGACGCAGAAATATATTAATGCAAAGCGATGCAAGCACAGAGAGAACCGGACCCGCTGCTTCACACTGCCTGCCACTTAAATTTACTGCGTGACCGGGTCGCTTGCAATGACGCTTTGGAAGCAGTAACCATGTTATAACTAGAAGTGGACTGTACATTGTCGATCGGGCCAGTTCATGCGGCTTTTGCGCTCGGGCGCCAACGTGTCCCTGAATCTCGCCCACAGGCGTCGCGCTATTGCCTAGGTTAAAAGCGCTAACATAAATCATAAAACAGTTTACGGTAACCACGGTTATCACGGCAAGAGTGCTGCTTGGTCCGCCCCATCGGCTTCGCAAAATCGCGATTGACGCTGCTAATGCAGAATATGCAGCAGATGACATGGTCTCCGTTCATGTCGTCATCAGCTACGCCGTTGGCTGGATCAGCAAGCTGTTGACAAAGAAATGAAAATAATAGTTTTAAAAATATTTGCAGCTCCTATGGAGATGAAACTTTGAGGTCTAGTTGCTTGGGACATCGGGAGTAAGAGTCAATAAACAGATTATATTCCAAAATTGGTGTCATGACCCATTTAACGTATCACAGTTTCCAGAGCATGCACAGTTGTCTCCATATTTTTGTTTCTTATACTGTCTACCTTATCCTCACTAACTACCTGTGATGGCTCTACCAGTTCTATCCTGACTGTTCTGTTAGAAGCTTTTATACTATGACATTCTTATTTAGACGTTTCATGTGCTCAGTCAGTTTACTAGGCTCCTCCTTTAATATCCTGCCGCCTACCTCTACAGTGAACTTCAACCACTACAATATTAAGCCCAGCTTTATCGAAGTCGTATGAATCTGGCTGCATGACCTATGAATATAGGCTCGGCATCGACATTCCATGGTTCCTATGGCTTCGATTTTCTTCGCAAATGTGGTGCCCGTACTGGCAGCTCCTGCAAATGCAGCCATGACATGGGGTCATGTGACGGCACTGGAACGGCCGACCAACAAGTTCCGACGAGTATAACCTGGCAAGTGCCCATGCCAGAGGCAAGCTCGTAAGATTTTCTGCGCACAGGCAGATGGACTTTCGGTTAATTAGGTTAGCAATGTCTTCACATTTAAAACACTCACTGAACAAAAAAAGTAAAACAAGGAGAAACATACAGCATTAACGTGGAATGAGGGCGGTGGACAAAGAATTTATGTGCATCCGTATACGTTTGCTTATTCTATATCCACGGTGGTAAGAAATAAATAACATGGTGTTATCCCACTGATTTCTTTTACTTTGTCCCCCCACGTAAGACTATGCATTCCGCTCCTCAAAAAGCGCTAGATTATTTGCAGGCCACTCCTTCCTAAAATGGATATTACGCTGGAGTTATTACAACAATTTTGATAAAAAACTATGATAGCAGCAGGAAAAAAGAAGTGGCTAGCCATGAAAGCCCAGCACTCATGACAATCTAGCCCAGGGTGTTTGTTTCTGCATATGTGGGAATACCTAAATTCGCTTCAAGGAGGAGGATAAATGTGAGGAGGTAAGGCAGGTAGGTTAACCCGTAAAAGAAGCCTGTTTGCTACCCTGCACTGGGGGAAATGGGTGAGTGGATATATAACTTGTAAGAGAAGGATGGGTGAAGTAATACAGGGACATCACAGACATGTCACATCATATCAAGTCACGGCTACAAATGTGCCGTTGATGTAAACAGGGTATTGCAGGCATTTATGCTAAGGACAGGATTCCTTTGTCGCCTCCTGGAACCGTCTTAGGGCATCCCCGAAATTCGGAAAGATTTCCCAGCGCTGAGCTCAAGATCCAGACACTCGCGGTTGCGCACATCCTTTGTACATATCTTTGTATTAAGGCGATCCGAAGCGGCCCATGCTACAATTTTGCGGTTGTGTGGATTGAAAATACACAAATGAGGGCGCTAATGACTGATGACTATTAAACTGGTTGTTCTAAGGCAGATATCTCAATAGTAAAAACGTTGTTTTGCTTTTTTTCCCCTAAGGCACACTGCTCGCACTTTCGACAAGCATCTATGCAGCAATGCACAGTTAAAGCAGGCAGTCATAGCATCTGGTTTATTGCGACAGCAATAATGCGCCAGGTTTCCAGCGTCACGTGGTCCCAGTGGAGACCACGGTTAACCTTGAACAGGCGAGGAGGAGGAGAAGGAACCGAAGAAGAAGAAGACTGGTAACTTTCGCTCTGGCGTCATACTCTTAAAGGATGAGCTTATGTGTCCCCAATAATGTAGCACCTTACACTAATAGGGCGTGATAGGGGAATAATGTAGCAGGAAAAAGAAGCTTCCGTCGTTGCTATCGCAATTCAAGTAGGGTTAAACAGAGTTAAACCACAACTATTTTTTTATTTTAATCTCTGAACGTGTGCAGAGATAAACGTAAAAAAAAAAGAAACGACATTAAAAAGTCCACGTAGAAGCGGTGATCTTTTCTTATAGTAAACCTTCGTGACCTCAGCGAACGCCAAGGTAGCACTTCTTTTAAAAAAGCGTTTTCAGTGCCCAAAGCAAACACAAATGCGACAAAATAATGAAAGTGTTACTGGGACAGGTCTTTCAGGCAGAATGATATCGAAAACTCTGCAATGCCAGGTAACTTATTACGGCAGCCCCCGGCTTGAGCTGAAGAACACGGGCGGTTTATAATTGAAAGACTCCCGCCCAGTTCTACTTTTTTATCCGAAGCGGCGGAGAGCTGTATCGAAAGATCAGGCCTCATGCCTCTTTGCCAATTATCTCTCAGCGATACGAACTTTGTTGTGTATAGGATTTATCCCCGGCCCTTCAGTAAGCTGTACTCGAGGGCGCCGCGGATAAAGTAGACTTCTTGGAGTTCTTAACACACACTTCAATCGTACAGCTTGCCGCGCCTTGTGTCTCGCGTCCATCGAAATATGGTTTGCCGTGAATGGGATCGAAGAGCGCTTTCCCAGCTTAGTAGCAGAGCGCCCTAAATACTGGGCTCCCATGGAGGAGCGCCGGTAACAAAATGATTACAGTATTGCTTCCCGTTAATAAACATCATAAAAGAGAATAACGCGTTTCCCTATTGTTTTCCTTGTTTCGCTGGCTATTGGCTCCTTAACGCAAACGACGTCAGTGATTTTTAATCCTGTAATCGTGCCTAAAGTCTGTTGAAGCTACATTCGTTTGACTACAAAAGCTGTCTCTAATTGAACTTATTTTGCTTCACTGTGAACAGGCCTGTCAGTTAAATCCTCCGGCGCAGTTTTTATGTCGGAGCCTCAAATCAGGAACCTTCATTACTGTGCAAATAAACGAAGTCTCGTTAATGATCTTTGCAGGCGCGTATTCGCGCTGAGCAGGAAGGTTGGTAATGAACCCTCTGCAATAAAATTGTCATTTTTGTGTTCACCTAGACTTACATTTTTGTTTGTTCTAGAAGAACTAATTAAGCTCCAAACATGCCTAATATTTTGTAGCCTTTCATTGTTCTCAACTAGACGTACTGCGCAAGCTTTCCCTGTGCTCTGGTAGCTTCTGGTTCAGAAGCGCACGTACTCCAAATAGATACTTTTTTGTTCGAACTTGCTGCGTCTGAAGAAGCGGAATCACCACAAATATATTCCGCATTTTTATTGCTATTAACCGTGACCAACACATCGAATTTTTATTTCTCTGTAAGGTGCCAGCAGAACTTTAAACAAATTGCCCGTTGTTGAAATATAAAGACAGCGCAGCGCTCTGCTGACTCTAGTAAAACAGGTTGTTCAGTAAAAAAATGCTTCATAGGCTATGTATGGTTTTAATTTATTGGTATTTGTTGAGAAATAATTGTTAGGAAAAGGAATTTATTTTTCATCAACAATTCAGGTAGGTATTAGGAAGTGGGAATTAGGACAGACAGGAGAAAGGTGAAATATGTAAGGACAGAAGATTTAATTAAAAAGCGCAAAGCATCAAAGCGTTCAAACCGTAGGAGATCAGTCTGGAAGAGCTATAAAGCTAATGAATGAACCTAAATCGTCCGGCATAAGGACGTATCATATGCAAAGTAGTGAGCATGTTCCACATAAATACCGGCGGTAGCCTGTAAGCTGTCAAGACGTAACTAGGCGTAGCAAAAATCATATGTATGCACTAAGAGACATGGCTGACAATGTCATCTGACGCATCAACAACAGGATAGTCAAGGTAGCCGAGGAGTCGGACACTTAACTGTGCCTCACCGGAAGTAAAAAGGACTATAATGCAGACAGCATTAGAATAGTACATTTGAATGTTCTGTCATCAACAAAGAATTAACTAAGGCAAGCCATTAGGAGCAATATAAATGGAAAAGCAAGCGGAGAGGATGAAGCAACTGGATGTTTGTTGAAAGTCGATTAAGAGAAGGTGTTAAAAAAACGTTACTAGCCAATTCTCGAGAGCACTGGAATTTTAGAAGAAGGCTTGCGCTATACCGATCGACAAGAAAGCCACGTAGAGGATACGAGGAATTCTGACCGGTGAGTTTACTATCCGTTACGTACAAAGTATCTACTAAGGTACTATCTGATCGAATCAGGGCAACCTTAGATTAATAAGGCACGGTTTTTCATTTATGCTACAATACACCATATGCACACGGTCAACCATGCGACAAAAAAATCTCGCAATGTAACGAGGAGAGTTACGGCATGAAAAAATAAATTGTAGGTGTAACGTAAAGGGACAGAAGGCATGCTGAAGGAATCAGGCGGCAAAGGCAGATGACGGCATTTTAGTTGAGAGCAAGAAGACTAAATGGGCTTGGACTGGACATTTAAAGCGAAATGAAGATGAATGATTATGCCTAAGAGTTACTACGTTTGCTCCAAGGCTAGACAAAGTTACCATTAGGGGGCACATAATAGGGTGGACAGACGATATAAGGATGTGTGGCTTAGGACCGATTGAATTGTAGGAATATTGGAGAGGCCTTTTCCATGAAGTGGATATAGCCAGGCTCATTATTATGGAGACTCGAGCTCTAAATTTGTTTTGTGGCTACACCGGATTTTTATTTTATTTTCAGAGCCCATTTTAAAGGTGTTAACGCAAATGTTGCTGAAGGGTGAAAACCGAATTGGCAAAACAATGCGACTTTCGAAGGCGGAACAATCAGAGTTGGGAGTCGCTTTATCTATAGTTTCAACCGGACCATATATTTCCAGTATTACTCTCACAACTGCAATTAGTGCTCCCCATAATGCACGAATAAGCTGGGTGGGCCAGATATGCTGTGTACCTTTCAGTGCAGGGTCAAGAATGTATCCACTAGTGCTGGCTAAGACAACAATTATATTACTTTGCGGCCGATTACAAATACTACGACGGCGCTGATTCTCCGAATAATAAACAAACCTGTTGAGTTTGGTACTCACATTACTATTTATTGCAGAGAGAAAAAACCGGATTCTTTGAGAATGATCCCTTCCTATTTTCAGAGAGGTAAGCAAATATTTTTAAGGAAGATATTTTGGTAAAACACTGGGTTTTGATGAAACAGAAAAGAAATTCTGTACTGTTTATTATTGCACATAGAAGCCATAAAAAACGCACTTGAGCGACGCTGGAATTAAATCTCTCGGCTTTAGTTCAGAGCTTGGAGCTAGAGATGAACTCGAACTGAAAGACAGCGGATTCAGAATCGTCAAAGAAAATTCGAGCTGGGCATGTCAGGTCTAGGAATTAAGGAAAATACAAAAACCCAGCCGCTGCTGCCAATATAGAAAGCCCTACATTATTAGGATTTCTAAGCACAGAATCCCAATCGAGTGAAGCTATGGAATTGCGAAAGAAAAAAGACAGCAAACTGAAAAGAGAGGGCGGTTCGAAATCAACTCTGGGAACACAATCAGACTGTAATCCATAAGAAGAAACTAGAGCACATGATTTGAATTTGAAGCAAAAGAGAGTAACGATAATGTGAGAAACAAAAACATTTGTAGGAGAAAAGAAAGACAACCATGTGGTCGCCACTGTCTGGGGAAGCAAAAATGGGTTTCGGGAAGCCTCAAGAATGCGGAAAATTTGCAGGAAATCAAAGAAGCAAAATATTTCTCAAGATAGTAAAAACAACAGCTGGCAGTTCCACTATCTCACCGCTGTATGCCCTCTTCTTCGGGCATGATCAAATGAACGAAGGCTTTACCGTGGCCGTAAAAACATATCATGAAGTATTTCGCGCGAACGCATGCCGTGCCTGCGTTCGTGCCCAAAGTCAATGAGCCTTATTTCCCGTGAGGAAGCAATTCTGACTCTTTCTCTGTAAATATTTCACTGTGTATTTTATTTGTACTCTCGCTGATGACGAAGCCATCGTTTCCTACGAGGCCATGGCGACGCTGCAGCCGGAAAGCAGAATGCGGGAATTATATTCGATGATTGGAAACGAACCGAACTAAAACTAGGCTTAAACTCAACGAAGGGGTGAAGGGTTCCTTCATGATTCCCTCTCTTGGTGCTATTGCCGAATCTTTCACCTACTCTCATAACAACGATTCGTTGAGGCTGAAAGCCCCTTGCTGAATGGCGGCATATTAATGTGAGCAACTTGAAACCAAATGAAGAAATGGTGTGCAGGGCGTCAGCTTTGTAATGCCCTTGAGAATTCGCAACGACGCACGGGGCTAAATCGAGGTTTCTTCCAATGTTTGCAGCCAGTTCGTCTATGGGTGAAGTTTTTCTGCGGATTTGACTCGACCAAATCAACATAGTGATTGAAAATGAAGAAATGTGCCTCACGTTATAGAGGCGCCAGAACTAGCTGCTAAGAAGGCTTTTTTTTTTTTTTTGTTCTCTACGTTTTCCAGTGGTAATGCCCACAGGGAAAGTATGTCAGTTTCTGTGATGGAAATAACAGCTTTGGGGAGGGAGTGGTTTGAGAAATGTAATAAAAAAGCTTTAAGTACGCATCACACAAAACATAATACAATGAACCTTGTTGCTTCTCTTCTGGTCACTGAGAAAACTTCTAAAGCCTAAAGCGATAATTGGTAAATTTATTTTACTTTATTCAGTGCTTGAGAACTGTTTCAGAACATAAAAATTCTCATTCGCTCTACAGGCACACGAAACAGAACTGCCGATATATGCGCTGAAGCTGTTTTATGAAACTAGCTTAGGAGTGTTTCCTCGTGTAATATAAAATCTATGAGGATGTGTAATCACCACGAACAAAATAGGGCAAACTTCTAAGCAACCTTTCTCATTCGTGTTTCGCTAACCGAAGACCGACATGCTTTTTGTCAGTGCAGTGCTTTCGGTACACCTTCGATCTCGACATACTTACCTGGCCTTCCTAGCAAATCGGCAGAAACCACCGCGAAGAAGTACGTAGTTGTAAGGGCATCTACCGCCGTGTATACACTCCCGCGGTAGTAGAGTCACTTGCTGTACCTTGCCGATCCCACTCAATGATATCAGGCTATTTTTCAGTCTCAATGTCTGCTCCGTGGTCACCTGAATTTATGACGTCGCTAATAAATGATTCCATCATTCCATCCCCATAGTGCTCATCAGAACTTTTAATGTTATTTAATTCTTTTTCCTGTTATAGCAGAGGTGCATCCAAACTAGCGAGATGTGATTGCGTTTCCATTACGAGACGAGGAATTGGTACTGTCTCAGTTACAATCTTGTACAAGACAGCATGCTGTTTTTCAAAGCTTTTTTTGCGCCCAATTAGTCTTCCATCTTTTGAGAGCTCGCCGCGTTCGCACAACATTTCTCTCAACCGTTGTGTCAGTGGGGCCCATCTGCGCACGTTGAAATTCTAGGAGACAGTGAAAAAATCAGATTTATAAATGCAGACCATTAGCAAATGAAGCTCTTCCCAGATCTCGCAAGAAAAGCCATCTTCGCTATTTAACGGATGTCTAGTTGTAGAATGTGGCAAATTTTAAGGCTGGTTTGGAGACTAACTTTAAGAGTTCTTTTAGCCGTCTGATACACTGAGCGCTTCGGCGGACACCACGCATTAAGAAGCCTGCTTCAAATATTTCTTTAACGAAATAGATTAATAAACGTCTTTATTTTCCTTCCAGATGTTGCATTTACTCATTTACAGCTTGTCCTAGAAAGAATAAAGGCGCGAAAAACATTTACTTAAACAATTGTGCGCGAGTTACAAAAGCCGCAAAGAACGCATTAACGTAGTTCGTGTAAGGTAAATTACTCAGTAGAGATTGCGCCACTGCTAGGATCACATCAGAGCCAGACGGGAGAGCGGCGCTTCGTTGTCAATATCACCTAAACCATGGCCTTGCTTATAAACGTTGTGTCTGTACCTAATACGCGGTGTGATTTCGGCATCAATTTGGGCTAGAATGGCGCACTGTTCGTCCGATCTACGCCAGGTGCGCCCGCTTGCGCTGTGTTACAATGTGAAAGTGCTTGTATCAGTAAGAAAGATTTTGACCTTAGTACGTGCGCTACAACTATTTCAAAGCTATTCTTTTTTCTTGGTACCCTATTTGCAGGACGAGTTCCAATTCTGTAAATACAACACAGACCGTAAAACGAAATTTCAGAATGCTAATGAACCTTTTTAACTAAATAGAAACCATTAAAAGAGTCTTCTTCTTACCTGCTGTCCACCTTTTATGAAAACAGTACAGCCGTGCATGCTGGGAGTGGCCATTACAAAAAGAGAATTTTTATATGCACGAAATAGAGGAGAAAACGGCTTCATATTAAACAGACCGAACTTTGACGATTAAGAACAGTACCTTAGAATAAAATACAGCTCACGCATGTTTCTTTGTCGAAAAAGAGGTAAATGCAGCATTCATGTTATACAATGCACATTAAATTGCCGCACTTATTGCCGCACTCACCACACAAGTAGTCTTAGCCTCATCTCCTCCGACCAAAACTCGCACCGACACCATTGTTCATGTCATTGGAGCAAAACTTGCTTAGCGACAGACCAGTAACTACCGCGCTATCGCTTATGCAAGTCATCATCTATCCGTTCCAGCACTAAGTAATCCAATTACCAATCGTGAAGGCCTTGCTCTTGGAGGTGCCGTTGAAACATTCGGCCTTACTTATTTTGCCGACATTTTACCTTTGTTATAGACCACAGGCGCTTTGCTGGGTTTCTTTCCTTAAAGACCCTATGACCGTCTTGAACGCGGAGCGTTACCACTCCAGGATAACACCTTCTCAATAACTAATAAATCTTGTCGAGATCCCGCAATGCAGACTGTCCTGCTACCAGCAGAGGTATATTATTTTTTTATTAATTTGGGCAGCCTCACCATAATATAGGCCCCGCTACTCAGTTGATTCCCCTCCTTCTTCCGAGTGCGGAGTTGAAAACTGCGTCCCATGAATGTCTTCTCTATATCGCCCATAAACCGCTCTCAGATGCCTCCCTTGACAGAATCATCGGCCCGCTCAACAGCAATCTAAGGCCTCTTTCTATCACCAAGTTTGTACTCCAAGGGGATATCCTGTATCGCCGCATTCTGCGCCTAGATGGCTTAGAGGTACTGTTGGTTGTGACTCACCACCTTCGATCTACCTCTGTTGAACAGCTGCATGACGCCCCCAGCTGGCCTTCTAGGTGTTACCCGTACCTATGACAACGTACGTAGAAGTTTCTTCTGGCCTGGACTCTACCGTTCTGTTTATGTATCAGCAAATAAATGGATTGCTCTTACGACGGAATATACATTGTGCTACGCCATCACCTAAACTATATCAACAAGCTTTGCGACAGACGTCGCCGACGTCCTGCTGAATGATGTCATACTGCATCATGGCGCTCCTTAACAACTGATAACCGACCGCGGTTTCTGCTTCCTGGCAAAAGTGGTAAACAAAATACTTCAATAATATTCTGTTCTTCATAAATTCAGTACTGCTTACCACACCCCGACTACCGATCTCACAGAGCGCTTCTATTGCACGCTGACGGAGATGCTCTCTATGTAATCGCAGATGATCCTACCTTTTGGGACCTTATGAGCCTACCTTATGATACCTTCGCATATAACTCCATCCGTCACGACACTGCTGGGTACTTTGCTTTTTATCTTCTTTTTGGATCACATCCAGTGCTTCCCATCGACACAGTCTTCCCTGCTTCCGATGGCGTCAGCACTTACACCCAAGTCATAATTGTCCGTGCTGATGCCGCCCGTCAAAATTCCCGGAGATGACATTCTGCTTCTCAGGAAGCTCAGAAAAGTCGTTACGACAGCCACCATCTTCAAATCCAATATGCGTCTGCCTCTCTAGTTTTGCTGTAGCTCCGTCACGTCGTGTCAGCCTAAGTTAAAAGGTCTTTCCGCGGTACAAATTACCTTATCGTGTTGTTCGCCAAGTGACAGATGTTACGAGATCGAACCAATGGTACCCAACGGTTTGCCTCCCGCAACATGGTCTGAGATCGTCCATGCGACCCGTCTCAGGCCTTATCGATCGCCTCTTCCATTCCTGTTATAGCAAGCACCGTGTACTCCAAAGGAGAGGGGGAGGGGGGTCACGTGAAAAAGAAGAATTGAGGGAGTGCCGCAAAACGATGATGGTGAAATGTGTGCAGTTGATTGGGAGCTACTATTTCCCGTTGTGCTACATATAGCAAACTAGGTTACTTGGCCGTATGAAAGACAGCTTAAAAAATATATCCTGGAGACTACACTCTAGGAGAGCCCAATATGCATCAGTGGAAGCGTTGTTGTCGCCTCTCATTCGCGTCATGACGTCGCATCATAAGTACTGCATATGATGTCATGAGATACCTCGCAGGCCCGTGGATTGGTGAAGTATATGCGCGTCTCTCGTATCCTTGACGGAGGTGTGTCATTACGGCCTGACTAACGTAGATTTGTGGCATGAAAAAAAGAATAGGCTGACAGACATGTCTTGAAAAATGCAGTTGAATGTCCGCAGAAAAGGAAACTTCTTAGAACTGCTGAAAGGCGTCATATTATGTTTTAATAATTTTCCTCGTCTTGTGATGTTTCCAAGGGCGGATTCGAAGAAGGCACGAAACTAAAGAAGCCAGAATAAACCGCTCTCTCACAAGCTTTGTTCTGTGTGTTCCTGCGTGTGCGTGTGTGCGCCCGCGCGTGCGTGTTTGAGTGCGTAGTCTGTGTCTGTGTTTGTGCATGTATGTATATGCGCTTGTGGGTACGCGCGCGTGTGTCTGTTTGTTCGTGTCTATATGAGAGAGCGTGCGCGTGTATATGCGTACGTGCGCTTTATTTTGGTATGGAATCAATAGGTGCCGTATTTCACGTGTATTCTTTTTTCTGAAAAACACAGGTAACCAAACAAAGTGAAGGGCATTTATTTTATGTGTTTTGCCTTGCGAAAGCGACAGGGGCAGAGAGAGACGCTCAGAGCAGGCCTCCTAAAAACGTTAGGCCACCTGTGGTTCTTCAACGCGCGCTGACGTCGCAAAGCATGCGGCGATTTTGTGTTTCCTCTCTATGAAAGGTGGCGTCCGCTAATGTCAATGAATACATATCCTGAGGCTCATACGTCGTGGGCCCTAACCACAAAACCACCTTTACGAGACATAAATATGATGTGTATACAGCGGGCAGGACTTTTCAGAGATGCAAGAGACTACCCGTCGAAGCTTAGAAAGTATAGTCAACCTTTTTGTTTTCACTGCACGTTTAAGTATTCGAAATCAAAGGCTGCATGTACGCGCGTGGTACATAATGTGCCCTCAGGGCATTGAAGATATAGAGCCGAGCATTTAATTTAGACCTAAAACAAAATTAAAAGACGTATACGCTTGAGGGGGGGGGGGGGGGGGGCGTTTTGAGGAACTCGTAAGTGGTCATGTGCACCAAGAATTAAGCAACTTCAAGAGGAGTGGTGAACCATCGTACTGCCTAATTTAAAACGTCGGTTCCGGGACCTCTGCTGCCAGACGTTTTAAGTGGCTCGGAGCAAAATCGCAATGAAGCTCATATTAGAAACGCCTCTCAGATGTGGTAATCGAGTAGGGTGAGTAATATTTTATTTATTGGGGAAATATCACTCAGTATTTCAAAATTTATTCAAAACGTACTCTGCCCAGTTTTAGCACAGCCATACTTGCTAACCGCAAGTACAGGACAAAATGCAGAACCAAAGTTTTGCTAGTCAAGGGTAGGTTGAAGCATATTACTAAATACAGCTGTAAATGCAACCGTAGGTTAAACTATCTAAGTAAATATAGTTATAACAATATCTCAAAAAATTCCACAGTCTCCTCGCAACTAATAAAAAAAAACACATATGAATTCGTTTTAAGAAAATTATAATTATGCGGCGTTCGCGCAGGACTAGTTTCAGATTACTTCAAAAAACAGGGTCATTGCATTCCTTTAAACAGCTTTAACAACTTGGTGTGGGAAAAGAAAAATACAAAAATATGCCCAATAGCTAGAAGCTTCTATACTTATCATCGCATGGAGAACTATTCCTTACAATAAAGGGCAGCTCCCTCGTCAATGAAACCAATAGTAAAGCAGGCCATGGCAACAGAAAAAGGTGTCTAAGAGCGCACCGAAAGTATAGATGATACACAAAAAAAGAAAGTCAACCAATAGAGACGCATTAGGGCGATATGATCAAAGCATTGCGCTTGTAACGCACCGGCCAAAAGAAACAAAATACAGGGGCTCCTTTGCTTAAAACTTTTCAGATCATAATTCGCAATTGTAATTCGCCTTATTGCTGATTAGTTTCCTGTCTAAGTGGATTGCAGATGTGAACGTACGCCGAACATAATAGCAGAGAGCTTTCGCTTTGTATTTCCAGTATTTCTGCTTTGTTGTCACAAAGTGCACTAGCTCGTAGTAACCAGTTGTTTCTTACGCATCATTTCAGGTCATGCTGTAGGCGCCTGGCTATAACCCCTCAGTAAGATTCGGCTACCCTGCCTTGAAATGAATGCATTGCGACGTAACTGCACAAGGATAAGAAACGCGTACATACTCAGAAAGTAGCCTTCCGTTTCCATGAGTCAGGCAAGAGAAATAAACCAAAAAAGAAATATAATGAAAAAAAAAAGTTCAGCGTTGATATCTTGAGCATGTCTCCATCAGCGAAGTATCAATTTGCTGTCTTGTTATTTGCAAGAGCGAACAGCCACCACGTGGAGGCAACGCTAAGGACCTTCGAGAGACAGATGGGTATTTAAGCTCCCACTCTTGCTCAGGATGAAGTCGAGCGTAGAACTTTTGACACGGCTTCTCTGCGCTGTCATCAATCTTATGAGATCTTGAACATAAGCTGAAAGAGTGCAGCAAGGATTAATCATGATAGTAGGCTGGAAAAATGGTGAGTTAAACTTTCCCAGACCAAAACGTGAACTTTGTGATGGTAGACGGTTGGAGGACAGAGAAGGAAAGTAAGCGGGCTGTAGTCTGCACACTTGCTAGGCGGTCATCTGATTATGCGCGATCACCTTTCAACAGGAAAACATGTGCCTTTACTTCATGACTTTATTTCATGAGTTGAATGCTTTCATAAAATGACTCTCGCCTGACCCTACCTTCTAAAGTTCTCCCTGGGAGAACTTGAAAACTGTAAGAGTCCTGGGTATCTTTAAAACAACGGGAGCTACCGTCCTTGGTATAGGGCAGTTAAGGTGGCAACGTCATTTTTGTGGAGATTCTTTTATGAAAGAAGTAAAAAAATATGGACTCTGCCTTCTCGACGTCTCTAAAAGCGTGAATTGTAAGCCGTAAACCTAGTTTGCAGCTGTGCATATTTTGTGACTTGCAATACAGTTCGTGGCAAAATATGTGGGCTTGGCCCGAGCCGTTCGTCGCGCAACTCCCCGAGGAATGTTACAAAATTTCGCTCAGAACATAGCTTTCTGCTCTTAGCCCAGTTCCAGGATTGCTATCGACAAGGATTCCAACCGGTAACATATTTAGGATTAATGCTATGCCTTTCCTCGTCTTTTATTTAACAACTGTGATGCCATCGCTCCTCGTACAGCGTTACAGTCGTATCATTCGATTTCTGGTTGCGCGCAACATACCGCTGCAGCTTATCTTCAAGGATAGGTCATGATAGGAATGCCAACCAATGACATATAATCTCACAGCGGGGCATTAAAGCTTTCGCCTTCACAGCACCTAAACGGTCTTAAGTGCGCGCCGTATGCTTGGAGCTTTGAGCTTCATGGGTGTGTTGCTTCTCAAGCATCTCCCGCCATTTCCCAACAAAAACACAAATAATGAATCTAATATTACGCATCATTTAGCTGCAATAACAATAAAAATGAAACAGAAGGTCAGTCATATATTCAAATTTTACACAGTCATATCTAAATGACGCCGTAAAAGAACAACTTCTTTTGGCGTCGAACTCTAATCATCGCCACACCCAAGCCTTCTGGTATACAGTCACCATGCTCCACTTTTCTGCATAAGGACTTTTTGAACATTTTTGGGTATCAGTGTCAGATAATCAATCGATGAGGACGCTTTGCAATCTGTTTCGTAATTTTCGTTTTTGCTCCCTGAGCGATGGGGTTTCGTACATTGCATTGTCTTTTGTATCAAACGCAGGGATGGGGGGGGCTGGAAATGCGTTATCTAATGAGAAAATAAAAATATTTAACGCCATTGCCAGCAAGATTGTTTTTAAGGTTATGCTCCTTTCATTGTCTCCCTGCTAATAAGAATGATCTAGCTGTGGAGCCACATTGCGGCTACGACGGCGGCTTTTTGATGGAGGCGAAGAGCAAGCCGTCCGCGTTCTGTGCGATTTCAGTACCTTTTATTGCGAAAGCAAGACTGCTAGCACTTCGATCCTTTGGCGTGTCGTGGCGCCTCCATACATGACCTTTCACGTGACCGTGTGACGTCACGCCAGACCGAGAGACGGGGCCCCAACTCGCGCCATCGGATGATGGCGGCGAGTCCATACACGGGGCTGTGTCGCAGCCGAGAGAGGGCGCTCGCTGTTTGTGACGTCACAGTTTACAGTTGACAGCCGTGTAGTGCGGACACGTGCTTGATCGCTCCTCCGATTGCACGTGGCTACCGGAAACGGACGGACTGGCGACAGCGGGAGCTTCCGAAGCGTCAAATAGATGAGTTCTTTCTTTTATTAACTTTATTTCTTTTTCAGCTAGTTACGTTAGGTGCAGCCTAAAAAATAGATTTTAGGGCTTGGTCCTAGCGGCCTGGTTTTTCGTGCCGGCAGCTAGGTTTTCTTGGCGTTCATTGTTTAGCTATCTTGTTTAGATAAATATTTTTCTTTCTAGGCTATTGGCATTCGCAGATTTGGTTTTTAACGCGTGTTTGCTAGTCGTTTCTTGTGTCTTCTTTTGGAAATTTGTATATTCTAAGAATTCGTAACAGTTATAGCTCAGTCGATGAGCGCTTAAGATGTGCAATCAAAAGAAGGTATAGTGTACTCAGTGTGAGGCGCAGGTTAATCTCAAAGAAACGCGTTTTGATTCTGTAGGTGAAGGGAAGGCAGCGACTTTTTGTGTCGATGTTGCGTACTGAATGCACGTCTAGATAGATTTGATCAAGAAAGGGGCAGTTTAGTGTATCGTGTGGAGGATTTAGAAAATGAAGTACGTTTGCTAAGGACGAAAAATCAGAAACTGCTTGGACAGCTTACTCAGATTGAAAAGAAAGGGGCCGACTTTGTCCTTGGAACCAACAAGGACGAACATTCCAATGCGGGCCACGTGGCTGGGGCCAGCACTGGCATGGAAGGCATAAGCAAAGTAGGTCAGGCGGATCCGACCCGTCAGAGGTATTTAGAAGCAGCTAAGACGCCGGAAAAAAAGGAAGAAGTAAGGAAGAATGAAAATCTCAGAGATAAGGACACAGATAACAGAAAACAGGAGCCAACAGTTGGGAGAGGGAGAGAGAAGGCCCAGGTGCTTAACGCCGGAGATTCCAACATGAACAGGTGCAAGCGAGATATCTTGGAACGTGTAAAGGGTGATAAGAGAGTGTTGGTTGGAGCCTTCCCAGGAAGAACAATGAGGGCTGTACTAAAAGAGCGTAAAAATAGGCTGTTGAAGGATTCCGCAGAGCGCAGTGTGGTAATAGTAGCTGCGGGTCTAAACGATGTCCTAAATGGTGACGCTGCAGGAGTGGTGGAATGTTTAGCTAAGGGAGTTGACGAGATCAGGGAGATAGCACAGCAGACGCAGATAGTTGTATGCACAGTACCAGAGGTGCTAGGATTGAACGGAAAGATGGAAAAGGATGTGGTGAGAGTTAATCAGGACATAAGAAAGTTAAGCCTGGAGAAGCGTTTCGAAGTGGTTGAGGTAAACAGGGAGGTACATAAAGCAGGTTTTGGTAGGGCTTTTCAGCGAGATGGCATTCATTCTAACAGAAGGGTCGGAGCAGAGATCGGCTGACGTTTGGCAGGCAGGGCTGTAGCTTTTTTAGGGGGTCCGCGAGGACTCCGTGCACAGAGGTAGTTAGAAGTGAAGCAGAAGAAAGTGTAATAGTGGAGGCTGAGCCCCCAAAAATGGCAAAGAGTAGGTCGAGAAAGAAAAGTACAAAAAAGAAATTTAACACTAGGATCAGCTACATAAACATGCAAGGAGGTAGAAAAAGAGCGAAATGGCTAGAGATAGAACAGCAGTTGAAGGATGACAAAATAGGTGTGTACGCTCTTTGCGAGACTCATCTCAGGGATCTAGAAGATCCGCCGTTTATAGAAGACTACGTCTGGGAAGGGTGCAACAGAACGAGAACGGAAAGAAAGGGTGGAGGGGTAGGTATGTTGATACACCAGGGAACAAATTGGCAAAGAATTAAATCATCTTGTAAAGAACATATCTGGGTTTCAGGAACCGTTGCGGCATAAGGACATGGCTAGGGGTAGTTTATTTAGGAACAGGACATCAATGCAGGCAAGAAAACAGGGATCTTGTTGAATGTCTCAGTGACGATATAAGCCAGTTTGGAAACGGGGCCAATATTATTCTGCTGGGGGACATGAACGGCCACATCGACGATCTGGATAGATACACGGATTGTAACGGGAAGCTAATGCTAGATTTCTGCGAGCGACACGATCTAGTTATAGTAAATAGAGAAACAAAATGTGAAGGCCAAATCACGTGGGAATTCCGCAACAGGCAGACGACCATTGACTATTGTCTAATGTCGCAGGAAATTTATAGCAAGGTCACAAAAATGGAAATAGACGAAGAAGGGGAGTGTAGTCTGGGAAGTGATCATAAACGTATTAGTCTGCAGATGGGGCCCTTGATGAAAAGAGAAATGGAACTTAGACAAAACGTAAACGCAAAATTAAACGACGATCAAATAGCCCAGATAGCAGCAGACATAGAGGAAGCAATAGGGAAAAGCCCCATGGAAGACTGGGATTATGAACAGGTAGAACTACTCATAAGGAGTAAAATTCAGGAGGTTGAAGTAGCAAACCGCTGTAATGGAAAGAGGAAGCCACGGAGCTGGTGGAATAAGGAAATCAGGGAAGCTATTGAACAACGACGGGCTGCTTCAAGGGAACACCGAATGGCAAAGAAAGCACAGGCTTCTCAGGAGGAAATCGACCAAAAATGGGAATCATATCGACAAAAGAAACTTCAAGTGCAGGCCCTCGTCCAAAGTAAAATAGGACAGTCCACCGATCGCTGGATGGCTGATATACACAATGCCTCTAGAGGCGGAGCAAGAAAATTCTGGAACCATATAAGCTGGCTAGGGAAGAAGAACCAAAGAAAGCAAGATCGGATTCAAGATAACGAGGGAAATTGTTTAAAGGGAGACAACGCAGTGAACTACATTACATCAGTTATAGCCGAGTCATTTAAGAACGACGATAGGGTAATCTCCGCAAATCAGGAAGCAACACAAGGTAGCAGAATACAAACAACCTTAAAACTGACCAATCTGAACTGGAAAAAGGCAGAAATAAATAATATTCCTAAAAACACATCTACAGGAATAGATGGAATTCCGACCAAGATGATTAATGAACTCGGTCCAAAGAGTAAGGAAACATTGTTAAAAGCTTTGGAAACAGTCATAGCGAATAAGCAAATTCCGGACAGCTGGCGGCAGAGTAAAATGAATTTGATTTATAAAGGGAAAGGAGAAAGGATGCACATAAAATCCTACAGGCCAATTACCATAACATCTGTAATGTACAGGTTAGCCATGCAGGCGGTGAAATTAAAGGTGCAAGCATGGGTTGAAAGTAACAAGATACTCGGAGAACTTCAGAACGGTTTAAGAAATGGTAGGCGCTTAGATGATTGCCTGTTCGTGCTTACCCAATGCATCGAAATATCTAGAGTGGAAAATAGACCTTTGTACTTGGCCTTCCTGGACATAAACGGGGCGTACGACAACGTAAGCAGGGAACTCCTGTGGAACATATTAAAAGAAGAAGGTATCGGTTATGAGATAATAGAGTTCCTACAGGAAATATACCGGGATAACAAAGTAGAAATTACGTGGGAAGGGATAAGAAGTACGGAGGATGTCAAAGTATGCAAAGGATTAAGACAAGGCTGTCCTCTATCACCGGTGCTGTTCATGCTTTATATGATAAACCTGGAACGGAAGATGCAAGACAGTATCCTAGGTTTTAACCTGTCATACAGATTAGGTGGAAAGGCGGTAGAGCAGCGCCTCCCCGGTTTGATGTATGCAGACGATATCGTGCTGCTATAGGTGAGAGTCTCGAAGAATTGCAAACTCTAGTTAAGTATTGCGGAGACGAAGGGGACGCTCTGGGCTTCAGTTTAAGCGCAGTTAAGTCGGGTCTGATGATTTTCAACGGCTAAACTGATCAGGGTCTTAAAATTCAAGGCCTTGAAATACCTAGAGTAGCAGAATATAAATATTGGGAGGTATGGATAAACGAAGGATTGGCATACATTGGAAAGCATGAGCAATCACTTGAGGCCAAAGGGCGAAGGAATGCTGGGATAATGAAGCATAAGGCATTGTGGGGGTACAATAGGTATGAGGTATTGAGGGGTATTTGGAAAGGAATTATGGTGCCCGGACTTACTTTCGGAAATGCGGTTTTGTGCCTAAAATCAGCGGTACAGTCGACATTAGAAACAAATCAGAGATCCGTTGGACGATTAGCACTATGTGCCCACGGCAAAACTACAAATGAGGCGGTACAGGGAGATATGGGCTGGGCATCTTTCGAAGTACGGGAAGCTCATAGTTAAATATTATATGAGGAATGCCTCAGGAAATTGGACAGTAACAGCTAAAGTATTTAAATACCTGTACCTAAAAAGCGTTGACTCACAATGGAGGAAAAGAACTAGGAAACTAACTAGTAAGTATGCTAGTAACAAGGACGGAGAAATAAAGAGCATTAAGCAACAGGTGAAAAACACAGAAGGTAAAAATTGGATAAATTCGATGAAAAAAAAAACAGTGTGTGGAATTATACCGAAAGTGGAAAATGGAGATCAGGAAGGAAGATTTCTCTGATAACTCAAGAGGCAGTGCCCTACTTTTTGAAGCTAGATCAGGGCGCCTTAGAACACGCAGCTACAAAAAGAAGTTTAACAATGGAGATGACGCATGTGCTGTATGTGGAAACTCCAGTGAAACAATTGACCATATTATACTGGAATGCAATGGTATCCATCCGGAAGTTGATGCAGGCGCAATCACTGTTGCTGAAGCTCTGGGGTTTAGAGATAATAGTGGCCGGGTGAATAAACCGGCGGTGGAAACTAGCAAAAAACGGCTGGAAGATTGGTGGCTTAAAAGCAAAGTGACATAATGTTAGTAATGTAGGAGCAAAATTTAATAAATAGAATGATGGTTTAGTTAACCATTCTAAATCAATAATTAAGATATATGGAGAAAAATGAGCATGATAGCTACTGCTACCACCCCGTTTCAAAGGGGACGCTCCTATATTCCATTCCATCCACCCGTCACGCTAGGAGAATAAATGGGGCTGTGGCTCGGCTCAACGCAGTAGTCGGAGCGCAACCTTACAGTATGTCGGATGATGCGTATAAAGCGCATAAGGCCCAATTAAATGGGAAACAAAAAATGAATTAAGCTACTAGAAGCAACCAGAAGCAACCAACAGCAGAATCCGTGCTTTCGCACTACTACAATGTAGATTCTGCAGTGCTCTATTTTTTTAAAACTACGAGGACCACAGTTTGAATTTAAATGTGTGAAAACATGCCACAACTAACAATATTATAGTGTAGTTCAGAGCACAGCACTAAGAAGTACCATTCTAGGTCGAGCTCAGTCAGGGCATATAACAGTCTTAAATCAGCAATAATCGTAGTTGTAGATACAAAATATTGGCAACTTCGGTTCATTATGGACGTCGTCCAAGGACTCTACAGACTAGCTAAAAAGAACATTTCCAAAGCATCATGATCATACGGCGCTGCAATGTGATATGTATAGAACGTGATGTGAAATTAAGTCCCTTTGTCTGCCCCGCAGGGGGCACCTATTAAAGCAGGTGTTTGTGTGTTTTGTGCGACACCACGGACCCCGAGCACCCACGCTTAGCCGTGCGTGGCATCGTCGTGTCTGGGGAAAAGGGGATCCTGGTGGTTGAGCCGATGCCGAGTGTTTGGACCTTTAAGGCCCCTCGGCGGAGGCAACACACCACTTTGGCCCACGCTTCCCATAGACGGCACCTGCGGGCTGACCCACCCGGGGGAAATCGGCAGTCGCCTTTTCCTGTTCTCCCCTCCATCTTTCACTTTCCTATTTTCTTTCTTAGAACTGTCCTGTCCTCTCTTACCTTCTTCATTTCTTCCTACTTCCAGGCGGCGAGGGTTAACCTTGTGTGGCTAGCTACCCTGAGTTACGCCATATTGGGTTATAGTTACGGTGTACAGCTGGCGTGGGCAGGAATTGACAATTTCTGTCCCGTCCCCTCGTTGGGCTCCATGGTGGGTGGCTGGCACTGCAGCCGAACAGTATACTTTTTTATGGCATCTAAACTCCTTAACCCCGATCGTCCTCCTTCTAAAAGGGGGCGCACCGAGACCACCATGTTCTTCTCAAAGAACATAAACAACTTTCCTCGTTTCCACGTGGTCCACAGTGACCACGAGGAAATCACTGCACGACTTGTGTCCCCATTTGTTGTTTCCCGAACGTTGACTGAGGCCATTGGCCAGGGCTATAAGACAAAGAAACTTGGAAACGGTGACCTGCTACTAGAATTAATATACAACCATCAGTATCAGAAGCTAAGTGCAGTCGAATCATTTGGAGAAATACCGGTGCAGATTAGCCCGCACCGATCACTAAACACTGCCCGAGGAGTCATCTCTGATGACGACCTTAGGTACGTGAGTGAACAAGAACTTCTTGAAGGCCTGAAGGAACAAAATGTAACAGATGTTTACCGGATAAAAATCATACGAGATAACAAAGAGATAGAAACAAAGCACATTGTACTCACCTTTGCTGCAAGCACTCTCCCAGAATCTGTAGAAGTAGGCTACACAAAGATAAAACTGAGGCCCTACATCCCTAACCCACGCCGTTGCTTCAAATGTCAGAAATATGGCCATGGCTCTCAGAGTTGCCGTGGCCAACTCACATGTGCAAAGTGTGCCTCGCACGAACACTCTACAGACAACTGCGAAGAACAGCCGCTTCTCTGCTCAAACTGTGAAGGTAACCACCCAGCTTATTCACGCTCATGCCCGTGCTGGAAAAAAGAAAAAGAAATAATTACACTGAAAGTCACCGAAAACATATCTTACGGAGAGGCACGAAAGCGGCTTTCTCTTCCTCAAAAGCCACACTACTCCGTTGTGACGCAGCAGGACGCGGCATCACAGCGGTCGTCGGCACCTGCCCAGGAAGCACACAGTTCTTCCAGGGCAGCGCCACCTGCGCCCTCGGTAGAGTCAGCTAGCGCTACTCCACCACCACACGCAAAGCTGGCTGCGCGGACCCCCAGGTCAGCCGGCCCAAAGGCTTCGACCCATGAGTCGAGGCCTAAAACTGACAATCCTGTGCTTTCTGCACAGTCGTCCACCGCATCTGAAGATGCGATGGACACAACTTCTTCACCCCAGCTGCCTAGGCGGCAAAGCTCACTGGAGCGAAAAAGAAGGGGAAAAATCCCAATAACAGGTCCCAAGGACCTACAAACCTAAGTTTAAACTTGTCCCCTAAATAACTTTTAATTATGGCGCTCCTCATTTATTGGAACTGTCGAGGACTCTTTAAAAATTTAGATGATATATATGAAATTCTTGCGGACTATCAACCAAACATACTTTGTCTGCAAGAAACCCATTTAAAACCAGCAGACTCAAATTTCCTTAAGCAATATAATATATTCAGGAACGACAGGCAAGGCAGCTCTCACTCCTCTGGTGGCGTTGCCATTGTAACACAAAAATCAATCCCCTCTCGAAACATCTCACTCAACACAGACTTAGAGACAGTGGCAATCAGAAGCTTAGTTTATGGTAAAATAACAACGGTATGTTCCCTGTATATTGCTCCAACTTATAAGCTAAGTAGCGAAATTTTGAAAAATTGATTGATCAACTTCCGGAACCTTGGTTGTTGGTCGGACACTTTAATGCTCACCACCCATTATGGAGATGTACAAGAACGGACTCCCGAGGTGTTCTAATCGAAAAATTCTTATTGTCCTCGGGATCATGCTTACTAAACACGAAACAGCCAACTTACTACAATATAGCACATAACTCTTACACATCCATAGATCTAGCCATTGGCTCCTCGATGTTCCTGGCAGCTACAGAGTGGACTGTCATTAACAACCTATACGGAAGTGACCATTTTCCGATCTTAATAAAATATACTGGGAACGGAAATGAAAATGTGTCGAATCCCAGAAAATTCAAAGAAAATGCAGCCAACTGGAAGATGTTCAGGGAACACTCATCACTGCCTTGTTCATCCATTAGTGGTCTAGATGTAGATGAAACTCAGCGCTTGATAACACCGCACATTATAGAAGCTGCAGAAAAATGCATCCCACAAACGTCAAGTAAGCCACGAAACAAACGAAGACCCTGGTGGAATGCAGAATGTAAGACTGCTCGTGAAGCTCAGAACAAGGCATGGTCGAACTTGCGACGACACCCCACTGCCGAAAACCTAATAGCCTTTAAGCGAGCAAAGGCAAATGGTAGGCGTGTTCGACGCATCTCCAAGCGAGAAAGCTGGGCCTCGTTCCTTTCGTCTGTGAACTCTTATACTGACGCACACAAAGTCTACAACAGAATAAGAGCACTCAAAGGATATAACACTCTCACACCTCTTGTCAGCACTAGTGGCGACACACTAGAACATCAAGCAGACACACTAGGGAAACACTTTGAATACATATTTAGCTCGGCACACTATACAGATTCCTTTCTGCGGCACAAGGTGACCGAAGAGAGTAAACCTATACATGATAAGAGACCATGCACAGGAGGGTACATAGCCCGTTCACACTACAAAAGCTGAAGAGTGCACTAGACACATGCAAGAACACAGCAGCTTGTGCTGACAGGATCACATATGCAATGCTCAGGCACCTCCATGTGGACACCCTCGAAACCCTACTCTGCCTGTATAATAAAATATGGGCCACAGGACGCTTTTCTCAAGGATGGAAGGAAGCAATCATTGTCCCGATATTAAAATCTGGCAAAGAACCCACACTTGCAGCGAGCTATCGGCCCATCGCCCTAACCAGTTGCTTATGCAAGCTTTTCGAAAAAATGGTAAACCGTCGTCTTGTTCACTTCCTAGAATACAATGGCCTTCTTGACACAAACCAAGCTGGTTTTAGGGCTGGGCGATCAACAGACGATCAGCTCATTGCATTTGAGTCCTATGCAAGGGATGCTTTTGTACACAAACAACACTGTCTATCTGTCTTTTTCGATCTTGAAAAAGCATATGATACCACATGGCGATATGGTATTATCCGCGACCTCTTCTCTCTCGGTATCACAGGGAACATGTTGAACACGTTAAAAAGCTACTTGTCTGAACGAACCTTCAAAGTTCGTGTTGGCAATACATACTCGAAGCTGTTTATACAGGAAAATGGTGTCCCTCAAGGTGGTGTCCTCAGCTGCACGCTTTTTATTGTCAAAATGAACTCGCTAAAGGGCGTGCTGCAAAGAACCATCTCTTATTCTTTATATGTCGATGACGTCCAGATAAGTTTCAAATCTTGCAGCCTGGCCATCTGTGAACGCCAGATTCAACTAGGCGTCAACAAACTGTCTAGATGGGCTAACGACAATGGGTTTAAGTTTAACTCTGCAAAGACCGTCTGCATGCTTTTCACTAAGCAGCGTGGCATTAGACCTGAGCCCAACATTACACTGAGTGGTCAGAGCCTTGCAGTTCAAAAAGAACATAAATTTCTCGGTGTAGTTTTTGATGAAAAGCTTTCCTTCATATCACACATAAAACAGCTGAGATTAAAATGTCTGAAGGCAATGAACCTGCTAAAAATTCTGTCCCACCAGTCCTGGGGCACAGATCGTGACTGCCTCTTGAGCCTTCTGAACAGCGTAGTTTTGTCTCGTATTGACTATGGCTCAATGGTTTACGGGTCAGCATCACCTTCTGCCCTAAAAATGCTCGATCCAGTGCACCACCTTGGCCTTCGCCTTGCCACAGGTGCTTTTCGAACTAGCCCAATTGCTAGCCTCTCTATGTTGAGGCTAACCGATGGTCATTACAGCAAAGAAGACAATTTACTGCTGTAAGATATGCTACCAAAATATTGTCTCAACTGGACCATCCTTGTCGCCGGCTCCTGCTTGACACGGCTAACACAGAACTTTTCACAAGAAAACCGTCACTAACACCACCATACCCAATAAGACTAGCCACTCATATTGAATATCTGGACATCCCGGTTGGCAGCCTCCATACAACTTCCATAAAAGACTTCATCGCTCCGTGGGAAATGCACGCTGTTAATTGCGACCTAAAACCTAAAGTGAAAACAAGAACGGGGAATGTCGGCAATCTTGCCTCAAAGAGAACTGAATTAAAACTAGTTGACAGAGACAGTCATTTGCAACCAAACGTGTCAAACAGTTTCTGTAACAAAGTCATATCATAGGAGACACAACTTCAAAGAGACTGGCATGGCTTGAAAGAAAAAAACCAAATGCATAGCACACTCGATCAAATAGCTTTGCAACAGAAGTTTGCACGGTCACTAATTGTTCTTGAGATTAGCGACAGTATATATATATATATATATATATACTGCAAACCAGTCCTCGCCATATGCAGATTAGACTATAAACAGACCTCTGAAGCCACATGTTTGATGAATTGCGAAGTAAAGTAGACATCACAAGCTGTAATGAATTTGCGAGAACTTCAGGGAAATTCAGATAATTAATATTAGAACGAGTGATAGACGACCCGCAGCCACTGCAAATCGAAGCTGTGCCTATCATCAGTTTCTGGTATTAAAATAATGTGGCTTTTAGTGATTGTTGTGGCAAAACCTAATGCTGTTTTCCAATATTTGTAGTAGAATAGAGGAAAACGCAGATTTGAATGCCCTTCAAACTTCCCCTTAAAATAATGTGGCTTTTAGTGATTGTTGTGGCAAGACCTAATGCTGTTTTAAAATATTTGTAGTAGAATAGAGGAAAACGCAGATTTGAATGCCCTTCAAACTTCCCCTGAAGGGACCTGAGGTCCCGGAGGTTTTGGCGGATTTCGGAGAAGACCTGCAAAAAGCGATTTTTAACGCCTCGCATTAAAAATTTGACTCTCTCACCTTCGGTCACGTTAGGGTCGTCGCGGTGAAAGAGGCGCTTCATCTCCTCAACTTACGCCAAGACTTGCTCGTTAGGGAGTTGAACTCTTGATTGGAGGAGTGCCTGAGCTCTTTCCTTTCGGACAGAACTTGCAAAGGCAGTCAAAAACGCTTCCTTGAAAATCTCCCAATCCTTCATAGCTTCCTCATGATTTTCGAACCAAACTTGGACATGTCTTTGAAGAACAAAGTAGGCTTACTGGAGTTTGCGGCGTCGTTTCAGCCGTTGAATTCTGCCACACGGTTGAAAAGGTTCATCCAGTCTTCCGCATCTTCACTGTGTAATCCTTGGAAGATGGGGGGCTCCCTGGGCTGCACGAAGACGACTGGTGCTGTTGACTGGGCCATTTCCATAGTTGATGCATTTCCGGAGTCGAACGGGGTCAGGCAGCAGACCGTGCTCGGGTTGTAGGCCATGGAGTCGACGGCTGGCTCGATGACCTGTAGGCTGGTCTTCCAGGGCGAATGAAAAACGCTGAGGTCTTCACTTGAAGGATCAAGGACAGCACCTCCACCAGATGTCACGTGGTGGCGACAAGGTCAATGACACAAATGAAGAGTTGATGATTGCACTGAAGAAACTCTTTATTGGGCTGACTTGCGCCCGCAAAAGAACTCAGCAACTCGGCGGCGGCGATAGCAACAAACGGGCTCGTCGATCGTCGAACAAAGAATGCCCGTCACACTAGTCAACGCTAAATTTAAAGGCTGCTCAGAACAATCTAGATAACGTCGCAAACTGCTACTAGTACACCCTGGAACATTGTAGAAACATACGAGAGTGATCGGGATCTTCGACACAGATCTCGACGCTGCGTTCGCGACAAAGAAAATTATCGCAACAACGAGCATGAACAATCACGGGATTCAAAATTGAGAAGCGCGCCAGAATAACAATGATAAGGCCGCATTCCAGCGGCTGTCGAACAAGAACAAATAAAAATTTAAACAATTCGCAGCAATCTGCATTCCCCGACTCCCTTAAGGTTACGGGGCTGCTTCTTAATGGGCGTTCGTCTTCCTAAAATGGCTTAATCATAGTTCAAAATGTATCGCTGGTGTCAAGGGTGTTAGTTAGGCACCCATTTAACGAGTTGGGCTACGTCATACTTATTAATGTGTTTTTGATGCTTAATGATGGGCTATGATAACATTTGAAATAAATTAATAATTAGAATAATAAACATAAATCGAAAACTGAAATATTGAGTCTCGCCTAACTTTATTGCGGAACTTGAGCGTCTTTCAAATTTTAATCACAGTTCCCACCATTCAGCCCGCGGACCTCTTTTCATATGGCGCCCGCTGGCTTCCATAACCTCTTCCCGCTCGAGCTTGGTTGGCTGTTTTCTGTATACAGGATGGTATGCGTGTGCATGTCCTGTGTGAAAAAAAAAATCCGTTTTAATCCCTATAGTGAGCGGTAAAGTACTGGAAGATATCGCACACATCAAAGACCTGCGGTGCTCAGCGAGGCGTTCATATAGCTGTCTCTCGAGTCACTAACAATTATTTGCTGGTATGCTCCTCTGCTGTATTGCGTTTGAATTGTGGTCTCTTTTTCGCGCCCTCAATATGAGCCTCCCGCGTTTATCAACACGCCCTATCTTTAGTTCTTGAATACATTTCTTGTGCAACGGACTGCTTCCCATTTGTAATGCATAAAAGTGACAACTCCGCGCTTTTGATTGCGCTCTAGCAGCATGCGTTTGACGTTTAAGGGCGTCGTCTCGGCAAGCTGCAATATTACAGCTTGGCCTTTCCGACGTCCTAGCTCTGTGCCAGTGGCTGAAATCACCTCACGGTCACGCAAGATGGCAACCGCATTATATGTGCTCAGACTGGCAGAGCCGGGCACGTCTTAGAAAGCTCGCCTGGACGTTCACTGTGAGCAGGAAAGGAATAACCAGGCATCAGCTTTAGCTTTAGCATCGCTACAGCTTCATGAAACTGAGATTTTATTCGCTTCATTTTTCCGCGACATATTTGAAGCCTCATTCCGCTTTAAATACACCGTCGGTGAGCACAAACACATTCGCAAGGCACAGCTGAATCGGGGATTCACATGCATAATCGGGTGTAATTATATATATATATATATATATATATATATATATATATATATATATATATATATATATATATATATATATAAATATATATATATATATAAATATATATTTATATAAATATATAAATATATATATATATATATATAAATATATATATATATATATATATATATTTTCGCCAATCTGTTAAAAAATAGCTATACTCCCATGCAGGAGTGCAGTGAATAGTTGCGTGGAAGCGCTGTGAAGTATCATTCATTTCGAGGGAGGTGCGGATTTCCAGAACAATGGTCTTGGCAATTTGCTCATGATTGAATTAAAGTGCCCAAATACAGATTGTAACCGAATGTTGTTTGTTGTGTTCTGTTCTGCATGACGCTTGATGAAGAGATGGGCTGTACAAGGGCAGCGGTCATCTCAGTATCGGACATCAAAGTACCTTTAGCCTTTTGTCTAAGGACATACGCAGGGATGATTAGAAATGTGAGCAGAATGCTCGTATTGTACTGTAGATAGTAGAAAAATATCAGCTGTACTTTTAAACAGAAATGTAGGCTTGAGGCTTACCTCATTGTGCTGCACTACAGTCTCGTCTCGGGTAAATTCACGTGACACAAAGTGGTTCGCCTTCATAAAGATATCCGACCAGCTTTGAAGGGTCAATTATCAGGGGTCTGCTGTGTTTAATATCAACAAAGTCTGCTAGCTCTTATTTGTGTTCCGAGCTCTTTCACACGGGGTAGAACATAGCTGCTTGAAACCTTCTACGCAAGATGTGCGTTGTAAAATACTGAAGAAAATAAGAAAAGAGTACATGACCCTACATGATTGCCGACAAGGGCAAACATATGCAAAAACACAACTTGGGCCAAAACACTACCGCACATCGAAGTCCTCAAAAATCATGCAGGGGCCTCCTTCGGAGTGAAAAAAAACAATTATGAGAAGAGGAATCAAACTAAGGCATGCACTACGGAGAGATGTTTGGCTTTCTCCAACTTTCGTTCCGTCGGCCCATCTTCCGATAAAAAATACTCTCATAAATTCAATTCCATACTAACGAAGAAGGTCTCTTATTTCTAGCTACAGAGGCTACAGAACAAGCCTTGACCAGAATGATAGCAACGGTGTTACCACTATCTCTGCCTTCTCTCTGAAGCAAGGTATGCTTAGGTAATGTTTTTGATTTCACAGCCAAAGGAAGCGGAATAAGAGCTGCAATAAATAAACGCTGACAGTTGGCACCTAGATTAGCCCGATGGTTCCTTTCTATCTAGAGGAATGTGCCGAAACAATAATGCGCAGTGAATAGCTCAAAACCAAAAACAAGTAATAACAAGTAATAAATTTTACATTTCGTGTGCTGCAATCAGCCGCTTAGCAGTTTTTCCATGCTCCCGTAAGAGTACCAAATAGGCAAAACGGTTCGTTAAGAGTCCAGTGTGGGGTTAAGTGCTCGGTCTATTGGTTACTGGTTGTGTGCACATTTAGACAGGTATGGTCAAAACAAGTTCAAGACGAGTACCGTTAGACGCTTCAAGAGCTTTCATTTCGTCTTGAGAGCCTGACGGTACAGACACTTAGCCGTCTTATGCCTTCCTAGAATAACCATACATCGGTAAAGCTAAGTGGCACCGATAAGCGTATTTTTCTTTGGATTGCTTAGATTACGCGTTATTGCAGGTGCAACTGTGCACAGAGATTTTCTCAAGATTAAGGACGATACGAATATGTGTGGCGCTGATTAGAAAAAAAAGCTTATGGAAGTCAAACAAAAGAGCTTACATAACAAGCGCTCTCGTGTACCCTCGTTTCTTCTGGTCCCTTTTCTATTCGGCGCTGATAGTTATTTATGTATGAGCATGTACCAACTCTTCAACTGAGCACTGATGACGTCGAAATGCACTGCTCAGTTTTGTGCAAAACATTTAAACACTTCTTTATTGTGAAGAAATAAGAGAAACGATGCAATTACGAAGTTAGTAACCATGTTCGCCAGAAAAATAAAGCCACTTCACAAAACAAAAATTAAGATAACAATAGGGACGCCTGGCTAAACGCCAAAACCTGTACCAACCGACATGGCAGTTCACATCCCCGCAAGGATAATGGCACAAGACATAACTACTAAACAATACGGCGTTTGAATGAAGAGGTCATTGAAGCCTCAGGTCTGAAAGTGAGCCGGTGGAGTTATTAGTCAATATATTGGCGAGTTAATATTAGCTATATGGCCTATTTGTTCCGCAGAGGTAAAAATGAATATTAGCGCATACCAAATTTCAAAAATGGGCCCTTTTTAATGGCTTCAGCTGCATGCCACTTATAAATGCGCATTGTTTTCATGTACCTGCGACTCTCAAAAGTATAAACTGTGCCGAGAAATTACAAACGCCGTCTATAAAAAAAAACATCTTAGACAGGAAACTGCTCTCGTTCTGGGAGAATTCTTGCGCAGCGCAGGTGGAGGAAACCTAATATATATTAAATACGGAGCCGCAATAGAACCTCGCATCCAATGCAAAAAGTCGACTTCGAGAACAAGAACTATAGGCAGCGCGGCTCTTCAAGGAACAAACGCGGAATTTTAAATAAAAGGCAAGGTTAACAAAAAGTTTTATATCTTAGTTCAAGGCATCAATTTGCAGAAAGCAGTAGCCTTGATAAAAAGAAAAAGAATAGTCTTATGAGGCGTATAAAAGTTTTGCGTCATGATGTAGTGCTCATTAAACAAGCTGCAGTATCTGTAAATTTACGGAAAACAACACACAGACGAGGATCAGGGCGGTGAGAATTTTGAGAGAAACTGAAGGGCTCCAAATAGGGCCACCTTCAAAAATAATATTAATCTTATTGAAGAGTCATCTTTCTGCGCAACTCACTCTTTTCAACAGCATTGTATGAGGCCGTTCTATTCCAGAGGCAATGATCATTATCTTGTATCCGAACGCAAGTGCCCGTGTCACCACTGGCAATGCTCGAAGTAGTTTCTTGGGCTAACGGCACCTAGCTCTAGCTATCCCGATAAAATCTCTTTTTCGCGCATCATTTGGTGCCCTGATTGTCACTATAGAAAGCTGACCGGTGGTGCAATAGAAAAATATCGGCTTTCATTTCTTCCTCCATTGCCCTTACTTGCTCAATTTAGCGTGTCGCTAGGGGCCGCACATTGCAATTGATAGCCCTCTCGAGATCGCGTCTAACGCTATCTGTTCTCTTCAACTGTCCCATTTCTCGAACGAATAAACGCTGCTGCTAAGTGAATGCAACGCCTCCTTTATGGCTTTGTATCAACTCTTAAAATTTTACCCCACCCTCCGTGGATTATATAGTGATCATCAGTGCATTATTCACCATTTTTTTTTATTTCGCGCGATGCGAATGAATAGAACACGCGGTAATTATAACAAGCAAAGTGCGACAGCTACCATTGTTATTCATAAACAGGAAAAATAAATCCCAGGAAGAATTTCTCTTGTTTATTTTTGTTGCTCACCAGCACAACCACTTGCCCGTGAGCTAGCCAACAAGATAAGTAGGCATCTCCGCGCTATGCGAAGCCAGTGTACGTTCAAAGGACTCTGATAGGAAATATAATTTGCAAAGAAGTGAAAGAGATGCCAATGTCACCGAAAAGGAACCTTGTATGGCCAAGGAAATACTATAAAGGGAAATACTGGTCTAGCCATTACCGACCGTTTTGTCACGTAAATTAGTTCCTTCGGTGCCAATTTTTTATCCAAGATTCCAGAAGCTACGCGGCACTGCCATTGACTTCGATAGAGTGAAGACACGTATTTTCCATAAGTTTTTCGAAAGCTGGAATATTTCTAAATTCAGTTTCACCTGCGGGAAATGTGTTTCTGCTGCCGAAAAGTGTAAGCTTAGGCAGAAAGAGCATCATATACGTCTTATTACCTTAAGCAGATCTTGATCCCTGTGCCTCTTCAATAATACTGAAATTACAGCAAATCCGCTTTACTCTGGCGCCTTTGCCAAACTGCCGAGCGAACAGTCTTACCGACCACTGTCAACAAACTACAAAGAAAAGCTCCAGAACGATTGAAAATGTAAATATTGGCGATACACGAGAAAGAAAAGAAAAGGGTATACTTATTTTCCACTTCCACCAGCTAACCAGGAAGCTGCTATTGGTGCTCTGGGATTATGAAACCGAAGGACACATTCAGTTTAATTGCAAACACGACCTTAGATTTGAAATCGCCGAAGCCACACGCTGAAGCGTTTCACGCAGACGTCATTAGTCGGGGCAGCAGTGTATCATTATGCAAGGGAAGTCTGTTTGCCGCCTTATGCAGGCATCTAGTGAGAAGTCAAGCTAAGATGAAACGCCGCCTAACACTTTGAACTCGCTTTTACTACCGGGTCCGAAATTAAAACTTATTTAATTACAGTCATGTTAGCACACTGCTAAGATTATAATTTGGGGAAGAGACTACGCAATGTCCATATATATATAATGTCTATATATAACAGCCATACCCGTTCTTAGAGTTCTTATTCGGGGCCAAGTTGGTAGCATGCTTGTCTGGTGGCTGATTGTTCAAGGGTTCAAATTTTGAATGCAACATATGGGAGCTTTAGTTTACGTAAAACCAAATGTGTTTGTGATTTTAAGTTGACAGAGGCACATGCTAACCTTTATTAACACCTGACGTCCTACATTAAGTTATTTTTCTTTCAAACATTTATGTGCATGCGAGCAGTAGGTTTCTGGACTAAACGTTGGTATGACGTAAATATTTCTCCTGAACCATTATGTGTTATTTTGACTCAACAATCGACCGCCTTTTTTAATAAAATGTCTTGAAGCCATCGTATCTAAATTATATATCCACCACGTTGAAACAAAAATGTAAATTAAGCAAATGTCATTCACGAGTAGCCATGATTATGTGACCAAAAAAACATTTGCTTACTTTCTAGGCGGGGCTGCGGGGAAAGAAGTAGAATAAATTCATAATTTCAATTTATTTGCTCTTGAAAAGGTTTTACAAAAGCGGGTCATAAATACATTTGGGCCCTTAACAAGTTGCTGGTTTGGGCCCGCGCAATAAATGGACAAAACCTCACGCAGGCAGCAGGAATAAGAAATTGTGTACACATTTGCGAACGTAAACATATCTACTACACAATTAATTCACTTGCTGAATACATCACGTGATATGTGGCGAGTAAAAGAAGCGATACATCAATAGCGGACAAACAATAGATCCTCACGATGACGGAATGGACAGGAATGATGAATGGGGAGAGATTAGAAGCCTCATTTTATCTTTTGCGGGGTCTAGACCGCTTTACAATGTTCCCCTTGCGAAGATCGCCCATGAAAAGGTCACCCCTGGACTTCTGAAATATTCGTAAATCGGGACAGGAAGAGGAGGTCTGAGGGCTCCTTTTAGGCGACTAAATATTCATGCGTTATTTTCCAGTGCTTACTTGCTGCACACCATAAAATAAGAAAAATGGCGTTTCTCCGCAACGCCGTCTTCGTGAGCGCCCTACCGTCGATTCTGCTAATTATATTTTCTTCTGAGCCATTCCGGACCATGTGAGTGCCGTCCGACAATCTATTCTTGATTATTTAATGAATTCGCATCCGCTCGCTTCCGAACGCGCCAAATTTATCGACATCAGGTAATGGTTTATAAGAGAAAAGAAATCTGGAATGCGTGCAAGAGATATGTATGCTGTTACTGCCTCTAGAAATGACAAAAAAAGTTGGCTGTGGTTTTGCTATGGTTAACCGTAGCTGAATTGCGAAAGCAACATCTGCATGCCTACGCTCGTGGCCAAATGAAGAGTCGGATGCGTAGGTCCGCTCACTGGTGTTAGGTCATTTTTATTGCACAGCTGTTCGCACACAGAACACGCACGTGAAACGGCAGTGAAACTCTCGTGTGGGTGACACGTGCTCGCCCACTTTGAGTGCAAAGATTGCGTGCCGACCCCATTCGATATTTCCAGGCTCAAATATTAAACAGGCTAAAGCCCTATTTTTTTCATTTCTCGAAACGTTCAGCGCGCTCTTCATTCGTTTCTTCTGCACGCCGTTTCGTTAAGGTTTCGCTGCGCTTGCCATTTGTGGCTACGGCATACGAGTGTGGAGCGAAAACTTTGGCTGCGGGCGATCGAGCATTCCTTCAAACACAACCAGCGGTACGTAGAACGTATCATATTTCAACGGCGTTTTAGGTGGCGGTGGTGGAAAAGGCGTTTATTGCATATAAATATGAGGGGCACCTAAGCTCCGCCTTTACGGTTATGACGCAATAGCGTGGGCTACTAGCCACATGTAAAGCTCCACTTTAACCAAGCAATATGAACATGTCTTAGTGGCCTATAGGTGTAACGTGAATACCGTGGTCTTGGAAGGCTGACTCTGACATAACCGTCCCGTATGAGACGAGATACCCAAGTTTGGCAGCTCCTGCCATTTGCGGCTACGGCATACGAGCATACTCGACGAGCCTAGCTGGCGGGCGTAGTGTTGTTTTCGCAACAAAACACAGAAATTCTTACGGGACTCGAGACATCCCCGGAAAGTTCCGTATTTCCGACACATCCAGGATCGAACAACGAATTAGTGCCTCTTCCAGACGAGAAACAAAAGGATGACGCCGCTCGGCACCAAGGAGTAGACCTCGGAACAGAACTGATATTTAAGCGCTGAGCCGCCAGAGGAACGTACGTGGTTAGAGCGAATATTTCGACAACGCCTCTGCGGTGTCATCAATCTTGCTGCATATTGAAAGCCAACCTGAGTAGGAAGAGTCAAAAATATAAATGACTAAAACTTATTGGTGCTCATTGTGAACAAACAAGGAAAAAAGCGGTGGTTGTTGTTTAATTTTTGGCTAATATATACGGCAATAAACCAACTCCTGTAAAGCGAAGCTGACCTTCCATGCTGAAGTTCACTCGCGACAGAGGGGCGTAATAGTTGTGAATGTCTGAATTCAGCATTGCTTACAACTCTGAAGAAAGCAAATGAAATAAGGTTTTTTAGCAGTGACCGGGGACTTGATAACACTACACCAATTTATTTAAATGAGCATCTCTGTGGGGCACAAAAGAAACTTCTCTGAATGAGTGTGAAAACGAAGTATGAATGCAAATGGAAGTCGACTTGCGCTAACAACGGTAAAATGTTTCAAATGCTTATATCTCACACATATCTTAGGAAAGGGACCTTGTGAAGTTAAGTTGTTATGACCGTTAAATAGCAAAGACGAGCTCTGATGACACTGGTAGCCCACAACTAAGCTCTGGTCACCCTGGCAGTGCTCTAGAATATAGATACAGTTTCAAAATGAAATGCCATGATCTTTCAGTTGCTGCACCTCCTCAGACCTCAACCTCAGCAGCTTTTGTTTCTGTTTTGTACCTAAACGCTCGTTCTGCCAGAAACAGAAATGAGTAAATACTTGTTTTCCTTAAACAATTCCCTCTTGACCTTAAAATCCTTATGCTAACTAAAACTTCATGTAATAACGGTACTGAAATGCTAGACCAGGTACAAAAACTTCGTTATTATTTGCCCAAATAGACGAGGAGGAGGTGTAGCTATTTACATTGATACACGTCGAGATGTTTGATTCCTGCATTTTGTACAGGGAATGAAAAATAAGAAGTTCTTACATTAAAAAATTACTCTCAAATAATTGTGGTAGTGTACCGACTACTCAAAGGTAAAATTGCAAACTTTATAGTCTTCTTTGAAAACATTTTAAATTGTGTTGTAAAAACATGTAAATTGTAAACTGCAGTTAAAATGTGGAGCAGATTCTAACATAGACATGTTAAAAGACAGCATCACTGTAGATGAATTCCCCGCCGTAATTCAATCAACCGCTTTGATTAATTTGATAACATCACGAACTCGCACACATTGTGTCATTGAGTCCGGATCTCTTAATTTAAAATATTTAATCAATTGTGTCTGATAATGAAATAATCGCTAATGAAATTAGTGACCGTTGTCTTGTCTTCATGTCTTAAGGACAAACCAAATACAGACACCCTCCAAGCCAGTTCCAGAAAATCCCGTGTGTTTCAGACGAAGCTCTCGCATGTTTTGAATATGACGTCAGTGCACAAGATTGGCTCTCTTCAACAGAAAAGATGCCTATAATGCCAATTCGTAGTTTATCAGAGTCTTTACAGGACTATGTGCTAAGAACTTTCCTTTTAAAAACTTTAAGCAATCACACCGATCAAAAATGCTTGGATCACACCCGAGCTCAAACGAATGATAATGGGTAAGAACAAGCTGTATCATATCTTTTTAAAAAATCGGTCTCCAGTTGAAATCATATTTGTAAGCGCTTCTTTAACACGCAACGGACATTTGAAAGAAGGAACACATATGTGTTCCTTCTCCCTATTCTTGTGTTCCCGTTCATATGTATTCCCTCTTCTTTGTAATGTCGTTTGTGTAATAAAGAATAAAGAATAATAAGAATACCGGTCTGGACGAGTCTTCAGCTGGAGTGAAGATTGCTGGAAAACGTATCAACAACCTTAAATATGCGGATGATACCACTTTAATGGCAGAAAGTGAAGTGGAACTCAAGAGACTTCTGATGCGCGTACAAGAAGAGAGTGAGAAGTTTGGGCTTAAACTGAACATTAAAAAGACGAAGATCATGGCGTCTTGCCCTATCAAGTCCTGGAGCATCAATGGACAAGAAGTGGAAGCTGTGACAGATTTTCTGTGTTTTGGCGCCAAGATTACCTCGGAAGGAGACTGCAGCCATGAAATTAGGAGACGCCTGCTTCTGGGAAAGAGAGCAATGGTTAGCCTTGACCGCCTAGTAAAGAGCAGAGACATTAGTCTGCCAACCAAGATCCGTATAACCCGTGCTATGTTCTTTCCAGTTGTGATGTATGGATTCGAGAGTTGGACTGTGAAAAAGGCTGACCGCCGAAGAATTGACGGGTTTGAATTGTGGTGCTGGCGAAGACTCTTAAGAGTTCCTTGGACTGCCAGAAGATCAAATCAGTCGATATTGTCGACCGTAAACCCTAACTGCTCATTGGAGGGTCAAATTCTAAAGTTAAAGCTCAGCTACTTTGGTCATCTGATGAGAAGAGAGGAGTCGCTGGAGAAAGATTTGATGTTGGGAAAGGTTGAGGGTCGCCGGAGAAGGGGTAGGCAGCAACGCGATGGTTAGATGGCATTCTTGAGGCGTTGCAGATGAAGCTATGTGATGTTAAGAAGATAGTGAGAGACCGGAAAGCGTGGCGTGACATGGTCCATAGGGTCACGAAGAGTCGGACACGACTGAACGCCTGAACTGAACTGAACTGAACAATCATCATCATCATCAGCTTGGCTATACCCACTGCAGAGCGAAGGCCTCTCCCATAGTTCTCCAATTAACCCGGTTCTGTGCTAGCTGCAACCACTTGACCCCTGCGAACTTCTTAACCTCATCTGCCCACCTAACTTTCTGCTGCCCCCTGCTACGCTTTCCTTCCCTTGGAAAGAGTACCTAACAAATATAATATCAAATACTTTCCAACTCGTCTACGTTTCTGCCTTATTCGGTCTCCAGAGTCGCGGATCTTGTTAAAAAAAAATAAGAAACAAGTTGAATAGTGAGCTCAGATGAACTAAGATAGGTTACTACCAAAAGATGTTCTCTGACGTTGGATTGAAAAATTCGGGCACTGTCTGGAATAATGTAAATAATTTGATGGGTCGCAATACAAATAATGGGCTACCTGAACGACTATTTTATAATATCCATGATCTATATTTAAAGGAACTTGCTGATCATTTCACCCAAAATCAATTAGCCCCCCATGTGCCTGTGATTGAACTACCTGAATGGCCGTTATCCTGTAGTCCCACAGAAAGTCTTTTTCTTGAGCCAACCAATAAAACAGTGGTACACTGAGCCTTCATAAATTTGAATAATAGCAAAGCATTGGACGTAAACAATCTCCAGATAAAACCACTGAAACATGCACTGAATCACTTCGGATTGCTAGACTACGCCGGTCAAGGCGTTCTGGCAACCCCGTAAAGATAATTCAGTTTTCTGAGGCCAGATAGGATCTTCGTGTTAAAATGAACGCCGCAAAAGATTTTTATTTCAAGGCTACATTGCCTAAATTAATGAAAGCAAATCCCCACATGCTCTGGAAGTCTGTTCTACTACCTAGGTCTGCTGCGGATACAGTGATCGTAAACGATGTAGCAGTGTCTTAATCGCTAATAATTGCTTCTGCTTTTAACGACTACTTCCATTCTGTTTTTACAAGAGACAACTAGTAATTGTAGCTTTTGCTTTTGAATCACATTCACCTGTCGGCGATGTGTCATTGTCCACTGAAGGTGTGCTGAACATAATAATAAATTTAGAAGCCAAGAAATTGGGTGGTCCGGACTACATTCCTACTGCATTTCTTTTTTTGTTACTTACTTTGGTCCAGTATGTATATACCTTAGTTATCTTTACGAAATCGCTATCGTCCGGTACACTTCCTTTTTCGTGGAAACTAGCTAAGGTCCTGTCTCTATTGAAATCTTGTTATGTACAATTAATACTGGCCTACAGGCTTATTTCCTTAACAGCGCATTTTTGTGAACTACTGAAGCACGTTATTTTTAAACATATCATGAAACTTCTTGTTACTAATAACGCAGTTAGTGTATTCCAGCATGGCTTTCATCGTAGTTACAGTATCCAACACAACTGACAGAATTCGTACATGATATTTGCAGTTCTATCGACATAGGTAACCAGGTTGACACTATTTTTATAGACTTTGCAAAAACTTTCGACAGAGTTTGGCACCCTAAAATAATGCTCAAGCTGTCCACTATACTACAAAATCCATCCCTTGTTAACTTGATTTGAGGCTTTCTTTGCAACGCTCCCAGTACGTACAATTCATCTCCATCAACTCATCTTTAGCTCATGTCTCATCTGGGGTACCCTAAGAACAGAAGAGTAGTGACTTGGTTCCTCTTCTGTTCCTCTTATATATAAACCTGCCATTTAAAGCTTCAGTAATATTACGCCTGTACCTAGACGACTGCATTTTATATCGAACCATCAAATCCCCAGTAGATCATGTTAGCCTGAACAATTCATTCGCTTATTTCTTGAACAGTTCCAATTCATGGTAAATGAATATTAACATTTCTAAGACTGTCCTTGTGTCATTTTGATGACGTCCGTGCCATTCCATCTTCACATATTCCTATTATGCGGTCAACTTACACAGAGTGTATGAATAGAGGTATCTCGGTCTCCTGCTAACGCACGACATGTCTTGGTCAAAACACATTGATATCATCAGTAGTAAGGTCCTTAAAAGACCAAGATACTCACACCCCACCTTGCGAGCTGCTCCTTGAGAATCTAAGCTCCTGACATTAAAAAACTGTCATTAGCTCGATTCTCGTGTACGCTTGTGTTGTTTGGAATCCATATAAACATTGTGACATTAACAAAGCTAGAATCTGTACTAAAAAAGGCTGTGCGTTTCGTTTGCAGATTTGATATGGAGTTTCGCCCTCTGTTTTTCTTCAACAAATAGGCTTGTGTACACTTGCTGCACGTCGTCATCTTGAATGTCTTAAATTTATGCACCTTTTAGTCAATTCCTTCTTGGTTTTCTTCACTACATAATTATCATATATTTTCTAAACCTTCATCTTTAAGCAGCCACAATGTCTCGAACATTTCCCGCTTTTTCGCACTCACTAAAGTTTTTAAGTATAGTTGTTTCCCTCATACCACTGAAGCTTGAAATTTCTATCAGGCAACATTTGTTCATTGTCATACAGAAATTCTTAAAATCGTGTTCCTAATGTTGTATATTTATATCTATGTTTATTTGTTTTGTACTGTACAACACTCCTACAATAGCCTCGCCGAGGCTGCAGTGTGTAGAAACAAACAAATAAATATATAAATTTGATTGTACCTGTTTTTACGCATATAATTAATTTAGTAATTGAAACGGAAGTTTTCCAACAGGAAATCGAGAAAGTGCGTGCACAGTTTTGTTTAAACGTGGTAATAAAGATTTGATCGAACTGGAGGCCAATATCTGTTATTCCTGTTTTTCTAAGGAATTATAAAAGTAATTTTCTCTCGTCTATACAATTACTTTAATAAAAAGTAAATTTTGTCCAATGTTGAATTTGGTTTCCGAAAGGGAAAATTGATGGGGACTACTTTGTTTTTATTTTTACGGAACCATGATATTTGAAGCCTGTTATTATCCAGCTTTAGGCTCCAGCAACAGCCAAAAGCCTAGTGCGGTTGTCATAACAATAGCTAGCGCAGCAGAATGCAATAGCGCAACAAGGTACATGTTTGCTTCCACATACAGCCTTTACGGTGCTAGTTAGCGAACGATGTGAATCATACAAAAGTAAATACATGCAGACAAATATAACAGGTGCGCACGGAGCTGAAGGCAAATAGTTCATACGTAGAACCGGCAGGCCCCAAGAAGCCGTGTTCATATTATATGCACCTCACGTAGACGCATTCGCACAGTTGCGGGCGGTGAAGGCAGTGATGCAAAAGGAGTCGCTACAGTAGCGCGCCAAATTAAATGACGCTAATGAACACAACAGTAGACAGCAGAACAAAAGTGCGCCGAGTTGCGATGTCACGAGATAGGGGCGAAACGATGCAGCAGGCTTCGAACCATCCCCACCACAGGAGAGCAATCATCCTTGAATCAAACGGGCACCCTGCTAAGCAAGAGAGCAAACGAATGCGCGGTAAATATTCGGGTGCTAAGGCAGTGCTTTCCCGCACAAACTGTCGCTCCAATGAACTCCTATCGTGCTGCAGTAGGCCCTGATTTATTGGCACTGCTGGCGGCCGTGACAGTCTGTAGTACGAGAGAACACGAAACCGGCGGCAGCCCGTGAACATACACTTTTACGTTTGTACATCTGTCTGGCTTAGGTGTATGAAGGGGACTCGCGAACGCCAGATTCTGCGGGATTTACTGTGTTTAAGGGTTGTAGCATAGAGTTTATTGTCTAATATCCTGCCTTCTTTCCAACAGCCTCTCCAGCCTTAAAAGCTCAATATCACTGCAGTAAAAACCTTCTACTGCACTACGTTGGAAGAGTAGAGAACACAAAAAGCTGCACTAAAATGGAGAACAATGTTCTGATTTTTGTTTATGCTAACTGCGTTTTCTAAGTACTGACGTCAACCCGAAAAGAGCGCAGCACTGTGCAAACATCTGGAGATCTCGAAATATTGGGGCACCTTAGGTTTAGTGACTCCGCTGAGATTTATTTCATTGTTTTTATGTAAATGCGCTAAGGAAGGCCAAGGTCGGCGTTTGATACTTGGCCTTCCATATTTGTCGTTATCTATTTTTCGTCAATGACCACTGTTTGTTTCCTTGTGGAAGAGCAACCTGACTACCTCGCGTCCATGAATTTTGCTTTCTTACTGATATATCACAGACAGTCATTCCAATGCAGGATGATGACGCTCTAGAGTTCAGAATTACGTCAAATTTCGAGATAAAGGCACGTTTTCAATACGATTTGCAGTTATTTTTGTCGCTATTTTCAATTTTGCTTCACAGCGGGGGGTTGAAAATGGCAAGTCTTAGAGACTACATTGGAGTTTTAATATTTTCCTCAGATAATTTACCGCCAGTTCTAGGTGCTCACTTTACAAGAATTGGTATGCTTGCTTTTAGAACGTTGCAACTTTTATACCGCCATGCTCGTAGGTGTTTTGTCCTAAGGCAGTGTTAGTAACACAAAGTTTACATCCCGCGGGAGATTCACCCTCATGTCGGCCCCGTCGTTCTGGTACGCGAAAGATACCAAAGAACGAGGCGAAAAGACGCTTTGTGACCACTTGCATCAAGCTGCCCATACTGTCGGTTTGCCCTAGCATTGCGTAAGGGGTCGCGCTCGCCGCCGCGAGTATCAGGGCATCAATATTGAAGTGGCTCAAGTAAGCGATAGAGAGGTTTGCACATGTCTATGCTGAGACAGCCTGCATCCATTCCGGAAAGAAAATTCTTTACCGTTCGCGGTAGAGCTGGTGTATCTCTGTAAATATAGTTTGTGTTTTGAAAGTTAGCAGCCTTTATTTAGGCATTAGATCCTCACCTCTACTACTATGTACGTGTTTGAAGCGAACGATGCATTCGAAGATGATCGACCTGCTGAGCCATGTCACCAAAAAAAGCAGTCTCAACCATAAGCAAGGGTTATTTTCTTTAGCGGAGAGTACGGCTATGCATGTCTAGTGTTCATTCCGAAATCTAAAGAGCGTAGCATGGTGTGTGCGGTGTTTTGCATACATGCCCTTTTTATTCAGCACTACAAGAAGCTGATATCTCACGTAAAAAGGGTTGTAGAGGATGTGGAGAACCACTCTTTATTGTTGTGGCAACTGTCAACACGCTTCCTGTTTTAAATGCTCCAGTCAGGCGCCCTGACATTTGTTTCTGCAAAATATCCAGATGTGCGCATCATGGAGTCTCTTACGACGCTGCTTTCTCAATTTGTTTCGCTTTATTCTGTCCAGCATTCCACTCCTGCGGTCTTTTTATAAGCAATAGGAGGCTTACAAATAGGGCCCCCTTCTATGTGACATTGCAGCCAATGGGCAGAATGTGGTGTAGAGTTGAAAACAGCAAACTTTTCACTCCATGCAGCTTTCCTGCGGTTTCTTAATTTTGTAAAAAACGAAACAGTGGACGGCTCACAGGAAACGTGGAATCCATTTTGCATTGAGACATAAAATACATTCTTGTCATACAATGCTTTGAAATCTTTGAGTACAGTAGCACTTCAGGCATGCGATTCACTAATCCACTAGTCTTTTTTCTTCAGATGGTCTTCACTGCGCTGATGCCAGTATACCAAGATGATCCACTACGGTGATCATGGTCCACAAATACGCAGATTGTCAGCCGCCATGGTTACCACGAGACATATACTCTGCCCTTATGGATCAGACCAAAGACAGATGTAACCACATGACACCCCTACGTTAACCAGTAGCGACAGAAAGAGCGTGTCCCTGGTTGCAGGTCGGCCGCGGCTCTGCGTTAAAGCGGTGGGCTTACATGGGCAGTTTTTGAGCATGGCCGCACCTCAAGCTAGCGGTGCGCCAAACTTCTGGTATTTTATCTTCAAGTGAGCGAGCCTTACTTTTTGGTGCTGCCGTACCCAGTTCATATTTCTGAAGGGTTCTGTGATCTACTTGGAATAAAGTTATTGCTTCTTGCTGGTAATCAAAAAGCCAGCCCAGGCCCTGACATGACGCAGCTAATGAAATAACTGCGGTGTAATAGACGAAGACCTCAAAGAAATAAAGGAAAAAAGACAGACATCTATAGTTTCGCACAACTGGGAAATGTATCCGTGCTTGACAGCAAAATATTGACATGTGTGCTGGAAACTGATTACCTGAAGTAAACATTAGAGAAACTCTAAATGACAATAGATGCGCTAGAAAATCTTTGGCAAAGGTCTAAATTATTAATATAAGATATTCCGTAGGATGCATACGATAGTGACACCCTAGAAAAAGCAGTCAGTGAGACAATTGGGAAAGACATCCTAAAATTCCAGCCCAAAAAACGCTCAAGAAAGACGCACACAGGAGGTAGGGGGACAGGACGCGCGCTAGACTTGCAAATGAATTTTACTCCGGAAAGGTCAAATGAATTTTACTCCGGAAAGGAAGAATTTATATACAGTATTTTTCTCTTTTCGTTTCTCCTCTTTTTAGCTTTTATTCTCCCTATTTACTAGCCCCGCTGGTGCCGCCTTCAGTTGCAGACGTATCAAGCGTCAATTCCAAACGGCATGAGATAATATAGCCTCAGAATAAGAGAGCCCAGAGAGAACGAATTCATTGAATAATTATTTTCCTCATTTTTTTACTTATGACCGTGGTAGAATTACTCACTTAAGCACATAAAAAAAGAAACCAACTGAATCAATAACTGTGGCTGAATGTGGGATATTTACCCTTTAGAAAATCCCGACCCCCAAATGGGGCCAGGCACAGATAACATCCTCATTTTCATTCTAAAACAGTACGTCGGCGAGTATTTATCTATACTTTTCAATTAGTCTCTGTGAACTTAGGCCCTATGATTGGAATGCAAAAGCTCAAGATTTATTCCAGTACACAGGTCACAAAATAGGTCCGATGTTACTAACTATTCGACCATCTACACAATCAGTGTTGCATGCAAAATACTTGAGCGTATTATCATTAAACACATGACAGTTTTTCTTGAAAATGAAAACATATTATCTCCATTTCAACATAGGTTCCACCAGGGCCTTTCAACAGTAACGTAGCTGATAGAATTATTAAAAACTTAACCCATAGCATAAGCAGTCAAAACCAAACTGACCTAAACTTACTAGACTTTTCAAAGGCGTTTTACAGGGTACCTATGACAAACAAATTAAAAAACTAGAATTACAAACAAATTAAAAAACTGGAAACTAGAATTAAAGCTAGAAAAATTTAAAAACACTAGAACTCAGAAATAAATTACAACTTAAAACTAGAACTATGAATGAGGGATTCATAGTTAACTGGATAGCAAATACGTATCTAAAAAAACAGAGTTCGTGAAAATTAGCCACCAAGTCTCCCCTAAAGTTCATGTCGTGTCCGGTGTACCCCAGGGTTGCGCATTGGTGACTGTCTTATTTCTAATTTTCATAAACGACCTAGCGGCTAACCTTGACGTTAAAATATTGTTTTTAAGACAACTGCGTCATTTATCGTAAACATATTACAACTAACGACCATAAAGTTCTTCACAACGCACTAAAGGATATAAATTATTGATGAGATGACTGGCAAATGTGTCTTAACGCCTCTGAATCTGCTGTAATGACAGTAACTAGATAAAAGCAACAATCGATCTTCCGGTATTGTATTAATGAAATACAGCTCCGTGTAGTTACTTAATATACATACCATGTCTTACTAATTGCCCATCACCTGAGACGGAGTGCTCAGTTGGATGCAATCACTTCAATGTATCTGAACCGACTTTTCTTTACCAGACGACGTCTAATGCTCGACCTTCTTCAAACTAAAATATTAGCCTAGAGCACAATGGTTAGATCTATCTTTTAATATGATAACGTTGTTTAGTCCAAACCTAAAGGAATTTTGAGGAAAGCAATCAGGATTATATTTAACAAATATCAAATCACCGATTAACTAAGGCAAATTATGACAGTAGAAGGAATGCAGCCACTACAATCTCGCACTAAAATCGCGCGCCTTAAACTCCTGTTTCGATTACTTTATCATCACTTAAAACGGGCCACTACTAAGCACATTACCATTCTGAAACAAGAAAAACAGGCCATAAACAATCTCAAACAATAAGTGAATTCCGTTTCAATACTGACTGATTTAAACGCTTTTTTGTTTCTCATTAGCGGTAAGATAATGGAACGGTAGAGTCAATCTATATTTAATGGTTCATCACTGAAAAATAATGTATCTGCAGTTGACTATGTATCTTCTCATTAGTCAATCACTTCTTGTTCATGTTTGCCTCTATTCGCTATTATTATACTTTTGATTACATTTGTCACGCATGCCTGCAGTTGCACCAATACCATGATACATAATTACCCCCCAGAATATGTTCAACTATGTAGATAATTTTTATTTCATACAACCAATCTCTATATCTCATTAAGCTAGCTTACACTCCTTATTTTGACCGCGCCTTATGACAGCCATGCTTAACGTTGTATTTCTTTACGTTCCATCTTTGCTGTTTTAGGGTTACACTACAATTTGCTGTATACTAACATGTGTAAGTGTTCAATGTTCTTCTTAGTTATAGACCGTTATTTTATCTCTAATGTTGTCAATTGTAGATTGCTATCCTATTTACCATATTACGGCATCCAGCGGGAATCCCAAATTGGATAAGCAGAAAGTACAAGGCAATAAATAAATAATTTCAATAACCGGCGCCCGCGGACACAATTCAAAAGACACCAGGGTAATAATCATCGGCGCTGAAATTAGGGGTATTATTTGGAACTGAGATGGTGCGCCTGCAGCTTTCTGCCAGTGGAGCCGACAAACATGCCCAGACGTCAAAGTTAGTGCGTGAAACATTCAAGCAGTGGGCTGTATTAGTTTTTTAGTCTTCGCCTCTGATATTACGAGTAATTTTTAGATAACACTGCCTGAGTTCCAGACGAACTGTTCCCGGCTGTTACCATCTGAACAAACAGACTACCTTTGTGAGATGAAGGTGGTACCATGATTCCGCCGTATTCTGAATGCCTGGCCAGCAGCAGTACTGTATCTTCTTTTCTATAGAAACATTATTACGGCAGGAGAAAGTGCACTGCCCATCGGGCATTCCCTCTGAGCGGAAGACCACCGAAAGTGGCTTGATAAAAAATGAGTCAATAAGAAAGATACATAATACTATTAACCAATATAGGCTTAATCGGATGGTTCTTATAGATGCCTTTATTCTGCAGCTGAGGTTGACTTTGAAGGTGATCATGACTAATAATCAAGTTCAACGTCTGGTTAATAATACGTGAGGGGTATTTAGGAAAAATGCGGAAATGATAGCTAGGTGTATCATCTCGCAGCTACATTAGTAACATGAAAAGTAGGCGCTACAAAACAGCATGTAAGGTGAAACGTACTGTATGACGACGTACGCACATTGCTGTGGTTCTAAGGTAGCCACTTGTGTTATAATGTACAAGAATTTTCCCTGACATATTTTTGGGCTACTCTGCGGTGAATTACATGGAAACTGATGCTTTAACTGGAGATTGGGCGAAGGCATAATTGGGCATAAAACCTTCTTTATCGCAGAAGCAGCAATTCGACACCTTAGAGTTCGATTTTCTATCGATGTGAGGGCATGGGTGCGGTTTAGCCAAGAGCCCCTTTTCCGGTCGGTCCAAGTATTCGCCTAATTTATATTCAAAGCCTAGTAGGTAACCTGGGATTCAAGTTTAAGATGACATAAATTCTCGGTATGAAGTACAAGCTACAACGTTCAGAGCTAGCTTACCTAACTAAGACTGAACGTGTCGTGAAACGTGGCGTAATAATCATTACTGCTTTGTTTGAACATTTTTTCATCAATTTCTCATGAGGGGTTTTAAAGTTAACATTTTACTAAATTTTTCATTTATTTTATGTGAGTAATGTTCCCTGCCATCGCAGAACGCACCTCCATGTTCAACATTGTCTGATCTGTTCATCAGGAAACATAGGTGTCCTCCTAATGCACAGCTGGTCAACTCATTATCTTTCTACCCGACTTTACCTGCTTTATTTTCGGTTGTGCAGTTTGGATCCCACTCACTTCTAATTTCATTATATTGTCAATCGGTGCAGACTCAAAGTTTGATTATTTTACAGGTGATCTCCTTATGTCCTCATTCGCCATAACCCACTTTGTTCCAATCACTAGATTATGACTCAGAGATAGGCGCAGCGCACCGTTTCTGGCGTGGTCAAGAGGGAAAGCAACAATGTACATTACATATCGTCAATGTACATTTTTCAACCTCAGATTGACTAAACAACTGAAAGTTTTCATGATCTGAGCAAATTAAGCAAATTACAGAAAATTATGCGTTTGCACTTCTGTTTTTTGTTTTTGGGAGGGCCACAAGGAAACACAAACTACTGTGTTTGTGTATGAGTCATTTCATGTTTGAGTCGACCGCTAGTGTTTGAGTCATTTCATGAACTTAAACAACAATGGGCTGGTAAGCAACTGAAAACAACTGTCGCACAAAATTCCAAGCAATCTCAGCCGCACAGCTCTAAAGCCAAGGCTCTTTTTTTTTCAACTACGACTACGCATAAACGCATAGAACACTAACAGTAAACGCCGAGAATAATATTCGTGCGACGCGTTAATTCAGCATCCGTTCTCGTAGAAGAAATGGGTTAGGAGAAAAACCTTCCCAACGACTTCCGCCTTTCATTATACGTGAGCAGAATATGCATTTTAGGAGACTGTCCTTTCCTTTCAATTTTTTTTCTTCAATTTGGATTGATTCAAGCCTCAGAAGCAAGTGTCTTCTTTTTTTTTTTTGGTGGTATGGCTTTGTTCGGAATGTAACCATCATTGTGCAGCCCGCCGAGACATCGCGCCTGCAAAGAAGGAAAGGAGTGATAATGGCTGGCGGGAAAATTTCATGAGTCATCATTAATTTCAAAGTGTGCTACAGAAGAGCACAAGAGGCATCAGAATTCTGCAGCGTGGTTTCTTTCCTGCCTTTTGTTCTTACATTCCTTCGCCCTATCTGGTATAAAACGCCAAGAACGAGTATGTATTCTCTGTCACGAATACGTTTCCCCATTTGTAAATGCATATGCATTGTTAGAATGCTTCGCGTTAGAATGCTTCGTGTTAGAAAATTTACCGCCTTAGAATGCTTCGAACACTCTTGATACTTTGATGGTGGATAGTTTTCTTGGAAATTTATTCTTGGTATAGTATAATATGAGCATTCATTACTACAGCAAGCACCAGAGACATATTTATGTGATTCAGTTTGAGGAAACGACCGGCATAAAACGTCAACAAAAGGGAACCGTAAACGATTAACAAAGATCAGGCTGAATAGATACAAATAACGGTTTGACTGATGTTAAAAAGGAAAGCTGTATGAATTGATGACGCGTGGCTAACAGGAAAACTGTATTAACAATGAGTGATTTGAAATTCAGAACATAGGACAAATTTTCTCTCCCTTCATAAGCCACGCGTGCAACCGCACCTCCTTGGAACCAGTAGAATGTAAAATCTAGCTCCTCTGCTATAAAAAAACCGATGGATCCAAAACCGTCGCAAAACGGTAGCCAACTGCCAGTGGAGTCTAATATGAAGAGTCCAAATATCCTTACTTAATTAGGTACAAAACTGAGCGATACAGAATAACACTGAGGAGGTCCATAATTTTACCAATCCGCGTGCCTACTAACTTAATGAAAGCGAAAATGAGGGAGCGAGTTGCTATGGCCAGGATAAAGAGCACAAGGAATAATGTGCGAAAAGAAGGGACACGGATCCCACACACCGGCGCTAAATGTGTCTTCTGTGTCGCGTCCTTTTAACGCGAGCGCATTAAAAGCTTAGTATCCTTAAAATTTCCGTCGGCCTTGTCGGCATTGGCATTGCGAGCAAATAAAAACAGGCGTGGCGCTGCTAAGTGGTAGTCGGGATCTAGGCATAACCAAGCACATAATTAATCAACGGCATGTGCGAATTAACAAGACCGCATAGTATCGGAAAGTTGGGAGGACCTGCCAAATTTCCGTAACTCATTTCAGGTAGTAAGACGGAATGAGAATAAACCTTTCAGAGCTCTACGATTCCGAGTAACGCAGGTTGCTGGGGCACGCAGGCGCGTTCTACTGCTTGGTTACTGCGGATGGTCGCCTACGATATCGCGTCATATTCTTAAAGGCGGTGCTTTTGTATATACCATTGTTGTTGCTCTTACGCTGCTGCCCAGCACTGAGTAAGCACTGAGTGCTAATTAATAGGATAAAGAGCACTATAGTGTAAAGAAAGTTCAGCGCACTGTTTTGACCAGGCGAAGTATAGCAGAAGTGAATCAAGTTACGATCAGGAAACAAAAGGCTTTGCTTTGAGAGTGCCACTTGGAATATCGGAATTTTAAAGTCAAAATTGTCGCATCGAACCTTAACTAACTATATTAAAGAATATATAAATGTACTTCGAGTGTATTAAATACCGTCTAAGAAGTTAGTATGCCATGTGATAATAATTTAAGAAAAAGGAGGCTAAACAAATGCAACCCTTTCTCATTTTTACACCCAACAGGTGGAAAAAATGGGTCTTAGGTAAGTTACAATATGTTGATCACGAAAAAAGTATAAGCTGTTAAAGCTTTCTGATTTCGTCATAGATAAGAGCAAGTTATTTCTGCTGTGTCTTAGTGGAATTCCGAAAAGCATTTTACAAATAGTAGTCCTCAGTTCACACTCAATCAATGCAAACAAACGCGAAATAAGATATCGAGCTAAATTAAAGGAGGCAGACAGAAAACGTTAAGCAAAGCTGAACTCTTTACGTTCATTGATTTGCAGCCTGCACAGGACATTTTGAAAGATGCAAAATATGAGCTGACGGAAATGATTGTCATGGAGAAGAGGCATCCGGTAACAAAGAGCGCTAACGAGTATGATATGGCTAAACAAGAAGATAGATGCCCACCTTTAACAAGGAATGGAAAACAATATTCAAGACAAAAACCAGCTTGTTGACAAAATATATTCTGTAATGAGCTGCAAGTCTGAGCCCGTGGAAGCGCTACCACAAAGCAAAAAGAACGCTAATTAGGTCGGGAGAAGAGTTGCCTTAGGCGCCTCGAAAATAACGTTAACTCTACGCGAAGCAAAGAACACAAGAAGAGGGATTGATTTATTTCACGCTGTAGAAACCAAGAGTATGTAGGCAGCTTTGGCCAAAATCACATTTTTTACATGGGAGACAGAAAAAGAGAAAGAGCCAAAGGTGACGTCAGAAGAACTAAATTTTAAGTTGCTTTTTAGATATTTTCAACCCGAAAGCAGTGCAAATGTTCTGCGACTACTATTTTTGCGCTGGGAAAACGTAGGAAATATGCATATATATATATATATATATATATATATATATATATATATATATATATATATATATATATATATATATATATATATATATATATATATATATATATATATATATATATATATTGTTACGATACGGCAAGCCGATGAAAACAGGAGAACAGAGGACAGAGAGATGGTCGATGACAGTGAGATGACGTTTAATGAAAATGTTGCCGGGCCTAGCGCGAGCGCTCCTGTCCGCGCCACTGCCCGCTTTTTCTTCCTTGACGTCGTCCGTAACATGACCCGGGGCCACCGAGCGATCGTCCCGATCGTGGACGAGGAAATGCACGATGTTGATGATTCCATGGCATGATGATGGGCGTGTCTAGATGCTTGAAAACGAAGAGAAAGAAGGAAGAATAGAATGGCTTGTTGGCACGATGATTAGCGATGAACCTTGGCAGGACACTCTTGGGCCACACGTTGCCATGACTCGATGGCGGAGGCCAACAAGCCATTCTATTCTTCCTTCTTTCTCTTCGTTTTCAAGCATCTAGACACGCCCATCATCATGCCATGGAATCATCAACATCGTGCATTTCCTCGTCCACGATCGGGACGATCGCTCGGTGGCCCCGGGTCATGTTACGGACGACGTCAAGGAAGAAAAAGCGGGCAGTGGCGCGGACAGGAGCGCTCGCGCTAGGCCCGGCAACATTTTCATTAAACGTCATCTCACTGTCATCGACCATCTCTCTGTCCTCTGTTCTCCTGTTTTCATCGGCTTGCCGTATCGTAACATTTGGTGGAGGTGCTGGGTACGTGGCAATATATATATATATATATCCTAAAACTTCAGAAAGAGAGGGCATAACATTTTTGCCTAGCAAATGTAAACTCCTTCAATGCTCAGAAAGATTCTTTAATCGATCGCAATACATTTTTTCCGTTAAAGTTTAAACAATCATACAGGACAGTCTTAAGGCATGACTTATTGTTATAAGTGGCAATGCTTAAACGTTTTATTTCGATGCAAATACTAAAGTTTTATTCACGCCTGGCCTTTTTTTTTATTTGACAGTGCGGACATCGTTTGTTTATTTTATTTATCAGGTCCTATATACCTGTTCAGAATGTTCGACGTAATCATGATGTGCATTCTGCTTAGCTAGACCAGAAGCCAAGTACAAAAGTGCAAACGAAAGAAAAGATTTGAACTTCCAATACGATATGTGCAAAAGAACTCCGTCTCTAGATGGCAGCGAAAAAAAAACCGTAGTCAGTTAGGTAGACGAATCGATGACCTTGTCGTCTGAGAGCAGTGCGCTTAGACTACTACGTCGCCCTTAGAGCATGCGTTGCGAATATTTTTATCATCGTTTCGCTTAGAACTTTTGATGAGGGAGTCTAATAATTCACTGTGGATCTCTTCTCGTGGCGCTTTTCGCCTTTCACGAATTGACGGTACGATGCCGCGAAATGTCTATCTAAAAATGTATTTGAGTTTTCTGCTCCTTTAACAACTAATGATATTGGGCTTTGGTTGCTCTTTTCTTCAGAAAATTGACTTGACACATGTTTACGCTAGTGAAAATTGCAGAAAATTGGAGCAGAAGTCGACAAAAAGCGCGACATCATAGTCTTTGTATACTCCTTCGTCCTCTATGTATTTTCCTCTTTTTTCTTCACTGGTTCCACTACATATAAATATCACTACGAATAGCCCGCATAGTTCTATTGGGGAAGTCGAAATTTGACTCATGCTGAAGATGGTGGACTTACGGAGAGACGGAATATCAGCGGAGTCTGCTCCGCTGATATTCATTGCAATAAGAAACAGCGGATAAGTGTCGTAAGTTGTCGGAGAGGCCACAAAAAGCACCTGACAAAACGAAACTCTTGGGCAGTTGCTGCAAATGAGGGGAAACAGAAAATGCCATAATTGACTCTTCCCTGACTGTCTGGTCCTACGACGTCACGCAGTCGCTAACGAAGGAAGCCGGCGTTCGAAGTACTGACTGTATCAAATTAGTGTGGAAAGGAATGCCTTTAACAGGTGCCATGGTTTCGTGATATTAGCCTATGATGTCTTGAGTGCTTTCACTCGGATTAGAGGAATTTTTTTAAAACAATTCGATGCGGGAAGAAATTGTGTCTCACTACGTTGAAAAATGTTGGTCGTATTTATGTAACATGTCTAATATTGTTGTCCTTTAAACACGTATGCAATTATCAGTGCCGAAAATATCTAGAATAAAAAACATAAATATCTTGTATTTTTCACTATTTTAAACTCGAAGTTTTTATCATCCTCTTTGTCTAAATACTCGTATCGAGACTAATTTCAGCAACATTACAGAAAGGAAGCTTTCGTTGTGAGCACGGTCAGCATCTCCCGCAGGGTAGCAGCTGCGGTGATCACGGGCGAGTTGAAAGGCAGAAGAGGCTGCAATAGCCCTAGGAATTGTTCAAAACGGAACCAGCACCATTCTTAGTGATTCCAAAACAGCCCTTCGCAGCTTGGTCAGGGGTCGTAATTCTAACACTTCATTCAAAATTCTTAGCGCGTTTCCGAAAGATAGGAACGTAGTGGATCCGGTATGGGTCTAGGCTCACTCGGGCATCTCTGGAAATGAGGCCGCTTAACAAAAGGCTTGAGGTTTTGTCATCCGAGCTGGTTAGAGGATCTCGGATGCGGGTGCCCGACGGGGTGCGCTCCTGTATACGCATCAGGCCATTACCAATTACTACAAGGTGCTAAGAGCGAGCCTGCCTCCTCCGCACGTTTTGCTCAGCCGAGAACAGGCTACCACGTGGCGGCGGCTGCAAACGCGGTCGCAGCCAAACCCCTGGACGTGTGCCAAAATCGTTCCAGGATTAGTAACTCTGTACTGGGAACTGTGCGGCGAGTCTGCCACCTTAGACCATATAATAAGGTACTGCGCGGAGAATCCGCCTCCGGGAGATCTAGTACCACTTCATTCGGTGGAAAAATGGGAAGCTGTTCTCGCCATTCGGGACCCGGACGTCCAGTCACGGGCCTCGGCAAGAGTGCAAGAGGTAGCTGACAAACTTGAACTGCCGGTTATCCGGAGCAGCTGAGTGCAGCCCAAGACCCGGACCATATGAAGCACTGGCAAATAAAGTGTTTTCTCTATCTCTCTCTGTCCCAATTATAATTTCTTTTCCAGACTAACCGCAAGGACGTTAACTTTCGTCTGTCATGAATCATCTCTTTGGGTGTAATTATTCTACAGAAAACAGCAGCAAGGGTTGCAGCCGAAGATTTCAAGGGAGCAAGAGCTATAGGTTGAAAAAATGTGGGACTCAAGTGCTCTCCGAGAGGATGTCCTATTGTTTCGCGAGACAGTCGCATTACATGCAGAACACTGCTGTTTCTTTCTTTATTACCTCAATTTCAAACGTTTTTTTTTTTGCAAAATAACACACTGAAGCACAGATAATAGTCGAAGTAGCAGCTCCTTCATGCCCGTAGCTTGTACTCCTAAGAATATCTCGCAGCTTCTTCGTAACTTACAAAGCTACCGCAGCACACGTTTACAGTAGATATTTCCTCTCTTTTTTTCTGTTTACGCTTTGTTTCATAGTAACAATACCACATATGGTACGATATCCCCATTACGTGTTTATATATGCGGCGTAAAAACGGTAAGCGCAGGCTAGCTGTCATTTCTAGAAGGCTGGCGGGCATTCGTGCATTATTGCATTGTTTGATTGCATTGCGCTTCAGCAGGTTCCCTTTACAAGCCTGTAAACCCTTACTATACGTGTTTGCAACGGCATCCTGTCATAAACAAAAATGTGATCTAACGAAGCGTCCACTCAAAAACGGTGCTTGTTAGTCCGCACTAAAGTGCACATGAGAGTTATCTGAACTTCGATCATCCTCCGCAATGTAATTGCATTGTCTTATTTCATCCACAGCCTGATTAAAGTAACGTGTCTCTCTATCAAAGCTGACGCTAATGCGCAATCCTTCGGCGAGTTAATGATCTATCAAATTTTAGCAACCGTCTGGCACTTGAGATCAAAACTTCGATGCCTCACTGGCTGAAGCCATATAGTGAACGCATCGCAGAGGAATGAGATCGTGTATATTTTTCACGGGCACAATCAACTCACCACCATGTGCGGTTCGAAACCCTCGCACATAAAGCCGCGTTAACATTTGAATATCTCACTGGTTCACCTACGCCTGTTTTAGAGCAGCGGCCTTGGCCTCCGCACGCTTGGCAACAGTCCTGTTGTTTATGAACAATTTTATTGCGTTATTGAATAACAAATGGCCAACATTTTGTGATTAGCAAGTATAGAAAAAATTTTTGTGACATAACGGTGTCGATGAATAAACCTGTAATGACCTTATCACTGTTTATCAGTCCGTTCGTCTCCTTTTTATCGTGATGTAAGCATCTCATACTTTAAACTTGTACAACGGCTGCCTCTCCCCGCACCTAGTCTCTCTAATCTAAAACTGCCTCTTCGTAGGCTAACACTCGTCGCAAAAGGGCGCAAAATATAGTTCTAAAATGTGTTCCTTCATTCTTCTTCTATCATCAGAGCAGAGCAAGAGCCTCTAATTGTACCAAAACAATTTATTTTGCTTGCTGTGTGAGTGGTATACAGGAGCACTAGAGTGTCCATTGGGATAAAATGCGGCGCGTGCAATCTGCTTCCTGTGAGCGAAATACAGTACGATGCTCACTGTCGAAGAAATGAACCCCTTACTCCGGAATTCCCGGCTAGTATACTGCCTATAAACAATTAAATATCTTTTCTGCATGCCAGACGTGGCATGAATAGTTGTTTTCTGGCTACAATGTAGTAACGAAGATACACAGAGCAACAGCCAGTAGAGGCTGGTGCAGCTAATAGTTGTAATAATACCCGGGTCTAAAATAAAAACAAACGAATCTCACGAAGCTAACACGAATAGCCGCTATAATCTAAAAGAAATACAGAAGTTTAATGCGGCTACACGTAGTAAAACCTGCACAGGCACGCGATGTTGCAGTCTTCTCGCCCGCTGTTATTGCCACCGCTTGGCCGAGAGTATATCACCTTTTGAAAACTCACAAACATTACCTGGCTTGCTGTCCGTTTTAAATCTGACTAAATTCAACGTCTCTTCGCGCGATTTTATAGTGTGAGACCTCTTAATAACGGCGCCAGCGGTGTCATCACGCAGCTGTTTACCGTACGAAAACTCAGAGATAAACGACTTGAAGAAAAGTGACGTAGGCCACAAAAACTACTAACTACTCAGTGTCCGCCGATGTTGCATGCCAAAAAACCACCTGCCGGAGGCATCACCAAATGTCGGAGGTCAAGGTCCTGCTTGCCCCTTCAGTAGTGCTTTCGAACTGAATGCGGCGGGAAGACCAAGAGAGGCGGGAAGTGAGAGCGACGTTTCAAAAACGTTTTCGAAAAAAATGGCCGAAAAAACGTTCAAAAAGAGAGCTGCGTCTTCCCGTTATATCAGTCGTGGGGAGCACCACAGAAAACTAGTCGCAAGCGCATCAGCACTTTCCGATGATGCAGCATTGCCATCATGTATATAACATATATGTGTCCTCGTGAGTATTGCCGTAAACGTCACTTGTCTATCTATTTCCCCATTGGTGATCAGGAGTGATGCCGGTTTTCTCCGGGCGCGGACAATAACCTACAGTTTTCATGTATACCTTGCCGCAATGTCTCTTCGTCCTTTGACACTTTTCTTATGCGACTGTCCACCTCCATCACGAACCTTTTCTTTGCTGCTTCCTTTGCTTTGGGTTCGTAGGTTACTTGCTTCGAAAGTCTTACTGGATTGATTCTCATGACGACGTGAGCGGCGTCTAGCCATCCAATGGTTTCCCCTACGGGCGTTTTCTTGCTTTCTCAGAGGGAACGTTGCCATATGTTGTCAGGACCTGAGGACAAGCAGCGTAAGTTTCGACACGGAACTCCATTGCTCCCACCCACCCCCTTCCCCTCCTTCGAACACCGAATAATTCTTCCTCCAGTAAACCTCTCCTTTGACTCCCTCAGGTGTCAACGGCTAGGTGACATTGTCCGTTACATTTAATAAAAGAAAGCGATACTCGTGAGAGAGCGCCCTTTCTTTTTCCTCTTTTCGTTCATGTGATTTGACGGAGGTTTTTTCGCCTGAAGAAATAAAAACACATGCGAAACAAAAAAGGCCTCCGGAACAACCCCATTTTAATAAGGATGGAGCTGTGCGTGGATATGTATCTATGTGTTGTAATTTTCAGCAGGATAGGGGCTTGCGGTGTCGTATCTCTTTATCCTCTAGTGATTTAAACCTATCATCCAAGCGAATCACTTGAAACTTGAACACCGCATGCAATGACTATATCTACACTAATGTGTAATATGGGTGAATAGTCATCTTAACAAAGGGTGCCGATTACGGGACATATATGTCACGATGACACCCCCACCTTGACCAACTGTGTACAATTGTGGATGAATAGCCCCAATAAATCTTGCCAATGTTCACCAACAACCTCAGTCCGCTAGTAAAAATGAACTTGTTGCACTTATAAGAAAGTTACCTAGTGAATCGAGGCTCACCCACAATACTTGTTCAGTTCCTATAACTTCGTTTATTCATTTTTTGTAGCATTTTCCACCCTGAATGGGATTTAACAGTGGTCACATCGCGAAAGCTTTTCATATTCTCAAGTGATTCTAACAAACACTCTGTTCATAACAGTGCTAGAAACTAATTTATATTGGTTAGTCAGTAATAAGAGAGTTTGAACATAAACACGCGATGCGTTTCCTGGAGCGCTGCACCTCATCGGCATACAAAGGTCCGTTCTACCAAGAACGATGGCGCTGAAACTGAGGAAAGAGCTAAGAATAACTAACGAACTAAGGCATAGTTCTTTTTGTAGACGCGATTTACTGGTGTTAAAGACTTGAAGAGCGCGGAAACCGCTAACTGCGATCGGGCAAACACTATGGATGGAGGCCGATAGCTGGACCAGTTGAGGCGTGTTGGGGAGATAAGCGTCAACGACGAAGCGCTGTTACCGCTTTATCTATGTTACTTTCCTTACATTGTGCCCTGTGAACGGCCCCACTGACAACGGTGCGAAACCTAAGATTGAGAAATTGGGTACCAAAGCGCTAAATGGTCTTTGTTTCTCAACTTTACCATACACTGGAGTTACTCAGGAAATCGCCTGCAGACATGTCCGTTTTCTAGCGACTGTGCGAATATGAACAATGCCAGTAGGTAGGATCGCATTTTGACATTGCCCTGTGAGAGCGAAGGGTACGTCTTGCTCATTTCAGGCCTCTTTCAACTGCGCAGTCTGGACGAGAGAAAAGTACAGAAAGGACTATTACAGCCCGTATTTGTGCAATTATTGCCGAAGCAGAAAGCTGGACTTGAATTCCGTTCACGCATTTCGCATATTCGGTTCGAAAATTTTATTGAATAATATTGTGAATCAACTGCACCCAGTAGACTAGTCTTTACATTTGGTTAGTTATAGAGATTCGGTCAAAACTTATCGAGGTGTGCCAGCGATTCAGTTTAGGTTTCAATTTTTGATTCTGCGTTTTACGTATTCCAGTCTTATAAAGGCAAGCCAATTATTTGCTAAGCGTTTGAAAAGCAGCCTAAGAGACCTGGGCCCGTATTTCGAGTTTGCGTTGTTGTCGAAAGTGTCGCCATCTCACGTGACCTCGAATCATCTTAATGGTGGAAACACCGGAACATGATGTTGCCACCTTTTCCGGATCTGCAGTGACAACACCCAGTTCCGGCGTTTCGACTAATTAGGTGACTCGAGATCACGTGAGATAGTGACGCTTCGATAACGACGCAAACTCGGAATACGGGCGCTGACCATTTTAAAGTCCCGACTTCTTTCACGCATCAATGAATTACATTTTAGAAGTTTAACAAGGCGTTGTGGTAAACCGTGTCCCTTCACATTCCCTTTCGTTTTAGGTATCATGTAATTATGCTGAAATCTGATCTATTAGCCTAGGCAGCACGGCGATTCCTGTATATTTATTTAACGAGATGGTCAATTTGTATAATTTATATGTGCGCAGTAGGCATGCAACAATACTGGTCAAATAACACAAAACGCATTAAGGATCTAGAATCATCAAGGAACTTTGTAGCTAATGCGCTAAGGTAAAAATTGTATTTCAGTATTCGCAGAATGCGTCGCATAAAGCATGAATTGTTGTCTTTAATGCGATTTTGCCGGCAAATGACCACGAGAAAATCTGTACTTGGCAAACGGCGCATGTTATCAGCGTTACCATTGTTTCCTTTCATTATATTCAATTCTTTCTAGAAGAAAAGAACCAAAATTAGATAGCGGTAAAGACCGCATAACATATTTTAATTCAACCTATGGCTTTTGACGCAATAGCATTAAAAAGCCTTTTCTCTAGAAAATCATGCTCTGCCTCTCTTTGTGTTGTTAGCGAGAGTTCACAATCATAGCTCTGCTCGTGACGGACCACACACTAATTATTCGAAGACGTTTGTGACGGCGCAATACAAAATAACATGGGTACATTCGGGGTACATATTTCGGTAGTACATATTTCAGGTAGAAACTGGACCTCCTTGAATATTTGGGCTCGAGTCACACTCTCTATTCTAGGTGTAGGTAAAACCTTCGCCGGAAAAAGGTCTTTGGAAGATACGGCCCCGGAAAAAGGCCTTCCCAAAAGAAACTGCCCTCGAAGAAACGTCAACTAGGAAAAAAATGGCCCCAAGGCAAAAATTGCCCTAAAAATCATTTCTTCTTGAACACACATGAAACAAAATACACATTTATACCATTCATTCTTGGCGTTTAGTTAAATGTAATCCTCATTTGGAACCTGTACGTGTCCTCTGGGCGCCCGAGATGCTTACAAGAACTGGGGAAACATGGAGAAAGAACCATCTGGATCTTTATACGTTGCATTCTTCGAAGCTCCGGAGCTCGTTAAGAAATCATTAAGACAAGTCTGACCAGCTTAGTAATATTGCCAATGAGAAATGTACAAGCGGATCGGATTGCGGCGGCGCCATTCTCGGGGAACCACCCAAAAGAGAAGGCTTCGCCAGAGCTACCTTCGAGACTCTCAGGTTACGAGGGTCAACCGTTGCTCTGATGATGGTTTAGAATTCTTGCTGCAGGCGGTGATGGACATGCTGTATGGGGGAAGACACGACGAGGTTTAACCGATCGTGTAACACAGCAACGCTAAGGCATCATTCCAAGCTTCTGGTGCGGTAAAGCCTGGTCGGCTCGCCTTTATCCCGCAAACAAGGCGAAGACAATGCGGTGTCACTGCCATCATTTTTTTTGTTGAGGACGCCCGTATCGGTACGATATTCAGTCAGTTCTTAGGCCTCACTAGAGCTACCTCCAGAACTTCCGGTGACGAGGGTCAACCGCGCATCTGATGATGGTATAGAATCCCTGCTGCAGTTCTGGTAGTAATGGCAAGGCTGGGCAAGATACTTCGAAAAAGTATCTTCGTAACCGATACTCGACACCCTGAAAAATTGTATTTCCGATGCCGAAACAAGATACAGGATCGAAGTCAAGTTTTGATACAGTTACTCAATGCTGAACCATTGATATTTCGATACATCACTCAAAATCCTAACATAATAAAGGTGGTAATACGATTAGTGGGATGAGGAAATTCTACTGTGCTTTCTGGAATCTTAAGAGCATTCTTATAGCGTAGTTTGTCTGAAAGGGCCTAACGAATAGGACAGCACGGAGTTATTGTTTGGGCAGCTGTCCTTGTCAGAACTTCACATTGAATTGCGGAAATAGTTACAGTTAAGCGATTGCTTCCACAAGCAGCGTAACGAAGTATTTCTTTAAATTAATGCTCTTCATGCAAAGCAACCTGTGAGCACTTGGCTATACATACAAATACAAGGGTGCGACCTGCATACGTTCGGAGAACTGAACAGTTATATTGCCATTAGTACGATAACGAAATTTTTAAGCTCTACATATTGTTATCAGGTCATGTTACGCAATGCTTCAAAGAGGAGTTACGAAAAATCCCGTTGCACTTCCGAAAGCGCAGTTTCGTATGTTGAACAACTGGGGTTTATGCGGATCCACAATTTGCCCAACAAGGAAGCACCACAGAAATCACTGCTTGATTTGTTGCGCTGTAGAGCTCAATTTTATTGATTTATTGCAACGCCGTGCCATTTTCGCAAAATATATCAATTCTTGGCCTGTTGTCCAAAAAGACCTAAAGCGCACAAAGCCAGACTGGCTACCCAGTCACGTACTGCTGACAGTGTAGATCCTCTAAAACCGAACTGAGGGCTTTCGTGTCAGCATCTCTGCCACCAAAGCATATCAGCTACGAAGGGGCTATAGAAGGCTCCACAGCATAAAATTGTTCGTTTGGCTCCCGTTGTCGCGGGGCGCTCTAAAAAACGAAGAGGTAGGGGGAAAGAGGGGTATGCACCGCCACGCATAAAAAGCAAACAAACAAGAGAATTCTTTTAGATTAGTCAGCACATCGAGCTCAAGCATCATAGAATACGTACGGGGGCCGGGCAATATCGTTTTCACTTGAAAACAATGGGGGCAACAATGTGGGTGAACATTTAAGGGGCACGTAAGATAAATATAGAATACGCTACAGCAAAAGTGAAGCCCGCTGAATTTGGAAAAAAAAAAGGATTTCCGATTGGTTCTTAATAGGTACACAGAACCAGAGTAGTATTTTATCATCATCATTGTCGTCGTCATGGTAAGTGGCATTCTAAAAAAACAAGTTTGTACATGCGAGAAGGCAGAATTATAGGCAACGCTACGTTTTTGCTATCAAAACTGGGCTTGTTAGTCTCTTTGAAAGGATGCTTAAGACTAGTCATAACTTATTAATTGGCTAGAAAAAGAATATATATTCCCTGCTCATGAACATAGTTTATGATGCCCTGCTGTTGTGCCACAAAGCTCGAGGTTGGGAGTTGGGTTCTCTGCCCAACAGCCAGATTAAAAGGGGCTACTTGGTTAGAACTCTTACGAAGCTTTCTGTAAGGTCGGTCTTCATAATTTGTGCGTATGCATTAGTAAAAAATCTCAATTTTGAAAATACAAATAACCAGGTAGGACCATTATTTTGGATGCATTTTATATTTCCATTCCGATCGAGAGGATGTTGCAGTTCTAGAACCGAAGTGGCATAAAAAGCAAAACTGTATGGCGTAACACCTTTCTGCAGCTAGGAAATAGAGCGACAAAATTGCAGTTATAGATGCAATTTGGATCGCACAGAAAATTAGCTCTGCCGGTTGCTAAATGGCCAGCTACTACAACTGGACGAAAAAATAACATCACGGGAAAAGAGAGGTTATTCATGTAGACAATGAAAGGAGAGTCTCGAAGCCCAAAAAGTAACAACAGCGTAATATGACGTTAGACGAGGAAAGAAAAGGCTTCTACTGGCGGTCATGTAGCGCTGAGAAGCATCTCATTAAACTCACAAACTCAAAACTCACCAACAAAACTGTCTAAATTTGAATAATTTTCAAAGCCTAATTAGGGATGTAAACTTTTCACGCAAAGAAAAAAAAGAGTAGTCTTCAAAGGCTACGAAATGGGAAGTTGTGAAAATGTTTCCTCTCGGCATTGCATAAGGTCTTTTGTCAGAATTAACTGAAATGAAATCCAAATATTTCTTAAATGGGTATTCAATCCACAATTCTTAAGTATCTGTTTTTACCGTTTGATTGCTGAAAGTGTAAAGTTTAGTCTCGCTTTAAATAACGTTCTCCGGCGCTCGTCAAATGTCGTTACGAGGGCCGCCATCACTTATGCGAAGTTCCAATGAAGGCTTCAGCCTGCTCGTTATCCGAGACTTTGTTTTTCAAATACAGTGAACTGTTCTCACCTACAGGATGATATTCACCCTGTGATACCCATTCAGCGTACGGACTTGAGAAAAATTGCACTCTCTCTGACGACTTTTGAGTCTATCATAATAAAATTTGCGCTTTAAATGATAAATGAATACGACAACTTTGCATTCACATCAGTCGCTGTGCTCAGACAAAATGGTGCGAAACTAATATGCATAGCAGCTTAACCTGAATAGGAGAGAAACGCTATAGCCCTTGTTGAATGTTTCTGCGTATTTTAGCAGCGGGCAGCAAAACAGGCACAAAATACGGAGAGCGCGAGCACACATTAGCGCTGATCTTCAACCTTCTTCGAAAGAATGCTCTAAAATAGGAACAATAATTACACAGAAGGCGCAAATGCGTGAGGGTAGCAAGAGACAAAGGTGAACTGAAAAGAAAAAAAAAACGATAGTTTAAATTATTTTCTCAAAATCCTGGGCATAGCAGTGGCACATCACGCAACATGCTGACGAATCCCTTTCAATATGCTGTACACGTTCTGGCTGACGCTTTGGGAATGTCATCGTTGCTGCTTGGCTTTGCGACAACAACGCTGCCCACAAGCTATCTCGACTCTACCAGCTTCAATGGACCGACACTCGAGAACCAGCCCGTCTTCGTAGAAATCTACGCTGCATCCGTGAGAAATGCTGCGTCTGCGCCAACCCTGGTGAAATCTCATAACGTGGACCAACGAGACGATATAAAGGGCTTCGATGCAGCAAATACATCCAGTGGCTACGGCAGCGGCACATCGCTCAACATGCTGACGAATCCGTTTCACAATGCTGCGCAGGTTAGCGTCTAGTTGCCTACACGAAGTTATCGTAGTGTATGACTGCTTTGTGGTGTTGCTGCCATGCTTACTGGATATTGGTCAATAGTTTTTTCAGGTAGTTTTTTATATGAAAAGAACCTGCGGTGACGTTGACGGCAACCCTGCCCCGACGGAGCATTAAATGGTGCTGGAGCTGTAAAGGAGTAATGCAGCTGTAATAGTAAATGTAACAGTAATGGAGTTGTATGCTATCCGCGATGCGATGGAGGCTATAAAGGCCATACCGTCTATAATCGAAACTCACATATAATGCGACTCTCTAGCGGCTATTAAACAGCTCAAAAAAGTTACAAATCAGTAAGCGTTACCCAGGAAACGCATGCTCTAAATAAGAAAATAAAAAAAACGCGTTCAGCTACATTGGATACGGGAAGATGGTAATAACATGGATCATAAAAAACATACGGTTACACACCAAGCCCCTAATACGCGTGCCTCACCCATAAGCCTCCCATTGGATCCTCGCTCGGCTTTCACAATTTTGGTATCTGCTGTAAGAAAAATTGTACGTGCCCTCATTCCCCCGTGCACTTAACTTATTCGTCCTCATAACTTAACGAGAATGGAGGAGGTGTCCTGTACAAGGATGAGGGATGGGGCAGCCCTTACTCCGTCGGTGACGTGCCGATGGGACTCTGAAGAGGATGTAGTGCACAGCACACGCCCTAAGTGTCTAAGGCCAGCTGCCCAGGTGTATCTTCGCGACCTTTTGTGGACACGCCCAGGAATGTAGCGTCAAGAATAAGACGACTACAAGAAGTTGGACTGTCGGCTACAAAGATCGAACATTTACACTTGTGGCTCACAGACAATATTAAGAGCCGGAGCTTGTTCCGGTTACTTGAATACACTGCATAACTTTGTTTCAGTTATGTTTAGACCGCTCATTCTGTGTCACATGGCAAGCCTTTGAATAAGAAAAAAAATAACCCACATTTGGCGTGTAATTCATCATGGTCCTAAGTTATCACTATTTCCTTTTCCTCTCAAATGAAGATATCTAACCTTTCTTCTAAGCGCACTCAGCCGATGGCGGATTTGTTGCTAAGGAAGAGAAGTTTCGGCGGTAAGAGTACATATCGGCTTAAAATATCAACTCCGCTAAGAAGTGCTTAAATACTAAACAAAGTTTCAAGGGTGGTTACTTGAGCTGCCGGCCTTTTCCTGTTCAAAAACAAAAACGTTGAATAGACGTAAATGCTGGAGGGAACCATCACCTGTTGCACAAAAAGAAAAATAGTATAAAAAATCACAGAAAACTTAAAGCGAATGGCACCTCGCAAAGTTCGGCGCCTCAAACTTTGTCGGCCGAAATGCGCTGGAGAGGCTTCGGCGTGAAAAGGAAACCATTATTATTGTAGCCGACGTAGGCGGTACTTTCGAACGCAAGATGGATAGCTTGCGTCTTCCCGAATGTAGGGCTTCGACTCGAAAAGCTAGCTGTTTGCACTAGTATATTGAAGAGAAGAGAAGCCAGTGAAAGGCGATGCCGCCTTTGGCCGGCAAGCAGGCGTTACTAAGAATAACATAAAGGCATCCTAAGCTCTACATCCTCGGATTGTAAAGACAATATTTTGGATTTCGGATCCTGATAACTGTTCCGAATTCAGCTTTAAGGACATGTTTCTTATGCATACTGAAACTTACCCATTGTTTGGACAGTGCATAGTAAAATGAAGTCAGGGTTAACTTGAACAATGTAATCAATAAACGCACAGCGTTAGCTGTGAGGCAGATATAGTTAAAGGTTTCGATTAGTTTTCCCTACATGGTGTTTTGTAACACACCGAGCAATTTTACAGGGGAGCTGTTCCATTTCATCTTTTGAGTAGGTCGGCCTCACAGTCGTCATCTAACCGGTAGCCGTTACGAAGTCGTCCAGTCAAGAGGTAATTATCTATCGCGATATGCGAAATATTATCATGCAGAAGGGGGTTAAAACCAGTTTGTTGGTTCCCATTCAACAAATAAGAATGTCTCAGTGCTTACAGATGGGACAGAAGAGATACACATACGCTGACTACCACGCAAGTGATTTCTTTCAAAAAAGAAGGCAGTTGCGCATTGCGGAGAGAATTTTATACGAGAAAAGAAAGACGTTGTGTAAATTATCGGCTGAGCGTACAAGAACAAGAAATGCACTGAAAGTTTATCACAGCACACAATAATAATACACCGTTCAGAGCACAATGACGGCCCGTCCTTTTTGAACAAGACCACAATTATTGTCAAGGAAAAAAGCGAAGCCTCAGAACTGATATCTGAAATATATAACCAAGAAACTGTATAATGATTTACCTTCCTTAATCAGGAAAACCACATACGGATTTACCAATTGTGTATCTGCTCGTTATGTTTCTTTTATACCGCTATCTTCAAAGTTACAATAAATCGTTTGGTTGCTGGTAAGCGCATAAATCTGTATTCTGTTCTGTGCCGTCTCTAACTGATTTTATCCATTATTTCTTCTTACCATGTATCATATACAAGATATACAGGAAACCTAAACTTGAAGTTCTCCGGATAACATTCGCACCTATAAAAAATCTATTTTTCATATAAAAAGCTACTTTAGCTGGGAACAGCATAACATTTCGCTACGTAATCGCGTCAGTACATGTCGCTAAAAGTGCATCATCATCACCACCAACCTGAGTATACATGCAGCATACAAAGGCTTCTCATATACCTCTCCATAAACCCGGCCCTGTGCCAGTTGCATTCACATCATCCTCGACAACTTCATAATCTCGTCGGCAGATATAACGTTCCTCCAGCCGCGGATACGCTTGTTTTCTCAGTATGGTAAACTATTAACGCCTCATATAGAATATGATTGCCTCGAAATTGCAGGAGCTACAAAGCGACTGTCACAAGTTTCAAGCTGCAGAACGTGGAATGCTGCCGGAATGAGGTGTTAGGTAATGGACGCACTAATAAGAGTTTTTTGAGTGAAACCTATGAAAGAAAATAGATACGTAAAATATTACAAAATACAAAACATGCGTCGGTCACTCGGCGGGTGGTGGGTCCGGAAATGTTAAACTGTTCTGAGTCATGTGAGACAGGCACACATTTCAGCTCGCTTCCCACCTTATAAACAAAAAAAAAAAACACTTTGTGCTTACAAGGTGTACACTGGAATGCTGAAAGTTATTCTCGCAGACTAAGCTGAAGTAGACAGGAAAATAATGAAACGCAGCTATCAAGCCAGCTCCCTTTGCTTCGCTTCCTTTGGTTTTACAGATTTTCATGCCAAATTGTAAGTTTTGCGCGTAAGAGTTTGCTATCTGGCATGAATGTTTCTTATTCTCATTTACATTTTACATAGTATGACCACAATTCACAAATAAAGATCTAGGCGGTTTTAGAAGGACGGAAGTGAGATTGCACGGAGTACAGCAAGCGTAAATCACTGTGAAATGCATGCATCCCTACACAGGTTGTTGAACTTGACCGTCGAACGCTGTTGCGTGACCAGTGAATACTGCACTTGGCCGCATGAGTATATTTCCATGTTGATGCAAAATGTGAGATATATCTTGGCAAATATTGCAGAACGAAAACTACGTGTAAGGGTCATAAGAAGATCCACTGTGCATTTCGAGCCAGTTTCAGGAGGTGCATATTGCGTACCTATTGTTTTTTTTTTTTTCAATAAGAGAACAATACCTCGTCGCGCATCTACAGTTTTCAGACTTCCTTCGGAACGTCTAGAAACTCTATTTGTTTCAAATAACTGATGGACTACATGCAACAACACATTTATTTTAAATCCGCTTACAATTTCTACACCAGGAAAACAAAAACCTTTGCGCTTCCCCTTAGAAGCTGGATTAATCCTGGCCATATCACCATCTTGGTGAAGATTCTCTTTCACATCCCAGGAATCATAATCGCTTTATTGATGATATCTCGTCAATAGAGCCTCATAAAAAAGGACAAACGGCCATAGTGGCATTGAATGCAATTCGCAGTGCAAATTCATTTTCTCGTCGTCAGCAGCGCATCTCATGGGCATCACTATTACGGCTTCTTAAAACAATCTGGCAACTAAACTTCACCGCAAGCCCCCAGATAATAATCTCTAACTGTGATTCAAGATAGCACAATCAAACACTTAAAATTGGCATTACGCACAGCATGGAAGCTCAATTTATGCGCATTTTTTTAAAGAAAAAAGGTTCGTTCAAACTGTGTGGATCAATTATGTGTCTGTTAAAGTATACCAGGCCCATGCCGCAGGCGATTCCATACAACGGCCGAACTGAGCAGGATGACATTCCAAGGAAGAATAACGTCAAACAATGTTTATTGCGGTTAACTAGTGACTGAGTAAGACATATTTTACCCAGTTGATGTGTATTCACTGTGTATTAGCGCAACAAATCAAGAACGTAATGCGCAGGTGACACAGAGCAGAGCTCCAACGTTATCGTTGAACCATCATTTCTCTACGACGAGCTATACAAGCGGACAGTTTTTTATGTATCGGCAGCGGAAGGTAGCCGAGAAAACAGTGGAGATAAGCCTCTGTCCCCTTGCGTTGGCGTGTATTTTTAGAGTTAGGTTGCGCTGGAATGAAAGGGGAATTCGAATGAGGTTAGCTCATTCTCTCTTTTGGTCAGGGAACAAATAATTGTTCCCTTCTTTCTCTTGCCCAGCCGTCTTGGCATAGGAATAGCATGTTGTCCGTGAGTGTAGGGCTAAGAGCTCTGCGTCTCTAGCAGGTATATCGATAATTCTGAAAACAAAAGCAACAACAAAACACTAAAACATATTCATGCAAACCGCACGCCTCGAATGTTGATTTGCTTGGCCTCGGACGTTGTTTAGAGAAGCAATATAATCTTCTTGTATATCTTAACTTCGCAAAATTTCTCCCCTCCGCCGTCTAGTCCGACATATTTTAACAAACCTCGCGGCTAATGTTGTCACTCGTATGCACTGTGCGTTCTGGCAACACAGAATACTTCTAACTACCCCTTTGGCTTTCGTATCTCCTATTTTCGTATCTCCAACTTTCTTATCTCCTACCAGTTCCAGCCCCGAAGGGCCAGGAACTGCCACCCTTCACCACCTGGTTGTGTTGGGTGCGTCTTTCTCTCCCTCTTCTTTTTCTTTCTTCTCTACTAGGTGGCTCAGCTACAGAGCCAGTGGGAGGCCCGTGCAGTTTCTTTTCCTTCTTCCCACAGTCGCAACAACAACAACAAAAAAACAAGGGGAGCGCCATGTGCCGTCACGACCGGTCATGACGTCACCAGTTGATTCATCGTATCCAGGCGTCCATGCGGCGCCTTTGATTATGACGCTTCCTCGAATGCCGCACCACACAGGAAACAGAAGCAGACCCAAATGTCTAGGAGGCGTTAGTACAGCACGCATTAGCGGAATTTGAAATTGATTTACAGGATAGAAAAGGCGCAGTATCCGTCACAATTCTCCGCGGACATATGCATCACGCCGTAAAGCAATGGAGGAAGGCTGGAGTGAAATTTGCAGCACTATAACGGATTTCACCTCATCGCACTTTAGTGGTTCAAAGAGCCTCTAGAATTTTTTTAAGGCGAACGCCTTTATTGCATCATCGTTGTGGACAGAAGGTAATAATTCAAAGGTTGTCTGCAGAGGTGACACGGTTTCAAGACCTAGAGTTCAGAATAAACTAATAGTCCTTGTCTTCACCGGGAAACGAACCTCTATTCCTTGGATCCAGTGCCGAGCGCTCTACCACTGCCCCACGCCCCCAATTTTTGTTAGACATGATATTTATTACACGCGGTTATGTAGAGAAAAGCCTATGTACACAGACTATTTACAAAGCACTCAGCCGTTGCTGAGCTGCACAACAGAAAACACAACTAAAAGTCACCCAAAGATAAACACCATATTAACAGCGGAAACAAGTCAGGTTGGAAGTCTTTCTTCATAAATGTCATGCAGTTGCAGCATCATTTTGCTAAAATGAATTCTAGGTAGAACAATTGGTTCAGTGTTGCGATCCAACATGCGTGTTTTCCACAAGCTATGGAGTCCAATAAGGAAAAACATGTCATATGGTTCGTAATCAGATTGTGTAAGAGCAAGATACCGCACACTGTACGAGTTTAGAACAGCCTTTCTTTTATAGTTGCCCTTTGTGCCTTTGCTTATTTTGTTGCGTGTTGACTAACGCACGCGTCGACATTGGTAATTTAATGTCCCAGTCCCCTGGCCAAGGGCGCTCCCCTTGGTCGGCTTCCCTTCTACCTAATGATCTGCCCTTAGAAGCTTTTTAGAGCTCTGGTGTCCGCAGCATCCCTGTGGCGCTAGTTCCTAAGGATGGTGGCACCATTAAAATGAACATCACAGAGGTGAAGAAGAAGAAAGAGAGCAGCAGGCAGAATTAGAGGACGTTGAAGTGTCGGCCCGTTCCTGTTGCCCGCGTTCCTGGTTAAGCTCTCTCGGTGCCCTCGTTCAGCGGTTGCAGTAATTCTTTAGTGTAAAAACCGTTACAATATATATATATATATATATATATATATATATATATATATATATATATATATATATATATATATATATATATATATATATATATATATATACTTTCTGTTTTCCTAATGATTGCATTCGTATGCGTTTTGTATCTGATACCTGAAGAACGTGCTACGTAGGGTGCGCTATTTCGACAATCCTACCTGATGTCTGGAGCCAACCATCACGGAATTCCATTCCGTGTCATCACAACGCCCTATTGTAAGGACATTGAATCAATACAAGGCAAATGTTACTGGACATTTCAGTAGATGATCAGCCGAATACTACACATTTAATCGCCATACATGGTTAAAAAAATTTGGCCATACATCTATGACGTGTTGGACACATACTCCCAGAGTCCGTCCAGCACCTTATAGATATGTGAAAAAGTAAAGAGACCGTAAATTTAGTTGTGCTTGTCATTATGTCTACATTTTTCCTAATTTCTGTTTTTTAATCGGAGAACAGACACAACCTTGATATGACAGTTACAATGTCTAGCACCAGTTAGTGCATGCAAGGGCAACACACCGCGCCATACGAAATGATGTTGTTCACTACTCAGCACAGGGAAGGAAGCATTTCACTGCTAGTACGGAAGTGATCATTTATAAAACCTCCCAAATAATCTCTAGAAGCACACGAAGGTCGACCCAGAGTACAGCGGCTCAACCAAGCAGACCAGCCCAACCTTTCCTCAGCACCTGAAACCATATAAGTGCCTCTATTCACTTAGGCCAACCACCACTTTTTGCTCTCAACTTCCTCCTTGTTTCTTTCTTCCTCTTGAGCTTTCGATTGAGACGCCTACATGAACAGACTAACTTGCGCTGACGTACCCCTCTCCCCCACTGAAGGCCGCTTCCATTGTGACTCCGGGTCATTCAGCCTGATTGATAGCTTTTTCCATCTTCTGTACTACTATTTGGGCTCCCGCTGCTGAGAGACCTCCGATCGTTTTCTGTAAGGAGAGAGCGATGTGTCGGTGAAGAACTATTTGCCCTATTTTCTTGTTCTTTACATGGGAGTATGCTTCTGGCCACCGCCTGAGGTGATCCTTGAAGATGACATTGATCCGCAGCCCACGTCAGTCATGGCTGCCCACTCGCCCAGAAGAGCACTTATGTCCTCAAGTTGCACTCCCTCCTCCTGATTCCAAACATAATATAGTTTTGAGCGGTTAATAATTGAAATTTGTAATGTATTCGTTTCATTTCCTACTGCTTCGAACTATTCAGTATTGGACACGCGGCATATATATATATACTGATAGGCCATTCTCTGGCCTTTTAAGCATAGTACATTCTCCATCCAACCAGCACCATTCATTTACACAAGTATGTATATATATATATATATATATATATATATATATATATATATATATATATATATATATATATATATATATATATATATATATATATATATATGAATATATGAATTACTAAAGCATTCGGCGAAACACTGTGTCAGGGACAGGAATAGGGTTTCCGCACGCTGGCTTCATTACGTTATGATCAATAATTGTTTGGTTTGGTTTGTTTGGTTTAATCCCAAATTATTTAGGCTATGAGAGATGCCCTAGTGGAGAGCTCCGAAAATTTCGACCACCTGAGATTCTTTAACGTGCACTGATATCAAACAGCAAGTAGGACCTTTGTTTTTCGCCTCCGTCAAACAGCTGCCACCGCAGCCTGAATTTGATCCTGATTCCAAGAGCAGTGCCGTAGAGCGCCCTAAGTAAGCATTGCGATACCTCGGCGAGGTTTACAACTTGTGAGCTGAGTTGGCTTTTCAATGTATGAAAATAGTCCTCAGGTATAAGGTTCAGCCTGCATTCAGCACAAAAGCTATAAGCAGAATAGACTCGACCCCCAGAGTTGTATTCAACACTTATTCAATGCCTGTTTTCTGGGTGGCTGGAACAAACATCTGATTCTTTCTTGGTTTAATGGACTTCCTGGTTTTCAGTTTGTAGCTTTCCATCCTTCCGACATGTCCAGCCGTCTGTCTGCCTGACCATCAGGCGCCCGCTCGCCTGTAACTTAAAAAAACTGTTCAAATGCTTAGGTATGAGTAATGGTTATCGAGCAATACAAAAGCTCCTTCAACACCGGAATTTCTGAAATGCTAAGCTTAGCGTCGCCGTCTTTGTTCGAACAAAAAGTTAGGAGCCGGAGAATTTGAAGAATTATCGCATGATAACGCGCTTCGCGCGTCCGAATTCATCGCGATAAGTGCGCGTGCATTTGCGAGTTCGTGATGCGCTGCCACAGTTACGGCTTTCGAGCTATCCACAGTTTAGCGCTTATACACTACTTCTGGCTCCACGACCAGCTTGTGCGCATAAAGGGAAGAAAGAAACGCTGTCTGCAGCCTTGACACACTTGTCGCAACCAGCAGTAAAGCGCAGTGTTGACTTTAGCAACGCAGGAAGCACAAATCTGATAGCGCGCCATTTAGTCTCGTGTGAGAACGCTGTAATCGCTGTAAATTCGCACAGATGACCTGCTCAGTGAAACTCCATTACGTGTGCTCGTCGCTTACGGCGAGAAATGTGGGTAACCCAATAAGCAGCCGCGTGTACACAGCTATTTGTAAATTTTCGGACTACTACTTTTGTAAAAAAAAACAAAAAAACGCAAAAGCCACACACTTAAATAAATAAGAAAATGTTTATATTTCTGAACGAGAAGGGATATATTCGTTGTATTACATGTTTTTTTCTTCTTTTAGAGCACAGTGGGGTTGCTCGGGCTTGACTATAAAATGAAGCTTAATTGCACTTAGTGAGCGGGAAGCCTAGAGTTCAGTCGCGCCATTTTCTTGCTAATTGCAAGCTTCTGTGAACAACGTGAACATGGCTCATCATGAGTCAGACATTCTCGCATATTGTTGTGTTGGTTGTGCTAAAGATATTGTAATGACGGTATGGCGTTACAGAGTGTTTGCGGTCACGGCTTCTCAAACTGCCGTTCGCTGTTGGGTTAGCACTTCCCTCAGTGAGGTCTTCTCTTGTGAAGGGCCGGTGGAAGCTGCTCAAATGGCATCTAAATTCTTCGATTTGGGATTTAACTCTGGAGATGAGTGGGTTACCATTTATGGCTTTCAGTACACGCTTGGAATTCCTCACACTTTTCGCCTGTTCCCTTTGCTGAGCGTCTCGTTTAGTATGTCGCATTGATGAACAAGTACTTGATAAATTCGCTCGATAAGTTTGTACTGGCAAGTTGGAGTGGTGTGAGAGTGTAACTTACATGCTTCACGCGTTTATATTAGACGTTAAATTTGCTCTACCTTTGCAGCCTTTAATTTCTCACGGTTTAAAAAGCTTTCAGCTGAAGGGGTAATTTAGCTTACTTCGTCCGCGACGCGCCGGTGCCCCTCTGTTATCGACGCTGCAATCAATTACTCCAATAAAAAACACATCTAAACACATCTACAGAGTAGTGATTGACCTCATTGCAATGTGTAAGCAATCGACCTTCATTATGAACAGGCACAAGAGTCCAGTGTATCATAAGCATTTCGGGTTTTCGCCTCCATCAATCTCTGACAGCAGCAAATGAAACGGAAACAAAGCAAAAGAACAGCGCGAAGCATTTCACCTTTCGCGGATGTGAAGTTTATACTTAGGGAAAACTAAACTATAGAAAAAATTGTTCTCAGTTCAAATGCACAAAAAGCCCATTTCGAATAGCGCGTGTAGGATGTAATGGTGAGATGGGAATTTGACCTGAAACTCATGTGTGCCACGCTAACCCTAAACAAAAAAAAACATGTTCGCCTGGCCTATATTAACAAGGGTTTTTTATATATTCAATAGAGAGGGGGGGGGGGGGGGGGTCCTGTGCATTGTTTGAAAAACAATTCCCTGAGATACTGCTGCGCACACTCTACATTCGATATTTCCAGGAAAGTTGCTGAATAAAAGTACTTAAAATGGGCTCAACTTTGCTTTTTCTTGCCTTGAATTTAGGTGTTCAATATTTCTTTTAAACTAACGAGCGTAGTCAGGCATTAGAAAAATTACATAATAATATTTACTCTCTATACGTACACAACACATTTATAGCCGTATAATTCACTGGTACATAATGCGCGCAGGTATCTCTCACCGTTTTAAAATTTGAATGTGCAAACCACAGTAAATGTTGACTAAAATTGTAATCTTTTACGAGAGAAGTATTGCAAATATTTCTATCTTCTGTTCCCTAGCTTTGTGTCGTTGCCTAGAATGAGGCACAGATTTGTCACCAATTGAATATTTTTTTTTGTCATTTGAATACCAACTGTAGCGCCAAATGACGGAATTTGCTGTTTCCTCCACAAACCATTGGTATGAAGCTGTTGACTAACTGCGGCAGCACTAAAAACAAGACAAGATTTTTCCCGGGGTACTAGAGCCCGAGAGTAGTGTTCTCGCAGTAACTATATATCGTCATACTTTGCCATGTACATATTTGCTAAGGAAATGTTGCGTGCTCACCTTTACCGAGAGAACTCATCAGCATCACTACTGCGTTCTTCCTGGAGGGAATCTAACCACTTACATTTTTCAATAATCATTCTTGTTAAATAATGTTCCTCGTGAGTTTCAAAAAGACATATTTTTTAACTGTTTCGGTACCTTTCTGTTGCCCGCGTCGCACGGTTGTAATAGTAAAGAAAGTGGGGCATAGTCCATGGCTCCAGTTCTGCCGGTCGTAGCATTTGTGGAACAATGGGAAGCTTTGCTGTCCAGCCTTTACCTAGCTAGAGGACTTGCAAAAAGCACCAGAGTGAGCTTCGCGCTCAATTCCGGGTTATTTTGGCTCCATAAGAGACGTCTATGCATCGCCTAAAAGCGGATTTTTTTCTGAACAGTACCAATTTTCAACTTTCATACTGATTACACTTTCATTTGTTATGCATCATTTATATATCACCTGTGGTGTGCAAAAAAGACCAAACTCCACAGCAAAGCTATAGCTATCAGAAATTTTGTTTCAAGGCGTGTCGATTCAGCCATTATTATATTTCCTTTGAAAGAAACCATCGCTGAATGTTTCTCTTCGAATAAAGATGTCTTTTCAACTCCGGTTCCACAGTGGTAACTACATTGTTTCCAAATGTTCTCAAAGCTGAACCTAATGTGGCTTCTAATCGCACTCCATCGAAGCATGAGAGACATTGCTCGACTTCTCAAGTGTGATGCAAATACCGAATTTTCAGGGCGAACAGCAATGTGGTGGAGGCAGTGCGTTTTTTGCTCTGTCTATAATCTCTGCTTTAAAAAAAAATACGTACCCAAACAAGTAGGCAATACTGCTGGATTTTACACAAGCAGAAGACCCTGAAAACACCGGCTTACCAATGATCTCACGGCAGAAGCACGCACATAGCGACACGAATGTTACGGCTTCAGAAGGCGATAGCCGTTTGTCGTTTCGAAAAAAAAAACCCGAAGCTAATCCCTTTGCTCTGGTCAGTGGCGTGGAAAAAAAGCAAAGCGTAGGAGGAAGGTGGAACGGCACATAATTCCCCGTTGAAAAGAGAGGCGTATCTACAAGGAGAACAGGAAAGAAAGAAGATGAGAAGCAGGAGCTTAGCATCGTAAGTCTTTATTTGTGGCGTGCCAACGGGTACACGTTCGGTGTAAAGAAGCCAATTCGACGCTCCACTGCCGCGGTAAAAAAGGAGCGCGGGAGGTGGAAAAACATTGTGCGAAAAGCCCGTTTATGGCACACGCCTTGAACGTGATTTATCTTTGTTAGGAAGAACAGCGTGAAATGGCGAACACTGGGCGGAGGTTATTTTTAGCTCTTAGATTATGCCTTTCCTGGCCTTGTTCACTGCCCTAATGTTATTCTTATAGGTCAATCTACTGAATAGTACGGTCACGCAACATTTCGTTTCCGCACTGGTGTGTTTTGCGTCAACTATCCGGCTTCCACGTTCCCTCATGTCTGAAACGGTAGCACCGCATAATGAGCGAATCGGAAATTACCAGACATTGTACCGTTCTACAGTGGTAGCGGGGCTCCCCTGAGTGCAACTACTTCATATGGTTCCGTGCAGAAACTTTCCCTATCGCGAAATGGGGGTTCCGTTTAGGTTACGAATAAAGAACGGAGTCTCATATTAGTTTTCCTGGTTGGGTTAGTAGAAGGAAATCATAAGTGGATGAGTAGTAAAATCGAGCACGCGCTATTTTATTTTTGTACCACACTTCTGTCTCACACGCAGGGTGATACTACCTGCAATGATAGAAAATTATACAAGATGATACTTGAGTATGTCAGCATTAAATCTTTCGCACCGAGCTTAAGGCGTTGTCCGTACTTTTGACAGAAGTTTCGGGCTCAAGCAACAGCGACATTCGTGTTAGTGCACTATCACCACAGCTCTCATTCCGATGAAACCCCGATTCTTGTACGTTGCCCTGAAGACCGCAGGCTAATCCAGATGCAATGCTTGTGCTTGTGTGAGCGGCTGGTCTGACGGCTAGAGACTTAACTTTTCGGCCTTCTTGCGAATGTTATTGAACTCACCCAAACAATGGTATCCCGTATTAGGTACGCTAATCCTAGACTATGAAGGTACATTCGTAGAGCTTCGCTAAACTGTAGAAGAACGGCAGATTGGGCGAGTTGGTAGTTATACATAACGAGAAGAAATATAAACAGCGCAGGTGACAGGACAAGGAACAAAAGAGCAGAACTCGGCGAGGCAAACAAAACGCCGTGTTTGTCTTTTCTGTTCCTTGTGCTGTCGTCTGCGCTGTTTAGATTTCTTCTAGCGTTGCTAAAGCAAGGTATTTTATCTGTGTTACCGATGCCTACTTGGGCGGCTTACATCATAAGGATGTGTTAACAAAGCTAAGAGTGAGATTAATCAAAACTACTTAAATTTAAGATAAGGCATGGAAAGTCTCTGCTAAACTTAGTACAGCACAATAATTCTTTATCAGCCCCAGCGTAAACTAAGATACGTTTCACCATGCGCACATCCTGCCTGTAATTATTAAACGTAGGCCTAAATGAATTTTAGATAACTGTCATAAACCCGCGCTTGATTTCTGTAAATAGAAAACTGATTTATTATATGAGACTTGTTTGACATTTTTTGTGCTCTGCATGCACGTCCCATCAACATTATCGTTATGCACCTATAGCTAAATAAAAATCAGGCAAGCTTTTATTGACCTTGCAGTGCTGCAAATGGAATTTCTAAATCAGGGATAAGGTCTAGAAAAAAATAGCCTCTGCTTAAAAAAAAATGTGGCAACTTGTGTAATGCATAAACAGCTTTCAGTACTCAGCTTTGTGGGAAGCTGTGCGATGGTTAGTAATAAATATCTGATTATCGCCCGTGTGTAAATACCACAATTAAGACCACACTTCATAATTTTTCGGCAACTAATCTGTGCGTAATGATTTTGAAAAAAATAAATTATAGCATCATAATAACAGGTTCATGCAATGTTTTCATATTTTTGCAATAGAATGCAAGCAGTTGGCTAAACGCACCAGCCTGAGGGACCTCATGTGTCGTGCATGTGCTGAACTAAGGCAAACACTTGACATATAATATTTATCACATTTGCGGACAACAAAGGCTGGAAGGAATATTCGAAAGAATTCGTTTTAGTGTGGTGCTCAAAAACAAATTGTTGTGGTTTAGCTCTGGTTAACACTAATTGAATGGCGAAAGAAATGGTAGAAGCTTATTTCGCCTGCTACATTATTCGCCTCCCGCGCCCTATCAGTGGAACGCGCTACATTATTGGGAAAACGTAAGCTCATCCTTTAAGGGTATGATGCGAGAGAGTAATATGCTACCAGCCCACATGTAAAGTCGCCCTTCAACCAAGCCGTATGGACGTGCCTGCTTGTCCTAGCGGTAAAGAGAATTCAAGAGGTTGTGGCAGGCTGATTCTGATATCACCCTCCCGTATGAAAAGAGCTACTCGAGTTGGCAGCTCCTGCCCTTGGTACAGGGATAACATAAATTCAAACGTCGTGACAGGCTGATTTTATTGCGAAAGCAATACAGCCAAAGCGAGACCTCAGGTGGCCGGAGCTTCGCCGTGAAGAGGCGCCGTAAAGAGGCGTGAAGAGGCGTAGCTACGGTCTCTTCACAAAAAAAAAAGAAAATCAGCCTGCCATGACATTTGAATCGACGTTACCCCAATGCCACAGGCAGGTGCTGCCAACTCATTTCATAAGGGAGGGTGATATCAGAATCAGCCTGCTAGAACCGTTTACCTTCTCGCCACCCTTACGACACGCAGGCACGTCCATACGGCTTGGTTGAAGCGTGACTTTATACGTGGGCTGGTAGCTTACACTCTCGCGTCATACCCTTAAAGGATAAGATCAAGTGTCCCCAATAATGTAAGACCTTACACTGATAGGGTATGATAGAGGATAATGTCGCAGGCAAAAGAAGCTTCCACCGTTGCTTTCGCAATTCAACTAGGTTTAGTCAGAGCTACACCACCACTATTTGTTTTTTATGTTGTTTATAAGGAGACCGTAGCTACGCCTCTCCACGGCATAGCTGCGACCACCCGAGGTTTTGCTTTGGCTGTCGCAGTATTGCTTTCACAATAAAAATGTTCATTGAATCATTATCATTTTTGCTTTTAACTCGCGCACATAAAGCGTTGAGGTGTTTTCAAGTTGCATTGAAACCCACGTCCAAAATAGCCGCACTGTTAATGCACAATAAAGATTCCAAGATTGTAGAAATTAGTCAAATTAGTCCATTGCGCTGCACTACGGTACCTCTTTCTCTCTTTCCGCTATCACTCCCAGTCTCCTCTCTAGATCATCTAGATCTAGAGCATCTAGATGAACGCCCATTGACTGAAATTAATATTTTAGGTCCCTGGACATGGCGATCGTCTGCTGTGAAGGCTCCCAGGCATTGCTCCGCTTTATAAAAAGCAGAGGCCTGATCGATAGGCAGTGATATCGATGTTATGTTACGTGATATGACTGGGACGTGATGTGATGTGACATATGTCTGTGATGTGACTGTACTAAATTCACCCATCCCTTTCTCACAACTTTTATATCCACTCACCCTTTTCCCCCAGTACAGGGTAGCCAACCGGGTTCGTTTACGGTTAACTTCCCTGCCTATCCTCCTCGTCTTACTCCTCCTTCCTCCTCTCTTCAATTATAACGCGCTTCAGGTGTGCTGTCAAAACGTGTGACATTTACTGAGCTTTCCCTGTCTTTATAATCTAATTTACATTTTCACAGCAGCAAATTGCATGCTCGAAGAGAACACACACACACACACACACACACACACACACACACACACACACACACACACACACACACACACACACACACACACACACACACACACACACACACACACACACACACACACACACACACACACACACACACACACACACACACACACACACACACACACACACACACACACACACACACACACACACACACACACACACACACACGCACACACACACACACACACACACACACACACACACACACACACACACACACACACACACACACACACACACACACACAATAAGCAGATGTATACCGCAGTTACATGCACATTGGGCTCACATTTGGCTCATAAAATGTTTTTTAGGTCTTTCATTTCGCGATGTACAATTAGTCGTGGAAAAATGAGCTTCCAAAACTTGAATAATTATGTCTGGGACGAAAAAGAAAATCGCTTTTGTGTAGTTGCTGGCATTTTCGTAAGCTTCCTTACCGAAGTTTTTAATTCTTCTTCAACGAACCTGCACTCACGGCAGTCTTCCTTTGAAGGAACATTTTGGTTTGCCTATACAGTATATAAAAAATCGATACAAAAAGAAGCAGCCTCAAAATACCAATTTGCTTGCTATCCCTTTATTTCCGCCGCCCCAGTTCAGATGCTTCAGATATCAGATAGCAGATACCGGGGCTGGCAAACACCTTTTCCTTCCTTTTGCATCTATAATAAAATAACCACTACAACAACAACTCCATCTCAACGCACTCTGAAGAGCTATCATAGCGCTATATTCACAAAGACACTCTTTTTTAATGTTGGGTGCGAAGATGTCATGAGGACAATGCAAGACACAAAGCCAGGAAGTACTAAAATGGCCCCGTGATGAGAACTTCTCCTGATGGTGCACTCAAAAAGACGGAAGAAAAACAGTGTCCGAGTCCATCCGTCTATATGACTTAGGCTGCGCGACTAACACATGAGAGGAAAGTGTCCCAAACTCCCGCTTTTTTGTTAGCTGCAATAATGTCTCAGTATTGACTGGCATCGACTGTTGTGCGTGCGAGCTTACCTGTAGGGCTCGAGCTCACAATCGGCAGTCGCCGCACATATAAGTCATTTAAATTCTCCCTGCGCAGCCTCCATGAGGAAACTATAGCAGCCTAATCGCCAATGTGATCTCTGATCATGAATGCTTTCATTTGTAGATTTGCTCAGGGTGCGCTCTCCCCTAAATGCCGTGTGGGGTATTCGCCTATCACTTTAAATGTAGAGTGGCTTCGTGGTAATCTCAGTTGTTTTCTCCTGCACAATTTCTTCGCATTATTTAGTCGTCGCTTCCAAAAATATTACAGGTTGTCTTTCGTGTGAATGGCCCAATGAATGCGTTTCCTTATTAAGGTTTTCGATCGAAAAATGCAAATTTATATAAAAAATGTATTGTAGCGCTCCTATGTAAACACGTTGTATGATGTTATTGACGCAAAAAAAAAATCAACGCATAGGAGTTAGGCGGCGCCTAAACACACCCACATTTTCTTTCCCGACCTTCCACACATTGTCCCTCAACTTCACCATCTTGTCTGTAAGGGCAGTTGTCAAAGTCAAGGGTACAACGTGTAAGCGCAGAAATAATAGCCACGACCGAAACGAACACTCAGCAGGAGATGAAAGGCGTGAAAATGCCTTTATGTTTTAATGCACATTTCAAAGTATTGCCTAGTGGTGCTCGAAGCAATAAGAACAGCAAACAGATGTTGATAATTGAAGGTACTTCAAATTTGTTTTATCTCAGGGCGAAAGATATCAATGCACAGAACATGAAGGACGAAGTTGTGTAAGTAGGAGAAGAATAAAGGTGCAGGTAAATAGGAAGGTGAGTAGAAGGTTTAGCTGTTTGCATACGTCAAGCCAATTTGAGCGATCTGTTCATTTATTATGATTGTTCAAGAATTTCATAAGAAACCTCTTCAGATCTTTTGAACAAGCCTGCAGGCTCTCACTGCTTATGAAAAACAAGAAATTCTAAAAGCTTTGCATTGTCATAAAGGCGTTAAAAACAGCATATCTGTTTCGCAGTACCTTGATTTAAGCGCAGTATCACAGAAAACTATACACCTCCAGTTACTCGATATGCGCCAGGAACTATTTTGACTTTTCAGCTTTTCGACCGCTGACGAAATAAAAACACGCTAGTACTGGGCTTCGAACACAGACCAAGGGGAAGAGATCAGCTCTAGCTGGCGACTGAGTTAGGTAGATGTGCTATCCTCAGTAGCTACTTACTCCCCGTGCTACGCTGCTTGCATTTCAAGCTTTGCTCCGTATATTGTCGTCTTTCTCGTTTCCATATCCACTAACACAGTTGTAGACAGGAATTAATGTATTTCAATTTTGAATACGTGGCTGTATTATGACGTGCGCTCTCTAGGTAGTGCAAGAAGAGAACAACGTTGCTTTCTCACATGTGACTTCGCTCTATTAACTCACGATCTCTCTACCCATTCGATCGGTTTCTTGGATAAAAACCGCATCAGGACAGTTTCACATGATTGAGAGTTTACCCTGCGGCACCAGTTTTCTTCAGTCCAGCCTTATTGCAAGCAGCTGTCCAGCCCCAGAAGTGGTTATAAACGGTTGGAATTCAACTGCACCGTTGCTGTGGTCGTTCTGCGACGGCTCACCACTGTGACGTATGATCACTTGAACCAAGTTGTCAGGGCAGAACAAAGTGATATCGATGCCCAGGCATCCGGCGCTATTATCACGTCTCAGTTTTTTCATCAGTTTCTTTCGGCGAAGCAGAGCGCTTTTTGCGTATTGAAAAACTGCTCGTTATCCAAAATTCTTATACAGGCTTGGTACATATAAAAATACCATTGCATATATATAGAATTAACAAGAATTAAAAAGGGAAACTTCCTTTATGCAACCTCTATCAAACCTGTAAAAAAGTGTTAAAACACATAACCTGCGCCATAACGAAGAATGGAAAGTAAATACATACAGATCAATATACGAAATGCAGACACTTCATAACAAGCTACCTAGGATACTGAACGAATTGCAACATGACCAAATCTCCCTCGAGAAAATCCTATTCAATGACTTAAAAGCACATTTCATGATCTCACACTTATTTTCTTACTGTTTTCTGTTTCCTACTTGCTTCGTGCCCAAGTGATGGCAGTGCATAACGTTTTCTTTCTTACTTGTCGATTTCATTTTTGTATCAGGTCTTGTGTAGTTTTGCGTAGTGTGTTTTGTTATTGTTGATGCGTGGCTTTAATTTTGTATATTGATTGATGTGCTATGCAGTTTACCACTGTTTTGATAAGTTTTTTTTTTTTTTCTCATGCTTCATATTTATTATGCTTCATGCTTGATGTTATTCATGCTTCAGTGTTTATCAATATGACTTTAGAGTTCTTCTGTGGCCTTCTTTTTTTTTTGGCGACGCTGTGAAATAGCCAGTGTACAAGGGGGCCTGCGGCCTCGTCAAGCTGTCTTTGACAGATTTTTCTGCAGGCCTCCTGCATCTTGTGTATTCGACTTGATGCAAATAAACATTAATATATATATATGCCAGAAATATGTGTAAGATGAGGTATATAGGGGCGCACAAGCGAAAACAACGGTTTATTTTCATTGTTTTCGTTTGTGCGCAGGCTGAGACGGCAAAGCCAGGGATGCCTTGTCTAGCGTTTTAATTCGATGACAAAAAACAGGCGCGTGCCGGAGCCGGCGCCGTAGGACGATGACGACGGTATCTACAAATGAAAGAAGAAGATCATGGCATGTACAAATCAAAGAACATCCACGGAAATCTCACACAATCTGCCCGGGAGGTCGGAAGCGGCCACCCTGGCCGCTCCTAACTAATCGATGCACCGCGGCGCACAAACGGTTTTAAGCGAGAACCATGAACAATTTCAGTTCTATGGTGGCGTCCATCGGCTGGGGGATCAACAGGCGTGACATTGTAGTTCATTGGGGAAGTTTGCCTGATGACCTCGTGCATTTTATCACTAAGGCCAGGAGTGCGCAATGGGGTATAAATCAGTACTTCGTCACCAGGACGAAAAGAGGCCACACGATGTGTAGAATCATAGCGACTCTTGCGGTCTTCTTGGCACGCTGCTGTGTTGAGGCGGGCAAGATGACGGCATCTGGCCACACGAGATAAGAACTGGGTAGGCCCTGATGTGGAGTAGTCGAGTGTAGAGAAGAAGGAAATGTCGAGAATTGTAGTGGGAGGACGGCCATAAACAAGGAAAAATGGAGTAACCGCTAGTCCGCTGTTCTGCTGTATTATAGGCGAATGTGACGACTGGTAGAATAGTGTCCCTATTTTGATGATCTGGTGTATACATGGATATCATATCCGACAAGGTGCGATGAAATCGTTCAGTCAGACCGTTAGTCTAGGGATGGTAGCTTGAGGTTGTGAAGAACGCGTGACGAACTTCGGCAATGACTGTCGATAAGAAGGCTGTCCCGCGGTCACTTAGGAGCACCCGAGGAGCGCCATGACGCAATACAACTGATCGCAAAAAGAAATTTCCTACTTCTTGAGGTGAAACAAGTCGGTACAGGTGCTGTCTCAGCGTGGCATGTGAGGTGGTCGACAGCTGTTATAATCAAATGGTTACCCCTCATCGGAGAGAGGTAGGGGACAATATAAGTATATGCCGACTACTTCGAATGGTGTGGCGGGACAGGGAAGGAGCTGTAGGAGGCCGGCGGGCGAAGAAGTCGGCCGCTTGCGACGTTGGCACAGGTGGCAGGAAGCAACGTATTTAGCTACGGTGGTAGACAGGCCGGGCCAAAAGAATCGTCTTTTCACGCGGTCGTATGTTTTGTCAAAACCAAGGTGATCTGCAGTAGCGTCATCGCGGAAAGCCGCTAGTATACGTGGGCGAAGCACACGCGGTACGACTGGGAGCCAGCGAGTTCCATCAGGGCAATACACGTAGCGGAGTAGGATGCCATCTTCGAGCTTGAAATTGCGAAGCTGTCGGCGAAGCCGAGCATTGGGCGGGTCCGAAGCGCCGATAAAGCGGTCGATGATGGGACGGCAGTAGGCATCGGCTAATTGTTGTGGGCGGAGAGCGTGCTTGTTCTCAGAGTCGTCAAAAGAAACTGTTGCGATAAACGTCGGGGAAAAAGATGGTCGGCTCTGGTCAGAGGTGGAAATGCAATGGGAAGAAAAACAGCAAGCTGATTCCGAAAGTGGACAGCGAGAAAGAGAGTCGGTGTCTTGGTGTTGGCGACCAGATTTATAAGTGACGTCGAAATGGTATTCTTGCAGGCGTAGAATCCAGCGGCTAAGTCGGCCTGTCAATTTTTTGAGCGAAGACAACCAGCAATGAGCATGGTGTTCGGTCACAACTGTGAAGTGCCGACCGTATAGGTAAGGGCGAATTTTGTGGACAGCCCAGACGACGGCAAGACACTCCTGCTCGGTAATGGTGTAGTTTTTCTTAGCTGGAATCATAGTCCGACTAGCAAAGGCAATCACTTTCTCACGCGAAGTTGCATCACGCCGCAGAAGTGCAGCGCCAAGATCGTGACCACTGGCATTGGTGTGCAGGATGGTTGGAGCGCTGTCACTGAAGTGATCAAGAACAGAATCTGATGTGAGAGCGCGTTTTAGGTCATTAAAAGCAGTTTCACACTGTTCACTCCACACGAAAGGGCGGCGTGCTTCAAGTAGCTCATGAAGTGGAGTAGCAATAGTTGCAAATACCTTATAAAACGCCGGAAATAAGATGCGAGGCCCAGCAAACTGCGCAAATCTGCTGTCCGCTGAGGACGAGCACAGTTCAAGAAAGAAGATCATGGCATGTGTAAATTAAAGAGCATCCACGGAAGGCTCACAATGTATATATACCTTAAGCAAGTTCCATGAATGTTTTGTCTCTGAAACATTAAACAATCCTGCAGGTCGCTCTGACCGAATGCTCACGCTGGCTCGCTGCATGTCAAAGCACTGAACCAAAACTGCACGGCGGCATCACCTGCTACAGAAAACATTTTCGCTGAAGTCGCCGCTTGTCAAGCGAGTGACGGAGTGACGCGTACACGCGTCGCAAAAGAATATGAAGCAGAGTGTCGCCATATTCTACGACGACTCATCGTAATCCCAGCAAAAACTTGAGGGAATTGTTTCCATGAAATCAATGAAGGACTCAGAGACTTCACGCAAGGAACGCACAATATCGCACAACGTTCCTTTGTCTTAAATCGCGATATACGGCGCTTCGATATGCTTATCCACCTCGAACTATTATTTACTTTTATTTATTTATTCTTACCCACAGCGCCACATGTCCCATTACAGTGGGCGGGGGGGGAGTGGGTACAGTTCTATAAAGCATAAGAAAAAAAAAAGCGTGACCGGAAGTATGACGGCCCATTCGGATGTGGCCATTACTCTGCATGCCTACTTCGATGTCTCAGTTATAAAGACGATGCAAACACTTCATTGTCAGATATATGAACACAGGATGAACACAGGGCGTTCTATTCTCGAACAGTGTGTAGAAAAAATGATCATTTAAACTAGCCGGTTCTCGCTCTGAATTCACGCACTTTATAATCGTGATCAATTCTCTCGGATTTATAGTGTGGACAGAAAAAAATGTACTTGTCCCTGGGAATAGCAGTTCTTTGGTGACATATATTGGGAAATAGTTTTAGCCTCAGTTTTCTTCTTCTCACTTCAAGTGGTTTCCATTGTAATTTCTGTTTTAAGCTGGTCATGCTAGTTTGTTTACTATAATTTCCTGAAACATAGCGGGCAGTCAACTCCTGAACTCTTTCTAATTTTAGCTTGTCAACATTTGTCGGCGGATCCCATACAGTACATGCATATTCCAGCACGGACCTAATGTAAGTTTTAAAGAATAGATCTCTAGAATCTTGCGAAAACTTTTTTGTGTTACGACGCAGAAAATGCAAGCTTTCGCAGAAACTTAACCAATATGTCGATGCCAACAAAGAGTTGGAGTGATATACAAGCCTAAATAGTTATATTCTATACCAGTTTCCAATAAGTGCCCGTTCACATTGTAGACATATTTAGGTACATTTGTTTCCTCGTAAAAGTCATGTGCACTGTCTTCTGCAAGTTCAAATTCATGTGTCACTGTTCGCCCCACTGGTGCACTCTATCCAGATCTTCCTGTAAAGCATGTGAGTCATGAACATTTTTTACTTTTTTACACACCACACATTCGTCGGCAAACATTCGCATGCAGGAAGTAACATCCACCGATATATCAATAATAAGCACCAAGAAAAGCAGAGGTCCCAAAAGTGACCCTTGTGGGACGCCAGACGTTACAGAAGTTACATTAGAATTAACTCCACTTATGGCTACATACTGAGACCTTAAACATAAATATTCCTTTATCCACTCAACAACCTTCCCGTTAATATTTAAACAACGCAGCTTGTGGACTAACAAACCATGATCTACGGTGTCAAAAGCCTTTTATAAAGCAATGAAGAAACAATCAATAAGGCTGAAACAGTCCAATGATTCACATACCTCGTGGACAAACTCTGTTAGTTGAGTAATGCAAGATGCGCCTTGCCGGAACCCGTGCTGGTTTGGGTTTACAACGAGACAGAGTTGATTTATGATATTTGAGTATAAGACGTGCGCCAGAATTTTACAGGCGTTGTTTGTTAAAAGAACAGGACGGTAATTTGAGACGAATTCGCTAGGCACAGTTTTATCAATCGGAAGGGAAATGGTAAGAAGAGATTTTCTGAATAAGGTTGTTAAAAATTGAGATGCAAAGTGGGCACATATCATTGAGACAATTGGACAGACCATCAGAGCCTCCGGCGTTGGACGTGTCTAAGCGCTGAAAAAGAGCGGTAATTCCCGTTTCATCCATTGCTATATCTGCCATAGGAGTAAGCTGAACTGGTTGCGGAGGAATGTCGCGGAGTATACTGGGCAAAAATACATAACGTGTTTGCTTTTTCAAGACTTTTATCGATCATGTGGCCATTATGCGCGAGAGATGAAATGCCTACGTTATCTTTACTGCTACGTTTAACGTGTCGCCAAAATTCCTTTGGGTTCTTTTTGAACCTTGACGAGAAGGAGTCAAGGAAGTTCTTTTAGCATGCTCAAGGGCCATTTGAAGGTCGCTGCTAGCAGCCTCAAAATTTTTCTTTGTCAAAGAGTTTGGATTTTTCTAAAAACTTTTGAACGCTCTTTGGCGTTTGTTATGAAGACGTAGATTTGCATTAAACCACGGCTTATTATTGCAGCGCCTCAGTGACTGCACCCATGATGGGACAAACTTATCCTGCAATGCTAACATTTTGATTTTGAACGGAAGACATAGTTCATTAACACTGCCCGTTTCTGACAACGTCTTGTAAAGCGGAAAATAAGCTGCTAGAGCTAGATTTATTTCTGTAGTATTAGCTCTCGTGTAATTATAAACCTTTCTTCCAGAGCTCATTTGCACCTTTTCGTAGAATACCTGCATTTGGCACAGAACTGTTTCGTTATCACTGATTGCTGGGACGACCAAAGTGATTACAACCCATGCTGACCGATTTGTCAGCACTAAATCTAGCATATTGGTTAGCCTTGCTGCCGGCGTCACCATTTGGGTCAATGAGAAATCGCGCATAATGCACGCAAATTCTTTTCAGCACCATAGACGGCACTGCATGTACCTGATTGACTAAAACAAAGTTCTGGCAAGTTGAAACCTTCTCCTATGACAAGGCGTTCAGGTCAACAAAGTTCTGGCAAGTTGAAACCTTCTCCTATGACAAGGCGTTCAGGTCGGATTGTTTCTATTATTTTATATATTTCCTTTAATATGTCGACCGAGCTACCTGGTGACCTATAGAAGGAGCAAACAGAGAGACCTTTCCCATTTCGCAATCTAATTTTGCACCACACATCTTCGCATGGACCAAGTGGGATATCAAGACGGGAGCAAGCTACACTGTGATGAACTAACACTAAAACGCCCCCTCTATGGTGATTCCTGTCTTTTCTGTAGCATGTGTAGCCATCTGGAAAACTTTCGTTATCGCCGATATCAGGATCCAGCCATGATTGTGTACCTAGAACCACGGAGGGCTCTGTCATACGCAATAGGTTTACCAAACTGTCAGCTTTATTTCTGATACTTCGGCAGTTGACAATCAAAAAGGATATGTTATATACTGATACCTCCTTGTATCATGCACACTGAACAACGTGGCCAAATCCTTCGTCGTACACGTATTTAGTATTATTTAGGTGCAGCAGATTGTGTTTTAGCTTCACGCGGGTGTTTTCGCTCTTATGCAACTTCGAGAAATCCCACAGGGATTTTCGTTTGCGACGTATAGCGTCTGAAAAATCTTCCGAGATACTGACGTTTTTACCTTTCAGCTTCTTCGCGTTAACCAGCACGTTTTCCTTTTCTTTAAAAAGAGCAAATTTAGCGATAACGGGTCGTTCCTTCCCTTCTTGGTACTTCCCTCTCTGTGTGCTCTTTCGATGTGCGCGGTACCTACAGCAAGATCTGACACTACATTCATGACATGTTCTGACGTTGCAGGAGATTCAGGAGTCTCTGTATTCGGTAACCCATAGAATAACCTATTGCAACGTCGACTTCTGTTATCTAAGTCGTCGACCTTTTTCAGCAAGGTTTTCACCAGGATTTGGGTGTCTTCACATTGCTTCTTGGATTCTGTAAAGGTCGAATTTATGCTGTCAAACTGCTGTATAGTTAGTTCTAAGCTCTCAATTCGACTTCTTAGGTCATTAATGGCGGTCATATCCTCCTCCTGTCTTCTTTCCATAGATTCGAGCTTCGATTTCATTTCATTCTGGTCCTCTAAAGCATGTCTAATGTGCCCTACATTTAGGTTTCGGGATTCAACTCGATGTCCCCACACAAAAGTAACAATAAAAAATAGAAAGAATAACTACGCAATATAACGAAGCGTCGCCGCTCAGAACGAGCACCAAGTCGCGGCTGCGCGGCAGCAAACATAATCTGGGGCGGAACCGGCAAAACATGCGCATCAAGCGCACAGGAGTTTTAAAACAATTACCAACCTGAAAAAGCAGAAACATTTCCGTGTAACGCAGCGGCATCGCTGCGCCGGTTACAGTCCCGAAATTGACACTGGAAGTTCCATCGTTTTGTAGGCGGTACACACGTCGAGGAAGCCCTCAATGTTGGTAAGGTGATAGTGGACACTTCTCAAGCTCGGGTATTGCATATGTTTCGTCGATGAAAACGATGAATTGAAGTTTACTGTGGTCGGGAATGGATGACGCCGTCAGTAGAGCGATTGCGCCATGGCCAACGAGAAACCGACAATGTTTTCTGCAGGCGTTTTCGCAGGGGGAAAAATTTTCACAGTTGCTATTCTTTCTCATGGACTTGATACACTACAAATCCTTTGAACTTAGAATCAACATTGGTCTTCGGAATCGGTCGATGCATGCTTGAACTTTATTGCACTATCAGCTCGGCTTTATTGCGTTTTTTCTTTTGCACGGAGACTTAAAATCTAGAATGGAAGCGAGGGAGAGCTAAACGAATATGCGGAGAAAAGTGAGAGAATAACCAAGTTCAGATACCCTCCGATTGCCAGTGCAGTGTGTGAAGTGTAACTGCACCAATCAATCAATCGATCAATCAATCCCCGAGACTGACAGAGACACACACAAGAAATATTACTTATGATCAATGAACACGAAATGCGTAGTTCTCAAGAAAAGGGCAAAAGTAAATGAGATTTGCGTGACGACAGAAGGCCCGCCTGCGGTGTTAGGCATGAGAAACGTTTTGTGGAGTGCCGCAAGGGGGTTGTGTATGAGATCCCGTTGACTTGCGGGGCGGTTTACATAGGCCAGACAGGCAAATGTGTTAGCGACCGCGCGGCTCAACATTTTCGCTCCTCGAGCTCCGACAAGGGCGCTAGGCTCCCTGAGCACTGTGCTCGATTCAGTGGGTGTGAGCCTCGGCTGAACGAGATAAGGATTATGGGCAGAAGCGTTGATAAGAAGGCGCGTGAACTGCTTGAAGCATTTCATATAAGAAAGAGGGGGGAGGGGTATGTTAGTGACACGTCTGTCGCTCTGTTGGGGCAGAAATGCGATTTCTTGAGCGGTTTTGGTGAAGGGGGGCGTGGTTGGTTGATCTACGCATGTGTGGTCATTGCTATTATGGCAGGTCTTTTCAGTGCAATAAACCAGATGTAGTAGCGCCTGTCCCGTGTTCTTCCTTTTCTCTTGTGTGCGTGTGTGTTTTTCTGCGCTAAGAATGCCGTCTGAAGTAAATGAGATTCATCTCTTAATTCAAACCTCTTGTGTTTTAGTCGGGTATTTCAATACCTATCAATGTGTAAGAAGAGTTAGATAGCTACCCGGCCCCGAATATACTTCCTTATTCTAATGAAATGTTTCATTGTTTACGTATGCGATAAAATTGCAAACTCCGGCGTTTTCTGCTGAAAATTTTCATACTTTCTGCGGTAATTATTCAACAAGTCGTCGTTCGTCAACATATTTAGAGGCTATGTGACGGCTTTACTGATATCCATACAGTGCTGTTGAGGCAGTACCGTGGTCTCAAACTAATGCTTCTTGATCTCCAGGCTGCTAGATGCGTTTGGCGTATGATGCAGAAAACAACCAGATTTCTTGGCACTGGAAAGCTCTTGCAGTACGACAAATGCAGCAGGCGCACCCTTTAATAGACAGAGGCGATCGTCATTGCTCCGCAATTTTTACCGAGAATATTAAAAACATGGTTTTAACAAAGTCCACACTAACTCCAGAAACGTTGCGTGAAAAGACACGAACAATTGTTTCCTGTGTCATATTGATGTTTTCGTTCAACCAAGTCACAGCTTTAGACATGGCAAGAGAAATGAGTTCTGCACGGTAAAGAGCATGCAAGAAATATGGAAACGCCCCAGAACATATGCTCTCATCTGCACCCAAATGGCAATCCACTCGACCCAAGAGACGAAGCCCATTAGTGTCAATGAAAGCACGCCACACATGCCATTTTTAAAATTAAATTTTCGATTCTGCATCACAACGTGCGAAATGCGCATCACACCGTTCACCGCTGCTCTAGTTCTTGTAGAATAAATGGATATGACTTGTGGTGAGAATACATAACGGATATATAATTAAGGTTTGCGCCGTATATTATAACAGATACTGTGTGCATGTAGTGTGGCCGTTATAAACATTATATCGATTTACGTTTATTTCCTTGTTTGAGTGCATATGAATTGAGTGAAAACTGCAGATTTTACGTTTGGCATTGCATATTCAGCGCTTTCTTTAATTTAGCAAAGGTACAAATAACTTTTAGGAGAGGGAATCAAACCAAAAGACAAAAGAAGTATTTAGTGGACTCGCTGCAGACGTGGTTCTCTACGCGAAAGAGGCTGAAGCTGGAAGGCAAGTCTGCAAATCCCGAAATGTTTATTCTCGCAAATTTTCTGTCAGTTGTCGTCTTTGTGGTGTGTAACAATCGTATGGAAGGGTTTTCATTCCTTACATTACTTGTATGCATCAAAATTCCAACTACGACTACCATGCGCCCAAACATAAGAAAGGAAGCCTCTTGACGAGTGCGCTCTTATATATGCTACAAGGTCTTGAATATTGAAAGCACTGTGGATGGAATGGGAGTGTGATTGAAACGCATTGGTCTATGAAAGGGGGAGAGGGAGCGTTTTCGCTGCCCTACGTCATTCGAATGACGCTGCTTTTTACACTAAAGGGCAATTAACTATTTGCAGGTGAAGGATATATTCTTCGCAATAAAACGTTGTTGCCATCCTCCAATATACAGCCACGTTCAGTTACCTGCCACGAGACACAAAATAGAGAGAATTACATGTAACCAATTTCACAGAATGAGTCGCTCTGAAAAGATGAAGCGTTTTGTAGCTTTAAATTCAGGGTAAGTGTAATAGAGATGGTATAAACTTGACGCAACTTTAGCTGAAAAAAGTTCGCAAGCGTATGTGAAAGAGCTAACCTTAATTTTAGGGTGATACCACTGCCGGGGCGAATTCCCTGGCGTTCTGTGAGCAAAATTGCTTGCCCACTATACTCAAGCCTGTCAATAAGCGCAGATCCTTCATAGTCTCCTTGAGAGTACATTACGAAGAAATAACGGTCGAAGTGACAATAAATTGGCAGTATGCCTTGTCGTCTAATAACAAAGGCACCTGGCAACCCTTGTTCATGGAGCCAAATTATATTATTTATTTTAGTTTCTCTTCATCTTCATGGAGGATTTATACTTGCGCTTTTGAGTTTAAAATGGATGCTTCTGCTCTCCCCTGCATTGCTAATCTCAGATATTTGGTGCTCATGACTTTGAACTACAGCTGCATTATTACAGTGTTACTCAGGCACCACACTATAAAAGCGTTTAGTGATCATCTTCCTTCAAAGATGCGTTTGCGCTTTAAGTATAAAGCATTTACTCATGGGAGGGGTGAGAGAGGAAGCAATTCACAAAATATTGATGGTCAACCTATCTGCCGGCCTAATGGCATGCTCTAAATATATTCCGTGCTTCGAATTTTTCAACAGGGTAGCTATAGGAGTGCATCATCATGGTCAGCCAAAATCTCATCTTAAATGAAACTGTGTGTGCGATAACTATACCTTTGTTCCTTTACTAAAGATAGTGGAAACCTGTTCAGAGGGTTTTCTAAAATATTTTGAACTTGTCAAAGCGTTCCAATACTCCCTGTTTTCTACCGAAATATTTTCGAGCTGCAAACTCAGTTTTCTCGGACAGTGTTTGTTTTTTTTCTTATTTGTGCGAATATTTACAGACTTAGTTGCTGGTCACACATTCTGCATGGCAGAGGCACACGCTGAAAGCATTGGCCATGTGTCAACGCAACCACACTTCACAGAGTAACGGAAAAATCCCCAAGTATCACCAACGATTTTACAATATAGTAGGCGATGCCGGACGTCATAGGCAGCCATGGTTTCGTATGCATTGTCTTTTGTGGAGCGCGCTCGCTTATGGCGTCATACCATAGCCACCTATCATGAAGACCTTTCTATTCATTTAGGTTTAAATGGGTGCATTAGTCGGCCGATGCATTACAAATCGCTAGATGTCGGGTTTCATAGAAAAATATCCATATGATAAAATGACTTTTGGGGACGTCTGGCTTCCCGCACACATTCACGGTCAAGTTGACAGGTTTGCATCGCCCATAGTCTGAGTTGATTTTGGAGGTTAAATTTCAAAAACCAACCACTTTGACATGTTTAGAACATCTAAAAGAAATGTCGTGGCATATTTCTCTGCACTTCTATAATGGAGCCGGAAAGTGTTATGGAAGACGCCTGTGTAGATATTCTGTGCAGCGAGAAATTAATTTGGGAAACGTTTGGCTACATGGTTTTCTAAGGCTCGCGAGCCGGACCGTTACCGCAATACAGTAGAGATCCCCATACAGACGAAGTGCGGTTTTCCAAAAATATATCAACTTAGTAAGAATGCTTCGCAATTTACCAATCCGTTATCGGATGTACCCGGCTATTGTTCACGGGGAAACGACATGACATGTGCTTTAATTAAGAAAAGTGGTTTAAACGTTTTTGCTTACATGCATACCAAAACAACATTTACGCAATTTCGAGAGAGCTAAAAGCTGAGAAAATAAGCAAGCTACGAATAAAAAATTCGTTTCTCCTCCTCCTCCACCTCAAACGCCGAAAGCTGTGACAAGCGAAATTAAAAATAATAATAATAAAACCCAGTAGAGTGTGCAGTGCAGTAAATCGGCTCAGTTATGATGCTTGTATAGATCATTGTGAGAAAATGCAAGAACCCCATTAGCGGTAACGAAATACTTTGCGCTTGTGATGCAATATGATAGAGCCCTGAACTTTAACGTGCATAGGAAGAGTTGGTTTCAATATTTAAAGGAATTAGAATGCCCTTCTTCGTAGAATACTCTTACGCGTTACTATTCAGCATTTTCTCAGCTCAAGTAATTGCTCATAAATGCCTGGGTGTGTTCCAGCTTATTATATATGTTTAGGGACAATTTCATGCAAATATTTAAAGAGCCATTGAAAAAAATGGCAGTGGCTTAGCACAGCAATGCCAGGATATACGTATACCGACACGTACGTTCTCCTGGCTGAGCTTGTTGTGGTCATGTATGTTTAGCAATAAGAGACATTGGGTAAACACATCTTTTATTCATTTTGCTTGACAGAGCCAAAGTCTGCCCGATAATCTTTAAAGTAGCATGCAGCTTTCTGAGTATTGTCTATACAGTATTTCGATTTGGCCGTCTTCAAACACATCGTCATACATTGGATTACTCATCGGTTTCAAGTCAATTTGGGGCCATAGTCACTCAAGTTTTCACAAAGTCTGCTTCAAAATTTCCAGGTCACAGATACAATTTTGGAAACTCGAATGGAGTTATCAGTCCCATGACGAGCCTTCAGATCCCTTTCTGTTGGTTCCCGTTGACTAACGCTTCCGTAGGCCCTATCTTGGCGGCTATGCTCCGTGTATTAGGCTCGGCAGTCTGGCATCACCATTTGGCAGGGCATCTCTCTGTTCGGGCGTAACCGATGCTCTCTTCGCCTTCCTGCGCTCATTCTGTCTTTGCTGCTGTAATGCGGTTCTTTTTACGCTGTGGCGATGGCTGCGTTTCGATGGAGGCGAAACGGAGAGATATCCATGCGCTGCCCACAAAACACGAACCACCGGTAACTGAAGTAAAGGGCTTGCTCACTAACATCTTCCCTAAACGAGTTTCTATTTAGAACGCTGGATTGGAGTAAAAGTTTACCCCAATAAAAGCGGTGCACTTGCAAGTGGCCTCGGGAGTTCATTTTGGGTACATTTCATCTCCAAAAATGTAGCAGATACGACAAGCCGCGGGAGGTGATGTGGGGTAGATTTTCACTCCCAAATATGCGGAGCACTTACGTTTCGTAGAGGGAGTAGATACTCATTGCGAAAAATATGCTCATTTGCGGCTAATATTAGACGTGTCTACCGCGGCCTTTACCAATGCTATTAGGTTCGATTCATTTTCTCAGTTATAGAGTGCTGATCGCGGTCACGTGTAACTGTTCGTTTCTGTCGAGTAAGAGATACGCTGTATATGACGGCTTAGTGTATGTGCACGGTGCCACTATCTCGCCCCACCGACGGCCTCAAAGAGGTAAAGGCAGTGATCCGATGCGTTTGACCTTTGTCATTCTTACCCTGTCCGTAAATCATAGGCGTAACTGCGTTATTTGTACGCACTTTGTATGCACAAAAGAAGCTAGAAGATGCGGTATAACAACATGATACATTTTGCCAATATTTTTAAGGAGCAGTGGTGCGAGGAACAGAGCGAAAACGTCCAACGAGAAAGGCATCGGATCACTCCCTTTACATCCTTCTGAATGCTGGCTTCAAGGGAAGAAAAGGAATGGGGTTCCAATAGAGGGAAGGAGTAGCAGGGGGCGTCAGAAAGTTAGGGGGGCGGAAGAGGTTAAGAAGTTCGCAGGGGTTAAGTGGATGCAGCTAGCACAGGACCGGGGTAATTGGAGGAATATGGGAGAGGCCTTCGCCCTGCAGTTGGTATGGTCAGGCTGATGAGATGATGAAAGGGATGATGATGATGATGAATGCTGGCCTTGCTGGAATTTAATGCCATACATACCCCCGACGTGGCAGCCACGCACAGCCTATCATCGTATTCAGCAGAAACAAAATGAGGTCCGTGGTGGCAGTTTATGCTTTGTAATTGCGAAATTCAATCGAGCCTAACAGCATTGGCAAAGGCTGCCGTCTGCACATCCCATATTAACCTTCCGTCCCGCTCTACCATGCTTACTTACCGGCTCTAAAAAAATACACAAACCATTGCGGGCTCCATAGCCCCTTTTAGGGTTTCAAACCGCGCGCGCGTTATCCTATTTGTAGGGGTGCTTGCGCGGGCAGCGTTAGTGCGCATGAGTGAGCTGCCAGGTTTGGGGGCGGCATGTTAGCGGCGCAGACAGGGTGGATGAGTGTGTCGAAAGCAAGTCTCACGGCTTTTTTCCGGGGGAGGCCCGCGAGAGGCGGCCAGCGAGCGTCAAGGGCCAGCGTGATGTGCACGGAAGACGCAACCAAGATCACCGAGACGAAGATGGAAGCAGTGCCTGCAGGGATGGCTTAGGTGCATTGGCGGGAGTTGCTGCCACGCGAGGAGCAGTATTTCTTATGACAACGTTTGCGCTTCGTCTCTTCGCTTGCCCTATTCGCGCCGCAGTGCATTTTGTCTTACCGCGGGTAAGCCCTCACCCTCGTTCTGATGTTGTTTCTTTTCTGTGAATGCTTATTCGTTTATCCGAAATTAACGAGTGTTTTGAAAGAGACTGGATTTGTCACTCGTCGGGACAGACCATGTCTCGCGGAACCGTTTTTTAAAGGCGAGGCCTTCACCATACAAGGACCAGAGAAAGCAACATTAGATACCATGTAAAAAGCGCTTTTATTAAAACAAGCTTTCAGAAAAAATCTAAAATAAAATCTACCACATAGAATAAGTACAACGCTGGGCTCAGCATGAAGTTTCTGACTCGGAAAGACATATTTGCCTCCCATACAAAACAGAATTCCTAACACATGAATAAGATAATGACCTTAGACGTAGCTCAACATGCCTGAGGTTAGGCGGAGGCGGTGCGGAGCGCGGCTTCTCTTCCTGACGTCATGCCAAATGGGAAGGTGCGCCGCTCTACTCTGACGTCATGCCCGATGGCGAGGCAGCGGTTGCTAGGCAATGGCGTAAGGAACAGTGCGACAGCGCGGCCACCGCCAAAACGAAAATGCGATTTCGCGGCCAATGTACCCATTGCTACAAATGTTGAACTTTTTTTTTTAAACAGTTTTAGGCATGCGCATAAATTGCGGCTTCTTCTTTGAGTGTTTACTCTTTCTAGGTTCCTTCTCCAGCTTCTTCAGAGTCGAAAGTGCGCTTTAGAACCATTTTATACGAGAAGGGACAAGGGCGCACTGTACCAATCAAATTTCTTCAATGCGCTTTCTCTACACCTTGAGTAAACTTTTCAATTAAACTTTCGGAACAGAAACTAGCAATGAAATTGAAATTGTTGCCCATATTAAGGAAGAAACGTTTGATTTTAGTTAACTGCTCTTGTCCATTTGCGAATTCCTTCAATTGACAGCAGCCCACGCTTGTGGCTAATAAATATTGGCGACGAGCAATTAGCTTTTTTTGCAACTCCTTCCCTTATATATGGCTAGTTAATTTTCTGACTTGTATGTAAATCTCTATGACATGACGTCTGAACGGTACGGATGTACAGAAACTAGGACCTTTGGTACAGGAGAAAGCTTGATGTATAGGTTGATTAGTTGACCTATTTAAACAGATGAAGTTTGTTGCAAGGCATGATACTTTTTTTCTCTTCAGTTTAATAAATAGCGCGTAGCAGAGCACAATAACTTTATAAACAAAGTATTTCCCTTTACTACATGTCTAAAAAACGGAGGTAGTGATCCTATAGAAGATTTATTTGTGTAATTGTTGGCGCAACAAATTTTATGTTTTGTGTGTTTGGTTCAAGAAGAATAAAATCTTTTCAAGGGGCGCTATAAGCAGGATACTCCGTACTAGGCAAAACACGAAAGCTAACCTAGCTCTTGCGATGCCTTTAGGTATATTGAGTAATACTATTAGGGCTGAAATTCAATCCTCCGCACACATTAGAGTTTCCGGGGCACCTCCACTCCGGAGTCGCTTCACGACCTTCGTGGGCGGTGTTAATGTACCCCTCATGCAATCCCAACTTGAAGCCTTCTTTCTTTTATTTAATTTTCCACCGAGTGCATTACTTGTGGATATTATTTGAAGAAGAATTTGTTTTGATCATAATTATTACGCATTTTAAGGTAGCAATTAAGTATTTTATAATGCACATAGTATGTGTTTAAAGAGCCTTAGAACAATATATATATATATATATATATATATATATATATATATATATATATATATATATATATATATATATATATATATATATGTTACATATTCCTTGTGCCGCGAGGCAGCGATATTCCTGCAAGAGCTTGGGTGACATTTTATCTCGCAAGAAAACGCTACGGTGAATGGCGTTTCTCTTTCCACGTGGCGTCGCCAAATACGGGCGTGATTTGAATGGTGCGGTGGCTATGAAGGTTAGCTTTGCCAGTTCAAGCGCGAACTCTGCCTCATGTCCTACGATAGGGTCCCAAAAGCGGTGAAAACCTGTCTATTTTATCACTTACAGGGCAAAGCAAGTAAGCTTCCTTAAACGAAGAATTCTTAGAGATAAGCCTAGATTCACCTTCAGGGTTTAGAAGTTTCTATGTTTAAGATAATGGGGTACCGAAACATAAGAAGACGCTATTTGGTGCAAGTTTATAATTTTGGAGGGCTGTGTCATCGCAATAGAATACATGTCCGTTCACCTTTAAAGAATAAGGCAGGCTAATGTTCTTAGACGCTTCTTTTTCCATGCGCTTCATATCTCATAGTGAGACATGGTAATCTCATTATTTCAATGCCTTCCCAGCATTTCAATTCAAAGGAAGCTTTAGTTTATTGTACGTGCTGTCGAAGCATTCTATAAAATCTGTAATTACGCAAGAAATATTTAAACTGTAATCAATGTAAACATGCTTGACCCGCAATCTCTAATCTGGGTGAGTCACCGCTTCTGCTCACGCATCGGTAAAGCGTCAAACTTCACACACACAACGGATCCTAGTGGACTGGTGGCCTGCAATGCACCTGTCTGTGCCAACGGTTCCCGGCAACATACCAGTCCAACAGAACCTGGAAACGCAATGACCGCTCTTTTGCTCCCACCAAGTTATGCTATCCTCGTAGTATTCTCAGACGTAACTCGTCATCTAACTGCTCGCACAACTGGAGATGTGAAGGCCTGGAAAAATACGGAAGTGACCAAAAAAAAGTGTTTTTTGTTTTTTTCCAGCTGAAGGAAAAGTTGAGGAAAAAAAATATATATATATATACTCATCGAAGTTTAAGAATTTATGATGGATTGCTTTCTGTGTATGTACTTGTAATGCTACTCTAGCATGTCTGGACGGAAAGGTAAAGAGCAACACTTATAGAATTTTATTAGTTTTTTTTTTTTCGTGAGGAGATGTACCGTACCAAAGGTACATGTGCTATGAGGGACGCCGTCGTGGAGAGTTTCGATCATTTTGTATACAGGGGTTCTTTGTTGGGCTCTGATATTGGGCAGCAAGCTAGCTTCACGCTTTTCGCCTGCGTTGATACGTGACCGCCGCCGGTGGGATTAGACCCAGATCCCCCCGGCGTAGTAATTGAGCACCTATATCATCGCCTTGTTAAGGCATCGTCTGTCAGACGTCTGTGCTGAGAGGAAGTTGGCTGAAGAAAGGTCCCACGAATGCGCCAGGTTGAACAGAACAAGTCAAAATTAATGCTTTATGGCATACCTCATGGCTTAAGTCGAACAAAGTGGCTGAACGTGCTGCCGTGCGATAAACGTTGCACAAAACAAAACGATTTGCAGGCGTAAGCTACTTTATCTGAATGCAAAGCTTCTTGCGGGGGTCACTGGCTGTTGCAAGGGTTGTTTCCGGGAAAACTATAAAATACATGATGAAATATATATTCGTGATGTCGTCTAATGACCATTAGCGAAACCAGGCAAATGGTTCAAGTTGTACAACTGCAAAGTTTTTATTTCTGTACTTTCGCAGAGCAAACAAAAGAAATTGTACTTGACAGTCGCTTAGCGTGGTATATTGTTGCAAATATTGAGCAAGGGTAACCCTCGGTTTGACGTCTTGGAGCAATTCCTATGTGTGACACGGTCAGCGGAGGAAAACAGAGAACAATGTGAAAGGACTGCAACGTTGAGCATCGATTTACCAATGCGATGAGTTTGAAAAGACATCTATTGTTGTTTAAGAGATTTAGGCTGGACGTCAAGAAAATTAGCATCAGTGAATCAAACACCAAGCACAGGGGTTCTTATTAGCGCAGTCAGGAAGCCATCCAAATGAGCCGGTATTTTGCCAAACCGAAGAACACCACCCACTGCCAGAAAAAAAAAAAACAGCTGAAGGGGCAGCGCTTTCTCCAGGCCGTTCAGAGGAGCTGAAAAGCGAAACTGGCTTTGGCTCAGCTCAATCTTGGGGAAAGCGCCTAAGGGAAGCTTTTCTTGACTCAAAGGGCACGCGAATGAAGCGTGTAGAGGAAACCTTGAAAGATCAGTCGTATTGGACACATTTGACAAACGAATGCACCTCTACGCACGGCAAGACACTCATGAAATCGTCGAAGCAGTTCAAAAGCCATTATTTTACTAAGAAATCGAAACAGGCAACAATAGGATCAGTGTTTTATATTGCTTGCGAGATGGGCAAAATCTCTGAAGCACCAAGAGGCAACAAGCTAGAGGAGGTTTCTTGAACAACACTGGCAACATTCTAGATGTTTTATGTAGTCCAAGACATGACAGTGTAGCGCAAAAAGATGACAGACATAGCAAGGGTACACTACGCAGGCTCTGTGTTGCGCCTGTGGTGTGTACCCTTGCTATGTCTGTCGTCGTTTTGCGCTACCTTCTCATGTCTTGGATCACCGCTACGGACAAACCCAAGTTGGCAACCTTGTGCGCTTTAGGTACTGCTGCGATTAATTTCCGCATATCCCATGCGTTAGATATAATGGAGCCCACAGCCTAAGTTTGCTTATGGTGATCAATAAACTTAAGTCATTAAAGAAGTTAGTATTTTAATCAATAAATCCACGATGTTCTGTAGATGTGTTTTAATGTGTTCCTAAAATTTCGATTTTTCATGAAGAAAAACCTGGAAAAAACAACTGCTCGTTTTCAAGCCGCTCAAAATTTTCGTAAATTTTGCATCTCTGTGCACAACCGGCGAACATGTTCGCAAACGAAAATGATGGCGGAAATCTACATCTGTCACATTTAAGTTGGGCCGCCGATTGAAGCGATTTTTCATGTTGCTGCTACTCCCTTCATGGTTTTTAAAAATTGTTAATGTTCGCAAGCCTCTCTCCAGTTCGCCTGCCTATTGACACCATATAGCACTACCCGGGCTGCGGTGAGTGAATATTATGCTCATACATGTTATCGCTGGGCGCACCCAACCTGGTTGCTGGCTACAGAAAAGACGTACTCATGGGCGCCGACTATCCTGACCGTGAAAACTTTCAGGTGCAATGAGCATCACCTCAAATGGTTCTGAGCCTCAGGTAATAAAAGTCACACAGTGTCAACTGACGCCGCCTACTGCGATGGCAAATGCTGTCATACCCTGCATCGTAACGATGTAGGAAAGAACAAAACACGGTTGGCGTCTCACTGCAGAGCACTTCAAGGTGTAAACCACACAGGCCGGCGATGACGAAGAAGTGCTTTGGAGCATTTGCAATATTTTGCTGTATGATGTTATAGCTGTCAGTGTACACGGTCGCCTTAACAACAATCTAGAATCTGAGCGCGGCGAAACGTTGCTGTTGAAGCATGGGGAATGTCGCTCCACTGCAATAACATGGATGGCGCGAGCGTTGTTTTACCATGTAGACTGAATAGATCGATTAGGTGTGGCCACTGAGAGGAGTAAATCAGCTTTGTGGTGAAAGTGTTTCACAAGTGTACACTACAGGACGCTCATAAAGGATTCTTGATGTGAAGACATCGCAGGTGTAGAGCTTCAGTGGGAACGTCTGGTTAAGTCTCGAAGTGTTACAACAAACGAGAGTATATGGAGTCAAAAGTCATCTCTTGTTTTGTACTACTAATTCTATTGAATATACATGCATCGCGAAGGGACATTGATAGAACACTAGCTTACTTCATTGGAGGAAAAGAGACGCAAAAAGAGTTCTGCATATAGCTGTCGCGCAAAGGTCTCACGAGTGAAGGTAGCCAAAGGAAATGCGTCAGCAGCGCCTCAGGCAGCATTACACAGTACGAGATGCCTCACGAGTTCGACATGTTTCACTGCTTGTTTGGCAGTGAAGCATCTATTCTATCTTGGAAGCCTGGATGTCTTCACTCACTATCGTCACTGGCGGTAGAAAGTGCAAATTTTTGGTGTCCTCCTTCCACTTCTTTGTTCCTCAACTATATTGCATGCATTAAATGCCAAAAAACACAGAATTGTGAAATAAAACGCTCAGATCAACTTTGCGTATTCGAAAGATGGTGAAAGGATGGGTCGAGATTGCATCTTATGTTCATTGTTCGCCTTCGAGAGTGGATAGACAAATGTTATTCGAAATAGGTGGCATGCACTTAGCACATAACAAGTAATTGGCCAATAAAACACTCAGATCAACATAAACTTTCGTTTAACGTATTCGAAAGATGGTAAAATAATGAGTCAAGAATGCACCTAATGTGTATTGTTCGCCTTCGACAGTGGATAGACAAATGTTGTTCGAAAGAGGTGATGTGTCCTTAACACATAGTACATAACGCGTAATTCTCAATTAAGACTCTCAGATCATTATAAAAAATTAGTTAACATATTTGAAAGATGGTAAAATGATGGGTCGAGAATGTATCTCGTGCGCATTGTTCGCTTTCGAGAGTATGCAGACAAATGTTATTCGAAAGAAGTGACATAACCTCAACGCACCCGAAACGGTCTTGACAAGCGTCTTCTGAGCAGCGAGTGTTTAGACAGATGTTGGGTAATTCATGATATTGGAAGTTTTGATGTTGTGATGATGACAATAAGCTGTCAGGCGCTGTCATAACGAAAATTAGCAGTCTGAAATTAGCGAAACACGAAAGGAGCACACGAAAGGTGCTTTCGATTGTCTTCGTTTTCCCATTTTATTGTCTGTAGCTTTGGCGCTCTCCGAATTATCTGCGTTCCCTGACTGCTGTCGTGCAAACTTGGGTAAAACTCGGACAAGCGCTGAACTCTGGAATTCCTCTGCAGCCCCTGGTTGATCTCAAAGATAAACCTTGCGCTCTCCGGTAGCCTGAGGGGCTGGGGCAACAATTGGATTATAAGGCCAATAACCTCCCTGAGGACGTCATTTTCAGAATATTAGTGTTTGCAGTCTATGTCATGTCGGGAGCAGTTACTTTCCAATCAATCGTCGTTGGCCGCAAATTGTTCTTTTTCGGGCAGCTATATTTCGCAATCAATCTTTTTGACATATATGCGAAATATACATAGTGAGAAAATGGCTTGAGGGTCTTGTCAAGCTATGGTAGTTATTGCCCTTCTTTTGAAGAATATAGATGGTTAACGTGAGTGCGTTAATTTCTCACTTGCCCGCCAGTATGCGCTCACGCGATAGTGTTGTATGACACCTGGCAGGAAATGGCCGGTACGCTTGTGCTTCACGAATGAGAACAAAGTATGAATTATGGTCTAGTTAAAGGGCTTTACCTTAAACCTACATTTACTCTTTTTGTTTCATATAAATCTTGGTTTTCTTTTATTGCCTATTTCGCCAGCCTGAAAGCTTAGGTTATATTAAATTTCTCCTAACATTTTAATACTAAATGCAATTAGAATTATTTTTCATCAATAGTTTGCGCCTTCTAAAAAATGTAGCCATATGAATCCCAGTAGACTGAATAGTCAGGTGCTATGAGTACTTGACTCATAACACTGTGGTTCGCCTCCGGCATGGAAAATCGGAAAGAACTTTTTCGTATCGCCTCACGGCTTGCGAGACGTCGCCGTGTAAAATGGGGGGTAACGAAGCTAGGTGCTAGTCGCCTCGAGACGCAAAGCCGAGCGTTATCGGTAGTGATGAGTGCCGCGTGAAGGCGGTTATGCATGCCGAGTGAGCGTTGAAGAGCTTAAAAACGGGGGTACATGTATACCTCATAAGAACGAAACAGCAAGCATGCAAACTCTATTAGTTATTCCAATCAGCTTAGAATGATCATTACACTAAGACAGAGAGTTTAGTTCACACCACTGCTTTATCACAGCGTATACAGCTGGTACATATATCGTAGAATATCATTTGCTGAATTCAAACAATTTGCTAGCCTAAAGGTTAAAGGACAGAAATGAATCCTAAACAGCTTTAACTTTGAAAATTATGTGAATTTTTCAGTCAGTGAGCAAAGAAACGCGTTTAGTGGTTACTGAAGACAAGAAAAGAAATCGGCTATTCATGCTGTTCTGCTCAGTATCATCTCTCAAAGGCTGCGCATGGAGAACTGACGCAGGACCGCACACTGGGATCGAAAATTCCTGCACAAATTGAGCTGCTTTTAGATTAAAAACACATGGATGTACACTTTTTTCCACTGTATTACCGGAACAAATGTAACAAAATGTAATTTTCGATGCTTATCTACGCGGAGTATTGTTCAATAACGTCGCAAGCAAGGACATGTGATGTGCTTGCTTCGAAAGCAAATACGAACATTCTGTTTACTCGCACTCATAGTTTTGGGACGAAAGAGAATAGACCACTGGATATTACGAAAGGAGCACCCTGTTTAACGGTTATCATCACCGGGTGATGTATAGAAGGTAGCTGTATGTATATCTTACACAAAGAATGTAGTAATCAGTGTCACTACGCATTTTTAAATGAGCCGGAAAAGTTGACTATTTCATGTATTAAAACACTATCTTGAAAGCTGCTCAGAAATAAGAGCCCAGAGCACTTTAGGTGTGACACGGTGCGCTTACTAGCAGGTCACCACGACTATGTCTTATCCGATGATGGTTGGAAATACCTTTACATTAATAACTCCCCCAATCTCGTACCTAAGAACGTAACCCCTTTAAACCATATACATAACTCGAAACACTCACCATATTATACTTTATTTTATTAAACGTAATTTTTATTGCTAGTACACGAAGGGTTATGGCAACTATAACTGGTAGTTGGCAGTCTTCATAGAAGTTTCTTGCGTGTACACAGAGCCTACCGATAGTAGTAGCGTCGACTTATTGCTTGAACAAAACTAGCACAGTTCGCGTACTGAATACAGAAGATTGAATGATTAATATGCTCTCTCTCTATGGAACCCGATTGGCTCTTACAAGTGCATACAGTCTAAACCAAGCGCAATGTAACTAAACGCGTACGCTTTTAGAAATGAGTGCTAAATTCAGAGCCTATTGTGTGCGTTGAGGTGCTTAAAATTAACCCAGAAATTCTGCATATACAGAAAATCGCATCTGAACTTGATTTCGTATGGAAAGGTAAAGCAGAGCTAGTACGTTTACTAGGTCCTCATTTACCTTTTTGGGCAAAGGGCGGATGCAATTGCTACGTATACAATCACGTCATGATGTATAATAAGGCGGTTAGATTAAAAAAAAAAACATGCCACTCTGATATTAAGGGTTTCATTTCTGCGCGTTTATGTATATTTTATTTCCGGTAATTCACTAATAAAACACTTTTTTGTAAGCACTCAAAAAGAACTCGAGGGGAAAAAATCAGTTCGTAATCCCTTTACTGTTATTATCGCGTTGTGAATGTTTTTAAATATCACATATTTAATTTCAAAATCAGCTGTTATGAATTAGATCAAAATATGCAAAGTATTTGAATCTTTTTTCTGTATCCGGTATCTTTCAATTTTCAAACTACTAATTATTCGTTCCAATGTAAATACGTTATCCTTAGCCGCATTCGGCACCACACATTGTAAACATTTCTTGTATTAGCTTTACATGGTTCGTTCTAGCGTTTTTGTTTTTTTTTATCAGCCAATGATATGCGAATGTTCATTTATCTTTATGTATATAGCGCCTCTGACCAGATAAGGGAAAAATGTGAGCTAGCATTGTAGGTGTTGATCTTTGACATCAGTCATCTTTCCAAAGCATTGCCACCGAGCAGCACATTAATCAACATAGACGAAACTAACATCGTAAGCGTGTGTTTGTATCTTCTTTCAGCAACTTTGACCCGCCACGAAGCTATGAAGTGTATACGCTGTTGTTTGGTTTCGCTTGGTTTGTGGGGTTTAACGTCCCAAAGCAACTAAGGCTATGAGAGACGCCGTAGTGGAGGACTCCGGAAATTTCGACCACCTGGGGTTCTTTAACGTGAACTGACATCGCACAGCACACGGGCGCCTTGCTTTTCGCCTCCATCGAAAAGCGGCCGCCGAGGCCGAGATTCGATCCCGCGTCCTTGGAAACAGTAGTCGAGCGCCGTAACCACTGCGCCACCCCGGCGGGGTAGCTACGCTATGGAACAAGCTTAAAAAAATACAAAGCATACAATACAAGCATACCATACAAATACAAAGCTTTGGAAAACGTGGATGTCATTTAGGCAGGCTGAAGAAAATATACTATCGGTCAGGGACAACTTCATTGAAGTGTAACATTTCTGAGAAGTGTTCTCCGTAGTCAGCCTGAATAGCCTTAGTGGATGGATATGTTTTACGAATTGATCAAAATGAAAACTTTTTAAAGAATCGCTTAGGCCAAAAGTAGGCTAGTGACTTTACTGCTTGTATGTACTTTGTTGACCGGCTATAAATTAAAAAAAAAATCCCGGGCGTGGCGGGGTAGGTAAAGCGCTCGGCTGGTGATCCGACAGTTGGAGGTTCGATTCCCTGTGAAGACGTTATTGTTTTTATGAGGAGACCGGCCCAGGAGTGTGTCGCGCAGCTGGCGGAGCGCCAGCATCGACACGGCCGCCTCCGACAGGCTACCCGCACGAAGTGCCAGGCAAAGCAAGGCCCCATCCCAGCTACGGCGGTTGCATTGACAATGGCTATGCTCTCCGGCACCGACACCGAGGAGGAGCAGACACGCTGATGGCTTGAAACCTGGCGTAGTGAAGTCAAAATCATTTATGGCATTCCTGGACACGCACCCACACGAGGCGAACAATAAACCAGAGCTTTGGATACCGCGCTCGTTACACTCCTTAAAAGGCTATTAACTGCGGACTGGGATACAATATCGGGAAAAAGCGCTTCCGTGCGCCCTTCATTCGAACAGCAGTAAGGAAATGCCTGTGTCACTTTCTCAGCCGCTTCCTTCCGCCACTGTAATTGCTTTTGAAAAAGTGGAGCCACAGCTTTTTCGTGATGACTTGTGCATCTTGATGCATCCGGCGCGTCAGGTCGACAAGCTCAGCAATCGCACATAACAATAGCGACAACGCTATCAATTTGCGCGCCCGACTGTGGCGAGCAAAAAAAAAAAGTGGATAAAGCGTGGCCTCGCACTTCAACGAAGTGGAGGACTAAGCTGGCAAGGTGGCCAAAACAGGAACATGAAGCACGGTTATCTTTGACGAGTCTTGTTTTTTTACACCTTCTCGCCAGTGAAGTTTATCACAACTAGTTTCTCAGTTCACCATGAGCATTTTTAATTCAGTACCTACACTACCGCCATATTAGGATGTTGCTAGGACGGTGGGGACGCCTCCGTCGAGCAACGGCTCACCATTACTGGGTTTCGAACCAAGCCTGAGGCAAAAAGATCAGCTTCACTGGCAAATGTGTTAGACAACCGTGGCATCTTCCTAACCTGTTTCTTCATGGGCCGACCAGCCAGTCGTTCACGCTGCGTTTCGGATGTAATTCGTCTTCGTCCTCCACACCTGCAATGAAAAGGTTTTACTGAAGACCTGAATTAGGTACTCTCTGTCGTCAAATACTGATTCACACATGGTAAGAAGTGGTAAATCAAAGCTAAACGTGTCGTCACGCCCATGTGGTACAGTGGATAGGGCATTCGACTACTGTGCCCAAGAATGCGGGATCGAATCCCGGCCGCGGCGGTAGCTTTTCGATGAAAGCGAGAAGCAAGACACTCGTGTGCGGTGCGATGTCAGCGCACGTTAAATAACCCCAGGTGGTCGAAATTTCCGGATTCCTTAACTACGGCGTCTCTCATCACCTGAGTCACTTTACGACATTAAATCTCATAAACCAAACTAAACGAGCAGAACTTCGCTAAAGGAGTGCTAATAACTCGTCGGCATATATGCATATATGCATGCATGCATAAACCAAACTAAATCAGCAACTGTGTGCTAGAGGAGAGTTAATAACTCCGCAGCATGTAGCAGACGCGCGTTCAGTCAACCTAAACTGCCGCATAGTGCGTTTTATTTTGCGAAGGAAGAATTTCAAGGCCAACAGCGTTCGACGTCTGCTTCGTCTGGGTGCATAGCCGTATGTAAGCCACCACTTGAAAAGCTGTGGTACACAATTTGGTTTGGCTACAGCACGAGGAATGTTTGCCCTTGCAGCGGTCGCATTATTCCCATAGTAGGGTAGGTTCCATCTACTTTCGGACTGAGCACTAATTAAGTGGTTTTTAATCAGGATAATTAGGTCCTGATCACTAGAGAGGCTGCGAACTGCAGACAAGTATTTAATAGAGATTTTCATACCGGTCAAGATTATGTATGCACCTAGACAATCGACAGTTCCAAATTCGTATCACGTTTTTCATCGGTCGAGTTTATTTCCATTTTTCGCATTTATTCATACGAAGGTTCTCCCGGCATGAAACGTATCACAGAGGACAGGTAACGGCTACATGCAACACATCCTCAGTAAAGAGCCGGGATGTGGCGGACACTTTAACACGCGATCTCTACTTGGTTTAAATTACACCCTGTGCAGCGCTTTAAAAAAAGGACATCAGCTCTTTACAGTCCAGCAATGAATGTAAAATGGGAAGTAAAAACGGTCCTAACTATATCTTAGGGGTGTCAATGAGCGTACGAATACGCGTCTCCGAGCAAGAAATTTGTTATTTTCTTTAGTAGCACTACTAGCCGCAATCTTTTCTCTTTCGCTTCTCTCTGTGAACTGGTAGCGCATAAAAGAACGGGGTGATACGCGTCACGTGGCGTAGCCAATGAAAAGGCTCATTGGATACTGAGCAGCAGCAGCGAGTTCTCAATACAACAGTTGGAGCAGTAACCGGACAATGTTGCACCAGCGCTTGTTACTCCTGACTGCGCATGTCGTTCGCGCGCCCTCAACTTTCGCCTGCCCCCTTGGGTCAGGTGCCTCTCTTCCCTCACGGGTAGCAGGTCTACACACGCTGTACTCCTTATACTTCTGATGTCCTCCGCTCGCCGCATAGTGAAGCAACTTGCACTCACCTCTGTGCTTAACGGCCCTCGCCTTCAAAAGGTGTAAAAATGCATCACAGCTATAGGAGATTAAAGCAGTGCTATATAGAGAGTACTTCGAACTTTCTAAGGTACGCAAATATACTATAATTTGTTTTCGATAGCTCTCCACAATTGCGCTGTTGTGTCCACTGGGTGAGAGATGATTTTTTTAACGCTCGTTAACAAAGCTGCTTGAGCAGTAACTCGATGCTGGCCATGCAACTGTTTTCTCAAAACTTACAAATCATGTACTGACACTTCATCGCCGATACCAATAGACAAAAATTCGGCGATCTGTATTTATTGATCAGTAAAGTTGCCATAGTAAAAAAAAAAAATCGGATATGCCACGTGGCTGTCAGCTGCCCTTATTTGATTTCTCTGAACTTGGACACACATTCTTTTATACACGAGCTTTATTTAAGATACTCGGGAACTCGTGTATGTTTAGCAAGCCCGTATCGATAAGGGGTTGTCTTGATTTTTCAGTTGGAAATTTTCTCCCGCGCAGCCCATGAGAGGGCAATCTCTATGTTTACTTTGTTCAAACGTTATCAAAATCCATTGAAATTCATGCTTCTAGCCGGGAAAAGTGCGCACTTCGGGTCCGCCAATGCTGTAAGCACCAGTGAGTGGCTGCGCGTCTGACATTCGCCACCTCCCCTCCATACACATTAACATTTATATTTGAAACCTGTCTTTTTCACTCATCCCTTCTCTCCGATGGATAGCTTATGCGTAGGCAGGGTGCCGCGAGAACGGTGAGAGGCTTCTTGCCAAACAACAATGAAAAGAACGCAGCAAAGACAATACCGTGATTGCGCGCATTGAAGACGCTGGTCTATCTTTTCTACATATGTGCCACTTTTTTTGTTGACGCGTCTGAATGAATAGATTAAGAAAGAAATGATCGATAATAATTGCCGACGTTGTTTCCCAGCCAAAGAACCATAGCTCGATAGCTCGAAATATGGTGATGATTAGGTCAGCGACTGTAATGGCATTGATGGTGATGACGGCTACGTCTACGTTGTAATTCCGTCAGGTCAGCAGTGACGCCCGGTTGTTTTAATCTTGGTATATGTTATTATATCTAATGAAGGAATAAATTCGTCCTCTGACGCTAGGATCGTGCCATTTCATTTTGCAATGATATGAAATTATCCAATTTTATTGCAGTACTCCAAGCCTTATGTACAAAACCGAATCGTAGTGATAGCTCTAACGAAGACTGCCCAGACTAATAAAAGACAGTGTTGTGCATACTTTGAGGCAGGAGATTTAAGCCTCTCTGTCTCTTTCACTCGGAAGTATGATTTATAATTCACTTTTGTGTTGTTCACCCCTCCCACTGTAATGCTTGAATGCGCTGCGGCTATTCGATAAATAAATATGACTAAATAAATAGTGATGATGTTCAGAACATTGTAACAGTTACTGTATAGGTTCAGAAAACATTTACCGCGAAGTAGAAGGTAATTCAAGGAGATTAAAGTACTTACACATGCTGTACGAAGGAAAGAGTAACTTAACCATACAGAATAAAATCTGAGAAAAAAAAACATACATAAAGCTAATGTTGAAATGACTAACATTAAAGTGGTTGACACAAAAGAACCGTCGGTGCTTATATTTGCGTATTTGCGGTAATGTACTTTTCGGTTTGCTTACTTTACTCGGGAGGCTCGGTGGCGCGGAACTGCGGGATGAAGGGAGGTAAGGCGATAAGCCCCAGCGGGGTTGGGTGGGGACGTGCATTTTATTTCAGGGTTGGTTTCTACCTCTACAAACCCTCCTAGCACTGAAACGTGTAGGGAGAGGAGAACAACAAAAGAAAACTATGCGACCTTTGCGGCTACACGGGAATCCCCCTTGTGGATTTGGATTAGTCTTTGGCTCGGTGGCTGATCGGCGTCGGGGAGCCGAGCTTTCCGCCCACTCCGTGCGCCGGAAAAGAAATCGTCACGCATCTCGCATTGTATTGAGAAGTATGGTGTGTTCGCAGTTTTTTAAGGCTGCTTTTGCGTGTTATCTGCGTGGAAAGAGACATTGATCTGTGTTCGCACTACACGTTGGGTTTCACTCCAGCTCACGGCAATATTTGCTCCTGCACAGGGAAGCACTTCCTTCGAGAATAAGGACCAAGCCAAGAGTAGTATGTATCACTGAAGCAAGGCGATACACTTACGTGGGCTAAGCTTCAGAAGTTTTCAGGAAACGCCGATAAAAATTTAGAAGTTTTCAACTAGAGACCATTTCTTTGCTGTGTATTTTAATTTATATTTGGCCGTTATGAGTCAATCGGCCACATTAAACGGAATAAAAACATTAAAGGAATCTCAATGCCACTTATAGAGCCTACGGCTGTCGCAGGAGCCAAAATGTTATTCAGCTACCCTAGTTTCCAGAAAGCTTTGTCATTTTAGGGCTGCTCTTTTTGAAAAGCATCATGACTGTTTTTCTAAAGGCACGTGCTTCATTTTCTTGTTGTAATAAGAGTGAAGGGCTCAGAAGAGTATGTTTTATAGTTAATGAGGCGGCTATGAATGGTCGTGTGCGATAGTTTCATTTTCTAGCACTAGGGCGAAAAGCATTTTCCTCCATATGATTATTATTATCCTAGCTACGACGCAACGGCAGTGACCACTCCCACATTTCCTCAACATGCCCAGTAAGCTGGAGTCGCTGTATCTCGGAAACTTCCCAATACCCAGCGCCTATTTCGGCTGGCACGAATGCTAGGCTTTCTTTGCCTTTGAATCCAGCCCATCATTTTTGATAATAATTGGATATCTTTCTTTCCTATTATATGCCCCGCCCACGCACATTTCTTGATTTATAATAAATAGTCACTAACTCGGGCTTGTTCACTGATACACCTTTCTGCGGTTTGTAATATCGAGGAACCATTTTGAATTCTGTTTTAACATGCAATGAACATATTGAACGCATAATTTGAAATGTAATTTACCAATGCAATGTTCTAATTGCAACCCTGCACCGCGTCACTTTTTGACAAGGAAATGCACAGCTAAATTTTTCTTCGCAATATTTGCGTACTGTTTAACATTAGATATTTATTAGCAATACTGGGAGCATGGAAATGTAACGCTTCAGAAATTATCAGAAACTTTTAGTTACTATAACTTCTGCATCGAGTACGCTTTAGATCCATACATAGCTAACAGTGAAAAGAGCCATTTTAAGTCATAGTAGCCAACCTTCGTGCAAGCTAAGAATAAACTAGAATTGTGTTAGCCCGGTTGCGTCAATGACCGCGCGCTAAACATTGCTGGTATGGCTCATTTATGTCTAGGTCAATGTTAAGATCAAAAGTCAAGTGAAATAAAATATCAAGTTAAGGCCCCAGATGAGGCCATGATCAGTCAATCGTCAGTCGCAGGCTCAGCTTTATCAGTCTTAGTTTGAATTACTCGCGCGAACGCACGTGATTATGTCGTCGCCGTACAGCATTGCCAATTAGTATCATGACCTTTCGACTGCAGAGTACTGCTAGAAGTGGCAATAATGTATCCAATGCGCATTGCTTTTCGGTTCCTTCCAGCTGCTTGCGAAGCCAAGAGCGAAACTTTATTGACCAATAAATAATGCTGCCGTAACCACAAAAAAGCGTGCACCCCTAGTACAGAACCACACTTGCTTTTCTATTCTTAGTCTGAGCCGTTCTGCACGACTGCTCTTCTTTCTATGATTCTGGCTTGCTGCTGCTCTGTCTTGTCTTTAGTAATAATATTAACAAGTAGTAATATTCGAATTTCGCCCTTTGTGATTTCTTCCACATCGTTTAGCACCTTCATCGGTGCGGTCAACGCCTTCTGGGTCATTTATTGCTGTTCATCCAGCGTTCATGTCACGGTGGTATATTTACAATTTTTGCTATTTCTAGGCACCGGCTTTTGTTTTGTGAATGCGTCGCCTATTAATGCTCAACGCACGCAACTATATTGAAATTGCTAAGGACCGCAGAATAAGGTACAAGTGTTTGCGGGCAATGAACAGACCCTTGAAGGCGTTACGTTACGTACGCTTCGGGGTACTCAACCAACGGCAATGAAATGTTCTTTCTACTGCGTATGCATTAGAAAGACTAGATTTTAAAATCTGTCCTGTAGTTACTAAACATAGAAATCTGGAATGATTGCTTTCTAGCACAATCGCGACACATTCTTCCAACGCACGAAAAACACAGAGAAAACGGTAGAAGAGATATCGACGTTCGTATGTGTCTCTTTGAAATTTGTCCCTGTGTTTCTCGTGTGCTGGAAGAATGTCTCACAATTGTACTGCGATTATATTGTAATTAAGAATGCTATTAACAAACATGTTGCGCAGTTTATGACATTAAATTTGAGGCAGCTACAGTCTGTTTCAAGATATAGTCGAGAATATATTGACGGGTTTGGCAAAACACTTTGATGCATAGTCAAGCCTTGCAGTTAAAGCTTTTATGGCGCGCATAGCGAGTACGTCGCTCTGCCTTAGATAGCCAATGGGTCCTATTTGTGACAATAGATACCAGAAACCTAGGAGCTCCTTTACTTTACTTATTAGGGTATATATATACTTGTTGTATTTTGCTACCTTAAGTAAATAAAAAATACTGTGCTCATAAAGATATTTTTAAAGGTGCGTCTTCAATATTTAATTGAATATCAGTTTTTTGCCACCACACAATTGTTGATTTCAGGCTTTAGCGATATCAAAAATTCAAAGACGAAACGCGTTGGCTCTTTGTAATCATAGTAACCTGCATAATTAAATGTAATAATATTGGGCTATTGAAGCGTCTTCAGGATTGACAATCTCTATTCGAGCGCATGATTTCAATGGGCCTCGCGATTCCTTCTGGAAATTGCATAGACACTGAATCGTACGTTTTTGGTGAGCGTATTTCTTTTTGTGTTTGAATGAAACATTTCTAAATTCTCAGAGCAGACCGTTTTTCATACACGTTAGCCAGCTCCTTCGCTCTATGCGCGTGTACTGTGGTCGCATTCGCTAAGTAGCTACTAGCTCAGAATAAGCACATTATCATATTTAGTCCAGGTAGCCGCCGTCACTTAACAATGGCGCATCGTATTCCCAACGAAGGAATTTCAAGCTTCACGATGAGCCATAATGATTGTATTTATTTGTATGATGCATTCAGCAGTTGCTATTAACTCATTATATTACAGTGCAGTGTTCAGCGTGAAACAAATCTTGAGTAACGAATGGTGCTACGCCCTGTATTTGAAAAAAGGATCGCGTTTGAAGGCATGAAGCTGAAGTTTGAGGGGCTGAAAGTAAATCCTTATTTTTGATATGTAATCAATATTTACAGGCGGTGAGAATGACTTCTGAAGCGTACTAAAATAAAATACGTAGTAGGCGCCAAAAACTACTGTTCCTCTTTCGACACATCCTTCCCGAGCCAGCCGTTCCGGCATGTGCGGTTCGAAGAACTAGTCATTAGCATGAAGAATTTAAATAACTAGTAGTTTAGGCCATTATATCCCATCTCTTAAGTCGCCCAAATAAAGCGCAGTCAGCTGAAGAAGTTAAGTTTTGACCGCTTCAGGGAGTATACCAATATCAGTATACCAGTATCTGTCAGTGTACAAAAGATTTCAAATAAACTCAAATACACTCGATACGCATTTTTTTTTTTTAATCTTAGGTAACCCCAAATCCTAAAGACTAGCGTCCTTACCCATGCTTTTGCCCCGCCATGGTGGTGCAGGGGTTAGGGCGTTCGACTACCGTGCCCAAGGATGCGGGGACTAATCCCGGCCGCAGCGGCCGATTTTCGATGGAGGCTAAAAAGCAAAGCTCCCGTGTAGGTAGTCGAAATTTCCGGAGACCTTCGCTGTGGCGTCTCTCGTAGCCTGAGTCGCTTTGGCTCGTTCCACCACATAAACCAAACAAAACCGTCTTCGCTTTTCAACAGTTTATATCAATGGGCGTAAAGAGCTCCTTGGTGGTTTTGATAGGCATAAGAATAAACATTTCTGTTAGTCTATCACTGAAAGGCACTTCACCAAACTTTGTATCTAAATGATCTAAAGTATTTCCGCGGCACTAGAACACTGACATCCATGACATATTTCTATGCCACTGCTTTGGTAAATATATGATATTGTTGGGCGTATCGTTGCCTCCATTTTATGTATGTACAAATAGCAGTGCAGTGCAAGCAAGAGGGAAGGCGCGTGGTGTTACTTTTGTTCAAAAGAGAGTAAATATGAAGCGAAAATTGCAACAAAGCACATATACTCATGGCAGTCTATCCTGCACGAGGAGCAGCAAATGCTAAAACCAAATCAAACAGTTTCTGAAAGCACGGAAAGGGCGTTTTTTTTTATTTTTTTATTTTTGTTTTGTTACAGAAGCCTCAAGCATTTCGGTGAAGGCAACTGAGACATCATCTTCTTGCATTATTTTCTGCGTGAGCGCTGGGATGTTACCTCCGTGCCTGTTACGAAGCTATATCTTTTGCCGCGTGAGCGGTAACGTTTAACGTCCCGTGAAATTGGCTTTCTTCTCCCGGTGGTCACGCTAGAGCACCGACGAAGCCCCTGTTGGGCTATTTGGTGTTACTTACAGCCCTCTTCTTTGCAGCACACAGCGCTGGGCTCGTAGAAACTCGGCGAGTTTGCTTATCTACAGCTGTCAGCTTCGGTTTCACTAGCAAGCCGTCTACTTTTTACCTCAGTTCCTCGGACAATAAAAGAAATAGTAACGAAATTCTAATATGCTCCTGACAGGCAACATAATAAATCTTTCACCAAAATTAGGTGGATTATTCGTCTCTACTATGGTTAAGCGCCAGCTGCTTGTGAAAGTGCAAGGTAAACATATGATATAAAAGTGACAATTGTTGCTTGAAAGTATTTACTTGCGATTTCTACATTTGTATTTGATTTAAATAACCATACAGTTCCCATTGTTGCACATTTGCCGGTCTCCTGCCTATATCGTATCTCGTATTCATCGCGCAATTATTCAATGGACGTCCAATATCTGTCGAACAGCGGTACTCACATACTGCATTAATTATAGTGCGTTGGATCGAATCTAAGTATCAAAATTTGGTACATGGAAAAACGAGAGAGCTGTACTGTTCGTGAACCATAGCAGTTCTGTGATATGGTTTCTAGCAGGATTTCAAACGCAACGAAACGACGCTTTGCTATTTCCCGGAAGGGTGTACATGTTTGGATCAGTACTGTATTGATGATCTCTGAAAACAAAAGCTGGGAAAGACTTGCCGATTATATCGAAGAACGAAACAATAAACGGCGGAAAACTTAACAGAGATTTAGCACAGACATGGTATTCAGCGAAAGCTTAACAGCATGGTTGCGCATTGTAGAACTCTATTCAGACATAATTTTAATTTGTGCTCTCGTTGATCTTGGCTTATACTTTCGTTCTGGCTAAGCTCATTGTGAGCAGCTCTAAGGTGAGAGTAGTAGTCAGCCGCCATTTCAACTTGGCTAAAGCATTTGACTGGGGTGTTTCTGTGATGAAGACTACATCTATACATGATCTCCACAGGGTGCTTGAGCGGGGCTGTTTAGCACACAAGCGCAAATGAAATAATCGTTTCAGGTCTTTGGGGAAGATAGGGTCTCTATTAAGGCCTTAGTTAAAGTCTTCAGTGATTAGGGTGAGTGCTTCACTGAGGTGGTTGGGCACATACGCCGAAGCAATGGCTCAAGCATGTTCCACATTCGCTTGGGGTACTATGTACACTTCCCGAGTGGTTAGTCCACTGTAAACAAGTCTCACAAAACACGCTTCACGACTTTTAAAATAAGTAACTGAATATGAATATAAATGAAATATCGAATAATGAATATAAATGAATATTAAACCTCACAGATGTAAACCAACACCATAAATTTCCATGATATAGTTTTTTACGCAGTGCCCGATTATTTCCGTCAAGCGATGCCGACATCTACTACAACGACGCCGGCGCGTCTCCGCCTAAACGAGCTGTATAAGCTACCTCTTATTAAAATGATAATATTTGGTTAAAAAAAAAACAAAGACGCAGTATCTGTCACACTACAACTGAGCAGATCTGAACCGCGCAGTGAGGTTGAGGGAGGAAGGTTTGAATTAAAGCGGATAGAAAGAGGCGCCGTAGTAAAAGCCCCTCAATGAACTGCAGCCTTAGGGGAAGGCTCTGGAGCAATTCGGCCAGCTGGGGACCTTTAACGTGCACTTACATAGCACTGCACACGGACGCCTTTTCGTTTCGCCTCTATAGAAACGCAGCCGCCGGCACGCGGGATTGATTTTGGGCACTCTGGCACAGTAGCCAGGCATCTTAACCACTGAACTACAGCGGCGAAGCATCGACTGATATATAAATTTATTTTAAGGAAAGGAAAGGTGCAATATTTGTCGCACTTTTTTCGTGGATACCTGCACCGCGTCATAAGGAAAGGTAGGAAGGTGGGAGTGAATGGAAAAAAATTCTTGGCGGCCACTCGCATTGGAGGCTTTGTTTGATTGAAAAAGAGAAAAGCCTATACCCCCACCCCTCCGGCACGCAGTCCTGGGATACAGTGACCGCGCGTACATTCTTAGAGATTCACAGACAGCATATATAAATTACCTCAGAGGCAGGATGCCACAGCTAGCTACTAAAATCCTGTAAGATAGTTACACCCATGGCTACCACCTCACACATAAACACTTAATATGGGTACCAGGTCACCAGGGCATCCAGGTGACCTCCGCCTCCGGTGACACGCCTCCGCCCCATCACTTACGGATCTCGTGGAACCTCCTACCCCATTGCTAACTTACACTGAAATACTTCAGCACTTAAGATTATCTTGCTAGTTACCCTCGACCGGCTAAGACACTAGATAAAGAGAAGGATCGTACGCCTCCGCAAGCTGCAGAACAAATCTCAACAACCCACGAAGGCTACACGCAATGGATCCAGTCATTTGACTCACAATGCAAATTATGCGGGGAGAAGGCGGAGCTGTACTTATGGTGTAGGCCTGCCAACGAAAACATATTTTCATTATTAATAACCAGCCAACGCAGGAGGTGTGGCAGGCAGCTCTGACCACCTCGGAAACAAGGAGTCAAAAAGAACTCGTCGAAAGAGCGCGGACCGCATTCTACGCCAATGTGGTTCCAGACTGAGGACTCCAACCGCCACTATAACCTCGTAAACCGTTAAACTAAAATATTTTCACCACCACCGCCGTGTTAAACGCTTGCTGGTAGGCATTGGCATACGGCAGCCTCTTGCTCCAGGTGAACGATATTCCACTGGAGCTGAAGGTCCGGCTCTGCAGCAGGGTCTCCCATCTCTCTAGAAGCTATATTTTGCCCATCCCGGGAGAGAGCTCGAATTTCCATATTAAGGTGCTAATGCTGGCGTATTATGTCCGTCCGTCAGTAACACTAGTTACGTGGGAAGGAGTAGCTGGCCGCGGACATTGCTGAGCACTAACTGGACGTAGGGCTTCCTGACATTACATTTGGCACGAGCTGCCAACACAGGCCACTCCTTTTTTCCCGCCGCTGTGGTACAGTAGCAAGACGACCGACTACTGTGCCGCAGTTTCCGGATTCAATCCGGACCTCCGGCGGCTGCGCTTCGATGGAGGCGAAACGGAGAGCCATCCGTGTGTTGTGCGATGTTACTGCACGTTAAAGATCCCCAGGTGGTCGAAATTACTCCGGAGCCCTCCACTATCAGCTCGTGTTTCTCTCTTTCCAATTTACCTTCCACCTTCCTCCCTTCCTATACGGTGTGGTTCAAGTGTCCACAGAAATAAGTGTGACAGATACTTAGCTTTTTTTCTTCCAGTGAACCAATTAGGCTTCTCCTTTATTTTGGGAGGGCGATATCACCATCAGCCTTCCAAGACCCTTGCATTCACGTCACTCCTATGCCGCACAGGCACGTTCATGCGGCTCGCTTAAAGCGGAGCTTTATATGTTGACTGGTAGCTTACGCTAACGCGTCATCGCGAAGGTGGGAGTGAAAACAGAAGGTGGGGCCTTAGTGGAGGGTTTGACCGCCGCGCGTTATAGACTTTAACCTCACCACAGTTTAGTGATCCAAAGTGCTCCATGGATGGACTAAACTTTAATGTCCAACAGATAAGGTGATCTACCCACCCCCCGACACGCAGGTCAAGGGGCGGGTGCTGCCGCCTCATAGGCAGGCCGGGAGGTCTTGGGTCCCAGCAGCTTCTTCAGGCAATTGGACGAGTAGGAGCTGGAGCTCACGGTCCGAGCTGCGCAGCAGGGTCTCCCAGGTGTCTCTACAGCCTGTATTGTTCGTCCTCCTGGGAGAATACGGGCATTCCCATACTAAGTGGTCGAGGATCCCTCTCGCCCCACAAAGATTGCACTTGTCACTCCTAGCCTCAGGGGACATGTGGTTCGCCATAACCGGGTACGGATATGTATAAGTTTGCAGTCGCCTCCACGCCACTGCTTGTCTGCTGTTTAATTTCGGGTCTGTCTGGGGTACCAGTCTACGATCCAATCTGTAGTGCTGCGTGATCTCCCCATATTTTAGCAAGCGCTCTCCGCTTCCTCGGTCATCAAGTGGCCCTGTAGCGGCTCGGGGGTAGAGATCTCGAGCCAGCTTGTGGGCCGCCTCGTTGCTAGGGACGGCTTCGTGCGCAGAAGTCAAAATTATTTGATTTTTCCTATCCAACTTTTTCTGGCCTAGGATTCTGGCTGCTAAGGGCGAGATCCTGCCCTTGCTAAAATTTTGTATGGTAGTTTTGCTGTCACTGATGACAAACTTCGCTTCCGTTCCGACAAAAGCCAACGCGATCGAAGTTTCCTCGGCTATTTCTATGCTCCGCCCGCGCAAAGTGGCAGCTGTCACGGGATTGCTCCGGCCGCTGACGACCGTTGCTACCGTGAAACTGCCACCACCTCCCGCCGCGTCTACATAGGCCACTTCATGTTCCGAAATTTCGCCGAATCTAATTTCTAATGCTTCGGCTCGTTTTTTCCTCCTGTCTTTGTTATATTCCGGGTGCATGTTTTTTGGCAGCGGGGGAATCACCAAATTTTGTCTGACTTCTCTAGCTACCTCCACCTTGAACGTGGGACCCCTATCCGGATTTATTCCAACTTTCGTCAAAATGACTCTTCCTGTCTTCGTGGTGCTAAGTCTCTCACTTTGAGAGGTTCGCACCGCTTCCGCCAGTTCTGCCCATGTGTTGTGTACCCCTAGAGCCATCACTCTCTCTGTGGATGTGCATATGGGCAGTCCCAGCGCTCTTTTTACGCATTTTCTCCTTAGAGACTCAGTTTTTTCTTTTTCCACCGCTTTCAAATCTAGATAGTAGCGTAGCTCACTCGGCTGAAGATGTAGGCCTGTATCAGTTTCATCAATTTTTTTTCCTTTAACCCTCTGCCTCTGTTGGCCACCCGCCTAATTAGGCTAAGGGTCTGTATCGCGTGATTCTCCAGCCTCTTGATGGTCTCGCCATTATGTCCCTGCGACTGGAGAATCAAGCCCAAGATTCTGATTTGCTCGACTATTGGTACCTCGTTACCCGCTACTTTAATTTTGATCTCCGACGGTGCCTTGCACCTTAAGTGCTTCGGATTGTATATAAACAATTCTGATTTCTGCGGCGAGCACGCTAGGCCTTTCTCTGCCGCGTAATCGACTATAATGTCGGTGGCGGCTTGGAGCAGGTTTTCGACGCACGAATCACTTCCCCGGTTGACCCAAAGGGTGATATCATCCGCATATATACTAAATTTTAATCCTTCGAGCTTTGCCAATTTCTCGGGATGTTCCCTCATAGCCACTTTGAAGAGTAGGGGGGACAGCACTGATCCCTGGGGCGTACCCTTACTCCCAGCTCTATTGCGGGGGATTCCAGCGTCTGGAACTTCATGCAGGCCGTTCTACCCGTCAGAAAGTCCCTGATGTACCGATATGTCCTGGTACCTACATTAATCTTGTTCAGCCTTTCCTGGACCGCCTCATGTTTTACGTTGTCGAAAGCCTTCGTGAGGTCGAGCCCCAAAATTGCTTTCGCATCTTTAGACTTTGAGTCTATTATGTCATGTTTGATTTGGAGCATGACGTCCTGCGCACACAAGTGAGGACGGAACCCGACGATCTCATGTGGCCACAGATCACCCTGCTCCATGAAACTCATCAGTCTGGTCTGGACGACGTGCTCCATCAATTTCCCCACGCATGAAGTTAAGGAAATTGGTCGTAAATTTGCCAGTTGAGGAGGCTTCCCTGGTTTCGGTATTAAAATAATGCTTGCCGTCTTCCACTGTTGTGGGAGCTCGCCTTTTTCCCAACATTCCTGCATATACTCCGTTAGATACCTAATGGAGTCATCATGTAGGTCCTGAGCATTTTGTTCGTTACTCCGTCAGGGCCTGGAGCCGACTTCGTTTTAAGTCTTACAATCTCCGCCCTCACTTCCGCTTCTGTGATGTGGGCGTCCAGCGCCTCGTTAGGCGCTCCACCATAGTCAGGGAGTGGGGTTCGTGAAGTTTCCCCCACATATGTCCCAATTAATTTGCTCATGAAATCATCATCCTTCCCTTCGAAAGCGTGCCTCGCTTTTGCCAATCTTATACCAGATTGCGTCTTCTAGTTGTCTGGGTCCAGCAAGTGCCGGAGGAAGCTCCACGTCTTGGAGAGGTTCATGCTCCCCTCCATTTCGTCACACTTGTTGTCCCAATTTTGTTCGCATAATTTGAAAGTATAGTCTTCGATTTCCTTATTATGTCGCGCAATCCTTCTTCTGAGGTTGCGGTTCCATTTCTGCTTTTTGAGACGACGCTCCATGCTCTGCTTAGCTTCCCACATATGCAGAAGACGGCTGTCCGCAATCTCCGGGGCGTTATCACCTTCGAGCAATTTTGTTGTCTCTCTAACGTCCGATTTGAGCGCCGTCGCCCATTCCTCGATGCTTCTGATGGGCTGTAGTTCCTGAGCCCTCCTGATATCTCTAAATTCATCCCACTCCATAGAATTCATCCATAGAATCCATAGAAATTCATCCATAGAATTTTCACGTGGTCGAGGGCCCCCTCGCCCCACCAATGACTACATCTATTATGTTCTCTCTACTCGGGGTGCATAAGGTACGCCAAGACTGGCTTCATATACGTATTAGTTTGCAAGCGCCTTTATGCACCAGCTTCTTTGTTATATTATTTTGGGCCTGGCGGCGGTGCAGTCTACGTGGCAATCGATAATAGTTGATTATTTTGCCATAATTTAGCGACATGATCCTCGTTGCGAGGTAAGAGATGCGGAAGTCAAGAACCCATTGCAGTCTCCTACTGACATTTTTCTCGAGTATGCAGCTCGCGTCCTCACCGCAAAAGTCTATACTATGTTCATAAATCTAAAAAACCTCTGGTGCAAAACATTGACGGGTAGAAATATTGAGGAGGCTTTATTTTGATTGTACCGAAGGTGGAACAGATTAGAATATTATGGTTCATCCTTCAGGCCAGTGGGTACAATGGGGAGGTCATATAGGAACTCGAGCATGGCGCTGTACAGATTCTGAGCCTTATTAGGCGCATAGCAGTGAAGGGCAGATGACTGAAAGAGAGAAACCTCATGGAACTAGTACAACTGTACGTGGTTCGCAGATTTACCCCCGCTGCGCCCCGCCCGGGTGGTGCAGTGGTAAGACGCCCGACTACTGTGCCGGAGTACCCGGGTTCGAACCTGACCTCGGCGGCTGCGTTTCGATGGAGGCAAAACGAAGAGGCGTCCGTGTGCTGTGCGATGTCAGCGCACGTTAAAGATCCCCAGGTGGTCGAAATTACTCCGTAGCCCTCCACTACGGCTCCTCTTTCTCTTTCCACTTTCACTCCCGCCTTCCTCCCTTCCCTTACGGCGTGGTTCAGGTGTTCACAGAAAACAAGTGAGATAGTTACTGCGCCTTTTCCTTCCTATAAATCAAATCCATCTATCCCCCGCGGCACTATACTTAAATATCAAAACGGCGGAGAGGGACAGGGTAGAAGCCCTGATACGAAAATACGGAAAGATAACACTAGGCCCACTTGTATGTACCTCAACGAAGTGACTCCTCTCTTTGGGAGTGCATAATACTTAGAGAGAGTTAGTATAGGCCCGTAAATTCTCTCAAATACAGACATTTAGCATGACGAATACGGGCAGGGTAATTGTTGAGAACGTAAGCATAAAACCGAAAAAAGGATTTAGAAAGCAATTCGACATCCAAAGGCAGATAAGGAACGTCCAACATGAAAAGAGAAGCGATATGAGGACTTAAAGGTAAGCCACGGAAACATGGCCGACAATGAAATAGCCTAGGCAGATACTGCTGGAAATTCCTCGGTCAGAAATGGCGGTGGAGTGCCAGTCTCCGTTGGGGCTGTCCAGGGAGGCATATAGAGGTTGCGGAAGGAGTAGCTTCGCTTTAGCTTGCACAGAAACAAACGGAAATTTCATCATAGGCGACAGTACCACTGCCATTCACAATATTGGAAAATGCGGGATCTCGCCGGAAGCGGCAAAGATCCTTAGCCAGCTACCGCTGAACAGGAAAGTACAGATAATCTGGACCCCGCGCATGCTACCGTCTCTGGCAACGAGGTCGCTTTGAAGGAATGCGAAAGCATTATTGCCTCCTCCAAACTCGTCGTCTCTCTTTGCTTCACTTCATACTCTATGCTTTTCTTTGCTGCACTTGGGAATCTAGGAGCGATCTTGTTGTTGTTGTGGCTGTAGGAAGAAGGAAAAGAAAATGCATGGCCTGCTACTGGCTCTGTAGCTGAGCCATCTCTGCTGCCTCGTGCAGACAGAAGGAAAAATAAAGAAGAAAGAAAAGGAAGACGGAGAGAAAGACGCGCGCCGCAACAACAGCCGTCGTCCACTACCGAAGCAGTGGCGGCTGCAATGACGGCCTACAAACAGATAAAATTTCGGTGGCAGGCTAGCCCCCGCCGCAAGCGGCGGTGACCTACCTTCCCCAGCCCCATGAGGGGAGACCTTAGGAGCGACGGCCTACCTCTCGATCATAGACTTGCACGACTGTTCCAACAAAAGCATCTCAAAGAACGCCACGCGACACAAACACTGCAACGAACGCGCGACAAGGACGGAAATGTTCACTGTGTGTGCACAATTACACAGCAAATTACAATACGCGCACTTGTCGACAGCTAGGCAGCGACTGGCTTTATCCAAGCGGAAACGGAGACTACGTGCACGTCGCCACCTCCCCAATGGCGTAGCGCTCAACTAAGGCGTGCCATGGCATTTTTCTCCAACGTGTCATCTGTACTACATGCTTGATAGTGAAGAATATCCAGAACCACATAAGAAGCTCCGGAAGAAGGGGGAAGCTGCGTGGTGGAAGTTGCAGGTGAGCACTTTTCCGAACGCAGCCACATAAAGTAGGTTACTGCCTGGCTTAAATGGCGGTAAATGTAGAGCCTGTGGAGAACGGGCCACCCTAGGCTGTATGATGTGGGCATCCACCCAATCCACAACATTAGTGGATAACAAGGAGTCATTGGGAGGATTTACTATGCAGCCAAGACCTCGAAGAGCTAAAAACACCACCAGACAAGCCTTCGAAGCTGCCAGGTTCCAAGGGACCTCGACCATCTGATAGGAACGGGAGGGCGAAGCCGCCATCCTGATGATCTGATATAATAAAGTTTTTCTATAATATGCTATGCTCTCTCTACATGCCGCCGCTCTTTCCGTTCGCGCCACCCTATATCAAGATGTCAAGCATTAATAGACCTCATAGGTCCCGTGAACGTAAGTGATGTCACACGTAACCGGAAGCGAGGTATCACGTGGCCACGTTGAACATTGTCAATACTATGTTTGGCAATATCGACGTCCAATTAATTTATTTGACTGTAATTAATTATCTGCTCATCCTACATGCAACGAGCGCACAATCCGGGAAGGCATTCTTGTCCTCTATAGAATACAACTATTTGTGTTTACCTAGCTCGTACCATTGCGACATAAATCTCGCGACAGTTTCTAGTGAGAAACTTGTCAAGCATAGCCTACATCCAATTGATTTAATGCTTATAATTAATTATCTGCTTACCCCACATGAACCAAATTTCAAATCCAGCAAGACGTTTTTATACTTTATCCCATACTGACAATCGTTTTTCCCTAAATCCTTTCGGTGCGGTATAAACGTCTGTAAATATAGCTGGTGACAAATCTCTCAAACACAACCACTTAAGCCTTTCGCTTTTAAAAACGAAATAGGTGTGGTAGTGGGAACTTTCGAGTGATTTCGACCAGGTAAGTATCCTTTAAAATTCAGTTACATTGCACAGCACACGGATGCTTCGACGCTTTGCCTCTCAGAAACGTAATCGCCGGTTGTCTTGTCGAGACTGGGCAGTGTGGATAGTAGTCGGGCGTCAAACCAATGTGCCACAGTGAGAAGGGGGGGGGGGGAGTACGTAAGTTATGATTATGAAAAGTTCTGAGAGCACTGAGCGACCTGCAGTAAAGAAATGCGAAAGTCTAGGAAGGAGGAAACAACTTTATTTAACGCATTACATTAAGCGTTAAGAATGTCCTGGGTCAGGGTCACCAAGGCCAACTGATCTTGCAGCTGGTCAGAGGCTAACCAAGCCCGCCACGTTAGGGGAGGAGGGTGTGGAAAGTGAGGAGATTGGAGGGTGACAGGGCATGAAAAGATGCAATGCTCCAAGTTTGCATAGTGTTCTGGGCAATTTGGGCATGCAGGGGAATGTATGATTCTGTATAGAAAAGATCGGGCAGGAGTAAGCAGTGTATTTAGTTGTATGCGTCTAAAAATGCGGATTTGCGTGGTAGTGAGAGATTTATCAGGAAGAGGAAGTGTACGGAGTGTTTCTCTAAGGTTGTCGTAGTGAATGTTGATTTCTTTTTTGTAGTGAAGAGTAGTGTCCCACGTTGGTGGATAAGGCCAGGGAATCCCAGGCGCCCGGTGATGAAGTTCGCGGGCGAGGCGATGCACTACCTCATTGCCTGGGATTCCAGCGTGACCAGGAATCCACCTCAGTGTTATAGTGTGGGGACGTAGTTTGGTAAGAGCTCTGTGTAGATCATCGTGTAGTTCTTCAGGAATGCGACCCGTGTGAATGGCGCGTATAGCTTGTATTGAATCAGTGTATATGGTATATCCTGAAGGGTTAGGGGGTGCTTGTGCGAGGTCTTGAATACTGGTAACTATTGGTATGGTCTCGAGAGTCGCTGTAGGAGTCTAAGTGTTACTGCTGGACAGGGCACATCGCGCGCATCTTATCCAACGCAACCAGCGTTCCGTAGAACGAATAAAAGTTCACCAGCGTTCTAAACTGGTTTACAGAAAAGTACCGGAGTAGTATCTGTCACTCGTTGAATTTCGTTGACACATTTCACGGACAGGTCCCACCGAGACAAACTTTTCGACGCTCATTACACACTTCTAGTCACTATCACCAATTCATTCATCTCATTAGGTCATAAATACATATGCTTCCATCTTCACTACCCTCTCACAGATGAACATAGGTAAACGGACATACGACTACATCGGTACCTTTTTGAACGTTGCTACGGCTACGCTGCAGTTTGGGGACAAAACTAGCCACAAATTACACTAGGAACGAGAGGAATACCGCAAGGCACCGTATTACACCTTTTCTCTTAAACATGCCTATTGGCGGCCTCACGCGTCTGTTAGTTACTATCCCACTTATACATAATTTCATATACGCCGATGACATCACCATATTGACCACTTATGGCTCCGACGGAGAGATTACAGCTATTACAACGAACTATCTACACGGTACAGTCTTACATGCAGGACAACAGCCTTAAGTGCTCACCGGCTAAATCGGAGTTCTTGGTTATAAGGAACAAAACTCACAGGCAGAACCTGATTCTCGCAAACCCATCAGGTTACACATTGACAACCATCCGACACCCCCGGTAGCCACGATCAGAGTTCACGAAATGTTGATTCAGAATAATATACACAACACAGAAGCTTTACACCGGCTACGCGTCACGGCGCACCAGATAGGTGGGCTAGTGAGGCGCATTGCCACATATCGCAGGGTTATGAGAGAAGCCGAACAGTGCAGGGTCAGGAATCTTTCAGATAAGTAGAATCATGCACGCCTGCCCGAGCTATTATCTTTGTTCTAGGGACGAAGATGCACTTAATAGCATAATTACAACAGCATAGAAACTGGCTCTTGGCCTGCCGGTATACGCAAACTCAGATCGACTACTGCAGTTGAGAATGCTTCAGCGCGCTACGTGAACTAATTGAAGCCTGTAGGACAGCACAAGTGACCCGCTTGTCACGTAGTGTTGCGGGATGCGCAGATCTCGACAAGCTCTGCATACACCCCACTGAGGAGTGTCAGTGCACGTTAAAGAACCCCAGGTGGTCTAAATTTCCGGAGTCTTCCACTACGGCGTCTCTCATAGCCTGAGTCGGTTTGGGACGTTAAACCCCACAAACCAACCAACCTGTTGCCAGCCCTATAAAAGCTACGTAACTGGCCCTCCTCACGCGAGCTCAAGAGGCCGCCCACGACTTGAGGCCACCCGGGACGCGTATTTGGGTTTGCTCGGTACGGTGGCTCCGCAAGGGACAAAGCAACAGAATAGACGAAGAAAACGGGCTGTTCCGACTAGCATCTGCCGCCCCCAGGAGCCGAGCAGCCTAGCGATTAGCGGCGCATGCTTTTTCAATGGGCGTCATGTTGGACGCGGCACTAGCTTGAGAGCTTCCTCCCTTGTGCCTGTGGACACCTTCATCCCATGGTGTCCACAGACACAAGTGTGACAGATACTGCGCCTTTCCCTTCCTGTAAACCAATTAATATTATTATCATTATTAATTAAAACTGTGAAGATAATATTTAGCCAGTTATTTTGGCCATTACCTACAGACAATTCAGTGCCAACTTAGTAAAACGAGTCTTCCTCTATACTACTACTACTGCTACTACTACTACTACTACTACTACTACTAATAATAATAATAATAATAATAATAATAATAATAATAATAATAATAATAATAATAATAATAATGATAATAATAATAATAATAGTAGCAGTAGTAGTAGTAGTAGTAGTAGTAGTAGTAGTAGTAGTAGAATAGGCTTTCTCAAGCTAATGCCGCGTCCAACATGACGCCCATTGAAAAAGCATGCGCCGCTAATCGCTAGGCTGCTCGGCTCCTGGGGGCGGTAGATGCTAGTCGGAACAGCCCGCTTTCTTCGTCTCTTCTGTGGTTTTGTCCCTTGCGGGGCCACCGTACCGAGCAAACCCAAATACGCACCCGGGACTCGCCCCAGCCCGGATTGATTCCTTGTATTTTGTACCAATAAGACTTGTTACCATCATCACCACTTTATTTGATCTAAAAGAGCAGGGGCACAAACTTGCGATGTGGTTCATGTGTGAACAGAAAAATGTGACTGATACTGTGCTTTTCTTTTCCTACAAACCAACACATCATCCGTGTGGGCTAGCCATTTACCTTTTGGAGCCACGGGACAGTGTGGGTATAAATATTCTGTACCTTCATTTTACCAATGATAATTATTTAGCAGCAAAAAAAATGCGCTGTTTCTGGACACTTGTTCCATGGACTCATGAACCGATCCATACCAGATTGATTGATTTATAGGAAGGGAAAGGTGCGGTAACTGTTTCACTTGTTTTTCTGTGGACCGTGCCGTAAGGGAAGGGAGGAAGGTGGGACTGAAAGTGGAAAGAGAGAAAGAGGATCCGGTAGTGGAGGGCTTCGGAGTAATTTCGACCACCTGGGGATCTTTAACGTGCGCTGACATCGCACAGCACACGGACGCCTCTTCGTTTCGCCTCCATTGAAACGCAGCCGCCGAGGCCGGGTCCGAACCCGGGTACTCCGGCACAGTAGTCGGGCGTCTTACCACTGCACCACAACGGCGGGGCGATTCATAGGAGAAGGGAGGAAGGTGGGAATAAAATCGGAGGGCTACGAGTGATTTTGAACCCCTGGGAAGCTTTCGTGTGCACTAACACCATGCAAGAGACGGATTCTTCTCCCTTTCGCCCCCATCGAAACGCAGCCGCCGACATACAGATTCGAGTCCGTGTTATCTGCGCATCTCGATTATATAATAGTAGTAGTAGCAGTAAGAACCTATTGCAACAGAGGAGTTTTGGGGCACCAGGCTCTTACACCGCGCATGAACCCATCACACTTAAGATTCATGTACCTACGGTTCATGTTCATGAGATCAGCAGCCCGGGCCGTGGCGATTTTCTACTGGACCAGGTTCTCAGAGCATAGCAGGCCTGGCCTCACTGTTCTTCCTGGTGATGAGGTTTTTCTGTCCCTGAGGGGGAGGAGGGGGAGAGTGGCGGTGGAGTAATTGCAAAAGGTGCTGGAGGGTTTGGTGTGGGTTTTATGGTATCGGGACCTGATATAAGAGGATGGGAGGGTTTGCGTCTGGAGAAGGCTCCTTACAATTTGATGGTAGGGGTCTAAGGAAGTGTGAGGTTGGCGTCAAGCTGTCTATCAACCCGATAGGTCAAAGTCAGCTCACTGAGCGTGTTTGCGCTCGCGGTAGAAATCAGTCGCGGGAAACGTCTGTGCCCGACGTATCATTCCTCGGGCTAGACTGTTGGTATCTTGCTGCCGGAGTTCCCGAGTGTGCAGACACACATAATGGGTGGTTTAGCAGCAGGCGAGGTCAGATTGCAAAACGCAGTGACATGAAATTGCCCGCGTGTAAAATTAACTACTGCAGTTTTGCTATCCGTAAGTACATATCACGCGTCCGTGTGGGCAATCGCAATGGCAATATAGCGCCTCCTCGGAAACATTGAGGAAGTACCCGTGCTGATTTGGGTCACACAGGACAGCATAGGAGCCATTGAGACAGCGTCGCGGCAGCGCCAGTGCTTTTGCATTCTCCCAATGCAGCTTCTGCAATTACGTGTGCATTCCTGCAGCTCTCCTGGTACTGTCTTCAGATGAAAGCCATATAGGCTCATGTGTCTGCGTTCATGCATGCATCCGACCGTTCGTAGAAGATGTTACACTCAACCTGTTCATGAAATGAACGCGGGGTTAATATAATAATAATAAATTGGTTCACAGGAAGGGAAAGGCGCAGTAACTGTCACACTTGCTCTGTGGACACCCGAACCGCGCCGTAAGGGAAGGGAGGAAGGTGGGAATGAAAGTGGAAAGAGAGAAAGAGGAGCCGTAGTGGAGGGCTACGAAGTAATTTCGACCACCTGGGGATCTTTAACGTGCGCTGACATCGCACAGCACACGACGCCACTTCGTTTCGCTTCCATCGAAACGCAGCCGCCGCGGTCGGGTTCGAACCCGGGAACTCCGGCACAGTAGTCGGGCGTCTTACCACTGCACCACCCCGGCGGGGCTGAACGCGGGGTTCTGTTTAACTTTCAAGACAAATCTCATCTTCCATACGCCAATCCAACTCCTACCTCTACGGTCACCAGCCGCGCGCGTAAACCGACTATGCTACGCCAGGCATGTGAGAAAGAGTTCTCAGTTCTTGTCTACAGCTCCTGAAGTCTGAATGGCAGCGTAGAGGCAAAAAGACGAAGCCTTCAACCCGGTCTCCAGGAGGGTGCGTGATGCGCACCATCTGCCGCCAACCTTGAAACACCAAGCACCATCAACGAGTGCGCGCCATCGCTGCCAAGTGGATCTGCTCACTTTGAATCATGGAAGAAGCACTGTGTGATCTGTGGTGTTCAGGCAAATAAACACTACCGTACAGCGCCCTCAAAGGCCATTGCCTCATCGCTCTTAAGGGGGTTTAAATACCTCAAGGATTTTTACTTTCAGTGGTAGTTGGCTGGTTCACAGGGAGGGAAAGCCGCAGTATCTTTCAAACTTGTTTCTGTGGACACCTGACCCGCGCCGTAAGGGAAGAGAGGAAGGTGGAAGTGAAAGTGAATAGAGAGAAAGAGGAGGCGTAGTGGAGGGCTACATAGTACCTTCTTCCTTTTCTATATGCCTCAGCTCATCTATACCAGGGAGGAGTGTGAGAGATACTGCGCCTTTACTTTGGTATTTATAATTTTTAGATGGGGCTGATTTTTCTCGGCCGTGACAAGAGCCCTAGAAGTCGCCGAGAACCATCAGCTCATGCCCACTTGATGGGGCTAAAACCCCCTCTAGGCGTGCGTATACTGACTGACACGGAGGTTCAGCAAAGACTCTCGGGTATCTAACTGAAGTTCACGGCTTCAAAATCGATCGCGGCTGTCGTGTTTCAGTGGATGCGAAAAAAGTTAGTTGTGATTTAGCTCTGGTAATTTGAAGGCTAGCAAAAGCTAATGGAGCTGTGGTTAAGGTTGGGAATTGGGATGGGGAGGGGGGGGGGGGGGGGTGCTTAGCTTAGCTAGGCCAGGGTATACGCATAGGAAGCGTGTTTGTCTGGCGCTGGGCGGCCTATTCCTCTCTAATCCAATATAATCGCATGCAATACAGCGTAATCCTATCCAATCCAGTCTAATATTCATTTCAAACCAATCCGGTGTAATTCAATCCAGTCCAATCAAGTACAGTTCATTCTAATCAAATATATTCCAATCAAATTGTGTCCAATAAATAGAATTCTGTCCAATTAAATTCAATCTTGTCCTATTCAATCAAACCAGTCCAATGCAATCTAATGTAGTTAAACCCAATCGTGTTTAATGCTGAGTACATGCTCTGCCGAAATGCGCCGTTTACTAGCCTATCATCATCGCTACTGTCATCTTCACGCTAGAAAAGGAGAATTAATATGAGCTATTCATGATCCCAGGCGTAGCTCAGTTGGTTAAAGTGCTTGGCAGGGGGTCCGAGGGATGGAGGCTGGACTGGAGGCTCCTCATCACGGCATACCTGCAGCTACCTCAGGTCTCGCTTTGGCTGTCTGGGTGTTCCTTTCGCAACAAAATGTGTTCTCGGTGAATGTAAATATCTTCAGGTGGGCTAAAATATTCCGGAGCCCAAAACTGCGGTACCTCTAACTCCAACCTAATCCCTTTGTTTAAGGCACGTTTAAGGTGTCCGCCAAAAATGGCAGATAGTGCGCATTTCTTTTTGTATAAACCAACATAACTATTTTCACCGCCGCCAGGAGCTATAAACAGTCTCCTCTGGTTCTTGGAGGTAAAGCTTAATATCCTGCTTTAATGGTAGTTTTAATTTGAATAACAGATCGGTGGAGTGTGAGTAACCAAAAGCGACCTCTATTTCTAGTACGGGTAGGAAAGAAATTAGAGTGCAGCAACTGAGAAGTTGCAAACTCAAGGCATGAATAAATTCGCGTTTTCGGCCAATATAACGGCAGCTTAACCAGAGTGCGCAGATCCAGCTGCTGTTTTCTAAACGATGGGTTTTCCTCTTTCTCAGGCCGTCAAAAATACTGCATAGCCCTCCACTTTAATTCCCACTCTCCAACTTTTCACTGCGGCGTGGGAGAGGTGTCCACATAGAAAAAAAAATGAAAGATGGCTTAGCTCTGCCTGGATATACGTAGCAAAAATCTGTGACTACCTCGTGATCAGAAGGTAATTTCTCCAGTCCTCTGTGCCGTTCGCCAGCAGCTAAACTCTGCTTGGCTTCCATGTAGAGCGCGTCTGTGCACCGGCGTCCTAAATTCATTTACAGGAAGGAAAAGGCGCTGCATCTCTCACTCGCGGTAGGCAATAAGCGCCGCCCGGCGACTTTGGAGCGCACTCGTTCGCGCTTGGTCCTCATAGCTGACGGCAGATGGATGCCATTACATCCTTGACGCCCCCCAATTTGAGTGACTTAACTATTTGAGTCTCGGCAGCTCCAAATTGCGCGCCTATTCGCAGTGTCTGTCACTCGCAGAATCCCGCTATTATCCTCACGGCAACAAGCGTAATTATGAAGAGCGCTTCTTGACCCGGGGCGTGGCACAGCCTAAAGCGCTCGGCTGGGGATCCAAGAGATGGAGGTTCGTTTCCCGAATGGAGAATATTTTTTTTTATAGACGAAGAGTCACACAACTCTTAGGCGTTGCTAGGCAATGCCTACAGACCTCGGCGGAGGTGTTGGCTTGGCGGGGTGGGCTGCGGCTGTGTGTGTGTGTGTGTGTGTGTGTGTGTGTGTGTGTGTGTGTGTGTGTGTGTGTGTGTGTGTGTGTGTGTGTGTGTGTGTGTGTGTGTGCGCGTGTGTGTGATTGTGTGTGTGTGTGTGTGTGTGTGTGTGTGTGTGTGTGTGTGTGTGTGTGTGTGTGTGTGTGTGCGTGCGTGCGTGTGTGTGTGTGTGTGTGTGTGTGTGTGTGTGTGTGTGTGTGTGTGTGTGTGTGTGTGTGTGTGTGTGTGTGTGTGTGTGTGTGTGTGTGTGTGTGTGTGTGTGTGTGTGTGTGTGTGTGTGTGTGTGTGTGTGTGTGTGTGTGTGTGTGTGTGTGTGTGTGTGTGTGTGTGTGTGTGTGTGTGTGTGTGTGTGTGTGTGTGTGTGTGTGTGTGTGTGTGTGTGTGTGTGTGTGTGTGTGTGTGTGTGTGTGTGTGTGTGTGTGTGTGTGTGTGTGTGTGTGTGTGTGTGTGTGTGTGTGTGTGTGTGTGTGTGTGTGTGTGTGTGTGTGTGTGTGTGTGAAAAACTTGCATGCCCACCACAATGGAGGTCCCCAAATACCCGCCCCCGGCATGCAGGACTAGGGGCGGAGGCTTTTTCTATGACGTCACTCGGTTGCTGCATACGGCATACGGTACTCGGTTCCGCGCATGCGCAAAACTGGCAAATCTGCGCACCGCCTCATGCGAAGCTCGGTTCCGACCCTCCTAGTGAAGCTTTTCGTTTCAAAATACAGACGGTCTAAATCGGTTATTCGCAGAATAATGTTATACTAATAATGTGCAGCAGCAGGACGTCAGGGGGCTGGCATATTGCGAGTTCCGCATCCGCGATATAGGAGCCGCCACCGTCGAAACGATCTCAGCGCACCGGTGGCAGAAGCAAAACGCAGGTTGCGCTTGGCCTAATGCAAATATACTTTCCACACTCACAGAAGCACGGGGCACAATATATTTATATTCGCAGATTATATTCGAAACGAGCCACACGCAGTTTATTGCGTTTTGTTGCGAAAAAAAAAAAATACTCTCCCACGTGACATACACCCCCCTCCCATCGATTTGGATCGTCGGCTGAGAGGGCGGCGACAGGCGCGGGCGGCCACCGCAAGTACCGTGTGGCGTTAGGAAGTTTTTTGAAAGTTAGAAGTAAAAGGAAGCACCTTGATGGTATAATAGTGTATAAAGAAGCTCTGCGACACTATCGGCTACTTGGTTGGTTGGTTCACAGGAAGGGAAAGGCGCAGTATCTGTCACGCTTGCTCTGTGGACACCTGAACCGCGCCGTAAGGGAAGGGGGGAAGGTGGGAGTGAAAGCGGAAAGAGAGAAAGGGGAGCCGTAGTGGAGGGCTACGGAGTAATTTCGACCACCTGGGGATCTTTAACGTGCGCTGACAGGGTGGTGCAGTGGTAAGGCGCCCGACTACTGTGCCGGAGTTCCCGGGTTCGAACCCGACCGCGGCGGCTGCGTTTCGATGGAGGCGAAACGAAGAGGCGTCGTGTGCTGTGCGATGTCAGCGCACGTTAAAGATCCCCAGGTGGTCGAAATTACTCCGTAGTCCTCCACTGCGGCTCCTCTTTCTCTCTTTCCACTTTCATTCCCACCCTCCTCCCTTCCCTTACGGCGCGGTTCGGGTGTCCACAGAGCAAGTGTGACAGTTACTGTGCCTTTCCCTTCCTGTGAACCAATTTATTTTAACAGCACACGGACGCCACTTCGTTTCGCCTCCATCGAAACGCAGCCGCCGAGGTCGGGTTCGAACCCGGGAACTCCGGCACAGTAGTCGGGAGTCTTACCACTGCGCCACCCCGGCGGGGCTCGGCTACTTAGGATTGTGCCAGTTCTGCGATTCCTGCTCACCAGATGTATTTTTCGCAGTTCATCTAAAACGTTAGCTGCCATGGCGAAACCTTTACAACCGAGTGACATTTTTAGGTTCCTTAGGCCAATGACAGTTACTACTTCAAGCCGCTGAGACGGAACATCCAGCAATGTTTTACTGTGCTTTCGTTGGGTGAGTTTTTAGTATGCTTTCATAATGAATTTGTTAACACAATTACAGTGAAATGTGGTCGTGCTGCAGTTTCGTCAGGTCAGGCCTCTTCGTTGTGAATGCACACAAGTTTATCGACAGTCGTCATGACAGTAATGAGCAAATTCGTCGTTTTTGTATTCGCAATGTCGAGACTGGTGTTTTGTTGTAATAAAGTATGCAGTTCATGTAGAATGCTGCCTGGCAAGCGCGCGACCACGCGGCCGCGGGGCACGTCAAGGCACATTCTCCTGCAGTTGTAGTAACGCGCCTACGAACGAGATGTGGGTGTTCAACAAAATGTGCGGAAGAGCTGAGTGAGGAAGAAGGGTGGCTGCTCCTGGCACTACGGGGCTGGGACTGGTAGGTCAAAGCCACTTGCAGTGGGGGCTAGCCTGCCATCTAATTTTTTATCAGTTGTAGGCCGTCATTGCACTCGCCACCACTTCGGTGGAGGACGACGGCTGTTTTGACGCGTGTCTTTATATCCATTTTCTTTCTTTCTCTATTTTCTCTTCTGTCCGCACGAGGCAGCGGATGTGGCTCAGCTACAGAACCAGTCGCAGGCCCGTTCATTTTCTTTTTCTTCTACCTACTGTCGCAACAAACAAACAAGGAACTGTGTGGAAGCAGCACGCGACAAAACGTGCCGAAGACGAGCAGCCGCGCTACAAGTGCGCCAGCACTACAGTGCCTATAATATTCTAGGCACTATACAAGCACACCAAAACGAATCGGATTGGCTTGTTGCTGCAAGAGTGACGCGCAATTTTGGAAGCGAACATCAATGCGTTGTAATTACAGATGCAATTTTAAGTTTTTGACCGTTCGTACACATCTCTAATATTTTTTCACACCTAACAATGGCAAAATAAAGCAGTTTAACGAATTCTATACCTTGTTTTACTCTTGGGTGGGTACGGATGCATTTTAGCGATCCGAGTGTTTACCACCGAAAAAGCAGGAGCCGCTAGTATCGCCAGCGATTATTCCGCCCCATTGATCCTATGGGAGTGTCACCCCACTGAGGACGTTTTCACGAGATTGTGTTTGTTTATATGTTCATAGCGTGAGCTACACTGGCCGCACTCTCGCTGCAGTGTACTCTCGCTGTATTCGCGTGGTTCTAGGGCGAACATATGGCGCATGCTCGAGGAACGAGTAATGTCCCTGCTCGCAGCTGACCAGCCTCGCTATTGCTGCCGGAGTGCTTCCCTTGATGGGGTTGGGACAGGTAGGTCACCGCCTCTTGCAGCGGGGGCTAGCCTGTCACTAATTTTTATCTGTTGTAGGCCGTCATTGCATCCGCCAGCGCTACGGCGGTGGTGGACAACGGCTGTTGCGACGCGTGTCTTTCTCTCCATCTTCTTTTTTTCTTTCTTGTCAATTTTCTCTTCTGTCTGCACGAGGCAGTGGAGGTGCCTCAGCTACAGAGCCAGCAGCAGGCCCGTGCATTTTCTTTTACTTCTTACTACAGCCACAACAACAACTGACATCGCATAGCACACGGACGTCTCTCTGTTTCGCCTCCCCTGAAAAGCAGCCCCTGGCAGAGCGTAAAAAGCGCCGCATAGCAGCAGCAAAGCAAGAATGATAGTAAGAAGGCGAAATTAAATTATTGATTTATAGGAAGGGAAAGGCGCGGTAACTGTGTCGCTTATTTTCTGTGGACACCTCAACCGCACCGTAAGGGAAGGGAGGAGGTGGGAGTGAAAGTGGAAAGAGAGAGAGAGAGGAACCGTAGTGGAGGGCTACGGAGTTATTTCAACCACCTGAGGATATTTATCGTGCAATTATATCGCACAGCACATGGACGCCTCTTCGTTTCGCCTCCATCGAAACGCAGCCTCCGAGATGCGGTTCAAACCCGGGTAATCCGGCACAGTAGTAGGGCGTCTTACCACTGAACCACCCCGGCGGGGCAAGAAGGAGAAGAGAGCAGAGAGAGAGAAGAATGGCCTGCCAAGCAGTGATGCCAGACTGCCGAGCGTAATAAACGGAGAAGAGCCTCCGAGATGGGACCTATGGAAGAGTTCAGTCACCGGGAACCAAAAGAAGAGGACCTGACTATAATTTCTAAATGTAGTAACCATAACATGCTCAGCCAGAGAAACGTACCTCTCGATGCAAATATCCCTGCATAGCTGAGCTAAGCCACTGCCAATTTTTAGAGCGCAGCTCCGGCGCCCGTTCCTGGGTTTTGCGGCGTCGGCGTTGTCCCTCATAACCAGCTCCACTTTCACTCCCACCTACCTTCCTTTTCTTACGGCGCGATTCAGGTGTCCATAGCACACGGACGCCTCTTCGTTTCGAACCGCAGCCGCCGGAGTACCCGGGTTCGAACCCGACCTCGGCGGCTGCGTTTCGATGGCGGCGAAACGAAGAGGCGTGCGTGTGCTGTGTGATGTCAGCGCACGTTAAAGATCCCTAGGTGGTCGAAATTACTCCGCAGCCCTCCACTACGGCTCCCATTTCTCTCTTTCCACTTTCACTCCCACCTTCCTCCCTTCCCTCACGGCGCGGTTGCGGTGTCCACAGAAAACAAGTGAGACAGTTACCGCGCCTTTCTTTTCCTATAAATAAATCAATAAATCAATTCAGGTGTCCATAGAAAAATGTGTGACAGATTTTACGCCTTTCCATTCACGTGAACCAATTATGAAAGGCACGGTCCCCAGCTCAAGTAGAAGACGTGACCATACATAGGTGAGGTGGTGAAGGGTGGCTGTTCCTGTCCCTGCGGGGCTGGGACTTGTAGGTCAACGCCGCTTGCGGCGAGGGGCTAGCCTGCCACCGAATTTTTATCTGTTGTAGGCCGTCATTGCACTCGCCACCGCTTAGGTGGTGGACGATGGGTGTTGCGGCGCACGTCTTTCTCTCCCTCTTCTTCTTCTTTCTCTACTTTATTCTGTCCGCACGAGGCAGCGGAGGTGGCTCAGCTACAGAGCCAGTAGCAGGCCCGTGCATTTTTATTTTCTTCTTACTACAGCCACAACAACAACGACCATGCAACAACGACACACTACCAAGATGATTCAGGTGTCCACAAAAAGAAGTGTGATAGATTGAGCGCCTTTCCATTTCTGGGAACCAGTTATAAAAGGCACGCTTCAGAGCTCAAGTGGAAGACGTGCCCACACATAATACGCACTGCAAAGATAATTCATGAATAATGCAAGCGCCCACATCGAACTGCAGGGTAACATGCGCAGTAACTGAGAATTCACACACTCAAAGAGAAACGCCTCATATTTTGATGTAGCTTGCGTATATACACCTAGTTCACCGCGGTAAAAAAACTTCGCTTTTTCAAAAACGTCTCGAATGGCATAGTTTCAGCATTAAGCTCTTTTGCGCCCGTTCCTGGGTTTCGCGTCGTCGTCGCCATCGCCGTTGTCCCTCATAACCAGTTGTCTGCAATTGTTGACACATATCTTTCTGGAATTTCCTGTCTCAATCTATCGAAAGGCTGGAACAGCTGACGAGCTGCGCTCAAATTTGACATTAGGAAGTATCGTAATCTTCGCCAATTTTTCATTGCCATAATCATGCGGTCATACTACAAGACCACTAATCCCACCTGCTTCACAGAGATATCTTCATAAATTATTGCTTTTTTTGGCGTTGGCGTTGGAAGTGAATCCCTCTTTGTAAACTTGTTTGGCAAACACAATTTGATGGCGAGTAGTAGTTTCACATGGCCTTAGCATCTTCACAATAGCCTCATTTTGGAATACAAGATCTTTAAAACTATTATTTTGCCCTTGTTATGGGGTTGTGGCTAACGTTTTGTTTGTACAAATTACCCCTGTGCGTACATATGTATCTATCTTATCTATGACGTCACCCTCCATTGATTTATACTGCTGTTGTCATCTTGCCCTCTGAGGCCGTATTCGCGCATAGCGATACTCTGTCAGGAAACCGGGATGGTTCCAGGCTACCCTCTATACTACGCCAAGAAGCAGAGCCACAAGAGAAGGTAGCCAGCTGCTCATAGCATTGAGCGCAAACCATGGCAAGCTCTCTGCCCCCATCATCGCATCTTTGGAGGAAGAGCCCTTTTGCTTCCCTTCTGAACCGGTTTCGCAGATGTCCAGTGTTCCTCAACCACCTTTCTTCTCCGTCCGCACGCGTGGCATCCTTTTCTCTCACCGACGGCTCCTCTTTCTCGCTTTACTCTTTCACTTCCACCTTCCTTCTCTTATGGCGCGGCTCAGGTGCCCACAGAAACAAGTGTGACAGATACTGCGCCTTTCCCTTCCTGTAGACCAGTTACCCTTTTCTCTCCTCCATGCACCACATAGCGTGTTTTGCTCACCGCAGATTACAAAGTACTTCCAACCTTACTGCAGCCTTCTCCAGGTGACGAATTCAGACCGTCAGCCTCCGTCCCATCATCCTCGGTCTCGGCTTCGCAGTCAAGGAGCTGGCATCACCTCGACCAAAAATGATTTCGGCCACTCCTCCTCCTACAGGTGCTCCAGCCGGAACCACTCAATATCCTTTCCACCACTGGACTCCAAGCTACCCACTCAACGAGAGTCCTCCTCCGTGAAAAGGACGAACGCAGTCCCTGAAATTGATAACCACCTACTGCGGTTATGGAAAGCGAAGGTTGTAATAGTATGACTAAGAGGTGGAGAAGACAGAAGGGAATCAGGAAGCTAAAATTAAAAATTGCCGAGTTCACCGCTGAGGCAGAGCAGTATGCGCAAGAGCTCGCTAAAAAAAAACTGGCGTCAATTGTGATTGATTGATTGATATATAGGAAGGGAAAGGCATGGTAACTGTCTCACTTGTTCTCTCTGCACTCCTCAACCGCGCCGTAAGGGAAGGTAGGAAGGTGGGAGTGAAAGTGGAAAGAGAGAAAAGAGGAGCCGTAGTGGAGGGCTACGGAGACATTTCGACCACCTGGGGATCTTTTACGTGCGCTGACATCGCACAGCACACGGACGCCACTTCGTTTCGCCTCCATCGAAACGCAGCCGCCGCGGTCGGGTTTGAACCCTGGAACTCCGGCACAGTAGTCGGGCCTGTTACCACTGCACCACCCCGGCGGGGCAGGGACGGACAAGACTGATTGGTTTATAGGAAGGGAAAGGTGCGCTGTCTCGCTTGTTTTCTGTGGACACTTCAACTGCGCGGTAAGGGAAGGGAGGAAGGTGGGAGAAAGAGAGCTGTAGTGGAGGGCTTCGGAGTAATTTCGACCAACTGGGGATCTTCGACGGCCAATACGGGCGTTGCTGAGGAATCTCATCAACCCGGGCAAGTCTAAGGCGGAAACCAGCTAGCGCTTCACCGAATCGCCCACAAGTACCTGGAGATGATGACGAGTTGCTAGATTAGGTCCAAAAACGGTAGGTGGGGGAGGTGGGCATCCCCGGCTACACGGAAGTGTATAGAGCAATTGAAAATGAGAAACGGCAGTCCAATAACCTGGCAGGCGAGAATGTGCCAGAGGAGTGGCGGCATGCAGAAAACGTCACCATCTCCAATCCAGGAAAGAAGCCATGTTTGGAGAATCTGCGGCCTATCTCACTGACCTCATGCGTAGGAAATTGTATGAAAGGATCATTATGATCAGACTTGAGAACTATTTGGAAGATAAAGATCTCATGCCACACACAATGTTTGGTTTCCGGCCTAAGCTATCGACGCAAGACGTCCTTCTTGAAGAAGAGGTTCTATACAACATGCCAAAATATGGAAAGCACATTATCATGACTCTCGACCTCAAGGAGGCGTTCTATAATGTTAGTCATGAAGCCATACTATCAGGTTTGTGCAATCTGTATTGCGTGAGAAAGATTCATGCTTATGTCAAGGCCTTCATCACGGATAGGACCGCGACTATAGGGATCAGCGACTTTTGATCGGGCAAGATCAGGATGTCTAACAAGGGTACGCCTCAAGGATCTGTAACCTCGTCCCTGCTCTTAAACATCACTATGGTTGTTTGGCAGAGAGGTTAGACGGCATTCAGCACGCAAAGTACGCCGATGACATAACTTTTTGGATGACGGAGGGCTCGCTAGATCTCAAGGAGGAGAGGCTACAAGCAGCCGCCGACTGTGTCGACAGCTACGCAGGCGCTAGGGGACTTTCGGGTTCACCCGAAAAATGTTAGCTTCTCATAGCATATAAGTCCTGATACGACAGTAAAGTTGACCTCACCGTCATGCTAGCCGGGGCTCGCATGCCAGAAGTGCACGTGCTGAGAGTTTTGGGAATGTGTATTCAGTCTGATCAGAGGTCACACCACACGATCCAATAGCTATCTGGATCGGCGGCCCAGATAACGAGAATGATTAGGCGAGTGACCTATAGGAGAAAGGGATGAAGGCGGAAGATACTCTCAAGCTAGTGCGGGAAATTGTGGTAAGCCGAGTCACCTAAAGTCTTCCCTATTAACACCTAAACCAGAAGGAGAAAGAGCAAGTGGAAGCGATCCTCAGGAAGGCGTACAATACAGCGCTGGGGCTGCCAATAAGAACGGCAAACTCAAATGTAATAGCCCTTGGCCTAAATAACACATACGAAGAGCACCGGGAAGCGCAGCGTGTCTCTCAGAAGGTGAGGCTGCAATGCACTACGGCGGGCCGAGCTCTCCTCCGAAGACTGGACTATCACAACCACATACTGGAGATTGAACGGACGTTAGACATACCGCACGCAATCCGGTCTACGCTTGTAATAGCGCCACTTCCGAAGAACATGCATCCTGTCGTTGATCAGAGTAGGCGTAGGGCCAGGGATAGGGCCCTAGCCAAGACCTGTCAGAACAAGAACACCGTCTATGTAGATGCGCCCATGTACTCAAACGAAAGAAATGTTGTAGTGATGGTGATAGATTGCCAGCTAAAAGAGAAAATGAGCGCCTTGCTACGAGACTGCACTGTGTCTGACACCGAGGAGGCTGTTATTGCTCTAGCGGTCTCTGAGGGCAATAGCTCTGGGCGTTCGCAGGTAGTTATGACCGATTCGCAAGCCGCTTGCCGAGGATTCATCAATGGCAGGATTGGCAGAAAAGCGGCCGCCATCGTGAAGGCCGGCGGGATAAGCGACGCTGAAGAACTCGCATTTTGGAATCCGGGGCACGTCGGCATTACCGGGAACACCTAGGCCGATCTCATAGCTCGAGGTTATGCAAACCGAGGAATGTCAGAGGCTGAAGAGACGGAGGCAGTGACTCAAACCTACGCAGACTTTTTGGTGCACTACCGGGAGACCAGAAGACGGTATCCTCCGCCTCACAAGTTGTTAAACAAGGAACAGTCGGTGTCTTGGCGGCAGCTAGAAAGAAAATCCTAACCATGCCTGTCTTTATACAGCAAAATACATCCGACCATCTGCAGGGACACATGTCGCTGGTGTGGACGTGGACAGAAACCGAAAATTTATCATATTGCATGGGCCTGCCAGAAAATAGATGCAGTGCCATAACGCCACAACGCCAAAGCCAATAGATTCACAACGCCACGCCGGAGCAGTGGGAGGCTGCGCTGTCCAGTTCAGAATTGAAAGACCAGTTTTGGCTGATTGAACTGGCCAGCCGGTCAGCAAAGGCAGTGGGAGTCCTGGAATGAGGACCCAACCACGGGAGCTCTACATTAGTATTATAATTTTTAGCACTATACAAAGTTTGCTCTTTCTCGCTCTCTCCACAAATAATAATGTGAGTTCGACAGTCGCGGCCTCTCACTCGCCACACTCTCAGTCGCATGATTCTGATCTGGAAGCCCTTTGTGACGAGATAACGGCTTTTAAAGAAGTAATCACCGGCTCCAACAAAAAATGCTTCCTTAAAACGTTCACTTCTTACACCAGCTTTGCCATCTGTAACAGCGTTTACCCCACCCCTCCAACTTTCTCCCATCCCCTCGTCTCATGCGCCGACATCCACTCCTCCGCCATCAGTTTCACCAACAAATGCAGCAACAAATACAACAGTTTACCATCCCCATGCAGCAATTTCTAAAACGCATTACAGGCCCAGATGCTAGAGGCTACGCTACAACCGCCATCCTCTCAACCCGGGTCAAACCATGCTATCACTTGCCTCCCGCTCCAAACTCTAATGCCATCCTACCTCCACCCACCTACTGTCCGGAATTCCTGGGTTCGAACCCGACCTCGGCGGCTGCGCTTCGATGGAGGCGAAACGAAGTGGCGTCCGTGTGCTGTGCGATGTCAGCGCACGTTAAAGATCCCCAGGTGGTCGAAACTACTCCGCAGCCCTCCACTACGGCTCCTCTTTCTCTATTTTCACTTTAACCCCCACCTTCCTCCCTTCCCTTACGGCGCGGTTCAGGTGTCTACAGACACAAGTGTGACAGATACTGCGCCTTTCCCTTCCTGTGAACCAATTATTATTATAACTCCACCCCAGTTTACCATGGGACCCCACCATCTACTTGATGTGTGACAATGGAACTGTAGGGGGTTCCGCCGTAAGCGAGGCAACCTGCAGTAGTACGTCCGAAATTCGGGCATCCCTCCCGATATAATCGCTCTTGAGGAAACGCATTGCCCAGTGAAACTAATTGGATATAAGCAGTAGTCTCCTATGCATGCCGCTGCCCCCGACACTGCTATCCTTGTTCAGCGGAATTTGGGGGCCATTCAACACTCCTCAGATAACGTTTGCATAAACTGCATCTTGCTGTAATCCTGCCTCGTAAAAGCGGTCATTAAAGTTATTTCATCCTAAATATTTATAGCTCCCATAAAGTAGAAGCCGCGACTTCACCCCTCTTCTTTCCCGTTTAAACAAGCTGGTATACCACTTGCGTCTCCTCATTCTGGCAGATTTCAATGCCCACCGTCCAGCTTATGGGTGCCGCACTGCTAACCAAGAGAGTAACAATCTCTGGCCGCGAGCACAGGAACTGCAGCTCGCCGCTATTACTGACCCTCATACTCTCACACGCGTAGGAAATAGCGTATCTGTTGGCAGTTCGCCTGATCTAGCATTCGGCAAAATGTGCGGGTGGATTTCATTTTTCATTTTCATAACATTTATTTCCCATCCATACATGGTGAGGGTCGAAAGAAAAAACCAGAAATTGCATCGACAGGCCCCTACATTGAGGGCAGCAGGCAGCATCCAAATTATTTACACAAGTAACATCGCGAAATGCAAACACGTTTGTAAAAAAATAAAAAAGAAAGAAAACAGCTGGAACAAAATTAAAAAGAGGAAAGAATGAAATGAAGCGCACACAAAAAATGATAACAAAAAGCAGCAAAAATACAATTAATAGAAAAGCAGGTTTTAGGTTATTCAAAGTAGGTCAACACTTTATGAAACGAAAAAGATAAACAAGTAAACAAAGCATGGTGAAACCTTAAAAGCAGCACATACATCCTGGGCGCGAGCGCGACAACTGGATCGAATGCCGCTAGTTTCGACCTAGGAGAGCAAGTGGGATCACATGAATCTTCTTACTACTACTGAAGCAGACACTCGACTGAATTTGTGCGTTTTAAAAGCTAATAGTTGTGTTTATTTCTGTAATTTGAGTTGATATATAGTGCGAGCCTTGCACTTTTTGATCTTGCATTGTGACTGAGGCTGCTAAACTTTATTTAATCTGTTGCTACGGTCCGTTACTGCTCTATACCCGCACATAAGCGAATGAATCCGGCGCAAGCTCCCATTAATTGCTACCCGAAATATAAGCTCACAGAACCTTCCTTAATCAAAATTTGAATGGTCAAATCAGCGAGTGATCATTCTCATTATGCGCGCAACAGACATTTCAGTGAGCGAGATTTCGTCCATAGGAATGGCGCTAAGTGTTCGGTGAACGGCAGAAGAAATGGCGCACGCGTTGTAATTTGCGCGCATCGCTTTTGAAGCTAACGATACTGTTATTAGAAGGATGTAAAAGATTCTGACTTCTCTCTGGAGCAGTACCCTCTCAAAGAAAGGAGGGATCGTTCGAATGCCAGAAAGTCTGAAATTGTTCTAAATGAATGCGTGGACACGAGAGTTTTACTAAAGTGAACTAGAAGCTTCTGCCGCCTCGGGCAGCGGTATGCATTGTGAGTTGTCCCAGAAAGTGTCTCCAGTACTGTTGTAATTGACATAGCTAGTGAACAAACGAAAGATCGAGCATTATATGCGCGTTGTGATGTGCTGATCGAGATATCTTTAAAAAAAAAGAACTACTGTGTGCGGGGAAAACAAAGATCCGCACTAACCAAGAGTGCCAATGGCGGTAACCAGTGCGCAAGAATTTGCGGCGTGGAACTCATGTCTTCACACTTGCTAAAAACGTTAATCCATGCCATCCCCACAGTCAAACTTGTTTGCTCTACTACGTTCAAAGGAGCAGGAGAAAGTTGCCGCTCTTCCTAGCGCTATGCGAAGGCGCTTAGTATCTGTCAGACTCCTGACAGTTCTCTGCTCTTGCAGAGGAATCCCATTACCTATAGCACTGACTGCTTACATCTGACTGGTTGTGTAGTAGCTTCAGTCGCTTTTTCTATTTTTTATTTAATAGCAGCAGCAATACTGCAGCCGGTGCGCGCCGTCGGAGCAGTAAAACGCGCTTACTACGATAACCCTGATTCGGTGAAGTGCTTTTGTGCCGAATGAGATGGTCTAGTGCCTCACAATAGGCTTATACAGGCCCAGACGGAGGTGCATAATAAATAAACAAACGTAATGCTAACGCGCAACTGAAATGCCTAGGAAAGCATCCCACAGAAGCTGTTCCACGTGCGTTATCCCACTTACTTCGTGATGCGTGTGCTTCCGAGAGGTGGCGCCAGGCGAAAAGCAAGGCGCCCGTGTGCTGTGCGATGTCAGTGCACGTTAAGAACCCCAGGTGGTCGAAATTTCCAGAGTCCTCCACTACGGCGTCTCTCATAGCCTAAGTTGCTTTGGGACGTTAAACCCCACAAACCAACCAACCATGGTATGTCCTTGCACCCAATACCTTTTCGGCATGCTCGAGATATACAAATTTTTACAGAATGAAGCTTGTTCAAAAGGCGGGGCAACGTGTCTGCTAAGCTATTTGCACTGTATATTGTGCGGCATGTTGGGATTTGCCACAGTTCGCCGTGTCTGCTAGGGTAAAATTGCGCCCTTAGCGAGCGGTGTGCCTGTCACGCAAGTAATTGACATCGTATTTTATATCCTTCTTATATCTTTCAGCCAGCCTAACATACATATCAAATATTTTTGTGGTATTGAATTGGCGGAATAAATCATATGCGTCCATATCCGAATCGGTATTCAGTATTGCACGCAACGCTTTCTTCTGTAGAACGTAAATCTTATATATATCGTTATCTGCAGTTCCCCAATCTAAGTGCTCATAGTTAACTTGGAACATAAACAGTGAAATATAAATGAGAAGTTTAACTTTGCATGGAAGTAAGTGACGATACCGGTTAATGATACCTGTGACACGAGAAATGTTCCGAGGACAGCGTTAACATGATTATCCCAGCTTAGCCGGCTGTTGGAATGTGCGCCTACAATTAAATTAAAGTACGCTAGCTTTAACTGTTTTCGCCACATGTAAATAGAAATATGTGAAAATTGCTTGGAGACAGAACTTATGTCAGACGCTGTTGAATACTTATTTGAACTTGGGCGGATACATGTATCAACAGGCAGTTTTGTAAACAAAATACGAAACCAATTACAAGAGCTCATACAAATCCCGGAAATCACACAGCGGACGACTTCAAAAACCAGCAGGGTAAACAATTCGCGACTTAAGTGAATATAAATAAATAGCTCAAGAATATGGTAATATGAAATGCTAAAGAATTATATGAAAATGTCACTAAACTGCGAGCACATGAATAAATTAAGCTGCTAAATTTGAAAGCACACAAGACGCGGAGAGAGTTATTAAACAGAGCCTTCAAACATAATTATTTGCACCACCTTACCATCTATTTGCACCACCTTTGCCTTACCTGCTCTGCTTTAGAGCTCTGCTCTTGGTTTAGTGACCACATAAAAATGGAATCGCATCTGAACATACAACTTCACTATGCGAGGCGTCATTTCTCTATCATGGGTAGGACATCCAAGTTCGGGAACCTGCGCGCTTTGAAAAACATCGCAAAATGACGGATGCTGTTTCCGTTAATCATAATTCTTGAACTCTTTAAGTTGTGACTCTTCCAGTTTGTTTACGAGCTTTGCAAGCTCTGCAGACTGATAAAGAAAGCCTCCGGGGTCGAAGTTCGAGAGGAGTTCATTTTCTATTTTTGTGTGCGCATGATTTGCTCGAAATGAAATACGCAGAACAAGTACTGCGTTTTGATTTGTTCATGAACTTTCGAGCCACATATATACCCTGCCATATAAGCTGCGATTTAGAAATGTGCCTGTACGTGCTTATGATCACCTATCTTCGACGTCCTCGAACCTTCCCTCCTGAATCAAGCGGTCAAATTCATTAGTCGGAAAGGGTACGCAGTGAGCAAAAAAAAAAACTAAATAGACCGCGTTCAGTTGGGGGGGGAGGGGGGGGTTACTGCGCTATATGCAGACACGGGTTATCCCGCTTGACCAACCATCAACAACGTATCATTGTACGACAGAGAAGCAATGCGACGCAACACAATTAACGCAGGACATCAGCCGCAGACGCAGACGCCCCCAGCGTTTCCTCTTCAGCGCGCACGCTTTTGGTAGCGCTCCTGCGACTGACAGCGCCACCTGAGCATTTCATCGCTCTGACGACCACCTTGCTCCCATTCCCGCGCGCTGAAGACGGCACACTTCTCAATTCTAGAACACTATCACTGCCTTGTCGTGGCGGAGGGGCTTGCGAAACTCGATGAAGTCGTGAGCTCTGCTGTGTAGGGCCACCCAAGATAGACAGGTCACGGCAGAGAGTTCTGACAAAATGTGATTCACTGGAGAAGGTAATGACAACCCACTCCAGTATTTCCTGCCAAGAAAACCCTATGGCCAGTCACAATACCATTAATGATATGGCGCCGGAAGATGAGCCCCCCCAGGTTGGAAGGCGTCCCACATGTTACTGGGGATGAACAAAGGGCGATTCCTAGTAGCTCCAGGACGAATGAAGCGGCTGGGCTAAAGCCAAAAGGACGCTCAGTTGTGGATGTGTCGGGAAGCGACCGGAAAGTCTGATGTTGCAAGGAGATGTATCACATAGCAACATGGAATGTAAGATCTATGACGCAAGGTAAACTGGATATCGTCAAGCGAGAAATGGACAGATTGAACATTGATATCTTGGGTATCAGCGAGCTCAAGTGGACCGGAATGGGAGAATTTAACTCCGGCGACCATTATGTCTTTTATTGTGGGCACGAATCCAAGAGAAGGAATGGGGTCGCTCTCATAGTAAACAGAAGAATGGGCAAAGCAGTGCTAGGGTACAACCCCAAAAACGACCGAATGATTTCACTTCGGATCCAAGGTCACCCTTTCAACATAACAGTTATCCAAGTCTATGCACCGACCACTACTGCTGAAGCAGCTGACGTTGAGAGATTTTATGCGGACCTACAATGCCTTTTAGACCGCACCCCATCATCAGACGTCGTTTTTCTCATAGGAGATTGGAATGCCAAGGTAGGGAGTGAAGAAATATCCGGAATTACAGGCAAGTTCGGTCTTGGTGAGCCAAATGAAGCTGGGCAGAGGCTAGTAGAGTTTTGTCAAGAAAACAACCTGACCATAGCGAATACTCATTTTCAACAGCCCAAGAGGCGCCTGTACACATGGACTTCACCGGACGGTCTGTACAGGAATCAGATCGATTATATTATTTGCCGGCAGAGATGGAGAAGCGCTATACAAGCAGTCAAAACAAGGCCTGGGGCCGATTGTGGCACCGATCATCAGCTTCTTGTTGCCAAGATTAAGCTTCGATTGAGGAAAACGCAGAAAAATAGAAGGCCTTTCAGGTATAATTTGGATCAAGTTCCATTAGAATATGCTGTGGAAGTGAGGAATCGATTTCAAAAATTAGATCTAGAAGACAAAGAGCCCGAAGAGATGTGGTCTGATGTTCGTGATATAATACAAGAAGTTGCTACTAAGGTAGTTCCAAAGCAAAAGAAATGCAAGAAAGCAAACTGGTTATCTGAAGAGGCTTTGCAAATAGCTGAGGAAAGGAGGATGGCAAAAGTTATGGGGGAAAGAGAAAGATACAAGGTACTCAATGCGGATTTTCAGAAAATAGCAAGGAGAGATAAGAATGCCTTCCTGAACATACAGTGCCAAGCAGTTGAGGATAACAGCCAATTAAGGAACACAAGAGCTCTGTATAAGACAATCAAAGATATCAAAGGAAGCTTCTGTGCTAAGATGGGCGTGATAAAGGACAAACGAGGCAAGGACCTCACTGAAGCCGCAGAGATAAAGAAGAGGTGGCAGGAATACACAGAAGAACTGTACAAGAAGGACTCGAATGTCCAAACCCAACATAAGACGGTTGTGATAACTGATCTTGAGCCCGGCATCCTGAAGATTGAAGTTGAATGGGACTTAGCCAGCCTTGCTAAGAACAAAGCTAGCGGAATTGATAGCATTCCAGCTGAGTTGCTTCAAAACCTCAACCATGACGCTGTTAACATTCTGCATACATTATGTCAGAAGATTTGGACAACCCTGCAGTGGCCACAGGATTGGAGGAGGTCAGTTTATATCCCCATTCCAAAGAAAGGCAGTGCCAAGGATTGTTCCAACTACCGCACGATCGCGCTTATTTCGCATGCTAGCAAGGTGATGTTGAAAATCCTCCAAGGTAGGCTGCAGCATTATGTGGATCGGGAGCTTCCGGACGTGCAAGCTGGGTTTCGCAAGGGCAGAGGAACTAGAGACCAAGTTGCCAACCTTCGCTGGATCATGGAAAAAGCAAGAGAGTTCCAGAAACCCATCTACTTCTGCTTTATTGATTATGCGAAAGCGTTTGACTGCGTAGATCACAGCAGATTGTGGCAAGCTCTCCAAGAGATGGGAGTTCCAATTCACCTCATCTGTCTCGTCAGGAACCTGTATGAAGGGCAAGAGGCCGCAGTCAGAACTGGGCATGGTCTTACTGATTGGTTTCCGATTGAGAAAGGAGTGAGGCAAGGCTGCATACTGTCGCCCTGCCTATTTAACCTATATGCAGAGTGCATCATGAGGAAGGCCGGTCTGGACGAGTCTTCAGCTGGAGTGAAGATTGCTGGAAAACGTATCAACAACCTTAGATATGCGGATGATACCACTTTAATTGCAGAAAGTGAATCGGAACTCAAGAGACTTCTGATGCGCGTACAAGAAGAGAGTGAGAAGTTTGGGCTTAAACTGAACATTAAAAAGACAAAGATCATGGCGTCTTGCCCTATCAAGTCCTGGAGCATCAAGGGACAAGAAGTGGAAGCTGTGACAGATTTTCTCTTCTTGGGCTCCAAGATTACCTCGGAAGGAGACTGCAGCCATGAAATTAGGAGACGCCTGCTTCTGGGAAAGAGAGCAATGGTTAGCCTTGACCGCCTAGTAAAGAGCAGAGACATTAGTCTGCCAACCAAGATCCGTATAACTCGTGCTATGGTCTTTCCAGTTGTGATGTATGGATGCGAGAGTTGGACTGTGAAAAAGGCTGACCGCCGAAAAATTGACGCGTTTGAATTGTGGTGCTGGCGAAGACTCTTGAGAGTTCCTTGGACTGCCAGAAGATCAAATCAGTCAATATTGTCGACCATAAACCCTGACTGCTCATTGGAGGGTCAAATTCTAAAGTTAAAGCTCAGCTACTTTGGTCATCTGATGAGAAGAGAGGAGTCGCTTGAGAAAGATTTGATATTGGGAAAGGTTGAGGGTTGCCGGAGAAGGGGTAGGCAGCGAACGCGATGGTTAGATGGCATCCTCGAGGCACTGCACATGAAGTTATGTGATGTTAGGAAGATAGTGAGAGACCGGAAAGCGTGGCGTGACATGGTCAATAGGGTCACGAAGAGTCGGACACGACTGAACGACTGACTGAACTGAACTGATACTACTGCTGTAACCTTGCTCACTGTTTTTCCCGTCATAAAACGTGAAGATACGCTTCGTCAGACAACCAGGACGGCCCCGGTTACCCTCCATGCTAAGCCGAGAGAGTAGAGCCATGGCAGCAATTTGTCAAAAGCGCCTAACAGCGAATGCGAAGCGGGGCAAGCCTCTTTGGCTCCAGCGCCGCCGCTTTGGAGCTGAATACTTTTCGCTTCGCTTCTGAGTCGGTTTCGCAAATGTCACGAGTTCCCGGAAAGAAATCATATTGAAAAAAGGGGCTAATAAATTCACTCCGGGAAGTTTTGCAGATTTCACTCAACATTTGTCTAAATGTTTTACTTTGCTTTTTATAATAGAATAGATCATTAGGAAGTCGGGGATCTAGAACATACTCTGACAAAATTGTACGTAACCGCCAGATCCCAGTATGCTGAACAAATATCTATCATTCCAAGTTCTCTCAGATTTCTTCCGGTGTTCCGCAAGGCGCCTGTCTTGAGTCTCGTATTCAATCTCAAGGAAAACAACTTTATGTGCAGTAATGAAATGAACTGTATGCGCATGACTCAAGCTCGCTTTTTAGCTCAACAATTGAACTCAATATTTTCAATATAGGTAACAGTGCGTTGTTAAATATACTAAGAAGGTCCCATGTAAAGAGCAGTATTGTAAATGGAGAGAATAAGTATAGGAACTTCATTTAATTTTTTTTACCCTCAAGGTGCTGAGTACTTTACAGCGGCAAAAAACAATTCACAAGTAAATAAAGCAAAGCATGATCGATACAATTAAAAACAGTAAAGGTAAAACTATAACGGTTAACAATTTTTTTAGAAAACACAAAATACTTGGTGAACAATATTACGAACTGGTGCATGGAAAAAGTATAATATGTCAGGTAATGACGCACATTATAATCGTAGCACTGTAAGGACCTTATTCAACCTAATGGAATCATTGCTGTTTATTAATATCGCGGGTAATTCTTTGTTTTAGGTTTTTGCTTAAAAATGATAGCGCACTTTCCCCTGTATTGAGATGGGGCACTAAGACTTTTTCTTGATGGTGACACGATGAGAAATTAAGGGTGCTGGTTGAATCGATCGAAAGACAAGGCTAGCATTTTGGTAGAACCTCTGGCGGACATGTGAAATGCAGGCATGCTTTCGGCAGGTAGCAAGGAACACGAGGTTCAAGGACGACTTCATTTCGCTGACGCTAGCTGAACGAGGGTAGATGTGAAAACAAATCGCGTTGCATAGTTCTGCGCAGATTACATTTATGCCAATGTAACGTGTTCAGAAACACACACAGATGAAGCTTATACTATTTGCGGTCGCATGTATTTGGTGTATAACAATACTTGCAGGGAATTTCTGCGAAAGTAATCCTGTGATTTGTTTGCTTGGGATGCTGTATACTCAGTGTATAATTTCCAGGACTTTGTGCTAGGTATAAGGACTCCAAAATAACGATAAGATGTTGTGTTTTCAATGAGAATGCTGTGAGAAAAATAAAAGAATGTATTCCAAATAGAACTCCTCATAGATGCATTTTATCAAAGTTTAGTTGCACTTTCCAAGTGCGCACAAATCAAGTTTGTTATTTAGATCGACCTGAAGAGGATGAATTATATTACCCTTGGTAATTTGCCGTAAATCACTAAATAAATACAAATAAATAAAGTTTGAGGCAGCAGCAGCAATAGCTGGTAGCAAAGTGCCCATTCTTGAGGAGCCACAGAACAAACTTCGTCACACGAGGAATTCGCGTCCATTAGTGGTGAAAAACCTGAACACGAAAAGAACAAAAAAAAAAAAAAGAAATGCACGGATACAGTCAAGAACTGCATGATCGATATTAAGAACACCTGTTTTATTTAAAGGCATGATTAAACATTTTTATAGAATGATTTAGCAAAATCAAGAAGTATGCAATCAGCTGAGAAAGCAGGGTCTAAATATTAATATAGGTCGTCAGTGAAGAAAACTAGCTTAGTGTAACAAGAAAATTTGTTCGGAATCCATACTTCATTAGAGAGAAGAAATTGTTGTCCTCATGAAATCAGGTTGAGAAAGTAATATATGTTTTATTATTTTTTATGGTAATGGTGTGAGATATATATGTTGATAGCTAGATGCCTTATAGTAGATAGTTAGATTTACTCTTAAAAATGAGTGCGTCTCCAGGTCGCCATTGAAAATTAGGCCGTTAACAATTAGATACAGTGAGCGAGAATAACATACTAGGCGCCAGATTTGAAAGTCAGCTGACATGGGACAACCACATCAATATGATAGCCGAAAAACTATCCTCAGCTGGGAGCGCCAGATTCCAAAATCAGCGCCCATTTCAGATCCTTATTAAACGAATAAATGTATTATGCCTGACTGAGATCATACCTAAACTAGTACGCACTATTATCGGGGATTACTGAACAAATACTGCACCTACAAAATAATTTGAAGACGCTTAAGTTTTGCCAGAAGAGTAGATGAAGCAGCGCCTAGAGCACCGCTTTCTCATTCTGCGATTTTTTTGCATTTAGATAATGGCGCGGAATTCTGGAAAGGACGCCTTTATTTCGTTTAATTTTTGGAGATAAAAAGATGCATTACCTGCTTAAATTTTCTCTGCAGACGTACACGTAAAATTAACGACGTGCATTTGGAGGTACGCAGGTCGTCGGTTAGACTCCCCTTGGCAGACTAACCCAGACTTGACAAGTATTATGGCCGCTAAGTGGGATTGGGGAAGCATCCTGAACATTGCACAACGAACGGTTGCGAGTTTTGATCTGAAATCATGTTTATGTCTTATTCGACACGCATTTCTTAGTTCCGGATTGTAGTAACGGCAAGCCTTTTTGATACAACGAATCGCGTATGCTTCGCGTAAAACAATGTCATGCGTTTTGTAACCAACATTTCGTATTTACACGTTTAAATAGAGTTATTAATTATGGATATGATATCATCAATATCAAGCATTCTTCGAATTGCTGCTTTAAATCCACTTGCACTTTGATGGTGAAAAATCTCTATAGTGCGCAGTCAGGCGCTATATTTTAAAAATGCCATTGTAATACGTGGCTCGGAAACTTGGATATTTCCGCACCACTAAACAGATTATCTTTTTGAGTAATTAACGTATACAGTTCCAATTCTACTAAACAAATGTATTTTCGAATCCTACTCATTTTGCAGTCTCCCGTAACATTTTGTCTTAACGTTTCTGGAAGGACCCGTGTTTGCTGTTTTACTGTGCAATAATTACCTTGAGCATTAAACCTAAAAATGTGCAATTTTTTCGGTCTTCTGTCCTATATGCATCTTGCTTTATTATTTTATGCATATCAATGTTAATCCTTGTATAAGGCGTCCATACACTTGCTATATTTGCTAAATTTGCTATTTGTAACATGCACTCAACAAATAATATTTCTTTCACTAGCATCTAATGGTAATTTCAAATTATAAACTGCTTTCAATGATGACTATCGCCAACTCCTTGACCTCGTCAAGTTATCCTTAGAGCTATTTATAAGTAATCACGCATCCTTGTGAAAGTAGGAAAATAAATATAAGCTGAGCATATACCTTGAATATATCTGCGCTCATAAATAAGCTCGAACAAATTCATGCGTATTTGCAGGACAAAACAATGTTTCCTGCAATACAGTGCAGGCAATCATAGTTCTTCGTTCGCCAAACATACCGTCAAGAATGTAGGTAATATTGGTAAACTGTGTTCATCAATATCGGACGAAGTCTAAAAATTCTGCTTCTGAGATCTGATATATGTAAACGTTTTTGAAGGTCTTGTTGGCTCCTGGAATTGCGGGTTCGTTGCACGTAAGTCAAACTGCTCCTTTTCCAAACGGAAATGTGCACTTCACACGTTCTTTAGTTTTCCGCGTACCAACACGCGCATAAGCCTCACCACTCTGCTCGAGTATTTTCACACTGCAAGTTAAAATCAGATTGGACGAACCTCCAGTACAAGATTTACTAGAAGCAATACTCACAGGAGAAAGTTGCGCAGAATTCTTGTGCTTGAAGACATAAATACAAGCCTGTTTTTGCGCACGAATACCACTAAACAGCATCCATGAACTTTTCTGTGGTCAATATGAAGCGCTGAATATCGCCGTCTACTATACTTTTTCTGCAGTTACAAAACAACAAAAACGATAATGCAATTTTAGATCACTGCAGCTGAAACCAGTATTAGTAGCCGCCCCGCGATTACATGCTGCGACACTTGCCCCCTTGGGTTTGGGACGTAGCTCATTTTTCCACCAGGCTTCGTTCCCCAGGGTGCTACAAAGACACACGTTCCGGTACTGGGCCCTCACCCCTCGCCTAGAAGGGTGGCAGAACAATAGCACCTTACTCATAAAGCTTCTTACACCTCTTCAGGTTGTCTGTATCTCGCCTACAGCAAGAAACGCCTTCATGAGACATTTAGAGCCTCCTGGCTCATCGAACAATGGCGTTATTTAAGGCGCGTTTTTATTAGGTCATTATCCGCCATTATCCAGGCTGTCGGCTGTTCTCTGACGCCCTCGCATATTTTCTATTAAAAAGCTCATAACATGGACTCCCTTGAGGAGTAAGAATTTTTATATTTTCATACTTGAGAGGGCAGCACAAAGTTTCAAAGGCTAGATATTTAGATAAATAGGTGCTTTTCCTTCAGAATCTCATTTATGTTTTTTTTCCAGCTTCTCAAGCTACAAGAAAAGCTACGAAATTGGAGGAAACAGATTCATTCTGGGAGAAGGTAAACAAGTGTTTTTTGGTGATCTCTGATCCTCACCACTTATTTACTTCCCTCTGATCGCAAACCATTGTGGAATTTCAGTGCGTACCCGATTCTTAAATCAAATTTATAAAGGAGATATGACTTTAACAGTAAGGTTATGTAAAGGGTAAATATGGTTTCAAAGATATGTCAAAACATTTGTCATACTGAAGAAACCCCGCGTTTATAGCCAAATATACACTTAACTCTAAAGGACAAACTTCTATGTTACGCGAGTTTCTAAAAAAAGACATCACACCAGACTACTGCTTCACGCAGAGTGCTGTTCTCGCTTCAATAAAACGGTTTTTAAGTGTTCCCAATGGTTTCCAAGCTATAAAACAACACAAATATATAGAGGCCTCTCCGTGGACAACTTCGCCCCTAACAGCAATAACATGCTAGCAATCATTTGTCAGCCTGAAAGCGACATAGGGAAGATTGTTTTCAAAATGGGTATGTAATATGTGAAGTGCCGTGTTTTGCGAAATTCACATGGCTGCTTGTTGTGGATACGCATAGGCAGGTCACTCTTACATATTTGAACGACCTCTAATGCAATGAGAACTGCAAGGATAGTATAACTAGGGTCCGGGCTAGTGACGCGTTTGGGTTCACGCCAAATTTAAAAATGCCACGGACAGTACCTTTACCAGTTTACTCTTCAAGGTTTTAAACTGATAAGTAGTCTTGGTACACCGGGTAATACTAAAAAAGGGTAATTAACATCCATGCAAGTGTGTGTGTTAAGGTACGGATCTGTTAAGTAAAATTATGATGTTTAACAGCAACATCGTTGTTGAAGAATTTCTCTTCGTCCGATATTTGAGCCCAAGACATCCATCTATCACGAACAGCAGCTATAAAAACTGGAACCGAGATGTAGTTTAGGCTTCAAATAGAGCTGTTAAAGCGCAGGTTGCCTAACCCGGTAAAATGTTCGGAGTACCTTAAAATAAAATATACAAGTACAAAGAAGCTAACCTTCATTTTATAGGGTTCAGATACGCTCTGTACACTCGCAAGCTGCACATTCGCAAGGCGTGGGAAGTCGGGAAATAATTTAACTGTTTGTACTGAGGCAATACTTACGTAGTTATGAGCCACAGACTGACAAAAGAAAAACCTAGTACATCACACTTGGTGTGTCATCTTTTTCACACAGTGCAGACTTAAAGCCCTTCATCGTTCATAGCATTCCTTTCATGCACCGCGGCAATAAACATTGCAAAACAAAGCCCGGTCCCTGAGGAACAGATCTCAAACGAAAAGCGAATTTTGTTCCCTAAGACACCTGTTATTGCTATGAAGTTATTGCTGTTATTGCTTTGAAAGTGTAAAAAAATATGTACAATAACATGTTTTATAATGTTTCCCACCCCTTATGTAACACCCTTCCTGGGGCCTTTAAGGAAATAAAATGAAATGAAGTCGCTTGCTGTCTTGTGCAGGATATTAGATTGTGCAAACCATATCTAAGGAAGGTAAAATGGCAATAAAGCGTACAAAGATTACAAAATATTGAAAAAAATATATTTTGACAAAGCTTTCAGTACAATACTGTTATTTGGCGTACCAAGCTGGCATTCACGCTAACATTGAGCATGTGAAAGACGATGTGTCTGGTTGGCCTGATGAAGACGACGTAGAATGTACAGCTGTGCCCATCAAGCCTGCACTAGGTTTACACACTACTGTGTGGTTTTCAATCCGTAACAACTTTGTTGGAGGTAAACTGTTCGATCCCTTGCCACAAGCTGGATAATCGCAGTGACCGTCACCTCGGTACCACTAGCTTGTCTACAGACGCTTCACCCTCTACAGCTGCCGCCCCAGCTATCATCATTGCTCAACTCCGGAACTCGGGCACCTTCTGCGGCACCGACGACGTTGATGTGGACAACTGGCTGACCCTATGTGAGCGCCTCATCAAGCAGAACCGGTGGCATGCACTGCTCATGCTCGAAAGTGTCATCTTTTTTTTTTTACCGGTACCACGCGGGTCTGGTTTGAAACCCACCAAGACAAGCTGACTTCTTGGGACGTGTGCAAGCAAAAGCTCCATGACCTCTTCGGCAATTCTATTGAAAGCAACTCGCCACGAAGGAAAACCTTTGATCTCTCTCCCAAACTGCTTCCGAATCATATATAGCTTACATATAAGACCTTGTGCAGAAACGTCGACCCAGCCACGACTGAAGCCGAAAACGTAGGCCACATACTGAAGGGTATTTCCATCTCGGGAATTTTCACACGCCTTCCACCTCCTCTTATGTAAGGACTGCTCTACTGTTAACTCTGTGCTTCAGGTGTGCCGGCGCTTCGAGCAAGCCAAGCAAAAGCGCATATGCCACCGTTTGACCGCGCCTGCCAAACACAGCTGGTGGTTCGTCCTGTGATGACATGCCTATTCTCCGTGAGCCTTCCATCCAGAATAACTTGACCCGTATCGTCCACCGCAAACTCGAGGCCATGGCTCCCACTGTTTTCTCATCGCAGCTGACGGACAACCAACATCCTCCATACGTTATCTTTAATTCAGGCGGTTGTTCGCCAAGAGGTTACTAATATAGGCATCTCTACTGGCCGCGTACCGGACATCATCGACTCCAACCCAGCCCCTCCTGTGATCACTGCTGCCTCCATCAACAGTAGATTCATGCCTCGATACTGCTACCGCAATCCTACTGACCTGCGTAACCCGGACGATCGCCCTATCTGCTTCACTTGTTCCCCTGTTGGCGATATCTGTCACCGCCGCAACCACTCATACTCGCCGTCCCGCCAAATCTGCTGTCCACCGCAGTGTAGTTCCTGTACTACGCTGTTCCACGCCTCAACCCGACCCGCGCCGTGCTGTTCTTGCCCCACCTGTTCTTGTTTCCAGCCGATCATTTCCCCAGCAAACCCGACGTTCCTGCGCTCCTCTTCCTAGCCGCAATTCTACACCGCCCTATGCTGGCCGCTTCTCCGACATCTAGCCGACGCCCTGAGATGACGCTGCATTCGCCACCCGGAGAGAAAAACCTTTTTTGACCCTTGCTACACAGTATAAAGCCATCGAAGTCCTTGTGAATGCTGTTCCTCTTCGGTCCTCACTGACACCGGTGCCCAACTCTGTTCTTAGCTCCTCATTTCTTCATCGCCTCAAAAAATTCCTAACGCCAGTCGTTTCGCCCACCGCTCGCGTCGCCAATGACAGCCCTGCTGCCGTGCTTGGCATATGTACTGCTGGAGTAACAATGCCTTGTCGCCACACACCAGTTTTATTCACCATCCTACAAACCTTCATGACCTGATCCTTGGCCTTGACTTCTTGATCACTTATTCAGCCCTTATTGACTGCTCAACCGCACTCTTCGCTTGGACCTTCCCCTATGCTCTGCAGAACTCACCACCTCACCTCGCCTTCACTCAACAAAAGTTTTTCATCTCCCTCCTGAACATGTATTTAACATTTATATCTGCCTTTTTCCATCCGTGCCCCATTACAGACGTCGCCCTGCTGCGTCACGTCATCCTTCCTCACCTCAAGTAGACGTATATCAGAATCCCACAACTATCTATGTCACCAACTTCAATTTGTCGACCAATGTTCTTTCAAACACAATTTTTTTTTTGCTGAACTGCCCCCGCTGGACGACTGAGAAGTTTCAGCTCTAACTGGGGGTGATGCAGAAACTAGAAAGATTGACCTTGAGGGTGTTTGTAAAATTATTTTCTTCAGAAAGGTAAAATACAGTTCAAAAGTCTAAGAAAATGACTGCTACCCACGAGAGGAAACGATGCGCTAAGCTTATTAAGGAAGTAGAAGTTCATAGGCCAAGCAGTTAGTATAGATCCAGATATCAGAAGGAAACGACAAGAAAAACAGCAAAAATAAAACATCAAGAACATTTTATAAACCTGCCGTGATTTTCAATAGATATTTACTCTTGTAGTTATAAAAAAGAGTATATAGCAGCGGCTTCTTACCGATATGGGACGCAATTTTCCAACCTACCCAGGCCAATAAACCTACAGCCCATTCTCTGTTGTCACAACAGGCATTTGGCTTAATATATAATTCCTACTTCGTTGTGTCAACAAATGTATATAGTAGCATCAATGGTTTGTGCAGTTATAACAGAAATTAGTAGAGAAATACAGAAAACAGAAAAGTACTTATAACATGAGGAGATTTTGACATCATAAAAAAAAAAAAACAAAATATTTTGTTGTGTTTTTGACAAGCTTCAATTTTTCCCGACCAGGAAAAATTATTAGGGAAGGAAGGGAAATTAATTTTGAAGGTGTAACAATTACCTCTATTCGAATTTATTCTGCGTAGCCACCACAGCATTTCTTTAGCAATCTAGTAATTGCGATCCATCTTCATATTTCATTAATTATTCAAAATAGCATTTAAGGCCTCTTACCCTATTTTGTGTTCTGGTGGGTTGTAGCTATTTCTTCAGCTATAAACATTCACGGCACTAATTTGAAATTTGTCTGCACTTTGGGCAAGTGGTCATCGAATAGCTTAAAAAGGTGAAACATATTTTTGAAGAAATATATATAAGAAGCGCAAATCTGTACCAACGACCGTACAAAGGTCACCGTTGCATGCAACTGCTGCACATGGTGGATAGGCCTTGTGTGCGCAGGTCGATCCGACAAGGCCGATTCGGCGTGTGCATCACGGGAACGCCCTCAGTAGATGTTTTGATGGCTTAGCAGCATTAGGCCTGGAAACGGGTCTGTCACCTGCCATCGGGAGGGGCCCATGACGCGTGCACATTCGTCCATTTAGGTGTCGATTCTCTAACGGAGCGCGAATATTAGCGGCGAATGCTCTTGCACTCTATACAGCGCCATCATTGGAGCTTCCAAAACGTGGGAAGCAGTTTCTTTTTTCTTTCGTTCTTTTCTATAAGTTACAGAGGAACATAAGCATTGGCTTTCCACGTTTATTATTGCTTAAGTTGACATGGGAGGGCCTAGAAGTCATTATTATTTTATTTACTTGTTTATCACCTCCGCTTACTTGCTTCTGTTTTTTTTTTATGTATTCAGTGTTGTAGCAGAACAAAGCTTTTTTTTTTTCCATGGTATAATTTAGCGTGCTTTTGTTTTCATGTGTAATTATTTTCTAACAGCAATAAAAAGTATCAAGTTTGGCAATATAATTGGTTTTCTCTTGCTAATGTCACAGGTTCTACTGCTATGTGCTAGATACCCACCAGGGAAAGTACAAGTACTTTGAATAACCCAATCTTTCTGGTAGTGAAAAGATTTGTCAGTGACTCATGCGCCAAAATAAAGTGAAGCTTTTGTTACTTCCCATTTCTGTTTAACTTTTTTTTAAACATGACAGCGATATTTTGGCACGAGCAGAGGTGGTCTAATAAAACAAAAACTACCTTCCGGTTCATTATATTTAACATCTTTCTCCTGGAGTTGCCTTGTCATATATACTTTAACGACATTATGTATTCTAAGACCTCAAAACTAATTTAAAGCAAGTTCGAATATAAAAACGTATGAACGTATGATGCAGTTCAGTTGCTGTAGGCCGAACCAACAATTTGTTACTTTGAACTGACATACCTTCGATTCGATACTGACATACCTAAGTAAATCATTCGATCCATGACACTTAAAAAGAGCTGTGACTTAAACGACGATCACAGGAAAGGGTAGTGCAGGAAAGAGGATACGAATACGAAATAAGCGCTTTCCTATCCTCTCTCTTACCTTATCCTCTCCTGTGATAGCCTATTAAACGCGCAGCACTTCATAAGTATCATGTATCACTGGGTTGGCCATTTTCAGGGCGCTAGAGAATATTCCCGTTCATTCATACCATTTATACAGTGGTATTTAAAAAGGAACACTACTGACGGAAGCTTTAAAGTGTCCCTAACAATATTCTACCTATCTTACTTTCTAAGAAAGATTACATGTTTTTTTAAATCTTGGTAAACATTAGCTGGAAAACCTAAAACTACCGAGAGTACTGAAGAATCTGCACTGCAGAATTGCGAAAGCCTGAGCTTTGCTGCTGCATGCAGTACATTGCGCGCTCTTTGTCAAACATAAGCAGCGTTTCATTGAAGGCATCAAAGTTCACCTGCGTGCTATAAATGGTTTACAGGAAAGGAAAGGCGCATTATCTGTCGCTCGGAAAATCTCGCTAACATATCTCGCGGACTAATCTCGCCGACTCGAGATTTTCACCCCAAGCCTGGAAAGGCTTTTTGCGTTAAAAAAAAAAAAAAAAAAAAAAAAAAACAAAAACGAACATGCAGTGTTACGGATTATGACGATGAGAAAAGGTTCGTACGCAAACTATACAGTGAACATACTGAACTGCTCTGATCATAGCAGCTCTTTGTATGGCGGTAGCATTGGCATCAGTATTTTTGTACCTACACTGATCCAGTCAGTGGCAATTTCAGGTAGCCACAGACAGAACTAAGGAAAGAATAGAAAGAAGAGAGGGGAGAAGAAGAAGCCTCTCAAATGGAGCAAGAAGATATGGAAGACGGGGAAAAAAAGAAGCGGGAGGAAAAGAAGTCGTTAAACTTCTTACAAATGATTTCAGCAGCACTAATTCCAAAATAATAAGTTATACATCATGCAATTAAAGTATGGATCCTACACATACACGTGCAATCCCTCCGGCCAGTCCCTGCCTACGGATATATGCCATATCAGCAGAAGTGCGGTAAAGAGAAGGAAATTCCCGAATAGAGCTAGGCGATTTGGAATACGCCAAGAAAATGCGCCTAATCGCCGATCACACAATACGGTTTGCAGCCAGTACATCGGTGACGAGAACTTTGTGAATAATCGGTTGGTAGCTTTCGCTATGCATATTCAAGTTTAACAGAGTTGAACCACCGTCTAATATTTTTCTCCACCGAACTGGAACTGCCGAACGTTCACCCATTTTAACGATCGCACATTTGAGCGCCATTTACTCTTACGCGTGCATGCAAACAATTGATTTCGCTGTTCGATATGCTTTTTAATAGATTACTGACATGAGTTTCTACCTCAACTTGATATCTACTTCCTCGAACGCTTTCCGTGTCGCCTTTGAAATATAACAGAAATCACTCGCTACTCGTACATTGATTGTCCGCAAAAAAAAATAATGTACTCCAGTTGGTAGTACCGCGATCTGAGCAAATAGGAACCAAATAGTGCTTCCTGTAGTCATCTAATGTGAATAAATTAAATCACCCTTCTGGGAATTCTTATGTTTTGATTCCCCCCAATTCGTAAATTGTAGCTTTATGTTATATTGGAGTTCTTAGAAATATATCTCTTCTAGTGGGTCCTTCCCGTTGGCTAATAAAATTTGATAGCCTATAATTACGCATCAACTCCAACACACGCGTGTAGCATTATATGTGCTGGCCATCGAATTGGGTACTTTTTTCAGTTTTTTACTCAATAGCACTTCCATCACAAATCGCAGAAAATTTAAGAGCGGGTGACATAATGTTTGGAAACAATGAATGTAATAAATAACGAAATATTCAAAAATCGCAACCCTCTTGAGGTAAAGCTGGACCAGAGGGGTTGTGAACGTGACGTTGCCTACCGTACAGAGTCAAGCAGGCCGGAAGATTGATTTAAACAAGCATCCAAGAGGGTTGGGTAAGTCATTGCATTTCACGCAGTATCATCGGCACAGGGAAAACAGAATGCACTTTTAGCATCGTTTCAAGGACCCTACAAAGTTGCACCATGTTATAGAAACTACGCCTTACTTAAAGGAAGAACTTGTTATTGCAGAGGGGAAATGAGGCATCACTCCTTCCTAAGACGGCGCTCGTGACAACATGAGTGACTGTATCGAAATTTGGAAGCTAAGTTTCCCGCCGGTGAACCGTAGTTTAGCCTTGCTGTACCCAGATGCTGTCGGATGGGGTTGTATAATTAGGCTGAGACGGAGAAGCACTACAAGGTAAAATCATTATATGAGGATTCTGTAGCGTTCGAGTAGCAAGCGCGTGGGCCCGCATAATGGGGAGCTTAAATAGGGTTTCTTCTCCACCCACTACTGCGAGAACCTTTAAGCCAAAGTTCATGCATTATTCTTAAGTTCGTTTGCATTTGAAAGATAGCATTGATTGTCGCTACAGAACATTGCTCTGTACATGTAGGGTAAATTACCTTGAACGAAAACACAAGTTGCTAAGGTTTTCTGAGTCTTAATGTAGGTGACAGTCTACGAATCCAAGGCAAACGTTTAGAATTTTTTTCCATATTTTGTTATTCGTATTAGACAAGAGTTAGCGTAACAGTGATTATCGGGATAAATAATATTAAATGCAAAGCGGAAGGAAAAACAACGCTCAGCCACCGCCGCGTTGTTTTTCCTTTCGCTTTGCATTTAGTATTCTTTATCCCGATAATCACTATAATACTAATTCTTGTCAAATACCAACAACAGAATATGAAAAAAAAAATCCTCAACGTTTGTCTTGGACTCGTGGACTGTCAGCTCCTTTAAAATTCTATAATAACGAGCCACTCATTTCCTTTCAATTGTCTGCATAAGGTTTTCTGTGACACACAAGTGAATACTCGACTCATTTTCGTTGAGTTGCTCAAGAGTGGCAGCGAATAAATTATTACATGGCTAGTTATCTGACTCTTGGTTTTTGGTGGGCAGTTAATATAATACAGAACTAATTAATGTATTTTTTGCCGCCACATTGGAACTCGAAGTAGATGCGGTAAGTAAGACACAAGAATGCAAGAAAAAAATTTAAGGGCATAGAGCTTTGTAGGCGCATGGTGTTTAATTTTTGGAGTTGCGGCTGTGCCTGACATTAGATACAGTTTCTAAGATAAAAGAAAGATATGACAATTTCCATAGCATAAGGATCCAGTTTGGTTGTACAGTATCTCTTACCATAACAAAAAAAAAGTTTCGAAGAATCCAGAAAACCACATGCGCCAAATACACGACGAACTGTTTTGTACATTTGTTAGCAACGGACATTTATGCAGTAGTGTGTTACTTATTTCTAGTTCTGAATTTTTCTACAAAACCTTTCTCGAATTTACTGATTTGCAGAAGTTCTTGAAATAACTAAAAAAGTATTTAATAGTATAAAGATCTTCATAGTCGCAATCAGTTGACGCCCAAAAGCACACACAAATTCTGTTTTTGAAAAAGATTTTTAAGTGCTTTTTTCGGCTTTGTTCGTAATGCTAGGAAAACACACTTACTTGGCGAGTGCATAATGATTGCATAAATACTCTGGCTGCTTTAGATAGTAACACACTTTTTGGACTTTCTAAAATGTAGGTCGTATACGATGCTGATTAAAGATCAGAAAACCAGCATGTTATGAAACTTCCTTCCCCTAAAATGATGGACAACAGTTACCGACGGAAATGTTTTATAAAAGCTGTTTTCGCATTTTCTGCGATTTCACACCAATGATGAGCGTATCAGCATGCATCTTCTCTGGGCTCTGGTACTTTTCATGAGGAAGCCGCCGATAACTGGTAGTGTATAAGTGAAAAATAAAATGCACTAAATCAAGATCAACAAAATCAGTGCCTTTTTTTTTTCATCTCTAAGTATTACGTACAGTCTTGAGCTTTTATGTTTTACGTGCCAATTCTCATGTGAAGTGGGAAGAGCTCCGACAGGTTGTGAGTATAATACTACTAACCGTGAGCCATGATTGTGATGTAAAAATTGAGGGATCAATAAGAATCCTTACGCTGCGAAGTCAGCATTCAAGCACACTGTTTTGTGGCCAAATTTTATCTTCCCTACGCTGTTCAAAATCTGCCATTTCTAAAAATTTACAGATTTTTGTCTCGCGTGTCATAAAGACGCAAATATATCTGCTTTTGACACAGCACTTGTGGTATATTTTCATAAGTGGAAGTGCCGGACGGGTTACAGACTCAGTCGTGGAAATCAAAGGCATTTTTAATATGGAGTTTAATTCCTTATAGCCTGTAAAAGAACGCGGTACAGAAATCACCGCAAATATTATTGCTCTGGTTCAACTGAGGCTATCCTAACCGGTAGGAAATAATTTTCAGCTGAGGCCGGTGAAGAGTCACCAACAACTACATTGCCTTAGTAAATAATGCTATGAAATTTTGATTCTCTTGCGAAATATTTATTTCACAGGGATCATATACAACTATAACGCTGCGCAAAATTTTCAGTGCATACGACATTTCTCAACCATTTGTTATAAAAGACAGCACTACACGTGTACACATACATCAGGCTGGCCTGTGTGCCTTGAACTGGTTGTGTTCCAGCGTTCGAGATGTCTGAGTGCAAGTGTTCAAGAGGTGCAAGAAATCAGCAATAAGGTCCGCGAAACGGGCATTCAAAATAAACTTTCAACATTGACTCTCTTCTTTTGGGTGTTCTCTGGAAATCATTCGCGATATATGTAGAATTTTGATTTATACATGGCCAAAACTCAGAACAGATGACACGAAACAAAAAAATACAAAAGCTGGAAGACATGTTTCCACATTACAGCACAAAAGGCCCCCTCTGCCTTGAGAGATTTCTGCCTGTCGTCTCGGGCGCTGAACGGTGTTCATCCTAGACTACAGATCTTCCCGTTACATTCGAGACGGAGGATTTTGTGTTCGTCGGTGCGGAACGAAGTCCAAGGAGGGATTTGTCGCGTCAAGGACGGACAGTCATTTCTTACCGCCTCCTTCAAACAGCAAGGTTAAAGTTGGTGAAGAGTAGGGGCCAGCCTTGTCCTGAGTCAGTAGCGCTGCCGTATCTACGTGGAGGACACTGTGGTTAAGCAATGTCCTCGTACTGTAAGCGTACAAAATTGGCAAAATTACTGGCATAATGTCCGAGATCATTGTATATTGCCATAGGTGCCGAGGCAAGGCATTGCCGCACGACATACGATACAGAATTATGCTTTGGGTCGTTAAACCCCGCAAACCAAACCAAACCAACAGAGTTACAGGATACAGTAATGAACAAGGAACCTTCCGAAGAGCTTTGACGTTAAAAGTCGGTTTTGGGGTTTTATAGCAGGGAACATGTGTGACTATAAAAGAAAATGGTATAGATGAAGTAATAATGAAACAAACAAAAATATATATGCTTGCAGGAATTATTCTCGTCTGCATTATTGGGGACAAAAAAATGGCACGTGAGGGCTCAACAATTTTTGTTCTTGAAATGTTTATTATGCTGCTCATTTATGAGCAGTAGGTGTGAACACCAGCCTTTACATATCCAGCATGAATTTAATGCATATTTAAATTAATTCACCTAAAATATCTTGTAAGGGAGTACTTTTTCAATCTTAGCTCATTGTGAGAGGTTCAAATGAACAACATTTACGTATTCCATGGAAATCGTAAAATAATGACATCGGAGATATGAATTACGATTTCAATTTAAAAGTTTCTCCTGGCTGCTATCGCCTATGCTTTAAGGAAATTAGTTATAGCGTAAGCTCATCATCAGTACGAACGTTTTGCAGAGTTCGGTCCTCCCGTGCACTTTGTTAAACACAAACAACAAAGCTCTAGGACAATCTGCAGTACCAAACCTCAATGCTGTTGCTCTTCTTTTCCTGGGGAGATCAACGGTAAAGTGAAAAGTATTTCAAATTTTTCCCGCTCATGTCTGCTCTAGCTTCAGTGCATTAAAACTGCGTGGGTTACGCACTGGGCAAGACAAAGAAGAAATCTGCGGAATTTGCAGCAATGTTATTCAATCCTACAAATTATGAATCCGAAGACCTAATGAGATACTGTGATTTCAGATGTTAACGTAGACCGAAAGATGTTGCGCCAAAGATCAACATTTGCAATCTCGGGAAGTACTCTCATTACTCAAGCAGTTTCTCAACCCTGGACTCAATCTTGTCATCATCAACCTGACTGCACCTACTACAGGACAAGCGTTTCTCTCATAGCTCCCATTCATCTTGTCTTACGTCAGTTGCACATACATAATCCCTGCAACTAATCAGCCCGCCTAAATTTCGGTCATCCCATGCTCTACTCTTCCTTTTGAATCCGGTTTATTACCCACAGAGGACATTGGTTATATTGCCTTATCTGCTGGCGTCAACGTTATTAGGTATACACGTTGACACTGACAGGCAGCGTAAGAGAAAGTAACTAGAAGAATATTAAAACAGTGTCCTGAAAGCGGCGAGTAGCGCCATTTCTGCGCAGAATATTGCTACCGGCTTGCTGACGTATATCGGGCCTGAGATTTCTCCTCGACCGGCTTCTTTCTCGTTTCCTGAGCCAGCTTATTAAAATATGGCATCAAGCTTCAGCCTCAAACCTTAGGGGCCTTCTTTCCAAACGTTCGGAGCGGTGCGGTTCGAGCAGGAGGTCATTTGTTTAGTGCTGGCAGCTGTTGGCGCATAATTAGCATCTTATAATTATTTCTCCAAGTGGCGCGAATATTAATTCTTCGCTGCGTGATTGACACTTCGTGCTATGATGTAGTCCAATAGGTCATATTTTTGTTAAATGTTGTATCTGCGACTGTCATATACCGAGTATCTCAGATGTCTCTGTCGAGCATTAAAGGAAAAAAGAACCGCTCAGGGTGCGTACCTGAAATCACCGCTTGCGATGTAAGCCGTGTGTGTCTTCCTTTGTCTTACCTTTATCTTACCTTTGCGTCATGTTACATAAAACGGGGCACTGAAAGGTAGCGGCATGTTTCCGAAACAGCGCAACTCAACGTATAGTTCCGGATTAAGTTTGTTGCGCCATGGCTGCAGTGTGTATGCATCAAAGTTGCCACCTGCACTCGGCACAAAACGAAGGCATTATTGAAACCTGAGAAAGTATGGTGCAATATGCGGTATGCAGCGTTCCGAAGCGACGTCTGCTGAACGAACTTAGCATTGTAAGTTTTTCTGCTCACGCTCTTTTCCTGAAAGAATAACCGGTTATCTTGTACTGATAAATGATAACCACTTGGCATCACTTTGCCGAAGAATGCAGGGGAGGGCATATTCTTGTCCTCTAGCTTAGTAAAAGGGGATGTCTCAGCTGCTATTCGGGTCGAGGGATGTTTGGTAGTCGTCAAAAAGGAAATGTACCCAATTATGTTTTGCATCCAGAAGAACAAGGCGGCCATTGATGCTCCTATAAAAGATTACATAAAATTACGGATACACAATATTGCTGCATTGCAAAATGCATATAAAAAGTGCTGAGTGGTTAGGCTACTGTCCCGGAGGACATGCTTTTAGTTCCGTCCTCAATTACCGCGTACAGGGGGCTGCAGCGAAACAAAAAACCGCACCTCTCCATTGCCAGCTTTAAAAACCACCAAATAGATTCTATTATCTGGAAGCGTTTCACTATAACAGCTTTATGTGAGTGGTTGTTGGTTGCACCCTGTGGCTGAAAATCAAAGAAGTGACCGCTAAAATAGCTTGATTCACAAAAAAGCATGCCATATTTTGTGGGCTCGGCCGATTTGATGATGGTGTGAGTTGCCATTTCGGCTGTGTAAGCAGAATTGGGTTAAATATAAAAGCGCACTTATATGGGCATCAGAGTGCAATCTCTGACGATGTCTAGGTTACCTGCGTATAAACCAAAAAGGCAGCCGGATTTACCTTTTTGTAGCGGTTGTAGCTAACCCTGAATAATAAAGCCGACCTTTGTGCCCTTGTTGAAATCTCAGAATGTTGTGTTATGCTCCAGAATCTGAGTTATTCAAGCTCTGTGAGCGAGATGAAGATTTTACCCCTACATCAGTTGTAGAGGTTATTTACATCACTTGGCAGGAACGCGGGAACTAAAATAGGGCGTCGCATCCTTGGGCAACACACCACTGAATATGAGTGCGATTAGCTCGTTTTGTTCGATCGCCTAGGAAAAATCATGTGAGAGTTAACAATGCATGTACGTTTCAAAATAGTTGTATTCTTTTAAGGAAGCTGCCATTTAAGATAGCACTTCAAGGTGTAAAAGATACGAGGATAAAATAGCGCTGACTCTGAAGAGCTGCAATCCAGCGCTGTTCTGTTTCCCTCTATTTAGCTCCGTCCAGTAGTTGGAAGTCCCAAACGAACTAGCCCAACATAGTGCATCGAAAGAGGCATTAGTTCAACACCTTCCTCCCACCCTATAGATCAAAGGCTATGTGAAGAAACAGTCGCTAAATCTCATGACCAACACGAAAAACTGCGAGAACACGCGTAAAAAATGGCAAATTGCTTTTTCTGACGCACAAGACTTAAATTGCCCTGCCTTATGAAACTCAAATACTCCCTTGCTCATACCCTAATAACATCTCTGCAGGACGTTATACAAATCGTGTGACCTGGAGGAATAATCGAAATGTTGCAAATAATCTAATGTCTGTTAAGAACTCATTGAAAAAGGAAGATGGGTTGTCTTTCCCGACCAAATAATTTCTGTTCATTAATGTTACATTGAAGTCGCCGTTCCTACGTTGAAACGTACTATAGACTGCAGTAATCGGCAAGTACACAAGCAATCACTAATATCGCCCAGAAACCTTGCAGGCCTTCGTATATTTTTGAAGGTATGTATCTTTTTTCAACACCATAACGCTTTTTCAGGAAATGACGGGCAGGCAATGATTAAAAGGCTGCAGAGGAACGGGAGAGGTTTAGCAAAAATTAAAGAACACTGCAGAATCTACATTGGAATAAAGCGAAAGCACGGATGCTGCTGTTGGTTACAGCTTAATGCACTTCTTGTTAGCCCATTTTAGTCTTTGGTACTTTCAAATTGCGCGCCAATCCCTTGCTATGCCCTTTGTCGGCTCTACTTCCGGTTGCGTGACGTCACATCCTCTACCTCACATCAATTCACTTCTTGCTTACCCCTTTTATTCTAAATTGCGCCAATCCGTTCCTATGCCCTTTTTCAGGCTCTACTTCCGGTTGCGTGGCGTCACATCCTTGACGTCATATCCACTACGGCACCCGTTTTTCTCTTTCCCCTTCACTCCCACCTTCCTCCGTTCCCTTACGGCGCAGTACAGGTCTCCACAGAACAAGTGTGGTAGATACTGCGCCTTTCCTTTCCTGTGAACCAGTTATTCTAATTAATTACCTATTTAACTTATAGACCTAATTATTTTTCTGCAGCAACATAACGTCAGCCTCTATCGATTGACACCACTCATTAACCTTTACCCATTCTGAATCATCCGCAACTGCTGGGGACACGATTTTGCGGACGCGATCTGCGGACACGGTCTGGGGACACGGTCTGAGGACAGACATCTGTGAACATAGCGAAGCAACGCTTTCGCGCTAATAATGGTGATTTTAGCTTGTGTTTTCTATCAAAAGGGCCCCCGCCTGGAGACAAAATTCGTGGCTTCCAGTTGCAAACTGCAGAGGTTAAGCTGCTGGCATATGCGGACGATGTGGCTGTATTCGCAGTGAATCGCGAAGGGGTAATCGAGGCCGTGTCGTGTGTAAAAGAATTCACAAAGGTTTCCGGCAGTAAAGTTAATTGGTCAAAGCCCCTGGGGCTTTGGCACGGAGAATGGCCAAAGACGCCTGAGAAGTTCTCAAACATGTCCTCGGTGACAACACCAGTAAAGTACTTGGGAGTCCCACTAGATAGTTATCGCGATAGCGAATCGTACTGGAGGGCACAGACTCGAACCATGCGGGAAAAGGTGGAGGGGTGGAAAGGGCAGCAATTGTCAGTTTTTGCCTGGGCTACAGTGTGCAATATGTTTTTTATGTCGAAGATGTGGTACGTGATGCAAGTGTTGCATTGTGCAAGGATGAACATACAGAGACTGCACCGGATATTTGCCATTTTTGTGTGGGCAGCAGAATGGGAACGATGTAGCCGGACAAGTTTGTTTAGGCGGGTGAAGGACGGTGGACTGGGTTTGGGGCATTTATTTCTACGACAGATTGTCAGCAGATTTCTTTCTGTTTGCGATGTGAAACATCCATTTTTGCGTACTGTGTGCCAATTAAGGCTCGCAAATGCACTACCGGATTTTGTTGTGTCGACCGAAAGTGTATCTGGACGCATTTTTGGTTATTTTAGAGAAGTTGTCGCTAGTGTGCGATTCCTGTCTGTTCGATTTTCTTATGAATATTTATCTTGTGTTAGAAGGAAGAAGCTGTACAAGGATTTGTGCGACGTAGTTGTTCCCATAACAATGCACAGGGCCTTATACAGTGGAGGACCAGGACGCGACGTACTTAAGCGGGTTCCGTCAAATGCAAAAACTTTTTTCTTTAAGTTACACACAGAAACACTGCCAGTAAAGAAGTTCTTGGAAAGGAAGAATTTATTTTTACCTTGGGGTTCGCATTGCTTAATTTGTAAACAGCCAGAAACTATAGACCACGTTTTCCTACATCGTTGGGAAGGGGTATACTTTTGGGATATTTTACGAAGGACTTTAAAAAAGGAATTTCCATTAGACTTGCATGGTATTAGGTACTTGCCAGTAGAGAATGAGGATGGGGTGCCATTTGACCTTATTATGCTAATGGCCCTCCACTGTATTTGGCGCTCGAGAATGGCAGGATACCATTGCGATCCTGACGCACGGCCAACACGGATCTAATTTCGGGAAGGCATGAATAGATATATTGAAATTCAGAAACTTGCTCCTGAAGCTCCCGAGTGGCTCGGAAGATTGGAGCAATTAGTGACCCTAAGAGAATTTTAGCATGAAGACGCCACAACCCACCTGGCTGATTGTTGTATTAATGAATGCTCATTGTGCCCTGTAAGTGGTCTTGGGTATTGTGCTGAAATCAGGCAATAAAGAAAAAAAAAAAAGCCGGGGTAGCCCAGTGGTTAGGGCGCTTGACATCTGCGCCCAAGGATGCGGGATCTAATCCCGGCTTCCGCAGCCGCTTTTCATTGGAGGCGAAAAGCAAGGCGCCCTTGTTCTTTGCTATGTGAGTGCACGTTAATGAAACCCAGGTGTTCGCAATTTCCGGAGTCCTTCACTATGGCTTCTCTCATAGCCTAAGTCGCTTTGGGAATTTAAACGCCACAGACCAAACCAATCAAGATGCGTCAAACAAATGATGTCAGAGCATGTTCTTTAGTTTGGTTTCCAGCTACTATTATAGCCGCATATTTTAGAAATTCGCTTTCGAATGACTTAAACCGTGAGCGTTAGAGGAGAACAACTGCACTCGGGAGTGACACTGCTTCGAAGCGGAGCAAATCCTTGGTTAACCTCCCATGGTATACAGCGCAGCGGCGGTACTGGTTCCACATCTAAATTCTCGCCTGCTTATGGGAACTCATCCTCGCCTAGCTTCTGCAAATGCTGAACTGCACAAGCTCGTGCATAAGTTCAGCAAATGTGCGGCATGTGTTTAGTTAGACTCCAAGGAGCGATCTACAAAAGCTTGTCAGTATCGTGCGGGGCTGAAGAAAATGACGCTGCTTAAGAAGACTGGTTTGAAATTCTTTTACGTAAGACGCACTGCTTTTCAGTCACGCGCAATGAGGCAAAAATAGTGCTAAAATTGCGGCCCAATATAGCGTCAAAAGTCGGGATTGTCGGAACAGATATGCAAACTTAGAACAAGATAAAATAAGGGCTCCACCGCAGATATTACGGGTTAGTGAAAATATGTTAGTTGAGAAATAAATTGAGTACAAAAACGCACCTTCCGCAGATATGAGTAGCACACCTTGAGATGACTCGGCGAGAAAATATGCGATGCAGGGAAATCATGTAACGCTTGCATTGCAACATTAAAACATTGCCAACGAAAAGCTTACATATTGAGCTGCTAGACAATAGGCAGTCATTTTTGTTGAAGTATGTTTCAGTACTTGCGTGTAAAATTAGTTCAAAGAGTACTTAATCTTGAGGGTCATAACAGTTTCTAATCCTTTAACATTTTTGATCCCGAGATAGACGGCAATGGTGGATTTTTACGAACACTGGCTAAGAGAGGGGTGCAGAGCGCTAAGCTAGAAATAATCAATTTGTCGCAATTGAGTTTGAAAACCTCGAAAATGTATTTCGAGAATCAAATCATTAAAACGCATGTTCTGTGTAGAGTGTTAAAACTATGTCACAGAGGCATCAAGGATGGTGTTGGCACATTAGAAAAAAAAATTACACTGTAATTCATTTCAGGCTTGTCCTTCTGTTGTTTTGCGCACGTAAATAAAGCGATGATGAAGAAAACATAGGAGTTAGAAATGTCAACAGCCCACTGTAGCTGTAAATTACAGCTTAAAGAACTGTGTCTTCACCGGAACAGTAATGTCCATACCAGTTTAAAAAGCTCTTCAGGGCAATATTGATGGCGGCTCGACTGGGTTAAGCCTGGATATGCGTAGCTAAAGTTACCAAACGGATTGTTCACAAAGTCCGACTAAAACATTCTCTACGCCGATGCACTCACTGCGCGCCATGTGATGACATAGGCGATTCGGCCGGGCAACTTAGCGCGGCATTTTGGTATCTATCGGATCATGTTGCTCCATTTGACAGGCTACTTCTTCTCCTCCCTCTTATTTCTCTTCCCTTATGCTTCTTCGTCTTGCCTTCATCAGTCTTATTATTCTTTTTATTGATATCTTCCGAATCGTCTTGCTCCATTTCACTGGCTACTTCATCTTCTCTTCCCTCTTCTCTCTTTCCTTCTTCTTCTTCCTTTCTTCTGTGGCTCGGAGCTACTAATTGCCGTGGACACGGGGGATGTGCAGTGGTGACTAGCGACGCTAACCCGAAATGCGTCGCTGACTAGCCTAGTGAAGGTTTCTTTACAAAAAGACACCAGGGACATCAGGAAAGAAGGTCTAAAGTGCGGAGAAAAAGATATCTCCAAACTATAAGAACTACTGCAGGAATCCGGTAAGTGTTTCCGCAAGTCACAGTTTTGACAAAGTTCGAACAGTGCTCTGCAAACCGCACGGCAGCGAAATTCGTGCCATCTGGTAACGAGGCCAATTACTAGATTCGCCATCTCTCAATTTCACTTGCCACACTGTTCCACTCCAATCCTCACAGAAAGCGAATCGTGAACATCAAAGCCGTTTATTAGACATAGTGTTTCGGCACTAATAAAATCTCACGGAACACTATAGCCAAATGGGCGAGTTGGTGGAACATATTGGAAGGAAAAACAGCGCTAAAGACAAGCAGCAGAGCAAAAAAACACAAGACGAGCGCTCTTTTTTATTTTTTTAGAAAATTAACCAGAGAACCGTATCCCTGCCTATAGTTCTCAACCTGAGTGGTTGACAAAACTGCCGTACACTCTTCAACACATCTCGGTTGGTACACATTCTGTGCAAGAGGAGAAATCGACGGGGCGAGCGTCACCTTATCCTCTTTTCAGAGAAGCGGCTGCATGCAGAACTTCGGTCCCATTTCTAGAAGACTTTGGTGTCTTTTTGGATTTGGTGTTTCACCCAGAATGATCACCTTTCCTGGCTGGGGCGTAGTTCTCGTCCTAGTTGGTAGTTGTCGTCTCACCGTGGCCCCCAGGAACTCTGTATACTTTTCAGAAGTTTCCCACCAGTCCCGGAACATACGTGGGTGGCCGTGATCTCCTCCGTATTGCTCACAAGCAACCCTAAGATGGTCCTTGAAAAATCGACTTTGATGCCACCACTCAGAGGACAAGATCTTGCAGATGCGGCGGGCATGACCCTTGGGCGGCTGCAGGAATCCACACATCACCTGAAGATCCGGTGGACACAGGCCTTGCCTTGCATACCACGACGCAACACGAGCTTTGCACACACATACAGCTATTAGCGAAGACAAAACGCCCGAGTTACCCAGACGGGGGTGACGACAAATAATAGAGCCCGAAGTAGAAGAAATGAAGTTCAACACTATAGCAAAATGGGCGAGCTGGTGCAACATTTTGGAAAGAAAAACAGCGCAAAAACAAGCCCCAGAGCAAATAAACACAAAACGAGCACTGTCTTATGTTTACGGAACATTTTGTGACGTGGAGTGGTCAGAGGGCCGAATGAATTTAACAGCACCTGCCTGCTGTTTAGAATTTGCCTCCAAAAATGGCATCAGCATCAGCATGAATGCGCATTGTCGGATGGTCCCTAGAAGGCCATACATAACGGTTTCCCACAAGAGGGCACCGGTCATTAGGTTTGAGTATGTGTGTTGCTAGTCATATTTATACAAATAAATTCGCTCATGCGGGTACTTACATATAGTACTATTACTCACGATGTGAGATATCCTTTTGCAGCTAGAGATTAAGGTGATGCGCTTGTCGCGTTTCTTTTGTTGCCTTGTATTACCGCTTCCCCTGTTTAACTCTGAATAAAAGTTGGGTTAATTTACACTACATATTTGTAGCCACAGCGTTCTATGAGTCCTGTTGCAAGAAGCAGAGGCCATAGAATGCAGATGGGGAGAACCACTCAGGAAAACGAGAAAGCATTCACCCGCGTATTCAATGCATTTTCGGCAACCCTTATACAAGATGCCACAGCTAATTATAACCAAGATTTTAAGGAGGATGCAATGTGCTAGCGCAGAGAAACCAATTCAGGGCTCCGATCAGCGGCCCTTGCCTAGCATAAAGTACTTTCTATACCCAAAGTTTCACCCCTTACCGCATAGAGTATCATATAAGAGATTGCAAACTTTCTTTGTGGTAAACTGCTCGTAAAAGCAAGAAAATCAAACTTGCTGATTTAATACCACAATATGTACTCTCTGCAATCTACGTGCGTAGTAACTGAATCTTCGGAATGAATTATTCACTGCTTGTAATGGCAAATGTGCAAAGACGTAATAATTATTTCTTGCACAAATTTGATAATAAGAGGAAACATTTTCTTCGTTCTAACTGGAAACAGCGCTTCAAAAATTTATTGCGACATTATTAAAATTTATATTGTCTATTTACAACACCATCTGCTCAAAGGTCTTTCTGACTGTGCTCTGATAAGGGTATTTACTTGTGCACCAGATATGATTGCCAGTGCATTTGAAGATAAATTTGTATGGTGTTTCATAATTTGTTTATCAGGAAATAAATTCACAGCACTAGAATTGTTTTACATGCTTTTCGAGTTCAAAAGATATCCCCTTCATTGTTAGGTATTGATTCTAATAAAACGAGTGGCATTACATCGTATGCCATATCTGAAAGTGTGCCCTGCGCTCATTTCACAGCCTACGATAGCCACCGCGAAAGTTTAATGCAGTTCACTATAGTCAGCTGACTGCCAAGAAGAAACAAACGGCATTCTATAGTTAGTAGGGAAAAGAAAAAAGCGCGACATTTGTAGCCCACGTCGATAGAATAAAGTAGATGATCGAAAACAAACCAGCAAGACGAAGAAAATAAATTATCTCTAGCAGCCCATTACAACATCATGTTCAGAGGGCAAAAAAGCTAAACAGAAGAGCTCTCCTCACGGCATACACCAACATGCACCATACGGCTCCACTGCGATGTTTTGAAGGCTGCTTAGTCAGCCTATTCACCCTTTTTCAAATAGGAAATGAATGCGCTGTGTCTCACTATTCAGTAGTCGGGCAATATAGTTTGGCTTGCACAAGCAATCGTATGCTGTTTCAACTCTTGCGTTGAGAAAGCGTTACGGGAATAACCACGATCTTAGATAGGCGCTAAGTGCTGCCTTCATAATTTCAGTACATCCGTTCTGTGTGTATTTCTAAAAAAATGTTATAGGATTAAGTTACCGCTTGATAGTCCGTAATATTTTCTCATTGCATTAAAGCCGCTTATGAGCAGTTTCAGGTTTTCCCAAAAATACCTCTAACTGTATGGTGTATTATATATGATACATAGTAAAAGTTCGAAACATTCTCGCAGCCGCCCGCTTTTCTCAAAACAGAAGTTTACATGCAGTTACGTCGCGAATGAAGCACACTGTAATTTGGAGGGCAAACTAAGAATATTCATGCACTAAGGGGCTAAAATAAGTAGTGCAAACATATCCTAACTGTAATTATTGCCTCCAGAAAACAGCCTGAATTTAAAAGTTGTAAATAGTATACAAAAACTGGAATGAGACGTTGAGGGCATGCTCCCTTTTACTTCAAGGGAATTTTGTTTTGGCCATTACAATATTACAATACAGCTTCTGCCAGCGTAACTTGCGCGTCTGGAGACGAGGCTCAGAGAGCAAAACTTGTTTTTCTGTAAATACCCCTACCCAACGGTGCTTTATGCTTGCAAAAAGTTAGACGTTAGAAAGAGACTTAGAGGAGCTGGCAACATGTTGACATGGTAGGGTTCCTTAAACGCCAATTCATAAGATCTCGTAAGCGGTTTCTTGACGCAAACATTGCACCCGTATAAGATCTGATTGGTTGGTTTACAACGTTTATTGTTCCAAACCGGCTCAAACGTTGAGAAATATTCTAAGTAAATGTCTCTGAAAACTAACCATGTGAGGTTGTTTAACGTGCAGTGACATCGCACAGTACACGAGAGCATATCCCTTCTCATTTTAATTAAGGCCGCCATAGCCGGCATTGAGCCCGCGTTTTTGGATTAAGCAGCCGAGCGCCCTAACCATTGAGCCAGTGCCATGGAGCGTGAAACTTCTAAATAGAAGTTAGAAAGTCAGCTGGCCAGCCTGCTCCAATTAACTCGCATTAAAAAAAAAAAGTACTGCAGACTAGGCCACTCAGCTTTGACAGCCTTCAACCAGTTTCACTAGAAAAGGACGTTTCGTATATCTTTTTAAACTTGGTTTCATTTCTCCGCTTCGTGTTGAACACAATAACTGAATATTGTAGCCTATTGTTTCCTGATGCAATAACCAATGTTAGTGCCACGCTTTCCACATTCATCTGACCACAGAGTTTCGTGCTGATCATACATTTACAGAGATGGTTCTAAGGCAACTGAAGGCTTTAAAGAAAACTCATGTGTGTGTGCGCAAAATAGATCCATTCAGAGCACAATTTTCTAGCAAGCTGCCAAGAGTGCTGGCTCACTAAACGTAACTAATTCCTACTACCACAATGGCTGCAAAGTCAATGTGCTCGATAGAAACACTAAATTTATCGTCGAAATATAGCTAATCCTGATTCGATGCGCCCTCCCTACCAATTTAATTCCTTCCGTGCACGTTTTTGCTGAAATTTTTCTTATATCTAATGCTTTCCACTTATCCGTTAAGACGGCTTCTTCTCAAACATCATATCAGGACAGCACCACATGAATACAGAATGCACTATGTGGACCTTTTGACGTACTTGAACATTCATTCGCTTTCACTATCTCTCATCTTTGTAATGCCAATAGTGCCGAATCTAAGAATGAATAACTGCTTAAATCTGTTGTATGGCAGAAATAGTTTTTATAGTGTAATGGTGTCGCATTATTCATTTATTCGCAATGATTTACAGGCCTTCATGGAGGCATTGTGTAAGGGGCTGCAGTACGCATACAAAAGTGCCAGAAAGAGAAGTTGTTACAAATAAAGTGATGCATTGGTAACAAAGGGTTAATAGCGCATTGTTACAACGTGCAATTTTAAAGTTATCTGCTTTATTTTCCTTTTCGTTATGTACGTTTCCACTGTTTCCTTACACTGCAGAGAATTACTCCCCTTTCGACTTTCGTCGGACCACTGTTTCTTATGGCTTCCTTGTTCTTTTTACGCGATGCTCTTTCTTCCCATTGATGTTAAGGGTACCCAGCAGGAATCGAGGAGAGTGTCGATGCAAGCCGACACGCTCTCTTTGTCTTCAGCTCTTTGCACTCCGTCCACGTATCAAGACACCGGTCTCCCACTGGTGTCGTACATTGCATTCGGACTTCGTGCTGGCGCGGATTCTGTCCCATTGTGGAGCACTCGGGAGGAACAGCATCACTCTGCACTAAGTTTATTTCTGTCCTTGCAGCGATGGCTAACGATAGCATTTGCATTATCTAAGGAGGGCAAGTTGTGTTTTCCATTACAAGGTACGGAAAGAGTGCCCCACTCTTAGGTAGCTGTTTGTGAATGTTCCTTAGCGTCGTGACGACACAAGCTCTAATTTTTTTTTGCTTTCTACTTCCGCCTAAATGCTTATTACAGCTACACAAGCCACAGTGTTGGAACATACTGTCTATAGTGGCTCGCTTTTCATGCATAATATCGCGTTGTGCGTTGCATGGGCTGCTTAACAACATAGGGTGATAACGGAATAAGTGCTGTGAGCGTAGAATCTTTTTACCGATGGCACTGTTTTGTGGTCAATTCATTTGTTCTCTTTAGAAGTGTGATACAAATGATAATCGTGGCAGTGTATGAGTCAACTGAATTTATACAAGTCACGTGATACAGGAAGATATGTTCGCGGCAAGGATATGAAACAATACCGCAGCTTCTGCAGTTAACCATTTAGCTAGCAACATTTTTAAGCTGTGTTGACGGGAAATCATCAGGCAGCATGTTGATAGTGATGTCTCCCACTGTTACAAAACGATGTACTTATCTTGGATAAATTTTAAAGCGTATATTACAAAATATAGTACGTTTCGCTTCTCTCGCTAGGTGATGTTAACGGAAGCTTCGCTTTCTCCAGCTTTAAGACGAGGTAAATCTTTCTTGTGCATATTTTTAAAACAAGGAGCGCATTCATATATCACGGCCACGTTGCTTTTATTAGGAAAACATCAAAGGTAATTCTGGCTGTTCCCACAAGCCGCATTACCTAACCTTGATTTTAGGGTTGTGTACTTAGCTATGAAACAACTTCACTTTTTTGGAAGAATTCTTACCGAATTCACTAAATTGGAAGTTATGCGCGCAGACGGAGGCACTGGTAAAAATCGTGTACAAGTTTAGGTGATCTTGTTGAGCATTAGGGATTACATTAGGAACATACTGTCTTCCGGCAGGCATGCCGTTCAGATTTTCTGTTTTAGAGATTGCCGAATATTTATTTCTTTTTCCACCTCGGGTGTGGAGGAAATTTTCAATTGTGTGTTTTTTTATCGTTGCTATTGCCGTTAGAAGTTTTACCCACGTAATACGTACGTAATAAATCAGGAAGTAACCTTGTCGATCCCTGTAAAGCACCAAAGATAGATAATACAAAATTTATGCAGAAGGAAAAACAGAGCGCGAAGTCATAGAAGCGTATTTCATAATAGAAATGCTGGCAGATGTGCGTCAGCACGCCTTATATTAATTTACTTTAGAGTGAGGTTGAATTCCTGGACGGACATCTGTAGGTGTTAACCATTTCTTCAACTGTGTTTTCCACAAGACATTTTGCTGTTGTAATTGTGTTCACTTTTCTTTCTCGTGTTCAATGCTTTTACCGCGGGACAATTCATGTTATATAGCTTTTGCATTTCCCTTTTTTCTTAATATTTTTAATCTCATATCTCATTCCACCCTTCATGTTTTTGTCCCCTCGCCACCGTAATTTTCATATTGCCTTTGTCCTCTTTTCCACGCGCTGGTATCCTGATTGTGCTATTCTGTGCGCATGCTCACTGACTGATGGTGGTGATTATCAACTCTTATATTTTTAACGTGGTGGCTTTCTGTAAAATAAAGTTGCAAGTTAGAGCCTGTCCCGTTACTTCTGTATCGTTCGTGCCTTTGTTGCGCTATGTTTTCGCAAAGTTTTTACCAACTAGCCCAAACTACGCATCTGTTGCATCAAGTTTAGCCAATCGCAAAATATTTGATAGGCCCCCTCCAAATTACGGTTTGCCAAGAGCGATTCCTGCACTGCTTACTCATTAACCACGCGTAAACACCTTAACTCCCGCAGTAATTTTTCGTCCATCGAAATGTGCAATGGCGTCTAGTACGGGCATGGACATACCATGACCAGAAGGTTCAAGTAGGCAGGTCGTCCAAATGTTAGGACACAACAGCGCACGCTATTTACTTACGTTAGAATGTTTACAATGTGCCAGAGACCTTAAAATTTAACGATTTCGCTTTATCGTACGTCTTGCCTCGGTTGGCATGGGCGAGCAGCAATTTTTATTCAGTAATGTTTTGTTTTCTTCTTTCGTATCGTGATTCTTTGTTATCGCGTTTGCATGCACTTCTTGAACTGCACCTTTATATGCAGAAGATCATATACACTGGTGAGTTCCCCCTGACTTCTGACTGTATATGTTTATCTCGTTTGACAATTTAATGGCAAGTAACCTAGACTTTGCAGCTGGACAGACACTTTTCCCAGGTCATCACAGAAAGAAAGTCTGAAGAAGCGAAAATAATTTAGCTAGAAGATAAGATAAGAAGCGTAGAAGATAAATAAAGCATCAAAGGAAGACTTTTTACTAGCAAAAATAGTTAATTTATAACGAGAGAAGTGAAAGTTCCCACGCTGCTGTCGAACCGCTGTCGCCGGTAGCCACGCTTGCACTTTACAAATGATAAACGTTCGCTATACCCACAAAACGGAAGAATCGGAAATGGCATGGAAAAGTCCTAACGGGTAGATTAAAAATGAAATTGACTTCATAATGTTTTCAACCCCCGCCATTATGCAAGATGTAGAGGTAATCGGGAAAGTGCGATGCAGTGACCACAGGATGGTGAGGTCCCGAATTAGCCTAAATCTGAAGAAGGAACGCAACAAATTAGTAAGAAAGAAACCCATCAACGAATTAGCGGTGAGGGGGAGGACAGAAGAGTTCAGGATCTCGCTACAGAATAGATATTCAGCTCCAAACGAGGATGACAACATTACCCTAGAAGCAATGAGCAATAATTTCAGAGATATCATTAATGAATGTGCGGTAGAAGTAGGCGGTAGGATAGCTAGAGAGGATACCGGTAAACTGTCTAAGGAGACGAAAGATTTGATTAGGAAACACTTCCAATCCAACAGACCAGATTGAATTGGCCGAGATATCAAAGCTAATCAAAAAGCGCAAGGTGGCCGATATAAGGAAGTATAACATGGAGAAAATTGAGCATGCTGTTAAGAACGGGGGAAGCCTTAAAGTGGTAAAGAAGAAATTGGGCATAGGCGAAAACCAGATGTATGCAATAAGGGACAAGGAGGGCAACGTCATCACGTATATGGACAAGATAGTCAAAGTAGCCGAGGAGTTCAATATAGATCTCTACAGTAGCCAAAGTAGTCAGGACCTTAAGGAGATTGGCGGTACGGAAAAACAGTCGGATGTTCCACCAGTTACGAAGGACGAGGTCAAGAAAGTATTAGAAACTATGAAAAGGGGGAAGTCAGCTGGAGAGGATCAGATAATTACAGATTTGCTGAAGGACAGGGGAGGGGGGGATATCGTGTTAGAAAAGCTGGCCACCCTGCAGACGCAGTGCCTGGTGTCATCGACGGTACCGGAAGCATGGAAGAATGCAAACATTATCCTCATTCATAAGAAAGGAGACTCTAAGGACCTTAAGAATTACAGACCAATCAGCTTACTTTATGTTACGTATAAGGTATTTACTAAGGTAATCGCTAATAGAATCAGGACAACCTTATACTGCAATCAAGCAAAGGAGAAAGCAGGTTTTTGGAAACGGTACTCTACTATCATTCATATCCATACCATCAATCAGGTGAAAGAAAAATGCTCGGAATATAACCAGCCCTTATACATAGCATTCATTGATTACGAAAAAGCATTTGACTCCGTTGAAACCTCGGCGGTGATGCAGGCATGGCGAAATCAGGGAGTAGACGAGCCGTACGTGAAAGTGCTGGAAGATATATATAGTGGCTGCACAGCAACCATAGTTCTGCGTAAAGAAAGTAACAAAATTCCCATGAAGAAAGGTGTTAGGCAAGGAGACACAATCTCCCCAGTACTATTCGCAGCTTGCTTAGAGGACGTATTCAGAGACTTGGAATGGGAGCAGTTAGGAATAAGGGTAGATAAAGAATACCTCGGCAATCTGCGATTTGCCGATGACATTGCCTTGCTAAGCAACTCGGGGGATGAACTGCAAAATGATTGGTGACCTAGACAGGAAGAGTAGAACGGTAGGCTTCAAAATCAATATGCAGCAGACTAAGGTAATGTTCAACAGCCTCGGAAAGGAACAGCAGTTTACATTAGGTAGCGAAGTACTGGAAGTAGTAGGCGAATATGTAGGCGAATATGTCTACTTATGACAGATAGTAACCGCAGATCCGGACCATAAAAAAGAAATAATAAGAAGAATAAGATTGGGATGGAGCGCATTTGGCAAGCAATCACAGATTATGACGACTAGCAGCTTACCGGTATCGCTAAAGAGGAAAGTATGTAAAAGTTGCATCTTACCTGTACTCACCTATGGGGCTAAAACGTGGAGGCTGACCAAGAGGGTTCTACTTAAGTTGAGGACAACTCAGAGGGTTACGGAACGAACAATGGTAGGGGTAACATTAAGAGATAGGAAGCATGCAGAGTGGGTCAGAGAAATAACTCAGGTTACCGACATTCTAGTGGAAATTACGAAGAAGAAATGGGCATGGGCCGGATATGTATTGCGAAGAGAGGATAACCGATGGTCGCTTAGGGTAACAAACTGGATTCCAAGGGAAGGAAAGCGTAGCAGGGGGCGGCAGAAAGTTAGGTGAGCGGTTGAGGTTAAGAAGGTCGCAGGGGTCAAGTGGATGCAGCTAGCACAGAACCGTGTTAAGTGGAGAAATATGAGAGAGGCCTTCGCCCTGCAGTGGGTATAGTCAGGCTGCTGCTGCTGCTGATGATGATGATACCCACTCTCCGCCTGAGGCTACCACCGACAGGACTGACACAACAACTCGCCAGGATACACTGGAACCGCTGTGGCGAGTGCAGATCCAGTCCCTGTCCCGGTAAAGCAACGTGCAGGACATTAAGCGACAATAATGAAAGTCAAAATACCATGCGATGCTCGTACTAAGCACGCAGTTCAGTTATAATGTGTGAACGAAGAGCACTGTCATAAAATGTTCGTTATGAAGGAGCAAAAAAAAAAAGATTTACTGTTAAGGCGTGCGTATTTCACAGGTGAACAGCAATGTAAAAAAGAAAAGAAGTCTCAGAAAAGGTTCCATTCAATACAAAAATAATTATGTGGAATACTGTGAACGACATTAACTTTCCCAATAAAACTGGTATATGTAACTGAATTCAGTGAAAAGGAACATCGAAGATGCTTTAAGTGTATTTACCATTTTAAGTGTATTTACGGACTTCATTCTCTGAGCACATGAGCTAAGCCCTAGCTACAAATATACTCTCTTCTATCGATTTAAATTTAATAGTGCACGAAATTAAAGGCTAATAAACACTCGGAATAAACACCGCGCTACTTCAGGGAAGTAAATATAAAGAGCTATAGGCCACATTGCTTGAAGCTTTCACCACGACAACACAGGGGCGGAAAAAAAGACGTACGGACGTAACAGGGAACAGGACGAGCGCTATCCTGCAACAACGTTTACTTGCGAATAGCGCATATATTCTTTCGCCTTAGTGCTCCTCCTGCTGCCTCCCACGTGTGTGTGCCTTTTTTGTGCTCCTGTGCCTGCATCAATATGCACAACACAAACAGCTACAAGCACTTCTTGATGCTTTGTTTCCAGAAATTTAGGCCTACTGAAAAGCCACGTTGTAGTGCACCGAGGGCCGAGGGTTCCTATTCAGCTTCCTTCAAGGAAATAAGAGAAAAGCGCAGCAGCCTATCTCGCGCGAGAAACCTTGTTCTGAAATGAAGCAACCGCACTGAATATGAAAGAAACAAACTGAAAACATCAGCACACGAAACCCGCCATAAGTTAGCAAGGCAAGCTTGGCAAGCCCTAAGGCGACGACTATGGAAATGTGGTGTTCCTGACGTCTAATTTGCGAATGGAGGAGAAAATATCTGACAAAACGGGAGAGGAAAGACCGTAAATGATATGCAAAAAGGGCTAGCTTTCTCGGCCGTTACCGCGTATCTCAAGCAGTTCACCATCTCTTTGTGGAAATTGAAAGTTTTGTTTTTAAAGGATGGGTGAAAAGAATGAACTTGTGACATAAAATAGTACAATGCATACAGCAAACGTCTGTGTCGACAACGCCTGTCTTGTGTCTACCACGAAAATGCAGTGTTTCGGAGCTTTTCCTAGGGGCTGCAGATCTTGTAACTGTAGTCGCACGCTTTTTAAAACCTTGTTTTGAATTTCAGTAATTACACAAGAGCTCAAAAATAGGAAAAGCTTCGGATTGAGAGCATATTGTTCTAAAAGGTAGTTGAAAGGGAATGTACAAGTGAAGCATGGGAATAATTATGCTCCGCCCTCAGAGAATTTCTTCTTTAACGCATGAAGGCGCGAGCTTCTTTCAATTTGTGTTGACATTTGAAACCCCTCCACTCCGAATAATTATTTCTTGTACGTCGCCGCCTCTCCAAAAAAACAAATTGACAGGACAGAAATCCTGCCCTCCACCCCTCTCTAGTTACCATAACATCAGCCTATATTAGGTTACATATTTTATCATTTAGAAATTCGCGTTTGGCGGCGCAGCAAAAAACATCGATCATAAATGACAATTTCCTACAGGACTGTTCCGAAAGACTTAAGCTATAAATCTTTCTAACTAATGGAGGGTCGTTGTTCAAACCCAGGTGAGGGCTATTCATGTTAAGGGTTACCCTGAAGGCTTTACACTGTACGCCTAATAAACACACCCAGTTTCCCGCTATTTTTAGCAAAGAGGACACATATCATCGTCCGCACATCAACATTATCAGCACAATGGTTTATGCGCGTACCACAGTGGGCCTAGCTTGCGCATACGACTGCGAAAAACGCTCCCTGAATAATGCCATTCACACAACGTTCCGTGTATTCTTGATTGAAATTGGCAACCACCCTGCCAATGTGTTCTTAACCGTGCGAAAAAGGCGGATGTCGCAAAATATTTTGGAAATCTACGGCCTACGCGAACAGCTTGTTTCAATCGCTACGCATATCCTACTGGCGAAAATTTTTTTTTTGTCCCTAATCCCACTCAACACGAATATCTTTCGGTGAAAAATCAGTGCTTTAAGGAAGAACTGGAGAAAACTGCGAGGTGTATGTGAAGCTTCGACCTGTTACCTTGCTACAAAATGAAAAAAAAAAAAAAAAGAAAAGAATTGTCGGAGCGAATTCGAACCGAGGAACTCTTCGTGGAAAGTGGTTACGGTGCTTCATAGCTGTCACAGTCGTTTTTTTTATAGCACTAAATATATAATATAATTACTCACGAATCGTAAGCTGTATTTGATTGACGTCACAGGGTAAATATATTTAATGATTTTAAGGTTTCAATGTACGGGGGCCAGTGAAGTACTGGATCCACACGTTTCACAGCTACACAGTACGCTACAATAGCTTCTCTTACTGGATCTGAAGCTGGATGGTGATGAGTGACGAAAAATTATCCTACATCTACATTATGTAGGCGCAGGTTTACTACACAATCACACTGATTTATTTATTTCCCCGCACTGCAGCCCTTTTCGGCTATCGCAAAAGTGCGTGTGAAAAGCACGATCTAACAATACAAGGAACTGAACAATTGCAAATGGCAGAGGCAAAATGACAAAAATAAAAGAACGCAAGTAATAAAGGCAAAGCTATTCACTAGCTGCTAAAAATACGTTTGAATAAATGGAACGATTGTGACGAGGCCAAGAATTTCAGCATTCAATTACACGCAAAAAATAAACTGTATTGAAATATGTCCATGCGGGAAAAATAAGGCTCATATTTTTATTTTGCTGTGTTATCGATTTTGATGGCATCTCGGGAATAGGACAATTATTTAAAATAGTCCAGAAAGTAGAGTATCTTATGCAGTGCACAAACTTTAAAGAATTAGTCTGTCGGCGTTTGTTACCTGCCAGATTAATTCTCGATTCCCGTCAACGTTCGCTCAGAACACCTATAACAGTGACGTCGGGTTTTTTCACTGGACGAAGGCCTTAACACTGTCAGATTTAAATGAGTGGTCACTGTCTATCAAAAATGTTTTTTTTTTTTTTTTTGTCAGCGCACAAAGTTTCCTACGAAACCCAGACCGTATGCCAGGCCAACAATTGAAATAAAGTAGGTGATTCTAGTTAATTTGCAGGACGGAGCGCTGAATGCTGTCATACATAAATTGCCTGTGAATATGTCCTTTTTTTTAATCGTCGTTCCTAAAAGCAGGGAAGAACATTCTCCCCTTCTAACTGCACATAACTTGCCATCAAAACAGGAGCGCATTGGAATATAGTAGGTGTTCTGGTAGCTAGGCGATATACCTAAACCGCCAATTTAAAACCCCCTTCTGGAAGCGGTCTGAAAGTTGGGTGACAAACCTATGCTGCGCATCGCTGAAGGACCCAAGTACATGACCCTGAAGAAGGCAGCTTGGATTCAGGCAGGACCAGCTCTGACCCCCTCTGTGCGCCGTCAGTGCCGTAACAAAATGGTTGGAAAGGGCTAACATATGCTCCCATTGTAGAGGTGAACCAGAGCTGTGTGATGTGAAACACTGGTGCTGGACTTCGCCTGCTGCGGTTTCTGTGACACAACGCTGCCTAAGGAAAAAGGCCTTAGGTAGGACCTTGAATGCGACCAGCGCACTTGGACCCTGGATAATCGGTTTACTGATAAGGTTTGCGAATTTTATATGAGACTAGTCTACATTTCTACTTTCTCCATCATACCCCTCCCTTTCTCATTATGCCTAATGGCTTACGTCGAAAATAAATAAGAAGACAAATTTATATTCAGGCGCTACTGCTTTAAAATTATTTGGCATATAAGTAATAAAAACAATTCCCTTAATAATTCTTTCTTTTTGATAGCCAGCTTTCTAGGGTTGGAGGCCACGCAGAGAGGAGTCCATTCAGCGTAAAGTGTCTTTTTATTCAACACACACAGTGAGCCATTAGCTGATGGAGTGCCCGGTATGTACCCGTAGTTCTGCACCCTGCAGCGTCGTAGCGGGATAAGCTTGCAACGTACAAAACACAGCGGCAGGTTTGTTGACTGCGACACTTGAATAATGTAGGAGCTTGAGGAGAGAGCGTTTGTACGGGTCGAAAAGTGCCGCAGTTAAATCAGGGCTTGCTCTTTTTGGACTACGATTGACCTTTCACCTTGCAAAGCTGTCTAGTCGTTCCTCTGACGAGCCTGAGACTGATACAGGCAGGTGGATCTTTTAAAAGAAAGAATGGCGGGAAAAGACTCCTTAAAGGTTCTGGGAACACCAACAGCAGCGATATTTTTGCGGCATGGCTAACATACGGCGCTTAATGAAAACTTGGTCGAGAATTTTAAATTGAACTTTCTCTGTCGAGCCCGTTAAAAATTTCTGGGAGCCGTATTTTTCTAAAGCTGCTTACGGTACAAACTAAATAACCGCAAAAAATGACATTGCAATATTCGCACTAGAAAATGAAGTTTAAGGAAGATTGTATGTTAAAATACAGTGGCAACTGTGTGTGTTGTGTTGTGTTGGGTTTTATGGCGCATAAGCAACTAAGGCTATCATGCGCCAAGAGCAAGGTTAATGTATGTTTTGGTTGCAAAAGAGGAAATGGATATGTTAAATCTATAGTTTATTTAAAATGTTTCCTTCTTCTAGAAAACTGAGAACAGATGCTAGGTTTACAAGTGCTCTTTCTCCTAAAAGCAAGGTGGGATGGAATGGGATGGTATGATTGTAAAATAGAGTAAAATGTTTTCTCCGTAGTGCCTCAAGTTTTGAGCATGTAATTAGAATGTGGTTTACAGTGAGTACCTCGTCGCATTCTTCACAGGTCGGTTTGTTATGTTTCATTAGCAGAAAGTTATGTGTAAGATGTGTATGTCCAATACGAAGACGGCATACTATCACTTCCATAAAACGTTGTTGATGTGTGCTCGATTTCCATTCTCCTGGTACAGGCTTTATGAGGCGCAACTTATTATTTTCTTGGTTGCGCCATCTGGACTGCCATTTATTCATCTGTTTATGTTTTCTTAATTTCAAGCAATCACTATGTGGTATGTTTACTTTCTGAATCAATTTGTTGTGGGCAAGTGCAGCACATTTGTCTGCTCTTTCATTGCCGTCAATGCCTACGTGACTAGGGACCCAACAGAACACTATGTTATGTCCTTGTGTCGTGATAATTTTTACATTATGTATTATATCACCGATTAGAGGCATGGCAGCATTTCTGTGATTTAAAGCCATCAGTACACTCAACAAATCGGTGTAGATGGCACTATTCCCAATGCCTTCATTCACTATTTTTTCTACAGCTGTCAGGATAGCATAGGAATCAGCTGTAAAGATTGATGCGCACTGAGGAAGCCTAATTATTTGTTCCCAGTTCTCCTCAACTACGGCACAGCCAACATAAGTAGAAGTTTTTGATCCATCTGTATAAAACTCTGTATAATTACTGTACTTTTCTTTTATTGTGCGAAATTCTTGTATTATATGCTCTTTAGGAGTTTGGCTTTAGTTGAAGTGTGTTAGAGTGAGATCACAGACATTTGGAAAGTTGTACCAAGGGGTTAGGGGGCTGTTTTTTGGTGCAGTGTCGGGCAAGGTGTCCAGAATTTCTAGCTCACTGCAAATGTCTTCGAAACGCATTATCAGTGGCCTCGTTGCTTGTGGTTTATTTGTGAAAATTACTCGTGAGCGGCATGTTGAGACTATTAAATAGCAGAGGTGTTTTTTCTGTGACCTTATTCTAAGCACATAAGCACATGTGGGTGAAGCCCTTCTATCTTTCAGCGGAGGCTCATTCGTCTCTGCATACAGACTATCAACAGGGGATGTTCTGTAAGCGCCACAAGAAAGACGTAAACCTAAGTTATGTACCGGGTCCAATTTCCTTAGATATGATGGTCTAGCTGACTCGTAGACTATGGACCCGTAGTCCAAGCTAGACCGCACAACAGATCGATATATATGTAGAAGACACGCCCTATCAGACCCCCAGTGTTTCCGAGAGAGAACCTTCAGTATGTTTAGAGATTTTATGGCTTTCCTCTTTAGGATGTTTATGTGAGGCAGGAATGTTAGTTTTCTGTCGAACGTTACACCCAAAAATTTATGTTCGCTCTTTACTGGCAACTCAATCCCATTTAGGTGTAGCTTGGGATTGATCTGTATACCTCGTTTCAGCGAGAACAGTACTGCCACTGTTTTCTGTGGGGAAAATTTGAACCCATTTTTAAAAGCCCATGAGTCTAGTTTATTTAGTGTTAATTGTACTTGTCTTTCACAAATTGATATGTTTGACGATGTGCAGGCTATTTGAAGGTCGTCGACATACAGCGAGAACATAATGGATTTTGGGATTACCTTGCTAATAGAATTCATTTTTACAATAAACAAAGTTGTACTTAAAATGCACCCCTTAGGTACCCCGTTCTCTTGAATAAAGTTCCTCCAAAAGGTGGTACCGAGACGTACTTGAAATGAACGACCTGATAGAAAGTCCTTCAGAACATTAAGCATCCGGCCTCGGATGCCCAAATCTGCTATATCGCGTAGGATCCCGAACCTCCAAGTCGTGTCGTATGCCTTTTCCATGTCAAAGAAAACGGCCAGGCAATTTTGTTTATGTATGAACGCTTCCCTGACAGTATTTTCAAGACGCACTAAGTGGTCGGTCGTTGCGCACCCTTTTTTAAAACCACACTGATGAACATTAAGAAGTTTATGAGATTCTGAGATGAAAGTTAGTCTGATGTTTAAAACACTTTCAAAACATTTTGCTAAAGAGCTGGTCAGAGCTATGGGTCTGTAACTGCCCGCGGAGGTCGGCGGCTTTCCTGGTTTCAGAAACGGAACAATAACGGCTTGTTTCCAAGCCTCTGGGAGTTTACCCAGAGTCAAAATTTTGTTAAAGAATTTCACAAGTGCCTCTACAGAGGATTCGGATAAATGAGCCAGCATTTCGTAATGAATTTCGTCAGGGCCAGGCGCAGTCTGTTTTCCAGCAGCAAGGACGTTCTTTACTTCTTGGAGTGTAATAAAACTATTATTTGATTCATTTCTGCCACCACTTGTTGGGAGTTTTTGTTTCTGAGCTATGTTTTTGTATTTTAAGAATGTTTCTGTGTAGTGTGACGAACTTGAAACGTGTGGGAAATGTTCGCCTAGTAAATTGGCCTGTTCTTCTGTGCTAGTCTGAACACCAGGGGCTGTGAGGATGGGAATTGTAAACGGGGTAAAGTTTCCACTGAGTTTACGAACTTGTTCCCACATTTTCTTAGACGTCATTGAGCTATTTATTGACGTGACATACTTCTGCCAGGATTCTTTTTCAGAGTTGCGACGAATGTATCGAGCTTTAGCTTTGGCCGTTTTAAAAGCTGTAAGATTTCCGTGTGTAGGGTACCTTCGGAAAACACCCCATGCTTTATCTTGTCGCTTTTTGGCCTCCTTACATTCCCGAGACCACCACGTCTTGTGTTTTTGTCGCACCACACCTAAGGACTGTGGAATGGCGAGGTGAGCGGCAGGGATAATGCAAGTCGTGAACAACTCATTTAGTCTGTCGACACTAAGGGCATCTGAGAAAACTGCTCCTAGATTCGCCTCTACTTTAAAAAGCTCCCAATCTGCTAAGTGAAGTTTCCACCGTTTCGGTTTGGTCGGCATGACTGATGGTGAGGATGATAAGCTGATTATTGCTGGCAGGTGGTCGCTACTATACGGGTTGTTCAGAACATCCCATTTAAAATCTTGGCAAAAAAGGTTTTCTAGGTCATGGAGTGTTATCTTAAGTTAAGTTACCGACATTCTAGTAGAAATTAAGAAGAAGAAATGGACATGGGCAGGACATGTAGTGCGAAGAGAGGATAACCGATGGTCGCTGAGGGTAACAAACTGGATTCCAAGGGAAGGAAAGCGTAGCAGGGGGCGGCAGAAAGTTAGGTGGGCGGATGAGATAAAGAAGTTTGCAGGGGTCAAGTGGATGCAGCTAGCACAGGACCGGGTTAGGTGGAGAAATATGGGAGAGGCCTTCGCCCTGCAGTGGGTATAATCAGGCTGATGATGATGATGATGGTGATGATGGAGTGTTATTTTAAGATTTGGTTCAAGATAGACAGAACACACAGTAAGAGTTTTAAAGGCAATTATTGTGGCTGCTACAGCTTCTAAGGGAGTGTTTAATTTCAGTTCTTGAGCTGGAACTCCACTTTGCAATATGATGGCCGCACCACCCGAAAGCCTGCTTGCTTGCTCTCGATCTCGGCGGAAGACTTGATATTTCTTCAGTATATTCGAGTGCATGCAACCTAATTTTGTTTCCTGTACGCACAGTTGCAACTGGCGAGACTGTATCTAGAATGTCTTTTATGTCATTAATATTCTTTAGAAGTCCTCTACAGTTCCACTGTACCAGGAATGCCATCTTATTTTGTTGAAAGCTTGGAAATTAAGTTAGGTTTTTTCCAGGGCCCGTGATTCGGGCCTTGTCTGTTTTGGTTCGTTCCAAGGAGCTCCGCCGTCTCTGTGACGAAGACGGCAAAGAGCTGTCCTGGCCTATGTCCATTACCTCGTCTGAGGTGCTGGACGAACGTGCCAGAGGCACGTGTTCCTTCTTTTTAGACCTTGCCTCGTGGGCGGAGGTCTTGTAGCCCGCCGACCCTGAGGGACGCGTAGCCTGGTTTGGGGGTGGTGGAGGAGCGGGAGATGCTTCCACCGGGGCAGGGGATGGCACTACCTCAGCCTCGTTTGAGGTCTGGGTAGGTGCCGAAGGCCGTTGTGGTGCCCCGCCCTGTCGCACCACATCGGCGAGATTTGGTTTTGCTGTGAACTGAAATGTGTTCTTGGTTTTGTTGTACTAGGTACGTGCCTGTTTGTATGTGATGTTCTTTGTTGTTTGTAGTGTTATGATCTGCTTTTCTTCTTTCTATTTTTGGCAGGATCGAGAGTATGCGGGGTGATCCCCCTCACAGTTTGCACAGCGTGGGCCTGCGGTGCAGTTATCAGAGTTGTGGTCGTTCGCAGCACATTTCGCACAAGTTCTGCGGCCACGGCAACTTTGCGAACCATGGCCGTATTTCTGGCCATGGCAACTATGTTCAGTGGCAGCTGTACAGTGGCAACTGTAAAGAATGGGTTTACAGAATCAACTATGTTCGTCCTTTTGGCTCATGCAGCACATCGGAATACTATTGGAATTGTATAAAACATGTTTTAAGCATATAGCACAATACTTCGAACGAACAAATCGTGGAAGTTCATTGGGGCGAAATGAGCGATGCTAGCTGGATAGATAATGTATTGCGTTTTCTGAGGACTAAATCGTTTTAACTAGTTGAATGTTCACTACGTGAATATGTTGACGCCCATCATACTTTCAGAAGGCATGAGCAAACTACGTGATATACATGTCTCATTCAATTTATGCTAAAGCGGCAGAAGGTACAAGAAGTGAGCGAACGACGCTGACTGGATCATTCTACCAGTGTTATAGCTTCATATATATTTTTCCACAGGTTCGAGTTGTCTGCAGATTGTTATGATCAACGTAACACGAAAATATATGATTACGAACATTGAGATTACGGAAGGCTCGAAAGAAAAAATGATGGTGCAAAAAGCTTAATAAACGAGCAGACGACATGAACGCGAATAATGGGTGATAAAATCGAAGCAATCACACAAATGTTGTGGCTGACACCAGGAACATATATTATTCCTAATCTCAAATATAATCGCAAAATAGCTCGATTAAGGAAGCTGAACAGTCGACTTCAGTTACCAAGTTACACTGCTAAAATCCGCAGCCATTGTCAGGCCCAGAAAGAAGCCCTGAAAGAGGCCAAGCATGTGTATATGAATGTCACATTAACAAATTTTACAAAACGGCTCCTCATAAATTCTGGCGGTATCTGAACTCGAAGACTAAAAAAAGTAAACTTCATCCGAATGTAGCACCAAACACAGCCACATCCTATAACAATCATTTTAAATCTGTGTTTACGCTTGATGACGGAACCATCCATGCGCTATAACCCCAAAGTAATAACGACAATACACTCGACGAAATAAAATTTACTGAAGAAGGAATATTTGCCTTGCTACTCAGTATTGACACAAAGAAATCGGCTGGTCCAGACAATATACCAAATGCTTTTCTAAAACGTTATGTTGAATGAATTTCAAGATATTTGCTGGTTATACGCCATGCGCAGCGCCTATAGGGGCGCCACTGAAAGCCGCGTAGCGGCGGCCGTCGAAACCCGAGGCGGGCCTCATGCGGCAAGCGCGGCCGTGGTGCACGCATGCGATCTGCCTTTTGTGCGCGTCTCACGGGCACTCCCGCGGTGACAGTGTGCGCAAGGGGATCGCACTTTATAATAGTGGACATGTGTTCGATATCACGGCCGTCTGGAACTACGTCGCCTCCATACGCATCAAGTGTCTGCTGCAGACGAGCGCCAACAAGGTTGCGTACGAAGTGGAGCTCATTTTGAGTATCCCGCTTTCATTACAATGCCGCGCTAATTCACTAATTCCTTGACCTATGAACCAATGTTCTTTCTTTGCTTAATGGCACACGCTTGCTTCGTTTACATGCAATATATTGCTACAGTAAACTAGGCACCGTCGTCGAAACTGCGAGCGGTTTCGTACCGGTGCGACCGCAGGAAAAGCCTGCGAGTTCGCAAACCAGAATTCTGAGCATCAGAAAAATAGCGCATATTGGGCTCCTGTAATAAGAGTTCAGATTTTTCATGCTTGCACTTTACCATTGCCTGTACGGCATGGATTTCACGTATTCCATCGTAAAAAAGGCAGAGCGGGTAGATAATTTCATGGGGGAGTGAGATATCAGCAGAGGCAATATGTGAAAAGCTGCATCATGTCAGGTTAGCCAAGAGCATGTTAGATCTAAATTTTATGTCCTATTTTATTATTGTAGTATCATCTTCATTTCATTTGTGACACCCTCGTACTCAACTTCAGAATTACAGGGCGCTTTATAACAAGCTCTAGAGCCTTTAGTCTGAATAGGAAGTGCACCGACATGTTATGTTTTCGTAAACTTGTCAGGCAACAGGAACACTGGCTCTTCAAAGTAACTGCATGGCAAGTTTCAAAACGCATATTGGCAAATATCTGTTCAATAACCCGCTGCAGTGGTTCAGGCTACTAAGGAGGATCGAATTATCGTGATCGAAGTCGACCTCGCCGCCCGCGTTTAGGTGGAGGCGAAACGCAAAATGCAACCGTGTGCTGTGCGATGTCAATGCACGCTAAAGATCATCTGACTAAGAGTTTCACAAATCTAATGCGTATTGTATCTTCCCGGCTAGCGGACGCGATCACGTTTAAACAAGAAGTGTTCACGGAAGGTGCAATGACAAACAGAAAACACTGACAAAAATACTTATCACTTAGCCCTGCCACAAGTCAAATTTAATGCCTTTTTGTATCTAATGACGCTCGTTCAAAATGATATTTGTTTGCTGCTAATGAGAAAATATAATGACATGCGATGAAAACGACAATAGTTATCAAATGAGTTCGAGGTGCTCATCCGAATGCGATCAACGAGGAAATGTGTACGTCGACACCAGAGACTCTGTGAGAAGATACACCCAAATTAAACTGCAAAAGTGCCACCTGCATTAAATATTACTGTGCTCCTATAATTTTGCTGCTAGTCATCTATACGAAATATGCCAAATAGCGCCGTAAAAAGAAAATGAAAACTGGCACCCATCGCTGCCAGCCAACCCGTCGCTACCGCACTCAGCGCGGGCGGAACAGGTCGCTCGCTTCCGCGGTCCGTCGGCGCCGATTCGCCGACACAGCGGATTTCTTTCTCCACCTTAAGAAAACCATGCTCTGTTCATCCTAAATAATACGCGCTTAATTTGAGGAAGGAATCTAAAAAAAATATGTTTACCGAGGAACGCTGTTATGTAACGAGAGTTTGGAAGAAGTGATCACAGCAATAGAAGCAAATTTGAGCTTTTAGCAGCTGCCGCCGGTGTGACGCAGCTCATCCGATTTCGTTTTCTTCGCGATTTCGCTGCTAAGGTGTCGTCGAAGTTGCACCTTCCGTTTACTGTGAGACAATTGAACTGATAATAAAGCAGTTTTATGAATAGAAAATTTACAATTTCCAAAGCACTTCCAGCTATGGCTTTTATGCGAAACCATTTAGGCCTATAGCGAGGGCCTAGCACACGGCCAGAGCGCCGTCGTCGGCCGCCTTCGCGGCAACGTCGTTACGGTAAGCTCGCGGCATCCGATGTAGCAAGCGTTACGAATTTGCGGTATTCTTTCTTGATGAGGCTAAGCTCGAGCATTTTTCGACGGGCCTTAATACGCCGAGCGAACGATTCGGTGATAACGTACGGGAGTCAACAGGGTTGCAGTATGCTGCGCCGTAGGGCGATGCTCGAAGGTTCTATATAATCGCCGTCGGACAGTACACTAGATGCTGTCTATTTTACGTGTTGCTCTTGACACTTGCTTTAGTGCGGAAAGTGTACGTTGTTGAAACTCGTACGCTTTTCGCAATGGAGTGCAGACGTGCGCACCTTCCATATCCTTTCGTAAACTAACTTCGTAATTGATAGTTGTAATCAAAAAGTTGCTTGCAAGGTATGCAAGACATGAATGTCAATTTAAAGGCTGCTTTCGTTTACAGCGCCTTCATCTTCGCAACATATTGAAGGCACTCCAATATTTGCATATCAATCACAGTTACCATAATTTGGAAACGGCATTAGCTTTGGTCATGTAGCAGTGCGTCGAAAAAATGACATTAACCTGAACAAATGTCATTCGGTGCGATTGCTTGCTTTCTACGTCGAACAGCCGCGATTCACGGCCCCCGTACGTTCTCGTGAAGCACCACTGAAATTTATGCAAACGTGTTCCTGTAAGGTTTTATGAGTGTTCGAAAAACAAACTAGGCAGTAATTCTTCCTGGACATTGCTAAAGGTTGACAGCGGCGTGATATCTCTTAAACCGCTACCAACGACGAAAACAAGACGTGCGCGCATAGACGCTGACGCGAACAGCGCCCGACCGAGCCCGCCTATGCTTTGCCGCTTTCGCGACAAGCGGCGCTGTCGGCGTTTTGCGCATCGCGTATATACAATAAATGATTAGAAACTGCAGAACTACCAGAAATGTGGAAAATAGCAAAAGTTATCCCGATACATAAATCGGGAGACCCAGCCAATGTTGCTAACTATCGCCCTATTTCTCTTACGTGCACGGCCTGTAAACTCCTACAACATTTCATTTTGATGCATATTATAATGTTTGTTGAAGACCCCAATTTAATTATGCCTAATCAGCATGGCTTCCGAACAGATATGGTATTTCTTGATTTGTCAAAAGCCTTCGACCGGGTATCTCATTCCAAACTGCTGTATAAATTGGTTCACTATCTTGGTAATAGAACAATAATCATTGGGTTGAAAGCATATTTAAATGGCCGACGTAAATTTGTATACTTCGAAAACAGCTAGTCGTATTTGGCAGAAGTGTTATCTGGTGTGCCACGGGGAACTGTGCTTGCCCCAATTCTTTTCCTCCTCTATATCGATAACCTAACCAACAATATCGACGCAACAGTACGCATGTTCGCAGGTGATTGCGTTATCTACAAAGAAATTAATAGCCCTGCCGACCAAATAGTTCTGAACCACTCACTGCAGTACATGTCAAAATGGTGTAATAATTTGCAGATGGCCCTCAACCTGGAAAAAACTGTCTGCATGACGGTCACTAGAAAGAAACATTCATTAAATTTCACTTATGAAATCGAATATAACACACTCACTAAGGTGGAACACTTCAAGTATCTTGGCGTGATTATTGACTCCGATGTACGATGGAACCATAACGTGACACACATTACCTCAATAGCGCATTCTACTCTTTACACGATAAGACATTCCTTTCGACTTGCTTCACCGGAAAAAAAAAATGACATATACTTCACTCGTCCGTCCTGTAATAAAATACGGTATTATTATCTGAATGCCCTACACCAAACAACAGATTAATAGATTGGAGAGCGTCCAGCGAAAAGCTGCCCGATTCATCTTCAATACACTCGTAACGACTCACCCACCCTGCTTCTGCAAAAGCCGGCCATCATACGATACGCAGACGAGCTAGATTGTTGAGGCTCAAGTTTCTTTTCCTCCTTTTAAACAATAATTCTAAACCTGATAAGAGCAGATATCTAGTTGAGACTAGTACTCGTGTCACAAGAACTAAACATGCAAAGCATCTATCCGAATACAGATACCATAGTGATACATTCAAATTTTAATTTTTTTTTTTCAAATGTGATTCATGAGTAGAATACGTTGCCCCCTGAAATTATAAACCAAGCGTGCCTTGAAACTTTTCTGTCACAGCTGAAAAGCTATTTTGAATATATGTAAACACATTGTCATCAGGTGCGATTTATTACTTTCATTTGTATAAGTGTGAAAAGGTTGCTCGTCTGCTGTGTGTCTTTTTTATGTTTCCGTACTCTTTCATATGCATCTAAACCCGATCCTGTTACGGCCTCAAAATAAGGCCAGCAGTATGTAATAAATAAATCAAATAAATAAAAATAAATGCCATGCGCAGCGGAGTGTGAAATGTGAGGGATGTCCACACCACTTTAAAAACATAAGCAGGTGGCGCCCTTTGATATTACGCTGTAGCGAGCATATGAGATGAAAGAAACCCTCTCATGAGAGAAATGCGTAACTCAAGACAAACACTCCATTATCTAATATTTGTCCTTCATCAAATGATGTCGTAAGGTGAAGCATGACCAGTTTATATAGCTGAGATATGAACCCAGCACTTGACAAGCAATGAAAAAGAGCTGGTTTACTGCATTCCCCAAAGCAGACTGACATGAGCAATGACTTCTCAGGAGGCTTCCCATCCTTGGAACAAATGTAAGTCTAGCATGTTGAAGCCTCAGTTCTTGCCGCCTTACGTGCCTCCTCTTTAAAACTGCGTGTATACACGTGTATTGATATACCTACTTCTCCCAGATAACGAAGCTTGAGCAGATGTTATATGCCTGGCACGTCTCCGCAGCAAATGCTGTCTTTATTGTGGGCGGACGAACCAGAATACATTTTGCATTAGGCCTGAGCCCCCCTAACAAGAAGGCTTTAAGGTTTTATTAAAGTTGCAGAATCAACGTGGTCCATTTCACTTGCTTTAGGAAACTCAAGCAGGCCGAAAGAAAGGGATGCTAATAAACAGCAGTTAAAAACCTAATTGACATTTACGAATACATTTCAAGTGAAAAAAGTGATGCACGCGCTTTCACAAATACGGAGATTCGGAGGCTTTAATATTCTTCTTTTGTACATGTCCTAAGATTTTCATCTCCTGACTTGAGACCTCCTTTGGCGTACAGGTCATTCCGCCTCACGGTATACGTGTCACTAGTATATTATGAAATAGTCGCTGTGTTCGCCACTATGGTTATAAAGAAACTAGAGCGGGTTTTAGAGACTGGGTTCAGTTATGTTCACTTTTGGTCAGATAAAGTTTGCATTTCGCTAACATTTTATCATTTTTTATCATTATCATTTATTTATTACTTTAGCCCTTCAGGACGATCAATAACACAATATTTTAAAGCAAGCACCTGTAGACAATGTGTCACTGATCCCATTGCATAGGCCATTCTGGTGGCCAGCTGCTCCAAAAAGGAGCATTCCAAGAAACATGGCAGAGTGCGTATGTAGGGGTAAACTCTGCACTAAAAACTGAAAAATATAGGAATAAATGTGCTCTATTTTGTCTCCTTCCACTGCTCATGTCTTTTTCACATTTGTCGCCTTGATTGTTAGTAAATTTCTTAGTGGTTGTTTTTGTCTAGAAATCGAAATTAACATTTCCGAAGCGACAATCTATCTCACCAGAAATAAGGCGAAATCCCTTCAGGATTGCTCAAAAAAGCCAAAAAGAAATTAGCGCTTTTTGGTGTGATCAGTTACGAAAAGAAATAAGATGTCGGTGCAATGAAATGCCAGTGCGCATCAAAGGTCTCGCCACTAGAAACGATAATACCGCGAATAAGAAGGCATAATGAGCAAAAATATAATAGCATAACGAATACTAAACCGAGTCTGTTGGAAGAATAGCGTGGGGGAACAATCTGTTCTGGGAATACCTACTCGTGGTCGTAAACACACAGTTGCGCTATGCCCCTGAGGCAGACCAGATGCTAAGAATAATTTATAAATAATGGTGGTTTATTTCTTTAAGGCTTGGCGTACTTTTTCTTTCGGGCCGCTTCTCTATAATGTACGCTTTGAGCAATACTGCAAGCAAATAACTTTAGGTATTCACTATAGTCTTAAACCTCAACCTAAAATATCACGGTTGCGAAGACAAAATGAATAATTTCTTAACATACTTTTCCCATACGCATATCCGGCGCGGAAAAGCTGCACACCATATAAGCCTAGCATTGAAAGACCAAATTCCTTAAGCACTGTAGGCTCTAATGAATCATTTAAACGAATCTTCGGTGATATGTTTAGCCTTTCTTTCGTTCGATAATTTTAGACGACATTTTAACTCAGAAGATAATGATACGCTCATCACAAACTTATTATCTTTTCCTTCCACTAGCAATGCTTACTCCGGTGCTAGTGTTTTGCCTCCGCAGTGATTGTTAGGGCCACGGTGCCCCCCTTCATTTCCGATACATTTTATAATCTTCAGCCTCTGTTTTCCTCATTTTGTAATAATAATGTTTCCAAATGATAGCAGGCAGTTATAGCAATGTAGACATTAGAAGCTTACCTTTATATTCCGCCTAATTGGATGCACTGAATGCCCACGGTGTCCTCCAAATCATAACTTAACTGGCAGTGTGAGGATTTCTTTGTAGTCACTCAGTTTTTTTTTAGTTTACTCCCAGCTAAGCAAACTCGTCTCATTTCGGTTCTGTATCGCGTAAAACCATATTTGCTGCACTTGACTATTTTGTACAATATTAAAACTCTTAAAGTTTTAACCATGGGCAAGCACCGTTTACAGACATTTTCAAGTATTAAACAACAAGAAAACGAATGTGCAGAGCACTACATTAAGAAGTATTGCAACTGGTCTGAAATACACAAATTTTGTCACAGACTTACCTATGACAGGTGCACCTTAAAATGCATGACACTTCCCTTAACTGTATATATTTTAAAATGATGAGAGAGAATACACTTTCAAAGCAAAGTTTATAATCATAAACAAATCTTATTATATCTTTTTTCAAGCCAATCAGCTAAAAAAGAGGATGATCTGATGTTCAGACGTGCTCAGCAAAAACGCATGCTTTATATGTCTATGCGAATATCTGAAAATTTCGATCACTGAATGGGGTATTGTATTAACAAGTTATAAAATTAATGAGAAAATGTTATTATTAAAACAATGATCGGATATATTTGTAGTATGTGAAGTGTTTTTGAACCAATGCCCAGGATTCATTAAAATCTAGCTGTTGTTTCATTCACGTTAAAAAAAGACCGATGCCACTCAGCGTCACCTATTGCCCTGCAGCCACCAGTATGCACAGGGTGAAGGAAGACTTCAGCGCCTATAGGTTGCTCCTTCGTGTGGGGGGCACGCACAATGCTCGTGAATGGCCTGCAAGACTTTGTGATATTGCGTGCCTCAGCCATGTTCAACAAGGTCAGCCTATTGTTACTCATGATTTCGGGAGTGATAGCTCATCCACAGCGTTTTCCTGTTGCGTGCCTCAAGAGTGGCTTTAGTTTATTCGCGTTGGTCCTCAACAGCAAGAGGTACCCGGTAGGAAAAAATTGCCGAAAATGTTCTGCAGATACGACAGACTTCCTCTGCAGTTTTTGACAGGAAACCTGTTTTGAGAACAGAATGTTCTGTAGTGACATCAGAATTTTTTTGTATATACAACAGAAAAGTTCTACGCAACTACAGACGGCAGAAATATACTACAGGAAAGCTCCAGAACTTCAGAAAAGTGCTACAGAACTACACAATACGACTACAAAATATTGAGTAGTATTTTTGACACCGTTGTGTACTTGTTTTTTTTTTTTTTTCAGCTTGGCAGTAGTCCTTTTACGTGAAACTGAACAGTCATAGTTTTAATCTAGTAATTTTGTTTTGAGTCCATTGTGTGGATTTTTGAGTTGCGACTTTCAACACCTATACATTTAACTCTTTGTTATAAAACCATAGCATAGCACTCACAGGGTGCGTGGCCGGCTTTTTGCCCTACATTGCATAGATGACGTTAGCTAGAAATCTTGGGCACAGACATGGAACAAAATACGCGCTCTATGACCGACTATGTATTGCGGTATAACCCAGGGAATGTAAAGAAAATAGGCACATGCGCAAAGACAGTGCGGGCGCACACACCACGAAACCGCGATACGAATAAAAACAATTATTTAAAGCACGTTCAGCGTCATGACGTCATTCTTTGCACATTTGTGACGCGGCAAATATTTCTCCTAATACATCTGCCATAGTAAAATCGCTCTTGCGTGATGAAAATGCTTGCACTCTTTTGCGAATGGATCTATTTTCGCGTGTTTTTATCATGTGTTATATTTTAGTGAACAGTGGGTAACAGCGCTTGCATTTTGTGGTATGTGTCAGTTCAATTCCTTCGTCCCAATGTTTACACTAACATCTCCTATACCGTTGCACTGCCTTTATTGATTCAATGTCAATAATGTGTGCGCGAATATTTTATTCAATAATTTTGTAGGCAATACATTTTACTGCACTTGAGGGCGACGAAAAAAAAATTTGTCCCCTTACGAGATATTCTCCCCACTGGGCGCAATAGCAGCGTGTTCGAAATACAGACAATATGCATGCAACTTAATACCACTATCTTCACCGTATATAAATTCGCGTGATTAAAAATAGAAAACAAGACAAAAAAACAAGTTTCAATGATCACCACCACACAAAATCTGCATTCAAGCACGTGCCAATATTAAAACATAAGAATCGTAACAACTGCTATCTTGAAATTTTGTAAGAATATAAAGGTACAGCACAATACATTGCTTTTCCATATCGGCTTTAGTCATGTATTTGGTTTCCAATTTGAAGTAAAAAGAGGTTTTATTCGGCGCTTGAAAGTGGACAGGCGTCCACATATTCTTGCGATTTTAAGGATTCCTGGATAATTGTTACGTAGTTTCATGATTTGATGATGAATTGTCTGTTTAGCGTAATTACCATGAGGTACAATTAGTAAAACAATGAAAGGCCTCCGTAAATTTCGACCAGTGCGCCTATTTTGATAATGGCCATAAAATGTACTGTTATTGCCCGACACTTGAGAAAATACATACGTAGATGGATTCTGTTTGTATATAACGTGGAAAGGTAGAATATTATGTGTTGCCATGAATGTAGCGAGTCTGAATTTTCTTTATATAATGCTCTAATAGGCCTTCTCTGCAGTGCCGATAGTCTATCATTATCAGTCTTAATTCTGAATCCCTGTACTAAGGGGCAGTAATTAAAGTGAGAGTGTATAAGGGAAAAATAGACCGGTTTTTTGAGCCTCAGGGAATAAGATTTCGAAAACAGCTTAACATTCCAATACGTCTCGATACTTTCATTCTTACATTTCCCACATGGTGGAACCATGTTTGGTTTGACTGGAAAGTAACACCTAAGAATGTTTGACAATCTACACGGTCCAGCAGTGCATACTTATAATTCATGGTCATGTTGTTAAGAATGGCTTTGTGGTTTGCAGGAAATATTATATATACTTGTTTTGCTTTTGTTTATTTGAAGCTTTTTTTGTATGTACCCATTAACCAAGCTCATTTAGCCATCCGTTTGACCCGGTCTCAAGCGCCTCAAGGCTCTCTCCAGATAAAAAGAAACACCTGCGTCTTCAGCGTACATCCAACATTGTACCCGCTATCGAAATGTCAATGATGTCATTTATATAAAGTATCAATAACTACGTGCCGAATATAGAACACTCAGAAGTATGAACAAATACGAATACCAAGAAATATTTGTATGTGATGAGAATATTTCGCACAAATTTTCAATGCATGTTAGGGGCATCTCGGTCTCCACTATGTTTTTATTCTTTTTTGACGGTTGCAGAAAATGTGCAGCGGCGGCGAAAACAAACAGAGCACGCTGCTGACTGTGATATTTTTGATGCGCAGCCTAACTGATACTGACAGCGCGGTACCCGCAGAGAGTTGGGGAATGCTAGTGTGCTGTCTGGTGGACAAGTAATATTTTTCTATCTACTACAAGGAACGAATGATTGCAGATGAGACGGAAACATGAATTCAGTTAGCACTTGCTTTCTGACCATTTGTTTATTTGATTCGAATTTGAAAAGTCATATTCACACAAACCTACGCAGGAACACCACTAGTTACTTTTTGCGCAGTGGTTAGCGTGTACATTATGGTTCATGCCCTTTGTGTAGTGTATCTTCTCCGTGCACATAGAGCAGGCTTGATCACTTCTCTATTGTTGGGCTGTCAAGAGCACCTCAGAGCAGCCGAACACGGGGTGCGAAGTGCCCAGTGCTGAAAGAAGTAGTGTAAGAATCTTTTTGCTGCTTCATGTGGGGTGGAGGAAACGGTCGATCAGTCTGTCGAGCTCTGCGCTGCTTGATCCCTCGTGTGCATAGCGACCGCTTCCAAACGGGGAGGCACCAGCTGCGAGAGACGGCATAGAGAGTTACTCCTCTTCGCTTTCCTTTGCTTGTTTTATTGAGGGCTGCGGGGCTCGCATAAGACTGTGCGCCCTCATACGTTCCGTGAGGCTGTGTGGGAGCCGCTTTCTGTTAGCCAATGGCGGCAGATAACGTTTGCTTCGCAAATGATGTGTGCTGAGAGAGTTAGCCCCTATGTCAAATGGCCGTCGTTTTCTTCGATCCGTGTGCCCCATATCTGGACCCTGAAGCATATTTTCCTCCGAGTGTTTGCTCCTTCTGCGGAACGTCTCTGTGGCCCTCTGTGTATACTGGTATATTTATTTTCATGTATGTCGATAGCTTTTATGTGATCGGCCTTTTTCATACCTTGATGTGGAAGAAAAGCTCGTGGTATACAAAAATACTAAATTTGTTCACGGTGCCGTATATGCCATAAAAAGGTGCTCGAGAGGGTATGTGGCGTAGTGGAGGGGCGCAGTGGGGAGGTAAAAAACAAAACAAAAGTGCAGGTTGATCGAGAAACGTATGATTCAGGCATATGGTGTCCATATTCAACATGGACGGCATGCGAATGTTTTGCCCTAAGCGAATGGTGTTTGTTTTCTTCGGCGCCTATCCACTATGCAAAAACGCTGTTTTCATACACAGCGCTTTCGACGGACATGTGCCGGAAGAAACAGATAGCGGCGAATAGATTAATAACACTAGCTGCTCATGGAACTCTGAACACAACTAACAGGCGGCCCTATTTTCTTTTCCAAAAACTGCAAAAAACACTATTGCCATTGCAGTGGGGCGCCTTGACTGCCGGGGTAACTGACAATTTTTCTACTTTTCTGGAGATCTCTAGGCGCCCTTGTGAATTATGTCCTTCTGCATTCTACCCTGCAATTTTCAGACTGCCAATGACCCATACGAAGCATGAAACTGCAGAAAAGCATGAAATCGAGGGAGCATCTTCAGAATAAAATCGCTTAAAACTTTACACGTGGACTAACGTCCAGAGCTCAATGATTTTCTTAGTTTAAGGCCAGTTGGAACGCAACGTTTAAGATTAATATGCAACACCTAACTACCTTTTATTAAAGTTTGTATTCGACCAACTATTTATCGAGGAGCCTATCAAAGATGCGCGTACCGGCACCTCTTCATGACATCACGTTAGTCTATGCTAGGCCATGACGTAATCGGCGGCGAAAAATTCTATTGCGACACCACTCTTTCCGCCGCCCTCTCCCAATGCATCACTTTGTTGCAACGATATGCCATGACGTCATCGGTCGCAGTCTTCATGGCAACAGCATTTATATGACGCCACTACGAGCGGACCCCTTTTTCGGACATGCTTTTTTTCATTCTCTCCTGATTACCGCTTGTTTATTAAATAATTTATTTTTTTTTATTGTATTCCAGCCCTTTATTCGCATTGACTGTGCTTATTTTGCCATAGCTTTGTAGACTTCCGCTCATCTGACGTCACTACCGGTTTTACAAGTCCCCGCGCTGTATCCGCGTCCATGCCTATCTGGACGTTTAATTCACTATTAGCCTTTGATGAAATAAATCAAATAACAAGGTTAAATAAAAGGTTAAATTAAATAAAAAGCTTAAGAAGTTCGCAGGGGTCAAGTGGATGCAGCTAGCACCGAACCGGGTTAAGTGGAGAAATATGGGAGAGGCCTTCGCCCTGCAGTGGGTATAGTCAGGCTGATGATGATGATGATGATGGAATAAATATTCACTCCCGATCGACCAAATTTGGCTTTTCTCGAAGTGATTTAACCCTATCCCTCATGCAATCACTCTTTTCCTTCTAACACCGAACTTAACGACAAATATATGCCAACAATTTTGCGTCCACTACTATATTACGAGAAATCGCAATGAATAGCCAATATTTCAAACTGTTCATACAGCTTTTTCTGTCCCCCTCGCAGCATCTTTTTGTTATAGAATAAAATTTCAATGCTTTTGCAATAAAAAATTAGCTCCTGCTCACCTATCATGACTTCCGTCAAGATCAATCAGATAAACTAAAGCCCGCCCTTCGCATTTACACAATTCTCTCATCTTTACCATAACGCACACAAGCTTTCGTTTTGTGTGTCAACTTAGGTCTATGTTTTCTGAACTGAACAGAGAGCTCCATAACGTGTGCACTTGGCCACTCATCCAGCCCTTCCCATGCCCTGTCGGGTGTTCCGCAAGGAACCATACTTCAACTCCTTCGCTTTATTGATATTTATGATACGCTGCCGATCAGCGTCACACCGAGGATCCGGATTTTAAAAATGATTGCGTTGAGTACTGCTCCATAACTAACGTGTCTGGTAGTTCTTTCTAGAACAACCACCTAAAGGAACAGGTGTACCTGTTGCTCACAAAATAAATGGTTATAAAACATAATCGCTTTCTTTATGCGGCTAATATACAAAAGCCGTCTTCCCAAAGATTTGGCAACCACAACCAAAATATAGTTTTTACACACAGCCCTGCACTTCAACGGCTATGTCGTCCACATCGGTATGTTTAGAGACCATCACTAAAAAAATTCGGCATTGAAAATCATCTGAAGTCATTACCGCCGTTTTGTATATTCATTCCTAATCCAGTAACCTATATGGCGGTCCCATTAAAAAAGCTCCTAACGAAACATATGCAAACAAAAAGCATGGCGCCATATACTGTAAAGATTCGGGAGCATGTTGCATAACTGAGCGCAGATAGTTCTATAACATGGAGGACCCAAGCTCATGTTGGGCGGAGGAGCAGCAGTGCTGCGTTTCCCCTGTGTCGGCGGGACGCGAAAACTTACGAAACACGCCAGGACAGCGGAGACGTGTTTTACGTGTCAAACACAAATCACTTGTAAAATTCATTCACGTTTCGCATTTGCACACTCACGTCTGTAGCTTCACAGAAGACTAAAAGACGTTTATATCTGTTTGACTATCTCGCATTCACATCGGTAATAGCGAGCCAGCGGCAGCCCGTCAATTGTCAGAGCTTCCGAGCCGAGTGACATGAAAATAAAAAAAAAATAAAAATCTGGATCAGATCAGAACTCAAAGTCTGATTTTATTTTGCATAAATATTTCTTAAACATCGTATACCTAGTAGTATTACTATTAGTAGGCATTCATCTGAAAACGTTACCAATGCTGCGGAACGACGGATTCGCTCACTGGTGGTTGCATACAAGCTCTGATATTTTACTCACGTGAGAAGGCAGTACCTTTTTATTTATTTATTCATATACCCTCAGGGCGCGAAGCCATTAAAGAGAGGAGTGGGAAAGATACATTGGTACAGGGTAGAGTGCAGCATAAAAAACATAGGAGAACCAATAACACGGCGAAAAGTGATCAAAAAAAAGAGGATGGGCGCAAAAAAAAAAGCGGAAAAGCAGTTGAGACAAAAAAAAAAAAACATTTCCAACAGTCAACAATGTCACCGAAAACGAACAAAAACAATTGACTACCATCTATAAATATAGATTACATACGGCAGTCTTAAAAGACTTGTCGACATATTGGTATAATATATAAAAACGTACCTCAAATAACGACAGGATTCGGAATGCAGCTGTTTTTTTTTCTTCTCTATCAACATAATAGGCCAAAAAAGAGAAACACCTTTGGGAGAAGTGGCAGTCTTGTAGCCCTAATGGCCCTACAATGAATGTAACTACAATTAACCTATGTGCATTATGTTTTACACATTGTTTCTCTGGGCAAGAAAGCATTTAGAGTCGAGTTTTCCACGAGCATGTGAAAGCGCCGCTAGTTATTCCTGGATCTTCTCAGCTGACCATAAACTATTGGTCATCAGCTGTTTTCTGAAAGCGCCGCTTTTTACGAGACCTTCGAAATAAATAAGCAAGTGTTGAATCCTTGTGCCCATAGTTCAAGTCAGCATTTAATAAACTGCATTTATTGTTCTATGGCAGCAGGATCATCAGTTTTACGTTTCATTGGCTTTGTTGATTGCTTAACCTGTCATTGTTGTATTATCTGTGCTAGTCTTATCAAAGTAGCCATTTAAGAAAAATAGCATAAGAAACGAACTTTTATTGCTTCAGAAAGTGCAGTTAACGACAGCGCATCGCGATATTAAAGAGAAACGGCAAATTTGGTGGGAGAACAACCTTGAAGCAATGCGACCAGGCCAACTTTGCTCCACAATTCTCACATTTTTGCCGCACAGGTTGCTCGCTCTCTTCCGAAGCGCTGCTTATCCGAGCTTGGGATATTTGGGATAAGAATTCTATGAGCAGCTTGCTACTTCCATCGTGGTAAAATCATAAATAAAATGAACAGCGATCTACTGCGTTTTTCTCATCAGTGACTGGGCTTATGTGATATTATATTAAAGAGTCCGAGGCCTATCGCTATCTATAACATTTAATTCAAACCAACATGTGTTTTTCTGTTGCTTTTGAGTTTCGCATCGCTGCTTTATTCTTTTGCTATTACAAGCTAATATTTTCCTAAGTCGCAAACAATGCTATTTTTAGGCTTTGGCGGTTCGCGAATTTGGCACTTCTGAATTTATTCGGTCCTCCGCAGTGCGGAAAAAACAATATGTTGACATGCACTGTAATAGTCCCTGTTGTTAACGCAATATCGCACCCCAGCAGTAAAAGAGGTTTTATTTGGTGTTTTTTTTTTTTAGTGTATTTCCTGCTGATTTTCATTTTGCTTTTTCTCAAACAGACATTCAGTAAAGCTGGTCTTGTCTTGTTTCGTATCGAGATTCGCATGACTGCAATTTGTCAAAACATTGTCAACGCCCTCTACACTAGTACAAAAATTTCGCTTTCGTCTTCATGCTTAGTGCTAAAATATTGATCTTTAATGCATCTTTATCTACCGTCAAATACTATCATGTAACGCATGTACGGTATTTCTCACGCAATGAGAAAAGAAATGGCAAAGTAGTTTCTTTTTAATCTTCTCAGTTTGGCACAAAGAAGCGGCGTTGCGTGTGCCCCGCAACTTTGAAAACAGTGAAATATTGAATCAACTTCCTATTAATTTAGCCAATTAAGAAAAAGGACGAAAGGAGAAGAATTGAATATCCTTTGTGCACCTTTTTGAAGATTGTAGACAACCTTGGGAAAGCATGACTGGCTATAGATCTGTCTCTCTTTCGACAAAAAATAGCCAATTTTTTTCACATCCCCGTAAAGAGAATAATTCTACCGATAAAGTTGATTTTGATCATGATACAAGCCATTTCTTCCTTCTCTAAGCGTGCTCATTCGCTTTTCCTATATTCTGCCTAAAAGTGTAGGAGATAATCCGGTTCGAAATAGGAACTTATCTTAAACCTATGGCCATTCTTGAATACGAAAATGTCAATATAAAGGCAGTGGGTTCCATTAACAATACAATAAATATCCACCAACGTAACGTTTAAGGTGCGTTCAATTCTAATAGCCAACGGCATTGCTGTCAAGCTCCGGTGACAAGCGGTGCAGAATATTGAAATAAGATTTTCCAGGCGATGGCGTTTCCATTGTGGACGGCACCACCGGAAACGTGAAAAGCGGAAAGGAGCTGGAAGGCACGCTTTAGTGAAAGCTGATTCCGTGGATCTAACGCGTTTTTTTTTTTTTCTGTTGAAAGAAGAAAAAAAAAAGACCTCTGTGTTAGAAGCTTATAACACGAATTCATATTCAGTGCCTTTTCCATTTGTGGATGAATCTTGGGGTGGAGGGATGAAACGAAAAGGGAATACAATTTGCTGACAGTTGCCAGAGAAACGTATCTGCAAAATCCTAATGTGTTCTATACCTTCTTAGCTACTGAGGGTCTACTTTACACTTTACACTTTAAAATTGGCTGCTACTTAGCTCCATTCGACTTCAACATTCGCTCCCCGTCTTTTTCTTCGAAACTGCCTAAGGAATGAGCAGTTTCAAGTTTAAAGGAAAGTGACACGTCCACGCCACACAAATATATCTCCTGTCTACACTAATAAACGAACGGTCATGATTTAGTTATGTTTACTAAGACTCCATGCAAATGCCAGCCGCTCGACTTCAAAGGAGAAATAAGTGATATGATAGAACCCCCGCAAGAAAGAAAATCCTCCTGGTGCACAGCAACAGCACTGCAAACCGCGAATCGCCGGAGCGAGTTTTAGGTTTTTTATATTGCTCTGCCGTGTAAATGAGGACCTTATTTCTTGAAAGACTCGACGGTAACTAATTTTTAAAAGAATTTTGTATTCACAGATAACTCTCTGAATGAAGCCACTTAATGGTTCTGTGTGCATCCAGTCCCTCTCAAATTTTTCAAATTCTGGGATATTTTTGTAAAAATTACAATATCGTTCGGTGGTAGGCTTGAACTGTTTAGCATTGTCCAAGCACTTCAAAACTACTGCCTGTTCAAGTATATGACTGGCGATTTCGGGTATCACTGGTGGATCAGATGCGCGTGCTCAAAATTTGCCATTAGTGGAAGGTGGATTCGTGGGCAGCACCGACTGAGAGGCTGAAAAGGGCCTGAATGCACTTTACCGTTAGCCGGTTGTCATAGGTCAGCCGGTTTAAAAGACGGAACATGTTTATAACCACGTAGTATACAACTCCGCAGTAACATCAGCCCGACTATTTCATGCCGCTGTGAAATGTTCTGGGCTCGCGATATCACAGCATCGGTAAGTTCGGTGCATCTGATAAAAAGAGCTGGAACAAGTTTTCGCGCTTGAAACAAAAATCGTTTTAAAGCAGCATGTACAAAAGCCAAGAAAATTAAACGAGGGTAGTTAGAAAGACAGTGCGCTAGCAAACGTTTCGACAAGAGCAGTTGCCTTCGTATGGAATAGTAATTCCTTTGTCCAAAATCTTGCTTGCGCACGCAGACGTCATTTCAGTCGTTCTGTTTTGCTTTCTTTTCAAGAATCCTGTCTTCCTGCACATTTCCTCCTATAAATCATCAAAAATTACTATCGCAAAACCATTTACAAAAACGAAGGCCCTGAAAGAATCATTTTATCCGCCTTTTTATATTGCAAAAGACACAGGCATTGTACTCAATTTCATGATGTTGGCACACATTTCGTCATGGCTTGTGACAGAGACCTAAAAGGCACCGCAAGTCCCTAACTATTTCCTCGTAGACATGGTAGCCTCTAATCAGCTCCCAGCATAGTCAACAAAAGGATAGCAATGCCGAAGGTGGTTGAATTTTGCAATAAAAAAGGTATTCTATCTCGCAAGAACCACAGGTTGAGTGAATACTGCCTAACGGACAGTTAATTTGTAATGCGCTGTTCTGCATAAATTGAAGTTGTTGAGCGATTAGCCGCCTTGTCATGCGTACTCTGTCAGTAGAGGTGTATAACGTCAATTGCCAAAACGCTAATTTCAACTCTTAAACGCTGGAAAAGATGTATAGATGCATGTTCCTGCTGCATATTTCTGTTAGTTGTAAATATTCTTCGGGTATTTATCTATGGCAAAAATCACGTAATCAACACCAAACTCTAGGCCCGCCTTTGCACTTGTATAGAACAAGGCATATTGACAGATTTGAACAAGTATTGCAAGCGGTAAACTCACGGTTTAGGATGTAAAGGTGAACCAGTTAACACCACAGTTAGAGGGTGAGGGGAGAGCGTAAGGTGCAAAGCATAGCGAAAACCTGCGATATGTCACCTTCCCGAAGTCATCTGTATGGCTGCTGTGGAAGTATCCACCCGTACCCATAGCAACTTGGGAGTTACGTCACGCAGGAGTGGAAACGGGACACGCACTGCCTACTTTCAATAGCTAAGAAGTCATTAGAGCAGCTCATTAAGATACCTGGCTGAATTTTCTTCACCCAAGAGCCATACATTTACTGCATGTCTTGCTACAGTAGTGACCGTAGCCAACTCTGTCGCGAGTTTTCATGCCACCGCGATAATGTTTACATGAATGAAGACTCGGAGCGCTGAAGCAACGCTTATTTGATAATGAAGATACGATTTCAGCGTGAGACTATATCTTCCAACGACGTAATCTAAAGACGAAATGACAAACTCTCAGCCGATGAGTCGCAATTATTTGCTCTGGCTTCAGAAGAATGAACATTTTATTTCCGGATTCATGGGGTCGCCGGGAGAGCAATTGAAGGCTCTGGCGAACGCAGGGCTATTGATGACAGGCACCAAGCAGCGGCCTCTGCCGGTTGCGTAGCCCTCGCTGCTCTCGGTGCTGATTTCGCAGCTACTAGCACAGTAGGACAAGAAAAAGCTTCTTTCGGGAGTCATCCCGGAGTCGTCATTTCCAGCAATCTGCACGTTGCGCTCGGCTTCCGGAAGTGCGTCGAAGGCGGCGTACGCAGCCAATATTCCAACGAAGTCCGCTAAGTTCTCCGAGTCCATTTTATCGTCCAGCTGTCGCCTTTTAATGTCGACCTGCGCTTAAGCAGAAGACGTAATTCACGATGCTGTTCAAAGGAAGCAACGTTTCTGGCCGCAGCTGGCACGATTATAAAGCTCGATGACATAATCACCTGTCATGAGTTCAATCCAGCACTCGTAAAACGACTGGCAAGTTTACTAAAACGTCATTCACAAACAAAAAGACCGGCACTCGTGCTCATTATAATGGTTCACGTGCTGTCCTAGACTCCTACAAAAAGGAAATGTACGAGACGTCACCAGTTTCGTTGAGCAATTATATCAGGAAGTCTAAGGCGCTCTTTGCTTTAGTGAAACGAATAGAATTTTGTGTTCGCATATACTCATATCAGGTGAAATTAGGCACCACTGTTTGATATTTTTATGTCCACATAACTGAACCAAAATTAGCCTTTCTCTTCGACAGAACACTTACCGCAGCTTAGATGAGGCAATCGTTGGTCTGTGACACTCGTCGCACTAACTGCAAGCTCATGTCTTTTTATCGACATCATTACCAAAGAATGCACTATACAAATCATTTCAGATCATCCTGTGGAATTTTTCCTCCCTGCAATTACCTAGTCTAGTACAGTTTTGAGCGATTAACCATGTTGTGACCCTGCAACAAGCTTAATCGCACCTGCGAATAATATTTGCCATCCTGGAACGGGATCTTTTCGATGCATCTTAATATGAAACATATATAGTTGCAAACCGAGGACCACTTAAAGGTCAACTCCGGTGGTTTTTCCATCATTCTGTGTTTTCGGTTGAATTACATTCCTCGGCACGTCCTGACTCGAACACAAAAAACCGTTTTCCGAAATTCCAATTAGAAGTATTTTTAAAAAGAAAAAACAGCAAATCGAAACCGAAACTGCTTTCACGACCAGAAACGACATCCCAGGTGACGAAGTGGTGACGTCACACTCAGTATTAGAGAAACACTCGTACGTGCGTTGGATGGTGCAAATAAAGTATGGAAATCATGAAGCATTGCATAAAATGTCTTAGGTACTTCAATATTAGCCTCACAATTTCATAATCATGCGGGAAGTGGGCAGTAACGCTGGTATACTGATTGTGACGTCAGAAACTCAGTGTTGCCGGCAGAAATAGTCTCAACTTAAGCCATGAAAACAGCATATTTTAAAGTCGTGTTGCGCGCGAACGGATTATCGTACGGCGCCCAAATTTTGTAGAATGCGTCAGGACGGAGAGGAGAATCTACAGTAAAATTTTTATTAGAATATTCGAATGTCAAAAAACCCCCGGAGTTGCCCTTTAAGGTTTGGAGTAAGCATGCGTCTTTTAGTATTCACAGCAGTCATTACATTAGAGATTCTCGGTAGCAGTGCAGAAAAACCTAGCTCATGCTTCATGAACCTTAATACACGTAGTACCAACTTTTCAATTTTTAGGCTACGGCCACATATTCCATGCTACACCTGCCTAACTGCACTTTAGACAGCTTCTTTTTCATGAGTTTTCTGAATATCTGATCAGATAGGATCCATGGATCTATGTATCTGTAATGATATCAAATCTTTTCTCCATCGTGCCTGGACGACCGCTTGATCCACGACATTTTTGCGCAAATGAGCAATGCATTGAAGTTTCATTGTAACTATTGCCAATCCAGGGGTATTTCAAGATTAATTTAGATCGCAAATTTCACCGAACCAGTGTCCTAATGCATGGAGTGAACATTTGCTTCTAGCGAAGGAGGTGCGACTTCGATTATCGCTGCCGCCAGATACCCATCGGTGCTACTATGTGTACTCTTTTTCTGTAACAGGGTGCACGGCTCATCGGGAGTAAAAGCATAAACATTTCTTCTTTGACTCTCGCTATTGAAATGAAATACTCCTTTTCTCATGGCAATGTTGCCGAAGCTGCCTTAGCACCATGCAAATTTGTAATCTTAGCATTTACGTTCAGCAATATAAAAACAGTCATTGGTAATTAAATTGCCGCCACTATTTATCTGTTCTTCAAGAATGAGCATTTAATGTTTTGTAGATCGCACCCAGGGCACTGAAACGTGTGCAGAATATAAAGAAACCTGCTCAATAGATTACAGAAAAAAGGAGTACCGTGAAGTATCGTAATATAGCTCGTTTTCAACCTCCTTGGAAAAACATGGTTTGAAATACATATGTACATTCAGGGATTTCTGGAGTCCAATTATGAAGCTACTATTCTTCAAATGGTGATCCTAATGGAATGCAACGAAGAAGAGTCCTTCAAGTACTTGTATCAACATTGTACCGCACATCGCATACTTCGTGATATAAAGCATAGAAAGCCTGAGATGTAAACAAAAAATCCTTAGAGCTGTCTCACTGATTACTGAGAAAAATGATTCAGTCACAGAATAATAAAGTGGTGGTCATGCATTGCATAGTACTCCCGGCCAGCACTGCGCGCCATAGATTAGCATGGTATGAAATCCCTTGTCTCCCTTAAAGGCACGTTGGAAAGAACTCATACCTTGACCACGAAGGGCTAAGTCATTTTCACATACGCGCTACAGCCTCACAGCCGACTGTGATAGGGGTACACGAAAAAATCTACATTGATACCAAAATTTTTAACGTGCCTGAAATTCAAAGCCTTGAATGCGAAAGAAGAAGAAAGCTCATATGCATCTTTTACAGTCCATTTATGCTAAATATTTCTTTAAATTTATGTGCACGCTGGCCAAAGGGGAAACTTGCAAATTCCTCTCTTCCTCAAAATATAATTTGTGAACAAATTACTGACAGGAAAAACGATGAAAGATCAGTCTGTGACGTCACAACAGCAATGCGGCTGTAAAAACAACGATCAATTTATCACGAAAGATGTACTTCTATGGCAAATTTTTTAAAAGGCGTATAAAAGTTCTACGTCGGTGATTTAAACAACGCGTATCCCGGCGAAAGATAACCAAATATTCAAAAACGGAACAAGCAGTTCCTAGCTCAATAATGCCAACTAAAGGCTGATAAAGAGTCCAGTTGCCTAGCCAGCAGTAGTTTTGTTCCCTGAAAATTTGAATGTTTCACAGAAAACAATGAGCTGATTTTTAGTTAGTTTTGTCCCGAATAAAGCTCAATTAAGGAGGCGCGCATAGACGTGATGAAACTACATAATTGTTCGCTTCTGTGTACCATTTAAGTGAGGTACCTTTGGCGCCCTTAAAGAAACTCCCGCAGTAAACATCCTCTCATGCCAAGGCAGGTTAGTTAAGTGAGATTCCCAAGACGCGTCGCAGAAAAAACAAATAGGCGATTCATTGACAGACTGTTCTTAATTAGGCTTTGCGAGTCCGATAGAGGAATGATATGCACCTGAACAAGGTCACCTGGGAAATAGTTTTAAGGAGTGATTAAAATCTTCTAAAATTAGGAGTTCTTGATCAACTAATCGTAGGTAGCAAAGATGCAGCAGGTGCAAGTAACAACACTGTCCATACCCGTCAGTTAATATCACTGGAAAAGGGTGCTGTATTTTGCTGTTAAAATTTATTTGGGACATCTTTATTTGAAAAGGCTGGTTAGCTGTAACGGCTGCACATTGTTTTCTAAAGACTTGTTACTTTATCTTGGACGACAAGATTTCAAACGACTGCTTAGCTTTAGCTGGGGCACCATGTGCATAATCTTTTTAGCTCCACTCCAAAAACAAGAACGTGCCACAAAAATTGCGCCGTCCGCAGTAGGCCACAGGCCAAGCTGTCTCATGGCGCATTGAACCCGTCTGCGGGGGAAAATGCACGAGTAATGTAACTGTTTCATTCTAGAAATGCCTGCGTACGGCAGCGACACACTTTTGCACACATTAAACACTAATGTTATTCAGTAAAGTCATCTTTTTCCGCATAAGCTTCCTCTACCAAAACGCTTGTTCGCAAAGTAATCGACAGTCATCAACGATTCTTGTTTGCAAAGTGAACATTTCTGATGGCCAGAAAGTGACAACAATTTGCACACGTACCTTTTCGTGGGATTTCCGGATGCATTCTGCGTTGTCGATATATCGCTGCATAGCTTCCTTGTTACCCCATCGAATGTGACGACCCTCATCGTCAATTCCCATTCCGGTGACGTCGTAGCCGTGCATCATTTCGTGGCCAACAGTCTGCGTTCAGAGTATCGGAAACCATGTATGCACAAGAGTGCTTACACAAATACAATGTGCCGACTTTACTTGAGGGAAGAAACATCGTCTGCAAGTTGGTACGCTCATTAGCGCCAAAAAGATGCTGGTATGTTCTCAACTTACTGAGCCTGCCAGTCTATTCCCTGATCTAGTGGAGAAAGGTTTCAGCAAAGTTAGAATGAGCCTCAAACTTGATTTAAGATTAGTTCATTAAAATCATTTGTTTCTACAAGCCTCTAAGTCTTCTTTAGGGGACAATTCCTCTACAACTGCAGAGTCAATGCTGGAATAATTTATGTCATCACAATGACTTCGCCCTTCATACGTGACATAGAACAATAGCAAAATTTACAGAAAAATGCGACCCAAAATTTTGCCTCTGGAATGATTTTCCCGTATTGCATTCTTCTATTACAACAGGTATTGTTTTATTTCTAAACAATAACTTGCGTCCCCTCACCAAGAGATGAAGGTCGTGGGCGACTGAAAGTAGTCTGAACTTAACGCTTGCAGCTAGTGTGAGTAATACTGAATACCATTAAACAACCCTGCCCTCTACTGGCATAACGTAAAAAAATTCAGCTGCTAAACCACGTTTCCATCCGTTCCCTACGTGTTGCATAGGGCCCACAAATAAGCTTCTGCTGCAAACAAAAACAGCTCATGATGTACCTTTGCGATCGTTTCGACGGCAGCTTAGCATCAAATCCTACGGTTTCTGTCGAGTTAGAAAGACTGACTCGTAGAATACTCAACCATGAGAGTTACTGGGGTCTCTTTGAACTTAGCAAACATCAACACTACGACTGAAGCATGAATACCAAGATTAAAAGAGAAATATGGGAGCTTAGTATGCAGAGTCAGCAAAAGTGCTGATGCTGATGATTCACTGTCAGAAATGGTGGCCAAAATATATTTTTGTTCACGTATTCTAAAGGCCCTTCACTGGCATTACATAGGGTTTGTAGTGGCAAGGCATGGGACACTCGGTGCATGTATTTTAGTAAATTGTTGGGCTACCCGACACAAATTGGGCATTGAGGGCACATGCGGTATATTGTTCATCCATATAAAACTGTATTGTTTGCCTGCTAGGCAGCTGCTTATCAAAGTTTGGCCTGTAGCTTATTCACAAGCAAGAAGACCACATTTTTCTCGATGTAGTAGCCTCCGAGATATTGCTTCTGAAATAAAAGAGTGTGATGCGAATGAGCTGTTGTGGGTGTTCGTACGAGCGCTGCCGCCCAACTGCCATCAGACACGTCGACCAGGTGGTAGTCCGCGCTCCGCCATTAAAGCCAGTCTTACGGGACTGAATCACTCCAAATGTGGTTCGACTTGTTTACCGTGTATTTCATAAATGTACATCCAACATAAGCTTATGTAGCTACAAAGTTCTGTATATCCTTAGGTTGTACGGCAGCTGCCAGCACCAAGTGGGCGTTTGCGGGGCAGATCCGCTTCGCATGGAGTCCAAAGTGAACGCTGCTTTGAATTTGGACATTGTTTATTGCAAGTGCTGCTGTCATGTTACACGTACTATGTACACTACTTGTCCTCTCATTACAGTTTAGGAGTAGTTAGTTCCTGCGTAGCCTTCCGCAGTGAAGCATGCCTTACAAAGGAAGCACTCAAGCTTTCGTTGTGTGGGCGCCATCTTATAAGACCATGCGGTGATGCGCGGACCAATAGTATAATTCGGTTAATTTCGGTGCAATATATTGCTCCGAATTCTTGTATCTTGCCATTTAATTTTCAAAATACCAAGAACATTCAAAAATATCGGGGTGCGGCTACCAGACTTGATTGTATTAGTGCCTTGCATGTCGTATACGGCGCGCACCTGACTAATCCCGCATGACACACAGCAACAATTCTAACTGTTGCAAGTTTTTTGACAAACTGGCGTTTTTGTTGAGAATTATTGCTGCCTTGTGTGAGCAGTGCAATGTCGTCTCCCATGAGTGTACAAAAAGCAATTAGAGATTGGGAAGAAATATCAATGCGCCTTTTTTAAAAAGCAAGCAGCCATCTTTGAAACGGAAAGCTTGATGGTAGAATTTTGTTTTAGGGAGAGCTTACTGTCGGCGCCATTGACGATGGTAAGTTTTTGCAACAGCTAAATGGGAATACAGGATGCATAGTATATTTAAGTCTAGCAAAATACATAGGACCCAACAAATGTGAACGTTGTTTGCGAATGTCGTTTTATCAACTCCGCTTCATGGAAAAGAAGTAGAACGTTTGTGCGACGCAGGTGCTCCGCTTTTAATGACATAACGCTGCCACGGCAATGACTCCCCTCAGCTGCTTCTTTTGTGCATCAGATTTCGCGCACAATCTGCACTCATCGATATCCTATGACTGTAAAAACCGCGCTGCTATTACGTCGCGCTTATTAGCATACGGTCGTAATCTACCATATCATGTGAAAGACCCCAAGGCATACACACATATAAAGCGCTGTTTTATTCATACCATAGGAACATGCCTGTGCGGTCTAGGGCTAAATTTTTGACTCTTAGTTCACAAGTCCCTAGTTGGAAGAAATACAAATTTTACCGTCCCGCCGCCATACTGTGTTGCCGGGCTCTTTGCTGGACGGGAGCATTAAAGCGGTGGCATTCAAATATCACCGTCGGCTGTCGACTCACTGTTGCCTCAGAAATTTGCACTATAGTTTGCTTCCTTATTCCCATGATCTTCTTCCGTCTGATGCTTCAAATATAAATTCACGTTTCACGTCGTGTGTGCAGTGGAGAGTAGCAGTGGTAGACAACATCCAGCCGGTGGTGGAGCTCGGGTAAACTGCATTGCAGCGCCATCAAGCATTAGTTATTTGTAATTGAGACAATCATGGCGCTGCCCGATTTTGTTGACATGCACGTGTCATTGTCTCTGCCGCGGTGGCTAGATGGCTTTTCGGTGCAGTTTTTGCGAGTTCTACCACTGGCTGCATGTGTATACGACTTTTGCTCAGGACTGTACATGTGCAAAGCAAAAAGCAACAAAAACATGAGGCCAGCCTTTAAGCACAGCGCATATTTTGAAGCAGTTAACCTCCATTCTGTTTCTACACTCTTCGCAAGCGGTGGATGCACAATACAAAATCAATGAATACAGAAACACTTCGCTATAATGACCTTCAAACATACCACTACGACGTAGACATTTCTTGCTGCCTTGCATTAGGTCTATCGGTGACCCTGAAACATCCCCGCAATGCCATATAATATTTGTTTCAAGCTATCGTGAAAAAATTCGCATAAGGCACTGCTGAGATACATTTTCATAACAGAACTATTACCATGGCATCTGAATTGTCTTGCAAAGCATGCATCATTCGTTTTGAATGGCATGGTTGTGCACGCTCGGTTTCTTCAATAGCCTAGTTCGCTTATATATCATGCCGCGTTACTTCAATATTATAAAAATCGCCAATTCGTTGTTTTCTGCGCTTATTGCCACAGCACTTGTTAATGCGCTTTAAAACACACGCTGATACCTTCCAGCTAACTACAGCCCCATCTTCTGCGGCAAGAAATTGTTGAATAACTTTTGAGGCGTCCGGGGTGGCGCCTTATGCTTTCATGTTATCTTACCGCTCCGAGCGCACCGTAGTTAACCGACGCAGGTCCATTGGGAAAGAATAGCGTGGGCATAATGGAGGCCGGTGGGATGATGATCTCGTTGCTGCTCGGGTAGTAGTAGGCGTTCACCGCCAAAGAGTATACGAAAATGTTGTGCTGGTCGCGGAGCAGGCGCATGGTGCTCGCCCTTCGTGCTCTCGCCCAGCTCAGGACAAAGCGGTCGTCCACGTCACCCATGCTCTCTGCAATGCACGGGGAGTAGAATATTGCGCTGAGCATAAGCGCTGGATTTCGACGAGGTGGTCTTATGGGAAGACGTCGCCAACGGCTTGTGTCTGCTTTCTGTGTAAGTATTGAGTTTGAGAATGAAAGTATTTGAAGCTTTCGCAGCTGACATAGTGCGATTGACCTACTCAAAACATTACATGAAAATCTACAACACTGTTTTCTCCACATGTTTCTTGGGGTAAATCCGCGAAAGGGTAGCACTACGATATTATTATCTATACATATCATCCCCAAGGTAAAACTCAGTGTAAGTACGGATGCCATTGAAATGCTGAATCAATGACCTACATGAGCATCGGTTAGCGACAGCCGTTCCATGCAAACAAATTATATCGTTCCCATGCTTTTACCCGACGCTGTTTTCTCCAGATCTTCACATATTCATTGTTTGCTCTAGTTCAGTTTAGGGGACGTAACGTCACAGAACAGCTCAGGTTGTGAGGGATGCCTTAGTTAGGGCTCCAGAAATTTCGACCACTAGGGGTTCATTAACATGCGCTCACATAACGCACTACACAGGCGTCTTGCTTTCACGTCCATCCAAAGCGGCCACCACGGACAAAGTTTTATCCCGCTTCCTTCGGTTCAGCTGTCGAGCATTGTAACGGCTGAGCCAGCGCGGCGGTGCTGATCTTGAGTTAGCGCACGCTAAGAGCTCCTAAAAAATGCGCCATGGTCATCTTTGCTTAGCACTGCATGTTCCACCGCGATCCGTTCATTCTTCCTACTTAATTAGCGCCGCAAAATATGCTATAAACTTCTTTCCTTTTTTCGCTTTTCTTTTTCTGTCGACGGAATAAACATTACGCTGTTTCGCTTTATACAGCTTCCTGTGCAATCTTCAATATTACCAACGAAGAAAGCGGGGTCATAAGAGCGGCGTATGCGTAATCTTCAATATTACCAACGAAGAAAGCGGGGTCATAAGAGCGGCGTATGCGTATACCTAAGACAATGTGTGCTCTCCTACGAACCATCTCGATTCCAGCGCAGCATGGCATAACTCCTCATATGTCGGTTACAGTTGTCCTTAGGACAACGCTCTCCATTTTAGCAACGATTGTTTTCGCATTTGTGGGAATTATTACAACGTCTTTCCAAGGAAAGAGTAAACACTGCGGAGGCTACGTATCTGCCCATGCATTAACGTATTCGCCTCGAGCCGAACAGAGAGAACCGGACATATTAGCCCTATATAAAAATAAGCATGGACAAAATGCTAAGCTAAACCTCTCTAACTGCTAAGCAGCTCATCAAGAACAAGACGACTAGAAGAGGTTGGACTGTCGGCTACAAGGGAGTTAGGCATGCACTTGTGGCTAATGGACAACAAGAAGCCGGAGCATGCTCCGGTTTCTTGAAGACAATAGACTAGGCGACATGCTTTAATTTAAATACAGTCCCATTCCATGCAACATGACATGCCTTCGAATAAAATAAAGCATGTAGAAAAGGTATTTGAATAAATTTTAGAAATGTAAAATTACCAGATATCAACAATTCACTCATGTATACTTTCTATGATTAACGCAGGTATACATCTTTTCAAACTGCTCTGGCAGAACGTAAAAAATAAACTTGGGATGCGTTTCTTTCTCCGCTTGTAAACGAAAAAGACACATTTTGTTCATCCCAGCGGGGTGCAGCGCAATGACTGGAGACAATACGAGAGTAGCTGTACTTCGCTGAATAGGGTGGTCAAAAATATGCAGCTGTACTGTTTGGGCAGATCGAAACCTGAGAGTGTGGGAGGTACTCCGGCTACGCTGAGCACGCAGGGGTAGCCAGGTTACTCACCATATATTGCCTCCACTGCCGACGCGTTGGGAAGGTTCTCCGTGTAGCCGACAGTGAAGCGCATCTTCCCGAACTTGCGTAGGGCCACCTCACGAGACTCACCTGACAGCCAACTGGATTTTCGTAGCATAACTCCGAAGGCTGTCTTGACGCTTTCCAGCATGATGCGTGCCTTCTCGATGACACCGGCGGCCACTTCAGAAAACACACGAAAAAGTGCGAAGCCGTATGGAGGTTAACGAGAAACTTAGATCAATACTACTGTCTCGCACTTCGCGAAGGTGTTTCTTAACGGTGAAGTCATAGCTAAAGAGACGAAACAAGTCCTGTCTTTCTGTCCACCCAAATTATTGCATTACATTAGCATCCTCATTACATTAGCATAATCAATACATTAGCATCATTTAACCCACTGCGGGGTCAAATCCTCTCCCATATGCCTCCTATAAACCCGGTCCTCTGCTGGCCGCATCCAATTCACTCCTGCAAACTGCCTAACCTCATCCTCCGACTTAATATTCTGCCGCAACCTGCTGCACTTTCCTTGGCATGAAATCCAGTTTGCCAGCCTTAACGGCCAAGGTTATCATATCTTCACACTACGTATGTCCTGCCCACGCCAATGTATCTTTCTTAATTGCGACTAGATTATCAGTAACTCGAGTTATCTCTCTGACTCTCTCTGCACGTTTCCCATATCATAACGCTACACCTACCATTTTCCATTCCATTACTCTCTCCTTTCTCTTCAACATAAGTGAAATCTCTTTTTTTTAGCCTCCACGTTTCAAGCGCCATAGTTGAGTACCGGTAATATGCAAGTCTGTTAAGCTCTCACAAAATAGTTTCCAACTGACAGAGACACAAAAACGTTTATTACAACAATTTGATATAGCACATGCAGTCACAAGAAGTGGCTATGGATGGCAGAGTTCTATCAGCGATGAAAGAAGAGAGGAAAAGTTCAGGCGGAAGCCCTGCGATTGACCTACGACGTCCATTCATTGCAATTTTTTCTGCACTACCAACCTCTGATCAGGATATCTTGCAGCTTTAGTTTTTTTTACAGTACAATTGGTTTTACCAATACCAACAAGGAAAGGTTGTGCCTGACAGCGCTGGATTTGAGATATTTTGAGAAGGGACAGAGAATCCGAAGCAATTGTGATGTTTTTTTTTTTCGAGTTTTTCTATCTTTTCCTTTAGTCAAAATCACCAAGATTAGACCAATCTGATTGAACGCCTGATTGATTCTGAACTTTGCCCTAATGTCAGTTGTTTACGACAGGTGTTCTACAGTGCGGTTCTCCTAGCATCCATTTTTCAGAAGCGTAATGTTTCATTTGCTTACTTTTACATGTTTCTATAGGATATGATGATATAGGGGAAGGCTGAAAAACGTGTACCAAATAAAGAACGACGCAATGCAGAAGAATTAGATGCCTCCGGAACTGCTTTGGGCAATAATTGAGCACAGCGCTTCACCTCTTTTGGTTTCGTGATATATTGATGAAAAGAATTTAATATTCATCTTCACGTTTAAACATATTGTATAGTTTGCAATATATAATGATCCATCAGCCGACGCTAATTGCCCCCTTATAGGATGGGTATTAAAAAGGCATTGAAATCTCTGCATTGAAGGAGGTATTTTTCTGGTGTTGAATCACTGCCTGGTTCTGGAAGACGACGTTTATACATAATGTAATCAGCGTCGTCGCATCAGTTTCACAAAATAAATAATCATCAGCCCTCCATTTTACCAGTTGCAGGTGTGAAAAGCCTCACATCATATTAACTTCCTGATTGCTATTTTTTTTTCAGTTTAAACCATTATTTGCTCTTCACACTCAGAAAGTATTCTCTTACAATTTGCACTAATCCGCTTATCGTCTCTTGTTTGTTTTCTGTTTGATAATTGTTTATGTCAACTCGTGTCTAGACATTAGAAACCCCACCACTTCTCCAATCGTTGCGTTGGTATTGTCCACTAAGGGCATTGGTACCTTAAATTGGATAATCTGTTAAATCTTTCTGCTTTTTGGCCGGCTTAAACAAATGTCCCATTTGCTGCAAAACTTTCATGGTAGCATTTCGTTCTCAAGTGCCTGTTCCTTGCCTCGAAATGGAAACCACCACCTTCGAATTTGTAAAAACATTTTCCCTTTAAAATTTGCCTTTAGCCACCATAAAAAGTTCCATCGTCGGGTTTGTATAGCATTCTCTTTTACTAGTTGACATATTGTGATGTCCTTGCGTTTTGTTCTAATGCGTGTTTTTCTATAGCTGTTTTTGTTACATTTGTAGCTCTTTACAAGTCATTTAGCTCTTCTCCGCAATGTCTTATAAATAGTGCACCAGGGGAAATATCATAAATGTTTACCGCTAGGCGCTATCATTCATTTCACTCAACGGTCCTTCATACTATAGAACTGCGCCTTAAGCGATTCGAGCTTACAACATCCCATATCACCTTGACCTGCCTCAATAGTAGGGCCTCATGTGCTCCGAAAAGTAAGTCATGCGATTGTCCAATGCTTTATTTGAATCACCGAGGCTGCGGCAGACATCCAGCGCAATACAGCGTTCGTAATGTCACGCTCGGTAACGCTGCGTCTTTCCGATAGCTGAAATAACACAAAATTTTAATTTTATCCTCTGAGCTCAAGATTTTTTATGAAAGCTCTGGTACTTTCTGCTTTTTTGACTATGTCCTCCCTACGATATCGCAAAAAGAATTTGCTACTAATTATGCACATTCCCAAAGTACCACTACGCTTTAACTATAGGTAACTTCGTTTTGTAGCAGACATGTGCCGGGCTCACCATCAAATGCCATCGTTCCGAATTTTTCTGCTCTAAAATCAATTCCCGAACCTCAGATTTCCTCTGCAACTGCATGACAAGTCAACAATATTTCAGGCTATCCGCTGGAAGAACTGTATCATTGGCACATAATAATCCAGGTATGAAGCCAGCTTTTAATACATCCATCTGGCGCAATGACATATCATAAACCCTGCTTCGCACAACACTAACTTCATTCAATCACCCTGTACAAATCGGAATCAAAAGTAGATACGAAAACAGCCCTGCCTAATTTCCCCTTTAACCGAACCTCGGTTTGCCCCATTCAAGTGTTCCGACTTTAAAGTTACATTTTCATCTTGTAGATGACTTTCAAAAACTGATTGCTTCACTGCCTACACAGGCTTTCATTTCGCAAGCTTTTCCACAGGAAATTATGGTAAGCATTATCGTAAACCCATTTCTTATCTAAAAACACCGTCTAAACTGGTCGTTCTGGGAATACGATACATTATGTAACTGAACAATTTGCCTTCTAATCGACCTCGTCTCGATGCGCGCGTGGGCGACGCGTACACGTGCTTTTTTTTTTTTTTTGCTAACATATTTAACAGCGGCATTTCACACATGAACCGGCCTAAACTGAGCCTGAACCCGTCGCTCCTGCCTTTGTTGTACCCTCCATACTCCATTTCTCATTTATTTTTCGTGTTTCCTTTTTCTGAAGCTCTAGGAGCATACCCCTTCTCTATGTTGCATTTCTGGCATCCTGTTTTTAATTTCTGCGCTCTGACCACAAATATCTGTTTTAACTGTTGTCTCTCGGTTGCTTCTGGTACCATCACCCTCCAGTGTCATATTAAAAAGCCCTCTTCATAATCTTTTCCTTCCAGTGTAGCCTGCCTGGGCCCGCGCTATTCCCCCTCTTCCTCCAACAACGAAATCCCAACTCACCTATTGCTTCTTACCCGCTGTACAGCTAAACCTTCCCTAAATGTGAAAAAGGGATACCAGTCTCTTCATTCTTCCACCAGCTAGCCCAGGCATGTGAGGCTTTTGCCTCCTACTGCCACGGCTCGCAAGCTCCCGGTTACGTTATCTGTCCAAACAAAGACAGGCAACCCAGGAACGGGCACCTAAGAGCTGCTCAGAAAAAAATTGCATTCGCAGTACCGATTGCACACTTCGCGGTCCTGTTTGTGTCTCCCCATTGCGTTTTAGAACCACATTTCTCAATCACTTTTTCCTGCCTTGCTACACACGCGCAGAAATAATTGGACAACCACATCTACCCCGAAGCTCTTATTTTGTTGCTAATATATTAAAACAATCAGGAATCAATAAATGTGTGGGAACACGCAATAGAGTTAAAACTTGAAACTTGCAACCGGAGAGTATTTGTGAGAAATAATACGGTCCTAACCTTACCATCCATAAGCTTTGAAAGACGTAGTTATGGTCATACCAATTCAGTCGTTATTTTCATTGCAAAAGCATCTCCTAATAATTAGAATTGAAGCACGCCTTGCATCGAATTTATTTCAACTGATCTTCTAATAGCGCCTTCCTATGATCTAACATTATCTGGTCATTGCTATTATTAATAAATATTGCGTTACCGTAGCAAGTCATGCGTTTTCTACTCCCTCTATTACGTTTATTCACAAGCATATTTACAGTTCTCGAGCTTTGCGGAAGGTATATAATTACTTCTCATTCGTCCACTATTTATGCTATCAGTTTATGTTCAAAAAGGACGGAAACAGCTTACAGGGCGTTTAATGTATCTACGACTGTCACTAATATGACAAGAACGAGAAGTTGGTATAGGGCTGCTCAAATTCTAAAAGGTTTCGCTCCATCCTCCGAGCTCAATGCTACTACAGTGCTCACCGATTTCTTGGTAGTGCCGCATGACAGCCACGTCCATGGACAAGAGCGTCAGGGTGGCGCACATTGGCTCGCATCCGTATTCGCAGGACATGTTCGCCCCACTCGCGTACCTAAACAAACTGTGAAATAGCCTCCACGCGAGAAGGTGACGCAAGCCTCTCTTGCCAATGTCCGGAGACGCTGCCACGTCGGCGGCTACGTTGTGTGCGGTCCGGCGCACGGCAATTTGATCCATGGGGCCATACATGCCATCAGTGTGGTTCTCAAAGGCTGCCACCCACTGGTCTGCAAGAAATAAAAGAACATACGCTGTTAGTACTTCAGTACGTGCCATGGCACGTAAGGAAGTTTGCGTAAAATTTACATTTAGCCTAAAAACATCACAGCTGCGCACGCATACCTAAACATCAAAATCCCCGCTAGTATTGCGGAGTTTAGAGATTTATTTGTTGAAAGCGTCCTCAATGTTTCCGACAGCTGCATTGGTCGTGATGATTATTTTCTGATTATTCGTTGATAAAAAATCTCCGTCTGCTCTCACGAAAACAAGAGCGGCAGAAGAACGCACTATTTCTGATGGATGCATTCTTTACATTCTCTGTTCTCACCAACACTGTAACTGGAGCTCCGGCAACGCCCTTAGGAGCCTTCGCTGCACTTTCTCCGTTGAGCGAGACCAATATTAAATGTCAAATACTTAAACAAAAGTACGCTTCGCAGCTCTATGTGGATGATGTGGAGTTGCATCCAATTCTCTGTTTTAAAAAGTCTTCTGAGAGGACCAATGTAAACGATCGAAAAGCGAGTAAACCACTACAGCTATTTGATAAGGTGTCTAAAGCAGGCAGTCTACGCATTTGTCCCCGAAAATAAAGGTAACGCTTATTGGTTGAGAACTTCGGTTGAAACAGAGGCACGGGCCTCACTTCGCTTCACGTTTGAAATTCGCAGGGAGCGCCAATGTGCGCCACAAAACATTCTTTGAGTCTGTCCTTGAGTTTTAGCAGATCCACACGCTAGCAGCAATCAGCCAAGGCTCACAACAATGCTTCGCTTTATGACCAAAGCTCTATTAAAATAATTTCCGTTATTCTCAGACAGTTGTAATAAAGAAGTAAGTGTTCAAGCTCAAGAGGCGAGAACGCAAGAATGTGAGCTTTTCACAAACCTGAAGAGGTTATGTTCGTGGTCAGATTTCCGAGAGCATTTATGCGGAAAACCATTTCGCCTTCCTCATTCCGCCAGCGTTCAAGTATCTTTCGAGCTGACAAAAAAAAAAAATCAAATGCTCAATGAGTTCCATTAAAAGCAGTTAGGCTGTCTCAAAACGCAAAAGAGACATATAGTGAAATAATATCTGCACCTTTAGCACCCATGTTGAACGCAGTGTAGTGATGTTATCATGCGATATCAGTGGTGTCATTTTAGATTGTAGATAATTCGACAATGTATTATTTCGTGAAAAATATTCTGGATGCAGTGGACGATTTTTTTCAAGTGCATGGATGTATCGCACGGATGTCGTCGTTTAAAGACCTGGACCTGAAGTTCGTCCTTCTTTGAGAAAAAGTTTTTTCAGCCAGCTATAAGTGAGTTGGTTTCTAGAAATTTCATTTAGGCCCTGCGGTATTTGGTAGAAAAGAAAAATATATATATTTGAGTCCTATAACAGGGTTTCGTGAAAACAGGCGTTTGAAAAATTTGTTTGGTTTGGTTGGTCCACGGGGTTTAATTCCCCAAAGCCACCCATGCTATCAAGGACGTCTTAGTCGAGTTGCTCCGAATATTTTGGTTACCAGAGGTTCTTAATGTACACTGACATCGCACAACACACGGGCGCCTTCCACGGCGATAGGGATTTGATGCAGCATCCTTGTTCACAGTAGCCGAGCGCCCTATCACTACGCCACATGGGTAGGTTTTGCAAACTTTTACTAGGCATTTTAGTAATCTGCCCAGTATAAAGAAAATCATGCACTCGATGATAGGTATGCAGAATTAAATAGGGGAAGAACATCTGCGTAGAATCTACCCTGAAGTTTTCCTCTCTACACACAGTCCTGAGAAGGAGTGAGGGCGGCCATTTTAAATTGCTATAGACGTTCGTAGCAGGGTACGAAGAGGACTGATCTGGACTTTGTACAGATGGGCGCCTGCTTTGTAATTGATGGCCAGTTTTATTTTGGCAATGTGGTGAGATGTTCCTGACGTCGTGGTTGGGCTCAACTATTTGCAGTTTGTAAATACTTTGAGTCAAGCACCAGTTTCGTAGCTCGACCTATTGCTTGGCGTGAAGCTGTGATGTGTTTGCTTTTCTAGCTCTTGACTTCTCGTAAGCACGCGGCTTTATTAAAGGCTTCCCGTGCGGGAAGCGACAAGAACGTGGCTTCAGGAAAAGTTGTGACTTAGTGAGGTACGTTTTGTGGCATTGATTGAGGTTGCCAGTGGCTATCGGCGTCGTGTCTAAATTTTATGTCATTTTACAGGAGAGCACTTCGCATTGCAGGGCATTCTGACCATCACCGACAGCACTGGCTCCCATTCGCTCCAGCAGGCTTTCAATTTTTGAACACTGTATCCACAAAAAATAGATCACTATAACATTTTCTATAACACCAACAATGCCACATCACGGTAATCAATGACTCACTTTTATTTATGAAGCCTTCGAGGCTGACAGTCAGATGATGAATAGTCTCGCTGTTTATTCCGTAGGCTGTCAGATGCCGTGAAATATATGGCCCATCGCAATCCACGGCAGAGAGAAAGGTGCTACTGTCCTCCATGTAGTCATCAGAACTTTCGTCAGGGCCTTTTAAATCATCCTGAAGTAGTAACTGTAAACATATATCAAGAGACAAGTGATACTACTAAATAATATATTTAGTTGTTTACACCCATCATCAACCATTGCGCATATAGTGTTGGGTATGGTGCATGTACCAACCTCAGAAACTTGATGCCACTGCAGTGTGTTGGAAGAAAGTATTCGTTTTGTGTAGACAGACGTGTCATTATAATTGAAAGCATCACACGAAGCATACTCACTATAACATTTAGGCTTGTCCTATCAGTTCAGTTCAGTCGTTCAGTCATGTCCGACTCTTCGTGACCCTATGAACCATATCACGCCACGCTTTCCGGTCTCTCACTATCTTCCTAACGTCACATAACTTCATCTGCAGCGCCTCGAGGATGCCATCTAACCATCGCATTCGCTGCTTACCCCTTCTCCGGTAACACTGAAACTTTCCCACAATCAAAACTTTCTCCAGCGACTCCTCTCTTCTCATCAGGTGACCAAAGTAGCTGAGCTTCAGCTTTAGAATTTGACCCTGCAATGAGCAGTCAGGGCTTATGGTCGACAATATAGACTGATTTCGTCTGCTGGCCGTCCAAGGAACTCTCAAGAGTCTCCGCCAGAACCACAATTCCAACGCGTCAATTCTTTGGCGATCAGCCTTCTTCACAGTCTAATTCTCGCATCTATACATGACAACTGGGAAGACCACAGGATGAGTTATAAAGATCTTGGTTGGCAGTCTGATGTCTCTGCTCTTTACAAAGCGGTCAAGGCTAGCCATGTCTCTCTTTCCCAGAAGCAGGCGTCTCCTAATATTATGGCTGCCGTCACCTTCCGGGGTAATATTGGAGGCAGGGTGGGGGCCTCTCTATATACTGCGATTAACAGGTCCTGTGCTAGCTGCATTGAAGGTGTTCACGGACCGAACTTTTGAGCCTTACACTGGCCCGGGCCCAACGCTACAGATCGGCGCCCGTCCCTGCTGGCTCCAAAATGGCCTGGAGCCCTGCACGAGCTGGCGCTCAGATTTAAGGCCCGGGCCGGGCCCTGCCCATCATGTAGAAGGAAATAATTTCAGGATGATCATTTTATCTCAATACCTTGAAGACTTGAGGTCTCACGTTTGAAATGACAAATTTGCTATATATATATATATATATATATATATATATATATATATATATATATATATATATATATATATATATATATATGGAGAGACTCCACATGCGTAGAATTACCTTATTGGGCAAAAAAAAAAACAAGTTATGGATTGAATTGGGTCATCTGCGGCGTTTCTGGATCCCTCTGCTCGGTCACTCACTGCTACTAAAGACATTTTCTCGGTGACGAGGTGGAGAATAAAGGCAAGTCGACGCCGGGAAAGAACTCGAAAGCTCTTGTGTGGGGAGGATGGGGCGAATGCTGTGCATTCTGCTTATCCCACTATGGCCGTATTCATGCTTTCGCAAAAGTTGGATGTGTTCGCCATCAGAGTTCCCAGCCCGGCCGGGCCCTACGGAGAAAAATATTCCTTGGCCCGGGCCCGCACCGAGCCCGAGGAAGAAGGCTTCCGAGCGGCTCTAACCCAGCCCGCGGGCAGTGCCGGGTACGGGCTTTCAGGCCTGCCCGAGCCCGTACACAGTTCTAAGCTACATACGTAACCCCTGAAAGCTAACCCTCCATCGCCAACCTAGCTTTCTGTCGCCTCCTGCTACGCTTTCCTTCACTGGAATTAAATCTGTTACCATAAGCGGCCATCAATTGTCCTCTCTACTTATTGCATGCCCTGCCCATGCCCATTTCTTGTTCTTGATTTCTAGTAAATATCCTTAACTCGAGTTATTTCTCTAACCCAATCTGCGCGCTACCTATCTCTTAATGTTACACGTACCATTTTTTGTCCCCTAACCCTTTCCGTTGTCCTCAAATTATGTAGACCCCTTCGCCAGGACCCTTGTTTCAGCCCCATAAGTGAGTGCAGGTAGAGATGCTACTGGTGTACTTTCCTGTTCAGCGATACCGCTAAGCTGCTAGTCATATTCTGAGAATAATTGCCAAATCCACTTCATCCAAATTTTATTCTAGTCATTTCTCTTTAATTGTCTGGATCCGCGGGTACTAGCGGTCCTAAGTAGTCATATTCGCCTACAACTTCAAGAGCTTCGTTACCTATTGTGAGCTGCTGTTCCTTCCCGAGGCTGATGCACATAACCTGAGTCCTCTGCGTATTGATTTTCAAGCCTACCTTTCTGCGATTTTTCTTTAGGTAATCAATACTTCTTTGCAGTTCAGCCCCTGATTATTTATTTATTTAGTATTTATCCGATGCCCAAAGCGCGATTCGGCACAACAGGGGGGTGGTTACAAACACAAACGTGCAGAGGACACATAAAAATACAAGTCGTACTCACATACGCGAAAAAAGAAAAAACCTAAGCTTCATAAGAATGGATTACAGATCAGAGAGACATGAACACCTTTTCAGCACTACACTTTGATGGCATTGGACGAAATGGGAACCCACGCGTACGCGTGCAAACAGAGAAAACAAGGCTGTCACCAAAATTACTTGTGGCCTAGAGAACCAAAGGAGCAGTGAAACCAAATCCAATGTGAGAACATAAATATCACTGGAACGCAGAAAACACACACGTGCACAAGCTTTGGTAATAATACATAAAAAATCTTATCGAAACCAGCCGTGACCAACAAACATCGCCAGCAGTGAAAAAAAGACGTCAATTCAGAGCCGCCAAACTACTTAACGAAAATAAAAATGTGTCACTAAATGTGCATGCAACAACAGATCAAAGCAAGCGGTTTCATAACATAATTGTTTTCGGGAAAAAAATAGCTGAAAGATTGTTTTTCACTTCTACTCGCGCACGTTTTTCTCGTGATCCAGACGCGAGGAGACATAATGAGGCGTTAAGATGTATTTATCGCGTGGACTTCCAGTTTGCGAATGATCATAAAATCTCTTTAAACGAAGCACGGTTCTGCAATGTTCTAATTACCAACTTGCCAAGACAATGTCATCAGCGAATCGCCATCAACCCTTATACATGACTCCTACCCTTCCAAGCCTCTGAATAATTCCTCTAAGCAAGCTGTAAATAGTACTGGGGGGATCGTGTCTTCTTGCCTAATCCCTTTCTTCGTGATACTTGTTACCTTTTTATGCAGAACTATGGTTGCATACTGAATAACCACATCAGAATGTTTTGCGCAAAGCGTCTGCTACTCGCTCTGCAGCTGAGCCACCTCCGCTGCAGTCGTGCGGATAGAAGAGAAAATAGAGACGAAAGAAAAAATTTGGTCTGGCTTAGCTTATGGTTAAGCCTAGGATGCGAAGCATACTAGCCTAAAAAATTAAACATTACCTGGCTATACCTGGTTAGACATTTATAGACAAGACATTACCTGGCTACACCTGGTTAGCCATTTCATAGAAAAGAACAACTCATGTGTTACTCTGCTTCTTCCTTTTTCCGGTAAGCACGCTCCTTTACAAGGCGCTGTTCCCGCTGTTCAGGAGTTTCTTCAGCACGCATTTTCCGTTTGGTAGCATTTCGCCGCTCGAACCGGGTAGAAGTACTCGAAACTTCATCCTTCACCTCGGCATCGGTTGTCGAACGCTGCCGTCTAGCTGCATACTGTGCACTTCGCTTGGCAAGCCGTACTTCTCGTTCTTCTCCCGTTTCCGTGGCTGTTTGTAACTTGCGCTTTGCGGTCTGACGAGCCGCCCTCTCCCTGGCCGACATCTCGCTGCCCAACTGACTGTTGTTGTTGTGGCTGTAGGAAGAAGGAAAAGAAAATGCACGGGCCTGCTACTGGCTCTGTAGCTGAGCCACCTCCGCTGCCTCGTGCAGGTAGAAGAAAATATAGAGAAGAAAAGCAATAGAGAAAGAAAGACGCGCGCCACAACAACAGCCGTCGTCCACCACCATTGGCAGCGTGTGCAATGACGGCCTACAACGGATAAAAATTCGGTGCCAGGCGAGCCCCCGCCGCAAGCAGCGGTGACCCACCTGCACCAGCCCCATCAGGGCAGAGCACCCCTCAAGGGTCTGATAGATAACGAGTGCGTCGCCTTTTATACAATTGCGTGACGTCAGTATCTCCTAGCGGTAGGAGCGGGAGTTAGGCCGCCGGCGGAGGCTGCGCGTCCGCAAGCGAGCGCACGAGTTGAGCCCCAGCTTTCACAGCTGTTGTGACGTCATACCACGTGGTGCGCCGATGTAGGTCAAGTGGTAGCTAGGGGGCCACGCGCGGCGCAGCAAGGAAGAGCTCGGTTGTGCGGCTAGTATGTTTCGCATAAAAGAAGAGGAAGCAAAAGCCGAGCGCCGCCACAACCTTCGTCCACAACCTAAGCGGTAGCGGGTGCATTAACGCCCTACAAGAGATTAAAAATTTGGTGGCAGGCTAGCCCCCGCCGCTAGCGGCGTTGATCTACCCATCCCAGCCCCGTAGGGCCAGAAACAGCCACCCTTCATGTTGTTGTTATTGTTGTTGTTGTGGCTGTAGAAAGAACGAAAAGAAAATGCACGGGCCTGCTACTGGCTCTGTGGCTGAGCCACCTCCGCTGCCTCGTGCAGACAGAAGAGAAAAGAAGAGAGAAGAAAGAAAAGGAAGAGGGAGAGAAAGACGCGCGCCGCAACAACAGCCGTCGTCCACCACCAAAACGGTGGTGGGTGCAATGACGGCCTACAACAGATAAACATTCCGTGGGAGGTTAGCCCCCGCCACAAGCGGCGGTGGCCTACCTGTCAGGGGAGCACCAGGGCCCTGAAAGGGACACCCTTCCTGTTGTTGTTGTGGCTGTAGAAAGAAGGAAAGGAATATGCAAGGGCCTGCTACTGGCTCTGTAGCTGAGCCACCTCCGCTGCCTCGTGCAGACAGAAGAGAAAATAAAGAAAGAAAAGGAAGATGGAGAGAAAGACGCGCGCCACGCCACAACAGCTGTCGTCCACCACCGAAGCGGGTGCAATGATGGCCTACAACAGATAAAAATTCGGTGGCAGGCTAGCCCCCGCCGCAAGCGGCGGTGACCTACCTGCCCAACCCTTCCTACTCAACAGCTGAATGCCGTAATTTATAACATACTAGGGCGTTTTAAAGAAGCGAGCAAGGGAAGCTGTAAAAATGGGAGAAAGTGGCCTACTTAGTGTCGTGAGTTTTTGAATAGGTTGTTTCAGCAAGCACCTTTTCCAGACAAAAAAATCTTTATTTAAATTTTGAATATAAAATAGTCCACACACAATAAGCATGAACTCACATTATTGGTCATCGCTCTTTGTGTGGCCACGATACAAAATGTCTGAATAAACGTAGCTGTGGAATGATGTTGCGAGCCACATTTCACTACAGAGTTTCTATATGAGGTTGTTATGCACTAGAAAGAATTTCAAGGAAACAAAAGGTACGAGGAGGCGCATACCTACCGTAATACTTCGTTTGGCGTGAGCAAAACTAGTTTTGGATACGTCAAACTGAAAGAAAGCCGGTATATTATGCTCCAAAGATACTGTTGTAATGGCATCAGCTGCATCAAATCCATTGTCTGGTTCGAGGTTCGCCAAGTCAAGCTTTAGAGATGCCATCCACCCTCGTAGGTCTGATATCTGAAAAGAATACATCAAATTTACATTACTGACACCTTTAGAGCTTTGTGCGTAACGTTTCTGCGCGTGCACGGACTACCACGACGGAAGGTGAGCGTTGGAGAAATATTAGTGGGGTTCAACACTGCTGAATGGAATGCGGAACGGAAGCTTTCGCTGTGGGGGATAGAGCGTTACATCGAGTACAACCAGCGTTCTCTGGAACGCATCAAATTTCATCAGCATTTTATATCGAAACCATTTTTGTTCACTGCACATGCGATGCCTTGCCCCGTTGCGGTGGCTCAGTACTTAAGATTCCCGACGACTGTGCCAGAGTACATTGGTTCGAACGCGACCTCGGTGGCTGCATTCGATGGAGGCGATTTTTTTTAATTGGTTCACAGAAAGGGGAAGGCGCAGTATCTGCCACATGTGTCTGTGGACACCTGACCGCGCCGTAAGGGAAGGGAGGAAGATGGGAGTTAAAAGGAAAAGAGAGAAATAGAAGCCGTAGTGGAGGGCTAAGGAGTAATTTCGACCACCTGGGGATCTTTAACGTGCGCTGACATCGCACAGCACATGGACGCCTCTTCGTTTCGCCTCCACCGAAACGCAGCCGCCGAGGCCGGGTTCGAACCCGGGTATTCCGGACAGTAGTCGGGCGTCTTGCCACTGCACCGCCCCGCGGGGTGACGGAGGCGATACGTAGAGGCGTTCATGGGTTGTCTGTGCAGATTAAAGATCCCCAGGTGGTCAAAATTATTACACACCTACGGCCCTCTTTTTCGCTTTCTACTTTCATTCTCACCTTCTCCCTTATTTACGGCGCGGGCAGGTGTCCGCAGGAAAAAAGTGTGACAGACACTGCGCCTTTCATATTCTGTAAAGCAATTTTCTTATGCGATGCTAGCAGACACTTTCCGGCTCTTCTTGGTGAGCTCTCAGCGTCGGCGGCGCTAAGCTCATGGCGAGGCTCTCGAGTTGGCGGCAGCCGAGCAGCGCACTTCGGCGAAGCTAGGATGCGCAGTTGGCGGCAGTCGGCGTCGGCAGAGGCGGCACCCTAGCGGTGGGAATGCAACTGTAACGTTTCGCGCAGCCCCCCTGTTACTGGGTGGTGGTGGTGACAAACTATTAAGATGAGCCTTAGCTGTGACATCCTAGGGATGGAATGGCTCTTGGGTGCGTGTCGTGGCCGGAAGGTGACGTTTCCTGGCGACTTCCAAAGCCCAGTCCACCAGCTGCCGTTGGGCAACCGGCTCAGAACTGGACACCGCAGCCTCCCATCGCTCGAGGTTTGTAAGTTGCCATTCGGCAGGTGGAAGATGCTCAGGGCAAGAATAAAGAATATGAGCAAAATCCGCTTTTGGAGCACCACAGAGGGTGCATTCTGGCGTGAACAGTCCCGGGTGAACAAGGGCGAGGTAGGAAGGGGAGAGGAAAGTGCGGGATTGTAGCTGGCATCACGTCACCTGCTGCAATTTAGTGAGAGATTTGTGTGGAGGTGGATAGGCAAGACGTTGTTCGCGGAAGTGCACAGTGATCTCGTGGTATGTGACCATACGATCATGAGCGTCACCCCAGGCGTCGGCGGCTCCTGCTCGGCTGACGAAACCTCGAGCAAAAGAATGAGCCGCCTCGTTACCTGGGTGGCCGGCATGGGCTGGGACCCAGAGACGCTGAATAGGTCGGATAGGAACGGGAGATTGGTTGAGAAGCCGGAACGCGGGTTCGGAAACACGTCCTTTCGCAAAGTTTTGGATGGCTGTCTTCGAATCAGTAAAAATGAGGGTCGCCGATGTAGTAGAGATTGCTAAGGCTACTGCCGCCTCCTCTGCTTCCGCGGAAGTGGAAGCGATGACAGTACCTGCGGTAAGAAGGGTGGAGGAGTTTGACACTACAGCTAGGGCGAAGGCGGGAGAAGATGTGTAAGAGGCAGCATCGACGTAGACGGTCTTCGGCTCTGTGCCATAGTGTTTGTGTAGGGCGGCAGCCCGAGCAGCACGACGAGCCACGTGATGTTCGGAGTGCATGTTCTTGGGTAGGGGGTGAATGGTAAGGAGTTCTCGTGTGTGGCGTGGGAGGGAGAAGATGTGGGCGTAATATCCAGGGGGACGTAGACCGATAGCGTCAAGAATGTGACGGCCGGCTAAGGTGGAGGAGAGCCGATCAAGTTGGGCAGACCGATGAGCCTCGATGAGTTCGGCGAAGGTATTGTGTACGCCCATCTTAAGAAGACGTTCATTCGACGTGTGGCGGGGAAGGTCGAGGGCCGTCTTGTACGCCTGGCGGATAAGGAAGTTGACCTTGTTCTCCTCTACTCGAGAGAGGAAGAGGTATGGTAATGAATAGACTACCCGACTAAGAACGAAAGCCTGGATCAGGCGACGGAGGTCGTGTTCCCGCATGCCACTGTGTTTATTAGCGATTCGTCTAACCAGGCGGACTGTTTGTTGAACGGTAACACTGAGCTTGGTGATCGTGGCAGTGTTCTTGCCATTATTCTGAAGAATCATCCCCAGAATGCGAACTCTCTCCACCTCCGTGATTCGGACGGCGCGAATAGTGACCTCGATTCTAGGTAGGGGAGCTTTGTCGATTCTCACTCTAGGCGGGTGAAGGACCAAAAGTTCAGATTTGGTGGGTGAGCATGCAAGACCGACCCTCTGAGCATGAGAGGTCACCACATCTGGGCGCTCCGGCTCCGCTCGGGGACTTCGGCTTTAGTTGGCGTAGTGAAGCCCTGGCTTAAAAATACCCAACTCATCGTCAGATATTTTGGCGATTGCCTCAGTTTACGATGCTGAAATAACGTAAATTAACTCATTCATAGAGAGCAAGAAAACTGTAGGGGCTCCTTTGTTTTAGATTTTTATGATTATGCTGGTACATTATTCGAATATTTGAAATATTTCACTGCTGAAGTAGCGATACTTAGAAAGTGGAAGAAAGCCATATACATGGCATTTTTTTTATCTGAACCAACGGCCTCGAGACTTTGCTACATTGCTCTACCAATTAACTGCAGGAAAGGGAAGGAAAGATCAGTTGGCCTTGGTGACCCTTGCCCAGAACATTTTTGACGCTTAGTAATGAGTTAAATAATGTTGTTTCCTCCTCCTTCATTGAACTGCAGCGGCAGTTGGTCAACTAAGCTTCGGAGGTATCTGTGTTTCGTGTAGCCTAACCTCGAGAACTCTCGCACCATTTTCCGTGGTGGCGATCTTACTACGCCGTGCACTATCGAAGTCATCGATTCCAAAGTTACTGATTGTGGATGCCTGGAGCCATGCGATAGTGCTTTTATGATAAATAAGCTTTAGGACCGCCAATGGTCGTGGCCGCCTTTAAGCTATTCAGAAGGCGAGTGTTAGATGATGAGGGGCTTGTCATGATTTAATGGGTGTTCAGCCTCCGGGAACTTTACATTGTTATATACGGCTTACTCTCCCTCAGCGATATGTAACAATGGTGAGTCATATGTAACAACGGAGGATTATACAACAGTCCCAGCCCCCTATTTCATGGCAGTAGAGCATTCGCTGAGGAGCACGACAGTGTTGGTGAGTGTTCTTAAGGTTTCGTTAGAACTAATGCAGTCGCCCCTGAGATCGGCGTGAGCGGATGTCCACGGAACTCGCTCTGGCGAGCTCGTGTTGGAGCGTTCAGGACACACGTGGCACAGCCTTCGGGCTGCCTCCCTGCTGCTATAAGTTGTGCCACCACCGTTGTGTGCCCCCAGACCTGCCTCCATCTGCTGCAGTTCCAGCCTGGCTCTTCTTCAGCCTGCGGGACCTTAGTGCGCTGACGCCAACGGCAGCTTTGCGCCAACCTACATGCCGCTGCATTTACAGCACTGCTGCGCCAGTGCCACTAAGCCATGGTGGCCTACTTAAAACTTCTGTGGAGGAGTAGTGACCGTTGCATCTTGATCTCCTTGGATGGAACTTCGGGCCTTCTTGGCCCCTCCCCGCTGGTTTCCAACAGCACACCGGTCCTCACAGGCACTTGACACGCTAGTAGTAACACAGGTCATCAGTGCCAACTGCCGCACCGCAGCTTCGTCAGCGGTCAGTCCTCAGCTTTCGACTGTATTCGGCGTACCGTTGGCTTCTTGCTGATCCCTGTTTAGGCTCCAGTTCGTACTTCATGACCGAGACCACGTCGCCCGGGGTATTAAAAGTGACGGAAAAGAGTTAAGGCTCTCCGTACTCCTCCAAACGCTGCCGGCTCATATGGGAGGGCGGTGCTTCTCTGATTTCCTGGCCTTAAGCCAGAGTTCCTTCTTCGGGATTCGAGCGCGCCGCTGTTTACACCTTTTCCCATCGACAGCCGCCGTGCCGCTGCCCGCCAGCGGTCCTCTCTGTTATCGCTCCCTTAATGGTCCCCGAAAGCATTTTCGGTGACTTCATGTCCACAAGCCTTCGTCGCGCCGCCTGCAACGCATGATTTCGTTTTTTAAGTGGTATAATTTTCCGAGCTGCGTCACCTAGCAGCTTCACCTAGAAATACTCTAAAAAGGAGTAAGAGCTCAACTGACGCCCATTCCCGTTTCTTTCTTGGCGCAACATATCAACGCTACATATTTCAAAGCCGAAATACCTAGGTTGAACTATACCTCTTGCTGTTCCGTTTCTGTACTCTTTTTAACAATTTACAGCCACCTAATAAGTAATCATTATATTCTCACGAAGGGTGGTAGGGTAGGTGTATTCAATTTTAGTTTGTTTATGTAACGTTCTAGCATCTAAATGGCCGTATACCAAGGAGGATATATAAAACTTGCAAGGTTTATATATCCTCCTTGCCGTATACCAGTCGGGAACACAGCCGGTTGTTGGGTTTTTAGCCTCAAGCAATGCAATTACGTTAGCTGTAACCTTATCCCGCTTCCGTTGCTCATTGCCTGTAGATGTGTGACATGTACAGCGGATATCCGTCGTGGTCCCTGCCCACCAGACTCTCGCGCTTAGTCTCCTCCCCTCGCATCACCGTTTCGTCCTGACCTCTCCTTATCTCCATCCCCGTGATCGCTAAGAGTGCCGCCGCAATGATGGACATCATACGTCGAGACCAGGCACCACGCCCCCCGCCCCCCCCCCCTCCCCCCTAGAAAATTCGTAGCAATAACCACCACCATATGAAATGTAAACACATAACGAAATGTAAACAAAACAAACACATACGAAAATATAACATTTAAAACTACCAACGCTGCTAATTGGTCGAGCATGATGAGCGAAATTGGTAAGTTCTAGGTTTGGGTCCCACCAGCGGCAGTGTCATTTTTTTCTTCTCACTACTCATTTATCTTTCATTCATGCAGCATTTACAAAACGAACCGCTCATCAACAACACAAACAAATAAAGCACATTAGTTCCATTTAATTCTTGCCGCTGTTATTTATTGACTTTCATTGCATATATGCCACAACGGGCCGCCCCTTCCCCCTCCCAAGAGTTTTACGGTTGCATGCTCTATGACAAAATGAATAATATTCTGCTGATCTGCGCCCCGTTTACACTTGCTGTCGGCAGCAAAAGGTACTCCAAATGCTTCCTAGACACATGATACTTGATTTTGAACCCTTATTTAACCGCGTACAACCTGTCTTAATGTTCAAGCCACTTGAGTATGCGAAAGACCTTGCTTGTCCTGACGCTTCCAGATATCACAAATATTAAACGTATATTGTGTTTCTCGCAACATGTATCCAAACCAAACTCAGTGGTCTGAGAGCTTTTAGTTGAGTCTTTTAAGGGATATAAACAAATTAATCCTGCCAAATGCTACCACAGCAGCATAACAGCCTACCGGGCAAAAATAAATTCAAACGCAACACAGGGCAGTTTTGCGGACCTTTGAGGCATATTCCTGTGATTAACTTGAGCCAGATGCTCTTCGTTCATTCCGAGTGGTCCGCAGCACTAAGGTGTCACGGCAGAACATTAAACTATTTTTGCGTGAGAAGTGGAAGAAGGACGAAATATCACCTTGACAACGTATTTCATCGCGCGATTGTTTCTGCTCTGCCCAAACACGACACCACACAATTTTATTCTATCACGATGAATGTAACACAAGAAACTATATGAAAGATGCACGCTTGCTGATTAGTGTGGGATGGCGTAGCGGCCTGCTATGGCGCAAATGGCAGTAGCTGCTAGTTCTGGGCGTTATGTAGATGGATGCTAACGTGTCCACATTGAAAAGGGGTACTCACGGATTCTAACGTGCTTCGCTGATTTTACTGCGTTTTAAGTGTAGTTCTTACTAAACAAGAAAGCTATCGTCTTTCCGTGCCTACTCATCAAAAAACCTCGGCGGGATTCAAATTAGCAGAGCCGCAAGCAAACTGATCCAATTAAAATCAAAGAGCGATGCCGCAGATATTTCGCTTAGTACTATGTTAAGGCGTTCACCTCTTTATGGTAAAACAGCGCTAGAAACACGGACAGATAGAAAGACGAACCAACTGCAACCAATACGCCCAACAAGCCACTTTGCGTTTACCTAGTCTCAGCATTTTATTCTCTTTGTTATACCTTACAAATGCTTGGATGAAAGTTACTTGTACAAATTCCGAATATTGTCTTTCGCCAGTGAAAGCAAATTACTAGGCTGCACCACTGTCTTAAACAACGAATGATGCAACAATTCCTTAATAGTCAACATCAGGTCCCCTCGGCAGGCCACCTCGATGTTCCTACAGCTCTTTGTAAGGACTCATACGAAACATTTACGGCTACACACGCGGGCTGTAATAAGTTTCCTCAGTCGTTTAACGCAGCTGTAGAGGAAATTCTAGGTACCGAACAAACCTGGTTTTTCTTGTCATTTGCAAGAGCCAAACATGCTTGGAAGAGACCGGCTGCCTTCTGCCACGCAGTCTGCCCTTTCTTTGGGACCACGGCTGAATGGAAGCTTTTTGGTATGATGCTGTTTATGGCTTCGCTAATCTGGAAAGGTCGCAAAATAGGTTTTGTCGTTAATAGCAGGAAATATGTCCAGGTATTTTTAAGTCTTTTTTTTTTTTAAGTTCATCTCATACCCTACTGATGCCCTGAGACAATAAATATCGATTAAAAAAAAGTCCGAATGAATGTGGTGTCAGAAGGTGCTTTTTATTATTATGACGCTCCAGCTCTAAACACTCTTTGATAACATGAAGTACCCTTTTGTGAACAAAATGCAATTCATTTATGGTATCAGGCAGTTATTTAGAAGCATGTAAGGTCCGCTAATCAGGCGCTTTTTAAACCCTAATAGACTGGATGAAAAACAATATACGGGACGATTCTCATAATCTATTAAAAGAACAACTGCACTTAGATAGATAGGTGAATCTATTGAAAGGAAAACAACTGCACTTATATTGCATACAACATTTAGAACGCATATTTAATCGCAGGCACGCCCACACAAACGCACAATCACACAGAAACTCGCCCGCGTGCGAGCATAATATGGCAGTGCAGTAAAAAAGGACCTGCCCATATAACAACCAAGAAACACTCACCAACGCGAAAGGATTTTCTCCCTTCCGGTAAGACTGGCATACGTGGGCGTAAAAGTCGTCGCAAGGCCGCACACTTCGGTTGAGCGCGACTCCAAACCACTCGCCGATGAGCCGACAATCAGCTGTGCGGCATACGGCACTGGAGATGTTCCCACCTGACTGCTGCGAGTTCAGGACCGGTGAGGATTGAGAAAGAGAATAGACAGTGCTGTTATTTTTCGCCACCTGCATTCGTTTAGTCCACTGCATAAAACAGTCCTCGCATGCTGTGGATAACAACGCTTCATGCATAAAATGCCTAAATTAATAATTTCCTATCCCACCCACATAATGAAATAATAATGACATTCGATTCTTTCTTTGGTGTCCTTGCTTGACCTTCCTACATATGTATGTTCTGCATTTCTCGAACAAACATCTTAAGGAAGGTTCGCATTTGGCAGTATCGATGAAATTGGCTGTACAAGATAGTTATCGTGCAGCTACTGCCCCTTCTTTCAGGTCACGTTGTACAAGAAACACATGGTAAAGGAAGATGCAAAACATCCGTTGCTATGAACAAAGGCAGTACTAGCGAACCTTCTGAACGTGATGTTGCACATAAGTTACGTACTTATTCCAGTAGAAGTGCGGACAGCTGCTGCATCAGCTCAATTGGTCGATCAAGACACGCCGAAAGCGGTTTCTGTACGTTCCCAAACTATCAGCTTAATGTGGTTGTTTTTAAGCTGTTTTTATTTTATCTTTTTTCCATCAAATAAGTAAAAAGTCAATTTCTCATCAGCGCCATATATTTCAAAATAGGTTTTACCGATTGCTGGTTTCCGCCATATATGTACAGCATTTCTTGAAAGAGCAGAGCCCAGGGGATTTTATTCTTATCCGCCTAGTGGCGTTGATTTAGAATTAGTCGAGGTCCTTCCAGTTGGAGAGGGCAGGATAAAAAAAATCTTCTTACCGTCAAGAGATCCATAACACTAGACATACATTACAAACCGCGTGATCTGGCTCAGAAACGGACCCTCTGGGCTCTGCACTTTAGACAAAGGCCGTATCTCTTAGCCAGCCATTCATATCTGTGCACTTGCCTCCTCCCCTCGGCCGCCAACGGCAGCGTTTCGATGGAGGCGCAACAGAGAGGGGTCCATGTGCTGTGTGGTGTCAGTGCAGGGTCAAGAACCCCTGGTGCTCGAAATTCCTGGAGCCCTCCACTGTGGCATTCGTCATAGCCTGAGCAGCTTCTGAGATATTCAACACCATAAACCAACCAATCATCTCTTTCTGTGTTCAAATTCGGAGACCGTGGGTTCGGACGCCAAATGGAACAGGTGGTTAATATTCTGCTTTCAAGTGAATAATCTTCAAGATTATGTTTTATTTCCCGCTTATTGTCGCGAAAAGCATCCCTCTCCTTTCCGCGGTGACAGGGGCTGTTTGATCCCTCTGTATACCTATATACTAGCGCACAGTATGTTTCAGCTACTTTGGGGGTAGAAAATAAAGCAACTCAAGGTCTCGTATAGAATATAACTCTTCGGTAGCGCCAGAGATGCAGTGCATACGTACAGCCGCCCCAAAATTTAATTAGTGTGCTCGACGGCCGCACTTTCTCTCCTCGCGCCCCTCACGACGGGGGCAAACTTACGCAAATTTAAAGACTAAGCTCACGGCTCACCGAAGCCTCTGCTTAGCTTTTACTTTTGCGCGAGTTCTGCTCGCCTTAGGGAACTTGTAAACTTAAAAGGTGACCAAAACCTATGCTTAGCCTTTATTTTGCCTAAGTTTGCTTCGTCGCAACAGGAATGAGGGCAGAAAAGGCGACTGTATAGAAACCAATTAAAGGTTTTGCCAGCTGAACGTTTTCTCAAGGCTTTTTATTTTCTGGTACGTACACACACCACGAATATAAGGAGCCTCATTTTTATCTATTGTACAGAAAAATGATGATTATAAACGCGAAGATCTGCGGTTAAACGCTGTACCGTTTGACAGGGATATCACCATCTGTGTTAAGAACAGAATAGGCACAGCACAAAGCGAACGTACATAAAAACGGCCTAGGTCACACGAAAGATAAGTATTGTGCCACGTAAACTCGGTAAATAGCCTGAGAAGTCGAAATTAATTCGGATGTCTTCAGGAAAAGGGTTTTTTGGTGCTAACTCAGTCATGTGTCGTCTTGCTGATTAGAGATCATCACCTCTGGCTCTCAACACCATCCGCTGCACCCCGCCGGGTAGGCGAAGTTGCTACGGCACTCGACTACTGTTCCCAAGGATGCAAGATCGCATCACGGCCTCGTTGGCTGCTTTTCGGTGGGGGCAAAAAGCAAGGCACCCTTGTGCTGTGTGATGTCAGTGCACGTTAAGCACATCACGTTAATTAACTCAAGGTGCTGCCCCGCCGGGGTCGCGCAGTGGTTACGGCGCTCGACTACTGTTCCCAAGGACGCGGGATCGAATCCCGGCCTCGGCGGCACCTTTTCGATGAAGGCGAAAAGCAAGGCACCCGTGTGCTGTGCGATGTCACTGCACGTTAAAGAACCCCAGGTGCTCGAAATTTCGGAGTCCGCCCCTATGGCTTCTCTCATAGCCTTAGTAGCTTTGGATCGTGAAACCCCACAAAGCAACTTGCTCGCTGCCTGAGCCTTAACACCAACCTGTATTTACTAAAATTACTGGATAGGAACTTCATGCTAGTTTACACATTTTTTCTTCATGACAGTATGCTATAAATACATAATCAGAAATGAAAATTTAGGTCTCCACCTTCCAATGAAGAAACCGAGCTGAACATGGTTGCTTAGCTCCTAAGACATGTCACACATGTTACATTACATATGTCACATCGCTGCATCAAATACCGAGGCTGAAGCTCAAAATTTTTGTTTTGGGGGTTGAGAAGGGGGGGGGCGGGGCTACAACCGACAAATCAATTGAGCAAGGCTTATTTTTCGGTAGCTATGATCTGCTGTGCAAAGCAGGGCTGGCATTTTTAATGCGTCAAGATTAAGATACGCATTACAGCAAGCAGGGTCAGGTGTTCACATCGAGTCATGGGGCCTCGTTGAGGAAGACGCAATGTGGGAAAGAGGGCATTCCCTTTCTCAATTTGCAGCCAAACTTTAGTAGCCTCAATTTTGTCTCACCAGGAGGGTAGATTGGTTGGTTGGTTTGTAAGGTTTAACGTCCCAAAGCAACTCAGGCTATGAGAGACGCCGTAGTGGAGGACTCCGGAAATTTCGACCACCTGGGGTTCTTTAACGTGCACTGACATCGCACAGCACACGGGCGCCTTGCTTTTCGCCTCCACCGAAAAGCTGCTGCCGAGGCCGGGATTCGATCCCGCGTCCTTGGGAACAGTAGTCGAGCGCCGTAACCACTGCGCCACTCCGCCGGGGTAGGAGCAACACAGTTGGTAAGCGAATGCCATATCGAAAGCTCTCAAAAGAACAAGACGGAGAAAGGCATAGAAAGGAATGAGCGCTCATCCTTGTCTGTCCATTTCTCCTTCTTTGTTCTCTCAAGAGATTTGGATGTTAAAGAATAAATGGGATCGTGTACCTAGGAACACCACCTGCAGCTCAAGACCACTACGCCTAAACCCCTTCCTATTTTGAGGAATAAAGTTTTATGTTACTACCACATTGAGGTGCACAGGCAGCAAAGTATCACTCATCATGCCGCCTCTGCAGCTCAGTGTGAACAGCAGGAGAACGAAGTGCGGTTTTCACAGTAAACGGACCACTGGTAGGAAATAGCCCTCTCGGAGCAGGCGAGATTGCCAAAAGGTCTTCTTAACACTCGTAGCGCACAGGACGGGATCAGTCCAATTCGTTGCCGACGCGCAGAAGAGATGTAAAATTTTCGGAAATGTTGAATGGCTTTCAAAGTTTTATTTTTGTTCGTTTTTCAGGAATATTTGAAACTTTAGGCGAAAATATTATACAACAAGCTTTGAGATAATAAAAGTAACATGTCGCTATGTAATATACATCCAAAAGGGAGAAAAATGTTTTCCAGCCCAGGTATCTGCTACCGGATATCTGAAGCACCTGAACAGGAGTGAAGGAATTAAAAGGGTAATGAGGAAGCGGTATAGGCAACAAGATGTGAGCGATATGGAGAAAGGACAGGGTAGGTAAACCTAAACAGACGTATATACAGTATGGCACAATATACATTAGTTTTTTTGCATGCTCGCAAATGTCTTAGGTCACTGAGCACTTCGCACATCGGGCGGGACTCTGCAATAGCACCAAGGAGAAGACTCACTGCGGCCCGATAGCCGAACCACGCCGCGAGTTGGTGGCGGCTTACAGATCGTGGGGAGTAGTCCCGGACAACATAGATGTGCTCCTGTCGTCGTCGTGCAGTGCGCGCATCCGCGAGCGAACACAAGTGAGTCTCTGTGAGTACATCGAACAGGCGATCTTGATATCCCGCCTGTTTCACCTCACCAGATAGTGCGCGCTGGGGCAGAACGCTCCGCGTGTGCTATTTCGGATGATAACGGCCGACTGCCCCACTTTAGCCATCAGTGTATCGTACAGTGTGCCTCGTGCTTGCGTCGTGAAAAGTGACATAGACACTGCAGGCTCGCTTATCGTACCTCTGTTCTTTGAGCTTAGAAATAATTACAATATTATTACTATTGGTTCACAAGAAGTAAAAGGAGCACTGTATCTGTCACACTTGTGTGTGGACACTTGCAATTGGCCGTAAGATAAAAGAGGAAGACGGAAGTGAAAGTGGAAACGGAGAAAGAGGCTCCATAGTGGAGGGCTACGGAGTTATTTCGACCACCTGGGGATCTTTTTGTGCTTACATCGTGCAACACATGGGTGCCTCTCTAGTGGCTGTTACTGGCCCTACGGGGCTGGAACTGGTGGGTCTGCGCCGCTTGTGGAGGGGGCTAGCCTGCCACCGAATTTTTATCTGTTGTAGGTCGTCATTGCACCCGCCACCGCTTAGGTGGCGTACGACAGCTGTTGCGGCGCGCGTCTTTTGCTCCCTCTTCTTTTCTTTCTTGCCCACTTTCTACGCGAGGCAGTGGAGGTGGCGCAGCTACAGTACTCCCATGATGGGGCTGCGGCAGGTAGGTCACCGCCGCTTGTGGCGGGGGCTTGCCTGCCACCGTAATTTTATCTGGTGTAGGCTGTCATTGTACACGCCACCGCTTCGGTGGTGGATGGCGGCTGTTGTTGCGGCGCGCGCCTTTCTCTCCTTTTCCTTTTCTTTCTTCTCTATTTTCTCTTCTGTCTGCACGAGGCAGCGGAGGTGCACCCGGGTTCGAACCCGACCTCGGCGGCTGCGTTTCTATGGAGGCGAAACGAAGAGGCGGCGATGTCAGCGCACGTTAAAGATCCTCAGGTGGTCGAAATTACTCCGTAGCCCTCCACTACGGCTCCTCTTTCTCGCTTTCCACTTTCACTCCCACCTTCCTCCCTTCCCTTACGGCGAGGTTGCGGTGTCCACAGAAAACAAGTGAGACAGTTACCGCGCCTTTCCCTTCCTATAAGTAAATCAGTTTAAATAAGGCAGCGGAGGTGGCTCAGCTACAGAGCCAGTAGCAGGCACGTGCATTTTCTTTTCCTTCTTCTTACAGCCACAACAAGGTGGCTCAGCTACAGAGCCAGTAGCAGGTCCGTGCATTTTCTTCTTCTATTTTCTACAGCCACAAAAACACGGATGCCTCTCTCTGCTTCACCTCCATCGAAATGCAGCAGCCGACGGCCGGGACTGAGCCCGGTTACTCCGGTGCAGTAGTCGGGCATATTAACCACTGCACCACTCCGGTGGGCCAATATATGCTTTGAATCACGCAGATCAGTATACTAAAGATGACAAAATTTAGAATGGCTTTAAACAAATGAAGTCATTCATAACTCAAGCAAATTTAGGTCGTGAGTTGGACATGCGATGAATGTAATATCTGCAAATTAGTTGCAACGGTACCATCGGCTGCTTGTTTGTTTCCTGTGTCATCCGGGATCAATGCCGCTATCGTATGGGTTCCGTGCACCATTTTCCGCATGTTGCCAGTAACATATGCACCAGTGTTAATTTTCTCGCCTGTTTGCAACCTTCAGAAGAATAACGGTTTCATAAACGCCATGATCCCTTCATAGGAACATCGACAAGGATATTACCTGGTCCATCTATTTCTGAGAGGTGTCCAACAAAACAAATTTTCAAGCTCTCTTCTGAAAGATGGTTCACTTGCTTCCACTTCGTATCGAACGTACTACTGGTGAGAAGATACAAAAACTTAAGTTGAGGCAACATCAATTTGGTTTTATAGCTGTGGATCATCTAAAAAATACACAATCCTCTTAATTGTGTTCTTTACTAGGTGCATGCTGTTAGTAGCCTGTGCAAAATACCCACTTTATAAAATTCCTGGCTATGCAGATAAACAATCCTGATGCTTGACACTTGATTAATTTTTTTGATGCCGAACCTCTATCTCTTACCCTACATAATCTGTCTTGTCAAACGCGTCGCATTCGGAATACATGCTCAAAGGTACAGTAGTCGCATAGGGCTCGCTTTTTTTTTACCAATGGGCTTTCACAAACAGAAAATGCTTCCCGCGATTAAACGATTGATAAACCTTTCACAATGTTTGGAATAATGTATACTTTTATAATGGACTCATGTATTTTGCACTTTTTCTTTTTTACTTGCGAAAAAACATAAGGAATGTAATTTGAAGATTATGCCTTGTTTTCCTTAAATTTCATTTCAGGCCAGCGAGGTGATATCCGGCATAAGGTTAGTTCATTGTGTCCTCGAAAACAACCAGCACAAGGAGAGTAAAAATGCGGCACTGCGGGGACCACTGCATTTGAGCATCAAGTTGGGGAAGTCTACAGCGAACACTCTCAATCCAAAGATCGCTAAAAGGGGCTGAATTCATACAGTGCAGTCCATTTTATTTTGCCTACCGAGCAAGTTGGTGTTCTTGTTGATGTCTTGGAAGCGCCAGTGCGTCCAACATGGTAAAACAAGAAAGTAAGACGTTGCAGCACAGGTGGTGATAATCCTCATGTGCTCCCACCTCTCTTCAATGGGCGGCAAGGTCAGAAGTAATACCTTTTTGAAAAGAGCGGCCACACGCTCGCATGCTCTGCCTAAGAGTGGATGACACTCTACGTGAGCGCAGAGGGAGCGAAATAGGCCTGCTAGAGGCCCGTACAGGAACACTTCTGTGAAACTCCAAATCTAGTTCCTATTTCGCATTTGCTAGCTCACCAAACCACGGCTTTCAAATGTTCGCGAGAAGACACCGGACCACTGCCTGATTAACGACCACACTTAAACAGTAGTTGCATGGCGGAGCCACAGGCGATACCTATCGCAAAATGTGTTAGCCACTGTTTTGTAATTTTGGTAGCTGGGCTACACTCCTCTCGCCCTATGCTGCCGTTACCTTCATCCAACCATTCCCAGAGGACCAAATTAATTCAAAATGGTTTTAAACGTTGAGAAACATAACCCCAGGAATGCCACGTCTAAACTTTACGCCTCTACTGGCTTTGACCGAATTTGACCCATTAGTCTCATTTGTTCCTCTGACCTTTTTGTTTTCTGGTAAGACGGTTAAGGGAAATGTAAACGTGAAAACGAAACGCTGCAGAAAGTCAGTCGTGATGAGAAAGTAACTGTTGTCCATCGAAGGGTGTAGAGAAGTGGAGAGCATGTGAGCGTTATGCAGGATGCTCTACTTCTAACAAATTATCTTCGTTGTGAAGTGCAATTATTCTGAAATTTTCCTTATTAAGGGTTTCGATGCAAGCGGAGCCATGCATTTATTTTGCGATTTTTTCTGAGAGGAAATCTCGCTGGAAAATATCAAGATAATTAGGTATTTTACTAACGTATTTTTGTGTCACTACACACACGTAATTTATGCCAACGATGCTGTACAACCGCAAAAATGAGGCGTATTTCTCAATACTATCCTTAACACACTGCCCGGTAACATTACAACGTCCAGTCTAAGGTCTTTTCTTGGTAGCTGGTGGAAATGTATCCACGATATGCTCCGGGCATCAAAATGCCTTCAACATTGTTGCTAGTTTTGTTGCAGTTTTCATGGGAATTCGATCACATAGCTTTTAATCTTCTGCCCCACAAATTTCATTCCTTGGGTAGGCCGCCAATATAATGTGTTGTCGAGATTATTTTGCAGAGAGGAACTCGAAACACATGCTATTTACCTGCAGTCACTGACCCTAACTGATGTAAACTCGTGTGTTCCTCGAAGGGTTAGCCTATTATCATTAATTTTTCGAATATACAAGTTAAAACTTGCGCTATAACAACAAATATTAATTGTGACCCTTTACAGATGAATGGCATACCTAAATAAATTCATGGCAAAAAAATAACTTTGCCTTGCAAAAGGACCTGTACGTTCTTTTTTTTAAAACAATGCGACATGCTTCTAAATTTTGTCGAGTGGAAATTGTTCTATTTTCATCACAAGTGCACCGTGACTTATCATACAACATTTCGTCAGTCTTGATGAACTAGCATGGTCAATGAATATCTAGGTTTACATCTTACATCATCACTTTCCTTTCTTTCTCATAATCATTATATTTATTCTTATTATTATTATAAAGTATTTACTCCAGCGCTTCACGCTGCTTTGGTGATGGATATAAATTCTAAAACTTCTGCTGATTGGTGCAACAAATATACACCCAAATTTACAAAACGGAAATTTGTCACGCCCTTTGTTTCGACTCAATACAAAATTTCGCTGCTCGGTTCATCACCTCTTGTTACTCGAGATACACCAGTCTCATGGTGCTAACGTAATACCTTCGAATATTGGTTTTTGAATCCCGCTGTCATTTTGCACATATACCTATTTCATATACGCTGCCGCTATACCAAATCGAATGACTGCTTGGTAACTTCTTTGATGTCAACTCTCATGTCAATCACAATAACTGCAATGTGTAGCCGCACGTCTGCTAACAACTGCTTTTCCCCCGACGCTATAGCCGACTGGAATTCTTTAGCAGAGTGCCATCTCGTCATGCACAGATAGCAAAGAATTAGGAAGATAATCAAATATGCATCTTCTCCAGCGTTCATCACATTCGCGTATAGCTCCTTGCCAGGTGTTATCATATCTCTTTAATGTTCTATAATCCTGCGCGGTAGTCTGATATTATTACCACTTTTATAATTCATGTTGATTTTGCTTTTTTATATCCCGAACTTTGTTTCGTCATAGGGTTAAAAAAAGCAGACGATGGTAAAAAAATCTTCGTAAAGGCTTTCCAAACTAGTGCTTTATGCTCTGAAAAAGAGACGCCTTAAAACATTCCTTGTCTAACAGAAAGAAGCTGCATGTTTTCCCAACTGTAAATCATCAAGTTTAAGCTTTCGGCGTCTTTTAAGGCGAAATCAAAATTTCACCCTAAAGGATAACAGTATTACCATATCGCATGTACAATAAAGAAATCCAGGTCGCTAATGAAGCGTACCTCAATTGGATTGTTCTTGCACGGTGCCTAATTCGCGACTCATTCCCATGCTGTCGTTGGCATGAGCTGTTTTCAACGCCTGGATGGCAAAAAGCAGGGCTGAACATTGTGACACCTATTCTCCGCTAAACTTCTAAGCAGCTGCCAAACAAAATCATATTCTGAACTAATTTATCTCCGTAATCAACTCGAAGGTGCCTTCACTGCCTGCTTCATGACCAACAGCCAACTTATACGGCTCCTTACAACAGCTGCTGTATAACGCGTCGATGTCACTGCTCACGACATTGTTGCGACTGCTACCAACAAACGGCAGTATTCTCCATCGGGCTACTCGTCACAGTAGGCGGAAACCGAACAATATGAAAACAATTTTTCTGCAGGAAATCATCAAAATTCATGTAGGCAACATTTTCTTGACGTGCTCCGTTTGTTTTGGACCACAGTATCGGATTTTCTCCTTGCGTGCTGCGTTTAGGAGTTTGGTCGGGCTGACGAAACATACCTCAAGCTACAGAGCACTGGACATAAAGCGGCAAAACAATAGGCATATAGGGCTAATGTGACAAAAACCAGACCGATGATTCGACAAAGAGACACAGCTTGGCATGTTACACCTCGCTATTTTTTTCGCTTCGAACTAACTGGCCTCAATTTTCGTGTTGAAATTCTCCCGCTCAAAGTGAAATGCAAAAGAGATGCCTTGTGCGCATAAATTATAGCTCAGAGAAAAGAACGAGAAGAAACTTGATTGAATCAGCCTACGACCCAATACAACATTCGGCGATGGCTGCCCTAAATCGTAACTGACAACCTCCTATACAACGCACGCCCACTTAGCCAAAAGTAAAGTTTGAAACAAATATTTTACTCGATTAACCTAACAGATACAGTGAAAGGCTTAACGTAAACTTAAACACAGGTAGAAAAGTGTTGGAACCTGTCCTTCAAACTTTTTACTAAAAGAAGCGTGAAAACATGCATTCAAGTGTTTATCATTGATAACAACTTTAAGCTGTAAACTGAGAGTTTAAAAACAACCAAATTTTAGAACTTCCCAAAGAAGCAAAACTTAAGATGAATAATTTTTCTTAAGACTTTCATTCGAATGTTTTGAAATTGAAAATTTTAGAATCAGATCTAATATAAATTTACAAAATTCTAAATTTTTAGGACTCAATATAAATTTGTAGTTTCACTCTCCAGCAATCTACTTTACAGTTTGTGAGAAAAGTTCTGAATGTGGCGCAAATTTAACAAAACAGATAGCGAAAGCTCCATCAAACACTACAACTCAGCTCTGCAGTGGTTCAGAAAGGTTTTGATATGCCAGCTCTGGTCAGAAATGTGTTTTACTCAAAGAAAATTCGCTATGAACAGCATACTTCGCAGAGGACGCCTAAAACACTGCGTGAGCTAAGACACGAAAGAGGACGATAAAGAAAGCGCACATAAATAACGGTGACAGTGGATGGCCCCGGCGCCATTTCAGTCGTCCAAAATTTTTGGCCCACAGTTAAACCACAGACCATGCACGCACGCGCCTGGCGTTTCACTTCTATCTAAAATTGTCTCTAGAGACATGAATCAACTTTCGCTCTCGGGCTCAGAGGCTTAAAATTCTAACCACTTAGCTTCAGCAGCAAGCTGATACGCACAGAAAGCATCAGGTCCCGGTGAAAACATATTTTCAGGAAAAGAAAGGCTGTGTCGCTTGGTTGCAATAAAACCGCCCCTTTGGTTAACATGACAACGGCCGCTTCAACCAACCTCGTTGTGCTGTGTGAGTGGTTTGAGCAGGACCAAGGCCCCAACTAGCACGCTGAGGAGAGCACCCAGTAAGACGCCGGCGATGGCGATGGCGACCCTGCAGCATGTTCGGCGCGTTCTTCTTCCACTGCGGAGGCGTCGGGCCCCTTGAGATGATGATGCAGTGGCATCCTGCAATTAAAAATCGGGCAGCTGCGCTTGAAATCACGACGCATAAGAGCATCCCACGCTTATTTAGTGTCCGTTCGCGTTGCTGCTACTCGTGCAGATTACTCTACTGCGACAGTTGCGGGTGGCTAGTACGTAGCAGGGAGGAGGAGACAATATGCGATTCTAAGATGTAACTAGTTCTCATTCACTATTATTGCCATTGCTGTGCTTCACACCTCCTTCACGAATTCGTGACTGCTTGTACTGGGAAACTTGGTAGTAGATAACTAAGCTTGAAGCACTCATAACAGAGCGTTGCGAGGCTTTAATGGTGTTACTTGTGATCTCCTGACCTTTGACGAAGATACGACCTACTAGATACCAATGCATCAATCAGCTACCTAACTACGGAAAAAGAAATAATTGATTGGGAAATATAAACTTGTGTACGGCATATCGCATCGACCTTCGTGATAAGCCATCTGCTACAAATAACGGAGAACTGAGAAGTTGCTAATTAATTTAGATGACCGACAAAATAATGACTTCCAGGTTACATCCTGTTTTGTCACTACCTCGGACTTACTTATAGAAGCTAGAAATTGTATGAGGGCGACACACTTCCACTCTTTCCTAGATTTATTGCGGTGCAAGTACTATCGAGAATTCAACTTACTGCTTTAACTGGAATATGTGTATTCACAACATTGCGCAACTGAAGGTTAAACGTTTAAAACGTAATTATGAAAACATATTCAGCTGAATACTATCTACATTACTTTACCACTTATCAGTGGGCTCATCACTGCGTTTGAGTGTGGCAGTGTTTCCAAAAGAGCTCATATATTGATTAGAAAGGTTTAAATTGTTCGGCTTAATGACACGTCGTGTCCGTAAATTGAAATATATCTAATACGCCCGCTCTGGTACTTGTGGGAGCTCCATCATTATTGTCATAAATTGCTAAAACGACAAATGAGATTTTGGTTTTGATGATGTAATACGCGTAGCATTTGCGTCTTGGCAAAGTGCATCCCGGTCCAAAGGCACTTTTGGTTCTTTTGCAGAAGGACTCGAAATATTGAGAAGTAAGCTGTAATCGTTGAGAATTCTTAATATATATTTACTTCTATAGTAACTAACAACCTCAATTAAACGTTCTGTTCTATGTGCGCAACAATTTACATGTATTATAAAATGCGAAAGCTGTAAGTTTCCAAATGTACGTAAAGGTGTATGATGAAAAATCGTCCAAAATATTTTTTCTCGCCGTACCAAGTAGGTATTGCGCAAATCAAGAGCACAAAGCTCGCTAGGGTAAGAATATTTCCTATGATATTGGCATGATTTATTTGCTCGCGACACTTTCGAATCTCCTTTTCAAATATTCACTTGCACAAAAAGAGCAGCTGGAAATCAAAAATTAAAAAATAAACAGCGCATCATTGCAGAATATCAAGACATCTTGCTATGAACGCCACCAAAACGGCTCAATAAGCTTGGATTAGCGGGATTCAACAAGCTGAATGTAGTGTGTGTCGCAGCTAGTTTTCTTGGCATACGCTCTTGCGGAGAGGAATAACAGAACCTACATCACTCTATGCTACAGCTCACAAGTACAAAGGAAGAAGATAGCACATCATCTATATCCTGATATTTGCTTATAATGCAAGCTAAAAAATTTCCTTGTTTTACCCAAATCTTCGAAGAACGCTGGAAGGTGAATGTTATCACTGTACCGTGAAAATGACGGGCCCCGCCACCAGTGCTGCCAAAGGGCGGAGGTCTCTCGTTAAATATCATCACTTAAATATCCGATGCAACACCAAGTGAACTGGCACTAAAGAGATGACTGCAGGGAAATGAGGTACTTATTGTGGTACAGTCGCAAGTAAAAAAGATTAGCGCCCATCACGGATTACCGGAATGACAACTAGTGCGCCGCTGTTGACGAAAGGGTTGATAATGAGAGTACCGGGCCGTTCCCATTTTTCAGTGTTAGGTGGGTTCAGCAAAATTTATATTTGCTCACATAAAAGAAACAAAAAACAAACCAATGTTACACATGACGACTGAGATAAAAAGAAATATGCCACTTGCACACTCATGCAAAGGCGATACTTGGACTCTCGGGCGGTGGGTCATTCGATAAAAATTACTTCCTGTCGTCCCCCCCCCCCCTCCCCCTTCGACTCGGGTGAAAAAAATGAGAACGGCCCTATAAGCATGCCTGTGAACCGCAATGCCACGCGGTGAGATATTCAAGCTCAGGCGCACCTGTCATTTGTGCTAATATTTTTTTTTTACTCGAGACTGTACACTTCTGGCGAGATCGAATCTGCACGCGCGTGGAGGACGAAGGGAGCTTAGCGAGAGCTCTTAAGATTATATGTGGTGACCTGTTGGAACAGCTGCCACCATCCCCTATTTCATCGTCTCGTCACCTTCGTTCTTGGCCTGGCGACAGCGGCCATGAATGTAGCGCACGCGCTAAAAAGAGCTAGGGAAAGCATCGGAAAGTTTTTGTTTATTATGCTATTGACCTGACCACTGTAAATAAAATATACACTGCTACGAGTGATCTGCAATTTTGCTTCTTTCTCAAGCTTTGAAGTTCCGGCAGTTATAATGCCTTTTATAATGACACTGAACCGAATTCCAGGAAATTATATGTAATGGGAATTTGCAAGACCTCGCAGCCAACCCTTCTATCAGTTTCCTCCAAGCGTACATCAGAACCTCATGGCATGGATCACGAATAGTCAACGGTGCCTTAGCGGCTGTAGCCTCTAATGGTATTTTGGGCGAAAAACATCTGAAATATCTCGGGAGACTCATTTCAGTTCACATTCTTAAGACTGCTGTAATCCAGTGATCTGCCGTTGCTATGACGTGTGATGTCAGATATAAACCAGGAATTTCGAGCTACCCTGCCTGAGATGCAGGTTTTCATACCTGCTGACCGCTCCCCGGAGGCTTCCTTGATAAATCGGAGCCAGAACCGGTGTCCACAATAACGTCCATCATTGCGTCTTCCTTTTCTTCTTCTTTTTCTTGACATTGTTCAAATATTCCTATTTCTTCTTTCTTTCGCTGCTGTGCATATGGCATGTACCCACATTGTGAGATTGCCCAGCGTTCAGAGTAGGCGTAAGAATTGAATACATGACCTCGACTTTGACTGTATCTTTTGTTACTTGTTATTCAGGAATTAATGTTGCCTAAATAATTTGGAAAAATGTTTGAGGCGGTAGATATGGCAATCAATAAAACGAGAAAACTTTAAACAGCGCAAATAAAATTTGCAAGCATAATCCGCACAGGCAAGCGCTAACAGACAGATCTTCCTGTCACAATAATATAGCTAGGGAGTAATTGACACACCGCTTTTAGGGCAGGCCTTTAGCAGGTTTACTTAAGGAGAGAAGAACAGTAATTGTAAACGGCAGTCCTAAGCGATCAGGAGAAATTTCCATATAATTTCTTTATCCAGGAGAATGCCTTCAGCAGGAACGGATATAATGCACGTAATGCTCTACGGTTTCTAGGTCATCGCATGACACACAAAGATTCGACGGCGTGCATAAAGAGCGGCATAAATAATGTTTTTACGCAAGGAATTCTACAATGCAAGAGTATTATGGTGCCCTCATATTGCCTTCAGCTGCAATACCGGATATTGAAACAGTAGCTTAAATTCACAAAATCCGCAGTCACAAGGACAGGCTCATGGCTTAAAGATTGCAGCCTTTGGAACCGTTAAAAACGAGATATGTAGCAAAATAATCTTAAGCACAATAGAAGCAGCAGGTCCTTTGAGTGTTGAATTCACTAAGAAATTTACGGCGCTCGACTACTGTTCCCAAGGACGCGGGATCGAATCCCGGCCTCGGCGGCAGCTTTTCTATGGAGGCCAAAAGCAAGGCGCCCGTGTGCTGTGCGATGTCAGTGCACGTTAAAGAACCCCAGGTGGTCGAAATTACCGGAGTCCTCCACTACGGCGTCTCTCATAGCCTGAGTTGCTTTGAGACGTTAAACCCCACAAACCAACCAACCAACCAACCAACCAACCATCATTATATTGACATAAATGCCACAGTGCCCCGGAACCCACAGAAGACGCACTTCGTATAAATACAAGGGAAGGCAAAAGTTAAGCGTTTGCTTCATGGGACGCGTGTTTGGGTTATACAGCGCTCCTAAGATGGAGAGGTACTCAGAGTGTATGATTGCACGAGTATTATTACAGAGAACATTTTGGAGGCCTAAACCAATTGCAAGCAATTAAGCAGTTAATATCTGTGCTTATTTTCGGATACCTAGCGAAAACCTCCGATCGAGTGCCTCTGAATAAATATATAGCGCTGCTTTTTCATTGCGCTGGGAGACATCTCTGAAAATAGGTACGTGGCGTGAGTACTGTATCAGGTAATCTTCGAGGTGACCATTTATTACAGTAGTTGTCAGATGATCTGTATTAGGTGGTAACGACTGGTCAAAGAACAGCGCAGAACTAGCTTGATCATTACTTACATGTTGTTCCTACTTAGACGAAACTGAAAATTTTGAAAGTAAGGACTGAATATTTAGAAATTAGGTTTGGTTATACTGCGAACCATGGTTATCAAGAAACAGAGCTTGATGTGAGATAAAAATGGGATAAGCCACTCCAGGCAAAGGCACAAGCGCTCGTAAAAAAGTTCGTAAAGAGAGGAGCTCAAAACGAAAGGTGGGGACTCGTGCACAGGGCTGTGAATAGAGGACTATATTTGCAATAAGTTTTGATAAGCTCTGACTGCCGTAAAGCTCACATCTCCAAAATCAACAAGGGTCGTAGTTTGTATCTATAGTTGCCAGATAAAAGAACAAAACTGAATTATAGGATAGGTCTCACGTAAGATTTATACAGATAGAAAATGGTACCTGAGCATACGGAATTTCTTATGGCTAATTCTTATCAGGTGACCAAGGGCTCGCTTATCTTTCATGCAATTGAATTTCTATATGCGAGGTCACCACTCTAATGTAAACTGGTATACTATGGCCAGACATTTTAGGCTTTCAGTGTCAGGGATCTGTGAACCGCAATACGCAATGGAAATATTGTTTCCAGGGAACGCATGTCCGACAAAGTGGTATGCTCGCAGACGATGACGAAGACCCAAGAACGCGTGAACGATGAAGTGTTGTTCTAGAAGACGACGATGCAGACATGATGGATGCTGGACGGCCCTTGTTTGTCTTTGTGCCAAGTTCCGGCCATCTCCGCGTGTCTGAATAAATACTTTCCCCTATTATCTTTGGGGGAGGTGAGGGGTGGAGACGACTCCACGCTGCATCTTCGCGAAAGAGCGTACGCTGGTAGAAAATGAGAACTGAGTGTTTCTTCTCGTTAATAACTTCAGCTTATCTAGCCAAACTTCAAGGGCATTTCGGTAAATTTGCAGTAACTGGTATAAAAAAAGAACACCTTTCGCAGAGGCGAAAAAGGTAATATCATCCGCATACATATAGCCTTTTGTACCTGGTTGCAAAGGAATATCTCTCATTAATATATTAAAAAAGTAACGAAGACAGCACAGATCTCTAAGGCCCAGCTCTAGTTTGATGATAAGTTTCAGAAGAAGAATAACCTCTAGGATAGGAAAAATTTATATTCCTCAAGAATTCTGTTCATCAAGTAATAATGTAAAATGGGCCTTAAATTCGTTTATCTTATTCAGCAGTATATAGTGTGCATTTTCGCTGACCACTGTCTCACAAACCAAATTTTTGCTGTGAATGCACAGAACGCACAAATTGTCTTTAGTGATGCACAGATCGGATTTCGTCTAGGGTGCTCGATGTCGGCACCTCATATATAGTTGGAGAGCAGGATTAGCATTGCAATGCAAAAGAAAGAAGTCTCTGACTTGGACACTATACTCTGGAGACCGCAAAAGCATATGATGGTTGGTTCGTTTGTGGGGTTTAACCTCCCAAAGCGACTCAGGTTATGAGCGACGCCGTAGTGGAGGACTCCGGAAATTTCGGCCAACTGGGGTTATTTAACGTGCACTGACATCGCGCAGCACACTGGCGCCATGCTTTTCGCCTCCATCAAAAAGCGGCCGCCGAGGCAGGGATCGAATCGTGGCCTCGGCGGCCGCTTTTTGATGGAGGCGAAAAGCATGGCGCCCGTGGGCTGTCTGATAACGTTAGCCAATGTCACACACAGAAGAGGAGTTCAGATCGTAGTAGCAGTTTTTTAATTAGGTCATTTTCTCCGTAACGGCTTAGGACGCCAAAATTAGGTCCACAGCTTTATACAGTCGAATTATTGCTAATAGCCTACTTTGAGCTTATGCCGTTGAATACCAAATGCAAAAATATAGGGATGATGTTCATTTCATTAAACTCCTATCCAGCAGAACCTTGCATATATCGAACTGTGCACCGTGCACCTGCAACGCACGCTTCTGCTATAACGGCGCCCCACTATCATATTTGGCGCGCGAATTCGGGTTTGCAGTGCAGCTTAAGGCACGAGCTGGCAACTCTAACGCTGTAAAACCGTTTGACGAGGTGAGCGCGAAGTCCAATTGAAAGTGACCTTAGTGCTTGCACGTTTGTTTCTAATGCAACCCTGCTTTCGCCGGGGGAAGCCAGTGTTCGGTGCACCAGTTTTGTGGTGATACCAAGCTTGCTGACCAAAGAAAGCTTGCGGCGGCAATGGTGTGACCTGATTCGCTGCTCAAAGAGACGCCGAATTCGACTGCACCCTCTTTTAATTGCAATGCCTTTAAGTTCTTACTCTGCCTGCAGCATAGATCTCTTAAAATTTCCAAAGCACTGTCCGCGGCAGCTTTCGAACCCTAACACTGATGCCACGCGGCGCAAGGCTTTATGTACGAGCAACGCGAGCACGGAGACTCTGACCTGCCGCTATCAAATATTTAGAGACCGCACTCGCGTCTGCGGAGCGGCACATGAAGGTTGGGTCAAGGGCGCGCGTCTTTTTAGGCCTGTCAATAGGTGATGATCAGCGCATTGACGCGCGAGTGCACATCGAGCCTCGCCGCACTCAGTTTGTGCGATGGCCTGCCAGAATACCGCTAGGCGGCCCATCACTGCAGAAAGCGTACCAGTAGTGTTTTGATTATTCGAAGGCTTACCATGTGGCCCAGAATGAAGCGGTTTTTTAACCTAAAGGAAGTCACGCAGTCGATTTTCTTCAAGGAACCGGAGAGCAAGCTTCTGCTCTTAATAGTCTATTAGCCAGAAGTGTGAGTTCTTCCTTTGTAGCCAATAGTCCAACTTCTTGTAGTCGTCTTATTCTTGGCGGCTGCATTCCTAAGCATGTTCTCAAAATGTGGTGAAGATCCACTTCGGCAGGTGGCCTTGGACACTTAGGGCATGCACTCTGCACTGCATCCTGTTCAGAGCACCATCGGCACGTCACCGACGGAGTGAGGGCCCCTCCATCCCGAATCCTTATAAGGGACACCTCCTCCATTCATTCTCGTTAAGTTATGAGGGAGGGGGTAAGTGCACGGGGGAATAAGGGCACATGCACGTTTCCTTAGAACAGATATCAAGATTGGAGAAGCCGAGCCACGATCAAATGGGATTGTTATACGTGAGGAACTTGTTTTAGGGGCTTGGTGTGCAAGCATATCTGTTTTTTTATGAGCTATGTTTTTGCCGTCTTGTTATATCCAGTATACCTGAACGCGTTTTGTTGTTTCCATAGCATGTATATCTTGGATAACGCTTAGTGTTTTTGTAACTTTCTTGAGCTGTTTAATAACGGCTAAAGAGTCGATGTAGACGTGAGATCATTATGGACGGTATGGCATTTATAGCCTCCATCGCACCGCGGATAGCATACAGCTCCATTGCCAGCGAGTCCTGTGTGAATAACTCTGCATGTGTGAGGCTGGTAATTGCCATTCTTCCATCACTTTGAATCACTGATGCGTCTGTATAAGCTACACATTATCCGGGACTTATGTCAACCACTGGACGTAGCGTCAGCTGTGCTTTACGATGAAGCCTCGTAGTCTTGTTAGTCGTAATTGTTGCGTAAGTCCAGGAAGGTGGGTTCATTATTTTTGGTGTCTGTGCTGTCCCTTCGGTGTATGCAGCTGCAACAGGCTGAACATACTTTCTCTTTAAATTTCATGTTTATTCTCTCTGCTGAATAATTTCCGTCAGAGTGTTCACTGTGTATATTCCTGAAGTATAGGGATGGGTATAAGGCTTGGCAAACCGGTGATGGTACGCATTGCATTTCTATTTATCGGTTCTAGCTCCGCCCATTGTCGTTTCGTTAGTCTATGGAAATAAGCTTGGTACACTATACTAGATTGAAGTACTGAGCGCACAAGACGTCTAGCTATATCGGCCTCTCCTCCTCTAGACGCGATTAGTTTGATTAACTGTAGAATAGTTGCTGCAGCCTTTTTTGTATTACGGAGCCACTCAGTTCCTTTTCCCGACTTATATATGTCTAGCCGAAGGACGCTCATCTCGTCCACTTCCTGTAATCTGTGGTTACTAGTCTTTTCTTGCAAAGTTATCTTGCAAATTATTTCTTCTGTTCTTGTTCCCCACATGATCGCAACAGGATTTTTGAGGCGAAATTTAGTTATGCTTCTCGTACATACCCTTCCAAAGAGTTTAAAGCTTCTTGTAATTGAAGGTTCTGCGTCCGTAGATGTTTATGTGTTGATCATATTGTGAGGTCATCACCATAAGTCAGGAATTTTATATTGGGTATTTCGTCTAGCTTCCAAGTCAATTGTATAAAAGCTATATTAAGCAGTAAAGGAGCAAATACTGTAACTTCTGAATAACTTCACACCTCCTTAGCGGAAGTATTCAGAGGCCTGGATTGGAAACAGTACTGGATCTGTAAGATGAGATTTGCTGCTGAGATTATCTAAGTAATTCAGGGGACAAATTTTAAGTAACAAATAATTCTCGAAATAGCCAAAGCAGAAATGTTTGCCTGAAGTGCAGCAGACTAAAGTAATGGTCAGCAGCCTCCAATTTCGCGAAACATTATTTAAGATAGCCTACGAGGCGCCAGAAAACGTTTACCGGGAAATTGAACTGAACGTAGATGCAAACCTAGAAAGTGAACTAACTAGAAGAATAAGATTGTGATGGACTGCATATGACAGCCATTCTAATATGATGAATACCAGCTTACCAGTATCCCTCGGCAGAAAAGTAATAAATGGTCTATGTTATATTTGCTCACCTATGGGCGAGAAACATGGTGGAAAAAATGCTTAACCTAGATTTCGAACAACGCACACACTTATGGAATGAAAAATTATAGGCGTAATGTTAAAGAATAGGACGCATGCCTGTTTGGTTCGCGAATATATCACAATTTACTGTCATCGCTGCTAAAATCTAGAACCAGGTCTATGGGCAGGATAGATACGTAATTGTCCTTTGTCCTCGTGTTCGCGCTGTTTAAATTAATAATGAATAAGTACCAACTCGCCCAACAAAGTATCTTGGTAATACGTAATTGGAAGGCAGGATAACCGATGGTTGATGAAGGTAACATGCTTGTTTCCAACCGAAGGTAAGAGTATCGTGGGCGGAATAGGTTAGGATGATTGCGGGCATCAATTGGATTCAGCTTGAAATGGACCTTGATAGCAGAATATGAGAAACGCCTTTGTCATACAATCCGTGGAGTCGGGCTCATGATGATGGTGGTGATGACAATGTGGTTACCCTCAAGTGGCGGTCAGGTATAGCATACTAGCGAATTGTATGACAAATTGTCTCCTAAAAACACGGTACAAAATGTAGCTAGATATACGCTTTTCTGTAATAACCATACACCAAGAATTATAAAAGAAAAGGGACGAGCTTCCCGTTATTTAAGGAGAATTTTTAGGGCTTTCCCACAACAGCAAGTTTCGGGTCGGGATCCCAGAAACGTGGTCTTTTTTTAAAGCAACGTGAATAACAGCAGCGTATGGCTGCCCTCCAGAGTCACTTTTTGAGACTCAAAGTTGACACAGTGACTAATCAGATGCGAATTTGTCTCTTCGACCCTGCACTGCTCTTTCGCTAGTGTCGAAAGCTGAAAAATAGGGAAGCATGTAAGTTCTAGGACTAGACACAGAGAAACTGAGAACTGGGGAAACCTTTTGGGGGAGGCATAAGTTCCAGCATTAAGGACATGACACGAGAGAAACTGAGAACTGGGGAAACCTTTTGGGGGAGGCATAAGTTCCATCATTAAGGACATGACACGGGAGTGTAGCCTAGCTACCAGCGAACATATAAAGCCCCGCTTTTACCAAGCCGCATAAACTTGCTTGCGTGGCCTAGCATTAAAGTGAATGGAAGGGTCTTGCAGGCTGATTCTAATAGCACCCTACTAAAAGAAAGAAGAGGTTTGAGTTGGCAGCCCCTGCCAAACGTAATATTAGGCGACCCCACTTTTAATCAGAGTGCGGCCATGTCAGCTCGCAGCTACAGCTTGCCAGCGTCATTCTCGTTATTTTTTTTTTTCACAACATCAACGCCGGCGCCAACGCCGGATTATCTGGTGAACGGGGTCTCTAATGCTACCAGGTTAAAGCTGAACTGTTATTGCAATCGACATTGCCCTCGCTGTCCGCGACGCCATTTGATCCGGTGTAGAAGGCACGTTAAACAGTGCCTGAAAGTAGTTCTTGCCAGATTTGACACTACGTTATTCCCCCTAAAAACAATCATGATAAATGCCCTCATTGTAGTCTACCTGCTCCCGCCAACGACACTAACACACACCAGCTCCCCATTTCAGGTCGAGAGATAATAGCGAACAGGAGGTGCTGATCCAAGCAGTACCGTTATGTTACGTGTTCTGATCATCTGGTTCTGTTTTGAAGAACAAAAATAGCATAACAGCTTATCTTATTATTTGCTTTCGAAGTCCATTTGTTATATCATCTCACAATCGTAAATAACTAAAAGCAGGCAAAACTATTGCACTTAAAAAGAAACAGAAAAAAATTAATTTAGAAACACTTAAAGTTCAATTTCTCATTAAGTCTCTAACGCACAACGCGCACTCGCTAGTCCCGGGTAATTACCGAAAGCACAAGTTCTGCGATGCGTTAATACCTGAACACTACAAGCTGGCTGTTATCACGACTACGCAGAAGGCAGCGATCACTCTCAGTAATTACTTCATATGGTCGCATGAGTTCTCGATGTAGGACGCAATGCTTCAAGCGAACGCTCCTAAAATAGGCGCTTAGCTGACAGGCTGCGACAGAATGACTGTGCATAAATGGGCTTTTTTATGCCAACAAAATAAACACTGTGAGGTCCAGTGTCGACGGTGTTATACTTCACACACTTAAATTGTTCTGTGGTTTATAGATAAAGAATAAAGTTATTAGGAACGTGCTTGAGGTAGATACTAGTTCGCTATCCAACATCAATATTAAGAATGGTAGACAGGGAAAGAACAAACTTGAGTGCAAGTAAACACTGACGTTGGTGGTCGTGCCAGTATTATAGTCAAGGCGGCAGTAAAATAGAAGCGAAAAATATATCTAACACGCTGCAATATTTAAGGTGGGCATATTATTCAGATGTACAGCTTGCATGCGTAAACATTAAACCGGTTTAGTGGGGACAGGTGGTATTAGCTTCAATGGTAAAGAGATGTCGAATTCAAGAAAAGTTACATGACAAACGCTAACATGCGAAAATCTCACCCTGTCACCCCCTCCCCTTTTAACGCATAAATAATTTTAAGTAGGCATGCCGGTGAGACCTTTGGTTAGACAGAAAAGAACTAAAGGAGAGAAGGAACAAGCACCTCTGTTTGGCAGGCGTTCAAGATGGTAAGCAAGTGACTGCTTTTAGCTTGCTCAAACCGACGGGACACCTGGTGGATTGTGACGGCAGTTCCGCCGTGTTTGCCGAGAAGGAGATTAAAGGGGTCGTCGGCGATCCCGTAAAGATGTGGCCCACCTTCTCTGGCACGGCCTTGATCCGCTTTACTGCATGGGGCTAAGGCAATTATGACTCTGTCGAGGACTGTGCTCGAGAAGCTAGGTCTTTTATATCGTCGGGCTTGTCTCCGATCGGCTTGCAATATAAACATGGAGCTTCTGTTTGCATATATGTATAGCAGTATAACTGCTGTTATTTGGGGTGTCATATATGACCTTCCCCCGTACCCGCCAAGAAGGAAATGACGATCACAAGAATCAGAATCGCGTTCCATGAATTGTGGTTACTGAAGCGTTCGTACATAGCGAGCCAGTCTTCTACGTCGACGTCATCGGAGCAGCAAAAAGTACCCGAATGGCGAGGCTTTGCCATGACTTTGGTAATCCGCTGGCTATGCCACTGTGGATACGATAGCGTCGGACGTTATAGTGGGGCCACTGTGGAGCTACAGGTTCTTGCATTGGAGTAGTACTAGATAGCCGCCACCAAAAATGTAAGGGCAAAACACTGATAGGAAGCCGGTATAGTTCACCGCCACTAATTAGATATTACCCCAGCATTTAAATTCACGTGCGAAAGCAAGGGTACGCAACTATTATGTACCTTAGCCTTAAATGCGGACTTCAAGTGCCCCGGATTTCTTTTACTTCCTTAAATGAACACACTTCGTCCCTGGAGTATTTTTGCTGGTAAATTGGTTTGTCTCAGACATGTAATGAAATCTCAAGGCGCCGACTTTCCAGTGATTCGCTGTAAAAGCTACTGTACGCCACACGTTTAGGCCTCTGTATTTCAGATCACAGATTGTGCTCCATTTTGGAGTGCATAAAGTTGAGTGACAGTTTTGCATAGCGATTTTGCCTTGCTTTTTTCTCATGAACAATTCTATACCACAACAACTGAGTAAGAAACTTTTCCCACTTGCGTGCACTCAATAATAAAAGGGCACGAAAACGCTGACGCGTGCACCTTTCTGCCCGACTTCAAAAAACCGCGTTCTCAGCAGTACACGATCAGAAAGGCGATCCGGTTGCCGGCCATTTTATGTGCGCTCCACAAGGTGAAATGTTTTATATATGAACATTGCTAACTCGAACTGCTGAAATGCGACGGACGGCCGTTATACAGACGCAATTTTGTTTCATGCGTTTCTTAAAGTGCATGTAGTGCGCTTCCTGGAATTAGTAGGGCAGAGGAAAGAAATGCTTCGCGAATTTCAATATAAAAAATCTTCTCAAACACCAGAGCTCTTGAGTGAACAGACGCTTCTTTCCCCTCACGCCCGCGTCTGCAAGTAGGCGTGCTGGGTCGACACTTTTATTACTTTTTTTTTACTTTTCTTGAATTCCTAGGAGCGTGGAATTCGTTGATTTATTTGACTACGAAAAGTAACATAGAAATATACTGCAACTCAAAAACGATGTTTATACCCGCCGGGGTGGCGCACTGATTACGGCGCTCTACTACTGTTCGCAAAGACGCGAGATCGAATCCCGGCCTCGGCAGCCGCTTTTCGGTGGAAGCGAAAAGCAAGGCGCCCGTGTGCTGTGCGTGGTCAGTGCACGTTAAAGAACCACAGGTTGTCTAAATTTCCGGCGTTTTCTTCTACGGCGTCTCCCATAGCCTGGGTCGCTTTGGAACGTTAAACCCCACAAACCAAACCAAACCAAAAACGATGTTTAAGTATTATCACAAACCTGTTGTTCGTTGGGATGATTTCAGTTGAGTTCATATTTTGTAGCCAGTAGCATAGCGACCACATAAAGCACATCAGTAGTGGTAGGTCAGGATTCTTTAAATAAAACCAATGCAAAGGAAACTTATACACGCTCATGAAGTGTAATGCATTATTCTATATAATCGCCAACTGTTGAATAGAGCTGGCAAAGCCCTAGCTGCAGCGTGAACGAAGAAATTGCGGTCACAAGCCGCGCATCTCGTGAACAAATCTCATTTTTTATGAAACAAAAGCTGACGTCGCAAAAGGCAGCAGCCTCGGCCTACAAGTAGAGGACAAATGTTTTTTCGTTTCTAACTTCAGGGTAGGCTTCGCTGTTTTGCTGTAGAGATAACACATTCAGCGTGGGACACCGTAGAGTTCTCCAACTGTCGCCTCAAAACATTGGACCCGGACTGCGCCTGCATATTCCCCACCACACAACACGTCGTGAAACAACGTTACTGTGCCGCCTATGGCTTGCGTTGCTTTCGCAAACAAATACACCTTCCTGATCGGGATGGCTGACAGCCCTTCTTGTGAAAAATGCGGCGTTGACGAAACGATTGAGCACCTCCTTTGTGAGTGCCCTGTTTTTGCAACTGAAAGACATACGCCGCGTACTGCATTGGATCGTCTGGACGCTTACCTCTTAACGGAAGGGAACTCTTGGGACCATGGCCACAAAAGCCTACGAAGCACATCTTCGCTTTTTAGGAGAGACTAGCCTGATTGACGGACTGTGACTCTGTCACCTCTTGTCCTCTTCTACCCTCCCCCTTTATCCCCCATTTCCCTTGCCCAGTTCAGGGTAGCCAACCGAATTATTTGTGGTTAACAGTCTTGCCTTCCGCCATCCTTTTAACCTCCTCTTCCTTCTTAGGGCAAAATAAATTTCAGATCAAAAGAGGACGGACAGTAATAGTCAGAAAGAATGATTCTGACGAAGGCGCGAAAGAGACAAGCACCCGTAGTTCACTTTCATTTTCACTTTATTTGCATCACACATGTACAGAAGGTTTAACAAAACTACATGTGACGAGTAAAGCGGGAAAAAGCTGAGTGCGATGTAGCTTGAGTGGCCCCGCCTACATTTAAAGTAGGCAAGCAGGAGAGCAAAAACAGTTCAAGAACAACAAAAGGTTGAACGTACCTTCAAGAAATGGGGAAAACTAGAAGCAAAGAAAGGAAAAAACAAAACCATTATGAAGATGGATGAAAGGGAACAGACTTTATCTTTAACTGAACATTACATCCAAACCATTCTTCAATAATAGACGAAGTTGTTCTAATGTGAGGGCAAACGTATTAAGTGCACATGGAGGGCTAGACTGCAACATCTGTAGACCATAATTATTACGGGGTAGAGGTACCTGCCAGATTTCACGAAACCTTGTAGAGCGAGACGAAGTGCTCACTTTGAAAGTTAAAGGAATAACGATAAAATTTCACAGGATCATAGGCGTGGCCACTAATACAATCTTTTAACGATTTACGTGCTGTTAGACCGACTCGCGGCCTTTTCTTCAGACATCAACAATATCAATTCCAGGAATGTGGGGTGACGGCACAATATTTCGAGCACCAAACATAAGCTTACGCTAAACGAAGTCGCCGTATTATGTTCCTTTCATGCTCCGAAACCGGCTCCTATACATTACTTTCCCACTTTGTAGTCACAAACTGCCGAAAGCCTCAGCCTATAACCTCCAAACTAGGACATAACTGACTGATTGATTGATTAATTGGTTAGCGGACTGTTAACTTCTTTGCGAGAGTTAGAGATTTTGCTAGCTAGAGGTGGGGTTAGCTTTGCGGATTTTGCCTGCAGTGCTGCGCGCTTCGACACTTTCATTTTAAATATAGGGCCCACAAATTAGTACATACACGCCATGACACGTAATAGTTTATAATCACCTCTGCTGTCTGCCCCGCCGGGGTTGTGCAGTGGTAAGACGCCCGACTACTGTGCCGGAGTTCCCGGGATCGAATCCCGGCCTCGGCGGCTGCGTTTCAATGGAGGCGAAACGAAGTGGCGTCCGTGTGCTGTGCGATGTCAGCGCACGTTAAAGATCCCCAGGTGGTCGAAATTACTCCGTAGCCCTCCACTACGGCCCCCCTTTCTCTCTATCCACCTTCACTCCCACCTTCATCCCTTCCCTTACGGCGCGGTTCAGGTGTCCACAGAGCAAGTGTGACAGATACTGCGTCTTTCCCTTCCTATGAACCAACCAACCAACCTCTGCTGTCTGTGGCTCAGGGATTTGCTAGGGAGCACTACTGGTCTTTATTTATGTCGGTCATCTTCTGTACCACCATTCTAGATGGTGGAGTAAGCTGCATGTTTGCAAGGTGTGGAGTAGTTCGTGACTTGTGCCAGGAAAACCGCGCTGAATAGTCAGCGCGGTTTGTCTGACTTGCCCTTGGTTAACAATACTCGCTGACGCCCCACACGCCACCCACTCTACCACTTATAAACGACCACGTTAAATTGTGCTCAGTGAATATTCCTGGCCATCAGTATGCAGGGAACGTACCCAAAATTGCTGTCAAGAACCCGTAAGTGTCTACAACAGAGCAATTTTGGCTTCTTGCAGGGCCTAGCCGCTATTTGTCTCTTTATTTCCGAGTAACCACTAGAAAAAAGTCAAAGTTTCCGCCAATATACAGAGTTGAGCCTCAGTTTCAATAAATCTACATAAGACCAACATCGCCAAACTCGGTACCTTTCGAGCGCATGGTGAGACAGCAGTGAGAAAACAAGAATAGTAAACGCTGAATTCATCACAGGCGCATTGTGCCGACCTGGATAAGGAAAGCAATTTCACGCGACTGTGAACTTCACTTCTTGCAAAGAGGAAATATGGGCCTCTTGCCCAGTCATCACGCGTACGAAAACAAAGGTGAAAAAAAAAAACGCAATTGGATTTCAAATCCTTCGGCAATTTTTCTGCTCAAACAAACGTGCTCTATTACAGTAGTCGGCCATCTGGACCTCATTAAATGAGCAATTTTCACAGTCATGTGTCCTTCTCCCGTACACTTTTATTTCAATCTTTCAAGGAAAGGCAAAGCCAGCCTATTAAAAGAGCAATAAGATGTCATTTGGCGTATGCGTTATTCTGCCCCGTGCACTCAACAATTAATTAGACGATAGAGCCAACGAGTCTTCCCTATGAGCAGTGTGACAAAATTTAAGTTCAGTAGGATTTCTCAACAATGCTTTCTTAAAGCTCACAATCATTAATAGTGTTTTATCTTTTGGTTGCAGCCAATGGAAATACAAATATAATCCTGTGTGAAGGGTCTTTCAAATATATCCTAAATGATAAGCCTACAAGACTCTTCCTACTAAAGAAATGCGATTGCGGAAGATATGTAAATCGAAGTATGAAAATTGAAAAGAAAGCGAAAACAAATACCCTTGCCATGTAGCCTCTGTACATGTAGCGCACTCCGGATATATACATTTTTTATTTACGTCAGCTTTAATGACACTAGATTTACGAAATTTAACATATATGAATTGTGCAGACATTCTGAAAATAGAATTGTGCAAAGCAAGAGAATAAGTAGATAAAACTGGATTCATATCGAAAGAAAACAGGGTCGAAGCAACAAATAATTCACGTTAGAGGTAGTACATCAAACTGCAATCATGAGATAAGATAACCTTTCTATACCGCTAAATACCCTTAGTGTATGGGAAACCAAAAAGCAAGCTATGGCGAACAAATCGTAGTTAGGTGATTAATAAAAATTCTTGCTGTAAAAATCCCCGACGCATAGATATGTCGGAAGTCCTTTCAACATAGTCCCAAGGCCGCATGCGGCGTACCCTTGAGGTGAATAATGACACATCTGTGTCCCGAAGAACATCTATAATACTTAGGATTATGATGATACAAATCTTCAGGAACATCGCCATACATGGCTGCTCACCCAAAGTTATGCTCACTGAATTTTGGAATAAACATGACAATGCGCAATGACCCTCTTTTATCCAGTGATATTTCGTGAATGGTCCAATCCACAAACATTCATGGCATTCCAGGAAAAACGTCACCTAGTTTAGAATAATCATTCTTGAATTCAATGAGATAATGCAAATTTCCTCCCCTACATTTATAGCTCTGTGCAAGGGATGTATTTTACACTGTTCTTGGGTGAAAAACTAGACCCTTTCTACTCCCTCGACAAAAATTACTTATAAAAAATATTCAAGACATACAAAAAAAAACACTGATTTTAAGGCTAAAGCCTTTCTTGGCTCATGAGTGGCACCCCCTAGACCTGTCTATTCATTTAAATTTCAAAAATAATTTTCTCAGCGACAAACAAAATTTTGAACCTGCGATGCCAAGCCGAGCGCGATAACTACATATGTCACACTGTGATCACACTGTGCATGGGTGCGGGGTAAGAAAGAGTGTCGGAAGCGCGGGTGCGTGGCCACCCCGGCCGCTCGCAGCAGCGCTTCGAATTTAACGTCGACTACCGCCGCACACCATCTGCCGGCAGCTCTGAAAGCCAAACGCCGCAACGAGCGCGCGTCAACGCCGCCGACAAGAGCTACTTGCCTCAAATCCAGCTACGAAGAATCCGCTTTCCTGCCATGTGTCATCTGTGGGGTTCCGTTAACTAACGCTACAGCAGAACTATCCCCAATGGCTGTTGCCTTATCGCTATTAAGGAGCCGTAAGCACCTCCAAGAATTTTTATTCTCTTTGTAGCTATAGATTACCTGATATTTTGGTGTGGTTTGTAGCCGTTCACGTCCCAAAGTGACTCAGGCTATGAGAGACGCCATAGTGAAGGGCTCCCAAAATTTCGACCACCTGGGGTTGTTTAACGTGCACTGACATCGCACAGCACACGAACGCCTTGTTTTGCTTGCAGCGAAAAGCGGCTGCAGAGACCAGTACTCAAACCCAAGTCCTTGGGCAAAGTAGTCGAGAGCCGTAACCACTGCACCACCCAGGCGGGGATATAAAGTAGATGACACGGAGCGACTCGATTACCTAGTGTTTTTTATTACCTTCTCGATTCTCACGTCCTGTTTACTTCCTCAGCACCCGTCCTGTTTGCTTCTTGATCTTCGTCCTAATCTGTAGCGCTGTTCACTCATTATCTCACGTAACCTAGTCATACAAGTATTTGTAGATGATCTTTCCGAGTTATAGGCTGTCACGGGGTCAGCTTCCTAATGAGATGCTCAGCCAATTAATTCATAGATAACAGTAATGTGGTAGTGTAACAAGAGGAGATTAAGTACAGTAAGGAAACAAAAGAGGTTCGTAGGAAATAGGGATTGAGGTGCATGTGCTAGGTAAAATATTTCATTGGCGTTCTTCTCCATCCGCAAACTCCCTCCCAGCTGTATTTATTCTTTCGCATTATTTAGCCCCTGTAAATTTCTCGTTAAGCAACTTGTCTTCTTGGCGCGCGTCTTGTTTTTGACGCCTCATATCCTCGCCTTCTCCTCTATTCGATGTACCATGCCAGAATCTTTATGGCTCGTTTACACTTGACCATTTGGCTGTGCGAGTGAGTGAAATCCGCGGCCGCCGACACGCTCCTTCGTTCACACTTCTGAGCCAACACTTCGCCGCCGTCGCTACTTCGACTGCGAGCTCCCGTAAACCTGACCTGACCGCTCGACTGCGGCTATACGTAAGCCACGAAAAGCATACAGCTATGCTAAGTGCCGAAGGGAAAACGCATTATCATACAATTCTTCACTAAATCACGGCACATCTGACCCGCGTACTGGGGCAACTGCAGCTTCAACATGCTATTTGCAGGCATCGTAAACAAAAGGGGTATACTTGCCCCTTATACCAATCCTTGAACACATTGTTTTTGTATTACGGGATGACGCTCGTCCTACCGCACACGATATAGCTTCACAGCATCGAAAGCATTTCGGCTGTGAGCGTCACGTATTGTAAACCAATGGTCCATTGCAAGTGCGCTGTTGCCATGTTGGCCCATGAGAGATGCTACAAGTCGACGCCGCGAGCCGCGCTGACTCAACTCCCTCGCCTTCCTATTGGCTGATGGAATTCGTCGGAAGACATCCGGCGGCAACAATCGGCCCCGGACTGAATTGGCTTTTCGTCGAGAGTTTCGGCGGATTCTCTGCCGCGGGAGCGGATTTCGCTTTCTTTTCGGCCAAATGCTCAAGTGTGAACGAGCCATCATAGTTGCAATCATTCTTCTCCTTTCCTCTGTTATTTCCTAATATCCTCTTCCTTTATACTTCCTCCGCTACTTGCTTATTCTTATCTTTCTCAGTGCTTTTATTTTTTTTATCTTTCGTCGAATTTTCTATGTTCTTTGACTCTTTTTTTGCATTATATCATTTTTGTCACCACTCCGTTTGGAGAAGGTTTGCCAAGTGAAAGAGTGAGTAGTTGTTATCCGCCTGTATTTACAAGTATTTGGCCTTGTTACCAATTTAATATAGCCAATTTTGGTGTAAGATAAACTCACCGACCATCGGAGCCTTTACAAAAGTAAAGGAAAAAAGAGAACTATGCATGTTATTACCAATGCATGAAAATTTAGTACTAATTTCTTATGTTCAAGCTGATGAGTGTTCCGCACCATCTAATGTTGGAAATCACCCTAATTGTTTTCAATATAAACCCAACTGAAGAATACAAATCTGAGTGTCGTAGAACGTTAATTTTAGCCCTTTATGTGCACTTGCTCCAAGCATCGTTGCAATCGCGTGGCCCTGCCATTCTCTACGGGGCTGGTGGAAAACCACCTATAAACGCGGCCCGCTGAGTAAAGGAATTATGGCAACCCACGAACAAAGTAGGTGGGCCTGAGTATTTGGCGGCGCATCTGGATAAGATTTGCGAGCATCCGGCAGTCAGCGTACACTGTATCCTGTGAACGAGGCAGGATTTGGCTACGATAAAACAACCGTAACTCGGCGTTTCCACAGCTCTAATGTTTGCACTCAAAAACATTTTAGTCGTCTGGCTGCTTATTTCCTAGTTGATAGTCTTCACGGTTTCGTCTAAATTCGTCATCAAAAAACAAAATCAATAACGAAACACGGCGAAACTCACTCATCCGCTTATCTTTCTGCCAAGATCATACCTTCCGTTTGAAGTGTAATGATTCTTTCTTAAGCTGTTTTCTTCTGGAAAAACGAGAACAAAGGGGCCAGTGTTCAGAAGGGTGTTAAAGTACCACGTTTGTCGATTTAATTAGGACTGCTTTCGCGTCGTGGTATCCTTTTAAACCTCCCAAAAGATTATTTATTACCAGAAGATTGTCGACGAAACAAAGACAGTGATTATTTGCTCGTGACTTTTCTTGGTCAGCATAGTGTGTTTGCTCGCTGCTTCTCCTGCATTTGCTTTGTTCTTTCCCTGTTTACCTCGTTTATCACTTTTGTTTTTTGCTTCACCAGCAGCTGTGTGCACACTGAGTGCTGCGGTGAGGGAAGAGGCCTGCGCCTTCGACACGTCAGCATTATGCAGTGGTTTTCATTTTCTAGCCAGAGCGCCAGAGCCGTAGTTCGTGAGGTCAACAAGATCTTCCCGAAAAAAAAAAACCAGCAGAGGTTTAGAATAGTTACATATGGTATTTAGCGAAAGGTTCACAACATTGTTTTGTTTGGTAGAACTGCTTCGTAGTCTTTCTTGACTGTCATCAGTACGACGTGCGAAGCGCAGCAGCATCGCCACTGGTTTGGTCTGTGTAGATCTAAGCGTTCCTGTATTCTTTTTCAAATGACGTGCGCCTGTTGCTGTTCCCATGCCCGGGAGTATATCTTTATGCGTTGAGTGAATGCTTTGATATAGCACACCAACACCAACTGCTTGGGTTGTCCGGAGACGTCAAGCTAAATCCTGGGTCTCACACGAGGGTCCAGACACAGGGCTCTTTGCCTGGCATCGTCTAATCAGTTGGAAGATATTTTTGCGATGTTTTGAAACTGTAAACAGGCGTACTGCAAAAATGCAACTGGACTAAACGGCTTTTAAAAAGCCTGTCGGTGAACGTAAAAACTCCCAGCTAAAATTGGAAGAAAATTTGACAGAAATTAACAAAAAACTAACGGAAGTTGAGCACAAAACGGTTGCCGGTGATGAAGTGCAGAGGGAAGTACAGCCTTTACAGCAGTTAGTTGATCAACTTTCAAATGAAAACTCTCAACCGCGCGCATGCCTGGCTTAGCTAGAAGGCAGAATACAGGCAGCGACGCGACAACCTTCTAGTATATGGTATATCAGACACGTAATCACAGTCCTTGACTCAGTCAGAAGAAAAACTAGTCGGTGTTCTTTCATTCTGTTTGCCAATTCCGTCCACTGAAATTGTGATCGATAGACCACACATTCTCGGCGGGTTCGCATCGGATAAATGCAGACCGAGTATTGCCAAACTGTCATCTTTCAAGATGAAAAAGGAAATACTCCTCAATTGTTCCAAGCTCAAGGATAAAAAATTACACTTAGCGAAGACTATTCTCCCGCCAGTAGACAGGCTTGAAAACAACTATTATTTGGCAAATCCAGCCTTTAACAATGAAACTTCGCTTTATTATGCTGTTCATAAAAAACACGTACTGCGCTTACAATAACTGTGCTGATTTCGTCCATGAAATCTGAAACACCTTTCCGTTAGCGACCGAAGTTTCTGAGGATTCTATGAATGAAACCCATAGTCCTTCTGGGCCACCGGCCGAAGCTATAAACGAATAGCACTGCGCGAGGGGCAGTACTGTTCACAAATATTCGTACCTTAATACCCAAACGCGATGATCTTTGTTCTTTTACCGAAGCTTGCGATGCTGACATTTTATGCCTGACTGAAATTTGGCTGTCGGCGAAGATAGATAGCGGTGAACTACTTACCTGTAGGAAGCGCTACAACATTTAGCTGTACGACAGGGAGTCTAGATGTGGCGGAGGCGTGCTTTCAGCTGTTACAGATACTGTAATGCCTTTTCCGATCCTCTTTGTAAACGCGTTAGCACTTGCGCTGGTCGAAATTCACACGTGCTCTATGAAATTGATTTTCGGTATTTGCTATTGTTCCCGTCTTCTCCCCCCCCCCCTTTGTTAGCGAACTTCATAATGCCATTCATATGATTACAGTCCGTTATCCGAACAGACCAATCAACAGTGTGGTGTAATATGCGTTCTTCGCGTGACCCCTTTTCGAATGAATGCGACATATGTTTGAATTTCTGCAGTGATTTTTACTTGTCCCAGCTTATAATGCAGAAAACTAAAATTTTGCCCATTGCGTCTAATATCTTCGACTTGACACAACCAGATCGCGTGATCTTTCCCAGCCCATGTCATACTTGTCAAGGTTACGCGATCATCTACTGTATCAGCGTGATTATAGAAAACTCATTGGGGATTACGAGAAGGCTGCCTTTGGTGCCATTAACCGTGAACTCTGTTTTTCTAGACGTTGATTAGTTACCGAGCTTGCTCCCGCCGTGGTGGCGCAGTGGTTAGGGCGCTCGACTACTGTTCCCAAAGACGCGGGATCGAATCCCGGCCTCGGCGGCCGCTTTTCGATGGAGGGGCAAAGCAAAGCGCCCGTGTGCTGTGCGATGTCAGTGCACGTTAAAGAATCTCAGGTGGTCGAAATTCCCGGAGTCTTCCACTACGGCATCTCTCATAGCCTGAGTCGCTTTTGGACGTTAACCCCCACAAAACAAACAAACAAACAAAACAAACTTACCGAGCTTGCATGATAGCTGCGTGAATACAAATCGGAGCATGTTTAAAGAAACAGTTGCTGCGCTCACTGAAAACTATATATATGTTCCACGCTTAATCATCCCATCTAATCGACGGTTAAAATTGGTTCACTCAATCGTTAAAACGATTTGTAATAAGAAAGAAAAAGCATGTTCCACTCTTGGAAATAATCGGTTCCCAAAAACGTGGGACTGCTTGTCAGGCTGCTGCCGTTGAGTATAAAACTGCACTCAAGCACGCCAAAAATGTATCTTTAATGACACCTTCCCTCTCACAACACCTTAGGCAACTTTGGAGCTTAGTAACAAAAACTACAATTTATCCATCATCATGTAGGACTCCAGTGACGAGCTAATCCAACCTAATGAGTTTGTAAATATCGTTAGCAGTCTATTCATTTCAGCTTTTTCTAGAACTGTGGATTCTGTAACCCCTGCATATTCCATTACTGAATTTTTACCGACGGATTCTATTGTCTTTGATCCTGCTGGCGGAAAAAAAATAAAAAACAAAAACTTTCTTCATTGTTGATAATATTATTTCGAAGTTCTTGATTAAAACCAGTATGTACAGCGCAATGATATCATTTAACCTATTTCAGCACACGCTACGAAAAGCCTCCATACACGATGACTGGAATGTCGGGAAGTTGGTTCCGTTGCCTAAGTCTGGTAAAAAACATTTACCACATAATTACCAACCAGTTTCTCTAGCCAGCATTACGTGTAAAATTGTGGAGCATGTCATTTATTCTCACCTTGCATCATTCCTTGATTATAATGCTTTTGTACAGAGAGTCAACATGAGTTCCGGAAGTGGTTTTCATGATCTAAATTCATTCCTTTGTAGAGGTTCTGTTGTCGACTGCATATTCCTTGTTTTTTCGAATTCTTTTGACAAGGCCTCTCATCAACTGTTTTTTCTAGACTAAGTAAAGTTAGCCTTGCCTAACGTTCTTAAACGGCTGCCCTCATTTTTACTGATTATTCATAATTTGTCTCTGTTAATACCGCTACATCTTTCACTTCTTCGATTAGATTTGACGTACTTCAAGGCTTTGTGCTAGGGCCTCTGCTAATAACGCTACAACCTTCACTTCTCTAGTTGGATCTGGGTTTCCAAAAGGCTCCGTGCTAGGGCCTCTGTATTTTGTCATATATATGCCAATGACTCGCCTGATAACATAAGTTCAACAATAATCTGGTCGCATATGACTGCGTCATATGCCATGAAAGTAGCAGTGATTCTTATATAGCTCTCCTTCAATCCGCAATCAATCATGCTCTTTAACAGACTAACAAGTGGAACATTGAACTAAATATTTACACCGCAAATATATCCGCGGTTCCTCATGGCGTCTTAATACTAGCATTGAGCCTTTGCCCGGTTGTAAATATTTAGGTGTATTTGCCCCAATCGTAAATGGAAGGCTCATATAGATCATATAACCAACAACGATAAATGCATGCTGGTCTCGATACGCCGTACCTTTATCCCTCCTTTCAGCTCTGCAAAAGTGCTCCTTTTCAAATCGTTGGTTCGTAAAACTGGACTATTCTAAATTTGTATGTGACCCCTGCCAAGAGACACTAATACACCAACTCGAATCTATTCAGAAACGTGCAACTCGTTTCATTCTCTCTAATTATTATCGCAATTATATTGTTACTCTCATGAAATCAAGCTTATCACTGCCACTACTGTATCAACGTAGAAATATATTCCGTCTTTGTCTATTTCACAAGATTTACTATGCAACCCCATCCTTAAAAGAAAATTCGTAACGCCACCTTGCTACATGTTAGCTGAGATTGATAAAAGTGATAAAGTTGGTATTCCTTCATGCCAAACAAATCACGTCAACTTATTCATCCCCAGCACATCGGCACAATGGAATCGCCTTCGCATATTGGTTGTCGAAATAAGTGATCATTCAGCGCATAAATCTACTTTAACTTACTTAGGCAGGAAAAGTAGAAAGGTAGGCTTAAAAATAAATATTCAGAAGACTAAGGTAATGCTCAACAGCCTCGGGAAGGAACAGCAGTTTACGTTAGGTAGCGAAGCACTGGCTCGTTCGTTAAGGTTCGTTTTGCGGCATCGCCGCTGCCTGGCCGAAGCTCGCAGGCAACCGGCGCGTGCTATGTGTCCGACGCTGCAGAGACTCCACCTCCTGTTCTGGACTTACCTGTCCGACTGTCTAGAAACCGACGGGGAGGCGCGGTTTCTGCAGCGCTGACATACACGTTTCTTTGTTGTTCGGCAAGATGGTTCGGCCATGCTGGCACTTATGTATTAGACTCGAGTGTGAAGGCATTACGTGTCGCATTCTATGTTTGTGTGTCGCGTTCCAAGTAAACACCTCCCCCCGTCACCCTCTCCACCTTTTTGCGGGTGTTTTAGCGTCGCCGGGGAGGAGGGGGCACTCGAAATGCGATATGTAATTGAGAATATGCGGAAATGTATGTACCCATGTAGTCTGTATATAGGTTTCTTTGTGTTTGGAGTTGAATAAATTCTTTGTGTGTGTTCTACTTTCTCAGCGTACCAAAACTTTCGGGGCCAACACCTGACCTCTGTAGTCACAGATCGATGAACGTGGCGTGATACGAGAACGTAGGTAGTTCCAGTAAGGATCCCAGATAACTAAAAGCCATTCCTTTTACATAACTTGTCACTGCAGCTTGCCGGACTGCCGCTGAACCTGTTTACAGCATTAGTCATGCAAGGAATTTTTCCGAGAAAAAACGGCCCTATCTTACTACGTCATAATCAGAAAATCTCGCCTTCACTTAACGCCAATGAAAAACACTGTATTTTGGCAGGCCAGGAAACGGTTGCTGCTTTGAAAATAAGTAAACCTGTGTCCAGTGCAATGCGAATGCGAAATAAATAACAGAGAAATATTCGCTACTCGAAACAAATATATGCGGGACCTATGAACACCGCAAAGGGCAACCTTGGTGCCTTCCAAATTAAAACAAAATTATGCGTTCATGCTCGTTTCCAGCAATTAAAGTATCTTTATTTTTCTTGTTCGCCTTTTATATGAAGCAATGCATAATTTGTGACCATGTAGTAATAGGTGAGCTCCGAAATGAGTGATTTTATTAAGCGAGACGGACGTACCACAAATAAATGTTAACAAATTATAAGAGTATCAACGCAGAGCTCTCAGCACGTTTTAATTGGTTGACAAACAAAGATAGGGAAATGACAACACGTTCATGGTAATGAACTGTTCTTGTCTCCTATCTGCTATTTCTGTTAAAAGAAAATAAATTAGGGTTTCAACGCTGCTGAACCGAATGTGGAGCTTTTTTCAGGCGCGCTCCATGCGCGTTCTTTGTGGGGGGTGCTCTCTCGGCCCCTCAACCGGTCGAGCTAGGCGTGCCGCAGGGCTCTGTCCTGTCACCTTTTCTGTTCATTGTGGCGATGTCGGTGGTGTCCGGCTGCCTGCCTGCAGGTAGCCGGCATCATGTGTGCATCTCTATATACGCAGATGAAATTGCTCTGTGGTGCCTGGGACCGCCGGGTGAGACAGCACGGGTGCGCGCGTGCCTGCAGGCAGCTCTGGCGGCGGTGAGCGACTGTTTGCACGACCTAGGTCTCTTGCTCAGCGCGGACAAGTCCGTCGCAATGGCCTGTGTTCCGAGCTCGCGCAAGCGACCACCGCCGCTAAAACTGGACGGCCCCTCCTGGGGTTGGACATAGATAGACCAGCGCATTTTCTTCCGACCCGCGGCAACCAAGCACTGCCTGCAGATCAAGAGAACCACCGCCGCCGTACACAGGCTCACTGCTCGAGGCCAGGGCATCTCCAAGCAAGCTGCGTTACGGCTGTACAACTCCGCGGCTGGGGGTGGGGGCAATACTCTACACGCTACCGCTCTTCACACTGCGCAAACCATGCTAGAAGAAGCTGGAGGTCGAGCATCGCAAGGCGCTCCGCATCTGCCTCGGCCTTCCTCAGAACTATCAATGCGCAGCTACTTTGACCGAGGCAGGCGCGTGGCCTTACAATTTCAGGCCACGCGGCAGGCGCTCCGACACATCGATCGCCTACAGCACGCAAGAGGACGGCGGCCCACTATTACATAGGTTGAGAATTCATCGCCACTCGCGCATGGGAGCGGCGCTGCTCGAGTACGAGCAGCTCATCGATGCAACGCCCCCCTACGACCTCTTCTCGCCCTGGCCCGCTGATACGGAGGTTCAACGAGAGATTGTCGGCATCGCGGGCCAACGCACAAACCGTTCTGTGCAGTGCAGCAGCTGACCGGAGCCGTTATCTACGAGGAACTCCAACAGCACCTCCTCGTTTACACCGATGGCTCCGTGGACAGAGATAGTTGCTCTCTAGCAGCGGCGGCTACCATCTCCGCCCTGCAACTGCACAGACAGCTGCACCTGTCATTCCTGGATTCTTACACTACGCGGAGCTGCTGGGCCTACGCCTAAGCCTGGATCTACTGCTGGAACTGACTCCGCCGCCACTCAGATGGGCCGTGCTATGTGACTACCGCGCTGCCCTCAGCCGCCTTCGAACCAACGGCCGGGGAACTCCGCTGCTGTGTGAGATTCGCGCGCTTTTCGAGCGCTTGGCGGAGCGCGCCTGCGCTATATGGACACAGTGGATTTCCGGGCACTGCGGCATAGATGGCAACGAACGTGCCGACGAGCTCGCGACCGCAGCACATGAACTGCTTCTTAGCGACGAGACACTCGCTTTGAATGACGTGCACGTTGTAATCGGCGACCACCTCCGGACGCAGCATCCCGACCCACGCATCGCAAGAGGTGAGCGTATTCACAGTGTCAGCGGCCACTCGCTGACTGGGCTGCAACGCGCAATGCTCCTCCGTGCACGCATTGGATGTATGTGGCCTGGGGAACGACGGATGCGCCACGGACTTGCCACCAGAGGCATGTGGGACGGATGTGGCGCGGTAGAAACTATTTTACATTTTCTGCTGCACTGCGCCGCGCTAGCCGAACCACGACGTGAGTTGCTGGCGGCTTACTGGACGCAGGGGGGAGTCCCGGACAGCGTAGCTGTGCTCCAGTGGCAGCCAGGCAGTGCGCGCGTCCGCGAGCGAACATACGTGAGCCTGTATGAATATATCGAGCAGGCACGCTTGATGACTCTCCTATTTCACCTCGCCAGATAGTGCGCGTTGTGACCGAACGCTCGCGTGTGCTATTTCGCACAATAACGGCCGATCGCCCACGACGGCCGTTAGTGTTTTGTACAGCGAGCACATGCGTGCGTAGTGAACAGTTGCCTGGACCCAGAGCTATTGCGCAGGCCCGCCCGATGTGCCGAGTGCTCACTGACCTAAGACATTTGCGGATGGGCCTCAAGCAAACTACTCTATACTGAACCTTAGTGTATATATTATGCCAAGCATATTGCTAGAGGTAAACCACAGCCCTTCGTGACGGTTACACGCCGTGCAAAGAATGTGGAATGCTACGTCACACCACGTGATACGCTGACGTCACGACAGAGGAAAGACAGGGGTCTAGCTCGCGCCGTCGGCTGCGGTTGCACGCCGTGCACGTCGGTGTTCTAAGAGCTTTTGCTTTGCGCACATATTCGCGTAGTGGCAATCGAGTATCGTTGGCCTGGGGGACGACATGTTCGTTGTGCGTGTCGGTAACACAGTTAGATTAGAGATGAACGAGTCATGCTATTACCTAGTTTTATGCGATGGGAAAAACATTGTGCATTCCAAGTTTGAACCGCGTAAAAGCACGTGTAACCAAGGAAAGAAAAGTTTATCAAGTGTAACCATGGGAAGCCGAGTTTAGCAATCAATATGCTTCGCATCTGACCAGGCTTAACCAAGCTAAGCCTCAGCCATTTTTTTCTTTTATTTTTACCTACCCTTTCCTTTCTCCCTATCGCTCACCTCTTTGATTTCCACTACCTCTTCCTCGCTATCCCTTTATTTCCGCCGCCCCAGTTAAGGTGCTTCCGATATCAGATAGCAGATACCGGGGCTGGCAAACACCCTTTCCTTCATTTTGTATATACAATAAATAACCACTACCACCACCACCACAAAAGCTTAGACTGCAGCCAACCGAGCATTGCATATAACTGAACCAGCGTTCCATTCACCAATGTACCCGGCAGAGTACCCGGGCTCGAACCCGACCACCGACGGCTGCGTTTAGAGTGAGGCAAAACAGGGAGGCGTCCGTGCGCTGTGGGATGTCTGTGCACGTTAAAGATCCGCAGTTTGTCAAAATTACTCTGCAGGCCTGCATTCACTATGGCAGGAGGGCTAGAGGAGGAGGAGGAGGAGGAGAAACATTTATTGACACTGAAATAACTTGGGTAAGGGAGGTGAGTATGGTTATGGCGCAGGCTAGGAGAGGTGTGATGAACGCGGCGCTCTATCTATAGAGATGGGTGGCCATCCGAGCGTGAACGCCGCTAGGGTAAACGGAGCGCTGTAGTCTAGGGTACCGTCAGCATTTCCGTTGAAGATTTGAACGCCACGCGACAGGAGCGGTGGTGTACCGTCCAAACACACTTGCCAGAGAAAGTGTAACCGATACTGTGCCTTTTCTTTCCTGTAAATTACTTATAATTTTATGTAGCACTGCAACAAAACCCGATAAGATGCATAGAATGAGAAGCAAATGATAGGAGAGGAAGGTTATGCTTTCACTATTTTTTTCTCAAGAGACGCCACGGACGAGTCGGCGGTGGCCTCGGCGTGCCAACTGTGCACCGTGTGACGCACTTTCTCCTTGCTCCCTCTTGGCGCATGCGCCGCTAGCGCAGCGAGCCCCGCCGGGGTGGTGCAGTGGTAAGACGCCCGACTACTGTGCCGGAGTACATGGGTTCGAACCCGACCTCGGCGCCTGCGTTTCGATGGAGGAGAAACGAAGAGGCGTCCGTGTGCTGTCAGCGCACGTTAAAGATCCCCAGGTGGTCGAAATTATTCCGCAGCCCTCCACTACGGCTCCTCTTCCTTTCTTTTCATTTTCACTCCCACCTTCCTTCCTTCCCTTACGGCGCGGTTGAGGTACTCGTCCGCGGTGTTTCTTGAGAAGAGAATAGTGAAGGCATAACCTTCCTCTCCTATCATTTGATTCGCATCCTATGCATCTTTTCGGGTTTTGTTGCAGTCCTACATATAATTTTTTTTTAACGCAGCGACGGCGGCACCTCTGAGTCGCCCGCGCAAAGGAGGAGTCAGCGTCGGGTCTGGCGCGGCTCTCCTGCTGTGCTTCGTGTGACGTCACTCGCTCCTCACGCATGCACAGTTGATGCTCTCCGTGGCTCCGCGAAATCGTTCAGACTTGGCGTACTGTTGCTTTCGCAACAAAAGTAAGCATTTATGTATGTATGTAAGTATGCATGTATGTATATATTCCCAAGTAGCACAAAGTGGTCTATGATGATCCCGGCCTCGGCGGCTGCGTTTCGATGGAGGCGAAACGAAGTGGCGTTCGTGTGCTGTGCGATGTCAGCGCACGTTAAAGATCCCCAGGTGGTCGAAATTACTCCGTAGCCCTCCACAACGGCCCCCCTTTCTCTCTATTCACTTTCACTCCCACCTTCATCCCTTCCCTTACGGCGCGGTTCAGGTGTCCACAGAGCAAGTGTGACAGATACTGCGCCTTTCCCTTCCTATGAACCAACCAACCAACCAACCAACCATCTATGATGTGGGGGCCAGCATTGGGCCCGTGAGGGCAGCCCATACAGGCCCCATGCGGGATTTGCAACACGTACCCAGAGGGGCCCCGCCTGGGCTACCCAATTCTGCCGCAATCGGTCCCTATCTGTATCCGTGTAGGCAGCCCAATAGGGCTGCCCGCATTCAGCCCAGATAGACGAATGTGAGCAGCATACCAGACTCACTAATTGGCCCTACGTGTGTGCAGGCAGTGCCGCCCCATTGATGAAGGTTTTATTTTCAAGTCGATTAATCCCTCCAATACCTAAATTGTGCCAGCGCAGGCTTTGCGGAGGCCAGTCTGTTTCAGGCTGGCTCACGTGCTGCCCATGGGTTGAATGTGGTATTTTCTGGCTGCCCAAGTTCTATTAGTCATCAAGTGTGAAACATAGAGCACTAATTCTTTACCTTGCATTCGACACTCAGTAACATAAGATAATTTTTTTCACTACACTACCATAATAGGGGGTGGCCCACATGACCCCCAAAATGTTGGTCTGAATATTTATTTCGGTGGTGTGTGTAGAATAATAATGTCGCTGTTGTTGTGGCTGTAGGAAGAAAGAAAAGAAAATGCACGGGCCTGCTACTGGCTCTGTAGCTGAGCCACCTTCGCTGCCTCGTGCGCACAAAAGAGAGAAAGTAGAGAATAAAGAAAAAGACGAGGGAGAGAGATACGCGCGCCTCAACAGCCGTCGTCCACCACCTAAACGCTGGCGGGTGCAATGACGGCCAACAACCGATAAAATTCGGTTGCAGGCTAGCCGCCGCCGAAAGCGGCGTTCACCTACCAGTCCCAGCCCCGTAGGTCCTTAAACTGTCACCCTTCATCACCTCCCTCCGCCGCCTCCTTCGTTCCCAATGTAGCTTTCGCTACTAAAGAAAGAGGTGCTGTAGTGGCGGGCTTCGCGACTATCTCCTTACTGACATTAGTGATCCAAAGTGCCCTCTAGAAGTTTTCTTCAAGAGAGTGTGCATAATGCTAAGAATAATGCTCGTATAGTGGAACTTAGATATTCTCTGATTTACCTTCCAAGATAGTAACTCTCGGCATTTGGTCGAAGGCCATGAAAGAATTTTTGTGGGCGGATGTCGACAAGCATTTTCTATGGACAGCACACTTCTAATTGAAACTAGCTTCGCACTCTTTCTACGTTTTGTATTCTCATCTTCCATAGCCAGTAAAATCGCACTCGGCTCCACCGACTCGTTTAGGTACAATATTTATGCTCACGTACGAGCTACATTACCTGCAGTCGCGCAATTCCGCTGTAGCTCTCATATCGCTAGATCTGTGTATTCGCAAGGAGCCGAGTGACGTCAAAGCCGTGCAGCTAGTGCGCCGCGCCGACCACGGAGCACAGGCGCACTAGCTGCACGGCTCTGACGTCCCTCGGCTCCTTGCGAACACACAGATCTAGCGATACGAGAGCTACAGCGGAATTGCGTGACTGCAGGTAATGTATCTCGTACGTGAGCCTAAATATTTTACCTAAACGCTCCACCGACTCGTTTAGGTACAATATTTGCTCGAGGTATCGCGCAGCTGGATACTGGCTGCGTATACGTCCTAGTCACCAACCTTTGTGGCACTCCACAGCGCCTTACGAAAGGCACGGCTCTCGGTACCATGGAGAGCATTACCGCCCCTATTCAAGTTGTTGCCCTGTCCGAAGGTGCTTGCTCATCCTCTTCGCAGCAGAACGATGCACCTTTGGGTGTAAGCATTGCACCCAATCTCTCTGTGAGCGAGAGGGCCGAATTGATAGCGCTGCTTGCAGAATTCCAAGACTGCTTCTCTACGTCATCCGGAGTTCGCCAGACGACCATTGCCAAACACAGAATAATTACCGATGACGCTGCTCACCCTGTTCGTCAGTCGCCTTACCGAGTTTCTTTCAAAGAACGTGAAATTATTCAGAACCAAGTGAGAGAAATGCTGGCCGACGATATAATCCAACCCTCGCACAGCCCATGGGCAGCTCCAGTGGTACTAGTAAAGAAAAAGGATGGCACTCTTCGATTCTGTGTTGACTATCGCCGTCTCAACAACGTCACCAAGAAGGATGTTTATCCCCTTCCTCGCATTGATGACGCACTTGATCATCTACGACATGCCCGTTACTTTTCATCCATAGATCTGAAAAGTGGTTACTGGCAAATCGAAGTTGATGAGCGCGACCGAGAGAAGACTGCTTTTATCACCCCGGATGGTCTATATGAGTTTAAAGTGATGCCGTTCGGCCTCTGTACCGCCCCAGCAACCTTTCAGCGCGTTATGGACACCGTCTTGGCCGGACTGAAGTGGCAAACTTGTCTGGTCTACCTTGACGATGTTGTAATCTTCTCAAGCACGTTCTCCGATCATCTTCTTCGCCTGAGAGCAGTACTACAAGCTATAAGAAGCGCAGGCCTCACTCTGAAGCCAACAAAGTGCAAGTTTGCCTACGATGAATTAAAATTTCTTGGCCACGTCGTCAGTAGCGCGGGTGTTTGTCCAGATCCCGATAAAACAGCCGCCGTCACCTCCTTTCCTACACCATCGGACAAGAACGCTGTACGGAGGTTTCTGGGCCTCTGTGGCGCTTTGTTCCCAATTTTTCTCATGTCGCTGCACCACTTACTCATCTCACGAAGGAGAACGTCGCCTTCCAGTGGTCAGATGAACAGCAGCGTGCATTCGACCGCCTTAAACAAAGCTTACAGACCTCCCCTGTACTCGGGCACTTTGACCAGGACGCCGAGACTGAAGTTCATACAGACGCCAGCAACAAGGGCCTCGGAGCCGTACTCATTCAAAAACAGAATGGGACCGAGCGTGTAATCGCTTACGCAAGTCGAGCATTATCGAAGGCGGAGACTAGTCGACCACTGAAAAAGAATGCCTCGCGGTAGTTTGGGCGATTAATAAGTTCAGACCCTACTTGTACGGACGCCCATTTCAGGTGGTTACCGACCATCACTCTCTATGTTGGCTCAGCACTCTGAGAGACCCTTCAGGGCGACTTGCACGGTGGGCCCTTCGGTTGCAAGAATTCGATGTTACAATAGTTTATAAGTCCGGTCGCAGGCACACAGATGCTGACTGCCTCTCGAGAGCCCCTATAGAATCAGCATCTGACGGTAAAGACGACGAGTATGAAGATGCTTTTATAGGTACCATAAGTACGGTCGATATGGCAGCACGGCAGCGACACGACACTGAACTCCGTGAAGTAATCGCCCATCTGGAAGGTCAAGAAGGCACCATTCCACGCGTCTTCTTGCGCGTTCTACCCGCATTACGTCTTCGCAACAATGTGCTATACAAAAAGAGCTTCGCAGCGAGTGCGAGGTCTTGGCTACTGGTTATCCCGGCTGACCTACGTAATGAAATTATGGACGCCTGTCATGACGACCCAACTTCCGGGCATTTGGGATACAGCCGAACACTCGCACGAATTCGTTCCAAGTATTACTGGCCTCAACTTGCTAAGACTGTTCGTCACTATACCAGGACCTGCCGCGAATGTCAAAGACGTAAGACTCCGCCCGTACAACCCGCAGGACATCTTCACCCTATTCCGCCGCCTATGACTCCGTTCCAGCAGGTAGGCATGGACCTGCTAGGACCTTTCCCTACGTCCAACTCGGGACGCCGCTGGATTGCTGTTGCTACGGATTACCTCACACGGTATGCTGAATCGCGAGCTTTACCTTCTGCAACAGCGGCTGATGTAGCGAAGTTTTTCGTCGAGTCCATCGTCCTGCGTCACGGTGCTCCCGAAGTCTTGATCACAGATCGCGGTGCCGCGTTCGTGTCCCAGCTAATGGCGGAGATCTTGCGTTTAAGCAACACGCACCACCGGAAAACTACCGCATACCACCCCCAAACGAATGGGCTCACAGAGCGCCTTAATGACTATGGCCGACATGATATCTATGTATGTGGACGTCGAGCACCGTACATGGGACGATATTCTTCCCTACGTAACGTTCGCTTATAACACCGCAACTCAGGAAACAACCGGATTTTCGCCGTTCCGCCTGGTGCATGGCCGAGAGGTGACTACCATGCTCGACGCCATGCTTCCCCATGAGCCGGAGGCCTACTCTTACGACGATGTCCAACTGATATCCCAGCACGCAGAAGAAGCCCGACAGTTGGCACGCCTACGCATCCAAGACCGCCAGCACGTCGATGCACGCAGGTACAACCTCCGGCATCGTGAAGTTCATTTTGCACCTGGTGATAAAGTGTGGGTGTGGACTCCCGTTCGCCGTCGCGGTCTCAGCGAGAAGCTGCTAAAACGTTACTTTGGCCCATACGAGGTCGTTCGCCGTATAAGCGACGTAAATTACGAGGTGATTCCGATTGTTCCAAGCACATCTCGTCGGCCCCCTCATCCTGAAGTGGTGCATGTGGTTCGCCTCAAAACTTACTGTGAACGCTAGAACCACGTATTCTGACTCTGAGCTCTGCTCGATTTAACGTTTCAGTTACGCTGGAGCGCGCATCGGGACGATGCGCCCTCCAGGGGGAGGAGTAGTGTAACCCGCGCTAACCGTGTCAGCTCTGGAGGGAGAAGAAGACGAAGTTCTGCGGAGTGCGCGTGGTTCTGGGACGCCGCTGCTTTTGCCTGGTAAAGCGCCTGCTCTCTGCCTCCTGTGCCTCAACCCCGTCCTTTGACTCTGTCCTTCTGGACTGCCGTCCGGGTAACGAGAGAACCCGTGACAATATAATCTTTCAATTTGTTGATTTCCTTGGCGCCAAAGAAAGCATAAATAGTAGAGAAGCCTGGGAACTGCTACTGCAGAGTGAGTCCGCTGCCAACCAGCAGCAAGCTATCCGCCTGGCGGCTGAAGCCGCGAAGAAACACTATCGCTTCGCCTGTCTTTAGTCGCGGAGGCCCTCGGCCTCCGTCCTATAAGCCTGCGTACCGGGGGTGGGTAGTAGGGGCCTCCTACATCGGTAGAAAAATAAAGTTCTTAACAGCAAGAACACACATATACGAAGTGGACCCCGCCAGGCATGAGATCCGGCCGTCCGTGCGGCGCAATTCATTTGTCGCTTCCTCAAGCGCTGCGCCATACAGCAGACTCAGGGCAGCAGGCATCAGCGCCGTTTCTAATTGGTTTGCAGGAAAGAAAAGGTGCTGTCTCTCTAATTGCGCAATCTGGTCCCCCTCCTCAGACGAGGAATTCGCACCGGCCTACACTTTCAGGCAAATAACTCAACTGTATCAAAACAGACACAGCCTTTACGTCCACTAGCGCAAACGAGTAAGTAGAGCGGAAGAATGCGTGTTTCTCCGCCTTCTTATACCAACCGCCATGATGTTCTCGGCGTCGCTTAAACACTTTGACACTGCCTTCTCCGGGGAGTACCCGCACTCTGGGGAAATGTCCTCGGACCTATTCCACATAGTGTGGACATGCCCCCCCCCAGCCCTGCCCTTAAACCCAATTCAAATCCCTCCCGAGAGGGCTGGGGGCGACTCTACGCGCCAGCTCCGAAGTCCAAAAGGCGTTGATCAAACGAGCAATGGCGGCAGCGGAAGCCGCGGGGGTTCCTTGCTAAGAACTCCACCTAGTGTTTGTGAGGGGGGCGCTGATCCTGGCCCCGTAGCAAGCTTCATATAAGTATCTCTTTTAATCAACGTTTTTAACACCACGATATTAACCGAGTGATAAGGAAAAGGAAGAAGGTGGGAGTGGAGATACAGAAAAAGAGATATAGTGGAGGGCTTCAGACCACCTCGCAAAAGACGCTTTCGCCTCATCGCACTTTAGAGCCAGTCGGGAGTCTGAAATAAGGCAGGTTTAGGCGTCGGAGCGAAACAAGGAGAAGGCGACGAGCCGGAGGCCAAGGAAGGACGCGCAGAATGTCTTGATGAGCGACGACTTGAAGATGCAGCTCGAAGGTCCATCTAGCCTCTGAAGGTGCATCGACGACGTTGGATATGGAGGTGTAAAGCGTCTGTCGCTGCGTATATCCTGACATAGCTGCGCTAAGCCATAGCCAATGCTTGTAGCGAAAGCTACACTGCCCAAGGCTTTCAGGCCGTCGGCATGGCACAATGTCACCGTGACACCATTCAAGACGAAGAAGATGGAGACGATTAGGAATGCTTGGTCACCCACAGCTAATGCTTTCTCTCCAAATTCCGTCCAGCAGCGTTTACCCCTTCTCATTTTTTTCTATGGATACCTGATTCCCATAGGAACAGCTTGCTTTCCAGCTCCTTGATGGTCAAATGAAGATTAAATTGAAGCTCACGCGAAAACCGGCTCTACATAGTGTAGTGATGTTTTCACTTCAAACAATATCGAAGACATTGAAGCCAATACTCAGACACATGGGGAGCTCGTCAGCATAAGATTGGGATAGTGGAGTTGGGCGCTATTTCGACTAGCTTGGCATGAGATGAACCGCTGACGGAGAGCCCAAATAGGAGAATATGAATGGAAGCAACATACTGCAATAAAATTGGACCGCAGTAAGACCAGACGCACCGGATCTCCTAGCATGGAGCGCAGAATTTGAAGTATACAAATTTTTATTTAAATAATAGAATAAACGGTTGCCAACTTAAACTCCCGCTTGTAGCTCAAAGTTGCTCAGGTGATCCGGGAATCTTTCTATTATCAAACTTATAACACCAGCTAGTCTGAATACTTCAATAGGTCGCCATTCATCCATCAGACAGTTAACACCACATGAAGCTGATGGTGGAAGCAAGAAACTCACATCACTTTGTGTCTGATTTATTCGCGCAGTGTCTTCAAAGTGTTGCATCTCCATTTGCCTCAAGTACCAGCAATAAGTCATGTGTTCGTGTCTCCTGCTGCTGTTTATTAAGATGAAATCAATTCTTGGCTGAAGGGTTGCTGATATGATGGCAGGAAGTGTTCTTCAGAAATTTTTCCTCGAACTGACACTGTCTTCACAGGCTATCGAACCACCATTCCTCTCATCTTCACCCTAGTGCGAAACCAGCTATGCCGCTTAGGGCTCTTGAAAAATCGATGTTATTTATCTTTGTCTAGCCTGAGGATAATAGTAGCCATAATAATGACACTGCAGCTAGTGAAAACACTCCTGTAAATTGGCTTTCGTCCTTTCCGATCCTAAGCAGACTTCACCACTGCTGACGCTCCGTCCGGAGTCCCTAGCTGCTGTTACTTTACGTGAATGATATTATAAACTGACTGGCCGGCACTGTGCACCTATTTGTCGACGAATGTGTGTTGTATAGAAGAGTACGAAACATTGATGATTCCAGCATTCTATAAACAGTTATTGATTCGACTGTTGATGGTTGGCGGATGAGGAAGATAGATATTAAAGTGAGCAAAACGTTCGCTTTCTCTAGATGTGTTCAAACGCCTGACGTTCCTTGCACCATTTCATCAGTTCGAATGCCCGGATGTAAACCGTGTATCAAATTTATTTTGGAAGAAGCACGTTGAACACAGAGTATCAAAAAGTGCAAAATAGGTTGCGTTTCTCTATCACAACTTCAAAACCATTCCTAGTTCTCTGGAAGAAACTTCAATTCTCGAACCTGCTTTATTATGAAGTACGCATACACTGTGTGGGATCCCAATACCGCAACATTAGGAACGAATTGAAACTCGAGCTTCCCGGCCAAAATCGTGCTCACCGTTTTGCTGTAGGTAATTAAAAACGTTATCTGAATATTGCTAGTGCCAAGCAAAGCTTGCGATGCCAAGAGCTGAGCCAGAGAAGGAAACGTACCCGCCTTAATTTATTACACGATGTATTTCATGATTCCGCTGGCAAATCAAAAACGTAAATTATCTTGAACACCAAGTTATGTGTCGCGTAGGAAAGACCAATCAAATATAGTTCGAGCAATGTCAAACTAGCTCTTTCAGTCATTCCTTCTTTCCGAAAAGGATGGAAGACTGGAATAATACGCAAGTTTCTGTGGTTTCTATTTTAACTATGACGCGTTGTTCTTGCACTGCATTCTTAAGGTTATATTTCCTTTGGAGTCCTCATTCTTCTTTTATTTATTTAAAGCACGGTTTTAAAGCAGGTCCGTCATGTATGCTGAGATTTAGAGGTAAAAATTGTGTATTACTGCTATGAATTATCAAGAGGAATGTTGACATTTCCTGCATGCACAATTGTATTTTACTGAGGTATGTATCCTCCCTACGTTAATGCATTACGGCGTCGTATCATTATGCATAAATAAATAAACAAAGTGCAGTTGTGGAACGGTTTCTACTTCAATTGTTTTCGTAATCAAATTAAAGTGAATGCAATCAGCTCTTCCTTTATTTTGGAGTAAAAGGCTCCGAGAATAATTTAATAAGAAACAAAATAAACTGTATGGTGCCAGGTGATTGGCCGTGCGTTACTGCCTTTTCAATGGCTTGAATGCACGCTCGCTCATCGATCAAGTGGCGTGCCTAAAATATGTTTAGGTGCAAGTAAAAGAATCCCAGTTGGTCAAAATTTCCGCAGCACTCTACTACGGCTTCTCTCTTATCCTCGGTCACTTTAGGACGTTAAAGGCCATACATCAAGCCATATAAGTTCTGATAAGCTGCGAATACAAAAACACCTCCAGGCAAGAAAGTCGGTTCCGTCATAACATGGCAATCTACTTCTCGCAAGGTCGACATCATAAACGCTCTAACTGAGCAAGACTCGTTCTGAGTAATACTAATGCCGTTCTGACAACATTGAAACCTGATACACGCAGGTTTCTGCACAGATCTTTACGCAACGAAACGCAGCTGCGACATGATGCCTACATACCGCCACCGTGGTCGTTCATGATCGGTAACAAGCCTATCTACCGATGGCCAGCTAAAAGAGCACCGGCCATATCATGTGTTCTCGTGACGTCACCCATCACGTTGAAAGTACGGACATTTTGCGACAGGCAACGGCGGACGCAATGTTTTTTCTCTCACGGGGTTTTAATGCTGACCCATTGTATAATGAATCAGCTTGCCGAGAGTTGCAGCCAAGTGTTGCAGCAATGAGCATGCTTGGAACCAATTTTCAGTATGCGATAGCAAATATTTTAACTACGACTCCGTTCGTTTGATGCTTTCCACGAGTTCCAAATATAAATTATTTTTCTTGACTTCAGGAGTGGAAGAAAATTGTTATGTTCTTAACTGCACAGCAGAGGGTGGTTAGGTGAAGCGCTGCTTAATGCAGCACAGTTCGTGGCTTCACAAAGGCAGTTTTGTTTAAATTCTTGCAATATAGGACAAACAAAAATTTTTCTGTTATACAAACTGCGGGAAAAGGAATGCGAAAACTGTAGCTTTATCAGAAAAAAAAATTACGAGGGACTTTAGCGATTAAAGTAGTGAAAGGTGAAATTCTGAGTGCCGTATTGAGCTACGCAACTTGCATTATTAATTAATAATTATATAGCTAGTCATTATTTAGTTACCTATTAACAGGCAATGTATTAGGTAAAATATTTATTTTTATTATATACTTAAATAAGATAATTCTTTAGTCAATATAATAAATAAAAACTAAATAAATAATATTGCTATTAATTGATCATCGATTGACATATGACCATATAAGGCACGCATTCGCGCATATTGTGGTGGTGCTCTGTGATTGGCCGAGACCATTATGACGTCATCCCGGCTCGGCCAATCAGAGCTGCCGCAAAAGCGTGACACATTTTGTCCACGACAGCATGAATCATTAAAGGCTTTAGCCTTAAAACAGACGAACTTACAATCTAAGGCTGAGCTAAAGCTGCTGCGCTCCTGGAAACACAGGTATGCAGATAAGACCATGCCTTCACCAATCCAACACCAACGATATCATTGGTAGTTTTAAGCCGTTTTTGAAAACCACAATGCACACAAGATTGTACCCATTAGAATCCATAAAATACCCATGCTTTGTAAGAACACGCTCCACAACCTTGCTGTTCGTTCTCCGAAATTACGAACGATTAAAATAGCGCCTTGCTAGCCCAAGAAGGAATCTCCATCTGTTTTGCTGACTGTCAGGGATTGAATTGTTTTGCGTTGCTGATGGTACCGTTCAAACTGCCCTTAGTACCGTACTTTGCACGCAGGAGGATCATGAGAACAAAATTCATTTCTACACACGTTTAGTCAAAATGCAACGTATAGACAATTCGCGAACACGTAACAAGCATTCCACACTACTGACATTTCCTATATTTGCCGCTAATGAAGGTCAATCTTGAAAAATTTGCAAACTGTGTTTCATTTTATGAATACGGCAGCCAATATTGCAGTGGTTTCTCTCAAGACCGCCGACTTCCAAAATTATGAGCCTTTTCTAACAAAGGATGAGACCACATTTTTCTGGAATGTTTGCAGCCTTCCGCATCTAGTTTCAAATTTAGCCCATACACATATGTTCACGTGTACGTGCAAAACGAGAACTGGCTCATCGGCTGGAGGAAAATGAATGTTTCGGTGAGACGTGGTGCAGGTCGTGCAGGGCAGTGCAAAGCACGCTCGTGTTGTCTTTTTACGACACCAAAACCTCTCCGCAAATGTGAATCTCTTTCTGTTCAGCAGTTCTGCTTCAAATTTATCCTTGAATCTCTGCATTGTTCTTTTAACATAAGCACTGTTGTGAACTGGACACCCAATGGGGCCAGCCTGACTGATTACCTGCACTAAGAAACGCAGATAAAAACCTGGCAAAGAATATTGGTCTCTAAGAAATGTTTCCGAAATGATGAAACAGTGCCAGATGAGAAAGATGTTCGCCTGGAAACTTTCTGCATAGGTGCGAGCATTCCTTACCTCAGATTAGCCTAGCTACGCAAGGTGGTTCACTGGTCAGAGGGGCGATCCCGAGGACGCGAGCTCGATGTCTTCAACGGGGACCACGTTTCGATGAAGAGGTAAGCAAGGAACCAAGGAACCAAGGAACGTCAGTGTACGTTAAAAAGTCGTAGACGGTAAACAATTGTGTAGTCCTTCACTGTGGCATCCCTAGTAGCCTGAGTCGCTTTGAGACGGTAAACACAGCAAAGAAAAAGTAAGCAAACAAAAAGCTTTTGTTTATCTTTTTCTTTTGTCAACCCTTCTGACAGCATTTTTGTCAATCCTGATAGCGCTTTTCTCGACTATAAAGTTTGCTACTCTCTCCTCACTTATTTATTCTAAAAGGCAGTTCTGGTCGGTCACCATTCGTTCTGAGTTCCTGTTCAATTATTCTGCAAGAACTGAATCAAACAGACCGACACCATGCAAAAATTACTCACTTAGCGCGGCGGTTTTTGTCTCCTTCGTGCTCTCTTTTTGCTGTCCTGTTATCTTTCTAACTTAGCCGAGGCTCTGCTTTCAAACGAGGTTTATTTCATGCAGGCTCCTCATCTAGCTTTCATCGTCACCCTTACTCCTCACGTCTTTACAGTAAGCATTGAAAACAAAAATACAAATCGAAGACGTGCTCTGTTTTCCAGATGTGACAAACGCGACTGACAAAAAGCGAATCAATACGGCCGGTAAATATGCACAAAATGTTCCACAACTTTGTCACCGTATATATGATTGTCGTTTTCTTTTTTCAACCATTCATCACCACAGTATTCCAATCTAATTCGAGACGACTAAAGACGCCTCTATATTTTTCTTGCTACACATCTTTGGTATTATTATGCTCAACCTTCGTTCCTAGAAGAACAAAATCCGCAGGCAAATAAGAGTTTAGCATCAAGGGTTATGTTTACGCAGCGAGTAATCGCACTTTTCTTGTTTTCTTGATTGTAAAGAATTCAGGCTGAGGCTGGATCTACATCTTGAATTCAAAGCATTCGCCATTGAGTTTTGAATTCATGGCACGAAATACGTTTCCTGCTGTGACTGCGATCGGACAAATCCCTGGGAACCTCCTGGCAGCGAACGCACTTTTACAAAACAGCCATCCAATTCCCTGGTTTTCTTAGAAATTATTCCTCCTCTTTTAAATGCCATATCTTAGTCCTAAAATGAGGGAAGAACGAGTGGAAGACGCAGTTTTGAAAAACACAACAGTGGCGTCTGTTTTCTTCTTGTTGATATTAAAAAGCAAGGTCTTGAGAAAATCTCGAGCAATCGCAGTGTCCAATTGGAGCAAGCGCTCCGGTACGTATTGTCTTCTACTCTTTAAGACACGATGTTTAGTAAGCTCCGAAGAGAAGGTTACAGCAGAAAGGCCAATCGCAAAAACAAATTTCACGCGAGCTCGTGCTAAGCCATACGCGATCGATGACGTGCGAAACCTAGTAAATGAGCACGCAGGTCACGTAGTTGATTAAAGCTCCAAATAATCCTCCAGAAGTTTTGCTGGTATCCCTTCCCGTGCCATGTTCCAAGTAATAAAGTATACTCTAAAACTAGGAGTCTGTCTTCGGCACCCAATGAACTGAATAATACTGGTTTTGCAAGTTCTCTGCTTAAACATTGTTCCCTGTTCTCTCCCTTTTCTTTCAAAGTGTTCAGATAAAGGCAACTGCGAGCTCTCTGTACCATAGTTGTTCACAATTTACCTGTTTATGAAGATAATAAAGTGGTGATAACCAACATGTTTGTTCTTGTGAAGAAGTATTATGCTTCATTGTAAAGTTATGCATGCAATAGACAGACCCAGCTGGCTCTGGAAATCTTGTAAACTGCTTGCTCGTTTTCTTGATGGTTTGTGTATTATTGTTTGGAGATCTGCCCTTCTCATTAAATACATTCATTCATTGATATCCCAATCGCTGTGGGACTAAACAGTCAATAAATGTAGGAAAATTGCAGCCTCGTATGATGTATAAAATTTGAAAAAAGGTTATGTCTGCGAACTTGTATTAGCAGCCAAAGGTTCGGGAGCAAATCTGTCTCTTCCGTTCATTAGTGACTACAGAGTCAACGTCCAGAAAAATGAACCGGTCTTCAATTCTCTTCGTAGTACCGTAAAGAAGGCGAAAGCAAGTGGCCCGGAAAGCTGTTAAAAGTCGCCTTCGTAAGAAGCACATACTATGACTCCACAGGACGCCTGTTCAATCTGTTGTGTTCTAAAACCAAATTGCCCACATCTGCAAAGATAATCATATGGTTGCCGTGCTCGCAAAGCGGATATCCCTCTGAATTGATTTTGAGCGATGTTATATTTCTACTGCTCGAATTTCTGGTAGTTGTGTAAACGCTAACACCTGGTGAACCGGGGGCGAGCAAGTGCAGCACCAAAATAGAAGGCCTTCTGGTTGAGGTAAATAAGACGTCGGCAGCCAGAGTAGACAAATTTTGGTCTTGGCGGTCATATTTAAAACAATAGAAAGAACACAAATACAGTAAACAGATTTAAGCCGACAATAAAATCAGTTTGATCAGGCCAATAGTGAACGAAAGGCGAAGACTCAAAAAGACAGATATGTAGAATGAATCTGGCTTTTGTGAGCAAAACAGCTCACGATATCTCCCACCTCAAGCTAAGGCTGGCAAAAAAAAAAGAGGATATCATAAGGCAGGCGTATATAAAGCAGCACTGGCACTACCCAACTGCACTCCTAAGGCCGGAAGTGTTAAACTAAGAGTGCACAACAAAATCACGGACCTGTCTTAGGCGCCTATAATCACACGATCAGGACGGCTTCATACCACATCCATGTGGTGGAGAATATTGAGCAGTTTAGGACTACGTGACAGTCGCCGGAAAGTAACACGCAAGCAAAACAGCTGACAAAAGTGACAAATTTCATCGCCTTTAAGCCGCTTTTGCATAGCAAAAACATGTACCCTGCTTTTCGCGAAGGCAGGAGGTAAGCAGGAGAAAAAGGCCTTAAAGCCTGGATGAAAAACTAAGAATATACTGTATACCTAGGCGCGGCGGAATGCAGAGGCGAACCTATTGTAGAGTTGGCGAGAATGATTCGGCGGAAAAAGTAATGGCGGGCTCGATAAAAACAAAGAACTTAGAGATGTTGGAGGAGGTACCTAACTGAAATGGTCAGCATCAAAGCGGTCACTATAATGAGCGACTCCAAAGTAGCTATAAACGATTTCGCGTCGGGCAAGATCTCTAAGACAACAGAGCGATCCTATGACATCAATTCCGGAAGCGAAGAGAGGTAGAGGCGAGATGTGTCAGCACACCGGGCCAACAGGGTAAACGAGTTGGTACAAATATAGGTTGAGGTTAAAGTTATTTCGAGCAGTGATCATGGTCGAGTCTCTCAATTTCATGACGGAGGCATTCATATCATTTCACTACTACACGTATAACTTTAAACTGGAAAGAAGGATATGTATTACACCCAGGCAAACAGCTACACAAAATGCAAGGAGTACCGCGGCGTCATATTTCAGACGCGAACCGTCTTTAGCTTTTCGAATCTTGCCTTAATAAACGCATTATATCCAACATGAAAAGCATAAAGCGAGATAGCCGCACATGGTGGAGCTCGAAAGACGGCGCCACCAGCGGACCTACTACTACTTCCTTCTATAGAGCAATGGCAGTCCAGGCGGGTAACTCAGTTGCTATGACGGAGGTCCGGGCCATTTAATGGGCTCAACATGTGGGCGAGACTCACTTGCTCAAAGCCTGCAGGCATAGCGCTCAACACAATTTTAGACAATAAATGTTGCTGACAAGACGGCACCTACTTTCCATTACTCGGCAACACTATAAGTGGATGTGTATGGGCAAGCATGGCAAGGCACCTCATATTCCAATATTTGACAAGCGTTATCGCCATTTAATTCTCTTACGTTTCATCATAGTACCCCCGCGAAGCTTAGGGATTCACCGAATTCTCCGAGCCCATAGTCGAGGTCTTCCGCTGCTATAAGCGTGCTTCCAGAGCAAGAACACCAAGACTTTCTAATCCTGCGAATGCTGGTCAACACGCTTCACATTCTTTACAAGGCCTGCTACAGACCGCAGCTCGAAACGCCTTACTGGTACGCTGCATCTTGGTCCAGCGCTTAAAAGCTATTACTTCACAGTGGCTGGCATGATTGTTACCTTTCGTGAATGCGCTAATATTAACAACTTATTTTGCTAAGGGTGACATTTACGGTGAAGGAATTAGGTGTCCTTTGTACAGTTGTGCAATATGTAGGACGGTGTGGCACCCGGTGTCCCATCACAGCTCGAAGACGTGTTAACGGTATATACTGCCAGCTCTTCCTGTCTATTTCCTCCTCTTGTTCCACTTCTCTGGTGAAGAGCCTCTAAACGCGGCTTCACTGTGCTATCCTCCCTGCATTTCTGTCCTTCTATCTCGAAGTATTTTGTTGACTCTTTTCAGGTCAGCCACTCTCCCGAAGGCCGCATCTGCTTCGTATAGCTATTTGAGGTAGCTGCCACTGATAGTGAAGAGGATAAAATGAATTCGTAGAAGGAGCTATTTTGTTATTATCGTCCTTTTTATAAATTTTCTACTAGCAAAGCGCTATCTACAAACCGGTTTGTATAGAATCGCAAATCAGCGGGAAATTATTTTTCTGTGCAGGAAAAGGTTACTAGGATTTTTAGATGCAGAGTGTACTTAAGTTAGGAAACCTTTATTTTTGAGCAAGTAGAAAGACGACTGAATTATTATTATATTTAAGGCGCAGTATGCTTAGGCGTGGCATTAATACAGGCTTGTAAAATAACTTCTGCCTCCTAGGTATAGCCTCGCATTACACACGGTAGCGTTTCCTATTTCATCGCCACTGAAATGCACCCTCCGCGGTCTCAATTGGATCCGATCAATCTGATATCCTGCTATAACGTCACTGTGGAGTGTTTTTGCGCTGTTGGAATCAGCCAGGGTAGGTAAAGGTCGTAGCTTCGCCACTTAAGCCCATCATCGGACGTGAGAAAAAGAAATGTGCTTAGAACCTAAAACGCCTGCAGGGTGGCGAGCTTCAAGTAGATACTACCGTTAAACAGTGCAAAACAACAAGTTAAGAGCAGACAAAGACGGAATGGAGATGAATGCGCAATATACAGAAAGTCGACGTAAACATCGTTTCACGGAACACTTGTCCCGTCCAGTATCGCCTTGATTTTCGCTAGACTGGCCGTGCAAAAGAGGGATTTCATCGGTCCCGATGCGATGACGCCGGCGTTCCGAAACGCGAATGGTTGGTGTCATCAGCGTAGTGGGAGCAGCAAATTTCCAAGCCAAGGGCGACTCCCATTGTAACAATGGGTTTTCGCGCGTCATTTCACTCGCCGCCTGCTTTCCAAGCTATTCGCTGCTTTCTCCGATATAGTAGTCGATACTCCCGTATTTTATTGTGCGGTACTGTTCCACGAAACGAAACATTTATCGGGATTGAGACATTGTTTTTATCCCTACCCGTATTGACATCTTCTGATAGCTCTGAGTGCGATGTTTCTTTTTAACACAGTGCTTCAGAAATGAAATGAGGTACTAACAAATATTGGCATTGTGCCCGCCGCTTCGTACTAACGATTACAGCGTTTTATATTCTTAGATATATACCCTTTCCATACGGTCATTGCGGAGGCCTTCGAATCGATAGTTCGCTGACTGAAATGCTCTTTGACCTGTGCTACTCACCCTCTCCAATGCTCGTCTCGTTCACTGTCTATCCAGATTCGACAGAGCAGCACGGAACACCACTGTAGTATTGAGCGCCTACTTGCGGCGGCTGCGGGTACTCTCTGACGCAGACCAGGTCTTGTAATCCACGTGAGAGCAAACCTCAAATAGCATCATATTTCCAAAAAAAACAAGCCTTGAAATATTCAGCTCCTGCGGTATAAATAAAAACACAGTGAGGGATAGAAAAACACTTCATACTTCTGGAGAAAGGGATAAAAATCTGAGACTGCTTACCTCAAACGCGCATGGCTATGTATATTTATTTATTTATTTCCATACTCTTATGGTCAGAGGAATATACAGAGAGGAGGGGCATACAAATTCGTAGGCAAATTATTTGAATTCATCAACGGTTGCTATGGTGGCGATGGAGGCAAGAAGGTGGCTCTGCTCAGTGCTAGTGGGACGAATGAACGAAGTTAGGCAAATATCGGTGTGGCATTGTGGAAAATGTACTTTTAATCGATGATCGATGGGGGATGGCACGTAGGAAGGCGGGATTATAAACTGGAGTTTAAGTGTAATTTTATTGAAAATTTTAAAAGAGAAAAATCAGAAATACCAGCGGCGATGAACAAGATCAGGCAGATTAAGCGTAGTTTTCAATGAAGACACTGGCAATTCTTAAGTAGTTAGAAAGGATAAAACGCATTGCACTGTTCAAAACAGATTCAATGGCTCATGATAGGTATAGTTGAGGGGGGTCCCATACTGAGCATGAATATTCTCATTTGGTGCTTATTAGAGCTGTGCAAAGATATTGTTTTACTGCGCGGTGCCAGACGAACAATGACGGTGAAAAATACAATGAAATTAATTTTAGAGGTATTTCAGATTACGGTAGTACTTAAATAAATGTTATTGCAGGCGATAGCGGCGCCACGAGGAGAAAAATTCTCGACGTTGATGAAGTTTCTCTGTAGGAGTAGCCCCATGAAGTAGAAATTGATAGCGAATAAGGATCTATGACATTTTGGGTCAGCGTACGTCTGTGACTTTAGCATTATTCTAACCGAGCTGTCAACAGATTCCACTTTGTAAAGGGTCCAGTCGTTAATTTTACTGCGATTTTCAGCTGTTTTGTATTTCTTTATAGGTCGAACTACAGCTGTCTTTGCAGGGAGATACACCAGGCATGCCAATGATATTTACTCTGTGGCTAATTACTGAAACTTGAGGTGTACTTAAATCTTCTGTGCGCACCAGCTATCTGGCTGTATTGTGTCTATTCTTTGCAGGCATAGATTTTATCAGCCTACGAAGGAGCAGTCGAGACAAGCCTGACCACTTCCAAGTCGACCACAACCCTGATCGAAGAGTTATCCAGTGTTTAACTGCATTCAAAAAAATTAAGAAGTGCGAAATAACTCTTTGGTATACATTTGATACGGGTAATTTTTGGCAGACTCACACAGAGTTCAACAGTGTTGAAAGCGTTGTTGCTGAAGGATATTAACGGACATACTAATATAGGTTTATACATTGTCGTTTTGAACTCAAACCGCAACCTACCCTCTAACCTTACTTACAGATGGACGCCTGTCGGGAAGCGAAATGGTGAAACATCAACCTGGAGCTGCACAAAAACTGTTACGTCATAATATTAATACACAGCCACGTTACATTTTGAGTTCCTGTTAACACTTCTTTTTCAAAATCCCTGCTCGAGCTACTCATGAGGCAAGTAAGGCCTTCTCCATAAAATGTCCAGAGTTCGTTACATAGTCTAAACGCGATTTTACATGGTTCCACCAAAACTACCCTCCCTGCCACCGTAGACGATGGTCAAGAAATAACTTATCGGCCAACATACTCCTGACATCAGATCCATATGAACTCTCACGTAGAACTTCAAACACCGCAGGTTAAATAAAGCTTACGCATTTTGTGATGCGATTCCTTCAATTACGGTGTCTAGATGGGTAGGTGTGCCGACCGGCGGGGGTAACGCGTGCCTTTTCTTCATGACGCCGCAGTGGCGCCACCAGCGAAAGCCCGGTTCATGACCGTTTCCTCCGGCCGTCGCCACGCATGACAGAAAGCGACTCGCTTCATATTTTTCCAAGTGCAAATGAGTTCATTGCAAACAAGCTGTCTTACGGGAATAGGGAAGGGATGTAAACATATTACAAAGGCAGGGCAGCCGAGTTTAAGGCTGTTTTTTTTACGTACAGCGTGTTTGTTGCGTTCCCGATTTTTCAGGCAAGCAACTGCAAACACTGTTATGTCACTTCCTCGTTCTTAATCTTTTTTTTTCATTAAATGTTCCACACGCCATCACAAGGCAACGCAAATATATATTAACACAGTGCTCAGCTGTAATTTATGCGTGTGCATGGGCGTAAGCAGACCTTGCGAATAAATAAAATAAAACGAGTGCATAAGCTTGTATTGCAAAACGGTATCTTCTAGCTGAACTTTTGAAAGTGCAATAAATGACATGCACACATTAGTGTTTTTGAATCAGTGAAGTAACACACCCCAAAATCATGCCTATGCGTTCAAAGCACGCGTCTCAATTTCAGGTGTTTTCTTTTTTTTCGCGCGTTTTCACGGGCCAGGTTCTTGCTCTTGACCAAGAAGTGGAGGGGCATGATAGAGTAAAACTTGACGACGCTGTTAGTGATCTCAATCTTATGCTCCTCACAACCGATCATAGGCGGAGGTTTGAGCTGCAGAAAAGAGGCGAAGTCTGCGAGACTTTCTCGCCTCAGTTCAGTGACTGTGAAGCAGTGACTGAAGGTCTCCTCGAGAGATGTCACGAGACTGTTCAAAGCATCAGATGGGAATATTAAGTTCCCCATGCTTACGTGGGCTGTGAGAGCGGCCACAGGCGGAAGGGGAGCTTCTGGCGATGCCAGCAAAACAGTGGCACAATCGGCACATTTAGTCTTTGAAAGAAACTTTCGCGCCACGTATCCTGCCAAATAGAAAATCAGCCGCGAATCACTTTTTCCTACCGCCAGGCTGCTGTGGTCGTTGTCAAGCTGGCAAGCGCTGAGCATTTCGTGTGCCGCCTGCACATTCCCTATGTCCAGTAAGTCGTCCACATACCTCTGCTGGGTCTCTGCTTTTGCTATGACATCATCGGTGTCAAGCAAGCTGCTTAGTAGACCGGGTGAAACATTCCCATGATCAGGTGACTTGGCCAAGTTCATGAACTCCAGAGTGTTTATGGAGATCAAGAACTGAACGGGGGTTGGATGGTCGTTACTTCCTGTCATTTGTCGCAAAACCCCAAACAGTTGCTCCAAGATGTCTTGGCTTAGTCTGGCGGTCATTAAGCACCTGTAGCCTATTTTGGACGACAGATAATCCAAGAGGGAAAGAGTGCTCGACAGCGTGACTTGAAGGCCTTCTGCAGTGCTCCCTGATAAGAATCCCTCCTTCTGAGCACAGTGTTGCCACTCATCAAGATAGGTGAGGAAGTCACGAAGTCGCCGAGCTTTCGCAGAGTTCGGGCGGAGGGCGGCAGCTGGAAATCTTGAAGTCATGATGCTGATGATCTCCTGCATCAATTTGACAAGTTCATCGGTCGCGTGAACTGAACCGTGGTTGTGCTCAATCTGCTGTCTATACGTGAAAAGACCACGCCGGACATCATCAGAGAACAAGCTAAACGCATAATTTACGCGCATCTTCTCGAATGTGTCGGGCCTTACAACAGCTTTGTGCACCCTGGGCATTGCCTTCAAGCCGACATGGCTACGTTGATCTAGCTGCCATGGGGCATCAACGTGACTGATGGATGCCACGCCCTGAGGAGTTGTTAAAGGGTGCTGGAGCAAGCTGTTTCTTACATTCTTCACCAAATGGGGAAATCGGAGACGAAGTGCAAGGAGCGGTTCTTGTCCACAGGGTGCGGCGACTTGCAGACAACTTGTCCTGCTTTCCCAGAAATTCCAAAAATACGCTACATGGAACGATTCCAGCTAGCAGCGTCTGTTGTTATGAAATCCACAAAAAGTGAGGCGTTTTCTGCCATTATCACACCCTCCACCGTAATTTTTGCTAGCACATCAGCTTTCACGTTCCCCTTCTAGGCGAAAACGCCAAGCACCTGGTGCCACTTTCCCGTGAATGGTTGGAAGAGAACAACTAGGGCGTGATCCGCCAATTCTGAGCTAAAGCTAGATATAAATTTTTCGAGGTCCACCAAACCGTTCACTTTCCCGTAGTGACTGACCGTCAGGTTCTCGGAAAGTTTAATTTCATCCATCATAATGCCGCCATGACGTTGCTGCTCCGTCATGCATATGCATTTTTCCTTCAAGGCAGCAAACACCCGTTTGTTGAAGTCGAATCCGCTTCGAAATCCGCGCAGGTACCGTTGGAGACACGTTCTGCCGGGCAGCAGCATGATCTTCTCCTTGCGCAGATGCTCATAAAGCCGTTTGCTCCTCATCCGCATTATCAAGCATTCGAGCAGCCACTCGCGCTGGTACTTAAAACCCTTCGTGCTTTTCCGCTTTGAAGCATTTAAACAGGCCATTACTTGTGACTGTTGTCTTACTGGCAAATTTTCTATTCTTGACATGAGCGCGCAGCTTTCTAGTTTTGAGTTCTTCCTCCTCATCTCTTCCAGTTTTGTCTCAAGAGTAAACATATTTCGCTTCAGTCTCTTGAACTTTGCGGTTACAAGCTTTCTCTTCTTTTCGCGCTCCCTCGACCTCCGGTCCTTTGTTCAATTTTGTACGATAGCTGATTTAGGAGCAACTTTTTTGCGTATCGGCGATGCAAACTGGAGTCTCCTTGACTTGTGGCGATGCCGACGCATTTGGAGCTGAATGTTGTGTTTCCGTGGATTCTTATATTGTTGGATTTCGCGAGGACGGTGTCAAGTTGGTCATTGCATTTTATGCCCTGACATGGAATCATGGCATCCACGTCAGCCAAAAGGTCCCCAACCTGTTCACGAGTTTCCATATCCAGCTTCTGTGTTACGGCGCCTTGCACGGACACGGTGGCTCGCAGTTTTGACGCACAGTGCTCCAGGAGTATTACTTTCACCAGAACAATGCTCTGTCCGCTTTTTCTGCAAGTCGAGAACGCAGAGGCGCCAGAATCTTCAATACAGTGATGTGTCCAGCCGCTGTGGGATACCGTGCAGGTAGTGAAGTCAATGTCAACCGGACGAGGTGACCCTTCGGTTACAGACGTAGAGATACCTTCACTGGAGCTTGAAGGCACTGGATTGTCCGGCACTGTCTCAAGGTCGTGGCTGTCATTTCTGGCAGCCTTGGTTGGGCGGCAGCCTGTGGAATTCATCGTCTTTCGTTTCGCGGTCACCTTTCTTGACAGGTATACAAGCAGGAGCATCGGGCAGGGCAGAAGGCACGGCATCTTTCGTCAATCGTAGGTGAGAACGTGGGAGGCTAACAACGTTTTCTTCTATCATATATTTGTAATCCCGCTCGATACACTCTTGGTCAAAATGCCGCTCACACACAACGGAGTGTGGCTGCAACCTCTTTTCGTAACGATGAAGAGCAAGCTCCCACCTTTTGAACAGTTCGGGATCCCGCGGCGCCGAAAACAGCGAGATTTTCAGTCCTTTTCTCGATGACCTGTAGCCGGATTTGCAGAAGGGTGCGAAACAACTTGTGTCCTTTTTGGTCTTCATTCCGATCACTTCTTTAAAAAAGCGCAGCGCCTGCTCCGCTACGGCCCTTGCATGTGGACGATGACAGACAGCAAACAGACGAGAAAACAGGTAGCTAGTGTCGTCTGTTTATTGTTTCAATGCAAGACCGCAAAAGTCTCAGTTTCAGCTACTATTTTGACTGATAACGCAAGTAATAAGTAATGTTTTTAAACAAGAATGAGGTTACCAAAACGCGCGATGCGATTGCGACAAGTAGCAGACGATCCGCCGGTGAGCACCGGGCGGAGAACAGCAGCGCCAGTTTCGTCGTCATGAAGCGGAGGCACGCGGAACTACGCTTTGTGCCCTGCCGGTCGGCACACCTACCCATCTAGCCACCGTACCTTCAATATAGCTATTTTAGAAGGTAGAAGTCAGTATACGGCAAATTTGTCGCCATGTGCGTTCTACCTTAGGCCCACTGCATCTCATGCGGGAACGCAATGCTTAGGTAATGAACGGTCATTGGTACCTAGCGTGTCGGAGGCTCATCTAGTGAACGCGTTGTTGCACATGTGATTAAAAGCGAGTCTTTGGGATCTTTCATTTGGTTTCCAGTGTTTACCACTACAGAGCGACTCAGGCTAGAAAAGACGTCCTACTGAAGGACTCCGAACAGTTTCTGCACACTGGGGTTCTTCAAGGCGTGCTTACATCGCGCATGCACATGGGAGCCTTGTTTTCGCCTTCATCAAAAAACGGGTGCCGTGGCAGGGATTCGATCCCGCTTCCTTAGGTTCAGTAGGCGAACGCGCCAACCACTAAGGCACCGCGACTAGGCAGTACGAGATTTGTACTGATGTTACAGGAATAATAAATGTAAAAATATTGTTCAAACAACAAAATTGAAAAAGCGGTGTTAAAGGCGTTTATCCAGAGGGCGCAGCTCAAGCAGCGTCCTGATTTTGTAGACACTAAAGCCGTTCTTTCGAGATTTTATCTCATGTATAGGCAATCTAGAGAATATAATACTTTTTTTAACCCACACTTTAATTGTCTATAAGCTGCTATAGACTTACGTCCAACTCAGCCTCATACGAAGTTAGCAGTATGTTATGTCAAAAAGGAGGCCTGTATCTATTACATTTTGCCGGAACGTTTCGTTACCCCAACTTGTTTGCTTGCAGGGCATATAGCCAACAAGAGAAGCTAACATCTGACCACGGTATACTTAGGTTTTTAGCATTATATTTGGTCCAAGCAATTGAATGGCTCATTGCTTTGCAAATATCTGATTTCTGACAAGTCACAAAAGCCATTAAATTTGCTGTCAATTGCATAGAGCGATATTGTCAGCAACGGTGAGAAAATGGTGAGCAAGAAATGATGAGCCAATATTAATTTGCTAATCCTAATTTGCCAAAATCGTCGATAATTTTATAACAACGATATTAACGAATGTAGTGGTTAGTTAATATACATCGAGCCACTGCTTCCACACTGCTGTTGTACCTCCAATAAAACCGTATTTCTATTAAAACTTTCACACTCTTTGATGAGCAACGAATGAGCGTCGTGATAGCCTCAGGGTATTGGTCTCTTAAAATATAGCAGGCTCATCACCTTGCTTATTTGCTCACTTCCACATAGCTTATGCGGCCCTGAGTGTATTTATCAGCACTACTTATATTTTTCACCATAGGAACCGCGGCTTCAACGATAAACATGAGAATTACGTGTTCTTCCCCGTAATATTATCTATTGAAGTATTCTTGTTTTCCTCTCTGGGGGGGGGGGGGGGGGGGGGGGGGGAAGCTGATGCTTGATGCTCTAAGCATGCTGTATCTCACACTAATAATAATGCAGCTTTTTCTGCTGAGACCGCCCTGTATAAAAGCAGCTTAAGCTGGCCTGTCAGGGAAAGCTTGGCGGTTGACGCTATGCTCCGGACCGCCGGCTCAAAGGAAAACACGTTTACTCTGCCGGGAGCTATGACTTCAAAGTGCTAGGTCTACGCAGCGTCGAGGCCTAAAACGCCTTCCAAGACACCATCACTCATGTCAGCCTGCATTACGAAATGCACCAAAGCTAAGGCATTAGGCCCTCAACGCCATTGCGTCCTACAGAGTAGGCTCGCATCTGGGGATAAACTGCCTATCTTTCATGCTAAAACTGCGTGTACTGAAAGATGAATTATTGCCACGTTTTTGTAACGGTTGCTTGTTGCTTTTTGTTCGGCAGCTTTTTCTGTGGCATACGCGAAGACTTACGTAAAATCAGGTCGGGCCCGGCTTATTCTGAATATTACCAGATATGCAGGGGCATCCATCACATTTAAAGCGAGGCTTGGTGCGTGATCTTGGCGAGGGATTCCTTGCCGCAGTGGACGTCTCTGCATTATGATTGCGCTACCGGAAGTCAAGGCCAAACTCAAGCTGCTTTCTGTATATTTGAGGATTTCCCGCTTTCTCTTGTTGTTTGAATTCTCTGGTAGTGTTCCACAATATGCATACATTATTGGAAGGAGAGGATACGAAGTCCAGCAGATAAGATGGAATGACGCAGGAGCTGGCTTTCTACACGTGTTGAATTAGTATTACTGTTAGTATAATCGTACCATTAGCTTTACTTAAGACCAGCTTCCTGCACCGATTTCAGCAGGAACATGTACGATAAAACTGTTAAGAGGCGTCCCAGATATAGTTGTAAAAGATACCAGGTAAAAAGTAGCGTCGTAACCCGTTAAAACCATTTCATGATTGCTGGAAATCATGAGCCCGGTCTGCTGTATTTGTCATTCTCCAAATATATCTAATTAGTATATGCTAATTAGCGACGTTTCTTGAAATAAGCAAGATGTGGAATGAGCTCAAAGAGCAGCGAAACTCTGCTGCCTAAAGTCTTCTCAGCAAGCATTATTTAGGTAATTTTACTGCTCAGTGGTTAAATGCGGGCGCATATGTCTGGCCAAGTGCTTACGCACTGAGCCAGCCCCCCCCCCCCCCCCCTCACCTTCACCTCGGTGAGATTTCTCCAAAGTAAAAAGATTTCGATCTCTGAGACATCTCTTGAAATGCTGAAGTAACAGCTCTGCCAAATTGGTGTTTTTTATTCTGTTATCTGTCTTTTGAACTCATAAGGAAAGCTCTTGTTCTTGCCAGTTCGATGGAAACGTTGCGGTGGACAGTTCTTGAAATTTTTTCTGAAAATTTGACGGTGACGATTTTTGCCTATGACGAATTCTAAACATTGCCTATATTATACGTAGAAATTAGACTTGCACAAAAGAAATTCCTTCCTGTTTATTACTGCTGGCTTCAACACTCAAATGGTTTCAAACGGTTTGGACTCTCTTTACTTACTAAACACTTGAATGATATCGTTTTGGGACAATATCTTAAGAACGCAATGTAGTGTGCTCTTCAGGTTTAGGAAAAAAGATAACAAACCAGGGTGTCCAAAAGCGTCCCCCGGTCAAATGGAAAGCGTAACTATAGAGTCAGAAAAGACACGCAGCTGGAATTCTCTCAGTTTTGAAAGAACACTTCATAATTCTCGCGAGGGAAGGAATGGCGCTTATTTTGTCCCAATTATATATATATATATATATATATATATATATATATCCAAGAAGATTCACTCTTGAGAAAGATCGGTCTCCGATCGAAACGTCGAGTCTAATAAAATGTTTCTTTAAATGAAGCGTACCCTTCGCTCTATTATATATATATATATATATATATATATATATATATATATATATATATATATATATATATATATATATATATACATGGTTTGCTTGTTACTAATGGGCCAGAGTTAAATTTAAACAGGATGTCGCACAACTTAGCCGATTATCGATTTTATTCCAACAGTTTCGGACGGTGGACCGTCCTTCTTCAAGGTAGAATTGAGAATGGCGAATAAGTCCGCACATTATGCTACTGTTAGGAGAGGGAGAAGGAATTCTCGCTCTCCTTCTTTGGAGAAGCAAACATTACTGAATAGATAGAAAGGGCGAAAAGCTCCAGTTGATTATTGGCTGGTAATGCATTGGCTGGTAAGCTTTTCGCCCTTTCTATCTATTCAGTAATGTATGCTGACTTGTACCAAGGTTTTAAAAACTTCGGTTTGTTTTAGCACAGTGACGCAGATTCAGAGATGTTCAGAATCACTTATGCTAACCTCTAGCATTTTTTTTGTTCACTACACATGATTATTTATTAAACACTAAGTAGCAATTTTTAATGATTGGCTTGAGAAAAAAGTGCAAATGCAATAGTTGTAGCCTTCTCGGAAAACGGATAGCTACGTTGTTTCCATCACGCTATGACTTACGCCAACCTGTTATAGTCCTTCAAAAAATGCTGTCATGTGACCAGCTGCTATTTTAAATAATTCGCCAAGTGCGTTCAGTCAGCTTCATCGTAGAGAGCACGGCCCAGAACAGCGGGTTTTGTGTTCTCGGACGCGTCTCGAGGCTTTAAATTGACGCCGCTGTCACGATGAAGTTTTTTTCTTTATTGAGCTAGGCGTCGTTTTCGGTTGGTAAAAATATCACATTACGTAAACGCTAGCTTGATGGAAAAAAACGCAGCATCTGTTTTTTGAGACAATCTACAACTTTTGCACTGACGCTTTTTCTCTCAAGCCAATATTTTATAGATAGCTGATTAGTCTTTACTAATTAATCAACTGTAGTGAACGAAATAATTCTTGAGGTTGCCATAGGCGACTCTGAAGATCTCTGAATTTGTTTCGATGTGCTAGGGCAAACAGTATTTTTTAAACCCTTGGTCCAAGTTAGCTGGGACACCCTGTATATATGTAGCATGTCGGTTGGTATAAGGAACGTAACAAAATTCCCATAAAGAAAGAGTTTAGGCAAGGAGGTACGATCTCCCCAATACTATTCACTGCTTTCTTAGAGGAAGTATTTAGAGACATTGAATGGGAGCAATTAGGGATACGGGTTGATGGAGAATACCTCAGTAATATTTGATCCGCTGATGACACCTCCTTGCTAATTCTGGGTATGAACTGCAAAATGATATACGACCTAAAAAGAAAAAGCGGAAATGTATTCTTGAAAATCAATATGCAGAAGATTAATGTAATCTTCAACAGCCTCGGGAATGAACAACAATTTATAATATGTAGTGAATCACTGGACTTAGTAAGCGCATAAATCTGTTTACGACAGGTAGTAACCGCAATCCGCACCATGAAGGGTAAATAGCCAGGAGAATAAATTTGGGATTGAGCGCATTTGTTAAGTTCTCGTAAATTATGAATATGACTAGCGGCTACTGGTATCGCTCAAGAGGAAAGCATACAACAGTTGCATCTTGCCTCTACTCACTTACGGGGCTGAATCGTGGAGGCTAATAAAAGGATTCTATGTAACTTGACAACAACGCAAAGGGCTATGTAACGAAACATGGTACGTGTAACGTTTATAGACAAGAAGCGTGCAGGGTAGGTAAGAGAAATAAGTCAAGTTATTGACCTTCTAGTGGAAATCAAGAAGAAGAATTGGGCATGTGCAGGACATGTAGTGCGAAGAGAGGATTACCGATGGTCGCTTAGGATAAAAAATTGGGTTCCAAGGGAAGGAAAGCGTAGCAGAGAGGGGCAGAAAGTTAGGTGGGCGGATGAGGCTAAGAAGTTCGCAGGGGTGAAGTGGATTCAACTAGCACAGGAGAGAGGTAATTGGAGGAAACTTGGAGGAATATGGGAGAGGCCGTTGCCCTGCAGTGGGGCGTTGTGATGGTTAGATGATGATGATGTCGGTAGGACACATCGATACAAAAGATTTGCGCTTCTTCATCTGAGTGACATTATGCGCGCTAGAAAGTCCTACTGCATTGCCCTAATCACCCCTTTTCTGGCATCTCAAGCAAGGACACGTATGCATCGTAAGCGGCAAAGCAGTACTGCGTGTCCAGCACTGCGCGACTGTACGGCGATGTTTGCTTTTCCTTCAGCTTCAGCAGATAGGGAACAATCATATCATGTATTGCAGATGCTGTAGATAGTTAGAGAAGGAATGGTATGATTCTTTAGCTTAGCGCCAGCTCCGCGTGACCTGGCAGATAGCTTCCGTTCTGTGCTGTTACGACTTCAATGGATGTTTCCAGCCGCTTCCTTCGTTTCTTTTTTTACGTGAAGCGCCAGGAAAAAGACATGTTATTTGAGATCAAAATTGTGATGCAATCGTACTTCTCGCAGTGTTTAGGATGTTGTCATACCATTTCCTTCCCTTTTATTATACATTGGATGTCCAAGTTAGAGCCTGGTTTCAGATATGCATTCGAACCGAGGTTATATGGCACCTTTGAAAGGGTGAGCATCCGCTGAGAAGTATTACTGGCCCCATTTTTAAAAGTACTGGCTCCCTTTGCAAAAAACCATCTTAAGAAAAAAATAATAAAATATTTGCTCAACTAAAAAAAATTGTTAAGGGCACTGCGCGTCTACCATAAGGCGGCGATTGGGCGTCGCCCTATTTGCTTATGATTCGTGCGCTTGAAACATTTCTTGGCAAGTGAACAACGTTTGTCTCAAAGACAAACATAAAACCCTTTGAGAAGTAACCTGCTTTTACTATCACAAACTTTCACTTATTTGAAGATCAGTCCTCGTCCTGTTTACAAAAGTTTGTATTTGCGCATCTTGATTACCACCACATTTCGAGCCGAAACGCACTCTTGTTACTAGGCTTTGTAACTTTCGCATTTATAGCATGCACCTGGTATAGCGTTACATCATTGGTGGAACGTGCCGTGCCTCTATGGAAACAGGGACTTTTGTAGGGCACCAGCTAAATACTTGTGCAATTCGCGCTTCTTTACTTTACCACGACGTCATCGACTTTCTTAAAAATCAAACTGTCTCTAAGCAAGAGAAGACGCAAGAAATGCTACAATCTGATAATCGACAAGTTTGTGTTCCTCAGTCCGCATTATGTTTTGCCTCACTCAACGCTCTTTGAGGGAATTCTAAATTTTCATTTTCATTCTTAATTCTATAGCTTTCTGCTTTACTGGGGGGCTCTGTGGCAAGCCGGTATCCACGATCTTTTAAGCCAGAAGCCACCCCTGAAAGCATCATTTTGCTGTTCGATTTTAGACGAAGAATTTAAATAATTTGTGATGGCTTAGCTCAAATAGGCCAGGATATACGTAGTGAATGCGTAGAGAAATCAGCCGTTCAGCGATGTCATTAAGCAGTGGTGAACCTGGCAGCAACGCAGGTATCGATACCCGTGGCTAGCGCTGTAGTTTGCGCTTTCTCTTTAGCTAGAGAAGATGTATATGTAGCACGAACATTCGCTACGCTGTTACGGCAGACAGTTCGGAGAAAGCTAACTGCATAGTTGCGTGAAGGTTGCACTCACTTGCTACAAGTCCTTCTGATGCCAAAGTCTACCACATACTTTGAAGATTGTCCAAACTGACTGTTTACACGCTAGTTTCCATAGCACTGGCAGTCAGCCGAATGGTACAGTTAGTCATCCGACGTGACTTTGTCGCTTCAATTTCTCCTTGCTGTACCATTAGACTGTGTTCATCGCCTTGCATTTCAGCAGCGACTCGGCGTCTTGTCAATCTAAGACATGGCACCGCCGCTTAGGGAGACATTTTTCTTGCTCTTCAGGCGTTAACGACGCTCGCTTAGCCTTTCTTGCCTTATTCAGACTTCGTCGGTGGCCTCACGTCATGTGGTGACTTTGAGTCTGCGGACGCTTCTTCTCGTAGCCTCCGCTGATGCCGTTTACGGTACATGCTGATGCTGATGCTGATGTGGCCATTCCCCTTTCTGTCGGGGGATCACAAAGTTCTGGATCAGGCCAGGAGAGAAATTTAACAGTCTTTTCTGTTGCGCCACCAGTCCTCGAGGCGGCGCTTTGTCGTCTCCACTGCCCTCATGATTACCCTAGTCTCTTCGGGTAGTGACGTCGGCTGTAGACCGAGTGCTGTCAAAAGCGCCTCCGTTGGTGTTGTCACTGTTGTAGCGGGGGCGGGTCGCAGTTCTGGGCACTCGAACTGCGCTCACCGTCCGCTTCTTCTTCTTCTCCCTGCTGCTTGGCGCAACCGGTTGCCATAGTAACGGCGCATGCGCAGTCGTGTCTCCAGCTGGGCACCGTGAAATGCACTTCTGCTAGCCTAGTATCTTTCACTACAACACTCCTAGGTGACAAAAATGAATCCGAAGACCACTAGTACAGGGCCCTTCCTAGCTAATTTCACGCTTAAGTACGTGTTAAACTCAGTGTGTGATAGAACCAACTTCTTGGGCTTCTCTTTTCTGGAACTTTGCTTTGTCTAGTACTGAAGATTTCTTCAGAAATTATGTGCATAAAACAGTTAGTCTTTCTTTCCATACACCAAGATTACTCAAACAGATTTGCTCCGAGCTGCTGGCTGGCGCCTTTTCAAATTTTATACTCCTTGGGCTTTGGTAGGTATTCTTTTCTAAACGCCAGTGCTTCTGACGTCGCGTGATTAAAAAGAACTACTGAACTACAGGTGTGAATTGGGAAAGGAAAATCGTCGAAACTCCTCATACTAAAAAACTGAATCATATTTGAAAACGTTTTGTTAAAGGTACGAGAACAATGCGAGTGGTTATATAGATCAGAAAACCTCTCACTGCTGTTTTTATGCAACTGCTGATACACGCTATAAAAATGATGACTGTGACTAGATAGGCGAGTCGGTGAGGCATAGTGAAGCGGCGCAAAAGAAGGGGAATAAAGATGGAAACGAGACATGAGGGTCGACTTACAGCTAAAATGTTTCATTTATTGATTTGAAACGACCGATATAAGAAGCACGCCCAAAGAAGCGAACATGCAAGAATCGTTGCGTGGCATCAAGGTGGACAAATTTGCTTTCATAAAAAAACACCGAGGGCTTGCTAACGTTATGAGGTAAACTCTACATATCTCTCTAGGTAGCTAGAGTGCTTGCTTCAATATTATATTACTATGGGGCAAATAAGGCTTCCAGTAATTGCAGTTTCAACTGTCGTGAGTGAGATTAGTGCATTGAACGGAATCAAATTAAATTTCGTGTTCTTTTTGCAAGAATGCACATCTCTGCAGGATAGAAGAATACTATAAAATGCTACCTCTGAGTTTCGAAATCATATTTTTTTTTGTCTCGATGCGGCATACCACTTCAGATATTTCTTGATTTTACACTTTGTTCTTGAATTTCGCTAATGATATTTGATTGTCCTATGCAAAACAATAACTACACCAAAATCAAATCCACTGGCTACATTTCTGAAACTTTTAAACATGGTGTATGAAGGAGAGAGAGCCAAGGGGTTGCTGTTTTTTTTTTGTCCTTTGTGTGAAAATTGCAAAGATGACGAGGCTCTAAAACCTGTTACCATTTTATTTCTAATCGATGCGAGGATGTCATTTGGGCATGTTGCCTCGATTAGTAGTACTTTAACTTCTCTGAATCTTTGGTTCACCTTTTAGCGAAAGGGTTTTGACACCGCTATCATGAATCCGGTTTTGGGCCGTTTAGGAAGGGTGTCATAATTAATTCAAGAAAAGAGCTTTCATCATTGTCGAAGCTTTGTACGTTGATACTAGGAAGCGCTTGATGCGTTTGACTTATAGGTGTTTGGGCGCTTGCCCGCGCTTCGTTCATAATGCTTAAGCCCCTCCTGAAAACCTGGATCTGTGAGGTAGCGCTTGTCCTGTGCTTCCTTCTTTCTCCTCCACCTGCTGTGATACTACTCTAAATACTGAATATTTGATGATAATATGTATCATTGGTGTCCTGTCGGTGAATATTTCTCGCCTATCAGCCGGCTCTACGCAGAAAAACTGTGAAATGATTACTACCATCGCAATCACTGCAACCGTCCCAACCAGCCATAACAGCCAAATATTGGAACTTTGGTAGGTGACTGTTTGGTCTTTTGCACTTTTCCCCACAGCATCCAGAAGGTTTTACGGTATCGTTAAATATCATTTTCTAAACAAACTCTACATTGCGTTCAATGAAGAGTAAGATGTAACTAAAAATAAAAACAAACACATTATGACAAAAGTAAAATCAACCAATAAAGTAGGTCAGCGAGTTTTTGCTTGCAGAATATTTACTTTTTCTACTGCAAAAAGTGAGAAAAAAGCCAAGTGAGTGTACCTGAAAGCAAAGCCTTGTTTCTCAGTGCGGAACTGCAGTCACGTTTAAAAGTCGTGAGTGCCTCGGGCTCTCCATATATCTACGTGCGCGGCAGGCTTTATGCCGTCGGTGGTCATTGGACAATTTATAGTCACCAATTTACGGCAACTTTAACGGCTTTACCCCCTCCAAGAAGATAAAAACGCATTTTCACAGGAATGTGCTCATGATCCTTGTCTCAAACTGTGCTCTTGGGTATTACAGTGCAGGTGGTCGTAACTCCCCATTTGGCTCAGACTTTCTCGTCTACGAGGAGCCAGTGCACTCAAGGTTAGGAAGCAGCTAAACCGCGACGTCAACTAGAGGCGAAGAGGATAGAGAACATAATTAAGTATATTGGCATGAAATAACTGGTTGACGTACATTGCCATCGTGTTTTTTTATGGTCGAAGCGCACTGAGGACAAATTTAATTAACATTTGTAATATCCAAAATTTGATTTCTGGTACTTTTTAGCTATGTTGACGTTCCTTCGACACCAGGGGGTGCCTTCTATGCTTAGAAAGCTATAATGAAAAATACTTTTCCCGCCATCCCATTTAAAGTAGTGACGCTGCTCATTCATCGACTGCATTGAAGCCGCTACGATCGCCCAGTGTAAGCGGTTGGCAGTATTTGCCTGTCCTCGGTGATTCACGAATACATTTCCTGGCTTTCCCACAAAGAATTTATTTTCAGCAATTTGGCTACTTCAAGACATGCCAAAGGTAGCTAAAAAACGAGCACAAAAAACTCAACGCTGATCAATTACCACCTTCTAACAGAATTTATTTTCCGGAAAAAAGCAACCGTCCATACGCTTAACCGAGGATACCGAACTTAAAACGCGATTCACGACTCACTGTTGTTACACAGCTCGCCGCCCTTCTCGGCTTCGTCAACAATTACCAATTAGGCACAGCAAACGAAATGAATGATCGGTAGAACGATGCTGCATATTCAATAGTCATATATAACGCAGTGTCTTAAGTGCCGGGCTGTTCACGTGGCAAAACGTGCTCAGCATCGTCCGAACGCAGCACTGCCTCCATATGCCGCGTCTGCTGCGCCTTCCGCAAGCTGTCCGTGGATCCCTTGCGCTATCGTCAAGAAAGCGGGCTCAAATTTATTGCTGTGCTATAAATAATAAGCTCAGGGATGCCAGAATGTCAAAAATTAACCCTTATTGAAGCTCGCGGACCAGTCCCGAGATGATGGTAGGATAACTACGATACAAGCAAGTTTATCTTCACGGCTGTATAGCGCCAGTCGCTGGTGCCGTCACGCCTCATCCGATCTTCTTGTATGTATACATTAGCTCATCTTCTAAGGCTGCCTCATGATAAATAAAATGTCCACTTCATTGTGAAACAAAGATATTTACTGTTGGCAGTTTTATGAGTAGCCCGTTTCCTAGAGCGCACCTCAATTTCCAACCGTCATCGACTGTGGCACCGATGCGAAAGAGTATAGGACTAGAGACGACCATGGAGTGCGCTCGCAGCCGGCACCATTCCGGTAAGCTCGCCTCATCCGGCGCGGAAGGTGTGCGAACAAGTCTTATTTTATGATGCGGCTGAAGCTGTCCCATTTTCGGCGTTGCTTTGAACAGCGCATCGCGCAAACTAGCTGCTAAGATAAGGCGGGCAGCAGCTGCAGTAAACGTGCGTTTGTCGTTGCGCCGCAGGGCGAATCTCAAAGGTTGTATAAATGCACTGTCACCTAGGATTGCATCAAATACAATGCATATTCCTTTTTTAGCTACCGAAATGAGCTTTAGTGTGCAAACGGCAATTGTTAAAGCGGGCAAGCTCTTGCTTTTTTCGACTCGCGCAAATGTGTTGACTGCTTTCACTGTCGACGAAATCGACAACGTGTTTTGCAGTGCCGTTTCATTTTTTATTTTGAAACTGCTAGTTGCTCGAACGCGTAAGGTAAGTGTTCAGGGTGTTTTACATTATTCGAATAATCAATAACATTTTAACTCCCGCTCTCAAGTTCCCTGAAGCAACGCGCACGCAGCAACAGCGTCGGGGCCGATCTGGCATACCGAGCTTGACGTCGTGATAGGCCTGGCCAATTACGGACAACAGCGCCGTTTGCCTGGAGGGCGGTCTTGCTGGTGCTCGTTTTCCTGTAAAAACTACCGTTTGCGCTCCTTTCTGCCCTACTTAAGTATGACAGTCTTTTCCAGCGGACAAAAACTAGAAATGCTGCACATAACTCATTTTTTGAGAAACTCGTTCCAGCTTACCTTTAAGCGGGAGCCTCAATGCTCTTAAATTATTCTTTCGTATATATTCATTTCGTATAGGCTTTATTTCGATGAAAGAATATGGCGGCAGTAACTTAGCTCAGTTAGGCCAGGATATACATACGAAAGCTACGGTCGGAAAGCGTCTCCGGCTCATTCGCTGTTAACCGTGTTGGGTTGCCAGTAATCCTGCGAGTTTTCTTAGCATCTTTCTTCTTTCTGTATTGTTGTGTCTTCTCGTACCCGCGGCGTGGTTTCGGCCTCAGCCACTCCTAACTTGCGTTCCGCCTTTTCACGGCGACGCTTGGAGGGGCGTTCTTCACGTACCTCGGCCGTCTCCGACACTCGCTTAGCCCCAGACTCTTAATTTTTTACGTAGACGGGCAGCCTAGCGCTAGGCAAGGACTTTGAGGTCGATAGAAGCAGCTTCCTGTAGCATGTGAAGATGCCTCTTGCTATACACTCGATCCCAGCCGCGTCTTCTACCACTGTGCCTTCTCTCAAGGCAAGCGGCCGCTTCACGGCTTACATCTTCAGGCCCGACGCAGCCACTAAGAGCACAACGCATGCGCAGTGAGGCGCATAGCTAAGTGATGACATCACGGCGCTGCCTGAGACCATGGAGGCGACGGCGCGCGTCGAACACCGGCGCTTCAGCGCAACTGGTTACCATGGTTACGGCGCATGCGCAGAACTGACTGGCGCGGATCCCTGTAATGCGCTGCTGACTATAGCGTAGCTATCGCTACAATAAGGTATTTTGTTCACAATACCGAAATTTGATCATATTGGCCATCCTTAGCTTATCCGTAATGTGCTCCTGATGAAAGCTCAGCGACGTATTGAAACAAAAAAGATCACGCAGAGTCCGGAGAAAATGTATCACTTTTGTCAACAATAAATACAGTCGTCATGAATTACAAAGTATTCTGCTAAACTCCGGCCTGCCTGCGATGTGCACACGACGCAAACTCAGGCACCTTAAGTTTTCTCCGCTTCCCTGAAAGTAAAAAACGTCAAAAACTAAATATCCTTTAAGAAGAATGCTCGCATCTTAAAACCCAAAACATACGAAACGTTATTTTAAGGCCTTACGAGCCCGATTGCGCGAAAAGTCGTCTGGCGTTAGTTGCTGGCCTTATCAACAAATGATTCTACTTATCAAGACGGAATCAGCTTCAGGAATCATTAACGCACGTCCAAGGGACGGTATATTTTCGTTCTTTTGTCTCAAAATTTGGCTCGGAATACCCCGAAACCTCGCCAATGTCACCAAAATATTGACAAATTGCACGAAAATCAAAATTAAAGTACGATGGACCTACCCTAGTTTGAGTGCTGCGATTAATTTTGCGTCGGGCCACTTTTAAAACTCATCCGTAGTTCCTCTAAAATGAACCTAAGCCAAATCTGACAGAACCTGGTATACACTTATAATGGGCAGCCCCCAGTTTGATGGTTTCACCCAAATTTGAGTCGAGTTAACCAAAAATTAAGCACCATAATTATACCGAATAGGTCACGCTTTCGTGCGACTTGCCGATGTTACCACGTTAGACCACGGCGACGTTTTTTTACCACCGTTAAGATCAAGTTTGCATAGTAAAGTAAAGAGTAAAGAGTTTAACAAACTTGATATTGGATAAGCAGACCCTATATTCTACGGGGCTCATGGCTTCGTAAGTGATGTACCTGAAAATATAAGCTGGACATGAAGTAAGGCGTCAATCCTCCAAGTAATATCGTGTTTAATAGGTACCACTGAATTATTACAGTTTGCAAGCTGTTCTCTCATTTCTTGCACTACAAAAACTAACATCGAAAAAACAAAAGAAGGTACAACTTCAACTTAAAAAATACGTCTAAATTTAGCATGAACTGCTGCACTGTCGAAAGTAGTTTTCTTTTTTCGGGTTAGTGGCTGCGATTGTACACAGCGCAAGAAACAGTTTCATATAGGGCCGGAAATCTGTATTATGTAATTGTATTTTACGGTCAAACAGAAACGCTAAGATTGTATCCTTCTGCCTCACAATATATTAATACATATATGTCGCGGGAGACATGCTATGCGTTTCATTAAGCATACAAAATTTAAGCTTATCGGTACGCTCGAAACTACTGTTTCCTAATTTGCCTTCGCTCCTTATAGAGTGCTTAAGTGCACACAAATAAGAAAAGAATTCCAAGTTAATAAGAAAGGTAATGCGGCCTAGGTTGCCGTATGAAAACATGTATTTAGCGCGTTCCAAACCCATTTTAGCAAAGTCTCAAAGATATGTCTCTGGACAATCGGTGGGTGTTACATGAACCTGATGGTGATCGTGGTAAATAACAGTTTGACGTGCGTTCATATTCTTCACTGGTTAGATCAGTTACCTGAAGAAATGATTTTTTTCTGCAAATGAGGTGTGAGCAAAAATCGTGACCCATGCAGGTCTCCATAAAATCATCCATTTCACGTTATTTCATTTTGCTGCGCCCTTGAAATTTCTGTTTTCAGATTAAAAAAAAAAGGCAGCTAAATACTGAAAAACCGTGCGTCACAATTAATTTCAGTGTAGTTTCAGCTATGCTCTCATACATACCATATAACTCGTGAACGTAACTGGGCTCAGTCGCACTGCAAATTTGAGAGGCCAATGGAGTAACGTGAAAGAGGCATAGAGGCCGAAATTAAAATAACACCAGCAAAGTAGCATCGTTCACCGCGGGATGCACCAGACTCAGTGGCTCGCTGCGGCAAAATGAATACCGCAACACTGAGCAGCGTTCTTCGTCGGCGGTCGAGCGCTTCGCCTCTCGGGCCGCAGGGAAATCAGCCACTTCTGGAGCAAAGCACGGCGTGAAGACGCAAGGAGGTTAGATGGGAGCAGCAGATGCAAGATGCCAGTAGGCGACTATATTATACGAAGGCATCTTAGTGTTTCGCTTTCATGTAGCCCCTATGGTCATTTCGGCAGCAACCGGCGCATTTGCTTTCCCACCGCACTGAACGCGCCGAGGTGAGAATGTGCGATTGTTCTTCAGCAAGCCCTTCTTTCTATTGAGCACTACTTCGTCCATCTTTATGTTTTTAGAACCCTTGCAGGCAGGGGGATTGTAAGGGGTTTATAGTCAGATATTTCACTGACTTCGATTACAACGCGTATAGAGCTAATCTAGACTAAGTATTAAAATAAAAGCATAATACCTTCAGGTTTTTTTTTTAGAACTGCGAACTAATCCACAGAAAGTTTCGCCCAAAAGTGGAATCCTGCGAATTACAGTTTAAATATTATAAGGTATGAATGCATCATAATCTAAAATTGGTCGGACTCATAATACACAGTTGTCAGCCAGTGAAAAGGTGGCTACCTTTCGAGCCTCGGTAATGTTTAAACCTTTCATTAACTCTCGATACTGCCTGTGTAGGATAAGTAGAAAGCCTCCGTCTCGAGTAAGCCTCCCAACAACGAAGGCTACCAAGGGCAACCTGAATTCGAAGCCGAGTGTCCAGTCAATACCTACGGTGCAGAGCTCAGTCTTCGTCAGCCAGAAATCGGTCAATCACTAAGTCGCTTCTGCGATTATTTGCTCACCATTAGCGGCAGTCCAGTAGGCAGTCATGCGCGGCATCATTATGTGGCCATTTCACGAAAGATATAGTAGATATCACACCTCGTTCACTAAGGGTAAGCGCTCTTAGGGTGCCAATATTGAATTGTTAGCCTTCACCGTATTGTTTTACAGGCGCATTTTATAAATCTCATCGAATAAATGCCTACGAAAAAATATTTTGGTATGGCTTGGCGGGTTTAACTTCCCAAAGTGTCTCAGATTATGAGAGACGTCGTTATAAAAGACTGCAGAATTTTGGACCACATGGGGATATTTAATGCGCTCTGACATCGAACAGCACATGGGCGCCTTGCTTGTCGCCTTCATTGATAAGCGGCCGCCTCGCCCGGGATTCGACCCCGCGTCCTAAGGAACAGCAGTTAGGCACCCTAACCAGTGAACCACTGCGGCGATGCGGTACTAAATTTAGATAATAACTATGTATAGCAACTGTAAAGATCCCCGAGCGACAGGTTAAATGGGAACACTGCAGTCGTTGAAGCCCTAAGAAAAAATGTGCTGTGTTGTCCTGTATTTCAAAGTGAACCTGAGAAATCTGTTATTTTGTAACCGCAACGATTTTCGCACTAATTCACTTTCTGCTACAGACGCTATACTGCGTAGTTTTATCGCGTATCTAGACATAGAGAAGCGTTGGCTCATGCCGACTATATAACCTGCGGTATTGCGAAAGAAGCGAAATAGAGCAAACACCCTTGACAACCCCTGTTCTCTGACTGAGACTTCCATTATAAGCGCATTTTGGTTCAATGGCAAAAAACATTGCCGTTCGTCTTAGCAATTGCATGAAAAGAGCAGTCGGCCGGGAAAGTCGTGAGGACAAAGATCGTGCTCTGTCGAATAAACAAGGTCGGGCTTCAGCTTTAGGCACGGGTCTGAGATGCACACCGAATGCCGTCAACATGCAGAACCACAAAAAAAAAAAAGCATAAAAGCGACCCCTCTCAGCCGTGATCTCTCTGCTTTGAAGGATACGGGAAGAAGAGTGCAGATAGAAACGCCTGCCCTACTCCCCCTCGCAAGAAGGCGGTATAGCGGTCGTCCCACATCCATCCTGGTTGGGAGCTGAAGAGGATTTTAAGCAAGATCAGGGGTGTTTCTTGCGTCAGTGCGCAATATTTCTGACGAATCTGTGTGCAACTGCTGTACACGTATGAAGCAGTAGTTACAAATGAATGCTGTACCCTTAGGAAAGAGAAATATTTTGTAAGACATGAGAGACGTCAACACGTTCCCAAAGACTAGGACATGAAGTGGGTAACATATTATGTTACTAAAACAACGTGTTCCTCCTGAACAGTTCTGCGTGAGTAAACATATCTTACTAAATGAAGGACATGAAAACCTTTGAGATAGATATCGACCCTTCGCCTGCCCTCTCAAGCAAAAACGATTTTTTATCGTGTTTATTACGTCCGCCTTTCACATATGTCTCATAACTAATAAAAAATAAAAACAGCAGCAGAAAACGTGGGCCGAAGTATGAAGGTAGCACACATAAGGCTCTGATCTGTAGAAACTTTTTCAGTCCCGTTTAGTGGGGTGCCGTTTTTTCAATTATATATTTGTTACCTCCTTTCCCTTCCTAACAAGGCACTCTTTTCACTCCTCTGCAGCATCGCACTACCCGCGGCAAATGTCTTGCAATGGGCTTAGAAAGACTTTAGAGAAAACTATCAGCGTCCCTGCGTCCACTGTATGTGGGAAGTATTGCGGCAAGAAAATGAAGTGACCGATGAGAATTGTGTAGAATAGGGTGCTTATACATAAAGATATTAAGAGACACTGTAGAGGCTTTACAAGTGTCGGTAGTCGGAAAGGACAGGAGAGTAAATTCATAACCAAAGAAGCGCCGACAAACAGAAGAAACAACACTGATGAGACACAACAGCACCTTGCGGGAGATATCCTCTTCTCCGTCATTTCGGCGTTTTTTTTTTTTTTTTTGCACTTAAAATACCTACGATACATGTCTAAAAGTTTAATTAAGAAACACGGTAACAATATTTGAACCACATGCAGAGTATATGGCAAAGACCTGAGGCAGAAGTTGCTAAAAGGTATTGTCTGAGTGGCTATTTCGAAAAACATGATTTTTTTTTATTAAAGTAACGTTGCTTTTTGCTTCACTCGCGATGATATTTGTGATGCCGCACAAAAACCTTAGAAGCTGTCCGTAATTCTCATTTACAAACATTCATAAAAATCAAAAGCCGCTGGAAAACGTTCCTAGGCTTTCCATACATAATAACACAAGCGCAATTTTCTTCGTGTTTAGCCCGCAAATTTTTTGTAGATTCCTTATGTTTTGAGCAGCTGTCATTTTTCTAGACAGCAGTAAAAGATCAAGATATTTCTTTTTATTTTATGCAAGACTTCTTTCTGTGTGGGCAATTTATTTCTATTCTGCTAGACCATAGAGCACATGTGTTCTGCTATGATAGGGCTCCTCCATATTTCAGTAAAGCTTCACTGTCAGAAATGACAATGAAGCATTCTGGTTCGATATAGTAGCCTACTTACATTAGGCAAAGAGAATAATTTTTTCGTTTCGTTTATTTGGATCTCACATGCACCAATGAACGTTTCGCCTTTAAGGGTACGGAAAGAGATGCGCGCTGAAGCAAATGTGCAAATAGAATTTCATGTCATTACGTCTGGGGAACCACCAGAAACCTCATATTAAATGATTTTTCTCATTAAGAACCTCTAAAGAAGATTATATCCGGGGCCAGCAACAACAGTTAAATAATATGTGGCCTTGTTTTAGGCAACGTAATTCAAGCATCTTCTTCAACGTGCAGTTAACGTTATTACAAAACAAAACCAACAATTTACGTCAAAGTTAACAGCTCCCTTCTGAACAGCTATATTTTAGGATTAAATTGCTAGGCTGATAATTGTTATTAAACCAATTCCTGCGTAAAGCCAGTATATTCCTAGACAAATGGCACACACGCCACCACGGCATCATTATCTTAATGTGCATAGCCTTTTTGAGGCTTTCTAAATGCTAACTTGCTATTGCTTGATGATAACTTGCCAGACTGAGTGGCGTAGCATACACATATAAGGGCGTGGACCTCTATTACAATATCTGCAGAAGGAAGGGCGAGGGTTTGTTATACGATCTGTTATTGGTGATCAAAAATCAAAACCCATCAATCACCTCTATCAGTTCCACGTCGCCTGATCATAAATGGAGAGGCACAGTTTATGAACCGGAACAGAAACGGTGGATAGCAAAATAATGAATTCATATCGCCGGAACATAAAAGCAGATAGAAGCTACACTTAAAAGACTAAAAATATATTATGCCCATCGGAAACACATCAAAAGAAAGCGGTTATAATCTAGCGCTCTCTATAGCGATCACTTGGTGCGGGTTGGCTCACCCTAAAATGCGTTTATCCTGCAAACTAATTCACGTGGTTCTTACTGCATGGCTACAAGGAGCTGAGAGCAGATTTTCTTTACACTTTTTCGCGCGGTACTTAATAGGTCAGCAGAGGGCTTGCTAAGCCCCGCTGACAACACTAATTGTTCAACCAAGAATGCTCGGGATGGCCGCTTAGGCTAACCTTTCTGCCAAGCAGGCTCAAAGGATTGTTCGAAGATGACGTCAGATGTGTAGGGGGGCGTAACGAAGCGCTGAAATGCTGCCGGCATGTTCGTGAGGAATAATGACCTCCAGGCTTGCGCGCACCGAGAACGCAAGATTGAACATTTAAACTTGGAATGTCATTCTGACCCCCGGTCCCTGCTCTCTTCAAAACTTTCTAATATCCGCTGACTAACGCTGTACAGCAGTGTGAGATTAACGCTGTTCATAGCAAAAAGAGAGCCATGTTAATAGCCATGTCTCGCGTTAACTTTCTTCTTTAGCATGATACATGGGTTTGGCATGACAGTGCTGCCATCACTATATACCCGTACAGATTAAAAGCAATATATATCGATAAGTTTTGCCGTCTCGCAGACCGACGCCAGCTTTGGCTACAGCAGTAATGCACGCATTTAGTCGACCAGATAAGCGGGGACCGTCGGCGCGAAACGCAGGGCCTATTTGAAACAGGCCACAGGGCTGGCGAAAAGGCCGCATGCTTCGAAAGACCCACAGAGAAGGAAGATGCACCGGGTAGGGAAGTGAAAAGGGGGAGGGTGCGCCTCACAGGGAGATCGGAAAGAGAGTGCGGCAGAATGTTATTCCGGGGTCCCGCCCTTCATGATGCGTCGTTGCCTTTCTCCTTCGGGGTGGGAATCATGACCCCTCTTTCACTGGGGAATGGCGGGGCGGTTCCAGCGCTCAACCCACATAGGCGGCAAAAGAAAAAGCAATAGGTGCGTGGCCTCTCCCCGACAATTCCCCTGGGGATTTGGCTCGCTCGTGCGGCTATGCTGTCCGCGGCGGCTGGGTGTCGAGAAGCTATGAGCCTGGCGCGTTTGCTGTTTAGCCCCGAGGCACTCTATGTCACATTGTCACTTTTCCGCGCTCCTCCGCTGTGGCGGATACAGAACTGTAACCTCGGAAGCCCTCTTTTTACTACTAGAGCAATCGCAATGTGCACCGGAAGAAGGAAGGTGAGAAGTAAAGGCTCGTTTACTAACGAAACAACTATTACTTTAAAAGAAGCATTATTTAGCGTCAAATGTTCCATGGGTGCAGAATTTAATCTATATCTTACTTTCGAGTGGGAATGCAGCTGTAAGCGTAAAAAAGCTTGTTCAGTCGTAACCTTTTTCTGCTAGACCACATCTCAGAAATTTTCAGAACATTGTTCCGTAATAATATTCCAGATGTGTAGCGGATATCGCAGTACATATTGAGCGAATAAGATAGACATGATAATTTAAAGGAAGACAGCGAAATCTACCTTAAGAACGTGCAGTGCTCGAATGTGAGCTATATTTGAAGCAAAAAAATAAAACGAACTTCTAATGCGATTCTATTTCAAACTTAGGCGTATATTTCCGCCATTGTTTATTCATTTATTTACAATGCACTCTGCAGCAACAAGACATTACGCAAGGGGGAATACACTTCAGAGATTGCATCAGGTTATACAAAACAAGAAGTTTTTGAACAGAAACAAACATTTACTTTGGGACTAGATCTCTTTTAGTAAGCAAAAGAGACTTTCGCTGCTGGCTCCCGCCACGTGCTCTGGAAGCGCGTTTTATTTAGTCATTGTTTATGCACTATACGCCAGCTTCCCTGCTCGTTAGGTGTGCGCGGGTAAAATAAAAACGAGCTCAGATTTACCACAATCATAGAGACACATCTAGGTGAAATTTAGGTGTGCCTAAAGAACCGCTACTCTTCGCTGGGCCGCAACGACAATTAAGCGGCTGTTGGCGCGTAGGGATCACTAGGGCTAGACCGGGTTGGAACAATTAAAAGAAAGCTTCTTGTGTTGGCCTGCAGGGTCCTGTACATCTGCACGATCCTGTGACGCTTATTTAACGCATTTGGCATTGTCTTAACTACGATGTCAAGGCTCTCTTTGAAAAGCTGAAACAGAAAAAGACACAAGAGGTATTTAGAGCCATTATAAAACTCAGAGAAAATATGACGTAGCGGAGTTTTAAAATGGCAACTTATGAATAACGCACTCAATTTCTTCTAACCTAAATGAGTATGAGGGAGTAAATCGATGTGTTAGCCAGTGAGTGAAGGAAATGGAAAAACTGTTTCAGCGCTACCACCATTACCAGCATGCAAATAGTAGTAGAAGGAGGGGAGAGAAAAAGCTGGATAAAAGGAAGAAAGCACTTATGCTCAAATAACTGTCAAGCATTCAGGATCAAATGTAAAATCAGAAGGAGGAAACGCGTCTAACATCTCAGCATCGATAGCATGGGATACATACTACTCACAAAAGACATACATCTAAAAAATGATCATCATTTTATCTCAGAATAGCAGTCTTTATAAGCCTACAGAAGTAACAGTTTTCCATGTTTTCAAATCTTTTGTTATTCTCTGACAATTGTCTCATTCACAGCTCGGCGGCGGCTCAGTTAATATTTTGCACTGTACTATTTTTTTTTTTCGAGCAGGCAGCTGCAGCCTATTTTGCAAACAAAATCCAAAACCTGAAGAAAGCAAACACAACCGGCGAAATTGAAAGAAAGTAATAAATGCAGGCGCGATCGTCGAAGTTAAAAATTTTAGTAAATAAACAATGTATGGCTGTGTTATGTTTATGAGTTTCATACAACCGGGTCAAGTCATGGGAAGCTAATCAAAGCGACCCGAAACCTGTATACATCGCGCTCGGAAAAACACATCAAAGCGCCGATCACTTATTTCCTGACACCACAAAATCATTCAAGCAGACAAGGGCTGTGAATCCTCTCGTCGTTCTTGGGAGCTTCCCATCCATGTGAAGCCGCGGAACTTCCTGGACTCATTTGTCACTCCGAACGATATCTTCTACGCGGGAAGAGTCAGTGTGAAAGGGGAAATGAAACATTGTGGATGTGTAAGGAATTTTTTCTATGGAGTGGCTCACACACCTGTCCAGTTAGTTGCTCCTTTTTGATACCATGACATGTTAATAGACGGGCTTTCGAGGGTCGTATTGACTCTGTGGCACTGAGAAGAGACTAAGCTCGTTACCGGCTTGTCAAAAAATATATAGAAATTGGCGCAAAGATGAGAATAATTCAAATCGCTGCTTCCAAAAAAAGCTGAGAAGTAGGCGATGGGGACGCAACTAGTCAAAGTTGGTTTATTTATCATTATTTCTAAGAACTTCTTTCATTGTATGTACGGTTCCCATGTACAGCTGCTAAGAATCGGAATGCAATGCGGGCTACAGCTAGGCGAGCTTAGATCATTCCTTTTCTGGGGTGTTTCTCACTCTCGTTTATCACGAATGCACCCATAAGCTTAAATTTACGCACTGAAGGGCTCAAACTTAACCGATTCAATTGCTAACATCCACCTCCACGGCCATTTGCGACCATTCCGTGCTATCAAACTTCAAAGCCTCGTCCGTCCGTTTTATTTTGCCGCCATCTGCTATGCTTCCGTTCTCTTCCTCTTCGATTCTACCCTCTTATCAGTCGCACTGGAAGTTCCAATACCCTCTAAGCCGACCAACATAGAAATTTATGTGGATCGTACTATGCCACAGGGTGGTTTTCAGTCGCTCTTTGCCTGAATGGGTATTGACTCAATGGAGGTTTGCGAATCCCGATCAGTACCACAGAGGTCATTGAAAGTTGTCCCACATTCACCATAGGCTGAAAAAGAAGACAAAAAACTTTCTATTAAGACGTATCTCTTTCTGATTTCAATAATAGTTCTTAGTCAACATTAATCCCTTCATCAACCACTTTTATTAAGAATCATCTCTCTTACTAATTTGCTCTGGTCAGTTAACCAAACCGACGCTCTTGTTTTGCGGCGTGTCGCAGCGTTTCGCGTTCGCCTTTGAACGTGGTTTGCAACAACCGTTAAATTCGCATTTGCGACATCAGGTGCGAATGTAACAAGGACGACCATCGAGATGTGTGGCAGCTTCTCTGGCGCATATTTAATGCTGCTAAGACATCTAAAAACTAAGTGCTGGTACCATTACAGCACTGTCATTCCGTAATTGCTGCCAGTGGGTTATACCGAACTGTGAAGTATTTGCTCTCTCAAGAAAATTAAAATTGAGAGAGAGAGAGACCCTTTAATGGAGCACAGAGATTTTAGCCTTCGTTTAAATTTCGCTGACATGCTAATCTGTGTAGAAAGAGGAATTTGTGAAGTAAAGATGGAAAAATAATCGTGAGAATTAAAGAAAGAATTCTGCTTTACCTAAGATTTTTATCCATGCTTTTACCCATAGTGGCATCTGTCGGATCACACGGCCACTAGTGAGAAAAAATATAAATTCGCGATTTGGCAGCGGTGCATATTGCTGACGCTCGAAATTGTCAGCAATCACTGATTCAATGAGCATAGAAACTGCACTGTGGGATCATCTGCAGTTTTCCTTCCCAGTCATATGTACGTGGTTGCTATGCTCGCTTCTTATTTCTTTATTTATTCTAGGACATATCTCGATACCACGAAAATTATGTTTCTTTCCAATGTCTTAATCTTGCACCGATCATTTTGACCTCCGAAGCGAGCTGCACTGTGTTGAATATGAGCATTTAGAGCAGCAAGCTTGGCTTGTTGGTATTTGTATTTAGAAAGCATGGCTTTTTTAGCTACGGAGGACGTAAACGAACAACGAGAAAGAAGGCACCACAAACTCTAGACGTCACTGAATTGACTGACATGAGATATTATCTTTTACAGGCCGGCAACGCATGACTAGGAAGCATTTTTACCTGAATGGCATGCGCAATGGTAGCCTCTGCTTCGAGCAATTTATTTCTTTGTCGCAAAAGATTACATCCGCATTTCTGCCGCACCATTTTCTTTCAAGGTGCATGCAAAAAGCTTTCAAGATCTATCGTTATTCTTGATCTGCCTTTGCTTGTATGACACATGTGTGCTCTTAAAGTGGGGCACAATCTTCGTTATTGTGTTTACGTCGCTTGTAATGTCCCGCCAAGTATTCTAATCTTGATATTGTTGAAACAGCTGCTTATTTTCATCAAGGAATTAAACTTCCTGCAGCTTAGGGTGCCATTGCGAATGTGGTTCAGGCCAAAATGCTTGCTAGTCATCTATTTTTGCCAATAAAAGGTAAGTATTTTGTCAATAAATTCATCTGATGTGTAGCGCTATCGGCATCTTTGTTTCTGTTGTTTTTTTCGTCTCATTTGTGCTAAAATAATCATAATTATGAACTGAATATGAGGAAGGTCATGATCGTGCTCCTTCTGACTGATCGTTTCATTTCGTTTTTAAAAATCTCTTCCACTTTGGTATTTGCGTCTTTAAAGATTTCTTTTCCCATCGTTCTCCACCGTCGTGCAAAAAAGAAATTCAGTCGTTTTCAGATTTGCTTAGGTTGTCTATACATTCGAAATTTATTCAAAACACCCACATACTGATAGGCAAGTGGAACAGTTTTTACAGGCGTAAATAATTGATTTCTCTATGTAAAGAATTACAATAAACCAGAATAACAATTTGTATTTATATGAATTGAAACTATTCGTGCGCGGCAATTGTGTTTCACAGGGAAGAGAAATATGTTATAAATTTATTTTTTACTTAATGAAAACCTTGATATGAATGTGCAGCCTATGTGTGTCTATTTTCTTACCAGTGTTTTCAAAGCCTATTCAGTAGCTTTGAAAAAAATGTATATAGCTGGATAAAAGGACAAAAATAATAAATATCACTGTACAATTTATTGTGATGCTTTAAGTTTTACAAGAAGCTGCTTCCAGTACTCTTGCAAATGTGTCTGCAGCACTAGATTTTACACGGCTAGTCTTATGCTATTTTATAATAGATTTTTAGTCCCTCACTCGACTTTTCTTACACTCATTTCCTTCCGTCCTATAATATGAGTACGGGGCAGATACGACTATTAAAAACTGTATTATTGAAGTATGCTACTAAGTTGTAATTCATGATTTCAGAATACCTGCCAAAAGCTCTGCAGTGAATCAATCCTGTGCCGTGCAATATTTCTGTATGTCATAGATTCTCTGACTGCCCATGATAATCAAGAGCCTTCATCAATACGGCAGCCCGCAGAACCTGAATCATTCCAAAGCATTACGTCCCCATAGCGCATTTAAATCAGCTCCACCCCGTCCCACTTCCTCCCCTTTTCGGATTTTCCCCCCTCCTCAAACGCACCATTCACGCCCTTCATTACCAACTCTCCACGCTGGAGGTCTTGATCTGCGGTATTCATCTATGTTAGATAGATCAGCTTGCTTGTCACTTTCAAGGCCACTACTATTATGTGATCTTCCTCCAAGACTGTTGAACACTATTGGTTTTAATTATTGAACGGAATGTTCACACTCGCCGGTGGGATTTGGAGGTCATGGGTTTAGACGCACTGCCGACGTACGTTTTTCAGTTCTTTTCATCGATTTTCTCCATGATTACATAATTATATTGCACTGATGAACAGGAAAATTATATGCTTTCTTTCGTGCAAGTGGCTATTTGTTCTCTACGTACATATCAGAATTTAGAATTTTGAGCACGCGATTTTCATCTACGCTGTGGGCCAACAAATTTTCTTTGTCTAGCGCCAAAAGACCTGTAGTTAAAAAAAAAATACAGCTTCCTAAGCAATGACCCCAACGCCGTTCATCCTTATCGCCAGTGCTAAGTAACTGCCTCTCTGACCCGCCTACACTGCGATGCTGCAGCTGCCGCCGCTTTTCACTGCTGCTGCCCACAATTGGTTGACGGCGCTGAAGTTGTGGAGTTTAGAACAGTGAGTTTTTGATAGCAAACGGCTATTAGCAGGAGATAGGTAAGTTTTGTTTTTTCGCTTCAGGGAGATAAACAGCGTTGTGGAAATTTTAAGGACTGATACGGTTAGTACTAACAGCTGGCTACGAACCTTGATCACAAAGTTTTTCATACTAGTGGCCGGCTTCCCTTAAACACCTTGTGTATACCCCGGGCACGTGACATTCCGTCACTACGATTGGGTGCGAGATGACTAGGATACGATTGGGTGCCAGTTACTGGGTTTGCGCCCCATACTCTCCCAAATGCGTACCGCGGAAGAATCAGATGCCTTATGGTGAACCCTTAACAACGCGAACAGTACCACGCTAGTATTTATTGGAACTGAGAATTACATTACCGCTATAGCAGGAACGTTCAGACCATTTTTTAATGCTGGTTCACCTTCACATTCTGAGGGCACCGGACAAGGAGAGAGAAAGTAGTACAGGTGCTGAAAGCCCAAATTCGTTTTTTTCCTCTTTTACGGAAGTGGCAATTTTTCGAAGCAATAAGTGTCACGAGGCTAGTATACACCGGGTCTGGCGTGCGTGTGATCGCTTTTAGCCACAGCTGCGCATGCGCGAACTGGCCGAGTGATGTCACTAGGAGAGGCGCAGGTGTTTGAAGCGAAAAGCTTCGCTACGAGTGTCAGAGCCGAGCATCGCGAAAGCCGTATGCCATATGCCGTGACGACACAGCCAAGGCCAAATGCTCAGCCCCCTCACCAAGCTCTGCCAACGTTGCTTAGCAACGCTTAAGAGGTGTGCGACTCCTCTTCATTAGAAAAACAATTCGTAACCCTACGGGAATCGAACCTCCATCCCTTGGATTCCCAGCCGAGCGCTCTACCGCTGTGCCACGCCGCGGGTCGTTAAGCGCTTCTCATAATTTCGCTCGCGTACCGTGAAGATGATAGCGGGATTCCGCGCGTGGCAGATACTGCAATTGGCGCGCACTTTGAAAGTACCAGAGACTACAATAGTTAAGCCACTCAATTAAGGTGACGTCAAGTATGTGACGTCACCCATCTGCCGTCAGCTATGAGGACCAGGCGGGAACGAGGGCGCTCCAACGCCACCGGGCTGTGCTACTTGCCTTCCGCGAGTGACAGACGCTGCGCCTTCCCTTTCCTGTAAACGAATTATAGAATGCCGGTGAACTTATATGCGCTCGACGTAGAAGCCAAGAAGAGTTTAGCTGCTGATGAAGGGCACTGAAGACTGGAGAAAATAACTTTTTCTGCTACCGAGGTAGTCACTGCTTCTCGCTACGTATATCCAGGCATAGCAAAGCTAAGCCATGCTGAATTTTTTCCTTCCCATATATGTTCTTAAAAAAAGAAAGCACAGCAGAGGATGATTACGACCCTAAATTTGACCAACTAATAGCTGTCGCCGATATATTATGTGGAGCATAACAAGGTTTGAGTAATGAGGCGTATAACGGTCATTCCCTGAATAGCACGATGATCGCCAAACTTGCGTTTATCAATAAAGCAGCTTGCTTTTATGATCTAGAACAACTACCGAATTATCTCCGGCTTGCATTCATTCACAAATGCTTAAAGCATTTTCTGGAAATCAGTTTAATTAGGTTTATTGGAAGCAAAGTCTTCGCTGATAAGCAGCAAGGTTTTCATTCGAAAACATCTACTGAAATGCCATTGCTGAATGGTAAAGAAAACCTGCTGCGTACCTGTAAAAATAAACTATTTTCTACTTTATTTTTATAGATGTTACGAAACCCTTAGACCAAATTAGACATCTTACTCTGTTTCTCAAACTACATTTTATGGAATCCTAGGCACAATACTGTGGTCTGTCGGTATCTATTTACCCGAAAAGTGAAATTAGACATGCCTCAATGTTTTTCGTTCCCAGCTAAAAGAGGTAAGGTGTTTTGTTCCACAGGGTTTCATAATAGAGTATCTGCTTTGTTTAACATGCAACAATAACATTTCATATATTCCAAACCCCTTAGATCACGGCCAAGGTGGGAACTTTTCGATCGAGGTGTAAAGCCCGGCTCGCGTGTGCTGTGCGACGTCAGTGCTGGTTGAAGTACCCTACGAGGTCGAACTTTCTCGAGCTCCCTTCTATGTCTCCTCTCATAGGCTAAATCGCTTAAGAATATTAAGCGCCATAAACTGGGTCAATCTAATCCACTCACCCTTAACATTGTTATCTACTTTGATAAAAACAGTTTTTATTTCGAGCAATTAGTTGGGCGATCTATCATGTCGGGCTATTAGATCGTTGAATTAATTATTTTCTTTGTTCAATGTTAATCAGCTATATTTAAAGGTTGCTGAAAAAAGAATAAGTCAACTTTGAACCAAGAAATAAACCATGAGTCTGTAATATACGGGTATCCCCATTTATCTTCTCAGGTGTTCACTTCGAGGCATTTTTCAGCTGGATGCCTAAAATAAACATAATACACGCTTGTGTATCTGCATCTCTTCGTATTCCCCACAAAATCATGCGCCGAATCGCTATATGATTAATTAAAGCATGCGTTTTACTATACCATCTTCAATTTCAACCTAATTACTGCTTTCTCGCCTGGGCTCTGCGTGTTGAACATTGGCGGACTGGTTGTTCCGAAAAGCAAGTTATTCACTTTGTAGAAATCCTTGAGAGCATTGACCATACTGCCGTGGTGTTTTAAAGTGCAACTTGCTGACAGCTGAGGTATTATACGAATTTAATAGTGAGAAGCGGGCTGGTTGGTGGTTAGTATTATAACGCATCATGAAACCACCAAAAAGAAAAGGGAGAAGGAAGAAACCAACAGGACAAAGAGCGGAACTTCAGCCAGTTTATTACAACTGCACGTCACATTTTATACATTCATCGCATTCACACTATAATCTAACAAATGATCATCACGAAAACACTGGTGCACAGGCGTGTACGTGACATCATGCTATATGGATATGCAAACTCTTTATCAAACAAGTTGACCAAGGTTTAGCTCACACACGAGCCGGATTCCTCTTTTATATAGTAGATCTTGTACACTTCGCAACTTAGTTTAGACGCAAAATTTTTGAAGATTTTTCATCTCGAGAAAGCGAGACATACAACTACGGCAGTGGCGACAGTGCTCAGTCACATGCTCTTTCCCCGCCAATGAGCTTACTCCAGCGTGGGGCTCCTGAAGTCTGACGTTTATACAACGTCTAGTTTGTCTAAATTATCTTTTGCTGCAAAACAGGGCTATTTTGTAAACAATCCCACTTTTCCACGGGACAAATATATTTACATGCGTAATACTGCATTTTTCTTTGTGGCTTTACTGCACCTTATTGCATAGGCTGGCCAGCTTTTGGGTTGCGGTGAAGACTATCGGCACGTCGCCTTCTCGGAGCCACTTTTTTCAGTGCTTACTTAGGTGATTACTCGTTGCCGCTGTAAAAAAAAAAATAATAAAATAACAGGAGCAGCAGTGAACGAAAACAACCTCAAACATTGTTTTCCATTATCGTTTTGTGGACAGTTTTTAAGTGCACCACTGGCACATGTTATATACATTCTCACATCTGAGTACACGACCGCGCACCTATCACATACAAAAGAAAAAGCTACGAGAACACAACTAAAAATAGGTTCCATGGAAGTAAAAGGCCATATTCTGGTAAACGATAAACGCTAAAGGAGCCGGAGCCAAGAAAAGGCAGAGCAGGAACGAAGTCGCGAACTTGAGATCTACTCAACACGCGGGAATCCATTACTTATAAATGAGCTGCGCTCTATCAACGCACCCTTGCGAAGCCAGTGTGCACTTGCTACGAGGTGTGGGAATATAAACGAGTTCACTATCTACAAAGACGAAGCGAGAAGCACACGGGGGCGTTGGCAGGCCTGTCTTCCTGGCCATTCATATATGGAGGTTCATCAGTATTCACCCCGAAGCGCTTTATACACTTTTGCTCGTCGCTACTCGTCCGCGAAATGATGGAGCCAATGTACGCAGCTCGCACGTGCTTCTGCTCTGTGCAGCCAACCGGTACTCAGCTTGTTTAATGTGCGTTTCTCTGTATTTTAGCTGAATTTTCTTTCTTTTCAATGTAAGAAGCAAGAAGTGCTCATATTTTGCAATTTTCTACTTGCTTTCTTCACCATTTTAAGATATTTGCTAAACGACTTCAATTTTAGCAATTTATCTTCAATGCACAAGCTGCTTTATACAGAATGTGCGCAATGCTGGCTTTATTCAAAACGGGTGCAAATACTGCGTAAGTATTTTTATAGTAATTGCATGCTCAAGAAAGCCAATTGTTTCTCCCTTCAGGATATGGCCCGAGGACACACCTTTAGAGTTCGTTTTTTTTCGGGTTAGTGCGAATCAGTTATGTAGCCTGGTCATCTCGTTTTCACAAGCCAGAACGTATAAAAGACAATTTGTGCTGTCGCATGAAGTGAACTATGTGCCAGTGTTAGTGTTAAAACTTTTTGACTTCTTGTCGATCATCACTACTATCACAGTATTGCTTACTTCATGTGTGACAAACCGCTACTATATATAATTTAAAGACAACAAGGTAGAAGAAAACAAGCATGAGAGGCGTTAAAAAGCACCTCTTTTATGCCTTCCACACAAACGTCCTACCGCTATAAAGCCTCTGATTAGGAAAGGAGAACTGTATACAGTCTTTCCATGGTTTTATATTGTTACGGACCAGCAAGGAGGAAGAAGCGGGCAGTGACGCGGGCAGGAGCGCTCGCGCTAGGCCCGCTAGCAATTCATTAAATGTCATCTACCACCGCCATCGGTCATGTTCTGTCGTATTTCTTCATCGGCTTGCCGCATCATAAAATTTGGTGGAGGTGCTGGGTTTCGATCCCAGTACCTTGTGTATTCTTAATGAAGTAATTCACCTGAAGCAAAGTGCTAAATTAACGCAGGTGCTCTCTGCTGAGTGGAAGCTTTCTTCCCTCTCTCTGGTCGGCAGTTGCGCTGTGATTAATTACGTTTTTGTTCATATTTAATTAAAAATATAGAGTGAGAAAAACACCAGTAAAACAAGTGCGCATTTTTTGTATTATGTATAGAGTCTTGATATGAGAAAGACAGAAAGTTCTCATGGAATCCAATAGACGGCTTGACAATTTTGAAGAGTTTGTTAAAGCAATAATGCGATCTACATTGCTGCATGAAATAAAGAAACTTTGGGTGGGCGTTCTGAATGTTAGGGATTAGGAACATCATCAGTACCCTAGGCCGTTCTTACAGAACATAGTTTGAAGATGCTAGGTCGATGGATAATGTAGATGGAACCCGTGGTTTCATAATTAATATGTATGCATAAGTGGGAAGTTCAGCTCGAATAATTGGAATGCATCATGTGAGAGAGAGAGCGAAAATACAATAGAAAGGCAAGAAGGTTAACTAGGCGATGCCCAGTAGGCTACCCTACACGTGGGAAGGAGAACAAAGGGAGAAAAAGGAAAGAAAGGGCGCCATGCATCATGCATGGCGCTTTTCTTTCCTTATAAGAGGCGCGACGAACTCGCTTGTATGAGATTGTTTGGTTTGGTTTGGTTTCGCCTATGAGGGTCAACTATCCAAAGTAATTTCGGCTTTCGTAGATGCCGTAGTGCAGGGCTAGGGAAATTTTGAGCAGCTGGAGTTCTTTGATGTGCACTGATATTGCAGAGCACAAGTGCGCATTCATTTTTGCCTCCATTGAAAAGCGCCCGCCGCGGCCATTTTGATCCCGCAACCTTGCGCGCAGCATTCGAGCGTCGTAGCCACTGCATCCCCTACGGGGTGGTATCAGCTTGTATAAGTGAGAAGCGAAAACAAAGAATCGAAATAAATTCACCGGGCACTGCTGATGTATAATCGCTGGTAACAAATTGTGCGTGTGTGTGTGGGGGGCGGGGGAGGGTGCGCGTGTGCGCACGCCTCCGGGTGTGTGTAATCGGTGTGGGCATACGTGCATGCACTAATACAACTCTCCTTTAAACTGCTTTGGCCCTTCCTAACGTTGAGGCTGATGCTCTCTTGTAAATGACTGATGTAGCCTGGTTTAGAAGCTAAATAGTCGAGAAAAGTGCCCGCTTTTTAGCATAATTTCAAATTTTTGTTTTTTATATCTTTTTGCTGGAAGCGGGTGTCGAAGCCATTTAGCCTTGCTTTGGCCTGCACAACAAGGGGCAAGCACTAGCTTTTCTCGCTGCGAAGTTCTTATCTACGCCGCTAATCTTGTTAAGCCCTGCCCTTTTCAGTCCCCGGGGACTGGGCGAAGCAGTGAAGGAGGAGACTAATCTTCTAATTAACGGCTGCTTTGCTTCCCAGCAGACGCTGCTAATATGCTATTTGGCTCAGGGGCGTTTTCCCTCATCACACCCCAGAACACTCGCCTTTCGCCCTTTCTCTCTCAGGTTGCTTTATTGCACGTTTCTGCTTTTTCCTGACACGTTCGAGGTGCTGTTCAGTACAAGGAGGTCATGGCGTTTGTTCACTTCACGCTTCTTGCACTGCAAAATGAAAGCAGATGCTACTGAGTCGCAGGAGTCATTCTGCATGGTTTGCTTATCTCAATGCGGCCTCCGCATGACATTTTTTCCTCGGCGCAACAGTGCTTTAAGGACGCTACGGCTGTCTCCTTTCCTTGATAGAGTTTCCCTGAATTTTCGCTGCCGATGGAGCCATCACTTCACAATCTTATACTGCGTAAAGAATGAGTAGTGTGGCTCTTTTTGGAACTTCTGCCACGAGGCTTGCGCTGAGTGGTGGAGGACGTGCGTTGACCCATGCCCTGCTGCAGCGGGCCAGCAGCAATAGGCGCCAGGGGGCGACAAATAATGTTTCTGTTATGTTCAAGTTTGGGTTCTTGCAGTTCGTTTCCGTGTTGCTTTTACATTCGTAATCACTTTCTTCTGGGTGAAGCGCCAACAAGGGCATCTGAAAATTGTTTATGGTTGAAAGGCGTTGCGGTTGGCGCACGTTTGTTCGAAGTGCTGGAATGTCACAGATTCTTCGTTCGTTTCGCCCAAACTAAAAAAATTTCAGAGCATTGGAGATCGCCGCAATTTTTACAGGCAGCATCCAGCCGATCAAATGTTAGAACAAAGATTTCAGGATAGTTTTTGAATGTGTACTTTTTATGTCATAACCAGGTGTTAGTGTTCGCCCCCTTTTGTCAGTCGAAATTTTCGTGAACACCTCTTGATGCAATCGTTTCCATTAGGAATGCCATTTTTAGGCCTTAGCTCTCTATGTCAAAGTACAATTGAACAAGACAAGTAATTGTCGGGGCCAAAAATCGCGTTCTAGTTCATCTTTTAAAACCGTTTTGAATCCGTTTAAGGAAAACAGCCTTCTCACGATACCCGTCAATCGCTCGAAGATTTTCTTCCACGTTCTTGAACTTAACATCTTCTGCCTTTAACATGGCAGTGCTAAAGTATTCATGGCAAAACTCATGCCGCATCTGCTGTATCTAGGAAATAATGTGTGATTCTAGAATTGAAGCGAAAAATTCAACTGAGAGTCCAAATTAGGTTCTAGTTCATTCGCGTTCTAGTTCATCTTTTAAAACCGTTTTGAATCCGTTTAAGGAAAACAGCCTTCTCACGATACCCGTCAATCGCTCGAAGATTTTCTTCCACGTTCTTGAACTTAACATCTTCTGCCTTTAACATGGCAGTGCTAAAGTATTCATGGCAAAACTCATGCCGCATCTGCTGTATCTAGGAAATAATGTGTGATTCTAGAATTGAAGCGAAAAATTCAACTGAGAGTCCAAATTAGGTCAAACTTGGTGATGGGGCTCCCGGGCATTATGCTGACATCTACCACAGGCTGTGGGCCTGCCAGCAAAATGCAAATATAAAGTTATAAAACAGCCAACTAGGGTTGAGCTGGGAGGCGGCCCTGTCCAGCTTTGACCTGGAAGCTCAGCGCGCCCTGGTCCAGAGAGCTCGGGCAGCGGCGGCGGCCAATGGCGTCCCGGAATAGGGTCTGCCACTCAGCTCCACAACCATACGCACCTCCCGTTCCCAAATCATTTCAGTGTAAATAAATATTTGCTCCTCCTCCTCAAGCCTCGCTTTAAATATGGACGTGATAGCCCCTTTTCACTGCGCAAATTCTGGTAAATTATTTTGATTTCTTTTTGTGGTAAAGAAGGCGCTGGGGGGGGGGGGGGGGGGGGGTATCTGTCACAATTCTCTATGCACGTCCGTACTTGCAGTGAACAGCATACAATGTCGTTGGTTTCAGTTCCTTTCATAAAGCAGCCGCTAACTTGATTACCACACGGATGCTAAAGGTAAACGATATGGCATATGACACAACCCCGAATATTGCAATAAGGGCTGTTCCATCACAGTTTTGGCACGACAACAAGTGCGTTACTTGAGCTTATTTTCGCGTTACAAAAACAAGGCCGACAATGGCTTTTGTGCGACACGGGGTTCTAATTATGGTGTCGCGTAAATTAATTAGTGCAATTTTATGGGCGGCCAGTGTCGTGCAGAACGACCACGTTGCAGGTGACAAAAAAAATCAAGCGCGTTGAGGGGGGAGGGGGTGAAAGAGAGGGTTTGCAAAGCGCATTGTGATGTATGTGACGCTGTAGCATGTATGATTACAGCAGTTGCGTCCAGTAAGAAAAGAAAAATCAAGAGAAGGGGTTGTCGCTTCCTCGCGCAGCTAAATATTTGGGTGGTCTTCCACAGCAAACGACATCACCTGCAGATGAAATGCTTAAAAAAATTTATAGACCTGAAAAACCTGTAGACGTATTTTTTCACGTATATTTTTCTGGTTGATTACGCCCCTGATTTAATGCAACTAGTAGAGATCTTTCAGGAAATAAAATGAAATGCAATGAATGTTGCGTTATGATTGCCGATGATTCTTGAACAATTTTTAGGCACATGCAGCAGTACGTGTTTCGAGATCACGTCCAACACAGCATAAATGAAGCCTTTCCAAGGAATAAAAATTGAATCGTTTAGCCTCAGTGTCAGTAACGATACTTATCAAATTCTTCAAAGCCGACCATCACTGTGAATCCAAAGTTTATTCGAGATGGATTGTAGACTGGTATTAAAAGCCGATTATCGCACATCAATGAGCACGAATGCAAACATCCTGCAAACCGAACCACAGCAGCAAAAAGATTTGCATTTCGTAAAAAACTCGATATTACAAATAGAAGGGGTTTTTGAAAGGGCAGTGAGTTCTGCTGAGGATAATATGAATACTTGCTCTAGCATTGCCTTATTCGCAGTAAATATTAAAAAGCGACAGACACTGCTCTTGTTCTAGGAGCTTACGCCGAGGGAAGAAATCGCCTAGAAGTTATGGCAGAAGGAGTTAAGGGAAGCATCGACCAAACAACTACAGGAGTTCACCTCTGGAAGACAAAAATAACACGATGAGAAAAGGTGATCCAGCAAAAAGACAAAAGATTTGCTTTGAGAAAATTAAGAACGAACAGAGTTTCAAGGAAAACATTTGTGCTAAAATCCTCGCTACCAATGGTAGATTCCCCCTAAGATATGGCAACCTGCGTAAACGAATATCTAGTACGCACTAGGCTGCTGAAAAGTTCTTGCGATTGATGCGCCCATAAAAATGAAACATAAGAGCAGTGTTTCTACACCACAGTGTTTGTACACTTGGCGAACGCTCGCTTCCAATATTTACATTCCTTTAAGAACCATTTCCGAAAGTGAGAGTACCAGCATCTCTTGCCCTTTTCAAATGTGTTTGCTAGAGTACGTTCCCGACCACTACAGGTTCACCCTCTTTAGGAAACGAAGTCATGATGAAACTGAAATTAAGCTTCACGAAATTACAAAAATGAACGATTTATTAGAGATATTTTCTTTATCAGTAGAACCTGGGATTTTCAATTTTAAAATCACTGATTTCTATTGAAGAAACTAATTGAAATCAATTGATTTCCGTTAGAGAAAAACGCGCCGTGGTGGTGCAATGGTTACGGCTCTCGACCTTTATGCCCAAAGGTGCGGTACCGAATCCCAGCCGCAGCGACAGCGTTTAGATCGAGGCGCAAAAGAAAGGCTCCCGTGTGCTATTTGATTTCAGTGCACGTTAAAGAATCCAGGTGGTCAAATTTTTCGGAGCCTTGCACTATGGCAACTCTCATTAAATGTGTCGCTTTGGGACGTTAAGCCCCATAAACCAAACCAAAACCAATCAGAGAAACAAGGACTACACCAAGTGCAACACACGAATCCTGTGTCATTCATCAAATTCCACAGAAAAAAAATTCAGCAGGCCTGTATTCTTTTCTATGTCTCAATATAAGTGCTTAATACAGATATTGGCTTAAATCGTTCTTTTTCCTCGAATTGTTGAAATATCACACGTTGAAGAGCCACAAGGTCTCTATCTACTCGTGCTATACTCCCCGTAGAATATCTTTATATACGATGTCAGCTTAAAACAAGGCATTTGCGGACAGAAGAAAGTTATATATTCACGATCCCCTATATTTGCCAGCGCTTCCCGGCACTGTCCAAAGTTGCCTGCCTTCTACGAGGCTAGTAGGTGTAGAAATGAAATAGGAAGTGCAGAATGGTGCCCACAGTGGAACTGAAAGAATAAAGTGCCTTCCCTTGAAGGTTTTGGTCGTCCGATTGCGGGAGGGATGTGCTGATCTGTCTATTTTCTAATCGTACACACACAAAAATTTTTTTTTCTTGAATCGACTGTCAAATGTGTAACTCATAGCCTTTCTTTCAATGGCTCAATGCGTTTTAAAGATACGTTTATTTTTAAGGTTTATGTACTATATAAATAATTCCTATATACTACGTACGCAGACCCACCGGTGTAGTGCAGTGGTTAGTGCGTTCGACGACTGTGCCCAAGCATGTGCGATTAAGATGGACACAAGAGCGTTCAGTCAAGGAGTAAGAAGTGGCTCCCATGGGCTCCTGTCAAATTAGTTGGCTGGCCGAAAATTGCTCTTGGATCAACGTTTCACTCATCACAACTGACATCGAAAGTGCTCCAACATCGATCGATATACCACTTTCAAGTAAAGAACTGGACGAATTTCTGCTTTCTTGACGCTTTTGATCTAGCCTCGCCCGCCCTTCTCGCTAGGCCCAACCTCACGGACTATAGGTTCCTGATGGCAAAAGGCCTGCTCTTCGTTCAAGCCATGGATATGGTAGAAGGTAGGGATATCACACCAGAAGAATTTCAAAGCCAAACCTACTGGATAGACAAGATTGAGAAGAAGCGCAAGCAAGATCTTGCCAGTACTTCCAGCAAGAATGCAGATGGAGGCTCTACAGCTGCCGGCGTGAACATGAACGCTGCTGGCGGCGATGACTCACCACAACGCAACAGCTGTCTCCACAACGGCCGAAGCCTAGCGAGGCAGTCTGTCGGCTCTTATCCACCACGGCTACCGCGCGACGATTTCAAGATCATTGGTCGGCCCCGTGACGGTCTAGCTGCGGGTAATGTCTCAGCTCTCTGGCTTTTTGTCGCGGTAAAGGCAGCAGCCGGACTTCGCGACACAAACGGAAAGGACTCAACCAACTCCTTGTTAACGACAAACAGAACACGATCATCGTCAGCACAGCAAGTAAGGAACATGCTCATCACTTCCTGAATATCAAGACTCCCCACATTAACAAAAAGATGTACCAAGTCTCTGTGCACGCAGCGGCTGTGGAAACATGCGGGAGGGGAGTGGCGCGCGGTATCGACCTCGAGTATACAACAGCGGACCTCCACGCTAACTTTGACGACCCACGCAACCGTCCAATATTCCAACTTCGCAGAACAGGCAAGACAGCGTCTATTCGACTCACTTTCCAAGACGAACGCGTCCCAAGATATACCTACTACTACGGCGTACCCTTTAGGTGCCGTCTTTACATGAAACGCTACGAATTTTGCCAAGCATGCGGTGAGCTCGGATATCAGGCCGACGTGTGCGCCAACTCACCAAATCAACGCTGTGGAACGTGTGGCACGCTAAAACCCGCGGCAAGCCACGCCTGTGAACCTCGGTGCCACCTCTACGGGGTCGCACACTCCATGGGAGCCAAGAATTGGAAAGAAAGGTACCGTACATCACACGTTGTGAACAAACGCCGCTGGGAGGTTATTCCCAAGTCCGAGGAGGAAGCCAAGACAAATACGCAACGTAAGAGCTGCCTCGACCTGCACCAGGAGCAGAAACAGCCCCGGGGCAGCTCCAAGAGCATATCCCGCTCTCTCCCGCTCCTTCCCTCGTCTGCCCTCCCGTCATTCCAGGATTGAGGAAACGCCAGGAGCCAGACTAGGCGCGAGCAGTCACCCTCCAGGTCCCGATCCCGACCATCCCACTCCAAGGCTCCCGACAGAGACACCCTGAACAAGAAGATGACGAGCAAGGTAGTCTAGTAGATCGAGATTCTCAGCCACCATCACAACTGCCACCTCCCTCATGTGAGATAGCTGAACCTAAAGCTCTCATAAAACAGAAAGCACTAAAATATCAAATCTTAAATTGGCATTAGAGGCCGCACAGTCAACTACCAATGCACCAGCTACTCAACGCACTCCACTACTTCCTTCCTCTGCTCGCGAGGAAGAGGATGACTCAATGCAAGAGCCTCCTCTACCCAAACGCAAAACTTGCACAATCTCGCCTCCATTGCACAGGCGCCTCGGCTGACGCATGGCTTACATTGAAGACCCTATCAATAACACTTTTCAACAGTTCTCTACCCAAGTCCTCACACAGCTTTAGGGTATTAGAGGCCATTGATAGGCTGGCACGTACACAAGAAGCTCATGATGCCCGCTTCATGCAGCTCGAAAAGCTAATAAAAATCTTAAAGCAAAGCTTCAACCCTCATGGCACACTATAACACTGACACCCGTCTCACCCTCTGACAGTGAAACCGTGGGGAGTTGACCCGTAAACCAGGTCTTCTGCAACAGCTTCTAAACCACCGAGATCGCCTTGAAATAATTGCCATCCAAGAGGCAGGGTCCACCTCCACGCTAGCGGGCTATCGTCCCTTTCACAACTCTCTCTCTCTTCATCTAACGGGGTCACCTTTGTCAAAGGAATGTTACCGCTCCATTCACGACACTAATATCTCCGCTATCGGTTATCTTCTATTCGAAAGTTTACCCCATCGCAAACGAGGCCACAGGTCTCTTCTTTTTGAACGTGTACAGCTCCCTCCGGGCAAGACGTACTGCTTTTCATTCACTCATTGCGGAAGTCTCACGTTTGGCCGCTTCTAATCCTATTCCCATCGTCGAAGACTTTAACGCCTACAACACGGTCTGGGGTTAGCAGACGGATACGCTTAAGAGCAAGACGATGTGGCAAGCTCTCCATAATCACCGTCTCATAATTCTTAACGATCTATCTTACTTACTCGTCATGGCAACAGCGTTCAGCGCGACACTACTCCAGATCTTTCCAACATCAGCGAAGGCCTCACTTAACAAACACGTATGTAAATCTTGGCAGTGACCACGATATACTAGAGCTCGTACTCGTACGTGGCCCGGCAGGTCGCCCCGCTCACCTTCAAATCTTTACTAACTGTCATCGCTTCCGAGAGGGCCGCTCTGCGCCCGAGACGATTGACGATATTGGTGTCTGGACCTTTGAGCTATTTCAAGACGCACAAGCCGCCACTGACATGATCAGTTTGGTTTGGTTTGGTTTATGGGGTTTAACGTCCCAAAGCAACTCAGGCTATGAGAGACGCCGTAGTGGAGGACTCTGGAAATTTCGACCACCTGGCGTTCTTTAACGTGCACGGACATCGCACAGCACACGGGCGCCTTGCTTTTCGCCTCCATCGAAAATCGGCCGCAGAGGCCGGGATTCAATCCCGCATCCTTGGGAACAGTAGTCGAACGCCGTAACCACTGCGCCACTCCGGCGGATGTGACATCTTGATGACATTACTGCCGATGACGTCACCATGCGATGATGTCATAGCCAGTCATTGGCATTACTAATGACTAACTAGTACTAGTTAGTGACTAGTTAGTCATTTGTTAGTACTAGTTGCCTATTTAGCCAATAATTAGCACTGGCTAGTGAATATTTAGCTATTAGTTATTAGAACTACACCATTGATGTACGCGGCAAATGTGATGTCGGAGCGGTTAGGCCATGGCTGCCACCGCCACGGCCCGGCCACCGCCACAGCCAAAATGGAACTTTGCGGCCAATGTTGCTCTCGCTACAAAACGTTTGGCCAAAGCTTTTAAGGGATCTAAGGTAGAACGAGAGACCAATGGCTGCATAGTATGAAATATCAGTGAACAAGGCTTGAGATGGAGCCTCAGTTCGCAAGCCCAGCCAACGTTTTGACAACCTTACTTGTTGGCCCAGACAAAGTGCGCTTCACGAACAGGTGGCTCAGCTTGCGAAACGCTGCTCCCCACCAGCCCTTGTTCATTGATCTTTCGTATACATTTAATGGAGAAACAGCTGAAACGATACTTTTACGATATTTATGCTCCGCGTTTGTAAATAAGGCGCTACACTACAGCATCATACCCTCTGGACGTGTCAGGCTAGGTGATATCTGGTGGAATACATAACGCTAATCCAAACTCTGCATTCATCACCCCATCTCGCTATATGCTAAAGAGCATATGCGGGGTCGTCTGCAGCTCAGCGACTGCTCTCCTACAAAAACTGCTTTGTTTATTAGAGAAAACATTTTTCTGATGAAATTTTACCAGAAGAAAGACAATCAAAATGTGTTATCAAATCGAACAGTGGACATATTTCTGTCGTAAAACTTGTTGCTGGGCTAGTTGTTTCATAGCCTTATGGGAACAAGTTAGTGAAATACATCTAAATGGAGGAGAGGCAGGCAGGACAAAGCGCTCTCGTAATAATATGCAACAATTAGCTCAGTAACAAGGTTTACTTGAGTACACCTTTCGCATGCTGTGGGCCTTTTTTTGAGTGTGTCGTCGAGTCCTCCCCTCCCGTGTTTTTTTTTTTGTTTGTTTTCTGTTTCGCGCAAACTTGCTCCCTTAAGGCACACAATTTTATGCAGATTCTGCGTGCATTCCACCTGTAGGTAGCATTTAAAAATATTTCTTTCGTATATTTTTATTTTTTTGAAATCAAGAAACAGTTTATGAGTCAATTTTGTTTTTCACGTTAGCGCGATAGCTGGTTAACTGGGTAGGTTTTTGTAAAAGGCCTGTATTTAAAAATTGTTTACGAAGAGATTGTCGAATTAGAAACGCTTCTAATGAAATTATACCATAAATTGCTAAATAGCAACAAATGGTTAGAATTCCTAAAGGTATTACTAAGAGAACCTGCGTCCATGTTGAAAACCTAATTGCAGCTATGCGGCAGATACGCACATTTTGTAATACTTGTTCCGGTACCATGGTTAACTCAAATATGAAAATCTTGACAGCGTAACCTATGATGGAAACATTTCTTGTTGCTCTAACTGGCATGTTTGTGTCGGAATGACCCCTTGTTAACCGGTTTCCGCACTTGGCAGTGATGGGCCTGAACGCAGGCACTTTTCTTATGAATACAGCTGGCGTCTTATACTTTACTATGTGTGATATCACCACTTTTGTGAAATACTTTATAACAACTGAACTGATGACTCCATACTGAACCGGAGATGTTAACTGCTTTGAAAGTGCAAATCAAAATTCAATATCTTACGGCACCGCACTGCAGCGTACAACCGACGCACGCAGGAGGCTTTGGAGGTGAACCTGGGAAAGTAACATGAGGTATGTGGTAAAGCCTAGTTAGTATAACATTAGTGTGTTTCGTTCCCACACCAATCTTCAAAAGGTATTTCGTCGGCAAAGCGGCGCTAAGGGTAGGATAGATAGATCGACAAACAGCGCCGACGAACAGAGCGTCCCTACCGCTGGCAAACCGCCGCAGGGAACACGAGAAGGGGAGACCGAAGAGAAGCCCTTGGAAGAGAACGCATCAATCAAATTGAATGGGCGCTGGGGTACGCTGGGAAGGTCTACATGGACACTCTGATCCCCCGAGTGGAAAGGAAAACGCCAACGCTGAAGAGGCCGGAATCGGTGGCCGGAAGTAAGAGAAGGGGAGGTCAGGAAGCAGGGGAAGGTTCTGTCCCGGCTGCCTTCGGCTGATGATCACATGGATTTGGAAAGTTTGGGGAGACAGGGAAGATGCGTGACGGTGCGCGTGTTTACCTCCGGATTAGGCTTCCGTGTGTGAGTTGACTGCAATTCTTGTTTTTCATTTCTGTTCCTGCAAGAGGGTCAGGAAGGGATTAAGACTTTCACTGCAGGAAAGGCTTAAGACGCTCCTGCAGTGCGGAGGAAACAAAAACTGATAGTTTACTAAACAATCAGTGGCCAGATAGGAAAAGCAAAGACAAAGCACAAGGTTGTCTGTAATGACAGGTGGCCAGTGGTTTAAAGAAAGAAAAATTCTGATTCACAGGCACCGCCAGTGAGGAGTACATGACAATCAAAGGACCGTATACGCATGACTACACTTATATTAACATCAATAATGTTTTCTGCTTGTAGAATGATATTTATTTATTTAGATGTACAGTTAACGACCTCCCTTTTTCTGCGGTAGATAGCAGCATGTCCCCTCGCATTGTTCCTGAATAAAATCTTTTGTGCACAACTTTTGCCTCCTTCAAAAGTTGCAAATTGCGCTCTCTTCTGTTCGTTGAAGCATGTCCTCTCTAAAGTCATGTTCTACTGACGCTTTCACGACCGCTTTCTTCCTTTTAATTCCTACCTAACAAGGCGACGCGCCTTTGCCATGTATAGCTCAACATTTTCGACAGCGAGTGAAAGTCCTGCGATCATTTACCCTCTGAGAATCTTTTCTACAATACGTGAACTCTCGTTAACGTTTTTTTAATCTTAGCCATATTTCTTTTCTGGCCATTGTCGCAACCCGCGCTTGTGTCTCGACTGGATATATGACTGTGCTTGGATGCACACTGCCGATGCGCGATGAGAAACACGACCCTAGAATAACCATCGTTATCGGCAGCAGTGCTTGCTCTTATGTACCTAAGCCAGTACTATCCAAACTGCAATAAATGCGGCGAAAAAGCGACACACGACCGCATTCTCTGGAACTGCTCAAATAATCCGCCTGCGGCAGAAATAATACAGCTCCCTTCTCCCGAGCTGTGGGAAGCCGTGCTGGTCAGTGCGGACCCAAACATCCAACTGCGGGCCATCGAGCCGGCTAATGAGTTCGCCGCCAGCCATGGACTAGCGGCCGTATAGTACGTCGCCCTTACACCTGCTTGAGTGGCGAAAAATGTTTGCAATCCAAATTATCCTCTTACAAATTGTTCACTTTAACTTAACCGATTAGGGAACATTACGCCTTTAAACGCAAGTTTATTGAGCATTATAGAAGAAAATTGGCCATTTTAGAGCCCTTTTATAATCGTGTTCCCTGCCGAGGGATTAAAAGGAGCAAAAGGTTATTGCTACTCTTTAAGAAATGCCTGCATGAGCTTTGAGACTCGGCCTGTGGTGCAGCAAGCCATATGTAGAACACAAACCTGAAGCAGGCAGAAATGTACTATTCATTTTTCTCTTATTCGCGCATGCGCTCAACACCTTTATAAACTTTCATTTGAGTTCATGGCCTAAGTCCTCCTCCCGGTTGTGTGAAGCGTCCATGAGCTACATGCATTGTCTCTATGCTCAATTCAACATTTTGTTTTCCTTGCTTTCGTTCTCCCTTTTCATTGCTTTTAGTTTTGCCTCTGATTACATCTCTTTTTCTAGGCTATCCTGATATAGACGAACAACTACAGGCATGCCTAAGCTACATCTCAGGGGGTAGTAGCCTAATGCCCCACAACATGAACGGTGCTACGGACTGCGTGTTTCTTTCTGCTATGTGCTAAGTCGCACTTAGCTAATATAACGCGGTTTCGAGTCAAGCTGAGGCGCACCGCCAGCGTTCGCAGCGTGCTTGTGCTCTTGCACAAGCCGAGCGGGAAGCTGCGTGTACAAAAAGAAATTACGAAAATTACAAAAAAATTTACAGGCACTGCAGAAACTGCACTAGAGTAATTTGAAAGCTCGAATGTAGTTCCTGCTGTTACACTAGATCCGTCATTTTTCCCTTACTTTTCCCTTCATTTTTTATTCCTTTATTTTATAGTTTTGTTGCTTTAATATTCATATGTTATTTTTTTGTTTCCCTCAGCACCCACTATCGTTGTTAGTCTAGACAAGGAGGTCTACGGACAGGTTCGCCGGAAATCAGTGTGGAGTGGAGGTTAATGCGTTCCGGCACATTGAGTACCGAGACCTCTATGAATTATAAACACCGGTGTTACTAAGCAAGCTTCTGCAATGCCGTTCGGGTTGAAGGTAATCGTAACTACTCTAGAGAAATACGCATCGGTTTCACATCCTTACAAAGCATCATACCGAGCTAGGCCATTAATTACCACCCTTTGCGCAGCGTGGAGTTCATTCGCAGTGTTTCTTCAGTGGCATCGCGATAGCAGCATCCACAAAATGACGTCAGCAGTTAGCGCGCGTTCTATCTCAGCCAAACATGGATCATACGCTACGATACGGAAGAATTGCTTCCAAACCTTACCTACCTGCAAAGGAGGTCACAAAAACGCGCTTAACCGCGTTACAATGTTAGTTAACTGGTCCTAAAAGTCAGGATCCGAAGCAGTGGCGGCCGTGGCAGCAACTGCCGCAAGTCGGCAATAGTTATGCGGTGATTGTACTGATGCGGTATAGATGGCACTCCGCCCTCAAGACGCGTGTTCGGGCTAAAGCAAACTGCGGAGCACAGCCATCGTTCACCGCGCGCCTGCACTCCCGCGTCGTATGAACAAATGCCGAGTTGATTGAGAATACAAGTTAGTATTATGCAGTAATCAGCATTTCACAACAATTAACTAATTCCTAAATCTCAGTACAACGCAGTGCACTGCCGCAACATCCGAAAGTGTTCGCTGCAGAGTAAGGTCCATCGCCTCACTCGTAGCCAGCCAATGATTTATTAGCATGTAAGAAAGTACGAACTTTTTTTTTTTTTTGATGCCGAATGTGCGGGGCACAACTCGAAGGCTCAGGTAGAAAGCCTGCGGTTGTGGTGCGACATCGGCACTGGCTGGTATCGACGGAAATCTGAGACATATAAAGCCCTTTTGAGTTACGAGCTTTAGCGCCCCACAGGTGGGCGAGGTACCCTATTGGATTCTGGATTCTAGAAACTTTATTGAGGGGTCTAATTTTGTGACCCGCCTTCGAGCTCCCCTGACAAAAACCAGAGATCCGGGGAAAATCGTTACGTATCCACCTGCTTCCTGTGCCGGTGGATCTCCCTGTTCACGTCGATAAAACAGACCGCTATACGTAACGGGGAGTGATTCGATAGGGACGCAAGCCGAAGCAGGAAGTAAGGGAAGGAGAATGGCTTGCGCTTGTATGAGGTAATTATTTATCGTAGTGTTTTGAAATACCAATGTCCTAACAAGTTCACCAGCGTCGAACTAAATGTAAATCAGTGGACAGAATGTAAAAGCCAAACGTCGACATCAACGTGATTAAAACAACACTTTATTTACCGCCAAAACAAACATCCAAGTAAAGCTCTTTGGCACAGCCCATAATCACGTAGAACCGCAAGACTGTTTAAGACAAGACAGCCATTTTCGAAAAGAAAAAAGACTGGTGTCATGCATTGATCTCGAGTCTCTGCAATTACAGGCAACATCACTCACGCTGTTGGAGTGACAACAAAAAGTGTATAGCACTTCAGCGTGCAAGGAGCTAAATGAAACTTGATATGCTTAGTAGAGCTTAGGATGACCCTAGAATCAGCGCTTCGAGACATACACAATCCGGTATTAAGTACTCATCAAACATCGAACAAACAAAAAAAAATATGGTCGGACGCGTTTCTCAAGAGCAATAATTCGACGTAGCCATTTTAGCTAGATTGTGGTTGAAAATGGAGCACTTCTGAATAACGAGAAAGGGCCACCTGCGCATCGTGTTCAGATCAGTCTCCATGGAGAGCTGTAATGCACACACCTACGGGCTTAATTTAGTAAATTGACTGGGAATAAACTAGAAACAACTTAACTGCTGTAATCTAGGAAAAAGCACCGCCAAGTGCCATGGTGATGCCACCCCCCTCCACCCCACGCGCCCGCCTCCCTCTTTGTGCGTATGGAGTTCATTATTCCGGCGGAAGCAGCTCTGGCAGGGACTGCACAGAGCAGTGCGCTTCTGTTGGGTACCTATCTTGACATGCAAACCCGGCACACGCGAACAAGAGCACCTCTCATAAAGCGGCTTACGGCCTGCTCTGGAGGAATTATTCGAGAATAAGGAACAAGATGAAACGCTTTCCGTCAAATTTACCATGGCCTACTCGTAGTATTGGGCTGTACTTCGTCGTCTTTTTTCATTTCATTTTTATTTCCTTAATGATCCCCTTTTTGGGGTATTACATAAGGGGTGGGGTTAACATAAGTGCATAAACCGTTTTCATGATGACAAGTGCGATGTGGCTTTGCCTAGGAAGGTGGATGGGCAGGTGATGGCTGCAAGTTCTATGTTTTTGTTCTATGCTTTTGCTCTTAGCGGCAATATTAGAGGTGGACTACTATCTTTCATTGCACTCGAGCGCTTTTGCTCTTCAGGGCCACACATTGCACAGTCCTCCTGGCAACCGAGTGCGTATATATATTTGTTTGAAATTGTGACAGTTTATTCTATTTATTATTTATTTATACATACTGCAAGCCAATACACTGGCCAAAGCAGGAGGGTTCTGAACAAGATCAGAAGCTAATAAAAAGACCTGTACATAGAAAACAGCTTCAAAAGTCGTTGTATAAAAAGGTAAATAAACGTGGAATGTGATAATCAGATTATTAGTAAAATCATTCGAATGGACAATTTTGCCCGGACCAGAATACCATTCTTCTACTATTCTAGCAAAGAAAGAGTACTTGTACGTTTTAGTCCTGTAATATATTGGAGTAAGCAAATGTTGCTTAGTATGTGTCATTGCAGTAATGCTAATCATCTTAAGACTCGCATGTCAAGCGAAGCAAGGCATGCAAATAGTTATCTGAACATTCTGTACTGCTTTGCCAGCTGTTCTTTTGCTCACTTCTGAAAGCATGGTAAAACTTAATTTCGGCTTCTTTTGCAGTCGTAGGCGAGCTGATATTTACCGATAAAAGAAAGCCATGTCAAACAAAATCAACACTGTCAGATTGCTTGCTCTTAGCGATAAGACATATCTACCCCCCCCCCCCCCTTAACCGAGCAATTAATTCCTAAAATTCGTATAGCCAGCTATAAAGTGCACAAATTGTGCTGAGTTCAGGCCTGCTGGGAGACTTCAAAAATGCGATTAATAATTCACGTCTCCTACGGTAATTGTTTCCACCGATTAGCATAGTTGCGAGCAAATTTGTAGTGGTTGAACATGCCTCCGTTTTGCCATTTGGTGCGATCTTTATTGTTTCGATAACTTTGAGCACCCACGCCGCATTTTTTGCCCCTGAGCGTAAAGATCTAGGACATTAAGCGTTCTTTTAGGAAGAAAGAAATTCAACACAATCGAAAGAAAGCTTTTAAAAGAAGTCGTTTACTCCTGTTTCTTCTTTTTTTTTATCGCGAAACAGCTTCGATATCGTCGCCTTAAAGTGCCATCTCTAAACCTCATCCCATCCCCTCTGGCAATTCCCGAAGTCACACCACGTTCCCTGCATGGTCGGCTGCGCGACCGTTTTCGAGAATTTATGTGCCGTTAAAAGCGACTTTGCACGTGACTTGGGAGGCTGCAATACTGTTGTTCGATATCAGCCCCTCCTCTTGTCGTAACGTGTCATACCGGCTCCTATAGCATTCCCCGCATCGCTGCGACCATTTGTGCGTCGGAGGCCCATTACGGAATCGTTATTGGGTAGAGTGAGACCTTTATCAATAATTTTTTTATTTGGTGCTTCTCATGTCTAGTACCTGTTCTCTAGCACTTGTCTAAATGTACCCAGTTCCTCAGCGTTTTAGGCCACTCTCCATAGAAAGTGCACAGTAGTAAGTCCAGCATGGTATACACTACGTAACGCATGCGCATCTTGTGGAACGATGGATGTGGAAGATTGCGATGTCGTTTATGGTATCGAATCTTTCCGACCTTAAACTGGCATCACTAGTAGGGTACTGTACTTCAAGACCTGTCCTAGCGGAGTCTTGTTATGCGAGGGCTCTTAGGTATGCTCCCAGGAACAGGATAGTTGCAGCCTTATTTAGCTATTGATCGAATGATGGTAATTATTCCCTCATTCATTCGCTGCTACAACTATGGAGGAGCCTGTCAGTTATAAATATCAAAATACTGTTTCCTTCAATTCAAGTGGAGAGACGTCATACCCACATTATTTTCTTTAGCGCTTCACAGAGCTTGAGTCCGCCTACATAGATATCTAGGACACGGCGGAAAATCTGGCGTTTATTTCAGCTGCAACGCGATGAAAAACGAAAACAGGCTTGCTGGACCCCAGTGTCAAGACGAATTCTCGCTACCAGGCTGCGCCGAATAAAGGAAGTATTTTAATCCCAATTATCACTCCTTTTTGTTATATAAAAACATTTCTTTGCACGTCACCTACATCCAGCTTGGCGGTGAAGCCGACTGTGTCCTTTGTGTTAATCAAGTGGGGGTCACAAACCCGTTTTCTCAGAAGTTATCTCCAGTTAGGCACAGAACCAGGCCAATGGAATACTTTAGCCTCTTTATCACACGTGGTTCACTAGCGGCACTGTGCATAGAAAAAACTCACCACCATATGACATCATGCTGGAGAGAACACAGACGGGAAGACATTTTCAAATATTTAAAAAATATTCACTTTTCCTTTATAATATCTCCACTGAACGACAGTTCAGACTTGTTATTAGTTTATCATTAGAGGAGCTGTTGAGTTGAAGAAAGTCCTGGCTACAGATGCTTCACCACTGCCCGTTCAATTGATTTAGGTCGGTCGATCAATTTCAACAATGATTTATGCCTTCACATTATCACTTTGTTCAAGTTTTCGAACATATATCGGTCCCGTACCAGCCGAAATGAACATCCAGTCCCCTTCGCGCTTTTTGCTTGTATAGACACTTCTGTCAGAGAACAAGTGGGAATTTGCATACATCAATTTCATATACAAAAAATATCAATCCGTAGTATCACATCAAGGCTGTTTCCCTTCTCGCAGAATTCAGATGACAGCATCATGTTTTCAGCGATGCAAGAATTTGGAAACGGTGCTCATAATTCAGTCGTTACCTTGTGCTGGTGAAATGGTAAGCGCCGATGTCCAACGCTGAATTTAACACGCATTTGCCGTACTTCAGTGCCCTTAAAACTTTAAGTAGTTTTCTCCGTGTTATATTGAGGAAATCTGGTTATTCCCAAACATACATTTTTCAATTATTGATTGAAATAAATTACCTGCTCGTGATTCACTCTGACGTTTTCTTCTTGGTGATCACGCTTTACCTCGAGGCAACCATTACGAGCCAGCCAGTGCTTGCTATAGAGAAAATGCCAGTGATCAATAATTGAATTTTAAGCAAACAAGCCAAATGCTTCGATCAGGTGTACGATATAGTCTGTGCAAAATACGACAGCGATGAGCTCGCCGGAAAGCAGCAAAATATAAATCAAATCTCTCGCGTTCCTCTTCGGAAAGACAGCGTCCTCATTATCTACGCTAGCTCGAGAGCCATGGGAATAACGTACACTCCAAGACGGCATCTATTGGTCCTCCTCTCTCCCTGACCAGTAAGATGCAGGCGTCCCAATAATCGTTCTAGGCGCTCGATGCCCGCTTATCCGTCGCACCTGTCGTTTACACTTAAGTAACAGAGCCACAAAAAAAGGCTTTTAGTTATTTTTCCCAGTCCATGCACACTTTATTGTGTTCTACCTGCTGTTCTGGTCATGCTCTCATCTAATTACGACCTGAAAACACACGAACACATAGAAGCAATCCGGCCTGATTTCCTAAGGAGCGCCGGAGAAAGCCCCTCGTCCGGTCTTCAGTACCTATTAAGCTCAGCTAAAGAGCAAGATTGGAAAGGAGCTCCCTTCTCAACTTCCGAATGAAATGTCGCCGGGGCCCCTGTGCGTTTTGCCGCTCCTCCGACGCACACGATTCAGCGATGCGACGCAGAGAAGAAAGAAATGTCTCAAAAAGGCATCGCCATGATTTACATATGTGACGTACTCCACCAGAGGACTTGTCTCCTGCCAAACGTGGTGGATAAATGGGAATTCAGCTTGCTTTAGCCAGACGGCCAGGGAGGAGAGGGAAACCCGCGTGAGGGACCGGAAATAGAGGAACACGGCAAAATTGGTTGATTGCGGTAGGCTGCAAATGACATTAATAGCTTTATTTGAAAAATGTTTACGGATTTGCGTTCTGGGGCCGAAGCGTCACAGTTACCGAGAAAGAATTTTTTTTTTTTTTCATCTGAGAGTAGGCTGTGGCTGTTTAAGCACCGTATATAAATCACATATTATATCACAGTATTTCTTGTACGATAATCATCAAGGATGTACTCATATGCTTGGTGTTATTGAGAAGATAGTAGCCAAATGAATTTCGAAGTTTTTAAGCTCTTCATGGGTTTCAGTTCTAAATGGATCAAAAGCTGCATCAAGGTCTGTGTCCGAACATTTCAACGACACGGCAACGAAGGATAAAGCTGCAGAGCTTTACTGCTGTATTCGGATTTAGCGTATTGCAGAACAGGCCATAAACATTTCCCTCAGTATTTCATGGCGGTATGCGCTGGGGCGAGTAACGGATCTGATCCCACTTGTCACAACAAATCGAACGCTTATTGATTTGAATCCAAGAACCGTCGTTATTTTTATTGCTGCGTGCGAGAGGTGGTCACTTGTGGTGCGGATATGCAAGGTGATATTTCGTCGATGAACGTGGTAGTGATAGCTCTCGTTAGAGAGAGAGAGAGAGACAGAGAACATTTATTAATGCAAAGTAATTACGCGGGCTATAAACAACACTTCGCACAGCTTCATTCACGCACGTTGCTTCGAGAACGTATTTTTTGCACGCACTGTAAGTATCGTTCAGCGGGCTAATTATGCCGCGACAGCTGCTTGAAGCAGTCGATAAATGACTTTATGCAGGCTGTACCAGCATCACAACTGGGGCTGCTTAGAAAATAGCTTGCAAGGTTTTGCGGCAAATGCTTAACCGCAGCTTTTATTAGCTGCGTAGAGAATGATAAAGAAGCCAGCTGGAGATGATCATGGGAGAGCTAGACTAGCGTGCAAGTTCGAATCATTGTAGTGGTGAGCATATTTAGAAAACTCAGATGGATTGCACTAGTCAAACGGAACTTACAGCGAAGCGTCAGGCATAATAAACCATCGACACAGCGGCCAGCTTCTTCGTCTTCAGGCAGGCAATCATGCTGGTCCGTGACGGTGGCTGTAGCGATTACGGTTAACACACTATGATTCCCCTCCACCCCCGGTAGAAGAGGAGCCATCCTGGTGGATTATAGGGCCGGTAGGACAGAGAGGTCATAGTAGGGCTCCCTTCGGCTGACATGGACTATTCCACGGCCACGGTGACTCGAGTCAGCAGACGGTAGATGTTTGCTGAAGGACTAGTTAGGGACTTTGATATTTAGAAAGCAGTATCTTAGAAAGGCCGGGAGTTGTGGGAGAAACCCAGAGGCACACTAGGGAGTTGGGGAGATATAAGGAAGACTCGGCGGTGTCATAGTGGTGTTTTTTGTCACTGGGTGTCCGCTGAAAGCGAGCGGGTTAGCTAACGGTATTCTTCTGAATACTTGGTGGCTTAGGAGAGTAGCCTCAATTCGGAAACATCAGGGCGGTAGGAAAGGAGAGTGATCATTGTGCAGGCCAGCAAGCGCCCGTAAAGGAGAAAGAAGGGAGGGAATCATTTGTGGTCTATGTCATAGTGTTGTATGCACAAACGACGAAGAGAATCTGGTCCCATTTGAAGGAATCGGCGTTCATATACAATCGGGGACAAAAGTCAGTAGGCCACGGAAACTGAGACCAAAGCGCATAAATTTCGTATCGGCCAGTAGTCTTGGACCATACTTGTGAATGCGAAAGTTGAGCTTTAGTTCTTTCATGTGTGCTAAATAATTGAGGCTATAAGCCGTTTAAGTCGTCCTTCTGGTCTTAAACAAGAAGGAGACGTGTTGTTCAGGGACTTTTGTCCCCCATACTACATGGCTGGCGTCAGACTCAGACTACGGTTGAAACGTTCTGTCAGGCTATTCGTTAAAGGGTATAGTAAGAGGATGCGATGCGGTGAATGATACGGCATTCTTTAAGGAGGGGGTCAAGAGCGTCGTACAACAAAACGTGTCCGCGGTCGCTGGAGGAGGGGGGCAAGGCCACCATAGCGAAAAAGCATGTCTTGATGGTGAAGAAAACGATTGTTGTGGGGAAGCAGATTTAACAGTGATGTTTCAGTGTATCCTGTGAAATGATCAGTGTATCGCGTGAGATGATGAGAGGAGGGCAACATCCTAATTATCAAGTGGATTCCTGTACATGAAGTAATCTCTGGTAAATAAAAGGCACAAATACCAGGCCTCGCTACCACCAGTTATTTCCACACCTTTGCTTAGATCCGTAGTCGTTTCCGCCTCCTCGGCTCTTGCGCCTTTGAACATCCAACTTCGCCCTTTATGGTTAGATATGAGATATGACATCGTGCACAGTGCTATCGTTGGAACATTCTGCAGCACTTGGCTATCCCAGTAAGAATGTATCGCCGTCCACCCAGCACGTTCTGTGGGATAGATACCGTCCATCTCCGCTAAGCCTAGGCTAGCAAGCTTCTTTCACCACCAAGCCCATCATTCGATAAACCCATCATCACACCGAAGCCCTCAGTGCCCGGAATGCCCGGCCAAAGTGACGGCTGAACTCCTCCTATGGAGTTGTACACCGCTCAACGTCATCCGGGAAAGAACGCTTCTCGCCCTAGTCGGGTGCCTACCTGGAATCCTGCAGGATTGGATCAACCCAGGTGCTTTCTGCAATTGGGGCATGTGTTCCAAAGAAAAAGAAGGACCTGGTATCTTTTCTTGCCGAACTGGTCTCGGGACCTCCAAGCCTTGGTAAAAGAAAAAAGAACGGCCCATCTATCCCACCCAGCTCCTTAGAGCACCTCATTTCTGCCGCAAGATCGTACCTATTTGAAGCCGAAGTAAGGACATACTCAAAAAACGCTGCGTGATTTAATTGTTTATGTGTGCACTACTAACACGTGGAGAATATTTCATCAGAAGAATCACCTTTGCTCTAAAGCATTGATTACCACGTTATGAAACTAGTGTATATTATTTCCTAATTTTTCACGCGCACACGACGAATCTATTTTGAACACGCTTGAATTATGTTTTGATAACTTTAGAAATAGCACCGGAAGCGTGAATGACTTATGGATTTCGTTGAGAAATATAGAATGAATTTCTATGGATTTCTCGGTAAACGTTACGCTTGCAGAGAAGGCTTAAACGATTAAAGAAGAATGTGAGCTGAACCTTATCCTTAAAACCAGTCGTGGAAGAAATTTACGAGCATCTTAAGCGGAAAATAACTTGCGACAAGGAATAATATTTTGGAACTTTGCTGGTTTCGTTTATTATAACCTCTCCCGAGAGATCCTGGCATCAAATACTACCGCAATCTTCTCCACGAATGAATTTATAGTAAACGTAAAATGTGTACGGGATCAGGGTGTTGTTTGTGCGGCGTTCAACACATTATTCCAATCAGTATTTTCACAGGACAATGGTTCTCTCCCTAGCTTTTCGGTATCGTTTCCTGCCATATCTGATGTTGTTGTTTCAGAGTCTGGTGTCCTTAATTTGCTCTTGAAACGTGAAGTTAAAACATCACCAGGCACCGATAATAAACCAAACGCTTTTTTTGAAGCGTTATGCAGAGTGGTGCGCAAAATACGTATCTAATGTATTCACCAGGTCCTTACGCGAAGGTTCTTTACCGGACGACTGGAGGACAGCCGCGAATAAATCTTCGCACAAAATTGCGAAAAACACGCATATCGGGAAATACCGACCAACTTCCCCAACGTCGACATCGTGTAAGGATTTTAGAGCACTGAATTCATTAACATATATTAGGTTTCATGGAAGAGAACAAAGTTCTTACAGATTTTCAGCACGGTTCAGGCCTGGGTTTTCCACAAGTACACGATTAGTTGTGACTGTGCATGACTTTGCTAAGTCGATTAATCAGGAAAATAAAACAGATAATATGTTTATGGACTTTCGTAAGGCATTTTGACAAGGTATCACTTAACATAAACTAAGCTAATATTTAAAAAACAACTAGATACTTACATGGATAAGTGCATACCTCTCGAACAGGTGTCAATTTTTTATTCTAAACAACAGTTCATCCAAGAGCACCGTGGTTGTGTCTGGCGTCCCAGAAATTTGTATTGGGTCCACTTTTATTTATAATATTTATTAATGACATTCTTACAGGTCCTTCTGTCAGTGTGAAGCTGTACGCGAATGATTGTATTTTGTACAAAGGGGTGTCTTCAGTTGATCACCAAGTGTGTCTGAATAATTATTGCGCGAAAGTGATTGCCTGGTGTAAAAAACAGTTCTTATGAAAATTACACCTAAGAAGAGGCATCTTCACTTTCTGTACGGTACTAGCAACATGTCATTAATGGATTTAACGGGGTATAAAAATTTAGGCCTGCGGATTACTAACAACCTTTCCTGGACAAAACACATAAACACATAGATACTGTTGTAACAAATTCAATGCTCAAACTCTTTTTTTTTTCTTGACGTGCTCACTGAAGTCTGCCCCCTCCAGTGTTCGTCTATTAGCGTACAATTCCCTTATCTGCCCGCCCTTAGAATATGCCGTAATTATCTTGGACCCTTTCATATCAACCAACATTCATAAACTAGAGCGAATACAGTACGAGGTAGTTAGGTTTTTGTTCAACTCATACGGCCGTTCTACTGTCAGTGAGCTCGTGAAACGCAGCGGATTACCCCCAGTCAGTGAGCGGAATTGTGTCTGCCGATGAAAGTTTTTATTTCAGCTCATAAAAGGTCACTATAATAATAATATTTCGAATCATTTTGTTTACTCCTCAGGTTATAACACGAAACAAAGGCCCGCGCTGACAATAACTCCCTTGAACATGCGAAATAACTTCTTTAAATCTTAGTTTTTTCCGAGGACAATTACTGAGTGGAACAAACTTAACAGCGAGATTGTTGCTGAGAATAGTGTAGGGAGGTTTGAAAAGTACCTGCAAATGTGATGAATTTTATGAATTTGAGTTGTGTTTTATGCTTGTATTTCGTTTTCTTTTCCTACCCTGATATGATCGGTACTTGATCACAGTACAGAATAAAAAAAAAGAATAAAATTGGGCAGCAACGAGCCGCTATGAGCTTGGAAATAAAGTAAATCATACCTGGCCCACTTTCAGCATGTCGACCTCAACATGGTACTTCATCTCAAGAGTATAACATAGTGGTTGGTTGCTCTGCTGCAATTAGCTAACCCTATCGATAGCTGCAACTTTTCATCACCCCCGCCCATCGCTTCTGCAAGTGCATCCAATGTGTTTTACCAGCTGCCTTATCTGGCGGCACAATAAACTCAGATAAACTTCCCCCCCGAGTTTCAAAGCCTACAACCGCTTGCAGTGCCCAGTAATATTCGTGAGGGACCTGCTCTTTATCACGTGAAGCAAGAGTGCAGTCTCGCAGCTTCACGTGAAGTTCATAGTCGCGGCTACTGGAATCACCATTGTTTTTGGCAAAGACCTAAATGCTGCGTTCAGCTTTGTTTGCGGCCGAGAAAACGCATTGGCCAGTCGCTAGCCGAGATGTGTGTAAAGATCGACCTTTCTTTGTCATCGACTAAATCACAGAAACTCGCATGCAAGTTGCCATAGGAAAATAACTTCCTTTTGTCGCTGCAACAGTCAGAGATCACGAACGCGACAATTTCATAGGCGCTTTCTACGCGTTCAAAATTATACACACCGAGTGCATCATTTCAGAGCTGGTCAATAACGGCAGACATTGAGCTCAGGGCCCTGATATGATGGGTGGTTGATGTAGCCTACGTCCGCTTTGCAATTCTGGGGAAAGATGTCTTGAACTAATTCAACCCGCCTGCAATATTTGCTGATCATGGCCGTAAAGACAATATTACGTCGCTCGGATTTGTCAACCCTGTATTTGTTTTCTATTGGCAGTTGCTTTTTTCGAATCGGCTCAAAATATTACAGATCTTGGCCAAATGTTTTGGGGCGCATTATGCCACATAAAACAGTGCTATATCTTATGAACAGGATAACGCATCTTAGTGTAGTTAGTAAGCCACGTGCACTGCTCACATGCGAGGATTTGCAGGAGTGAGCCTTGATATTGGTAGCTCGAAGTATGTACATTTGCCGAAGATTGCTATAATCGCAGCTTGCATGTGGTTGCAAGCGCGACGTAGTAAACCTGAACAAGACCTATAAAACTGCCTGTCTTGTGGTGATTCAGGCTCCTTCAATACCGCCAATAGAAAACTATAACTACCGAATCATATGTTCTTTTGGAAACTTACCTGATGAATGGGTACGACAAAAGGGCAGTCTAAACAAGGGCATTGGTGACAACTACAACTGCAATTTTTCGCCTCCTTAAGCTAGTGATAACACCTGGCGACTCGGAAGACGGCTCACAAGCATCCCAGCATTTCATATGCGAGACCGCTCGAGGACTGGCGTTTCTGCTCTTGGTCCTGGATGGCATCATACTTGCCTGCAAAACAGCGACCAAAAGCTAACCAACTCTGACTCCTCTTCGACAGCGTCAGTCTCAACGAGGGCAGAGTAGTGCTCAAGCATGAAATGCCTCTTTGGCGCGACATGTAGTGATTTCTTTAGCTGATTAATCGCATCTCAAAATATCTTGTCCAGAAGGTAACGTTAGTTAAAGTGAAAGGTATTTCCCCACAGCTTCCCGCTTTCATACCCATTTTCTAGGCCTTATGAACTACCATTAGAACTGTCCACTTGCATAGCTTACGTTTTTGAGACTCAAATCGTGTGTTCCACTTGCACTCAGAATAAAGAAGTGAGTTTTGAATGAAACAATAATAAGCCGACGATATCCTAAATGCAAATCACCAGTTGGCCGACACAAAATTACTTTTTTTCTTCCTTGCGCAAAGCGGCTCCGCAATTAGTGACAGATGCTTGAACTACGAGAGTAGGGGCTGGTTTTAAAACGTGCCGAGACTGGTTGACGACTAGTAGGCGTTTTTCCGAACTCTTCAGGCCTGTAGAAATTAGATTTAGGACGATGGCAACAGAGACAGAGCGATTAGAGATTTACATTTATTTCTTCAAGCAGTCCTGTTAACAATAACCTTTCGGAAGCTTCTAAATTTTGTGTCAAAAATCAAGAGCTCTTCCTACTGTGAACGTGGGCATTCAAACCTAAATTTCATCCCTGAATTTCCCTAGAGTCCGCGCCCGAGAATGAAATATTGAAAGCACCTCTGAGAATTAAGGCTTTATCAGTGACACAGCTCCTTCGAGCTTCACTGCTATGATTATTTTGAAGGCTATAGAAATTGTGGTCATTAGACCTGCTTGTGTTGCAATAGAGCGACTCCTTCGTGTGCCATCAAAAAAAAAAAAAGCAAACGTCTGCACTTACACATAAATATTCACTCTGAAGAGGAGAACAATGCTCACTATAAGAATGGATATTGAATTACCTGTCATTTGCGGGGTATATCTTTGATCTGGCTCTTTTAGTACGGTTGGTATGGCGATTGCAACAAAATCTGAATTTTTCTGCCCAAGAAAAAATCAAATCACGAGCTGATTCGGATCGTTTGTTCAATTTTTAGACCGAAAGATTTTCTTCGCGACCAAATCTGCAAAAGCTGAGTTATCTGCGAAGCCTGACCGTGATTTAACTGTGTGACGCTTTGTGAACCAAGAGCGTAGTGTGGGGTTCCATGTCCACCAAAGAGTAAGTATGGAACACGCGCTGTTAGATGATCGCACGGAATTTGGCAAGAAGACACATTTCCAGTGTGCAGTGAGTCCATAAAAAAATTCTGAACACCCTTGGTCGAGCGAGATGGTCTCCATCCGGATGCCGATGCAGGCGCTGTCACCCCTTCTGATTCTTTAATGGTTCGGGGTTGAAAGTTGGCAAAAAGCGATTGCAAGAGGGGTGGTTGAAACGTAGCACAATGGCATAAGCTTTGAAGCGTAGAAATAAAAAATTCTTGACTGAAATGATGAAACAGTGGATGAAATAATAGCAACAATAAAATGTAAGGGGGAAAATGAGCACGGTGTAAGCAGCCATCACCCCGTTTCAAAGGAGATTTTCTTATGTGCCCTCTACTCATCCATGTAGGTGGCAGAGATTAAGTGCATCACTGGTTTCTCCAGCAGGGCCCTTTTATTCGTTAATAGAAGCAGCTCACGCTGTGAAACAAGCTTTTTAATTCTCCGATTTATTCCCATAAATGAAAGAGGCATCAAGAACAAAGAAAGCAGGGCATCGAAACTAGAAAGATGTTACAGTGGTCTACGTATATTCTTTCTTCTTCATTCTGTATCATATTGTTTCTGGGGCCAATATTTCCTCACATCAGTGAACATCTTAGCTAAAAGCTCTTATAAAGTATTACTTATAAGGACAAAAGTTCACGAATGATGTAATCCGTTTGAGTTATTAATCTGCCAAAGGATGTAGTCTATCAGCGAAGGCGTCCAATTCCTGGTGCATGTTTGGGTTTGATAACTTGTTAATCTGCCAATAATCCTTCAGGATCGACATCTGCATGCTAGCATTTTCATTTCTGAGATTCAACACCGTTGAAGACTTCAACGCCGGTAAATGCTTGCGAGCATCTTGTGCCTTGAAAACAACGTGAACCTAAGATTGCTTTAACAACAGTTTGCTAGAGTACTGCCCGCCATAAAAAGCATATTGCTGCCAAACTTGTGATGACTGCTTAGGCAGCACCTAAAGACTGCCAACCGAAAGTAGTTTGGAGTGTCTCCTTTGTGGGGTCTTTGTCACGCAGTACTGATTTAATAGAAAACGAGAAGCGGTAAACATTTGGTTCACTGACGTTGACTCGAGCTTACAGCGCTGGCACTCGTTGTTCGTGAGTCCGGCTACAAAGAGCGCAAACTGCGAAACGCAATGGCCTGTTTGTTGACTCGAACTTCCGAGTAATCGGGATACCCAGGATAAGGAGGCGGTCGACGCCAAGATAGACCCCTAATTAAATCACCAAGCGCCCCCGCTCCTCGGACTGAGATGGATGGCTTGCTTCTTCCGGGGTAAACTTGAAGCGTCTGCCATGGAACGCCCGGTGAGTGGTCTCACGCGAGAGGCGTCGGCGCGACGTGTCAGAAGAGAGGGGAGGTGAGAGCTGGCACATTAGTTGGAGTTCGGAGGCTCGCACGCGTCAGTGAAAGCTGAAAGGTGTGCAGGAAAGCTGAAAGGCGAATCCTGACGAAGACCTTGGGGCCGTTTCCAAGTAAAACAGTAGTTTCTTTGCGTTCAGCCTTTCTGGGACGAATGCAACCAAATACGTTCAGTGAAAAGGAAAGTAATCTGAGATGACATAGAAAGACCACTTCTTAGCTTAACAACTTTGAAGGAAAGGACAAAACAAACACTTATTTTAGCTTTTAAAGCTTTTTTCTGTATTTATACTAACAGTTGCATTGCCCGCGTGCTACCAATGCCGATAAAAAAGGCGGGATGGAGGTTTTGAAACGCTGTTCTTCATGTGAATAGCTTTAAGCATGCATGCCATCACCGTATGGACGAAGAACCTCCGCTCCTTGACAGTTATGCTTAGGACATTATAGGCACACATACAAGTGGTGGTGGCGCATCCAAGCACATCGAAATACTCATGTCTCTTGAAGCAATTACTTGCTAGTTTTCCATCCCTTATGAAGGCGCTGAATGCGTCACTGGACATGTAGAAAATATTGCAATTTTTTACTTATAAGCTACTAGTACATAAACAACTACAGAAGCGTACAGGAACTTTGATTATTTACGCGAATTACTTCAGTTTTGAAAAGCCGGGAAAATAAATATACATCGTTAAAAAATTATTTTTTTTATTCAGCACAAGACATCCTCTTTCAAATCAAAAAGGATCATAATTATTTACCACCTTTAAAAAAAGAGCAAGAGCACAATTCTTGCAATGGACATTAAGCGGTAATTTGACAATGTCTCCAAGGAGCTAGCGAACAGGGACGAATATTTCACGCCAGCTCCTAAAAGAAGTTTATCTCTCTCTCTCTCTTTTTTCTGGAAGATGATGTCATGTCCTCCATTAATTGCACCGTGATGAATTTCTCGTATTTCCGCAACTTATTGTTCATGGGCTCCACGGCGAAGAGCCGCTTTCCAGAACACAGCGGCATAGCGGGCAATCTTCGGGCGGACGAAGTCGCACGAACAGGTCACCAAGACGGCGATTGTGTGTTGATTCCCTTCTCCATGGGCAGACACAGCGGGCAGGCTTCACGCACTTGCGCGGGAACACACACTCTCCTTGTGAAATTCTGGCCAGTTTGCGAACAGCCGCCTAAAATCCCTAGACCCTGACCTGAAGCTCCGCCTTCCACCTGGGCTACCCCCACGCGAAGAAACTTTGCTATGCCGTCTGTAGGTTGGTGTAGCATTCACAAACTCGTATTCTTTTATGATAGGCATGGCAAACAGCCCTACATGTACAAACTGTGGATGCGACGAGTCTATAGGCCACATTCTTTGTGAATGCCCGATATACAGTGAGCAAAGGCAGTGTCTGTGCCGTACGCTGGAGCACCTAGATGGACGCCCATTGAGTGAAATTAAGATTTTAGGTCCCCGGCCACGGCGATCGTCTGCTGTGAGGGCCTCCCAGGCGCTGCTCCGCTTTATGAGAAGCACAGGCCTAATCGAAAGACTGCTATGAGATGATGTGACGTGAAATGATGTGGCGTGTCTGTTATGTGACTGTACTAACTTCAACTATCCCTCTTTCACAACTTTTATATCCACTCATCCTCTTCCCCCCGTGCAGTGTTGCAAATCGGTTGCTTTTACTGGTTAAGCTCCTTGCCTTTCCTCCTCATCATCTTCCTCCTCGTCCTCTCTTTTTTTAATTAGCTTTGTAAAATATAACTAAAGGGGTTACCTCCCCCCTTTCAAAAAGATTCAGAAATCAGGTAGCACTGAAATCACAAACCAAAGGCGGATTGCTACAAGGAGGTATTTACAACTTTTTGAGGGGAACATGGCTCCTCGGTTCAGCGCGCGACGATAACATTGAAATCGCTCCAGTTTGCAGCTCCGTTGCGCAATTTTTTGGTCAAAGTAAAAGAACGTTGCCACGCTCTTAACCGTTGATCCCCTAACTTAGGCCACTAATTTCTCACAAAAACGTCTTGGCATATTCGTAAACTACTATACGTCACGTGCAAAACCACCCATTATTAGTACGAAAAAACACTTAACTAAGCCACATGAATTCGACTGCGAGCTACCCGTAAAGGAAAACGTGCCCAAATTAGTCTGGAGGGTTTTTTCGCATCACACTACCATTTCATTTTATGGAACTGCTCTGTTGGAAGCTGCTGCTAACTCAGTCATATCACGTGGTCTCGTGACGACACAAGCATACAACGCCCACAGCTGCAACAACGCCGACGCCGAGTTAGCTGCAGAACGCTATCCTAAATTTTTGGCTTCAAAATAAAATAAGAGCCTACAAGAGTACGGAATGAAATATAAATTCCAGTAGTAAAAAAGTAACAGTGGAACCATCACTGACCTGCCCAGACGCGCGCTGACCAAGCATAGAGCAGCCGCCGCCCTAAATGTCCATCTGGTACAAGGGCAGTATGCCACCAAGAAAAGGATGAACGAGAACAAGGTGATAACCTGTCGTACTCCCACCAATCACTCCTTAAACATCTATGAGCTGGTCATTGAGTAAAGAAATGACATCACTACCTGGTTTGATGAAATTTAAGCGTTGGGAACAACACGTGTGTTGTACCGTGTATTTACTTAAATATTTCGGGGCGAAGTTATATTTGATGGCTGGAAAATAGCAGTCATGTACCCTGTTCGTAAGGATTACGCTGCAGCAGATGTAAAAAAAGCTGGCCAATTTTCATTCTGCGCGTTTAATTAAATCATCAGAAAGTGCTGTAAGATTGTAACTTCATTGTCCAATAAAGACTTTGCTAGGTTTCAAAAAAAAAAAAAAAACGTGAGTCTAGTGAAGACATTTTCATAATCTAAAAAATATATACCTTTGAGCCTAGTCACTTTGGGGCTGTTTGTTGATGTGCGAAAAGCTTTCTATTCAGCGTGTTACGACATGCTATTAACAAACTAAACATATATAACGTTCGCTGTGTAGCCATTATGTCAAGAGACAGTTAACAAATGGGCTTGAGTATGTTATTCTAAACCTGTGTACAGTAACAAAAGCAAGAAGTAAATGAAATGTTGTTCAAAGAACCTTTCTTTTTCAACGCTGTGGCCTAATTTATGGTAATCATGTCGGAGAAATAATTATTTGTTATAAATATTTATGTGAGCACGTGACATTAATATTTTTTGGGCACGCACCCTTCCTGCATGGGCTGTCGATGAATGCTATAAATATGTTAAAATATTTGCCACGTGTAAGTAATAATAGGCTTCTGTTGAATATTTATCAAAGTGAATTCATTATATTCACTCCGAAAAATGAGGCAAAGAACACATACACCTCCAGAATTATTTGGAGAAGGTTATGGAAACGAAAGACAAAAAGATTATAGGTTCCTTCCAGAAACATTGCTCAGGAAATATTTATATTGATATAACTTTTTTGGCTTCAATAGGCCTCATGGGTATATGCCGATGTTAAATGGGCTTCTCCGTTATTAACTGGCTCATAATTTCTCTATATTATGCTCGTTTGTACACCGGACTTTCCTGCCACATTCTGGTTTGGTTTACGAGCGCTAGTAAAAATTACCTGTGGCTGCTAAAACTATAGCAGCTCATAGCTTTCATCCCTTGAGCGGTAAGCCGTGTGTCTCGGAGACTAACAGGCCCTCTCTGTATTAAGCAGTATTGAAATATGGCTGATAAAATTTGTAGTTAAGGTTGCTTCAATTTGTGGGGAGAATTATCTCCGCGTAAATGGCAGTAATGTTGAAACACAGCAATTCGCGAATAGTCGACAAGAGGACAAAAAGGCTCCTCCGCGAACTAATTATAGGAACAAATATCGAGCTTACCAAGATTACCGACCTTAATATCAAATGCTACATATTTCCAATTTGAAGAAAACAGCTACGAAGAGGAGGTGAAAATGTGAATTAAAAAAAAAAATCGCTGTTAGTTACTTTTCTTTCCGCTAATTTTGTTGCCATTAGAAACAGGACATAAGTTATTTTTCTGTGAAATTGTTTGTCGATGGTTAACGATAGTTTTATTTTCAGCAGAATAACGAGCTTATCTTAATGGTTCATTATTCATCATTATTAGTATATGTATTCTACATATTTTTGTATATTTTTGTCAATTATGTGTGAGTGTGCGGAACGTAAAACTGTGCCCTTCATCATAAACTCTACAAAAGACTGCTTTAACTGAATTTCATTTTAGACTCTAAGCGTTCTTGTTACTGCCAATTAATTCTTACCTGAGGTTAAGGGCTACTCCATGAAGCTGGAAACTAGTTAAAAGGCGCAAAATTGTTTCCGCTGCAAAAATTTATTACTGCATAATATAGTCTCAATACTATACCAGCCTGTATTTGCTCTTACTTTCAAACAATTCAGTATGAAAAATCAGTTTTCGAAGTGATAAAACCTTTTAATAATTACTGCTGTTGAAACAACTGATCGATTACAAAACATTTATTTCATCAGTAGATCTATGCTAGGTGGCTACCACACCTCGCCCGACAGCGACCAGAGTAGCCCATTCAATGAAACAAGCGGCAGATATTGATTCAATTTTGATTTCTTTTGCATATCTTGGCGATAAGGTTGGCGATGTATTTTTACAGTGTGAGGACTGCTGTAGTGAAGAAATGTCATGCGAGCAATATTTTTGCATGCACAAGTGGTGTCAACGACCGTATTCTCAAGCACAATTCAGTCTTAAAGGCATCAAACGCGAAGAAATCTTATACCCATTATACCTAAGGCATACCTGGCGTGGCACAGGTCGCTGAAAAATCGTACTCCAGCAAGAATGGCAATTACTTGACACCACGTTTGCGGATGAATTTGTGTATTTCATTATGGAAATGAATCTTGATGTCAATGATTGATTTATAAATAAAATGAGCCTCCTAATAACAATAGCGCGGGCATGTCTGTCATCTGTTCTTTGTGAATCGATCGGCCAGAGCTCGCGCAGACATGCCGTCAACATTACGCTACAGTAACTTATCATGCGTATGCAAGCAGCTGAGAAACTACCTGTTAGGGTTCCGGTGGATCAATTACCGAAGCCCAACGAGGCTCTTTGCACAAGGAGCAAACAGCAATCACAAAGGCTAACGAGACGATGGGGAAGAAGTCTCGCCGCTAGCCGTGATCGACTTCTAGGCGATATCGATTTTTTCTGCGCCGCTTATGAAGCAGCCTCGTGGAAGCTCACCCTTTGTCCGCTGATACACAGCACGCTTGTCAAGAGCTGCAGTGCTGCTCCTGCACAAAGAATGAGCGCTCTGTCTCAAAGCTGTTGCTAGATGCCCTGTCGTGGACAAGTTGCGTCGCTCTACGAGAGGACTAAGAAAGAACACTCTTCAGCTCCAGCCTCTACACGCAGCTTTGGCCAGGGTCTTGTTCTGACCGCACTGCGAGTGCGATCCAAATAAACTCTTCTTTTAATGATTTCGAACCGCGGGCTTTCAGTTCCAAAACACAAAGGGGAAGAGAACGCCTAATTTTGGCGCATCACTCTCACCGGTATCTCATCAAAATCTGCGTGGTGTGCTTTGCCAAATGTGTCTCGTCAGTCTGAGGATATTTTCCATCCCTGCACGGCCGGCGCCTTTTAAAACACTGCACCTCGTTAGGTAAACCACGCCTGGTGTGAACGTCCGGTTAATTTTATGATGTGGCACTCATATCGCGTAACCAATGTGTATTTAAAGGAGATGATGTTCGCGGCAATTCAAAATTTATTAGATTAGGATTACGTATTTATTTATTTACCCACAGCGCCAACCGGTATTATAGTGTATTACATTAGTGCATTTGGCATATGGGTTAGCAGCACATCCTAAACTTTCTGTAGGTGCACGGTTAGGCCTAAGGTCATACGGACCTTAGACGTGAATCAGTATGATTACACCCCCCCCTCCCCCCCCCCTCCTTGTTCAGGCGCTCATCAAAAGATAATCTCGAAAACAATATTTGCACCGTATTTCCGGCCTGGGGTGGACGTGCGGTTTACCGTCTTCATATGTGACAACTTTCTTACAGCAAGAGTCACTTATCGCAAGCCGTTGCCACGCAGCCCAGCGTGTGCTATGCACATTGCCCAGTGACAGTAAGTTGGGTGCACCAGTTTAGTCAGAGGGGGGTAAACGCAGTATCAAGGGGGCCGATGCGCTCTATACCTCTCCGTGCTACCAGTGCGCGTAGCGTGCGGTGACAAAGTAAGAGGCACCGGCTGCGACAGATAGCACTGAGGAGAGCAAACTTCATTTTCTTTTTTTCCTTTCTTGTACGTCAATCCCTGTTACCGAGATCGCATATGTCGCCAAATTCAATCCAACCTGCGTGAGTTTTTCTCGGAGAGATGTATAGTTTGCCTTAGCAGCGATCTCTGTCAGTGCACTCTCCTCGCAGTAGAAATGATGTGACCTTCTCACAACCTGTATGCACATGTCCTCGTAGGCGAGTTTCTCAGCAACGATTTGGTTCTTGCGCAGAAAGTGCGAAAGACAGTCGCGGAAACCCTCCTGTTTATTGACGTTTGTTTTTTCCCTTTCAATTTCTATTGAAGAATTTATTAGAATATTGTTATTGCCACGTGTACACAATTACCTACAAATCATAACTCGAATAAAAATATGAAATACGGTCACCATTGGTACTTTCCTTACAAGCCTGATTCTATGCTCTAAAGAAGCCTCGACTCTTCCACGATGTTTCCTGGTCCGTCTATTCTATCTTGAAATGTGTACATCGAAAAAAGGCGAAGTGACGACCCTTTTCGACTGGCAGTAGTACTCAATGTGACAGGGCTACGTTAGGATAAAATTATACAATAACTTTTTAAAATATCTTGCTAATCCACACTGAACCCTGTAAGAAGCAAAATATATGCAACAGAGAAAGAGCAGACGCACTTCACAGAATCTAAATATTGGTCGCTCGTTTTTTCACTCGTCATACACGATCACGTTTACAAGCGAGCATGGACGCCTGCTCTGCAAAGAAGGTGCGTAGTCGTTATTGCATATATGGGTTATAACATTTTGCAGTATTTACCACATGTTTATATTTTAATGAACGCATATCGAGATTGCACGGCTAAGGCGTTGCGTCGAAGCCCACATCGAATCAATGTGGATGAGTGGCTTTGCAGTATCGTGCCAGATGTCGCGGACAGCTTGGCGCCACCTAGTACCGCGCACCTTTTGTACAAACCGAATGCAGAGGGGGGCTGAGAGATTCAGGCAGAGGTCGTTCCACCACTACGAGGAGCGAATGACCACGCGACCACCATTCCGTGGGCCTCAAATATCTCTAAACAAGCCAAACGCTCCGTCATGCACTAGACTTTACTGATAGACGTCCAAAGTTCATCAAACTTTTGTCAACCTTCCGCTCAGATTATCAGTGTTATGTTTTCTTATATGGTTTTTAGCCTTATTTCTAAAGGGAACAAACAACGCTTAGCTGTTTCCCGAGCGGAGTTACTTGTTTGGATCAATAGTGTATTGATGACTCTCTAAGAAGAAAAAACTCTGGATGAGACATATCGATTGCACTGAAGAAGCGCTGTGGTGGTTCGGGTCTTGGTGCGAGAGGATGGGGTAGTTGTGTGGCGTCCGGTCGAAGCAGCCCGTCCGTTGTTTGCAGAAGAAACATCTCTTGCCTTGAAGGCAAGTTGGCGCTGTTGTCATAGCAGAAATCGAAAGGAGCCTGTCTTTGTTTTTGATGTAATGTAAGAGTGTTGGTGCATTTTGGAACGCACATAACGCAGGCCTTGAAGGCTCGCGTAGGGAACGCAACACAGCTATTTTCTGTAATTTCCAAACAATAACATTGATTGTGTTGTGCTAGCGATTAGTAAAGCCATCTCGCCGACAGTATAATCAAGAACACTGTATTTGAGAACATGACGGAAATTAATTTCATTTGTCCTTTGTCCTGTATTTTAGGCTGGTGTGTGGTAAAAGCAGCGGACATCTGCTCCACCTTGATACCGTTCTGATCTCTTCCTTCTATATTTGACACAATACTCGCACTGTGCATCACTCCTCACTCTATGGTGTCTGCCGTCTTCAATGTATAATATTTATTATCCTACCACATATTCTATACAGACGGAATCTAGCAAGACGAATGTTCGGCCAGAGCAACGGGGCGGATTTCTATATTATTCAATACTACTCGCACTTTCAAGCCTTCGCGTGACCCGGCCGCAGTTACGTCTTACCCACGGGACGCTGTGACGCACAACCCACGTGACACACGGGCTGGCAGAGCTGCCAACTTGGGTCTCTCGTTCCACATGGGACGGTTATGTCAGAATTAGCCTGCTGGGACCCTGGCATTCACGTTACCCTTAAAGCGGGGCTTTATATGCGGGCTGAGGAAGAAGAAAAAGAAAACAAGACGAACGCTCGGTCCCCCGCAGTTAATTCTTTCGCTCAATATTTGGTTCAGCAGCGTTGAACCCTTGTAATGTTTTTTCTGAGCCTAGAGAAGAGCCAAATTTGTGGGGCTCGTCTTGGTTACAGGAGCGGTTTTCGAGCAACATTTTTTTTTGCCAGGACATTTGTGACACTGGCAATTTGCTGAAGGCAACATTGGCATTCTGAGAGACCCAAAGGAATTCTGCTGAAGTGTCTCGCAAAGCCTAAGTGTCCCCACAAAGCTTGCTCAGCTTCAAAAAGACATCTAATGGAGCAACGAACTCAGACGATCGTGAAGAGCAAGACCAGAAGGAGTAGATTCGAACTATCATATTTCACTTTCAAAAATCACTGCTTATAAATTGCTCAACTGAAATATTCAGAAGCATCGTGTTTACCTGTACTATCACCCATTTTCAAACATTTCTCTTGGCCTAAGATACTGTTGTGTACCACGGCTGTGGCGACGTGCGTCTTTCTCTCCCTCTTTCTTTTATTTATTCTCTACTTTCTCTCTTTTGTCCGCAAGAGGCAGCAGTGGTGGTGGTGGTGAAAAACTTTATATTTGGGAGCCTTAAGGGATTACATTCTAATGACGGGTCGGCTCTTGGCTGCGTGTTGTGGCCGAAAGCTGGTGCTTCACAGCGACACCCAAAGCCCAGTCTGTCAGCCGCTTTTGAACGGCCGGGTCAGAGCTGGACACCGCAGCCTCTCATCGCTCGAGGTCGGAGAGTTGCAAAGTGGCTGGAGGGTGGAATTCCGAGCATATGATCATAATATGCTCAAAATCAGCTTTAGGTGCCCCACACAGGGTGCACTGCGGCGAGAACAGTCCTGGATGGATCAAAGATAAGAAAGCGGGGGATGTGAATGTACGGGACTGAAGCTGGCGCCACGTCACCTGTTGTAGCTTAGTCATAGATTTATGAGGAGGAGGGTAGATGGTTCGTTGATCACGGTAATGGAGAGAGATTTCGTGATAGGATACCATGCGCTCGCGAGCATCTCCCCAGGCAGTGGCAGTCCCTGCTCGGCTGACGTATCCTCGAGCAAAAGAGTGAGCTGCTTCGTTGCCTGGGTGACCCGTGTGAGCGGGCACCCATATTAGTTGAATAGGGTGTTCGGGTGGGGAGAGGGAGGCGAGGAACCGGAAGGCTGGGGTAGAGATCCGACCGCGGGCGAAGTTCCGTACGGCGGATTTAGAATCGCTGAAGATGGTTGTGGCTCGGGTGGTAGCTATGGCGAGGGCAACCGCCGCCTCCTCCGCTTCCAGGGAAGTGGAGGCAAAAGTTGTACCGGCCGCGACCAGTTGCAAAGAGTTGGAAACAGCGCTGAGGGCGAACGCTGGGCGGAAGGGGTATGAGGCAGCGTCTACGTAAACGGTCTCTGGCTGGAAGCCATAGTTTTTGTGAAGAGCTTCTGCGCGTGCCTTGCGGCGATCGACATGGTGCTCTGGGTGCATATTCTTTGGCAGGGGATGCACCTTAAGAACGCGGTGTATCGCAGGGGGAAGTGTATGTTGTGTAGAGCAGTGACCGGGAGGTGAGAGATGGATGCGAGCAAGGATGTTCCGGCCGGTGAGGGTAGATGATAATCGCTCCAACTGGGCTGAGCGGTGGGCTTCTGTGAGCTCAGCTAGGGAGTTATGAATGCCCATGTGAAGAAGGCGTTCATTGGAAGTGTAGCGGGGTAAGTTGAGGGCGGCCTTGTACGCCTGTCGGATAAGGGCGTTAACCTTGTCTTCCTCCACCCGCGTGAGGAAAAGGTAGGGGAGCGAGTACACAACACGGCTCAGGACAAATGCCTGTACCAGGCGTCTGAGGTCATGCTCGCGCATGCCGCGATGGCGATTGGCTATGCGGCGAATGAGGCGGATTGTTTGATGAACCATCACCGTCAGCTTAGTGATGGTTGCGGTATTCTTGCCATTGTTTTGTATCAGAATACCGAGAATCCTGATGTTGTCCACTTCTGGTATCCGGGTGTTGTCAATTGTCAAGAAGATGGGGGGAGGAGGGCCTTTGTCTGTACGACACCTAGGAGGTCGGAGTATGAGAAGCTCCGATTTGGTAGGGGAACAAGCCAAGCCGACATTTGCGGCAAAAGATACAACAATGTCTGCTCCGGCCTGTAATGTATCTTCCATGGCGCCAATGCTACCTGTGGTGGTCCACAGTGTAATATCATCGGCGTATAAGGAGTGGGACAGGGCAGGGATTTGGTTGAGGGCGTGTGCCATGGGGATAAGGGTAATATTAAAAAGCAGTGGAGAGAGGACAGAACCCTGTGGGGTGCCAATGCTACCGAGTTTGAAAGATGGAGATGAGAGCGAGCCGATGGTGATTTCTGCTGTGCGATGACTAAGAAAGGCGGATATGTACTGGTGGACACGCGAGCCGACTTGAAGCGATGAGAGAGCATCTAAAATGGCTGCGTGACGGACATTATCAAAGGCCTTTGTGAGATCTAGGGCGAGAATTGCTTGGGTGCGCTTTGCGTGGCGGGGGTGAAGGACATCTTCTGACAGTTGCAGCATAACATCCTGCGTGGAGAGATGTGGCCGGAAGCCGACCATTGTGTCAGGGAAGAGGTTGTGGTCATCTATGTGGTTCTGGAGGCGTGCCAGCACAACATGTTCAAAGAGTTTGCCAAGACAGGAAGTTAGAGATATGGGTCGGAGATTCTTGATGTCGAGTGGTTTGCCGGGTTTAGGGATAAATGTGATACGGGCGTGTGTCCACTGGGCCGGAAGGGTTCCCGTGCGCCAGCATTGGTTGAAGAGGTCCGTGATCGCATCGACAGACGGGTCATCCAAGTTACGAAGCATCTTATTTGTGACTCGGTCCGTCCCCGGAGCTGATGCCGTCCTGAGGCGGTGCATCGCCGCCCTGACTTCAGCTGAAGAGATTTCCTCATCAAGGGTAGGGTTAAGAGAACCGGTGTAAGAAGGGAGGGTGGTAGAGGGGGTTGTAGTGACGTACAGATCTTTTAAGGTCTGAAGGAGGGCGTCATCATCTAGGGGAAGCTGATGAATAATGCGGGTAATATTCTTACGCTGCGTGGCCTTGGTGTGCCCAGGATCAAGGAGGTAGCGTAAAAGCGACCAGGTGTCTTTAAGGCCTAGATTACCGCTCATGCGGTCACAGACCTGCCCCCACTGCTGGCGAGCGAGGTCCCTTGTATAAGCTTCAATTGCTTTCACAAGGCGGGAAATTCGCCGTTTGAGGGTGCGATTATGCTTTTGGGACAGCCAGCGTTTCTGAAGGCTGGCGTGTGCCTCCCACATGTGGAGAAGGCGTCTATCCGCAGCCGAAGTGTCCTCTGGTTCCGGGATAGTGGATGTCGCCGACTCCACATCCTGTGTGAGAGAAGCCACCCAGGCCTCCAAGTCCACAATGGTGTCCGGTGCGTTTTGCCGGATGCGGCGAAATCGATCCCAATCGACCACGCAGGCCCGATTGCGTTTGGGTGGGGTGAGGGAAGAGATGGAGAGCTCAGTGCATAAAATGTAGTGATCACTGCCTAATGAGTGAGTGGTATTAGTCCAGCGGCTTTCTCGAACGCCTTTTGAGAGAGTCAAGTCTGGGCTTGTGTCGTGCTGAACGCTAGATCCGATTCGGGTGGGATAGGAGGTGTCGTTGAGAATAGAAAGCCCTTCGTCCTGAACGAAGGACAAAATTGCCGTACCCTTACGGCAGTTTTTTCGGTAACCCCAACTGGTATGGCTAGCATTGAAGTCGCCAACCACTAGTAGGGATCCTCCCGAGCTAACTGTGAGGGCTTTCTTGATTGCGCCAATGAGGGGGGCAGGAGGGCTCTTGGGCGGGCTATAGAGGTTGAGAACAAAAAGGGCGTGTGCATTTCGTGTGCGGGGTAGGAGTTCCAGCAAGAGACCATCCACGTCATCCACCTCAAGAGGGTGTTCGACCGCGGTAAAGTTGCGGTGCACCAACGACGCTACCCTGGATTGAGGCTGGGTGGAGGGCTCGTAAGTAGTATAGTCGCGGAGCTTAACCGAAACAAGCGTCTCCTGCAGCGCTATCACTGCCGGTATCTCGCTAGGGGATAGGGTAGATAAGTGAAGTTGCAGATTATTCCGCTTTGTGCGGAAACCTCTGCAGTTCCACTGCCACACGCTAATTCTGTTGGGGTGTGCCGCCATGTTGGGTGCTATCAGTAATAGCTAAAGGGATGGGTAGTACAGTGCAACCTCTGGGGAGAAGCTCACAAACTTGGGTTTGGATTTGAGAAAACGAGGCCTCTTGAGCACTTTGACGTTTCTCAATAGCCTCTAGTCGTTTTGCGGCGTTCGTCATCCAGTTCTGGGTTTCGGCGCGGAAAGATTGTACCGAGCGTTCCAGGGACTGCATTGCCGTCATAATGAGGGCAGTCTGGTCTGGCATTGATGGCTCGGAAGGAACTACCCCAGTGGCTATCTTGCGTTTTGCGGGAACGCCACGAGCAGGCGACGTAGCGCGCGAAGAGGACGCGGAGGGGGGAGAGTTTGAAGGAGTTTTGGAAATGGTGGGAGGTGCTTGGGTTTGCAATACTGCAGGGGACTGCTCTCGCCTTAAAAGGAGTTGCAGCTGCCGTTTAAGCTCGGCAATTTCTTCAGACTGTTTTTTTAACTGAGCTTTAAGTTCCGCGTTCTCTCGCTCGAGCGGGGAAGACTGCGGCCTCCAGCTCACCTGTTTCGTGGATTCCTGGACTGTTTGGTCCGGGAGTGGCGGGAAGGACCTCGAGCGGCTTCTGCTGTGGCGATAGCGGGATCCCGTCTTCGAGCGGCTGCGCGACTTCGAAGACGATCGAAACCGGCTTCTTGATGGTCTAGATGACTTGAGAGTTGTCTCAGGAGGTCGAGCGTCCGAAAGCCTTATCGGCGGTGTGGATTTTTTGGAGGAGTTTCCTGAGCGTTCGAAGCGCACTTTGCACCGTTTGGTCCCCGTGAAGTGGGCTTCACCGCATAAGATGCACCTGGGCGTGCAGTCCGGCGTTTGCTTGGGTGGATGGGTGGATACAGACGGAATCTAGCAAGACGAATGTTCGGCCAGAGCAACGGGGCGGATTTCTATATTATTCGATACTACTCGCACTTTCAAGCCTTCGCGTGACCCGGCCGCAGTTACGTCTTACCCACGGGACGCTGTGACGCACAACCCACGTGACACACGGGCTGGCAGAGCTGCCAACTTGGGTCTCTCGTTCCACATGGGACGGTTATGTCAGAATTAGCCTGCTGGGACCCTGGCATTCACGTTACCCTTAAAGCGGGGCTTTATATGCGGGCTGAGGAAGAAGAAAAAGAAAACAAGACGAACGCTCGGTCCCCCGCAGTTAATGCTTTCGCTCAACATTTGGTTCAGCAGCATTGAACCCTTGTAATGTTTTTTCTGAGCCTAGAGAAGAGCCAAATTTGTGGGGCTCGTCTTGGTTACAGGAGCGGTTTTCGAGCAACATTTTTTTTTGGCAGGACATTTGTGACACAGGCAATTTGCTGAAGGCAACATTGGCATTCTGAGAGACCCAAAGGAATTCTGCTGAAGTGTCTCGCAAAGCCTAAGTGTCCCCACAAAGCTTGCTCAGCTTCAAAAAGACATCTAATGGAGCAACGAACTCAGACGATCGTGAAGAGCAAGACCAGAAGGAGTAGATTCGAACTATCATATTTCACTTTCAAAAATCACTGCTTATAAATTGCTCAACTGAAATATTCAGAAGCATCGTGTTTGCCTGTACTATCACCCATTTTCAAACATTTCTCTTGGCCTAAGATACTGTTGTGTACCACGGCTGTGGCGACGTGCGTCTTTCGCTCCCTCTTTCTTTTATTTATTCTCTACTTTCTCTCTTTTGTCCGCAAGAGGCAGCGGAGGTGGCTCAGCTACAGAGCCAGTAGCAGGCCCGTGCATTTTCTTTTCCTTCTTCTTACAGTCACAACAACGCAAACTCCAACAACGCAAAACAAACGCCTGGTGTCATTATTAGGTGCGTCGACAGACGCTGGCAAAATTCCTTTCTAATGATATGCCTTGAGACTGAGGTCATTGCCGGATTAGCCCGACAACGGGATTGTCTCGCTCGTGCGGCATCAACAATGAGTCGGCCCCGACGCGATGCGACTCAGCATCTTACTGCACACCATTCATTGCTGCCTGCATTGGCGCAACGCACTGTTGCTGCCATAGGTCACACCCAGCCAAGATGGCGATTGAGCCGGGTCTCTCAGCCGAAGAAATGCGCCTTGTCCAGCGGGCTGAGTTGGAACGAGAGAGGATGGTTTGGTTTGTGGAGTTCAACTTCCCAAAGCAACTCAGGCTATGAGAGACGCCGTAGAGGAGGATCCCGGAAATTTCGACCACCTGGGGTTCTTTAACGTGCGCTGACATCGCACAGCACACGGGCACCTTGCTTTTCGCCTCCATCGAAAAGCGGCCGCCGAGGCCGGGATTCGATCCTGCATCCTTGGGAACAGTAGTCGAGCGCCGAAACCACTGCGCCAGCCCGTCGGGTCGAAACGCGAGAGGAGATGCCGTAAACGTGAATACGTTGCCTATGTGTATATGTTCCAGAGCGTAACTAAATCGAAACTCAGAGCAAAAAAAAAAAAGGAGAAATGGTGACCAATAACTAAGCCGAAATAATTGCTTTCGCACATCTAAGTTGGTTTAACCTTAGCTGCAACCTTATTTTTTTTCAGACCTACGAGTAGCTTGTGAGATACAGAAGGCACCATTCATCTAACTGCAACTTTCAATTGCTGATTGCACTGTATCGGTACGTTTGCTATAACAATTCTGTGCACTGTGAAGAACAAAAGAAAATCTTTGCACGATGGCAGCATCAATATTTAACGCTTCATATTATGTTGTCAAACTTTGCAGCTTACTCGGTGTATTTATGCAGGTTTTCTAGCTTGAAGTAAAGTATCAGATATATATTTCTGTTGATGGTGAGTGCAATAAAGTGTCTGCCAGCGCTGGATTACGCGGGAGTGCGTCAGGGGGTGCCCGCTCTCGCCGGCGCTCTTCATACCTTGCTCGACCCGCTGCTCCGCAGAATCGCCGTGGAGAGGCGTATTCGATGTTTTCCATCAGTAGGACAGGAGACTGTCGTTGTATCTGCATACGCGGACGACATTTCACTCTTCGCGCGTGACAAAGACAGCTTCATGTTTGTTTGTTTTTTTTGAACATCTTTTCAGAATACGCAGCTGTCTCTGGAGCGCAGCTCTACCCGAAGAAAAGTAACGCACTACGCTTTGGTCAGTTCAGGGGCTTTTTAGCCGCCGCCGTACCGTTTGTGGACGCAGTGCGTGTACTTGGCGTGCTTTTTGAGCCAAGCGGGGTCTCCCCCCGGACATGGGACGTAGTTCTCTCGCGAGGCACGCACGCCCTTTCTGACGCAACGCGTTTCAACCTCACGCTCAATGCTAAAGTTAGTGTCGTCAAGACACGAGCGTGTGCTTTCACTATTTGTGTGGCGCGTATCGCGACCACCCCGCGCCGTGTGGGGAACATACTCGCGTCCCTTATAGGGATTTTGTTTGGGATGGCAGGACAGCGCTAGTCGCCCGTCACATCCTACACCTTCCGAGTAGCAGGGGAAGCCTTGGCCTGCCGTGCATCCCGACAGTGGCTCGAGTACTCGCGTTAAGGCTCTTGGATAGGCTATTAGCTGACGAGTCTTACCCTGGTCGCTCACTCATTCTGCACTGGATGAGCACGGCGCGTCGTGTGCTTACACCCGACAAATACCTCTGTCCACAGGCGGACAGACCTCTGCCTTTTTACCGCGAGATTGCCGAGATAAAGTCGACTCTCGATGCAGACCTGTCAGATGTTAATGTAGGTGACCTACTAGCCATACGCATCAGCGAATTAGTAGCCGTTCACAGGTTTTCAGCTGAAGAGCAACAAGAGACGGCTGTACCCAAATGGCGAGCGTGGGCAGCTTGTCGGCTGCCAAAGGAAGTGCGAGATTTTGACTGGCTTAGGTGCTGGGGCATCCTCCCCACGAGACAGAGCCTTGCCAGATGAGGTATTGCACCCAATGACCAGTGTGCGAACTGTGGTGCTCCCGATAGCCTCGCGCATGTATTTTTCGAATACGTAGTTGCGAGAACAATGTGGCGGCTCGCATATCGGATGTTTGACGTCCGTATAAACCCCGGCGTCAGGCGCCAGCGCATCCTTTTTGAACACCTTATGTTCACTGAGGTATTGCTTTTGTTTTGACATCGCAGGTGCCTCGCTGAGGCGCGCCGCACTCCCGCCCGAGCAATGTACCCAGCCTTGCAGAGGCGGCGCCTCGTCGTCTGGAAGTATCTGTCTGGACAGTTAGAAACGGACGGCGAGACGCGGTTTCTGCGACTCTGGCACACGCGCTTCTATGTTGTACGGGGTAGCAGACTTGCGATGCTTGTCGTCCGTTATTAGAACCCTCCCCGTTTATACTGTTTTCCCCTCTGTGGAGAATTGTGTTTTTTTAGTTTATTATGTATATTTAACCTATAGTGTTCTGTATAGCGCTTTGGTTTGTGAGTAATGTGCGTTTTTGTATGTAAGTATGTACCCAATAAATTCTCTTTATGGTGAGAGAGCTTTGTTATGTCAAAATTGGGGCACATTGTTTCAGTAAATTTTATAACAATCGTCGTATTATTTCTTTTCATCTTGCTCGAATAGAGCCGGGACTTTAAGCGCCTTGTATACTCCGTTGGTAAAGCAGAGGTTTGAAACTGAAGTCAGAAATTGTCTCAACGCGCATTGACCAGACTAAGTCATTTAAAGCCTCATTAAGGTTTTCAGGCGTTGTTAAGCCTAATTTGTCTAGCCAAGCAAAAAGACTGAGAGGCACATTACATATCAGCAATGTACTGTCATAACATATATTACCCATTATTAAAACGCAATAGGCCTAGCTAAAATTATATAATCGTCCTAAATAAGCATATTAAGCATGAAAGGAATTCTAGCTTTCGCTACAAAGATGCGCTTAGCTCTCGATGAAACACTTTAGCTATTTAGCTTTTCTTGATTCCAGCATGTATGCGGCGTGCACTGAAAGCCCATGACGTGTTTAGCGATCGCTATGTGGTTTCAGCTGCAGGCGCTTGTTTTTGATGGTAACCTTTTGAATAGCTTTTAACATTATTCATCATTCTTTCAAATCCATTATTGTATTTGTCTTCAGCATGTATTTAAGCTGATGCATTGGCAACTAGGTACCTTGTTCATCACAAAAAGATGAATGGCTTATCCTATCTTGAAACCATTGTCAGAACTGAGTCGAAAGCTGGGACGGAGCTGCTCGACTCCTGATTTGCTGTAATTAATGAGGCTAGCCAGTAGCATAGCCGTGAGTACAACACCAAAAACGATGAAAAATTAGCATTTCTTGTTGCTGCTCTGGACAAAAGAGCAACCTGCTGGTGTTTTCCCAGTGTTTCGTGTTTACTCCCTTTACACAATACTAGTGGTGTACATTGCCTAACAGACTTTCTTTACTATCAACTTAGACATACCTAGTCTGCAACGAAGGTCATTTGTCCTCAAGAAAATTACTTCGTCCAATCGCTTTACTTTTAGGGCTATTCCGTGCTCATTAATGCTTTTCTTTCTTAGGGGAATTTTAGTGGCTACTGTTCATTTGGCTTTGGTTTTTTGCTCCTCAGCGAAGCATGGGTGTGTTTTTAACAAAGTAGTAATGACTGCACTAATTCCTAAGTAATATTGTTATGCACAAAACACTATTGAACAAGACGCAACGAATCCGAATCCCAAGACTGCTCTCTGTTGCACCCATTTCTTAGGGAAGACACTTAACAAAATGCGTTACTCAGGAAAAATGAAAAAAAAAAAAATGCGCGAAAGGCCTTCCCTTTTTGAGAAACCTCTGCTAAAGACATTGAGGATAATGTGGTTCTAATAGGCGTTCAATTGGTCGCTTGCGTTCATTCCTTCAGCCGCAGAGACATATCCTCGAGCGTATGAAGGCATTTGATGAATGCGTATGCAAAAATAATTCCCCAACAGGCACTGGAAACACCTCTGGACATGGTTGGTCTCGGCCTCAAGCGGGTGCTCCTCCGCTTGATACTAAACTGATGCAGCTGTCTTGTAAGGTACACTTAATTGGGTTAGCCCTTTCCCAAGCTCATTCCTAAAGTTACGAACAGAGCAATGTCGCCAAGCTACGATCGTGGATACATGCGGCTCAAAAGGCTGACCGTTTTGATGGCACTCTCATCCGTGCCGCTTGTTGAGAAATGAGGCGGGAGAAAACTTATGCAGTGCTGCAGCAAGATTGATTTTAGGTGTTAGTAGATAGAGGTCGATGTTTTATAGCATTTGCTGTAGGTGAGGGCCATGGCCGAAGTAGTAAGCGGGTTTGGTAGTGAAAAAATATTCTTACACTCCAGCCCAGCTGGGGAGAGCCGCAGGTGTATAAGAACAGAAGTCGCTAAATTGAAGTCCTCACACCGTGCATGTTGGCCGTGACTGGATGCTTAAGTCCGGCACGAATGATTAACTAGATGCGTGGAGAGTGGAGGAACAGCAGTTAGGCAAGCGCTAGAAGACCACTTCCACGGCTGTCGTCGGTCAAAGAAAGCGTATTTGTATGCTACGTGGTGTTCGCGAACTTTCTAACGTCATTTACTGGAAGGTCGACCAACGTGTGTGTTAGAAAAAAATTCATTTTATAATTGCAGGTGAAACTAATATTGTGTCAGGAATCAAGCTCGGCAGTGAACCGAGAAGTGTCTAAAAGATGTCCAGAAAAAAAATATACATTCAAATTGGCAAACTACTAAACCTGGTGCTAGCAATGAAAATTACATTTATAGAAAATAACGCGTTAATCTCAGCAGGCGCGAATTATCATCCTTTGGCAGACATGCAACAAATCTTAGTGGCAGGTTTGTTCACAGTGTGAACAGCAGGACGAAAACAATTGAACAGAAAAGACGAACTAACCAAAAGATAAACCAGATAAGTCTAGCTCAGGTGATTATTCGAAAGAGCCATAGGAAGACTCCTAAAAAAAAAAAAGAAATGCAGAACGTTATTATGAACATAAACATCCGAGTTGTTCAACGGAAGCCATAAGAGCCAATTGCAGTAAAGAAATGAATACAGATTAGTTTGTGGAGAGCGTCTAGTATAGGTGACAAATTATTCTTAGGACAATTACAATATTCCTGGCAGCAAAATTGGGAAATATTTTTACGTATACATATGGTAGCTAACAACAACTCTTTATTTTCCTCAAAGAGAATTTTTCTTCCGAGAAAGTCTTTTTATATCGTGTCTCTCATTACTTTGGCTTGGTTGCCCCGACGACGGCGACGCGTATAGGAGCAGTGCTCTAAAACGATTGATGAAAGTAGCCGTAAGCGACATATACAACCATGCTAGAAACGCGCTAACAACCAGTCATTCAGGAAATAACCACGTTGCCGGAGCAATGTCCCGGAATCAACAGTAATCGTGCAGCAAATCCACACTGTACTTCCTAAAGAAAAAAAAAAGCCGGTTGTACCGAAATATCAGAAAACGTGACAATCAGGCAAACGCTCCTAATTTCCCGCGAGAGAGCTCTTCCTTATTCCTATCTGTCATTTTGGCATCGTCTTCCGTTTTCTCTGTATGGCAGTTTTTATATTCTTTTATTTTTTGTGTTTTTCGTTGCCCTTCTGAGAGAAATAGTTTGCTTGGCGAACGAGGAACAAGGGAGAGAAAAATCGTTAAAGCTACGCCTTCTGCAGAAATAAATAGAGTTCTTCGCAAACTTTTAACATCGTTTTCGCTGAAGGAGAATGACCCCTAAGCAAATACAAAAACATAAGTAATGCACAAGAGTGCTGCTCGACTTGGACGCGTTCAGCCGTTCTGCAGCGGAGGCAGTCTTCCAACAGTCAAACTGTTCAACTCCTCTTTTTCCGCGTATGAACCTCGCCTCGTCTTGGGCGCATGATGATTGGAACCTACGTGACGTGAAAAACAAAAGGCGAAAGTTCACGCTCCATGTCCAAGTGGCAGCAGGCCGCCGGGGATTGTCACCCCCAATTCGCGCTTATTTCATGGCAGCCTGTCTCGAGGTTTTCGTTTATCTTTTGACGTCGTTAGTTAGGCTGTTGTGTTGGCGATGGCTGGCTGCTTTGGGATAGAAAACATCGGGGAGTAATAAAAGGTGGGGAAGGAGGGGTGCTGGACCAGCCGCTCGTTGCTCCGACTGGGGAAGACCATCACTGTCTTTGGACTAACTCTATGAACGTGTTTCCGGAAGCGTATTAAATTTTTTTTTTTATTTTCTCTTTTGCAAGCGTTTGTGTTCATTTTGGTAGTCCGATTACATTTATGTTGTCAGACACAATGACACAGTGGCAAGAGTACATTGGTTCTGCCTACTTATCTGCTAAAATTTTCTGGATTTCGTTGTAACGCCCGATGCAAATAATCCAAAACAACAGACTATATTTGTTTCGGCGAGGCCTGAAATGTGGGATCAAGGAGGCCTTATCACAGAGAAGGAAAAATTAGAGCTACTGTCCTTGCTACCCTGGACAACAATCTATAACAGTATTTCAGCAGTTTCCTAGATATTTTATCGCTTGCTAAGCAAATCATTATTATTATATTTTGCTGGAACTTTCATGAACGAGTGTTTAACACCACACAGAAAAAATTAACAGAAAGCTACATTGTGATGGTCACAAGCACTGCTGATAGCTAGCAGATACCGTAATTCGAGCCCTTGTCCACCTCAAAGCTAAAACTTTCTAGTTTTCTTTGCTACATCCATCCATTTGTTGGTTTTTTCTAGACCATGGAAGCAGGCTCATAGGCTTTTTACATGTCCTTTCACTCTGTGGACATCGAGCTAAACAGCGATTGTCCAGCTGACTCACATATTTACAAAGGTCATTTAACTCGATGGCGATTCATTTCGTGAAGGTTCACGACTAACCATATAGGAGCTTATACGGCAATTAAAAATAATCTCGCTCCCTCCAAAAACCTCTAAGAGAGAATGTTTGAAATAAAGAAATTAAATTTCTGAAATCTTCCCTTAAATTTAGATTTATTAACCAGAGTGCCAAAAAGAATATTTCGTAAACAAAGCGGCCGCTTCCAACGGTATCCTGCTGCACGATATAAGGAGGTTGGTTGGTTTGTGGGGTTTAACGTCCCGAAGCAACTCAGGCTATGAGAGACGCCGTAGTGGGGGACTCCGGAAATTTTCACTACCTGGAGTTCTCTAACGTGCACTGACATCGCACAGCACATGGACGCCTTGCTTTTCGCCTCCATCGAAAAGCCGCCGCCGAGGCCGGGATTCGATTCCGCGTCCTTGGGAACAGCAGTCGAGCGCCGTAGGCAAGATATAAGCAAACCAACATTGTTCTTGTGTCGTTTGACACTGTGTTTGGCTGTTTTTCTCCACTATTGAGCGCTATTGGAACCGAGACACTGCAGTAACTCAAGAATGCTGAAACAGCAGTATTTATGGGCGCGATAAAGACCGCCGCTGATCTTCGGCTTTTGTGCAACGGAAAACCAACATTTCCAACAAATTTTACATCACTGGCATAAGTCAACGAAGATTTTCGCAATTTTCCATGGAGGGGTACATAAAAGAAAGGCCGAAGACGCTGCAGTTTATATACCCCTTAAATTCAATTACTCGATGACAGTTTTCTACCCTGGGTTGCTTATGCGCCAAAAAAACCACTACAATTTACAATACAAAATTGTTTGTTAAACAAAGGAGGAGGACAAAACACTTATTGACGCAAAGGTATTTGGAGCCTCCTGACCCCCCCGGGTCCTCGCACGCCCCCTCGCACTTAAACGTTGATGCTCAATCTGTACATGGCGTCGCCAGCCCGGCGTACTGCGATGTATTGCTTCGCCGGGTCGTTGGAGCGTAGTGTGGTTGCCGGTCTTCCCAAGCCCGGAGTAGCACCCATCCGCCAGGGGAGGAGATCCCGGGCAGGTTAGTGGTATATGGGCCAGAATTGCTTCAGGGGCTTGGCAGAGGGGGCAGGTTGGCGGGATTGATTGATAGTGAAATAATAGGGTGGGAATGGGGAGGGCCCTCGTTTACATTTTCGCCAGAGATGCCGTGGTGGTGGGTATTGTTGCCGCTCGGTGCTGAAGTGTGCGGTGAGCTCAGCGAAGGCATGCATGCACTCCTTCAATAAATCCCCCCCCCCCCCACCTCCCACCTAGTTTCGCCGGTGCCCGGTTTCTTCAACTTCCTGTTGTTAAGGAGTCGGCGGACTCGTTGCCGGGACCTCTCGAGTGCGCAGGTACCCAGATGAACTCAACGCGTCGGGGGTAGGGGGGGATTTGTGTGGCTAGCAGACATTTGGCAGAGAGGTGTACCCTGCCTCTAGCGTATTTTAAGATTGCGTCTTTGTAGTCGCTGATGATTTAGTTGGCACTAGTGTCTGTCAGGGCCATGGCGATGGCGGCTTCTTCAACCTCTTCTGCTGTGGTGCATGGTGGCAGTTCGAAACTGAGGGGGTCGGTATTTGGTTGGCGTCCTACGGCCGTAGCTCCCGGTCGTCTACAGCTGCATCTTGTGTAGTGCTTTCCCCCGTGCAATTGTGCGTCCTTTAACCCGCAAAGGGTGCATGTTTCGAGGTTTGACGTAGAGAGATTCCCTGATGTGTGATGGAAGTGTGCTTAGTTTTGAGTCGTAGGCAGGGATCCGGGTGTTAAGTTTCTGCAATTTTTGTCGACTTGAGGGTGTGGCAGCAACGTGTATGTACTGTGCTTGAAGGTGTGCTTCACCTAATTCTCGTGCTGTATTGCGCAGCCCAAGGGAAAGCAGTTTCTCGTTTCTTCTGTTTTCTGGCTGATTCAGGGCCGTTCCTGTCGCTTGCCAGATGACGGCGTCTAGCTGCTGAGTTTCGCCGACGGTAAGTCTAAAATAAGGGGTCGCATAGAGGATACGACTAACTATGTAGGCATGGAATATACAGAGAGTATCAGCTTCTCGGAGTCCGTGCGCCTTCCCCGTGTCTCGTCCTATTAGTTGCCTTCTTACGAAGAAGGTTCTGTGGACGCAGTTTAAGTTCGTTTGTGGCCTCATGGTTGCGAGCCAGTACTCATCAGCAATGACAACAATGGACATAACCCTACGTCACCCATAATGGTCAAGCAATAGGTCATTTTGTTGCAGAGAGCCCTGCCTCCGCTCCTAGTTAGAATTGTGTTTTTTTTTATTGCTGTAAAAGGAATACCACACGGTCAGATACACTATTATTACGTTCACAATATAGCTTGCATTAGGTCTTTTTAGGGAATCGCCGGGAGCAGTGGTTGCTTTTGTTTGCAAGGGCAGGTCGACTTAGCAAACCTATTGACACGTTTTTCTAGTAGTCTGTTTTCTTTACTGTATTTCATCGGCATAAGCAGACCACATGCCGCCTTTTCAGACAGGTCTTACGTGCACAGTCCACGTGACCACACGTGCTAAATTGCCCCTGATAACCTTCCCGAAATGCATCACTTCATCAGTAAAAAAAAAAAAAAAAAAAAACATTGTGGAAGAGCACATCAGCCGCAAGCTAGTCCACCATTCTGCAAGGACTTCCCCTTAAGTATGGTCGCAGGGGAGTAATGCGGATGCGCGGAGACATCACTGAAACAATTCCCGTTCTTGCTGGTAATGCCAGAACATTATGGAAGTCAATGCGTTTTGTGCACAAGTCCCTTGTCATGTGGTGGAGTGCATGTCGACCAACATACGTCTATACCCATCATACTAACATGGATATCGTTAACTTTAGTTTGTGGGCAGCAATATTATAACAACAAACCAAGATAAAGTAACATATTACCACGCCCACGCCTTCTAGTTAAGAATTGCTGTGAGCCACGGTAAAACACCTCGTTACATCAATCTGACCATCAAGCTCAGTGAAGCTCTAACTGGGACTAAGGCTGTCACCGACAAATCTCGCAAATGGTGAACTAGTTGATGACCGCGTGACATACCGTTAATGACCACATGCCTAACAGCTGTAATCCATAATCGAATAAAAGTAGGTTTTTGGGTTCAAAAATGGACCTTTTTGGCACATCAGCAAGTCATATATTACTGGATAGCTTATTTATTTTTTAAATTCGCTTGACTATTCTAAGCATTAATAAATTACAGCGAATTACTTAGTTTTCATTAAATATAGAACTGTACACATAGCTTCTAGTAGCATATCATTGGATAGCTGATACTGTGCACAGTAGAAGTGGGCAAATTGTAAACCTTCATTGCCTTTGTTTGTTAGGTGTGATTACAATTTAACCTCGAAGTTGAGCGGTAGATCATATAAAACCGAATAGCTTAAGTATAACTAGTGAAAATGATCTACACTTGCTGACGGTCTTAATAATTACCACTAATTTGCTAATTGTGAAAAGCCTTGACAACTAGAATCCGAAAAAACATGATCGAAAGCTGAGCTATAGCTCGTACATTTTAGTTCAATATTTTTGAAAATGCTACCTGTTTTGTGCGCAAACTGGAAAATTGCATTAATAAGTTCGCTTTCTTTTGGTTTGTAGCATCGCAAGCTAGCGCTCTCGGATGGCGTTCCGGATAAATATACTGTTTCATTTAAATAAACATGTGTGTCTCAACGCTCCTGGTCAAAAAACAAGTGGACGCATATTCGATGCGTTGTAATAGTAGTTTATGTTTTATCTGTTCCTATAGTGACGCAGTGTTGCTCTTCATTCGGGATTTCATTATATTATATAGGCCTTGTGAAGTATACAAGCTCCTCGTAACTTAACTGCATGGCCCAAGTAGAATCACTGATGTAAAGCAGGCACCTCTACATTTAGGAGGCTGAATATTATAGGAACTAAAGTGCAACGCGTGATTTCAGTTTCTGGAATATTACTATTCATTGGTAGTAGCTTAAAACCTCAAGAGCAGGCTTTCTTTATCGTCCTAACGTTAACGACCCTGAGAACTCTAACAGCAACGTATAAATTAAAATAGCTAACACAATCTATATCCTTAAACACACTAACCGTTTGCGTTTTACACGCGTAGCTTGCAAAACTTGAATTAGTGGCAAATGAATGCATAGAGTTCACTGATATTTTATTACATGTTCAGTTTAAGCTTCTCGTAACCATTAAGGATAATAAAGCTGCAGATTTGATGCTTAACTGCCAAAATATTGCAGACGTGGCTTCTTGCTTTTTCCCGAATTGAATTGGTAAGAGTTACAGCAAGCTTAAAGAAATAACGAAAGCTTCACTCCCGTCAACCGCTCCTTCCCTCGCCTCTTCTCACCGCCGTTTCTAATAAATGCCTACAGCAGAGGCGGGCTGCCATTCCCTGCCTGTAACTTTCCGCTAGAAGGATTTCAACGTGATCTGCAGGTTTGATCCGCTTGGCATAATCCGCACGTCTGAAAGCACGTTTGGACGTTGTCATTCGAAAATAAAATACCACTGTTAGCTCTAGTGCAGTGAACTGTAAAGTGCAAACATTACCGAGTATTGCATTTCATTCAAAAAAGCAGCAAAAGCGGTACGGAAAGACTGAAAGCGATGCTTCTGCTTCTACTATGCCGCCGTAGATCCCCAGTGATTCGCTTGGTTCGCAAGCAGAAAGCGCAAGTCAAGCAGCGGGGCTCCCCGATGCCGACCAGCCACAAAGCCGAAGCCCTCCGGGGGACCCCTCCTCCCGGCTGCGGGGAGAGGTCGCATACGTTTCTTTTGTCATCTTTTCTCCCCACTCCTTTCATCGTGAGGGGGGTTGCTCTGATCTTCAGCCCCCGTCCTTCCTGTTGGAACCCGTCGGTCAACTATCCCTTGCAGCTCCGGTCCTGTTCCCCACATAGAACGCACACGGACGAACAAGTACCGCGCACGCTCGTATACAAGCAGCCGCATTCTTGAAGTGTACCCTACATCACCAGGTGTTTGATATTTTTACAATAACAGCTAGGATAGCTTAGCCCTCTCATTGCCCTCGTTGGTAATGTCCTCGTTTATTGACGACATTGTATAATATGGTCAAATTTCCCGTTGGCAGCGTTCGCATTGCCCGTTATTATGGAGAAGAGGAAAGGCTAAGGAGGCAAAAATATGTTATGTTCACATCACCCATCTTGATCAGACGCTGTCCATAAAATAATTTCACTTTTTGCTATATAAGCCTATGTCCAATAAATAAGGCTTTGAAGGTAGCCTTTTTCATTATACGCTAGTGTAGCAGTCCTCAAAGGAAGTTCGCGGTTATGAAAAATGTTATTTAAAATTTATCTTTACAGCGCTGCTCTTATGCGCCCGTTCGGCGCTCGATTCATGTTACAGTTGATGGCTAATGGCGCTCTTCTCAGAAATTCTCTTTTCTCGTGAAAGAAAATAAACAGTGCTCTGTAACGGCACGTACATACATACAAGCTCTGCTCAAATTCCTTGCATCAGTATATCGCAAATATGCTTAAGAAGCTGCGCTCTCATTTCGCATATAGGGGTATAGTATTCAGCTTTAGATTTTTTTTATAAAAACTCTGCCTTTACTGCATTCGCGTCGACTTAAAAAATATAAACGGCTCTAAAATTTCTACAAACAATATTTTTTATTTTGTTCATTTAGGATAAAGGTGCTGGTTTTTAGTAATGCATATCAAGAAATATATTTCCGTCAGCAAATGGGGGTCTCCGAGGTTTAGCACTGATCGGTGTGCTGAACGTGGAATTGGTACTGACTGGTACATTCCAGGCTATGAGAAGCATGCCGTAACTCCTGTCTTGTGCATTCTGCTGCCCTCAAATAACACGAGGCATTTCAAATGTACGTCGAAAACTTCGCACTCTAAAGCGATAATCCCGTATGGATACCTCGTATCTATCCAACCAGACGAAGACAAGTACCCCTGCCGAAACGTTGGCTTGACTTGCGAACTGAGGCTTCCCCCTCTCTTGTTCAGTATTGTGTAGCCATCTTCTTTCTCTCGTTCTACCTTGGATACGCAACGGTTCTTTATAGTGCAGCAGCACATGCATAGTTATCTGTAACGGCCACCGATGTTACGAAACAATCTCATTCCTGGCACAACAAAAAGGCGATTCCTATACGTTCGAATGAGGCGCTTTCAGCTAAATCAAATAATCCCGTCGCACGAGGGAAGCATTGATTTCACTATAGACATGCTTGTCGCTTCTATAAAAGATTCACCTGTTTCGTCACCAGTTGTTTTTTATGTAACGTCAAAGTTTTCCGACGTGAAAACACAATACACGTTTTTCATTTTACCTACTCTCTTTTGCGACAAAATGTTGGAGCAAATTTGTTGAAAAATGTGTTACGATCCAGGGGAATGTATTTGCAGTCTAGTGCTTTGTATTCAACTGGCAATCTCACCGGTATGCGTATTCCGGGAGAGCAAAATATGTTCCTGTTACTAGCTGTTCGTACAGTAAGACAAAGTAAGCAGAAAGCAAAACCCACAGTATCTAAGGACACAAGGAAGCAGAATATTACATTTCAAAAGCAGGCACAAATACACCTTTCCGCCAGTTTCTTTCTTCCCATTTTTTCAGGTCGGCAGGTCTGTTGGGGAAGGGTAACTTTGACAGCACTGTCCCGGTGGAGGATACATGTTTACTACGCCGTATCGAAGAGCATTCAATATTTTGGCTATCCCAGTCGTGCTAAATGTCGGAGTTTAAATTACATAATTTGAGCGCATTTGGTTCTTCACTCTTCTTGATCGCACCGTCTACCGACCTAAGTTCTTTCACGCCGAGCTTGCACTTATGAATATTATATAGCAAATTTATAACCTGTTCTTATTCCTTCCTAGCGCGCAAAATCCTCAGTGCGAGACTGTGCGATGAAGATGACAGCAGTCGCGCAGTCTCCGATTTCCCAAGGACCCGTTTTTATTCAATGAATCAGGAAAATGGCAGGAATATTTGATGTGATCGATTTTTCTCAGTGAGTTAGTGACATTTGAAAGCTAAGCCCAAAGTTGGCATCTTGTTCCAGGATCGGCAGCTCGAAATAATGCGCCTAAAACAAGGTGATAGCCTGCGCAACGATGCTCTGTTGAAGGTTGAAAATTCAGGGGCACTGTTGAAAAGGAGGTGCAGCAAATCTGAGAGGGCTGGTTTGGTACGCGAAAATATATGAAAATTTCCTGGGTTGCGGTCAAAGTCTCCTGATGTGCGGAAATGTGAAAACATCAAGAGTTCACTGCTTAGTTCTGTTATTTCTCTTTCTGTGTTTCGTTGCCTTTCTGACGTGGGCAACTTTATTTTCCTTGTAATTTCTTGTCATAAGACGTCCGACCTAAGATAAGTTAAGGCTTAGTCGACTAGAATGCCGTGCTGCGGTATTTTGTGCCAACCTCCCCCCCCCCCCTATATCCCGTGCTCGGTAAATGCTTGTAAATTTTTTTTTTCATTTCCTATACTTTTTTCTTGGTGCCCTTGTTGCACTTTTTTTCAGCGTTCTCCGCTGACCTTATAATAAGTGAAAGTAAAGACTCACTCTTAAGAATTAGGCTAAGAGTAGGGGTTCGCGCGCTGGGCAGGAGATCCGGGGAAAGGAAATATTGTGTTTAGATTCAATGTTTTTATTTCTTATTAATATTAGAGAGCTTGTGCGGATACTCTCTACCGACCGTCTTTGTCCACGCCACTCATAATGCAAGAAATGCTTTCCCATTAATAAATGAACGAATTGATAAGTCCTTCGGTTGTTTAATTCAGAAGTCAAGGAAGTTGAGTGCTGTGGCACTGTGTGTTTTCAACTCTTCAGGGCCTATGTGCTTCAAGGTGTAGAATTGTTCCTTTTTTCTATTTCATGACGCCGGGAGAGTTGGCGAACCACGCTGCTTGATAAGCGTGCATTGTATCACAGACGACGCACCGTGAAATATTGGGTAAGTAAGCGGAGATACAAGGTTCCTTTGAAAAAAAAAAGGATAAGAAGAAAAACATCATAAAAGCAGCCGGTTAATCTTATATTGCCTACAGCTGAACATCTTCCATTATCGTTTATTTTTCACGCTTCCAGAGGGGTTGCACAGGGCGCAGCACCCCCCCCCCCCCCCCCCCCTTCTCATCACTGTGCATGAGCGCACAGAGAGCACTTAGGGCTCGGATTCCCATCAACATACCGCAAAACTTTAGAAAGTATAAGGAATACTTGGCTTTAACTCACCAACGCTGCAGTATGCCTAAAAAGTTCGTAAAAGAACGGACGGCGTTCGCTTCCCAACAGCAATTGTAGTTTTATCCGGTAGAAGCTTTCTTTACATCTGTTTGAAACAGTCTTTGAGATAAAAATTGGCATTTGTGGACAGCTTTTCTTGCTTTTTATGTAGAGTTTGTTAGCATGACGAAATGTTTGTACTTCAGCCTTTCCATTGTGTTCAGAATAAAGGAGTAAAAAAGGTACTCAATAAAGTCACCACACAGTATGTCCCTAGGTATTTGCAGCCAACTGTTTACTGAGGAAACGTCAAAGCTATTTCTCATAATCAAAGCTTAGGCTCCATGCATCGACGTCTGGTTAATGTGATTGTGCGCAACCCCGGCATGATGTCAGCTCCGATTGTTGTACGCCCCTAAAGAGTATCCCCAGATTTTGCGACTATATTGCACAGGATTCAGAAGTCTGGTTGGAGTGTGACCCCTTATCAGCATCCAAATCCCAGGACGCTGCTCTTGAAAAACGGAGTTTGTACTTTGCAATAAGGTAAGAGGCTTTTTGTGCGACCCTGAAAATTCGGACGAGTAATTTGACAGCACCAAATGGGTCTCATGTTAGCTTTACTACAGAAGGAACATTTATTGCTTCGATGCATCAGTGTTTCTTCATAGGCGGTGACCAAATGTCCAGACATTTTTTACTCCAGGAGAAAGCTTGCTCACACGAGACACTACAGTAGGTCAGCGGCGATAGAGATTGATACGAATAACCACAAAATGCACCACGAATGTTCAATCCACGAGGCCATTACACCAATTTACATAAGAAGCGCAAATAGCCTTTACCGAATGAGAGAGGCCGAGATAGACACTATCATACCCTGTCGGGATGAAAGCGACTGATGTTACATGGTGCCGAAATTGCAGGAACAAATAAACCAGTTCCTTTTTTCCAGCGAAAACTTTGAAAGGTTTCAGTGCTCGTAGAGATACTACTCTGCCCGAGACCTGCAGGGTCAGCCCTTACACCGTACTTAAAACATTACCTAATTAAATTGTTGATTACATTCCGATTGATTTAAATAGATTTGAATGGAATAAAATTTCAAATTATTTCAACATAAACCACCTGTTTAGGTGGAAAAGCTTCTAGCGAAGCTTTTCTCTTTTCCTACAGGTAGCGGAGAAACGCTCATGCCGGAAGGTGGCTGCCACGAGAAGAAACCAGTGGATGCACACTGTGAATGTGCGATGTTCTGAAGCCGATGTATAAACGCGCAACAAGACCTTGGGAAACGACGAAACAACTCTCCAGGATGCTACCGCGAAAGGTTAACGTACACTTCGCGCTTAGCTCCAGGAAAATGAGAACATCAGCAAGATAAGAAGAAGCGAGCAATGTGCTTTCAACTCCTATAGGCAGCCACAAAGCTCACGTCTTGAGTTTCGTGAAGAAAGCAGTGTCTGGAAGACACGTGCGTGGCTAAACGGCTAAACCAGTGAAAAAACAGATATCACTGATTAATGTGCTATGCGGGACACTAAACCTTTCTAGCTAAGTTCTTTTTTTTTCCACTTTCTCACAGTATTAGATAACTCGCACTTTCTGCCTTTGAAACTTTCCTTTTAATCCATGTACATACGTGTCCTTATTTAAGCCTGGCATAATGTTTTTCTTATCTTTTCTTTTCGATGATCTTCAAAAGTTATTTTGAAAATACATAATGGAGATAGGAACAATGTGCGGCATATAAAAAATTATCGCTCATAACTTCAGCCTTTGCGAAAGTGGAAACCCTGCCAGGGTGTCGCTTTGGTTAGGGCGCTCGACTACTGTGCCTAAGGATGCGGGATCGAATCCCGGACTCGGCGGCCGCTTTTCGGTGCCCGTGTGCTGTGTGATGTCAGTGCACGTTAAAGAACCCTAGGTGGTAAAAACTTCCGGAGTCTTCCACAATGGCTTCTCTGATAGCCTCAGTCGCTTTGGGATGTTAAACCACACAAGCAAAACCAAACCAAACCGGAAATGAAAATGTATCTGTTTAAACTCAAAAGCCTCTAGCTTCAATGTCAGTTTCACCTCTGCCGCTCTCGCTAAGAAAGTCGCACGAAATTGGTTCTTTGATTATTAAGATATGCCCGAAATTTCAGATGGCAACTCTTTCTACGCAGATTTCTGGTTTGCTGTCTTCATTGTGTAAAAAAATCATAAGGTTCATTCAGTTCACGCAGCGCTGCGGTAGGCTTTATTAATAAAGCGCTTGAATACTAGTCCCGGAGGCTCGAGTTCCATCCTAGCCGCGGTACGCGCTCGCGTTTGGTGGAGACAAAACATAAGGAACCCATTTACTCTCCAAAGCAAATGCGCTTTAATGGACTCCAGGCGATCGAAAACCGGAGCCGTCTACTAGGCAGTACCGTGAAGCCGTGAGTCACTTTCTGACATTAAGCTTAGTAAAGATTCTGCTTTCGATTATAGTTTTCCTCTGTACTTTTATCTTTACAATGATTATATTAACTCTCCTCATACAATGCACAGCAGCAAGCTAAAAAGCCATTAAGGCATCGGTCGGTGTGGGGCGGCGATATGGCGTCAGTTTAAATGGACGGGAAGACTATAGATGAAAGTTAAACGAATGCGCATTAAGATTTAATAAAGTCTGCCTTATCCCCGCCCACGTGCAGGTAGCCTGTGGTGATTGCAGAAGCGCGTTTCGGACTATAGCCAATAGAAAGATGCAAGCCAGGATTTAGACAATGCCAAGAAAAAGATGATCTGCAATATCTATTTTTTTGCCAGTCACTCAAGCAGATCAATAATCTCATTATTTTTACGACACTGACAAGGAACTAACTTTCCTTCCAGTAGGCTTTGTCACTTGTTTTCTACATCTAACATTTCCCCATTCTTAGTTCGAGTATTCGTACATTTACCTTGCATAATTTTTGCATCATTTTTCTGTGCCATCCTATTTAACTTCTGCTACTGGTTTACATCATCAGTGTAAGTTACGCATTCTGTCAAAGGATTTACTTCCTGACAAAAATAAAATGCGTTTTAATAGTGTTTCTCATATTTCTGCACTCGCATACTGCATCGTCAATATCGCGTCAGGAATATATAAAAGGAGAACTTGAGAAGACCATTATTCCGGTTTAGAAATGCCATAGTGTAACTCCTGCGTTCCCTCATTCGCAACCAGAGCATACGGCCACAAGTTGCGGAGGTCCAAGCACAAATACACTTAAGTTTCTGTTTCACAATATTTCATTTATTGTCTACTAGAATTATTTTAAAACTAAATTTCTCTAGGTCATACTTTGTAGCAAATGCATTATAGCGGCGATTACATTAACGCATTAAAGCGGCAATTGCATTAACGGTATCAGAAAAAAAAGTTAGTTTTGGTTTAGCTCTGGTATAACCCTAGTTGAATTGCGAAAGCAACGGCGGAAGCTTCTTTTGCCTGCTACATTATTCTTTTGCCTGCCCCTGTCATGCCGTAACAGTGTAAAGTGCTACATTATTGGGGACACTTAAGCTCACCCTTTAAGATTATGACGGGAGAGCGTAAGCTACTAGCCCACATATAAGTCGACGCTTCAATCTAGCCGTATGGACATGGCGGCGTGTCGTAGGGGTAACGAGAATGGAAACGGTTCTGGCAGGCTGATTCTGATATCACCCTCCCATATGAAAGGAGCGACCCGAGATGGCAGCTCCTGCCCGTGGCATAGGGGTAACGTGAATTAGAATGCCATGACAGGCTGAGTTTTTATGAGGAGACCATAGCTATGCCTCTTCGCGGCGTAGCTGCTGCCACCTAGGTCTCGCTTTGGCTGTCGGAGTACTGATTTCGCAATAATATATTTCTTATTCCGGTTCACACCAGTAAACTCCTGTGCGAATATTGAAAGGAATGCCAAGAGGTAACTTTCTTTTGCACAATATCAAGTCTCCAGTACAAGAATACGAATGAGGGATATACATTTCTATTTCGAAAATGTACGATAAGGAGCTGAAATTTTATTGATGAGAACCGAAAATTGCCGTGTCATGGCGGTGCAGTATTAGGGTCCTCGACTGCTGTGCCAAGGATGCAGGATTGACTCCCGTCTGCGGCAGCACCTTTTCAACTGAGACGAAAAGACAGGCTCCCATGCGCTGCGCGATGAGAGTGCACGTTGAAGAACCTCAGGTGGTCGAAATTTCCGGAGTCCTCCACTACGGTATCGCTCATAGCCCGAGTCGCTTTGGAACGTTAAACCCCACAAACCAAGCCAAACACAAACTGCTGCCGTTTGTGTTTTGGGCTTCCAAACACCTGGGTCCATATCCTGAAATATCACAAGCAAAGCTTTAGCTGATTACATCTTCTGCCCAGCCGCGTTCGACGTAGCACATGTTACCTCAAGCACACCACGTCCAGATGAGACAGCGCGCAAGCTTATCTCTAAGCTAAGTGCAAGGCGGCTGTAGGAGGAGGAGGAAGATGAGGAGGAAAGGCAGGGAGGTTAACCCATAAAAGAAACCGGTTTGCTACCCTGCACTGGGGGAAAGGAGTGAGTGGATATAAATTTGTGAGAGTGGAATGAGTGAAGTTAGTACAGGCACATCACAGACATGTCACATCAAATCACGTCACAGTCATATCACGTAACATAACAGCAAAATCATAATCTTTCGATTAGGCCTGTGAATGCGGATGTAAAATGGAGGCAAAGGCTGGGCCTAAAACAGCAGAGCGACAGGCATGGGAAGAGAGGGAGGTGGGTCGAAAAACTTGCCAACAAAAAAAAAAACACTAATTTGACTGCAATGAATAAAAAAAACTGGGTTAAATATAAAATTCCTCGATATGTTTCACGCCTGTCATCAGCGATAGCAAAGCGGCGGTTAGAAATTTTAGCAAGGGTAGAGTCAGCAATCGTGCTGCAAAACTTCTGAACGAGTCGTCTCTCGCCGAAAGCGTGACCATAATCTGGACCCCAGCACACGCCGGTCTCGCCGGCAACGAGGCTGCCCACATGCTCGCCCGCTCCTCGCTACCTCGGGGTGCTGCGGACGCCTCCACAACATCTAAAACCAAAGAATGTATAGGTACCTTTAGGGATGTAACCGACAACTTGAAGAAAGACCGGAGGATATATCCGCCACCGGTTAGATCCCTGAGTAAAAAGGAATCGTACGACTGGAGGAGACTCCAAGCTCGAAATTTCTTTTCGCCCCTGTGGAGGAGTTGGACGGGTGCCAGAGGGCGGAAGAGGGACGGTGCAGAAACCAAAATTTGTAAATTTTGCGGCCACGTGGCAACATTAGATCATATAATATGGAGATGCGTTCGTGCCCCAGGGCGCAACGCGATTAAAACTAGCGATGAATGGGAGACCACGCTAAGAAGCTCCGACGAAAAAACACAGCGATTCGCCGTCCGCCTGGCGGCCGAGGCTGAAGACCTCTTCTCCTAGACGAGGCCGGGTGTCCTCTGGCCGCGGTGTGACAGACTGCCTCCCCGGAGCCTGCGTGCGGACACGTAGGTGGCTGCTGCACCATATTCGGCGGAAATAAATGTTCTTCCTCCTCCTCGATATGTTGGTGATTCAAAGTGGATTGCTAAACCATTGTAGTGTATTTCGCAATTTTACTGCAGCTCCTTTATGTGCCCCTTCTCAACTGTTTATATTTATGCAGCGGGGCCTAGCAGCCTGGTTGCGGTGCTTATGAAGCAGGCAACTGAGCAATTTCTTTTTCGCCGCCGTCTCCTTGTCTGCGCCGGTGCACTTGGCAATGCTACGATGTTAACTTGTACTAAAATGTCTATTGCACATCTCTCTAAGCACTGTTGCACGGCTACTAGAATTTTGCCTTCGTGACAAGGCTAAGAATTTTCATAAAAGAAGGAAAAAACACTATTTGTTTTTATTTGTTTATTTCGGCCAATGATTTGCCTCAGACACAAAAATAAACGAAACGATAAGTTAAATTGTGAATGACATTCAACCAAACCTAGCTTTATCTCTACATCATTTGCCAAGCCAACATAGATAAGCAACGAAAATATTCTGTCTACCAAGAATCAAACGCAACAAAATATTTGAAAGGTAAAAAATATCGTCTATGACCTCAATAATTTATAAACAGAAGTCGCTGGTTGGAAGCGTAATCGTTATCTTCCCTTCTTTTGTGCATACTTCCGAATACAGGCTAGCAGCAAATGCGAATATAGAGTGCACCATGAGCGATTAATCTTAATAGAATAAATGTGACAACTAACCTAGTCAGAAAACAGGCTACACACCCAAGCTACTAGAAAAAAAATGAGTTAAAAGTTACCGATACAGCGCTCTGCGCTAATAACGTATTTATCCCGTTCGAGTTACGCTCCAGCAAGAGGACTACCAGCCGTCCTTTTCCGCCTGCATTATATATGTCTCGGGAAAATTACACTGATGCATTCATTTAAATCAGTGGCATATGAAGCCGACCAAGCAGTGGCAAAAATACGAGAGCATTGAGAAAGCACTGCACACTAAAATGGAGTCCTGAACTTTAGTCTGAAGCGCATACCATCAAACACATTGGCATGCACGGTGTGGGAGGGTATTCCGGCACTGTAGTACATACAACACCCCTGTGGCCCTGCATGTTCTCGCCAACGTTGCCTGCGGCTGTCGCTGCCGCTGCCGAACCATTCGCCGCAAAAGGGAAAAAGCTGTTCACTCAGCGAGGTTTCTGTGACTCGTCGCACGTAAAGTTTCATAGAACATAAAACTGTGCGTCGCAGAGTGCCTGACGTAGCCAATCTCCTCCAACATAAGCCAGAGCACGTACGTTAGTGACTTGAATTATGTGCTTGTTACTGACATTGCGAAGTTTCCGTTATTTCTGTCTCCTTTGCTCATTATAGGCCGTGTCGTCAAAAAAAGCAAACGTAAACTCAGCTGACGTAGAAGAAAATGCGAACTCTAAAGGCATTCTTATGCCAGTTGTGTGGTGCAGGAAGGAGCGTTGGTATGGTTTTAACAGGGTGAAACCGAGTAGGATCCTCGGAAATTTTTGCACACTAAAGCAAGTTGTTGGAGCCTTGACAGCGCGACAGTGCGCCGTGCCATTTAACATGCAGGCGGACCGGCTGCGCAGAAAGGTACGAGGTTACTTTTTTTTTATATTCTCTTCCTTGAGAAATCCCTGGGTTCAAATAGGTCCCAATTGGGTAGTTTTTTTTTTTTTTTCTCTAAGCTGGGTGAAGGCTTAGCAGAAGATTCGTGGTTGCATTTCATCGCATTATGTACTAGCGTATTTAATGAAAACCGCGGCGCGGATCAACGTAGCTTCCATACACTTATTCTCGGTGTGAACGCAATCAGGTTAAAATGTCATGGTTTTTTTTTTTTTAAAGCAAGGCGAAGTGACCTTTAAAAAGCAAACGTTCTCCGTTCAAAGACACGAAAAAACAGCGAATGAGATATAGTACTGCAATGTTGTGTTTTCGAACTAAAACACGAATGAGCCCAGCAAAAGCGACAGCTAAACTTTTACAGAAGTCAGAAAAAAAAAAGGATGGGGCAGGTCGCTTTAGTTGTGAAGTGAGAAAGGGCGCCGCAGAGCAATGTGAATTTTTTTCCAGCGCCTGTCCTGAACAAAGACGCTGTCAATTGGAGCGTTGCTAACACGCCCCTCCCCCTCTCCACAAGAGTCAGGGAAATTCGAGTAGGGAAAAGAGCAAGAAATATGAGATAACGAGATTTCCAGCTTAGATCAAGAAGAGTAGAATTAATCCAGTCTCGGACACGAGACCACGCCCATATGAATCCCTGTCTATACTGTAAATTAGACGTTTTCACAGCCCCCATTACCAGTTGGTGCTTATAGCTAATTTGACAGGGCGGCCATAATTACCAGAGAAGCCTGAGCGAGAAGCGTGGTGAGGATTAGCAAAGGTAAGTACACGATATCTTGCTCTTCTGCCTTTAACGCAGTGTACAGGACAGCTGGTTATTGCAAACTGTATTCGGAACAAATAATCGTATCGCTTCCTCGAAAAGCTGTTGTGGATATAGTAATTACTACTTTGGCATGGTCAACCTTACAATAATTTGCTATGATATGGTATCATAATAAATAAAACAAAAAGCACTCACTCATTTTCTCGGAAATAAAAATTGAAATATTTTATTGAGGCATATGTTCTCTTTCAATGTTAACCTGATGGATTAGCATCGCACAGGACATGTTTTATAAGAGCAAGTGGAGGGGCAATATTTCCATTTTAAGTGGTGAATTATTAAAACACGTACACCGATAGAGAGGCGGACAGGCAGAGCATGAAGGCTCCAACACTCGCGCACTCAGAACTTCTGTAAAAAGAGTTCGGAAAAATAGAGCTAGCTGTGTTCTCAACAGTGCGAAATTTCTGCCAGTTAAGCCTGAGTTTCACTTTTACAAGCCATTCTTTATTTGTATATTCCCTTCTCCTCTTTTATTGCGACAGCCGCTTTGGGAAAAGGCAATTTTTCTTCAATGCATAAGCTGCAAACGTAGTGTGTGGTGTCAGCCTCACTCGTTAATTAATTCAAACTATTGGATATTGTTTGCTTTCACCCTGATATGGGGGAGCCTGAGGAAAACGCAGCACGCGGACAGTTGTAGGAGCCATCCAGAGCTTTGTTACATAAATTCACTGAGGAACATTTATACAAATTCTTGGCGGCATTTAGATAATATTACAGATTTTTTAGTTTAACGTGACATTTAACTAAAATATCCACAGCAAAATAATAGAACAGAGTACGTGTGTTAATATTCGGGGCTCTGCTACACTGAAAAACAACTGTCATAAAAAATGAAATTAGAATTTTAGAAATTAGAACTGATGAAGCGCTTACAGAGTTCCCCACATATGTGAAGGGAGAACATTATGACGCCAAAAAAATAGCTGGTGTCAAAACAAAAGCACATAATGCTATAAGGTCAGCGGAAACTCGATCACGTAAGTGTGGTTGAGGTCATGAGAGCAAATCGCCTATAAATATTAGGATATCAATTATTTCATCCTAGAGTGAAGACAAAAGGACTTTGCAACAATTGGGCTATATTCTTACAGAAGTGAAAGGGGCTGATAAGCATTCGCAGACAGTTCTCCTTTGCTTCTGAGACATTTAAGAATACTCAACAGTATTTGCAACGAACGCTCAACATTCGTTCACATATGGTTATTTGCGCACAAAACACCGGCGCTTATCTATGGCTCATATCATGTTCGCGCGCGACAGAAGCGTTTAGAGGGCGCCTATGTTTTTTCTTAGACCCCTTTACTTAGCAAGTTCTCCGGCTTATCACCATCTGAGCTCAAAACACTTTTTATTACGAAAGCTATACTAAGCCAGGCCTAACCGCTCGCCGCGTGGTCCGTGGCCTGTGGACCCCCCTGTTCCTCGAGGACGAGAAGACGACGAAGACGAAGACGGCGAAGAAGAAGACGACGACGAAGACGAAGAAGAAGAAGAAGAAGGAGAGGAAGAGGAAGAAGAAGAAGAAGCAATAGTTTATCAGAATATCAAAAAGCAAATCATAAAAAAAATGAAGAAATAAATTTGATTTGGGTGGGAGTGGTCGCAACAACACGTGTACGCATAGAGATATAATGGTCCGGATGGTGGGAAAATTGTCCAAATATGACACATGAGGTATGAGGTATCGTCTGATGTTAAGAATATATTCTGTGTTTGGTCTTCCTAGGTCTGCTTATCATACTATATTATATATATATATATTCACTGTAATGATTACGTGCGTAATGTTGTTTTACATTTTATATATAATAGGTGAAGTCCCAGTTTTTCATTACATGACTACATTGTCCCTCGCTATAACGAATTCATTTTTAGTAAAATAATAAAGGTATAGTAAATTGCATATTTCCAGGGCAATCAACTTCCCAGGAAATTCTATCGCCGAACACGGGCTGCACAGAGTGGCGAACCAAAGTTTTCTCAGTAATTACAGATAAATAAATAAGGCAGTGTTTTTTCAATAGCTTTCTCACTAGGCTTGTCAGTTTTCGGAAGAAGCCAACTTTACGTCACCGTTGTAGACGTGAGGAAAATCACAGGGCAGGTAGGGAAAAAAAGTAAAGCTGGCTGCGAACGTTCAAAGATATCAGCGCAGCCCTTTGAGAAAGAGAACAAAGGTGCAGCGAGAAGTTAAGAAGGGAGGATACTGTCGAGAATTCGTACCGCTTCCAAGCCAAGCATGAGGAAGCGGTTGCAAGAAGTAGAGGCGCGGCATTTTCGGTTTTTCCGCGCTTGGCTGCCGCACGTATATCTCATCCCCTGCCACTTAAATGACAGAAACAGTGGAAGACGACGTCGTGTTAAATAAAATCCTTGGGTATAACATTAACCAAACTCCGTTGTATTCCTGGCCTCGTTGCATTATTGCTAAACCTGTAACACCACAAGATGTAGACAAAAAATTGGTAACTGAAAATAAAGAACGATATATAAAGACTATAACAGAGGGGTAGAAGGTATTTTGGTGTTTTAATTAGCATTTTATTATCATTCAAGTATTTTAATTACCAGGTAGCATCTTTGCCATTTCGACAGAAATCATATAATATACACTTTGAAGACTATGATATGGTAATCATTTTTGCCGGTTCGAAATATTTTACTTATTACAAAGAGGTTCTACTGTATACTACATAAGCCTTCATTTTTTTCAATCTCGCATTCTAAGCAACCTGTGTATAAATTAGAGAAGCTTCCTAAGTTACGCTCATTCATCACTAGGTGTTTCTTCCAGGAATGATGAAACACGTCATAGTTGTTCTATCCTCTAGTAGACGCCCACAATTTTTTTTTTCTTATTTCTCCCTACCATTTCTTATTTTCACAGTAGGAATATTGGCTACGTTCACTTAGAATGTGCTACGCGCCAAGCCTTCGTACGATATGTTTCATTAAGGAGGCCTCAAATTAGTCATTCTGTTCAAAAAGCAAATCATAGTTTCTATTTAAGAAGTGATTACTAAGATGTATTTATTTCTGTTACATACAAGGAGATTTATGCTGTATAGTTTCAGCCGTGACCTGCCCAATATTTGGTGTAACATTGACGCGAGCAAGGTATATATCAGAAAGAATTTGACCAGCCAAGATTAGCCAAAACCCTCTTCAGCCGAGGCACTTCAACTTCGATTGAAAGTCATTTGCGTGTGATTTTTCACTTTTTGTAACCAGATCGTACGGCTTTTACACTGAGTCATAACATGTAGTCCATCGAAGAAAAACGAAACACCTAGCACAAGCCGCTTTCAGAGCATGAAAGAATCCACCAGACAGTGATAGTGCAGACAACTGTGTCCATCCATGGCGTTGGAAGTACAAAATAGCCCCAGCAAACTTTTCTGTTCTCTTCGGGATAGGACCGACGCCGCTACAGCTGTGGGAAGATCCAACGGGGGTACGTTACTACAGGCATTCGGTGAGTGCTGCCTTTGCATTTCGAATTTCCCACGAGGGGAGTTAAGCGAAACCCCGGGAGCGTAAAGTGGGCTCTCGATACCGGAGGCAATAAGCCGGGACCCCTTTGGAGCACACCACAGTCGCCCGATCAGATTGACGACTGGCTTCGGCGTCTCAGTACAGCAAGCAAATATTAAGAGGAGAGAGGTCGCATGCAAGATGCTTTTTTGTTGTTTGCTGCACGAAAGGCACTCTTGATCATGATAGTGCTCGTTAGTTACACGCTGTTTAGAACAACATGTACTTACTTCGAAGGTACTTATCCCATGGGGCACTGTGAATACTTGCAGTTTCACTACATAATAAAGTACTATACTGAAATGTAGACTGACATTGCCTTCTTAAGGGCATTTAATTTCAGGACCGTATATCTTGTTTAGTGTGTGAAACGAAAAAAACAAGGCAGTTTGAAGCGATGTCTTGACTCCGAAGTGATGAATGTTATTATGTACGTTTTGTTCTTATTAAAAAAAAAAGTACTGTTCTAGCATGACCAGCAGAACAACACCTCATGGCGAGAACGTCTGAGCACACAAAAAAAAAAAAAAGAGAAAACAATGTGCATAGGTGGAAGGAAAATGATGACAGCGGAGTTGCGTCTAAGTTTCTGTAGGATTTAGGGTACTACTGAATTATCTTTCTTATGGAAAATATTCCTTGCTGGCTCTGCTCTGAGGGCGCAGTGGTTCTTTTAAAGTATAGCGTCAAGCAAGGAAGCTCTCCACGCACGTTAGTTTCTAAAACGTGCGCAAGATATATGCTTACAAGAATCGCCGAGAAGGTGTTTGTGTGTTTGAAGCAAAAAGAGAACAAAAGTCATTGCTTCAGTGCAACCTTGGCGCTGCCGTTCGAAAACGTTTTCATTGTTTTCTTAATACCGTTAAACAAGGACAGAAGAGTGCTGAAAGGTTCCTTCGTAGCTTTCAAATGCGAAAAAAAAACAGTGCACCAAGAAATGCCACACGGCTCTTCAGCGAAGTAATTAGCCCCTGGTTCCTAGCAGATACCCTGAGCGGACGTAGTCCGTAGAATTATATAGGCCCCAAGCCACATCCACAAGGAGACAATAAGTGTATTTTGTTTTTCGGCACGTTTGTCTACTTACATGAATATCTAGAATTAACGGAACCTTGCTCGTATATCTATGTTGGGGTCATGCATTTGGAAAGTGGGTTGAGATCCTGTTTTCCATGATGAAAGAATCTTGGACGCGCAATATAAGGAGAGGCCGGGAAGCATCGACAAAATTATGATAGAACCCTGCGTGGCTTGGGGTTTAGCGCACTGACTTCAACGGCTGCGGTCTCAAGAAGGTCTTCTATCGGCGCTGTCGAGACTATGAAGAAAAAATCACAAGAATGCCGCAGGCCGTCGGTACTTGCCAAGTGACATGGCCGAGCATTGATCTGCTTAAGCGTTTCGCGAAATTACAAGATCGCATACCCGAGCCGCATGGCAGGAGCCGCGAAATGGAGTAGTTCCTTTCTGATGGGATAGGGAATTGGGGATTAAATATTCAAAGACCCTTGGATACCGCGACACACACGCTATGTAGGAGACACTTTCGTAGGAACTGGTTAAATTGAGTTTTGATACCTATTCTGGATGGTCTTTCACATATTTCTGTAGTTAAGGCCGCATCCTGCAGAGTGTACGCAAATAACAAAGAAGATATGAGAAATTAATGATTTAGAAAGTAGAATATTACATTACTTTGCTCGAATGAGAATGCTCAATGGCTGCCCTACACGGGGGCCGTCATTAACTCTTTCACGTCAGTCCCTCAAATCGGAGGTTTAGCGCGCCGCCTTTCGCCTCTTTCACTGTTTCTTTATTGCTTGCACACAAACTCCTGCTTTGTCCCTCTATTCCGCTGCTGGCACATGCATATAGATGAGGCCAACATTAATGAAAACCAGGTAAAAAATAAAAATATTTGAGGTGAATCGCATGCTTAAAAAAACGCGCAGCGCCAGTAGTTGTAGGGTCATAGTATTAGTATAGGCGTCGTTTTATTACAACACAAATGAACATAAGGAGAGAAAAGATGTTGCCGCAACCGTCATCTGAAACATACGAGGTGGTGCTTATAAATTTGCAGCCGGACCACTTGTTCTTCAGCGGGCATGGAGGCAGCAACACAACGGTCACACTTACTTGCTGGCTATTACATAAGTTATTACTAATATCGCCTTGCTAGCTTTTTTACTGTTCGACTAGACTGCGATCGTCGCTCCAAACGTCATTATCCACGTGGCCTCGCAATGGTTTTCCAGACTCATACAAGAATCAGCTGTCGTCTGTACGAGCTGTTCTTTCTATCTGAAGAATGATACCATTGTTCTCTCGGTCAGCACATGCTTTTACAAACAGTGCATACTTAATGCAACGCCAAGCCTCGAGGCGCTCTACTGTAGCATGCAGCTCTTTCATGTCCTGCTACCAGTGCTCGAATACTGAAGTTTGGTTCTCTACTTTTTACGATCTTTTCTTTATTTCTATAATCGCCTGTGAAACCGACTGCTGCTGCTGCTTCAGTTCTAAGAGCCGCTTCTTTTCCTTGGTGCATAGAATAATGAGTGCTTGATTTTGCATATATATGTCTTTTGTTTTGGATCCTTCATTGTTTTAATATATGGCTTCTATTTTGTTGGTTCTAACGTTACTTTCTCGACTTCATTGCAATGATTAACATCCTGCTGTCTTATGTTTTCCTGTGTGAACCTAAACAATATAAGCGGTATATAGAACCCGACACCCATGTTGCAGCCTCCCACGTTATCTCTGGTGATAAAATATGATCCACGGGGATCAAAAGCGCTGAACGCTCACAAAGGCTTTCTCAGCCTTATTTGTTAGGATTTCATAGCATGTGCTTGTTTATGTGCTATTTTGGGCATGGCAACAACACATGCCAAAAATAGCGCATAAACAAGTACTATTTTATTAAATGCTAACAATACAAGACTGACAAAGCCTTCGGGAGCAGCACATATATATGGCGGCACACTGATCAGTCCTTTCAGCCTTGCGCTGCAGATTTTTCTCGGGGCTGCGATATCGCTGTAGAATGGTATCAAGCAACATCTTTGGACCATGTTCAGGATCTGATGGAGTGTCAGAATTGCGACGCTTTGACTGTGTCGTCTCCTGACACTATCAAACCTGGATATCAGCGCCAATGGATTTCACGACATGAGGGACGCCATGTCATGTGACACATCCTTCGAGTGTACAACTACCGCCAGAGCAGGAATCTTAGTTAATGGTTTTGTTTGTTGGGTTTAATGTCTCAGAGCGACTAAGGCTATAAAAGACGCCGTAGTGGACGGCTACGGAAATCCTTTTCTCTGTACATTAAGGTTAGTCCTTTAAGTTGTGAAGACTAAACCTAGGTGATGACCGCTATTTAGTGCTGCCACCCTGACTTCTCTTATGTTCTGCAATTTCTACTTTTCATTAGCGCATTTTCTAAACACCTGTTGTCTTCTTCCGATATTGGAACCAGGCCTGGTACCACTAAAATAACGACATAATATCGGAATCACTAACTGGTCAGAGAAAGAATATCTCAACAGTATCTGCCACAAGGTCATACTTATTGCAAGAAGAACTGAAGATGTCTTAAAGAAAATAAATGGCCTGCAGGCGAGCCAAAGTATAAGAAAACAAACTCCTACAAAATTGAAGGTGCAGTAAGGCTAATATCCATGCTTTATGCATTAGCCAAGAAGGTGAAAAAAAATCAAATTGTAAGGGTGCGTTGAAGCTCAGGTCGGTGTTCAGGTCGACCGTTTAACTAGCGCGTCAGTCTCTTGCGTCTTCGTCTTTGTCTGCTGTGTTCTTCTTTTTAGCACGCGCCTTTCGACATACGCTCGTCGTCTTTGTCACCGTCGACAATCACCGAGCGTTGGTGTGACACTACAATTTTCCCCGGGAGAAAAAAAGAGGAATCCTGCCGACTCATGGTGTGGACACAACAGGCGGGTCGTAACAGGGCTTGAGGTGGTCAACGTGCACTGTTTCACGCCCGCGGCGACGCATATCCGGTGTCGGTACAAGCGGTTCTATAACGTAGTTCACCGGAGAGGTCTGGCAAATAACCCGATATGGGCCATGGTATATGGACGCAAGTTGGGCGGCAAAGGTTGGCACTTATAACAGACACAGCGGCGCCAGTGTCCACAAGAGCGAGAACTGCGACGCCATCAACAAACACCTCGATGACGTTGGCCGGGGAAGACGGAGGACTTGCACAAGTAGAGGAAAACGCAGTTCTTGCCTCCGGAACTGCGGCTGTTAGTTTTCCTTCGGGCCAGCAGGAGAGCGACGGCGCAGCGGCGAGAGGGAACGACGGCGGGGAGACGGCGATCGACGGGAGGAGTGGGAGGAGCGGTCAGGATAAAATGAGTCCGTAGAAGTGCCAGCAGGGACAGGGGGAGGGGAAGGTTCAAAGTTTGAACTGTAGTTGTAACTGTACAGGCGGGGGCCATTGCGGTATGACTGCGTGCGCTGGCGACAAAGCCGGGCGACCTGGCCAGAAACGCCACATGAATAACAGATTGGGCGGTTGTCGGAGGTCCGCCATGGATTGTTGACCGGACGTCGAGGAGGCAGATAAGGGCAGGGCGGAGGTGGGGGCGGTGGTAACGGCGCAGCATACGCGACGGAGCAGGGTGGTGGTCTGGCGGCGACAGCGGCGTACGTTAACGGGGCTGTCACAGGCGTAATTTGAGAGCTTGACGGTAAAACTTCTGCAACTCGCTCCTGGATGGTGCGTCGAAGTGCGGAATCTATCGATGGGGTGGTTGCTGCAGGAGCAGGGAGGAGCGATAGTTGGCGAGCCACTTCATCCCGTATAAGGGCCTTGATCTCGGGAAGGTGGTTCAGAAGTGAGACCGCATGCTGTCGGAGGTACGAATAACCGATCGTTCACGAGAGAACGCCGGGTAGAAGCTCGTTGCCTCTTGAGGACGTCGTAACTCTGACAGAGCTGAACCACTTCGACGACGGTTTGGGGGTTTCTAGCCGTCAACATGTGAAATGTATCGTCGGAGATTCCCTTCAGGATTTTGGTGATCTTGTCAGCCTCGGACATACAAGGATCAACACGTCTAGAAAGATCCACAATGTCCTCTATGCAGCTGGTGAACGTTTCATCGGGTTTCTGAGCGCGGGCTCGAGGCGTTGTTCGGCGCGCAGTGTGCGAACAGCGGGGCGGCCGAACACCTCGGAAAAGCTCGTTTTGAAGGCCGACCAGGTGGGCAGGTCGGGTTCGAGATTGCGGAACCATAAATTTGCTACATCGGTCAGGTAAAAGAGGACGTTGGCTAACTTCGTGGTGTCGTCACACTTGTTGTAGGCCCTTAGGCGTTCGTAGGAGGATAGCCAATCGTCTACATCTTGGTCGTCGGCGCCACTGAAAAAGCTGGGGTCACGCTGGCGAAGCCCACCAGAGCACAGGATGGTAGGGGAAGCGGTGGGATCAGTCGAGTGTGGAGTGGCGGTCTGGCTTGTTGCCTCAGGCATAGCGGATGGAGGAGCTAGTGTGCGGCTGCGAAGCTCCAGCGTGAGAGGAGGGAACGAAGAGCAGCCTCCACCAAATGTAAGGGTGCGTTGAAGCTCAGGTCGGTGTTCAGGTCGACCGTTTCACTAGCGCGTCAGTCTCTTGCGTGTTCGTCTTTGTCTGCTGTCTTCTTTTTTTAGCACGCGCCTTTCGACATACGCTCGTCGTCTTTGTCACCGTCGACAATCACCGAGCGTTGGTGTGACACTACAAAATAAAGATTTTCAACACATTAGGGCGTTACGTTTCCTCAGCGCAGCTCGGAATCACCAACATGGCGGCAGTGGGCACAAGAGCATCTGTCCGACCAAGGGACATTTCGGGCCTTTTCGCTGCGGCATCAACCGCAGCCCAACGCTTGTCCTGACGCGCCCCTTTACTACGTGTCGCCGTCCATGGCTTATTTTTCTTACGGTTCAACGCTCTTCGTAATTCCCCTTGTCAATTGTGAGGATGATAGTGCGATTCCGCGAGTGACAGATACTGCGCCTTTCCTATCCTGTGAACGAATCATAGAACACCAGTGAACTTTGATGCTTTCAATGAAATGCTGATTGTGTTCGCCAAGGGGCGCGCGATGTGCCGTCACGACAGGTGATGACGTCACCAGGCGGTTCATGCATACATGGAGCTGACCTCGCCGGGCTTCCGATCCAGGACGCGTGCGACTCCTTTCATTTGGCGCTTCCTCGAACGCAGCACCACAGTAAACAGAAGCAGGCCCAGATGTCTGGAAAGGGTTAGTACAAAGGCATTAGCGGCGTTTTTAGACTGAGTTACAGGTTTGAAAAGGCGCAGTATCGGTCACAATTCTGATTCTGATTGATTTTATATGAAGGGAAAGGCGCGGTAACTGTCTCACTTGTTCTCTGTGGGCACCTCTACCGCGACGTAGGGGAAGGGAGGAAAGTGGGAGTGAAAGTGGAAAGAGAGAAAGAGGAGCCGTAGTGGAGGGCTACTGAGTAATTTGGACCACCTGGGGATCATTAACGTGCGCTGACATTGCACAGCCCACGACGACTCTTCGTTTCGCCTCCATCGAAACGCAGCCGCCGAGGTCAGGTTCGAACCCGGGTACTCCGGCACAGTAGTCGGGCGTCTTACCACTGCACCACCCCGGCGGGGCCGGGGCTCCGCATGTACCACGCCGCAAACGAAGAGAGGAAGGCAGGAGTGAGAGAGAGAGAGAGAGGTGCCGTAGTGGATGGTTACTATCCACAGTACCCGGGTTCGAACCTTACTTCGGCGGCTGCGTTTCGATGGAGGCGAAACGAGGAAGCGTCATGTGCTGTGCGATGTCACCTCACGTTAATGATCCCCAGGTGGTCGAAATTACTCCGAAGCCCTCCACTATGGCTCCTCTTTCTCTCTTTCCCCTTTCTCTCCTACCTTCCTTCCTTCCCTTACAGCGCGGTGGAGGTGTCCGCAGAAAACAAGTGAGACAGTTACCGCGCGTTTCCCTTCCTATAAATGAATGAATCAATCGGCTACTATCCACTGCGCTAAAATAGTTTTCGCCTCATCCCATTTTAGTGGTTCAAAGTTGGTGGGTTGGTTGGTTCACAGGTAGGGAAAGGCGCAGTACCTGTCACACTTGCTCTGTGGACACCTGAGCCGCGCCGTAAGGGAAGGGAGGAAAGTGGGAGTGAAAATGGAAAGACAGAAAGGGAGTCGTAGTGGAGGGCTTCGGAGTAATTTCGACCACCTTGGTATCTTTAACGTGCGCTGACATCGCACAGCACACGACGCCTCTTCGTTTCGTCTCCATCAAAACGCAGCCGCAGTGGTCGGGTTAGAACCCGGCAACTCCGGCACAGTAGTCGGGCTTCCTACCACGGCACCAGCCCGGCGGGGCTGGTTCAAAGTGGCCTCTAGAGGGCCAAAGTGCCCTCTTGAATCTTTTGATCTCTTGAATCTTTTGATGTAGTCACGCAATAACTTCTTTTACCATGCGCAAACTGCACGCTACCTTATACTGACCAAGTGTGAAAACCATCACTGTGACTGTATCATTAAAGTATATGTTTTGAAATGTGCCCCTCTATTTTTATCCGCCCAGGTCATCAATGGCCGCTAACCTTATTCCTGTCCATTGATAGTATTCCTGTGTTCATATTATTGCATCCCGCTTTGCTAGCCTTTCGAGAGAGATCGAATTATTTGTAACTGCACAACCTTCAACAGGTTAATTTGTAAAACACTGCATATAAACAGGATCCTTCGTAAAGTGACTACATGTCTCTAATTTCAGCAGCTTAATTTATTATTGGTGTTTTTTTAATGTTTGCTTTAATTTCGAGTACAAAACGTTTATACTTTGTTTTTGGGAAACCCAAAACATTTTTCGCGATCTTTATAATAAAGAGTAAAAGCAGAAGGGAGGCGCATACACATGACACGCTGCACACCAATACTTACTCAATCCTTGGTCACGTAGAATGGCGTTTGAAGAAATATATGAAGTAGCCAATCACCGCCCTCCCACCTGAGTGTATTTCGTACTGTGGTCCTGCTACGAAGGACAGAGCCTGGACACACAGTGTTGTCCCATGCTGCACCGAATTGCACCTGCGACTCCAGAGATAAGAAGGTCCACAAAGGTTTCGTTTGTGTTATACTTTTATTACAGCTGTATTTTTGTGAGAATCACAAAGGAAAACAGCAAACTAAAGCAATCAATTGTTCTCTCACTAATAGACGCCTTTAGTTTTCTGGACAGCGGAGACTTTTAGCTAAGGAATATAAGCAAATATATGTCTTGCGTGACTGCATAATCAAATCTAATGTCTTCGAACTACCGAAATTAGCAGCGGGCAGAATGTGTAATTATTAAATTATTGTAATTTAGCGCTTGCACTGAGTTTTTCTACGCTTCGTCCCCGTTATTCGAGCTGTTAATTTCGGAAATGTATAGCCAACTCGCTCGTCTTGCTATCGTGTAGAAAACCGGTGTATATTTATTCTTTAGTGAAGTGCTGCATTCGTTGTAAAGAAATGATTTTGGTTTAGTTTTGTTCATTACAGTTACACTTTAGCATTATCGCGAGGTTACCCAGTATGTTCCTCAATATTTGTAGTCACAAATATGTCTTGCTATATCTATGCCCCCTATGTACTATTCAAATGTTTCCCAGTTTTTGAAATTGTACCCTCCCCGAAAGCGCACGGAGTTCGTTGCCGTTTACGTATTCTAACCTAGCCGTCATGGAGAGCGATTAAAACTACCCATCTCTCACAGCCGTTTGCTTCCTTTGTGTGAAGCGAAAGACTTAGGAAAAATCAAATCGAGAGAGCAAGCGCCTGAAGATCGATCGTGCTCTTATGTCTTGTTCTTATGCTACAAGGAACGAGAATTTCAACTTTTAGCAGAATATGCCCATACAACCCGCTGGCAAAAAAATCAAAGCACCGGCATGTAAATCTATTCGTACTAGCCAGTGTTCGGCTTAGCCCGAAATCTCCTTTTGCTTTGCTTTCAAGGATGCACTAAGATCGAAAAATTTTGCATTCGAGACAAGGTTTTAACGAAGGGTTCTTTTTAGGCAGTACCCATCTGGGCGTCTTGAGTGCCTTTTATTCTTGGATGACTATATCTGGCTCATTGTATAATAGTACTGTTTTGTGAGAAAACAGAGATGGAGAAAAGTGTCATGCAGAATTAAGAGATATACCAGGCTTGCATTTTGGTGCGAGGCGAGGTGTTGTCAAAATAATAAAGTCCATGCTCGGAAATCAGCGCAATACACATCTTTGCTGTCGTCTAACGTCCGTTTCTTTTCTTTTTCACTTTATTCTAATGGCACTGACTCGTATTATTCTGAGCCTTTTTCGATGTCTTGAGTTCTGTGCCTCAAGTTCTAGTGTTGATGAAGCATATCGAAATTGCAGCCGTAAATTCAAAGGTGCGCTCTCGCAAGGTCTGATTGCAAGCAGCCTAAATTCGCCTTAATTAATACCGGTGTGCGGGCTTCCCTAGAGCACTTGCACGGCTCGCTGAGGAAAAAAGAAAGCGAAAATTAAAAGCAGGCCATTTTCATAAAAAGAACTGCCAAAAAGCACTACGCGCTCTTTATAACAAAAGGAATGCACAACCGAAGTCGCTGAATGAAGGTGATGCTTTATTTTTCCCACAGTAACATAGCTGTAGCACTCTAAATCAATCTGCTCCTGCCTGTGTTGAAGTCAACAAAGAATAGCACTTTGAGCAATCAAGTAGGTCGAACTGGTGCGCATCGCTTTATAACCGCTATGGTTGGTTTTGAGATTTGCATCTTTACCATTCGCATCAAGTGAGAGTCCCTAATGACCTCAAAATGTCTTAGGAAAAAAAATTACTGCCATATTGTATACGCAGAATATTCTAAAAAATAAGGAACAAAAATTCCTCCCTTATTTACAAAAGAACAGCGACCTTTTGACGCTAAATTAAATGACCCGTTTTGAACTACTTAGTACGAATAATTTGCTCAGCTGATCCTAGACTAATGCTGTTTTCAACCCCTGTCAACAGACAAGGCGACAATATGGGCTAGCGGTATGTTTTAATGCGACAAGTCTTAGTAGAAGAGGTGTCGCCTTTTATTTTCACCGCTAGGAGGGCCAAACTTCCCTGAATAATTTCTGATTGTTCATTAAATTTTGTTATTTCATTGGATTATTAGTTATTTTCATTCATTATGTTTTATCACGGACGGTTTCCTTTATAGACAGCTTCGATGGCCAAAGTGTCAATATTAGAGAGGTACGGCTTAATTGCAGCGAATATTTTCGACGGCAGGATACGACGTACGCAGAGCGCGAAGAGAAGAGCTAAACGCTAAATAAAAAATTATGGAAGGAAAATACATTTTCAAATTTTTTTCCAGCATGTAAGCAAAACAAATGCGTTAAAGGTATCGTCATGTTAAATGTATCGTACTTTATCATCGCTATGTACAAGTAAATGCCATCTGGAGAGCATGTTCGACGTACTTCAATGTATGGTCAGAAAACGCTCTTTCGCAGCTTGTGTTTACAGCGTTACGTATTAAACACGGTAAGCCATTTATGCTGATAGCTTAGTATTTTCACGCTCTAGTCATTATTCTGTGGACAGCATTTAGGCAGGTTTGACCGGAATCACTACTAGCACAGACTTATGATTTTAACTCAGTTAATCTTTCTCGAATGCTGCTGTTTTTCGGTGCAGGCGAAACAGCGATATCCACGATATCAATGCACGCTAAAGAACCCTACGTGTTATAAATTGCCGAAGCGCTTCACTGCAGCATCCCGTATAGCCTCAGTTACTTTGGGATAATAGTTTTGAATAGTGTTCCAACGTGCACATCTTAAAATTTTCAGGCTATTCTATTATTTTTGTTTTGTTCGTATATATCACTATATGGGAATGTACTATAATGATCAAGGATATCGTGATATGCATGTTTTAGTTCATATACATTTACACATGAAATTTCGGTCCAAAACCGCATTTTACTTTAAATAATCAAACACACCATGATATCTGTAGTATCATTCTAGTTGCTTAGGTGGTTCTAGTCTTTGGCACAATATTGAAATCTTATGGGCTCTAGAATTAATAGAGCATGAGCATAGTCAAACAATGTTCGACATGAAATATATAACAACATAAAAGTTTGGCTACATATCTTGCCAATGAAGATATAGACATTGTGAAAAAGCAACTGACATTCAACTCCACTCACGAAATTGTGAACATGTAAAACTCTTAAAATGTGTAAATAAACTGTGATAATTTTGTATAGTAGTAAAGGTCTCTTATTTATTAACAAAAAAAAATAAATTGAGAATTTTGTAACTTGTTCGTACTGTTGTTTAATACCATGCAAATTAAACAAAATATTTCGCTGACAGCGATGTAATACACCTCTCTCACGTTCTGCACTGGTACTTCCTAACGAGATGGCCGCCGAAGTAATTCGTTGTGGTTTGCAGATCAACCCAAAAAGCAGCAATACTGGCTCGGAAAATCCTTCTCACACATGTACAAGAAATCATAAATGCAATTGTTTACATCACCTAAAATACAGTTTATGAACGTTAATCATCAGAAATGTTTAAAATTTTTGTCAACACTACTGTACGCGCACAGTTTTCTGACAAATCAATGGAAGCATTCATTGACCACGATTGTCGTTAGCTCGTCATGCCACCTTTACTAACCGCCGGTGTCCTTCATCCATAGCAACGAACGAATAGTCCAGCCTTGTCCTGTCCTCTTCTTTCCTGTGTTTCGTCCCTTGGCTGGTTAAGTATGAACCCTTACCAACTTGCCCAGTCGTCAACCTTGTTGAACGAACGCAGTCTTGTCAGTACGCCCGGGCAATTCCATTAAGCACTTGTCTTTGTTCGCGACACAATCAAACACCACATGTTCACCCACAGTCTTTCAACGAGTGGACGTACGAAAGTTGTTGCAGATCTTGGCAAACACCTTGCAGGAACTTCTCCCGTTGCAGCCAATTCCAACAAAACGCACACCCGCACACATCCAGAGCAATCGCTTATCACCCATCAAAACATATGCAATTACGTCACGAGCTGCACCACCAAACTGCTATCGTCACTAGCACTCCAGTCCAGAACTGACTTGCGATCACACGTCCGACGGCTGAGATGCACTGGAGGTCATCCTCTTGCAGGTCGATGAGTGGTACGCGGAGTTGACTTCTCGGGTACGTGCACTCACTCTGTCGAGCAAGATTATGCACGTAGATGGCTGCGTCGAAGTGAAGCATCTGTACGCGAAGAGTCTCACGCAGCCAGCGCCGCAGCCATCGACTCAGCCACAGCAGCTGACAGTCACATACCCAGGGATTATCCTCCAGCCGAATTCCCCCTGCGGACGCGTGAAATTGCCATGCATTATTATGAGCACAGGTCAAAACTAAGCCCAAAGAGCTTGTAAACCCATTATCCCCCTGGCAAAGAAGAGGAAGATGAGAAGAAGAGGAAGATGAAATGTGCCTGAGTGTTGAAGAGGAAGCGTGGTGAAGAGGAAGTGTTTTCAAATTCTAATTACAGTTGGTAGTGTGCGCGTGTGTTGTGTATCTTCTCTTGTGTTTGTGCTTTTTGCGCCACATATCTGAATACGATGCAGCACCAACTAGCCTCTCAAGCCGTTATTTTGTAAACCTAAACACATTCGGTATATCTATTTTCTGCTACTTCTCTTTGCAAAATTTTGGGAACGTTTGAATCGTTTTCTCCTAAGAACAGTAACCTTTTCGTTTCCAAAAATTAGTGCCCCTAAAGGAACTGAAGTGAACTTTTCCGCCATATGCTTCTGTTCTGTACGTGCCTCTTGCCTCCAGAGTTCCCTGAGAAAGCACGGCAATTGCTGTCGAGGACGTATAACACAAATAAACTAAGAAAATTTCGACCAAAGTACGAATATTGATCGAAAACGGACTTTCGCAGTTTTTGCGCTGCTGCTAACCTTGTGTAGTTGGCCGAAATAAAACACATTTGTCAACAATAAAATGTCTCCTTTTATTGATTGATTTGATGACGCTGCCCCATACTGCGGCACTTGCCAGACGTCTACGGTAGCGTCGGAGGTGATTTCGCTCTGTCAAGGTCAATGACCTAGCCATATGGTCGATGTATTACTGGCCTTTATCATGGTAAAGATGTATATGCACAGTGTATAGGCACATCATGGTTATGGTGCTTAGGGACTATGCTTGGATAACTGGTATATCCGTGCTATGCAGCTGCTCCAATTGGAAGCAAGGCGCATATCTGTGGGTAGTACCGCGTGGATTAGTGGTTTTTGTATTATTATACCCTGCAGTGCTACAATGAGCTGAATTACTGAATTGCAATTCTTTTTTTTTTTTCTCATTCACATACCTGCCAAGTGTTGAGTGCTCTTCCAGACACCGTCAGAGTCAGCAGGCTTGAGGACTTCGGGCCCGATAGACGAGAGCAAATTTCCCCTCAAGTCCAGCGTCAGGTAGCGCACGTCGGCAAGGTAGCGTAGCAAACCAGCGGGAAGCCTCCGTATGCTGGTTCCCGTCAGCCTGAGCACGAGCTCGTGGCTGCCGTGGAGGCCCAAAAGGGCATCGGGAAACACGACGCGCAGCTGGCGGCCCGTGATGGTCAGTTCAGTGAGCTTGGCGCCGAAGGCCCACTGCAGCTGGTGCGAAAGCACTGGCTCCTCCACGTCTACCAGCACTCGTCGAAGGGAGTGCAGCTGCGATACTAGCTCCTGTAGGCGGAAGGAACGCACTGACCCGTAGCTGCTCGTCAGCAGGCTCTTGAGAAACCTGCAAGGCGTGTCATCCTTGAGTTGCTTGTTTGTATCGCTGCCACCCTGGTACGAATTCTCATCATGACGCATGCAGGGACACCAGTAAATATTGTCCGATAGGCATAGATGAATAATCCTGAAGTCCATGGGTGCATATATTAGCTGTTTTTGAGCAAACCCGAAGAAGGGTAATATAAAATGGCCTCGGGGAGTGACATTGGCAACTTACTCATGTTTATGTCGATCCCGAATATTCTAATACGGATGTGTCGAATTATTGTTTATACCAAGCTCTAACAATATCCCTGGGAAAATGGTGTGCAAAACTCGCTTTTATTGAGCTCCGTTCAGCAGTATATTCGATATATCTAACTGCGCTCCGTGCCCTTCCAAGGGGCGCTTCTCCTAATGACTGCTCCCCGATCACTTTTCGCACGCGCGGCGCGATTGGTTCAGCAACCAATTAGGCATCCTCTGCCAGCACTACCACTACAAAACAGCTTGACGAGGCGAACGCCTAGTAATTTGAAAAGAACCATCGGCCTGGAGTGATTGTTTTCAACACGACTTAGCAGTCATGGGGTTAAGGAAGTCACATAACAAAACATCGGGTGTGATGCAGTGAAGCCATTTTTGCTGACCGAAGGCATGCAGTGATTGTGGCGGGGTTTGCTTCTCTGCTGTATGATGACAAAGAATCTACTGCGCCAATAACATAGTTAGATATCCTCTTATTAGCGGTGGGTATTTTCAAATGACTTTCCGCAGCACGGCACTTTTGCAACACATTACGGCAGGCGTCCCAAGCGGCCCGGCACCAGGCGTGAGCAGATGATCTCTAATGATCAATATCTCCCTACGAAATATGTGGAGTTCTTGCGTCCATGAAAGCTGCTTGCGGAGGCTGCAAGTTTGCCGTCGGGCAGTACATGGTTGCCGTTAGGCGCTGCTAACGTGTACACCTCATTCACGCTGCTTATTTATAGAGGAGCTCAGCTTTGTCATATTTTAAAGTGAGAATTATCGACCTTCAAGTCCGATATCCTCGGGACCTGCTGTATATAGTTTTTACTTCGAAATGTAAGGAATCAATATTATCTGTCAAAAACAGCAGGATGCAAAGTTTGTGTCTAAAATTTGGATTGAAATGTCATAATGGCTTCCAGTGCATGGAAAGCATAGTTTCAACTAGTAGAAATGGTTATCAAAAGGATTCACGTAAAATAGTTGGCTCATTCTGGTCTGAAAACGAAACCTTCATTATGCTTCCGCAGAGTAATTTTCGTTTTTACCTTAAGATTTACGTTAGGATTTTTCTTGTATTTACGTTTTGTTTTGTCGTTTGTTCGTGTAAAATAATAAGCAAGGTTTAGATCTGAGTATCGTTGGCATTTGTTATTTCCATTTCTTTTTTTTGCTGTTAACTAATGTAATTCAAACTCCGGCTACCCAGCCCCGCACACAAGCGATAGCGCTTAAGCGGGCTGGAACATGTATTTTGTGCACAGAGTTGAATAAAGGATATTAGAATTATTATTATTAATGTAATATATCTTATACTGTTGAAGTGTAGGAGTAGTGCATAGCAGTCAAATAGCCTATTGCACCTAATTCCTAGTTCACTAAACAAGTACGAGAATCAATGAACCACCTTCGGCTCAGCCAAAGATACTATCACAATGGTAGGGGTATGTTGATATCCAGTGTTTAGAAATAACCTTTGCGCAGCTATTTGCTTTGCTATCTAAGGTTTCTGCGTACTACATCAGGCTAAGAATCTGCCTGTCAGATTTTGGTTGTATCATCCGACGCGCAGCTTCGCTGCAACTCTAGCAGAAGCGTGGTCATATGAGGATCAAAATATACGTAACCCTCCAAAAGAGGGTTTTCAGAGCTGCGCCCAGGACTCTTCAAATCGACATCAAACTTAGTATGATATATAACACTGATTGTCTTGCGCAATGAACAATCGGCTCCCAAAAGTGCGTGTCGTCATACCTCAGACCGTGCAGCGCTCTTGGATCAAGAAACTTGAGTTGCAAGCGCCTGATGTCAAGTGACTGGAGGCTGTGTGCTCCGACGAAGCTATCGGTGGCCAGAAAGGTGATCGGGTTTCCGGACAGATCCAGTGAGCGGAGCATAGGCAGTAACGGCCATAGGTGGCGTGGTACCGATTCCAGGAGGTTTCTAGACAAATCCAGGTCTTTAAGGTTCTTCAGGTGGCGGAATGAGTCGGTAGAAACGTTGAACAAGAAGTTCTCCGCTACATCCAGCTTCGTCATCCTTGAGGTTGTGGGTTTTCGTTCACAGCAGAAGAGAATAAACAAACAGAATAATAAGACAAAACAACTCCCTATATTACAACACGTGCCGCATATGAAGCTTACGCTAAGGTAAATAATCGGCATATACTTGTGCTGCATGCAAAGACTGACGTGCTTTTCGACTATCAACTACTAGTTACATTGAAACTAAATGCCATGCCCTGCCTCCTTCGCTTCCACTTTCCGATGTTACCGGAATGCGAAATTAGGAAACAGCTAGGCTGAAACGAATTCGGTATCGCCAAAGACAAAAAGACTAGAGGTAAATCTGCTCACCTCTTCAAGTAGAGTGGTGGTAGTCTTGCCAGGCTGCAGTTTCTGAGTCTTAAAGTCTCCAACATCTTCAGTGGTTGAAGACAGGCCTTATTTAGGGAGAACAGTGGGTTATGGGCGAGGTCCAGGTGCATGATTTGACCGAGTCTCGCAAACGTTTCCTCCCCGATGACAATCAGTTGATTTTGTGACAGGTTGAGGGCTAGGAGATTTTGCAGGCTTTCAAACATTCTTGCACCAATGTTGGAAATCTTGTTGCAGGAGATGTCGAGGACGCGCAGCGTCCTTTTTACAGCAGTCACAGAGTCGCAGTGGGTGAGGTTGTTGAACGAGAGATTGAGGCGCTCGAGTGCGGTGTTCTCGAAGGCGTCGACTGGCAGAAAGGAGATGGCATTACGGCTTAAGTCCAGCACTCGGAGCTTCGTCAGGTTTCCGAAAGCAGATTGGCCGATGGACTCGATTCTGTTTTCACTGAGGACAATTACCTGCGTCATAGTTTAGAGGAATCGTATTAGAGGATATATTTTAAGTGCCATAAAAAATATAGACTTACATTGGACAAGCGCGAAGTCAAGCCTTTCCCCACTTAATGTTGGGTCACCTGTATTTGTGATGTTATTGCAGAAGAAATGAACCCAGAAAGGTGGAGGAGGAACAAATGACTGTGTACCGGCACTTAATCATTGGTTGGATGACAAATGAGTTATTAACTCTTTTTGTTCGTGCTCACCGGGATAATGTATGTGATCTGACTTTTAAATGAGAAGGCGAGGGTAGGGCAGAGTGCCAAAAGAGCTTCCAGTCATCGCATCCTGTTGTTCATGCCTAAAGCAAAGAAGGAACTGTTTGCAATCCTGGCATTGCAGTCAGTACACGCGAAACACAATAGAAATTTATATCTTCGCAATGTTCGTAACATCGCATGCTACCCTAAACCTGGGGCAAAGTGTGATGGTGCTCCCTCCCCCCTCAAAAAAATAAATAAAAAAAATAAAACACCTTTGTAATAATAATGCCTTATCCACTCCCGCAGTTATTAGAAATGGGTGTGCGTATGTTTATGCGGAATTTCTTAGACCATTCATGGTCGACGCGTAGTAGTATGGGCAAGTGTGTATAAAGAAAAACATCTTATCCTGAACGACAATGTATTGAATCTCAAATTATTTTGAATAAGTGAACCAAAATAAGGCAACTGTTTTATTTCAACCTAGGCTGATCAGCTATCTACTGCACAAATGAAAGGACGTTAAAAGTTCTGATGGACCGCTGCTCTTGTCCGAGGCGGTCACTAATCAAGCATACCAAATTCCTTAACTGTCCTAGTCCACGGCCTAGCACAACCGCTCTGCGCTCGTAACCACAAAGTCACAGCCGGTGCTGTAGTAAAAGATTGAGTGTTTCATTTGAGCTCGAACAGCATTATGCTGCTTTTTGAAGCGGACCACCAAAGCACTGGTCTGTATCGGCTCGCTCCCCTCGGGTCGAGCAAAGTTCATTGCGGCCACTTTTCCCAAACATTCGCTGGACCTACAGGGCGGATTAATATGTGTCGCAGACCTCCAGGTAAGCATGCTTTTTGGTCAGTAAAGTAGCAATATCTAAGGCACAAAAGCTCAACAAAATCTTGTCTTTTCATCTTTGTGAACCCGGGGTTATAATGTCTAAAATAACATTAAATACTAACTACCGATTCAGAACCCCTTGTCGGAGAAATAGAAAAATCAACCAGACACCACACAAGAATAACTCAATGGCGAATGTATATATGGAACCATCGCCTCTCCTGCCATTCAGTAATAGTTTTGTACAGAAATAGTGTAGTTGTACGTTGATATTATTAAATCTAGAACGTTCTATCTTTCCAGAACATACAAAAGTCAAATTATCAAGCAATAATTAAATAAAGAAATGGGAAGACAACCTATACATGAAAAAGACAGAGGATAGAGTTGTGCAAGAAAAATAACCAGAAATATTTATCGCTTTCTTCAAACACCTCCATTGCTTTTATATACACACCGCCCCTCTTTTTTCCCCGTATGTTTTGTATTTTTTGCTGTTGTCTTTCTTCTTTTCTGCAAAATTTTCGATTTTGCACACTTTTATTTTATATTGGTTTACGTTGTTTATGCCCGTAGTGCTTTTGGCGGTGCAGGCTGCGCAATGTTACTTTTATTTCTTTTTAAACTGCCCGCGCTAACTTCAGTTGTCTGAAACTGGTGAACGGTACATTCAGTTTGCACGCCCATTGGATTCTCTGTTTGCATTTGGAGGTCCTACAGGCGGTGAAACGCAAAAAGTGACGGAATACCAGTATATAACGTGGGGGTGGCGCTGCTTGATTCCTTTGTCGCTGCAGGCAAACTACGCGGAGAAGAAAACTGGAAGGGCGAGTGTGGCCCAATTTTACCTCGGAGGGCAAACTCTAGATTGCTTTAGTGGGTCCCACTCATTTGAAGCAAAACTTAGAAAGTTTTTGTAAACGAGTGGTAATTATCCACTGTGGCCATAAGTTTATTTCGAATGCAGAATGACACCAAGTGTTGCGCCGAAGTGCAAAAGCAAAAAAGAGTAAATGAACAAACTCCATAGATAGACAAGTTGAGAAAAATAGAAAGCCATATATATCCCTAGTGAAAAAAGCCATATGAGTCACAATAACCTCATACAAAGTTCTCATACTAAACTCACACAAATGTCCTATAATCTCATATATTTCTCATACGTTGAATGAGATTTGTATGTTATGATATGAGATTTGTACGAGTTTAGTATGAGTTTAGTGTAAGAATTTTTATGAGATTATTGTGACTCATAGAGATTTTTTCACTAGGGCATGTTTCATTCATGGACTATATCGTAGGATGCTTCAAAATTAGGTTTAAATAAAAGCTCCAGCAAGATGTCAGAGGAGGGAACAAGAGCTTCGGCTTTGTGCTCAGCCGTCTCTGTTGCGTTCTTTATCAACTAATAACGTCATTGCAATGTAATAAGACTCAAAACAGACTCAAAATGCCCACTTACTGATAGTGAGACATTTTCATTCGCATAAAGATGCTTCTGTAAGGAGCATTACCGGCATTCGCTTCTATATAGCCCGCCCAAGGCGTCCAATAACATCCTCAGGCCTTTGAAGGCAACTCGACACTCTGAGTATTTACTTTTTAATAAACCACAAATATTCCCTTTAGATGAGAAATATAATTAAAAGCGGGAGGTGACTTCCAAGGTTTCAGATTTTTGTCGTTTCAATGTCGTTATTCTGCGCATTATGCATCGCTGGGTCAGCATGCTGGTTCTAAGCATGGATATGGAGTATCCCTATCGTGACTACACACATTGGAATGTCTGTGGTATAATTTTTTCTACTGCGTCCGGAAACAGTATACCGGCATATAGGAAAGGCGACATATTTTGAGCCACTTTACTTTGTTAGTACATGCAAAAAATAACGCATTGAAACCCACCGGAAATCTACTAGAACTACCAATAAATCATCACCTGTGAAACCAAGATTGATGCACTTATTTTTCGTAAATGATGCAATTTTTTTGTACACAAGGTTGTATGACCACGGCGCGTAAATGTTATCTGTATTTATGAAAATTAGCCTTGTACAAATATGCCAGATTTGATAGCAACCCGACCGCATCCACAAAAGCTGACGCCACGCTTCAATTAGATAAATTGAAAAACAACTCTTTTCCTGCTTAATTACAACTTGCGAAAACGTGCACAGTAATCTGATTGCGGCTGTAGGATATCAGCATGCGTCACCTGTAAATCCGGTGACTCCTGGAAAGCACCAAAGCTGACATTGGTAAGCGCATTGTGGTCGCCGTGGAAGGTTTGCAGGACGCCAAGACTCTCGAAGAGGTCACTGACGTCGGCAATCTTGTTATGAGACACGTGAAGGTTCAGTAAGGAGGATCCTACACTAGTTAGAAACAGGCTGTCTATATCAGATAGCTGATTGTGACTAACATCTAAGGTGCGCACTCCGTAGTCTCGTGTCTCATTTGACTTCGACTCATAGGTGTCGGACCCAGCCTGAAGAGACGTTAAAGCGTTCTGTGACAGGTTCAATAATAGAGCGCCGCTTCCAGACTGGTGCAAGCAGTCAAGGCTGAAGGACGTGAGGTAGTTGTGCTGCAAGAGCAAGCTTGAAAGCTTCGACAAATTTTTGAACGCTCCCGCGTCTATAGCCTCAATCCTGTTCCTCGACAGGACGATGTTGTGAAGGCCGGGAAGGTCCCTGAATGCACCATGGCGCACAATCTGTATCTTGTTTCCGAGAAGGACAACATTTGCAAGCCGGGACAGGTTCTTGAATGTGTCTGTCTCTATGACCGCCAAATCGTTGTGCGCCAAGACTACCCTGTTCAGCCTCAGATGAATGTGCTCCTTGAAGAATCCAGGAGTAATGTAGCCAATGTGATTTCCTTCCATGTCAAAGTGTACGAGTGACGGCAAACCCTGTAGATACGAATCGGTCAGATTTAGCATCTGGTTATGGTCCAGCTGAAGCCACTGGACGCGTTTCAGATGGCGAATAAGCTCCAACGGCAAAAAGCGCTGTCCCAAAGCCGAGCTCAGTTCGAGCACTTCCAGCGTGGGTCTCAGAGGTAGGAAGACGTGGTGGTCTAAGAAGTGTATTCCGTTGAAGGACAGCTTGAGCTCCCTGAGCCGCGGCAGGTAGACGAACGTGTCCCTTGACAGGGATCGAATGCCATTGTTGGCGAGGCTGAGAACGGTGAGGTTGCGTCCCCACAACTCAAAATCTTCCGCACTCACCGTGTGTATGCGATTGTCCTGCAAGCTGAGGCGGCTAAGACGCTCAGTAGTTCGTAAGGCACTGCACGGGATACGATCGAACTGGTTCCCGGAGAGGTCAAGGACTTCTAGTACGCTGCGGAAGCTATGTACATCGTCTGGCTCGAGAGTCGTGAGCGAGTTTCCACGAAGATATAGCACCGACAGTGACGTCAGAGCTCGCGCGGCGTCGGGAAAGCGGCGGAAAAGGTTGAAGCTTAGATCTAACACGATCAGAGCAGACTCCAGTCCACCGAAGACGTGCTCGGCTATTGCGGCGAGTCTGTTGTTGGCTAGGGAGAGTCTTTCCGCCGACACGCTCCGGAAGAGGCCGACGGGAAGCTCTGTGATAAAGTTGAACTCCATGTGCAGGTCACGTAGATACACCGAGCCTGCGAGGAAGAAGTTCGTGAGAGATTACGAACGGGGTGATTTTCAAAAATATGTAATCATAACGCACGTACACCATGCAACTGTGAAGTGTTATTCATTCAAGGTGTCCAAGCTACCTACTGCGCGTAGTTCTGGTCAATTAAAAGCTGAAAAACGTCGGCTGTCGAATTCCTGAGACCACATGTCACACAAAGTTGAAAATGGCCATATCTCTAGTTGTATTTTGTCTAGTTCAATCAATAAGGGCATACATATTTCCTTTGTAAGTTAAAAATCTATTTTAGTGGCGAACGAAGCATTGTAATTACCGTGATCTATTATACTAACCATTGAACAGTTTCTCGGGCAAATGATCCATGAGATTTCGGCTCAGGTCCAGCGTATCCAAGTGGCGGGTTGGCAGAAACCAAGATTCGTGCAGTGTCTTGAGCAAGTTACCACCCAGGAAGAGGGCGGAGAGATGGCGCAGTTTTCGGAAGGCGTGCCTTGGCATGTGTTCGAGCAGGTTGTGGGCCAGGTTAAGGCGGGTTAGTGATTCGGGAAAGGGTGAGCCGACAACTTCTGACACCAGATTCCTATCCAGCTCCAGCGTCGCAAGGTCGGTCAAGTTGGAGAAGACGCCATCCCGAAGGACCTGTGAACAATTCAGTGGCCATGATTAGCAGATGCCATTTCACGAGCATCAGTATAAATCTATTTAGGCGGGAAACTTTGTTCCGCTCTACGCAGATCAATTTTGAGATGTTTCAAACGTGCTCCTAGCAGTTTTTGTTTGGCCGCTGGTACCAGTACTCTTACATCTCAGTTGCTCAGTGTTGTCCGCCTTACACAACTTAACTAGGGAAATGTAACTAAATACTTTTGTATTAACTTCAGGTTAATTTCGACATAAGAGAAATGAAAAATCTCTGGACTATTTGTGACGTCAATGGATGATGACAAACCTTAGGCTTTTCACAGTAATTATTGCGTAGCCATTTAGTAGAGATAGAGTGCTGGTTAACAAGGTCAATATTATCCACCACAGCGTTATGGTAAGGTTTGACTGAACATATTTCAGCCGACTTGAAATTTACGAACAGGGGCCAACAGCTCAAGTAGGAAGGCGTCAATATTGGCAATGTGGGATCGAGACGTCTTTTCTGGCAAAGCGAGTCTGAACGTGTTTAACAACCTAATGCTAGACTGAATGAATTTGCTTTTATAGACTTTGTAAAGCGCAACTGCTCAGACGTAGCGACCACCGTTTCTCCATCTCTGCCGGATTTACACAGATGACTAAGGTCAGAAAAAGTGGAGAGGCACATTTAGTTTGTGGGGTTCCCACACCGTACACAGGATGGCACTGTGTTCATTAAACCACCGCAAAAACTCTTATCGATTGATGCATTCACTAATCTTAGTTGCCCCACATCCCCAGCATAATAATATTTTGGTAAATTAAAATATTATGGTTGCGTGACTGGTCTGCTCTGACGCTCAAATTAGATCATTTTTTTATGATGCGATCTAGAAAAGACACGGCAAATATTGTTTTTCTGTTAACAGTTTTTTACAATTGTAAACGCAATGTTGCTGGTATTCTTTTATGAATATTAGCAATGAAAATTGCTTCGCATTTTAAGAAAAGAGAATTTAATTTCCTAGAGGTTGGATCAGCCAAGAACAGCATATAAACAACAGAAAGCGCGAAATCGCGCTATGCCAACAAGAGGTATCGACCCAGGTCCCTCCCCATTGTGTTCTCTCCTTTCTGTGCGAGTTTTTATTCGACACGGGATAAGCTGTGAAGAGCAGATTTCATGGTCAGGTTACCTCTATTAGTCATAACTTACTTAATATCGCATCCCAGCCTTCAATTTGTCTTTTGAGATCAAAGAAGGATAGGTCGACTACCAGTGCGTCATATCCGCTGTTAAATACATATGCTACAGAAGTGAACAAAAAAAAAGTATATTTCATAAGTTTGGTGACTTCGTCCCATTCACCTTGATCTCATTCCCTCCAAGGAACAGGCTCCGCAGGCCGACATTTCGCGACAGCTCATCCCATTCGACGCGGCGCAGTTCCTGGATACGGTTTCCCTGCAAGTTGAGCCACTGTAGATGGCGCAGATGGCGGAGCGCGTGCAACGGCGCCTGCGTCAAGGCGTTGTGGCTCAAGTCGACAGACACCAGGTTGTCCTCGGCACCGCAGAAGGCACATGGCAGGATTCGGCTGAGGGAATTATGCATGAGCCGCAGCGTCGAGAGGCGTGTGCCGGCGAGAGAATCATTCTGCAATACCTCCAAGCCTGAACGAACCAGTGTCACCTGGGCATAATAAACCAATATTTTAAGGATAGGTTGTTGCTTCGGAATCTTTTCTGGGACCCTTTAAAACATTAAGATTTTAAAGCAATCAAACAACTCATAGAGAGCGGCAATTGAGCATGCGCCTGAGTGTTCTGTTGCCTAACATCTGGTGCGAACAAATTGAAGGCGGCTCTTTCTCGTTTTCACTGCAAACAGGCATATAGTGTCAGTCTTTGAGACTTCCATGCCAATAAGAATGCAAAATTAAGGGGCCGCTGTCAACTTTAGAGCAGAAAGCGCCAATACCCCATGGATTGCATTATATAATAACGTAAAAAGGTTCGAGGGCATGACATCAGGAACTGAATTGTATAGCTCTGTTCTTATCCAGTGTCTGAGAGAACAGACGTGGAGGATAAAGTCGGGATTGCATGGTGCGGCGTGAGCTAGTGAAATCAAGTGAGCGGAAAAAAAGTGGAATTTCTGTGCAATAATTGCTTTTCTCGTGTCCCGGAAAAAATCGTATTCGATTAGCTTCGAATCCTCGTACGCTTTTATGCGACCCAGTGGTTCAATAAGGCACCCATACGCGTACAAAGGGAGCGAGCAGAAGCTCACGAATGTTTCTTCCGTGGTCATGAACACACGGCTGGAACTCACCTGTCCGTTTTCACAGTCTCCGATGTCTGTGGGAAAGAAGGAGAAGGGCACGGCTATGCACACGACGTCTCGCACCACCTCGTGGCTGCAGGAGCAGAGCCGGTTGAACTCGCAAGGCTGCTGCTGATGTTGTGGCTGAGCAAAGCACAACATCGCCAGGAGGAGAAGCAGCACTGGCCACCGGACGGCGGCCGTGCAGCCTCCCGACCTTATAGTCACTCGGAGAATGGAAGTCCAAGCAAGATGCATCCTCTTATGGCGTGAAAGACCTATACACGTGCTGTGGTAGGGTAACGAAAGAAAGTTAAATAAAATAATATTCAAAAAATAGTATAGCATCTTAATATCGGCGGGATTGATTGCAAAGGTCTGTTCTATCCGACGAAATACATCTAGTTTCGCATAATTCGGTACTTTATCTGTGGCCTGCTTTTTTGATTGATTGATTTATAGGAAGGGAAAGACGCCGTAACAGTCTCACTTGTTTTCTGTGGACACCTCAGCCGTGCCGTAAGGGAAGGGAGGAAGGTGAGAGTGAGAGTGGAAAGAGTGAAGAGGAGCCGTAGTGGAGGGCTACGGAGTAATTTCGACCACCTGGGGATCTTTAACGTGCGCTGACATCGCACAGCACACGACGCCTCTTCGTTTCGCCTCCATCTGTGGCCTTTTCTGCCAAAGTGCACATAACATGTAACTTTTTGCCAGTAATTTCAAAATTTTTATTTTCTTGCAGTACAGAAACTACCCACAGAGATAACAAATGAAGGCGTTCTGAAGAGCTTACCGGTTTAGCTGTTTACGCACTCGCATTCAAGCCAACGGCGTAAATTCATGCTATGGTTCTCAATACCAAGTCGCAAATACTGGCACGTTTTGATAGCACAATATTGAATCAACTGCAAAGGTGATATTGAACGTTTCTACAACGTGTTCGGTTCTCCTACGCAAATAGTGAGCCAAATCCAGAAGGTATTTTTAACCTATATATTGGCAGAGGCGAGCGGGCAGAAAGCACTCCACACGCTCGCTGTGTGACGCGTGTTTCAAGGCTATCTGGTTTGGAAAAGTCGTGTACGCAAACTTTTTTTTTTTATTATAACTGATATGAACATTATATGCAGAAAGGTAGAAAAGGTAAACAAATCAGGCGCCTAAACGCAGCCGTAAAGGAAGAGTCTCGTCTAGTATTGTAACTGCCTTTAATGCACTCAATAATGTCGTGCTTGATGATATATATATATATATATATATATATATATATATATATATATATATATATATATATATATATATATATATATATATATATATAATGAAAACTGTTGACCACCCTGTTAGAGATTCGCCTAATGCCAGCAAAACTTATAATACTTTATGGGCTAACTGTCCACAGTCATTGCAGGGAAATAATAGCACTGCTTGAGGAACGCCAAGAAACAAACCTTCGGCATACGGAAAGATTCATTCGTGGCTGAGTAACATAACGCAGCATGTACATCGTAAATGAATGAAAAGCTAATATACGAGCACAAGTCTCATGAAATGTATTTTTGTTTGATGACGTACCAGTGCTTTGGCACACGGCAAAAATATTTAGTGAAACTATCTCAAACTAACGACCCAGTGGTGTATAAAACTTAGATTATCTTGCAGCATCGCGTTTCGTCGATTTATACCTGCAACCCGGGCGCATGTGCAGATTTTTACCTTGCACTAGAAGCCAATAAGATGTTGTTTGGAAAGCAGTATGAAAATGCAGCACTACATTTAGAAGCGAGATCATTATAGCCATAAGCAGCATTTAGATGCATAATGGCCCAAGCTCGCGTGGCAGCGAACGTCTAACGCTAGCTTATCACACGACTCCTGCTTCAAATGCAGCTGGATATGATAAAAATAGAACTGGGCATGGGTATCAACATCGACGTAGAAGAGCAAACTGTGATCAAATCGCAATCCCGGTTGTGTGGGTGGCCGTTCTCGAAAAGAGTGCGCTTGTGTCTCCCTTCCACTTTCTGAAAAGTTTAACTTACACATATGTAGTATATTTTGGACATGCCTTCAACTTTGTGTTACAGTGGACCGGCAGCTGGTGATTTTTATATCACAGTAATCACACCTACAAGGAGTATATTACACTTTCACGACAATGTATGCATAATGAGCGAGAGGACAGAGCGATCTGGTACCCATCGGAATGAAATTCGAGAGCCATGATCGGTTACGTGGTAGTCGCGTTTTATCCAGTTTACAGCAATATGAAGGGAGTAGTCAGTGCGCGTTTACTGAATTATTCGCACATAATGAACTAAAAAATCCCAACGTGAGTGCTACACTCCGGCTGCTTGCGTTAGCAGCACGGAGAAATCATTACCATCCTCTTCTTCGTTAACCTAATTTCACCCAGTGCAAGACAATGATTCTCTCATACCTCTGCAGTAACCGAATTTTGTTCCTGTAGCAGCATTCTTCCCTTCTCAAACCTTCTTCTCTCATCGACCTGCCCTAATTCCGCCACATGATACGTTAGCTTTTTCTTGCAGTTTATTCCTATAGCCATCAGGGCTATCAATTTTCGTCGCTTTAAATTTCCTGCCTACGCTCATTTCATCCTGATTTCGACTAGGTTGTATTCCTTTCCGTCTTCTCGCTATACATATCACTTTCATTTCCACAGCTATCTAATGTCTCCTGAAATTAGTTTTGCCGTTTTCGCAACCTTTTGCCTCATAGGGGAACAGCAGTAAGAAAAGATATTATGAAATCTTCTGAGGAATATTGCCAAACTTTCATTCATATTCAGAGAATAACTGCCTAATGCACTGCAATTAATTTTTATTCTTGTGTTTATTTCCCCTTCATGGCTTGAATCTGCGGTCACAATCTACGCGAAGTAGATGAATCCTTTTGCCATATGCAGTGCTTCATCCGCCTATCTTAATCGACTGAGGTGATTCCGTTTTCAAGACAGTCGAGTCCTCTGAGCAGCGTCACTTGCGCGACAAATATCAGAAATTTTATTATAGGTAATAAGAGCACAATGAAAGTGCTTATTCCCGTTGCATATGTGACGCAGTGGATTAGCGCTATATTTCTCAACCCCAGTGACAATGGTTCATATACAATCCGTCACAGTGTTGTACTCATTGTTTATTGAACATTTACAACAATGAATAAAATTACTGCTATATTTCCTGGAGTTCTGTTTCATTTCAGTGAAGGTACGGCAACGATGCCTCAAAGCGGTTAATGGCACCGATATCATTTAACTCCTTCCAGGATGTGTGTCATCCTCTATGATGCGTGACCAAAAAAATTCAGCTTGAATCACAGGATTTTTATTTACTGACAGTGGACTTTCCAGGAGAAAGAAAACGTTTTGGGACCTTACCACTGAGAGCCCGGAATTGCGCTTAGAACAAATAGGCATGCTTAGCTACCAGTCTTTTGCGCTCTGGATAGCATACCATCGTTTTCATCAACTTCCATCCGTGCGCTATGGGTCCAGAGCGAGAAATAAATAAACTTTATTTTGTCAACAGAGAGACCAGTTTAGGCCAGAGTGGAGCTCTGTGCGTGTCTAGTCAGCATACCTGGGACGTATTGTGCTCTTAACGTGCGTTAAGTGGCCCGAAATTTAACAATAACAATAAGAATATTATCTCGGATATAACAATAAATTTCTGCAGCTCCCTAAGTTTTTTATTGGTTTTTATGATAAAATGAACCGCTTATATGAGTGGTACGTGGCATGGCGAAAATGAATCTGGCCAATGAGAGCCAATGTTAGTAAGGAGAAGTCTCTCATAGCCTGAGTCGCTTTGGGACGTTAAACCACCCCACAAATCAAACCAAACAAATGCTACAACCGCACCAACCAAACCACGCACGCAATGAGAATGCGCGGGCACGAGGAGCTGGGGGACCCGACCGATTAATCGACCCGAGGCTGTGAAAGTGGAAACCTGACGTGACCCCCCACGTCAACGCCGTACGTACCGGGGACGCTTACATGCCTCGACAAAGCAGGGAAGGAGAAAAGACTGAGTGATTTAAAGTCTGCTTCGCCGGGGAAGTTGCTTACTATTTTTTCTCAGGCTTTCAGTCTTGTAAAAAATACGAAGGGGGTCTGGCGCATTACTCCATAGGCCGCGTGCATCATGTTAAAGTTCATCAGCTACTGATGTGCGCGCACCTTGCGAACGTGATTTTAATTTTCCTTTCTGCCGCCACTCTTCCCTCTGGTCCTGCAAGCTCAATGAATTTGTTTCAGGAAAGAGCGCGCCTTCGAAATGCAAGTGATTCGAAGGTTTCTCAAAGCTCTACTATCTGCGTAATGATGACGGCGGCGTGTTCAGGCCTAGAGAAATATTGCATGGTGATGATGCAGTCACAAAAAATGAAAAACCACCGACAAGGCAGTAATCTCAGCTGTCAACAGTGTTGACACCAATGACCAACAAGAACCTACGCAATAGGCACCTAAAAATGATAACAGTCCCCGCGGCACTTCACCTGTTCTAAATGCAGTCCGTCCAGGTACGTGAAAATGTTGGGCACCCTGCCAAGTAAACAAAATAGTGCATGACACAGCTAATGCTGGCTGATAGATTTTCTCCGGCAGAGAAATCTACGTTCAAAGCTTCTTTCCTCTAATTTAATGTTCCGAAGTTTGTAATTTATATTTCTTTTCGCACAATCTGCTTCTAGTACTTATTGTTTATTCGTGGTAATTCAATAAAGTAATCAGTGAGTTTAACTGCAGCACGCTACTACTAAGATCCCTCATCGCATATTTTTTCGATAGTTTGACCCTGTTAGCTTTCAAAACCATGCCTCGAACGAAACCTGAATAGTAACCCGACATATTAGCGCGCCTAATTCGCATTTTGCCTGACCACGCTACGCAAGTCGTCATTTCGTTTACCGACCACATTATTTAGACTCCATGTCCTGTTTTATTTTTCCTAGATCGAGGATCACACTTTCATATTCGTTCTCAGAATTACCTAATAAAAAAAATTCATCACCGAATGACACATAGCGCTGAATTGTAAATAAGTCCACGTAACACGATCAGGACCTATTATCTACAAAAAGAATATTGAAAAGGTTCGCCACAGGAGAGTACACCGACAAGGATTATTCAGAGAGAGCTCAAGGCTGTTGACGACAGATGTCTAAGAGGATAAGCAAATTTTTTTTTTTGCCATACTGGGACATATACTCGGTAAAAAGGCAGTTCATTCCAAAATCGCAAAATAACAACGCCAACTTATGCGAAAGCACGAAATCCTGCTAATGTTACTAAACGGGAATATACATCTAAGGAAGAAACGGGAACCAAGCCAGGCCACTATCCTGGTTAACATTCCGCTGTATAAAAGTCAAACAAAGCAATGGAGGGTGGAGCTATAAGAGTCGAACGATGAGCTAGTTGGTCACACATCTCTTAGAAGAAGGCAGCAGAGCAGGTAACACCAACACAAAGCACAAGAGGCACACACACGCACACATGGACTACGCTGCACTGACAACTATATTAACTGGAAACCGCACATCTTCTTCTTTCACTGCTTCCTTCACTTAACGTCTGCAGCCAACTACTTTCTTGTCGTTAACGTCCTGCCGGTTTGCACAAAAATTCTACTTCCTTCTTCAAGAAAACCACCGATGGTATGCTGACACATTGGTCTCCCAAGTCACAGATTGCATATGCTTCATAAATCTCTCTGGCTAACTTGTCCTTCATCCTTTCGTAACCTTAACATTGTGAAGGTCAGCCGGACATTTTTGGTCACTATAATCAACGCAGTCTTTGCAGTGCACAGCCAGATTTGTGCCTGACTTGTCCGATATTGTCTTGGCTGTGCACTGCAAAGACTGCGTTGATTGTAGTGACCAAAAATGTCCGGCTGACCTTCACAATGTTAAGGTTACGAAAGGATGAGGGACAAGTTAGCCAGAGAGATTTATGAAGCATATGCAATGTGTGACTTGGGAGACCAATGTGTCAGCATGCCATCGGTGGTTTTGTTGAAGAAGGAAGTAGAATTTTTACGCAAACCGGCAGTATGTTAACGACAAGAAAGAAGTTGGCTGCAGACGTAAAGTGAAGGAAGAAGTGAAAGAAGAAGATGTGCGTTTTCCAGTTAACATAGTTGTCAGTGCAGCGCAGTCCTTGTGTGCGTGTGTGTTCCTCTTGTGCTGTGTGTTGGTGTTACCTGCTCTGCTGCCCTCTTCCAAGAGAGGGTGGAGCTGTTACGCAGAAACTGGGACAAGTGCGTACTAAAGCAAATAAATCAGGGCTTAATTCACGAAAGATAATGAAGATTTTTTGAAAACAGCGACAGTTGTTAGTGCAAAAAAAATTCGAGAACGCAGGAGGCAGTACTGGCCTACACCAGCGCAGGAACCTCACGACTTGGTTTGGTTTATTTGGTCTGATTTACATGTATAGTGTCCTAAAGTTCGTCAGGGTAACGAAAGACGTCCTAGAAGAGCATTCCGGATGATTTCGACCATTGAGTTATGCAACGCACCCTGGCGTGATACAGAAATGACCGCTTTCGTTTTCTCCTCCATCAAAAAACGACCTGGAACCGGAATCGAACGCGCGTCATCGGGATCAGCAGTCGAGTACCGTAATTACTGAGATATCGCTACGGAACAACAGCCTTGGGGGTAATTGAATGGATGCTAAGACAAAATTGTCTTCAGCATACGACGGACACAGCAAGCCTGTAGGCTAAACCTTTGTCCCGCTCGAGCCACCGCGGGCTCTAGCTTACAAATATATTCTCTGTAAGAAACGTTTCACTTCTGAACCCCCCCAAAACAAATCAATTTGTTTTTTTTTATTCGCAAAAACACTGCAATAACATCTAAAGACATTACGGGCATTTGACATCGCAGCAAATAAACGGGAAGCTCCTGAAAAAAAAAAAAAAAGGACGATGCACCAGACAGAACCGCCTACAGCGCCGACCGAACGTAATTGTTTCAAGAAAGCTAGTCAAGACTACGTAAAAAAAAAAAAAAAGAACTTCGGAGAAGCATTTCATCAGAAGGTTAAAAAGAGCTGTGGAATATTTTGCCAGGAGGATGACCATGTTTTACGTGTACACACAAATTAGCCTAATTTTATCTCACACACTGGTACTCCAATTGAACAGAACGTCGCTTTCACCTGTGTCACTATTAACAGCGATCAGACAACGGGTACATTTTTCAACGTACTGCGTCTCAAACTTGTGAAGATTAGTTCTTTGAAAGCAAACAGAGACTTCTTCAGAGCAAAACTTTTAGTAATATTTAAGCAGAAATACGAAGCCGTTTGTCAATAAAATCGAGGGCCCTCGTGCACTTGCCTCCAAAGAATAGCAAATTAGCAAAAGTGCTATATTTCGTCAGTAGCTCATTACTTCACCCAACCTAAAGAAACAGCTAGCGGTTACATTTGTGTTGACATTGATGCGTTGAAAGTTTAGAAGCTTGAGGGTTGGCACCATATTACTGTTAAAATACATACAATTGACGCAGACTAGCAACTGACACGTATAGTGCTCAGAAGCAAACGCTACTATACCCGCGGCCTTATGATCGACAGCAGCTTGTGTAAACAGCTGTCACAAAAAGAATATGTGCCTGTCGGCTGCTATATATATATAACTGGTTCACAGGAAGGGAAAGGCGCAGTATCTGTCGCACTTGTGTCTGTGGACACCCATAAGGGAAGGGAGGAAGGTGGGAGTTAAAGTGGAATGAGAGAAAAAGGAGCCGTAGTGGAGGGCTACGGAGTAAATCATTTCCTAGTGCAGATAGAAGACTTCACTAAGTAAAAAATATGTGGAAACGACTATATAGACGCGCCAAAATATAGTGTGTCGCATAGTGTGATGGAAATAATTTTATTAAACTGAGTGATTGTAGAAACTCTAGTCCATGTAAAAGAAAGCGATATATCAATAGAACATATATTTTAGTCTAGTCACTAGCCAAACAAACAAGCGAGGAGTGACTGCAGCGGCTGTGGGGAAGAACTCAATTCCTGCTTCCCCTATTCACACAAAAAGCAGAACTTCCGTGTCAAGCGCGCCAGTAGGGCCTGTCACCAGATACAGAAGATATATCGTGGGTAAACGTCCTTTTCGAATTGTTCAAGCATAAAACATTTCCCACTGTTACCACACTTATCAGGCACGCGTTAGGAAAAAGTAGCTGATCGTCGACACGAACACAGAAAGTGAAAGGCGGAGGTGCAACGCAATAGCTCCTGGATGCTCTTTATTATAAACGTTGCTACATATCTCGGTTGCCAAATCTATTTCGGAGCACTCCACTATGGCATCGCATTCTCTGTTCCTTCTTTCACACCCAGTTTCAAATCTTGCTCCACAGCGCATGAAGATAGGATGAACCAGCCGAGAACGTATGTACACAGAAAACAACAACAAAAGGATCAGTCAGGGAAGAGACTGGCAGTGCAACTAGCCCAACAACGTGTTTTACTAAATTTCATAGCGCAGTTGAAATGCACAGAAGAATCCAGAATATTACTGAGTCCTACCGCTCCTGTTTCCGTCCTCCTTTCTGTTTTCCACCATGGCGGGAAACAAAAAATTAATTCTCCGGAAAGTGAAGACAGAACATCAATTTATATTTTGCCAGACACTTCAACCCTGCCGTGAAATTAGGCGGGAAAGATTTAGTGGAAGAATTTAGAAATGAAACTTAGAGCTGTGCTGCGCACCGGGGTACTTTTGAGCGTCTTCGGTTAGTGAACTTGCACAGACTTCACAGAGTACACGGGCATCTCTCGTTTCCACACCATTAAAGCGTAGCTGCCGCGGAAGGGATTGAATCACCGCCCTCAGGCTCAGCCCTCCAGCTCGTCAAGCGCTGATCTGCAGGGACGGGTGAATTCCTCTGACGCATCCTGACTCAATAAAAAGGAAGAGGTGAGAGAGTTTGCTTTGATATGACTTGAAGCGGCGATTGCAATATAGTAAAAGCGCAACAGATTTCAAAACTTTTTCTGCTCGAATACATCGCTGTAAGCAGATGGCTTGCAAACAAATGTTTACGGTACTATTTCCCTTCGCGGTCGAGGATTGCGCACCCTCGTTCGCAGAAAGCTGCGGTATTATGCGAACTCAGGACACAGAGAAGGGGGAGGATGCGGCCAAATTCAGCATCACACCCTCATCCTCACAAGTCCACCCCTGTCCCTTCAGGTTTTGGCTTTGACTTTCAGGTCGCAAATCTTAGGGGTGGGATATCGTTTAACTATGCTCCTCACGGCCGAAGTCTCGGGGGGAGATAGACGGTGAAAAGGGGAAGCTGCGTCTCAACCGATCATCCGTGCTCTCTGACGGGTGCAAATAAAGTGCTTTTTCTCTCTCTCCTCACGTATTCGTGCTCCGGCATCGTGGCATTCTTTCTTGCATCGTCAGTTCTCCCCTTTCGCCGGTTAAGGGTATTTTGAAACATCCCACTAAAAGTGGTGCCCCAGAAACAGAAGGAAAGAGAATCAGGACCGCCGCAGAAACCTTACTAAAAAAAATGCATAGAAAAACACGAACCTCAGTAATTGCCTCACACTGGTGCGGCTCACATTTCTATCCTTCAAAAGGCATTTTTTATCTTGCAAATAAGGAAAGAGAATTGGTAAATTAGTTTATAAGAGATGGCGCAGCATCCGTCAGCCATGTCGGTGGACCCCTGAACAGCACCGAAAGGGAAGAGACGACGGTGAAAGGGAAAGAAAAAATGGAGATAGAGATGTCATAGTAGAGGTCTGCTGAAATGTACAACACACGGAAGGATTTGCGTTTTGCCTGCATTGAGACGCGGCTGCCCTGTTCGGGATAGAACCGATGTAAACCGCATCAGTCGCCGAGCGTCTCAACCATTGTGCCACCGCGACGGGTAATCTACATTATCACTTGCTAGTTCGCCTGCCCAGTCCGCTCCTGCTCTTTATCTAGTTGCTCAGGTTCTAGCGCTTTTCTAAATGTCATCAACTCACTACTTAGTTATAACGTGGCTGTTCCTGGCCCCACGGGGCTGGAAGGGTAGGCCAACGCCGCTTACGGCGGGGGCTAGCCAGCCACTGAATTGTTATCGGTTGTAGGCCGTCATTGCACCCGCCACCACTAAGTAGAGGACGACGGCTGTTGCGGCGCGCGCCTTTCTCTCCCCTTTCTTTTTCTTTCTTCTCTACTTTCTCTCTTCTGTCGGCACGTGGCAGCGGCGGTGGCTCAGCTACAGAGCCAGTAGCAGACCCGTGCATTTTCTTTTCCTTTTCCTAAAGCCACAACAACAACCACAGTTTTCCTTTGAAGTCATTTGAGGAAATATTAAGGCAAAAGCCTTATGTTCATGAGTGCCCGTGTGCGAGTTGCTTTGTGGCTGTAGGAAGAAAGAAAAGAACATGCACGGGCCTGCTATTGTTGCTGTTGTGGTTGTTGTGCCCCTGGTTGTGTTCGACAGGGGGCGCGCGACATACCGCCACGACAGGTCATCAAGGCACCAGACGATTGATACGAAGCTGACTCCGCCGGGCGTCTGGTCCAGGCGTCCGTGCGACTCCTTTCATTTGCCGCTTCCTCGAAAGCCGCACCACAGTATACAGAACGTTAGTACAACAGGCATCAGCGGCGTTTCAGATTGATTTTCAGGATAGACTAGGCGCAGTATCTGTCACAATTCTTCGCGGACACATGTCACATGCCGTAAAAAAAAAACTGATTGATTTATAGGAAGGGAAAGGCGCGGTAACTGTCTCACTTGTTTTCTGTGGACACCTCAACCGCGCCGTAAGGGAAGGGAGGAAGGTGGGAGTGAAAGTGGAAAGAGAGAAAGAGGAGCCATAATGGAGGGCTATGGAGTGATTTCGACCACCTAGGTACCTAGGAATCTTTAACGTGCGCTGACATCGCACAGCACACGGAACGGGGTGGCCGTAAAAAAAGGGAGGAAGGTGGGAGTGAAAGAAGAGGGGGAGATAGAGGTGCCGTAGTGGAGGGCTGCGATCCACCGCGCTATAATTCTAGATGGCGATGGCTCTAATGGCTTTCACCTCATCGCACTTTAGTGGCCCAAAGTGCCCTCCACAATATTTTATGTTGAAAGAAATAAAGAATGGTTTGGTCCATGGTATAACGTTGATCATTCATTGTCCATCGCCAAGCTTTGGAAACCCTCTGACGGCGAGTTTATTTTTATTTTTCATAGGAACTCAGAAAAGTAAAATGTCAAATAGTCTTCAGACGAATATCGAGGAAATGTGTCATTTGTTAGTGCTGACTCCCACCTTCTTCCCTTCCCTTACGGTGCGGCTTTGGTGTCCACAGAAACAAGTGTGACAGATACTGCGCCTTTCCTTTCCTGTGAACCAATTATTATTATTATTATTATTATTATTATTATTATTATTATTATTATTATTATTATTATTATTATTATTATTATTATTATTATTATTATTATTATCATTATTATTATTATTATTATTATTATTATTATTATTATTAGAGTGCTAAAATATCTTCCATCAGAGCATTAAGCTCACGGAAAGCATTGCGAGTTGTAAGCAATGAGCGCGCTTCTTATTTTAGGAACCTAAATTTCGACCACGTGTTACTGGGTTACGGCCTGTATTTAAAAGCGCTCCGTATACTCGTGTTGTTTTACTTCAGTGACAATCCGCTGATAGGATGCATTTTTTAGAGAGCTAACCAATTCTTTCTCAAGGAAATTGTATCTTGCCAGGTGAACAATTTTCACTGACACGGTGGAGTTATGCTGTCGCCTTAGAATTGTTTGTTTGTTATACCAATAATCACTGTGTGCTCCCAAACCGAATCTAGCACAAGAAAACAGCGGACATCCACGTTTAACTGGTGGTCTTCTGAGTGTTCTTCGGAGCTAACTACGCTTACAAGTGTGTTCACAGCTGGTACGTGCTCGGTAATGTTGCCTTTATGTGCTCAACATTAAGAACTGGATGCCTCCGGATAACAGTTCAAACCGCTCAAAGAAAAGTATCCATCAAAATATCAAGATTCATCATGTTTCGAGTGCGAAGAGCAAAGCTCAGATATTGAAAAATTAATGCATTTGCCGAACAGGCTTCATCTCCTTGAGTCAAATCGCTAAGCTTTTACGGCCACATAGTCGCGCCTCAATCAGTCTAGGCTCGCTTCCTCGCGCATCAAGAGTCGGCTTTACAACCGCTGGGCTTCTTTTAATTATTCTCGGGGGAAATCAGTGGTGCTCCCACTGTGCTTCCTGACACATTTTGGCCTCTGGGTGCAATCTGTACTGCGAAGTCTTACCAATTTTTTTTTTTTTTTCGCCAGCTTATAAACCTCCTTTTTCTTATATGATTGCGCGCTCACTAATGTGTCCAGTCTTTTACTACCGAGTTGAGCACGCCGTATAATTGCTTGTCAGTATTTTTTCTCTTGCGATCATGTCTCATATAGGGTATGAGCGTATGAGAATGCAAACACAAGCTCTGGGGTTAACACAAAATAATGTCACAACCGTATCTTCCTGACATAAAACGCAGATATAAATTCATGACTGCTCTTTAGTTGTGCAGAATTTGAGTTTCAGGTGCAAGATAGTGTCCTGGCTGTATGTAAAATCAGTCTATAACGTCCGCCTGTTTTTCGTTTTTGCACAATCTGCCCATCTGGTTTCTGGCATACACTTATAATTTTGCCAACGTTTTGGATACGCCACTTTTGTTTTACGCTGGATCTGCACCGCCACTTGTTCGATGTACGCTGTATATGCCACTTAATTTGTTCACTATAAATGTGTGCAAACTCCCTTGTCTAGCCCCTCATCAAAATACGTGTATGCATCCAACCTAACACGCAGCAATAAAAAGACACTGCATTTAACTGCTTTGACAGCCCATCTTGACTCTCTCATTTAGTTTTTCATTCCTGACTGATTGCCGGAAAAAGCTTTGTTTTCCGGTCCGGTCTTTGAATGTGCGAGTTGTACCACGGAGAAGTTCCCACTTCCAGTAAAATGTGGCAGGAGAGACCTACACCTTAAAACGAGGTATCTAATCCTTGTTTTAAAAACCATCGTACTTTTTTCCGTTGCGCCATGAGATCAGATAGTTAACAGGTGCATGCGGGGAGTAGTGAATACTGGAATAGAAATGGTAAAACCATACTTAGCGATTTATGTGTCTGTCCTGTTCCTCCTTTCGTATGATTCTGCCTTGAAGCTAACGTCAAAAGTGATGAAGTAGAAAAGGAATATTTATTTCAAGATGGTGGTTATAGAACATGGCCTCTGGTTGAATATTACCACTATGGTTGGCCAATGGCACACAACCCTTAACAGATGCATTATCACCTCGTTTCGTCCTCGGCGTAAGCCGCTTCTTGTAAAAGAAATAGTTCGCGTGATTACAATACCATTTATTTCATGTATATATAGTTGCGTGTCATTGTTAATCATTACTTTGGTTGCGTGAACAGCTCACCTAACTATTTTAGCTGCGAATAAAAATCTGGAATTTCCGAACACCGTTGCGTAACTCTACTAAAGAGAGTGCATTAATCAGTCATAAAACATTCATGTGGCCCAAATTAAAATACGTGCCCCAAATGTACAGCAATACCAATACGTTTATTCGATGTTTTTGGGCCGTTCGAAATGGCGTCCCTGTGTGCAAATTAGTGCGGCACCTTTTAAATAACAGCCATAAAAGCAGCTAAAATAAGTAATTATCACATTTGTTCATATACACTTTACTACGTCAAGCAAATCCGGATGCACCGACCATTCATTCAAAGTTTCAAGCCCAAGCTTTGCACCTTTTTATTTCCAAAACCCTCGCTAGATTGGGGGGGAAGGGGGGGGGGGGCTATCACATTCTGTCGCTGCAGTTGCTTTCCCATCATTCATGAATTCCAGCAGTAAACATCATATATTCTAAAGACAAGTTTTTTCCACAGCTTTAATTCCTTTCTCTCCCCTCCATTCGTGTGTGATAAGCAGAAGGTGTCCCCCATAAGGTGAATAATATAAATAACTGAATTTAAGCACGGCTATCATATGCTCAAATTAGAGGCGATGAAGCAAGCCAGTGACAAAAGAGTGGTTGCTTGGAAGATACGGGCTGCACATGTCACACACGTTATATGTCTGCGACATGTGCAGCCCGTATCTTCCAAGCAACCAAGCAAGCACATGTCGCACACGTTATATGTCTACCCCGCCGGGGTGGTGCAGTGGTTACGGCGCTCGACTACTGTTCCTAAGAACGCGGGATCGAATCCCGGCCTCGGCGGCAGCTTTTCGATGGAGGCGAAAAGCAAGGCGCCAGTGTGCTGTGCGATGTCAGTGCACGTTAAAGAACCCCAGGTGGTCGAAATTTCCGGAGTCCTCCACTACGGCGTCTATCATAGCCTCAGTCGCTTTGGGACGTTAAACCCCACAAACCAAACCAAACCAAACGTTATATGTCTTAGCTTTTTAGGCCCCGTTTTTCAAATACTTCAGGGACATAAGCTTTGCAAACAAAAAACAAACATGCCGCTCAATAACTGGTAGTTGCTTGGTGACATAGCGTAGTACTGACTGCTGGGCGGCTTGAGTGATGTCACGGCACAAAATGACCTAAAGCAGTGAGGAGCTGCCAACTTGGGTAGGACCTGTTAAATGTCAGGGTGAGATGTTAATACAGCGCACCGGTACCCTTGCATCCTTTGTCACACTGTAACTACGTCACGTAGGAGCGTTGGTAGCGGTTGGTTATTGGGCGGTTGCATTAGTGGTCTTTACATATATGTTGAGTGATCTCTTATATAAAGAAGCTTATGAATGCCTGCTAACAGAGATAACTTAGGCACAATTCACGGAATAATTTGCCAAGCGACCAGCAAGTGACATGCACGTGCACGAGAATTGGCAACAGTATCCGCAGACGAGAGCCACTAACACTCTTGCACCATGCGCTAACGGCGCAGCGTAAGGGTCCACTACATAATTTTAATTAAATAAGAGCTTGACCTACCACTAACTCACGATTGTGGTCGCCGGTAGGCTTGCAGGATCGTTTATTGCTCATTGAGTGTCCTGTTTACGCAACGATTAACCACAATGGCAACATCGATTTAGCGAGTCGTCTACCGCACTCAATTAGCTATTTCGTTACTGCACTGATGATTGCACGTTTTCGGGCTTGGTAAGAACATCCCTACTTAAAAATGTCGAATTCGATACACTTCATAGAAAGCTTTTAGTGTGAATTAGCCCAAAGTGCGCATATTACTTTCGCACGTTCCAAGCGAACCAGAGCCGTCAGCCGTGCTAGATCTCTTTAGTTGCCATCGGTACGCAGAACAAAAGATGAAGAAAAAGTAACGCAGTCTTCCCATCAAAAAACAGTCATTCGTGTGATGCATAAAAAAGGAAGCAGAAGCAACATTTTGTATCCCAAACTTGCCTCCTACGTTGCCAATTTCCCTTGTTTTCACTTCGTAAAGTTTTCGCATTCACTCCTCGAAAAGTTTTCTTTTTCATCCCTAAGAACACAACGCTTCGTCTCTCGACAACAGCACACGAGAAGAAAAGGTGGGAAACAAAAAAAAAGTATCTGAAATAAATTTAGAACACACGATACTAACGAAAACACAAAAGAAGCCCCATGATACGAGCACGACGGCTGAACACTAAAGAATTTTTTTTGGTCATTTGTTTCCGCCTCTTTGAATTGCACCAGAGGAAGTCGATGCTGCCGAAAACGTAGATGGAAGAACCGAGACAGGCGAACAACTCGAATCTCCTTTGTTTTGAGCCCAGTCCATCGCGAACTCTCAAGAGAAGTGTGGAGTTGGATCTGTTTCCCTGTTTATCATTTATTCTTTGCGGCATTTTTGCGCCCTTATTCACATCAATGGGCCACACTTCCGCGGTGCATTTGTCACGAATGTGGAAAGGACTGTTATGGCAGAGGAGGGTACGGCACATGGGAGAAACTCGATCATAAGCAGGAAGTTTCTTTCATCTCTTTTTTGCCAGTGCTAGGTCTCCTTCTGCCATCGAATATGGTTCCCGCATGATGCTCTCAGGCTACGGCAAATCAGTAGTATTGCGGGAAATGCTATCGTCGGGCTCAGCGAACAGACGGGAAACGAAATGAGCACCGAAGAACATAACGAACAAAAGAATGAGTAGTTCCCTCGGAGAAAATTAGGCTCGTTGGCAGTTGGCACGTACAAACGCGTTGCATGCTGTTGCGCGGAATGTTTTTTTTTTTTTTTCTATGTGGTTATATGGCGTGAAGGCCTTCACTGAAATCTTGATATGTGGGCTAGACGTTTCCTATCCTGTGTGGACTTCTGTGCGGTTATCTAGTGAAACAACCCCGTTTTCTTTGCCTCCTACGAAATATTGTTTATTCTTATTATTCCCCATATCTTTCTCTTCTTTCTAAGGTCTATGGAATGCCTTGCAGTTGCTATCCGAATGACACCCACTAGCGTTTTCTTGCTTGGCTCAGCCATTTATATCACTTAATTTGTTGTTTTCCTTTCTTATATTGAAAGGGGGGGGGGGGGGGTTGTTTCAACTGTAGCTTTTTTCGTTACAATGTTGGGTTTTCACATTGCTTTAACATGTGACGTTTATGAGATGAGGTATTGCAAAGATTGTTCATTTTGAGACTTCCAGTTCGTTTTTTTATAGTACTTTCTGTCTGCACCACCAAATGCTTCCTGTTTCTGGATCAGGCTTCATGTGGCGCGGTCCTCAACACAGTGTGACTCTACTCTAATGCATCCTTTGATCTAAGCCGCGAGGTGCATTCTTTGCAATTTGATCCCGGTTTTTCAAATACACTTCAGAAGGCTTGCACTTAGAAATGAAAGACAAATCAAGAGCTTTGAAGTTCTGCATGAAGTCAGTGGTAAGGAATAATTTCTTCAGCAAATATTTTTCTGCTTCCTCGTGACTCCACTCAGGAAAGAATCTCGGAAACGTTTTGTATATATCTCTTTGCCATGCTAAAATAAAACAGTGGGCTATCGTCAGATTTTTCTTTTCGAACTTCCGTCGTGGTTCTTCTTTTGCGCTACTGTTTGAAGCTATATGCACATTCCATTGTACGCTTTATTCGAAAAAAAAAATTTATAAGTGCTACAATTGGCCTTGTATAAAAACACTGCATCAGAGCACTATAGCTGGTGCCATCTCTTGGCCAACATTAGCGAAGGAGTAACGCAGTAGGATAGTTTGCACTTGTAAGTTTGAGTAAATCCGAGCGTCGAGCGGTATTCTGCCTTAAGAAGGTAAATATATCACTTGAACCACTGGCTCAAAAATGTATCTATATCGGCTTCAGAACATTTGGCAATTTACACAATATTCTAAATTCTAGATGTTTTTATGCACAGTCCCCTTTTATTGTACAAAAATTATACGTGAAAAGTCAGATCAGTTCCTACTTTTCATAATGGTAAGCATGCTCAGAGCAGAAATAAATAACTATATCTATAAACTCGGAGGGAGGGCCAAAATAAATTTTTAGAAATTCGAACATACGCGTTATTAAGTTTGTTTTAGCAGCCTCAATCACTCGCTCATCAAATAATTTTCTTAGTGGCTCTGTCGCCGGCTCTGTAAAGGCAAACTACTAGCCCTTAAATGATCAAATTTGCTCTAAGTTTGTCCCATGAATAGATACAAATTTTTATTTTGTAAATCAAGAGGGCATTTTGTGTATAAAAAATGCTATGCCTTAATATTTTGTGCAACACAAGCGCAATAGCATGCACTGCATCCGAACTTGCACTATTGTTACATGAAAAAGGGTGGCCATAACACTAATAATTTCTTTAATTTATAGGTTCATTCATAGACTACAATTGCAGGCGTTGTGAGAGAACAAATGCATATACAAAAATTTGTAGGAGTAATGAAAGCGTCCAGAAGCTTGCAGGATAATCAGAAAAGAGCAATAGGAAAAATATATATTCGGGTAAAACTGTACGCCTACGTTGGTACTTCATATTTGGGCTTGCATTTCATCCTTGTGAACTTTAGTTCCCTTGTATAGTTTCTAACGGAGCCTAGTTTGTAGGGAAATATGCACTACAGAAGATCAGTATAAAACATTTCAATAGAACTATTGCTTGTATCTTTTTCGTAGGGCGCTCCTTTTTCATAATAATTTTGTAGTGTTACCAACTTAGACCTTCTAAAGGGTAGAATGCTATGTACTAAAGTTATCTTTTACCTTTTATAATATGCAAAGAAACAAAGTTATAAGGCGCTCAATGGCACACCATGTGGGACTGCACCAGGTTCCCAACCAAGGCTACTTCCAGGGCGTACCCGCTCGAACTTCAAAGTGCTGTGCAAAATATAGACAAAGAAAGTCAACTATGGGCCGTCCAGCAGGACCGCGGTGCACTCGAAAAGCGCAAGCCTCACAACACACCACAAACGGGCCGAAATGGGGTAACGCATAGTAGGACATAACCCCATGTCGACGCTTGGCCAGCGTAACGACGAATTGAACCGTTGTTTTCCGGCATTTATTTTCAACTATATATGCCTAACTACCTGCCAAAGTTATAAGGTGACAGCCTTTATTGCCTCGGGGAACGCCATGACCAGGATCTGCCACCAGAAGGTGTGCACCTAACTGATTGTGGTCTGTAAGGGAATCGACCTCGGTCCACCGTCATGAGAGACGAGGATGCTAATTTGTTTTCTTTTTTCCCCAGGTTTCATACAAAATACTTCACAACAAGAAACTCCACACATAATGTGTAAAGCACGTGGCTATGTGAATAAGGAGACATCATGATCAGTAAAAGCGAATCTAGTGAATACACGATTGATTTAAATATGCAATTGGTTATTAAAAACATAAGACCCAGCGGAGTGAGAGTTGGGGCAAAGCCCCATGCACAAGCTTAAGCATAATCAGAAGCAGCAACAGGCTACAAACAAGGAAACGTAGGCACAAATACTGGCCCATTACCGTATGTAAGGACACCTAATTGCCCTCGGATTTTCATTCATTTAACAGGTCACTAAAGGCAAAAATATTTTGCAAAATAGGTGGCCTGCAGCGCCACTTTAAATTGTCATCAAACATTTCGAAATTAGAATAAAACTTTGTGATTCTTGTCGCCAGAAGCAAAGTGCTACTGTGTTGTTTTATTTAAAGAAAGGAGAAATCCTTGGGGGGGGGGGGGGGGGTATAGTTTGAAAAGCGTCATTCAGGACATCGAAATGTTTCCCTGAATTCTGAACATAGTTCGGAACAATTATGGTTCTGAAGTGAACATTAAACACACCTTCGCGTACTAATGCTTTGGGCTTATTCGCATGCTCTGCACTTATCTTTCTTAATTATGAACCATGCTTCATTTCCTTTTTTTTTAATTCCGATACAACTTCGTCGAAGCAGTCACTTCGAAAAGAAGAGGCTTTGAACTGTCTCGTGGGCACATCTGAATAGACTAACTCTGCTCATCGTCGAATTTTTAGCCAAGTTAGGTGTGCTAAACGACGATAAAATATGAAATCAGTACAATTAGGCTGCTTACACAAAGTTAGCGAAATACTTTTGTGGGTTTTCGGTACCAGCATACTATATGGCAATAAAGCCGTACTTCGTATTCAAACGTCGAAGCTAATTAGCGATTCCTTATCCGCTTCGTCAGTAATGAGCTTTCCTGATTCGAGGCTCTAGCTACATAAGAGGCAGCGAATTTTGCACTAGCAGGAACAAGGACAAAAAGAAAGGTTAGGTAGGGACAACTTTCTAGTCAGAAGACATTCCAGTAATAGGCTTTGCGCCTTGTGAATAAATTAATGGGTGACAAAATATTTTCTATTGTGGCAACGACAATTATAAGACTTGGAATGCGGGTTCAGATGTACTCTCTACTTCGCGGCGTGTCTTCGTTGCGAAAACGAATTCCTGTGAAGCGATCTTAGTAGAGCAAAAATTTTGATCTTTGAACACACACGACGGAACGTGCCAACTAAGTAAAGCTGCGTAAGAAAACACCACCATAATTTCTTTTTGTCGGCATTTTACAACATCGTCAGGCACGTGCGAACTTCACGCTCAACACTTTTTCGAGTATATAACTCAAGAGTGAATGTTGCCGTTGGTGTTCCAAGAAACTTTGAATTGATAAATTGGTGCATCCTTTCTTTATGTTTTTACCCCTTTTCTCCGGGCCCGTAGAGAAGTGTTCAACCACTTCGTATGATGCAAATTTAGTTGGTGACGTTGATACTTTGCCGGTGAAGCACAATAAACTTCCGCATTATTGTGTCACTCGGTGAACAAGTGACTGTAGCAACAAACGCATTTGGAACGTGCGCAGATAATATCGATTGTAAGACATTTTATTTTAAGCAAACTACATAGGAACTCCGTAAACACTCTATCATTCAGCAAATCACTCAATTTTCTCTTGAAGCTTTTGTCTGACGAATTCTTCCTGAACGCAGAATAACGCGCGTACGGTTTTCAACAGAAGTGTCACACCAGATGCCATTTGTCTCCTTGATTAAAAAACCTTGCTGTGAAAAAATGCTGTGAAAAGGGTATGTTATCAAAAACTCTGAAAATAGAAACGTGATTTATAACGTTCATGACGTGGCGGGCTTAACTTTCCCGATAAGCCGCAGGATACAGAACACCCAAACCACTCAGTTAAAATGGAATATTCCTAGCAAGATATATAGTCATCAAGTAAAGATTAAGATAACAAGATGCTTGGTCCACGAGTGGAAGGCTGAGAACACCTATGGCCTTTGCCAGCCAAGGTGCTGCTCGCGATGTGATCGAAGAGTTTAATGACTTGCAAGTAAATTTCATACTGTGCACCATGTCTTTCTTCCGAACAAGCCATGAAAGGTAATTGAAAGGAATGCAAGAAGACGGCGCCATGCAAGTTTTTTTTTAAGGTTTTGAACAGAAAAGAACAAGGTACCGGCGTGCGATGAAAGCCAGAATAATATTGACAAGATTGTTGGACAATAGACTTCATATAGTCTAGCACCCTCAGAAATTACAACTAGGGGCCTCAAAATATTTATCAAAGAAGATACCGCACCACATTACGCCTCAGATGCTCCTAAGTGTGTGCACCAAAACTGGCTAACAGAGCATTTGAAATCAGCTCTACATGGCCACAGCAAACGCAAACAAAATGATGGGAACATCAGGCATTGAAATTTTCCCAAACACTTTCCAGTTGCAATGCTAATTTTATAGGCATTATTTCTTATCTTCTCATCCCTATTGAAAGATGTTCGACGGATAACATAGACACGTGGTTTGTGAGGTTTAGATAAGACAGAGCGTTTTTGTAGTCGACTTTTTAGCTTGTTGGGTATTGGCACGAAATTTGACTTGAAGAAAAGCTTTCGTACAGAACGATCAGTAATTAAACAAACATCTGCATAAATACTCAGAGAACTGAGTGTTTCGAAGTGGTAATGCAGTCTTCATTCGCTATGGCAAATAATAGGTGACACTTATCGACAAGTTCTAAGCTACCAGTTCCCTGAACAAATCGCTTTGATGCTCTGAGTTCGATGTTTCCGGAGGCCTGCCAACTAGATGCAGAAGGAAACTGTGTATAATGTTAGACCACATATACAATATGCAAGCACGTCTTGCATTTTTTTAAGGTAGACATTCTGATCTAGAGATGCATCAGCAGGACGATTGATTTTGTGGAGATCGCATTGTATCTTTTATGTCCATGTGAATGTTAAAACGAGCCCGCTCCCTTTTATTACACTCTCAACTAAACCAAGGCTTATCGATCCACTCCTGACACTGGAATAACTATATTTCTTCCAGAAGAATAATTAATGAGGTCGGATAGTAATCCCTACATTGAAAGCGCCGAAGACCATAGGATTCACCTTTTCAACCGGCTTGACCCATCTTCCCAGATACGCAGCTTCTTGCTATTTAAGCTTGCGTCGCCAGTGCTACCCTTCAAGTCATGGTGCATAAGGATGAATAAAATGACATTAACAGCAGTGGAGTAATGTTTTTCAGCCCCTCTGCGTTGCAAATTCGAATTGGGATTACTGGATTAAAATCGGCGACTACATTTTACGCAATAAGCTTTTACACACTGGCAGATGACAGTTACAAATACAACCAAACTGTCGGGAATCACAGTTGGCCTGTGGCAAGAAAACAATCAGTCTGGCACAAAGAGGAAGAAAATATACGGAGCAAAAGCGATCCAGCAAATATTAGCTTTCATCTGTGAGCATCACATCAAACCAGATGCTGGTCACACTTAAGATATATGTGGGCTAAAAACAAGAAAAACGAAACTTAAGGTCTAGAGTTAGATAACAGATGTGCATTCTGAAGAAATAAGAGAAACTGGCACTGGAAAACTGTGTATGCTTTATTAATAAAGGAACTGCAAGGTATATTGGAAATACATCGAAACGTACATTCGCCAATCTCCTCTTGTGCCCCGAGTATCTAGCACTATGAGCAACATTATGTTCCTGCCGCTTACAATAACCGTACGTCACACAAACTCTTGATTAAGGTTTTAAATCGAAAAGAAAAAACTATAATTCTTATAGTTTCGTCAAGCCGTCTGCGGTATCTCACGTGCTTTGTGTCGGTGTATGTGCAAGACATGAAGAGCTTTGATATTTGCACATTCTCATTTTTTTTTTCTGTGGCGCTGATGTTTTCAAGGTTTATAGATCTGCTCCTTTCTGAACAGGCCTCCTCTTGCGTTGAGTGGGCGGATGAATGGGACGCAGTAGTCTTGTAATTATGGCTCCAGAACTCAAGAAAGACAATGCTAATTGGCTGTCAGGTTCTCCAGCGCTTCTTGAAATCGCGCCTCCTGAACACCTTCTGACAGCTGATAACTTTGTTAGCATTATGCCTATTTTTCCGCCATTGTCTTTGCTTCTCGTGCTCAAGATGGTATTAGAGAAAGTATATTTTGAATGTGTTTTATGTTCATGCTTGTATGCCGCTTTTTTAAAAGAGAGGCGCGCTGAATTGCCTTCTCCTTCTCGTGCCTTCTTTAATCTATGTTTTTCATATCTATGATGTAGTTCTCTCTCGCTAAGCATTTAAAAGTGTACACTGTATAACTCCGTGCTTCTATAGTGCCCGCAATGTGCATAATTTATCAAACATAAGGGAACAGACTTTAGCGCCAACCAGAGAACTATATATTGCCTGCCTGGAGACAATAGTTTGGTAGCCACGGTGCTGATACCTTGCGTTCATCCCCCGGAGTGATCTCGTGCTTTGACAAGCATAGTTTCTACTTTCAAATGCAGTACCAGCTCTGATCCCTGAGCAACGGGCCTGACATCAGTATGCTTATGAAAACAAAAATTTAACATCAGAATGAGACAATTAATCAACGCAGAGAGTGTAAAGTAAAATGACACTTATAAAGAGTGCAAAAGTACAGTCACGGGACGCCAGTTTACGCTTCGTGAAGGGGAACCTAAAATATAAAACTGAAGCCAGCATTTGAGGACGACAGTCTCGGAAGAATAGCTCCTATGGGATGTCTAGGCACTATCACCAGTATCAAAGCTGCTTTTTTCTTCACCGCAAGAAACAATCCTTAGGACAACATATTGTTTGCAAAAATAGCTCTCAGCGTGAACGAACAGCAGCATAGAAACCTTGGGAACATTTGCGCAGTGTTCTGTTTACATAAACGCTATCGCATTATCTCGGACGCATTCATTTGTTATGCGCATTAAAGGCATTCTGTGAACGTCAACGAACACGTTGGATGAGATATTCATTACTTCTGCTTACAAGAAGCAGTCACCTTCACTGCTGCTTTTATCCCATAATAAGATATATATCATAAAATCATGCGTATCATGACTGTCAAAGTTTTTGGTGATCGCTGCACAGCTACTTATGCAGCTATCTTGCGCGTGACAAGTAGAAGTATTATGGCGTGTTGTGTTTTCTGTGGGAGCGGCTACGCCAGAAAAATTGCATGGCTAACAAGCCCTTTGATTGTGTTCGGTTGCGCCACAGCTGGCACTAAAATAAACAACCAAGAGCTTTTCAATTCGACGAAGTTCGCCATAGCGTCTTGGTGAAACCTCGTCGCAAAATTTTCGTCGCTTATGTGCCCAGATAATTTTTATCCCTTGTTGTTTTGGTTTATTCATCTAAACACACACACACACACAGACACCATACCATGCTGCTACCTTACTCTTTTGAAGGTTAAACTAATGCGTGCAGTATAATCGCAAGGCCTGTTTGCGAGTGACAGAATAGCTCTTTTGCTGATCTGAAGAATGGACATCAGAAGTTGCCCGCCGTTAGCGCATTAACTCTACTGATGATCTTGTGATTTGAGTAAGCAGATAAATGGCTTCGACGCGCTTATAATAATAATATTGATGTTATTTTTCAGTTGCTTTCTTCTTGCGACTCATGCCCTTTCCACAAAATCTCTGGACTCATGGTACTATTTTTTTATCTCTCTCTTCTCCTGTAACGGATGATCTGTGACTTGTTTCTTTGGCCAGTGCCGTAGATTAGTTTCATGTCATTACCTGACAGCAGCCTGAAGTTTACGCTTCGTTGTATTTTCTTTACTTTGAAATTCTCCTTCTACGAGCCAAGGCTACTTACTTAAATTGTTTTCAATATTCTTATCCGTTTACCTAAACGAAAATATGAGAAGGAAACACCTTACTTTCGCATTGCATGCAGGGAAAACCTGATGCAATCCGGCAATTATATCATCAGAGGACGTGGGTAACACATGGTACAAAAAAGGGATTCGACCATCTTCCTCAAATCATGTCCGCATCGCACAGTCATTCAGGGCAGTGTTTGTGACAATTTCGGCGTAACCTGCCGTTTCGTAACTGCGGTTCTCGGACACTCCGACGGACAGAAGCCTGGAGAAAAAAATTTCCGACACTTTCCACGGTGGTAACACTGCCATTCCAGCCACTAACATATCGGCGTTACGCAGCTATTATTGAGTGTCACAAATCACCACTAGTGCTGGATAACAACGGGGATAAAATTTCTGCTTTCCTTGCAACATAGAATGTTATGAACGTCGTCGCAATGAATGTAATGAGGTTTTCGTACCATATCTTTCTTGAAATATCGGACTGTCCATTTTCTCTCGCTGTTTTAGTACGGCTTCAACTTACGTAGTGTTTCGAGTGAAACGACTTCCGAAAAGAACTGCAATGTCTTTTTATCCAAACAAAGAAGCCTTGAGTTGCCTTGTGTTATTGAATTTCGTCGTTTTTTTTTTTTTAAGATGATCAGCGCTGAATATGGGTACTCAATATGTGTTGTTATGTTGTATAGTTTATTTTTACTGTTTTATTATTTTTGTTCTAATGCCCCTCTTGCTTTGACCAAAGCTTTGGCCTGCAGTATGGTAAATAAAAAAATAAAGTCTCGCCTGCAGTCCGGACGCACTGGTCTTGTATGTGGCCGGGCTGCCTTTTCTCGCTTCCGAAGCCCGCGAATCATTTCTTACACTGACAAGTTGCCAATTTCATTTCATCACAACACGGGAGACAAAAAATTTATGAACCGAATCTCAAAAGTGTTAGCAGCTATGCAACTCGAAGTGGATTAGACAATAGGCAACACAAACTTCACATCAATTTGCAGTGGAACGGATTCCTTCTTGTGACAGCGCGAATGGATTCTTTATTCAGGAATGCTCATATCATGGGCGGCACTAAACGTCGCCTCGGAGACGATCGTGCTTATTTCGTTCCCTGCAGCGGATACGGGTATTTATCCGTCGTAGCTGCGGTTTCGACAAAGCTACCATTGTTCAGGCAACATTGTAGAGTAATCTCCAAAGGTAAACTCATCGTATATGACTTGCACATAAAAGCAACCAGAGGAAACAACCTCAGAAAGCTAACGCGTATTAATGTTAAAAGAAAACCGTGTTTTCAGAAGCTACTAATGGAAAGAATAATTTTGTTGGCCTTAAAAGTTGTCCATTAAACTGCTCTATCGAAGCATGCGAACATTATCAGGTACCTGCTGCTAACAAATGGCGAAAGTTTTAGCTGTTTCAAACACGCACGAAAGCGCTATGCTCTTTCCTTAAAAGGAAGCAGTTAATGGTTTTCCTTTCCGCTTTCACAACCTTGGCAGGTAGGCTCGGTGTTCGCTTGAAAGTTGCTCAACCTTCGTGCGGTACATACAAGTATTAAACACGTACCGAGAGTGGGGAATAAAGCTTCGTTCTGCTTTAGTGCCTTTTCTCCCACCCTCTGGCCGCTTCCGCTAATTAAATTCTTTTACGGGTCATTTGGCTTCAGGCAAGAGCCAATGGGCGATCGCTTCCCTCTGATCTAATGGTCCCACCACCGAGCGCTTACGAAACGCAAGAGGTGCACTGTGTTCAGGTAATCGCGTGCCGTATAAAAGAAAGCGCTCACAAAGAAAATAATTGGCAATGGGCCGTGTTCTTAGAAAAGTGTGAGGGAAGAAAAAAAAACACTCAAGAAAGGGACACTTTGAGCGTTGGCCCGCACACAAAGACAAATTGCCAGTTCGGTGCTGCTTTTGGATAGAGCGAGGGGAAGAGAAGGGATCATAAAAGGAAGAAGCTATCGGTTGTTTGAGGTGCCGCAGGGAAAAAATGAGTATTTAAGTGTCCTTCCCTCCTGAGTCTCGTGTCGAACGGATCTCGTTTGACCCGATGCTTTCGTGTTCTTGCGCAATCTCGAAACGTTACTCGTAGTTGTGCCTTTAAAGGTGGCAGGCAGAAATGGCTTGGAAAAAGAAAACAAAAAGTATTAAACTTGAGCTATAAACAAAATCATAGGCGAAAATATGCTACGCATGAAAAAATTAAGAGTTGTAGCGTAACATATGTGTTGCAAAAAGAAAGTGTTACACGACTATGAAAGGCATAAGCTGTGCTGACCGGAAGTGTCCGGAGAAAACGGCTCCGTCTACAGGCATTTCTACGTGAAGAATAGCGTGTCTGTGGCAAGTTGAACCTCTGTGATGGTTTCCATCTGTTCCGATAAGTCGGCCATGCGGGCTTGCTTATCTCCGGAAAAATCGCATTTAGTTGTATTACAAGCGCTGTCGGCTCAGTGAGTTTGCGTGTTTAGGCGTGGTACTCTCATCGATGGAACATTGCCGATACATATGTGCACGGCACTAGGATGGTGTTTACTGCAGTATAGACTCGAAACGTCGATACGCTTGTCGTCTCAATTCGTATAGCACGTTCACTGGTTGCTTTGTTATTCAGACTAAGCTAACAAACATCCATGCCTACAAAATACTCAAATTATTCACCATGCTTAATACGTAAACCTCAGAAATGTGATTGACGTCGATTTAGAGCCCCCATTTAATGTATTACTTTTTAAGATGTGTTTTTGGAAATCTGTAATTTTTTATTTGGAAAAATAAAACCTTTCATCGACCGTGCAAGCCTCGCAATACGATTGGTCATTGGTGCGATTCGCACACCCACGAAATTCCACGCAATTTTCTTTCAGCTCAATTGTATTTAATTGCAAGCCTTGGTTAATTTTAACCTTCCTTAGAAATCTGTCGTCTATGTGAGCACTTTACAAGCGCTCCTTAATTTTACATTTTCATAGAATTTTTTAGCTTACTGCAAACGACACTGATGACGAAGAAGCCCTCATTTTCTGCAACACGCGAGCTTTGAGGTCATCGCGTTAAATGCACTAAACAAGCAACCTGAAAACGGTATGACGTAGGCCTGCTTCCTAGTCAAGAGAAAGAAGAAACAGCATTTGCTGCATTGCTTCTTTTCGTCTACAATAAGCGTGGCTCACCGACGTGCCCAAGAATTAGTGAGCCGGGGTTATTTGGACGCAGTCTTGCAGCTGATTTCAGTAATGGGTATTGGGCAATAGCGAATGGTATGGTTTGCTTTTTGCCTTGTTTTCCCATCGAGCCTAGACATTTCAGCATTCGTGAGCGTCTGTGGTTCCTAATCCATGAACAGGAGTGAGAATACGCGCTCTGGAATTCAGCCTGCATCTCAATTACGGATACGATAGCTTCCACGACCAGACAAGTAATAATCTTGCACTAAATGGAGGTGCGAGGACAAATATTGCAGCCTGTCGGCATCTGCTTGTTTGCATCAGGCCTAGCTTCATCAATTCTCTGATATTATTGTACCAAAGAAAGTTTCATAAATATTGTAATTTTGAATGATGTCATGTGTATACCACTTCAAAGTGTATTTGGTGGTGTGGTCGACATTTTGAATCTCAGTGAGGTTTTTTATCATCCTACAGCGGGTCCTTATCCGTGGGCAAAAAGTTGACGCCCTCTTTCCGTAAGTTCGATACAGGAATGTTGCTTCAGCCTTCGCCGCCGAAGAGGGGCCTGTGTCCGCCTATTTCTCGCGTAACTTTTCGAGATGGTTGTTCTTCCCTAGGAAAAACAGCGCAAACTTCACAAGAACGGAAAGGAGCTAAGCGCGGTGTATCGTCTTTCCTTTTTTGTCCTTGTCAAGTTCGCGCTGTTTTACGTAGTCATTCCTTGGGATAATGATTACTTTTGATGACTGCTTATCACAAATTGCTCATCAAATTAACACTTGCGGTTAGTTTCTCTCTTTTATAGCCATGCTGATTTCGTCTTTCGTGCTGCGCGCCTTGATTAATGGGCAGCAGAGAAAATCTTCGACCTTGACGTGAATCGGTGCTGTGCCTATAGACTAGGATTAGCTTCTTCTGAGAGGGAGTATCATCGGCAGTACTTATTGTGACTAGTCACTATGAACGTCCCTCTGTGGACGTTCATAGCGTAAAAACAAATCAAAAACAGGAAGAAAACAGGCAATCTCGCGTAGAGAATAGATATAGGTGTCAAAAGAATTGGAGGAGAACCGTACTTTGCTCAACGGCGTCTCAATACCGCTTCGGCACGTTTGCTCTGTCAGCGCGCTTTGAGGTGTTCTCCATGTCGAGAAATACTTTTGCGCGTTTACATCTTCACAAATCTTTGTTTAAGTTCGCATTAGTTTGACGGCTCGTCTGGGGTAATTATTGAGAATTTGGAAACTTTCGCGCCTTTTTCATTTTTAGCTACAAAATCTGCGCGGTGAAAATTAAGAGTTCCTGACGCATGCGCTTGGTATCATACGACTCTAACATATGAACGTAGATTTATAAGCCAATCGACTTCATTGTTTTTTAGCGCACACTCGCTTCAGAGCATGAAACGGGAAACTTCCTTTCACATATTTTAATAAGCCTCAACCCCTCTACCCGTGGCGGGTGTGTCTTTTTGCTTTTTGCGGTTACTAGCTGTCGTATCTCTGGACATATTTTTATATAAGCATATTCGTTATATTAAACAAAGCATTGTCATTTCTTAGTAACATAACTATCACAACCGCAGAAAAAAGTACACTGCTGTGAGAATCAGATGCAGAGAAGGCAAGCCAAATGTAGGACCTAAGGAGCACCTCTGCGTTAACGTCTTACGCCAGGCGTGTTGATCCTCATTTTGTACTTGTTTTGTTTCTTTTTTTCTTTCTATTTTGGCAACTTTGCCTTTTGGTCAAGCATGCATTTTGTTGTTTCTTTTTCTTTGTATAATAAACCTTGAGTTGGGAATGAGAGCTTCTGCTGTGTAGTCTCCGTCTTTTGCATTTTTGCCTTCATTGGCATTACATCTTTTATAACTGGAATGCTTTTTTTACTTTCTTACGCAAGACGTAAAGCAGAGGGCACGACTGAGAGCTGACACCCTGCAAAATTATCATACAGTGCAACAATTTGTAACAGACATATCTAAACAGGAAAAGACTGAGAGCATCCGACCATGTCATGATGATAGTAAACTACTACTGCAACCCCATGGCCGTGTGCTTGCAGTAAAGATTCGTTAAATCTATCAACTGAGACCCGTTATAGCCGCTTCTGGTGGGTCTTCCTGACGAACGTGGAAATTCAGGTATTCTTTTTCGAGTTAAGGAAACTAATAAACCACGCTGTCTAGGAGTATGACACCAGAATTAAATGGATCAAAGTACCCCCGCTGAGATATCTAATGAAAAGTTGGACTTCGCATTTTTAACAAACTTGACCAGAGCATAAACGTTTGAAAAAAACATGAGACATCCACCCACGACATTTAGCTTTCCCTCCGGAATAAATATTCCGGCGTATCGCCCCTATCCTGACGTCGGTTTTGAAACCTTCAAGCTGATTTTCTGACCTTGAATAAGAAGCAGAGGAATCCCTAAGATAATAATTACCTCACAATCATCGCTGCCTCAATTCGATTGTCCATTTTGGTTCTCCTGCACCACTTGGGAGGCGAGTTGGTGAAGCTTATATGAAATGCTTGAAGAAAAGCGTGTTGGGAGTCCGCGGCACAGATTTGTTTTCTGGCATACTTCCGCGTTGCTGATACAATAGGAAAAATTTCAGTTCAGTTCAGTCCTTCAGTCGTGTCCGACTCTTCGTCACCCTATGGACCATATCACGCCACGCTTTCCAGTCTCTCACTATCTTCCTAACATCACATAACTTCTGCAGCGCCTCTAGGATGCCATCTAACCATCGCGTTCGCTGCCTACCCCTTCTCCGGCGACCCTTAACATTTCCCAACATCAAATCTTTCTCCAGCGACTCCTCTCTTCTCATCAGATGACCAAAGTAGCTGAGCTTTAACTTTAGAATTTGACCCTCCAATGAGCAGTCAGGGTTTATGGTCGACAATATCGACTGATTTGATCTTCTGGCCGTCCAAGGAACTCTCAAGAGTCTCCGCCAGTACCACAATTCCAACGCGTCGATTCTTCGGCGGTCAGCCTTCTTTACAGTCCAACTCTCGCATCCATACATCACAACTGGAAAGGCCATAGCTCGAGTTATACGGATCTTGGTTGGCAGTGTAATGTCTCTGCTCTTTACTAGGCGGACAAGGATAGCCATGGCTCTCTTTCCCAGAAGCAGGCGTCTCCTAATTTCTTGGCTGCAGTCTCCCTCCGGGGCAATCTTAGAGCCCAAGAAGAGAAAATCTGTCACAGCTTCCACTTCTTGTCCCTTGATGCTCCAGGACTTGACAGCGCAAGACGCCATGAGCAATTGTCTTTTTAATGTTCAGTTTAAGCCCAAACTTCTCACTCTCTTCTTGTACGCGCATCAGAAGTCTCTTGAGTTCCACTTCACTTTTTGCCATTAAAGTGGTATCATCCAGATATCTAAGGTTGTTGATACGTTTTCCAGCAATCTTCACTCCAGCTGAAGGCTCGCCCAGACCGGCCTTCCTCATGGTGCACTCTGCATATAGGTTAAATAGACAGGGCGACAGTATGCAGCCTTGCCTCACTCCTTTCTCAATTGGAAACCAATCAGTAAGACCATGCCCAGTTCTGACTGTGGCCTCTTGCGCTTCACACAGGTTCCTGAGGAGACAGATGAGGTGGATTGAAACTCCCATTTCTTGGAGAGCTTGCCACAATCTGCTGTGATCTACGCAGTCAAACGCTTTCGCATAATAAATAAAGCAGAAGTAGATGGGTTTCTGGAACTCTCCTGCCTTTATCCATGATCCAGCGAAGGTTGACAATCTGGTCTCTAGTTCCCCTGCCCTTTCGAAACCCAGCTTGCACGTCCGGAAGCTCCCGATTCACATACTGCTGTAGCCTACCTTGGAGGATTTTCAACATCTCCTTGCTAGCATGCGAAATAGGTGCGATCGTGCGATAGTTGTAACAATCTTTGGCACTGCCTTTCTTTGGAATGGGGATGTAAACTGACCTCCTCCAATCCTGTGGCCACTGCAGGGGTGTCCAAATATTCTGGCATAATGTATACAGAACGTTAACAGCGTAATGGTTGAGGTTTTGAAGCAACTGAGCTGGAATATGTCATCAATTCCGCTAGCTTCGTTCTAAGCAAGGCTGGCTAAGGCCCATTCAACTTCACTCTTCAGGATGCCCTGCTCGAGATCAGTAATCACAACAGTCTTATGTTGGGTTTGCACATACGGGTCCTTCGTGTACAGTTCTTCTATGTATTCCTGCAACCTCGGCTTTATCTATGAGGCTTCAGTGAGGTCCCCTCCTCGTTTGTCCTTTATCGCGTCCAGCTTAGCAGAGAAGCTTTCTTTGATATCTTTGATTGTCTTATACAGAGCTCTTGTGTTCCTGAATTGGCTGTGTCCTCAACTGCTTGGGACTGTATGTTCAGGAAGGCATTCTTATCTGTCCTTGCTATTTTCTTAAAATCTGCATTGAGAACCTTGTATCTTTATCTCCCCCATAACTTTTGCCATCCTCCTTTCCTCAGCTATTTGCAAAGCCTCTTCAGATAACCAGTTTGCTTTCTTTCATTTTTTTTGCTTTGAAACTACCTTAGTAGCAACATCTTGTATTATATCACCAACATCAGTCCACATCTCTTCAGACTATCTGTCTTCTAGGTCTAATTCTTGAAATCGATTCCTCACTTCCACAGCATATTCTGATGGAATTTGATCCTACCATACCTTAAAGGCCTTTAAGTTTTCTCCGTTTTCCTCAATCGAAGCTTAAATTTGGCAGCAAGAAGCTGATGATCGGTGCCCAAATCAGCCCCAGGCCGTGTTTTTACTGCTTGTAACGCTTCTCCATCTCTGCTGGCAAAGAATATAGTCAATCTGAATCCTGTACAGACCTTTCGGTGAAGTCCATGTGTACAGGCGCCTCTTGTGCTGTTGAAAATGAGTATTCGCTATGGTCAGGTTGTTTTCTTGACAAAACTCTACAAGCCTCTGCTCAGCTTCATTTGGCTCACCAAGACCGAATTTGTCTGTATTTCCGGATATTTCTTCACTCCCCACCTTAGCATTCCAGTCTCCTATGAGACAAAGGACGTCTGATGATACAGTGTGGTCTAAAAGGCATTGCAGGTCAGTATAAAATCTCTCAACGTCAGCCTCTTGAGCAGTAGTGGTTGGTACATAGACTTGGATAACTGTTATGTTGAAAGGGTGACCTTGGATCCGAAGTGCAATCATTCGGTCGTTTTTGGGGTTGTACCCTAGCACTGCTTTGCCCATTCTTCTTTTTACTATGAGAGCGACCCCATTCCTTCTCCTGGATTCGAGCCCACAATAAAAGACATAATGGTCGCCGGAATTGCATTCTCCCATTCTGGTCCACTTGAGCTCGCTGATACCCAAGATATCAGTGTTCAATCTGTCCATTTCTCGCTTGATGACATCCAGGGGAAGAAAAATTTACTCCTAACTTAATTTTATATTGCCTCCATATTGCACTCAAGACTGATCTGTTTGGTGCTTTATTCTTCTTTCAATCGGGGGTTAACAGAGGTTTAAGGCATAGACTGCAAGTACGTTATCGCAACTTTTATCTTGCCAACTAAACGAGGCATTGATTTCATCGTCTCCAATCTACTTTTGTACGAAGTATTCATAACATTACTCATTTTTGAGCGGTTGGGCAAAAGTTTAAAAACCAAATGCGATTTTTAAGAATAAAAGGAAACATTCGAAGGAGTGTTCGCTAAAACATGGCAAATGCTCTGCTCCGCAAGAAACACTGACTGCATGCAATCAGCTCTCATGGCTATATCGCAATAAAAACTAATGTTCGTTTGCGCCCCGACATTTCAACTGCTTGAAATGGCTTACGGGTTAAACTCGACGAAATGAGCAGAAAAGTTGTCTTGTAAAAGAAATTAGAAGGCTCGTGTCTGCAGAACTTCTGCTACTCTAAAGTGTACGTTCGTATTGACAGTGGGGTCACTTCGAAATCTTCTTTCTGGCTTCGATTATCTTCAAAATGCCCGGAACAGAGCTCACCAAAACATGTGCAAATAGAAAATGTTATCAGGAAAATACGCTAAAAAAAATTATAAGCGTCATAAGGCTAAAACAGAGCCATGAACAAAAAAAAAAGAGGAAAACGATCCAATGAGGCAGGACACATTATCGACTACAATTACTGTAGCGTGTGATGAAATTTGTTATTTGCTTTTGTCCTGACAGCTGTTATCTGCTAGGAGCCATTCTTTGTTTTCTCTCATAACAGTGGTGTCTTACTATCTTATATTGTATTGTATGGTGCTCACATTCGCGGCTAAGAGCAGACAATCTACGAGGTCCATACCCTTCACTGGATTCACCTGTTATATAGATTGCTAGCTCTCGTACACAGACCATACATGCTTTGCTTATTCACTGATTTCAATTGGTTATTTTCACCCTCTAATATTCGCCCACTCGCAATCCCGCTTACGCACCCATTCACGTAAAGTATGATTCATCTGGTGCTCCTTCGAAAAATATCTCTCATTTGCTCGAATGCTAAATTATTTGCTTACCCTGTCTGTTATATACACATTCACTAACTGACTCGTTGCCTCACTTGCGCATGTACTCTTTTACGAACTTCAGCATTGCATCCAGGCATTTCCCCATGCTCTTATATTATAAACAGCAGGATAAGACTCAGCCCTTAGCGCAATTGTGGTGCATACCTATTCAATAAATGTAGATACCGTATGCCCAAAAAAAACAACATGAAATTAGAAAGCACAACTAAGATGCTGCTTCGGGATCTACTCACAATGTGTCGTTCTGTTCCTTGCTTTCCAAGGAGTTGAACATGGGTCAGTCATTGAGAATAGCACGAACAGCCAAATAAAGGCTCGGAATCGCAGATTGAAAATACATAATCATAATCCTGCACTTTTTGCCAACAAACATCCGCCTGAGGCGCTAAAGCGACCCAAGTTGGGAACTTCCGCAGCCCTCAGTTTTGTACGGCCGCGAAAATTGCGCCTGTTGTTTCGAACGAAGCGCACTTTGCGGGTTCTCGACTCCGACTGATCGAGCGCCGCTGGCCCAGTAAGCTCTAGCTGTGCGGGAGGCGGACCCAGCCGCAGGAATTCCCTAGCTATGAGGCGAAAATTCCCTGGATCAGTCGAGATGTCCCTAGCCTATGCACCTAACACAGCCTAGGCTGCGCTTCGATTCCTGCTTACCGCGCGGCGTCAGCTTCGTCCCTGGGTTGCTATCGATGTTCTTGCTGAAATGTTGACATGCCTATGAGATAAATTAGTTCACTCAGTTCCGCGGATGTACATGCGTGAAAAGCCGCAGCGAGAATGGAGGTTTTTTATTGTTTTTTTGCGCCTCGGGTATAAGAGCACAGACAGGTCCGAAATAATATTCCTCGTAAGGCCGGCTGATTATCTTGGTTTTTTGGTCCACCTCACTGTAGAAGTCATTACTTCAAAATATACGTTCATCTTGCAAAGCTGTTCTGATGAGCATACAGGCTGTCTTTGTTTGTCATTCCCAGAGGAGGGCGCGGCTACTTTCGAGTGCATTTTCTTCAAGTGCGGTTGGCGTATGCGCACAGTTGGAGCGAAGCGTTCATATATATTCAATTTCAAGACCTGTTTTGAGCCATGCGCAAATGATAACCACGCTTGTGAAATATTTCCCAAAGGTTATTGGCTGCTTGGTTGGCGGTCACATTAATATGGGGATTATCCTCTCTGAAGATCTATAAATATGACAAGTTATAACGTCATAGCAAAGAGAATCTTTAGTTTTTAGGGTGATTTATACCTTAACCGGAAAAGATCATATTATTACAAGGATGAAAGATAAACCATACAAGCTGGCTTTTTTTGGCAAAATCAGTATATTTTGAATGAAGGCTTCAAATTAAGATGCTGTCCGTATGTTCAGTGCTCTATTATTATCCACCCTTGACAAACTCTTTAGTTCATATAGATGTTATAACAGTCAGCGTAAATTAATATTTTCAAGCATTTGATGCAGCGGCCGAGGAAAAGTAAATCGATATTCTAAGATAGATGGCGTACAATCAGAACATCGATTGGTTGCTAGTAAAAATGCTCATGAGGCATAGTGTTCCTAGTGGATGGTAGCGCATATTGGTCATTTATAGGTGACAACCACCTGCGTAGAAAAACTTTTCAACGATACAAGTTGTCCCGGATCACCTTGTAAGCACCTTTGCAGATCGTTCTGGTTTCACTTGTGTCTCCGACACATCCTGGCTCTGTCTTGCTCTATTGCGGGGTTTGGCGGCTGAACCTGTCAGTTCTAACAGCAAGCTTTAGAGGGTCTGTTCTAATATTTCAAATCCAAACCCGATGAATGCTTACTTCCGTCCTAGAAGCTGAGCCAAGGTCAAACAATGGAGCTTAGACTGTCTAGCGATAAGTCTCGGCCAGTGTGTTATTTATTTACATATTTATCTGGAGATACTGTCAACCCTATTAGGCGCTTTTAGAGAAGTCAGTTACATTGGCGTGGAGACGTGTGCGCATACAGGCATTCATGCATACATGCAAAAGGGTAATCAAGATCTCCATTTACCTATTAGAGAGAGGCAATGACTTAAGATATATAAATATACATATACATGAACAACACACCGTCATTCATATATTGGCATTATCGCATATTCATATTATACAGAGAAAGTAAAGGAACGACAGTAATAATGACATTACTTCTTTGTGATTCACAGTAGAGATTTGCAAGCAAGCTCGAAAATTGTGGGATCACCTTTTGGTCTAAAGAGTTGCAATCACTTACCGCCCCGGAAAAAAAAAAAATTAACTATCTATTATTCGCTCAAAAATTGTACTGAAGTGGGAGTTGATGCTTTCGACTAGTTTCTCAGGAATTTTTTAATGTAATGTGATGCCAAATTTTGTTTTAACCTTGTTATGCAGGATGAGATACAAAACTTTTAGACGTTGTAGCATTGCACGTCTGGCTAGTGTATGAAGACCGATTTCCGGCAGCATCTACGTCGGCGAATCGGTGCGCCTATATCGATTGCAGATAAAAAGCGTGGCTTTTCGCTGCACAGCTTCTAGCGTAGACGTTTGATTTTGGGCGAACGGAAATCACGCTATATTCGAAGATCGGGCGTATAGTCCCCGATAATTCCTTTTAGGACATTGACTTTCGGCTTGCTTTGTTTGTCACATGTTATACATAGGCCAATCATTACAGATCTGATGACACTACGACACCCAAATATATACTCAGTGACATTGGTGGAGATGACACGGCCACAATCGTGCGAAAAACAAAGCTTGGAGTTCTTTTTGGTATTGATATTTTTACCGTTTTGTTGAGGTTGATGGCCATTTGCCAGCATGTGCAACACTGGCTTATTCATTTACCATCCTTATTAAGAGAAGTTTAATTTTCGCGAATTTGTACTTGCCTATACAGGCCACACTCGTCTGCCAATAATGTAAACTTAGATTTCGCCCAGTTACTTATGTCATTTGTGAATATTATTATCAGAATAGGGATTAATACTGGCCGTGATTTGCACCCAAAAGAACATGCCCTCTTTGCGAAGTGTGGGCCCTGTATGAACAACCTGGCGGCGTTAAAGTAGCAGTTCACCATGGCAGAAATGATGAAATGCATTAGAAAATTCTAGACAAATTATGTCAATTCAAGTTTGGTCATTAAATATTTTGCGGAGTTATGTAGGATCTAGTCAAGTTATGTTATTGTAGACAGGCCTATTCTGAAGCCATGCTGCTACAAATGAAGAATGTTATTTCCTTCAACAAATTCTGTAATTGAATTTAAAATTATATTTTTTAAGATTTTGCAGCTGGTGCGTATCAGAGATATTGGCCTATAATTTGTCTGTACAGAGAGATCATCTGATTTGTACACTGGAATAGTTTTTAATTTTCCATCCGCTGGGAGGAATTGTTGGCACATTAATTTAATGCAACGTATTCATAAATATTTGTTCATTGGTTTTGCATAACGTCACAGAAAGCCGTTTGCGATTCCGTCTGGACCGCTGCTATTTTGGCATCTAAACGAACAGTAGTTAAAATGCTCCTGCTTCGGTTACAACTAGTGCGCAAAGCGGATCGATTGCATAATGTTTTGCCGCCTGAAAGCGTGTGATGCCATTATGAGGTGTAAGAACGGAATGGAAGGACACATTAAGCATTTACACTTATTTCTTTTCTTTCGTGGGTGATAACATTTTCGGAGGGGTTATCTCTGTTGCTGATGGCACAAGAACACAACTTCTGAGGCGAGTTTCGGTAAAACTGCTGAGTGTTGCACTGCAGAATGTTTGTTTTGTGCCTTGTTTTTTTTTTTTTATCGGTATCAGTCTCCTTATAAATTCACTTTTTTTTGGCTTAGTCTAGGTTTTTTCCTTAAGCTATGAATTCTGCGTTGTAAGTGAATCACTTTGCGTGATATCCACGGGTTTTCTTTTTTATATTTAGACTCCGCTACTTGTGGTACAAACTGCCTCAAGCAGACATGAGTCTTGAGCTGCAACCAGATTTCATCAATGCTGGCGAAACCCTCTGTAACAGTTCATAGTAGTCGCAGTACTCGTGAACAAGGTAGTAGATCGTAATAACATCATCATCTGTTTTTCTTTTAATCTGTACACGCGCTTTCCGTTACTACGCCAGCGAATTTGATTTGCAATCAACAGCGTGCACAGAGCCCTATTGCGCCCGATAATGCTTCAAGAATACATACACTATGAGTTTTTATTAAAAAAATATTCACTTACGAAAATAAGATCAAAGATGGAACTTCATGTGCCCTGCACAAGGGTAGACTTGGAAACAATTTGTGTCAGGTTGAAGGTAGATACAAAGTAGGGCAAGATGTTTTTAGATTAGACGGCCTCAAATAGTTCTAGTCTACGTCTGTGAGGTAAAGTCCCTTGCCGTTATTATCGCGCTTCGCAACATGTGCTTGTGGATGTACTCTGAGAAGCTGTTCGAGATGTGACACATCAGCTTGGAGAGGGGCGGGGGGAGGGGGGGGGGGTGTATACGTGACAGAAATGCTGACGTGACGCCAGCTTCACTGGATGGTGCACCAGATGGCTTCTATTCTTGGCGCATCTGGCATTACTGAGTACTGAGTAGCTTATGCTTTGCCGCAGGAGCAAAGCAACACCACCGCCTCTTGTTGCCCTGTCGTTGCGCCCAATAGTAAAACCTGGAGAAGCCAGTTTATCGTTTCTAATGATATGCGCAGTTGTGTCTCAGTCAGGCGGATATCAGGACCATGGGCGATCAGGATCACCTCTAGCTGTTTGGGTTTCTTCAAAATTGGCTGCGCGAATTATCGTTAAAAATGATTAGATCCGATTTTTGTTTTTTGTTTTTTGTCCTCTTGACTGGTCCATCGTCAGCGCAGTCATTGTTTAAAACTTCTAATGTGTCGTTGGCTTCATCGTCCCAGATGTACAAGCGGTTGTTTATTTTCACTTTAACCTAAGACTAAAAAATTACCTTTTTCCGGTCATGATGCTCTTTCATTCTTTCACACAGTCCTTTCTAAAGCCTCATACATTCGCGAAAACATCGTCGCTAACTTCGTATTCTGTTTTTTCTAGCTATTTGCAATTGCTACGTATGTGGATTTGTCCCGATAGTCGAATTATTTTATAATGACATGGCTCTGCCGGAGGTTGTTGCTTGCTTTCAATACCGGTTGTTTTTATTCCAAACAATTCTTCAAATGGAATTTTTTCGACAGTACCTAGCAGATCTTCGCGAGTTTTGTTTCCGTGTTCGGCAATACCGTGCACGATGAGAATTGATCTGTGGTTCCTATTATCTGATATATGCTTGTTGGTTCAGTGATTAAGAGCGCGTATACCAAGTTTGATGAGCGACACCACTGTTTTTCATAGTTCTGTTTCAGCACGTGTCCAGCTGACATCATCAAGTTCTTATCACGACATATATCAGGTTATAATATTAAATCGCTTTTCAAAGTCAAAGGTTGAAGTCGAGGTTACGGAAGAAATGATCAAATGGCCAGTTTGACTAGCCGGGACGTGCAGCCCCTTTACGATGGAGGAGAAAAACAAGGTGCCCGTGTGCTGTGCGATGTTAGTGAACCTTAAAGAACCTCTGGTAGTCTAAATTTTCGCAGTCTTTCACTACAACGTTTCAAAGCTTGAGCCCCTTTCAGACGTTAAACCACATCGACCAAACCTAACCAAATACGACAAACTGGCCATTTGACCATGATTCCCCTAACCTCGACTTCGACTTTCGACTTTGAAAAGTGATTTATTATTATTATAACCTGACAGATCTCGCGATAAGCACGCGCTGATGTCAGCTGGACACATGCTGTAACAGAAATAAGACAGAACTAAGGAAAACAGAGGTCTCGTTCGTCATGCTTGATGTAAGCGCTCTTAATCACTGCAATTACTTTTTACAGCCGATGCTACATATCGCTGCTTTTGCAGCTTGAATTGACGGGACATGTATTGTGCGGTACGCCGACGGCGATTGGTGTCTGAATGACTGCAGGTCCTCAATATGCTGCACTGTGTGTGTAGCCTTAGGAGCTCGCGGCTCTTTCTCCGTATAAAGCCCACCATAGCGCTTCCGCAGTACCGCAAGTATGGTATCTTCAGTCTTCCTATCACTCCGGTTAAAGACAACGAAGCCACTGGTGGAGACTATGTGCCACCACTAAAATAACAAGAGCATGTGAACCAGAGCGCACTCAATTTTCCTGCAAAAGCCCTTTGAAAAGTAATATTTGCGCTCCTGTTTGCCTAAGTCGACTTCCCGTTCATTCTGATACCGAGAAGACTCGAGTAAATAAGACATGTCAGTAGGGCAGGTTTGAATGAGATTAAAACGAACGCCTTTTAGGGGCCAGCATTGATAGTGGAACATAGGTGCGTTGCAGCCTTTTAAGCCAGCACGTGCTGATGGCGCCTTGAGAGCCGCCTTGAGGATGACATTAGCGAGAATTTTCTACTGCTTTGAGGAGAAGGCTGGTGCGCTCCGAGGCTGTCGGAGCGAGCAGCTAGCGTTTGGAAAGTGCCTCAAGAACATTGTTAGCGCATCAGATGTTTAATGCATAACCATTGTGTGCAAACTCGGCGAAAGAAATTTTAACGTTTTTTTTTTTCGCATAATAGTTACCTACATCGCGTCACTCAGTAAGAGAGAAGATCTTTTCGTGGTAATCTTATAAATTTCTTGCTATTTATTTTCAAAAACGCACTCCGTTCGTTTTATCGCAGGTATTGACCCGTCATGAGCGCAGAACAAAAGGTAGAAGGAAAATTTGCTTCGAAAGAGGAGATCAGACTGTTTATATCAGCATGGTGACAAAATTATCTGACAATACTGCACCGCTACCTCGGTATTATTGAAAAAAACGCAGCCCTTTCGTGTTTTCTTTTTTATGACAGTTCTAGCAGTTTGGTCCGCACGGAGGAAATACTTTTCCATGCGGATCAGATCGTTATCTCATTACTTTCATTATGTGCATTAAAGTAACCTCTAAGGTCTGAAAGTCAGTTGTTTGAAATTAAAAGGCACCAGGAAACCTGGACTCCAGTTAAATGTAGAGTTCACCTGAAACCATTTTATAGCCTCTTGACCCAACAGCGAAATATACCAGAAATCTCGTGACATATAATAAGGGACCGATAAATATATATGACTAGTCAACAGATGTTTGGTTTGGGCTAGTTGGTAGCAGTTTCTTGAAGACATAGCGCAAAAAAGGCGGGTACAACTAACACAGATGTAGACAGGACAGACGCTGTCCTGTCTACATCTGTGTTAGTTGTAGCCGCCTTTTTTGCGCTATGTCTTCAAGAATGACTAGTCAATTGCAGTAAGCGACAAGCGCTTACAACCAAAAATGAAGGTAATTTCGCCCGAACGCTCCTTCCATCGTCATTGCTCAGCTGTAAAATGAAAAAAAAAATCATAAATTGTGTTACGACCGTGAAATCTCGAGAGGGTGACATGCTTCACATCTCAGCGTGGGGTGCTGGCATATATATTTACACCGGTCCGAAGCTCTCCCTTAGATAACGACAAATCCTCTGTAACGTGCCACATCATCGCTCTGCCCATGCTTTGCATGAAGGCTAAGCCAAAGCTATGGGCTTAGAAGAAAGGCGCAGAAAATAAGTCCATAACCCACTTTCACGCCCTATGCCTGGAAGACGACTTACTCAACTGCGCTTTAGGGATTTTCATCGTCAAGAAAATGGGCCCGTTTTGCATATCCTTAGTTGCCTTGGAGCGGGACGTTTTCTGCCTTGACGTACGCGGCTCGAAGCCTGCCTTAGGCATTTATTACGTTTTCTCTCTTTTTGTTCTGGTGCAACCGCGCTGCCTATAATAGACGTCGACAAGCAAGGTTTTCTAGCTATAGTTGTTTGCAGCCTTGCGCTCGCAATATCCTGGACAATCTCCTCCCTTTAAAAGGAACGTAACGCAGTTGTCATATTCCTCCCTGTTGCTTCATACTGCATTCCTACAAGAAAGACCCAATGAGATGCCTTTTAGGGGGACATCAATAATGTTGCGAATTTACGCCCAAGCAGTGCGCTCAAACTCAAATCGGGTTGGTTTTAAACACCTACGTGCTCTTGCTAAGACTACGTCTCGTAAATTCAGCAGCATGTTTGGAGATGAGCTGCATATCGACCAAGCTGAGCCGAACTAGTTGGTTTCGGAATACTTTAGAAGTCAGCTCGGAGGGAATTTTTCTCGATTAAATATTGATGCAGAGCGTTCTAAGAGGGCGGGAGTAAATAAAGAGGCATAGAATGGGCAGTAAGCAACCCAAAGCATCATTTATGCACCAATAATGTTTCCGAGATACGTTCTTTGGACAGATTGCAAACGGGAATGAAAGTTCCTTCGGTTTGACTTCATTTCTATGCGTGTACTGAAACCTTGCAAGCACTTTGTTTTGCAGTACCACATGTTTTAACTAATGGTTGACAAAGTGAGGCTTTCGTGCCTTACGCAGACCGACTCGCCTGACGCCCACTAGGCAATGGGTGCCCGACTGGGCAACCGCTCTCCTCCTGCACACAATGCGATACCCACTGCAATTCAGCACCTCTCTAGGAAAATGACAAGACGCATAGCCGAGGCAAATAGAAACAAGGTTTGGGAGCGAGCAAACAGGGATTATTCGGAACCTTGCTGCTAAGGCGACCGAGTGGTTAACGTATCAACGCTAATATACCAAATGTAAAATTTTAAGCGACACTTAAGCTCAGTCTTTGAGGATATGACGCGACAGCACTCTTGATTTCAACTAGTGATGCTTTGTGGAGAGGCGGGCACGAACGCCGTTTATTTCTTCACACTGACAATAATTTTTTAAAATCCCAAAATACATAAATAAAAAGTCCCATTTTATGTCGCACAAGTTATCTGGGCGCTGTTTCCTGAATGTTTTTAAATAGTTCACGTAAATAGTAAATTGTTACTGTTAAAAATACCATGTTTAATAAACTTCCTCCGAGGCTTAGCGGTAGCGGGCGTAACTCACACCTCAAGGATCATGATTTCAAAGTCCGACTCAACACTGGAACTTTTCTTTAGCGCAACCCATTTATAATATACACGTATTTGAATTAATAACGGTAGAATCACAATAGGTTAACAGCGCAAACAACGTAACGTGAAAGCGAAGCAAGACCTCATCATGAGCGTTGAATTTCAGCAATCTTTTTGTGTTAAAAGTCGGCGCGCTTTGTGCCGTCGCCGTCTTTTGTGTTCCCGTCACGTTGCTTGCGCTGTTAACCTGTAATGAAACATCAAGAAGCCCGATATGCTGTTCTCGTTAGAGTCACATCGTGACTTAAATACAATTCCGCACCTCAACAAGGGGCGTAAAGCCTTTTCGGAGAACTCGGAAATGCGCGATGCCTCAATTCAGGACGCTACCGATGGGAATCTTCGCTTTTTGCTGAACGAGAACAGTTAAAGCTTTCGCCTTAATATCTCTCCACTTTTTCACGATCCCTGTCGCGGAGGCAATTCAGCTAACCTTGGAGAATTGAACATAATAAGGATTATCTGATTTAATTGTCACTGACGTGTTATGACCTGGCAGGAATGCCCGGCTTGATACTCTTCTATAGGTAGACCTGCGGGAAAAATACACTCCTTGGCACACCCTATTAGAACGACATCACCCAACAACGAATCGAACACCAACAAGTAAATGCTACCCGTCTGGCGTCAGTTAAAAGAGGAAAACTTAAACAATGCTAAAGTTTAAAGGGTTAACCTTGTATAACGTGCGAAAGCATGATTGGTAAATGGTAGATACAGGCGACAAGCTGACTGTTGTTATTTTCTCGCCCGTTGCAGTTCCCGCCGCTTGACGCGGAATGCCTCAGCTTCCAAATTCCTTGAAAGACTAGGCTGTCTATTCTAAAGGTGTCTGAAATCACAAAACCCGCCCCGCAACCTTTATAAGGTTAAAGCGCTTGGCGCGCAGTCCACTAACGACATCACAAAGGCGTTCAGTGCAAGCAAATACAAAGAAACGTAACTTTGAAGCAGATGGCGCCACACAAACTACCACCTGCCACAAGCACGCACGCTGGGTGAACCGTGATGTATGTTGCCCAAGTTCGCAGGAGAGAGAAAGTTAAAAAGCTCTACTTTAATTAAAGCAAACAAATATTGCTGGGTGGCATAGGAGTAGCGAGCCTAACTCCGAATACGAGCGTCTCGGCAGGTTCTACTGTCTTCTCATATGTCCTGGCCATGCATGGCGGCGTCTCGCGCCAATTGGGCCATGACATGAGGGGTTAGAAACTGCCGACAAGGCACTGTCTGGTCATTTCATCGTCGACTTCCTCCTGCCAGAGACATCCTCAAATACCAAAGGTTGTGGATAAAGGTCGCTCGTCGAGCATCGCACACACCTCCCGCTTTTTCTAATTTACCCAGTAAAGCAGTGTTCTCCCAATACAATTAACTGAGGCTCCACTCACTTGTCACCCCTGATCACTGGCACGCTCTATCCATCTCCCCAACACTAGCCACCTTCCAACTCCAGAGATGTCATTCACCATTCACCACACCAAACCTATCGCCTAGAGTATACAGGAGCAAGCAATCATTTACCTGGGACAGGCCAGTCAATAGAAACCCACGTAGCAACGCAGCCAGAAAGCGAAGCAATATCAGGTTCAAGGCGTTAGTGGCTAAGTCTGTAGGCCTCCAGAAGCATCACCCTCCAGCCACCTCGCCACCGCACTGCTTTATACTCCGTCTCAGCTCTTTGCAGTACTACAAAAGGCAAGGGCAACTTGTCCCAATCAGGATCAAGCGCATTATAATAGAGGATTGTTTCTCTGCGTTCCTGTCGCCCCTGAAAGGGCGTGGATGACTGCCTAAAACAATTATCTGATATAGTAGGCGGCGGCGAGAAGTGCCTGGGAACACAACTATACATAATCTATTATAGTGTGAACAATCCTGATTAGACCGGGTGGCTCCTTCATTTCTTAGTGCTGCAAAAAACTTCTGAGAGGTTGCGTAGGTGGATCGTTCTCGGGGGACCCTCCACCTTCTATCCTTTAGTAACGCTCAAACACGTACAACCATGGCCATTCCCGTCCAGACAAAACAGAAAATTCAGCGAGCACTTGAGACTGCCGGCGTGCTATGAAAGCGAACGCATAGATGCCTTTTTGCGAATCTTGCTTGCTTTATTTATCCTTTATTTGTTGTGTTTGCGTTTATTGGTTTGCATTAACCTTTTTTTTTTTTCAATTTCTGCTGTGTCTTACGCGCTACAGGTTCAATGAATGCCCGACATATTCCTAACCAGATCGTTCCGGTGTCGTACTTGTGCACGTTGCGTGGCCCAGTCGGTACCGTCTCCGGCTCGCCAGCCAAGGTTCGAGTGTTCCGATCCAGCCTATAAGAAGGTTTTTTGAGCGAGGTCATTTACATTTTAAGAGCAATAATCTGAGATTTTCGCCGACCTTTAATTCTAGTTGCTTGTCGTGATTCTATCACTTTCATTTTGTGCGTGACGTCACGCGCGCAAAGAGGCCGTTTCAAATTTGACGGTGGTTTCGGATCGATACCCGGAGTGATTACAGTCCTGCGTGATAAATAGGAGATTTTCGTAATCATTTTTTTCTGGACAGCAATGTCCCCAGAATTTGCTGCTGCTAAGGCGTAGAAGCCTTTCCTTTACAATTCTGTAGCGTCAATGAATCATCAGCTCTCGTGCCAGCGTTTATTAAAGACATACGACGAAAGACATTTCCTCCATACTTCTATTTTCTGGAAAGAAAAGGTGGTGGTTGGGTAAAAACATTTAACAGATAGCGTAAGATGGCCAATCTGCTAAAATAATTGGCAACTTCATCGCCACCGTCTTAACCCAGCATCAGTGAGAAAAGTTCCAGACGCATCAAATGAAGCTAACGAACTACGAAAGGTTCATGTAAAACCAAGATGACTGGAATATTGCTCTACTGTACACTCAAAGATCATTGATAACGTTGGTTTAAGAGTTACACCTTGTAAACGCTTTGTTATGCGTAATAATTATCCATCAACTTGTATTTAGGATGGATACTGATGTTAAAATATAAAAAAATAAAACCTAAATATTTTTAAAAAGTTGAAATTAAAATGAAAGAAATATCCCCAATTAAAATGCGGTTTTAATGTGCTGCGGCATCTACTCTTGACTCGAAGCTTAAGTTATACCGTCCTCCTGAACTCTTAAGTAAGGCTTATATTTAGACTATGTGAGCAATGTTTTCAATGTGTAACTGTTTTCAGCGTGACACATAAGGGCGACAGGAGAGCATCTTTTTTGTCAGCTTTAAGGGCTGCGCTAAAAATGATACCGGCTTGAAAAGAAGCATTACGTATTCAATGCGGGCAAATAAAACAGCTTCATCCTCATTCTGGCATCACGTGTCTAATCGTCTTGTAATTTTTCAGTCTTTCCAGGCTTACACGCACCCCTACTCTGCTGAAGGGTTTTCGATAATGTTTTGTATAGTAGCGGCCAGCTGTGGGCGAGCATCCATAATATGTGCGCTCCCTAACCAGGCTCCCTTAGAAAGTACAAGTGCCACTTAATGGATTAAGGGCCGTGAATGTCTTCTCGCCGCAAATCAAGGCACTTTTGTAAATAAATATTGTGTACTGCTAAACCGCACGAATACCACTATATTCCTTATTTAAAACTACATTACAAGTTATTTTTATTTGTCAATTATATTGCACTACATTTTTTTTTATTAGGAGAAGAACTAGCAACCTACTCGAGTTCTTCATAAAGTGTGACTGCAATGTAGTTGGAGCTTGCCTTTATAAGTCCTCGTTTCGTTATTACCGTGTCACAGACCATACACCATGCATCTAAAGGGGGAAAATATTCTTAGGGCGCAGTGCACATGCCCCCTTTCCTGGTGAATATTTTATTACTAAGTCTTGCCCCCTCTAATCTTCGATCAGCACATGCGGAGATAGATTGAGCCTGTCATTTGTCCTTGCACACACACACACACACACACACACACACACACACACACACACACACACACACACACACACACACACACACACACACACACACACACACACACACACACACACACACACACACACACACACACACACACACACACACACACACACACACACACACACAAACACACACACACACACACACACACACACACACACACACACACACACACACACACACACACACACACACACACACACACACACACACACACACACACACACACACACACACACACACACACACACACACACACACACACACACACACACACACACACACACACACACACACACACACACACACACACACACACACACACACACACACACACACACACACACACACGCGCGCGCGCGCGCGCGCGCAGACACAACTCTGATTCAGAGTATCATTTAAAACCAAGAAAGGCTCAAAAGCAAAAAATATAATTCCACCTCTTTATCATGCGCATGTGATCAGCAAAACCGCATTTACTTTTGTTTTAGGTAAAAGAGATGACTTAAGCCTAGGCTTCGAATTTTAAAAACGAGGTGGTAAAAACAACACACAATATTCCACCATTGGATGCATCCTGCCCCGCCCAATAGCCGTCACGCCACAAAAAAAGCCTTATGGCGTGGTATACAAGATTCCCTGTTATAATTTCTCGGCGTCATACATGGGCAAGACCAAGAGACTGACATAAAGCGTAACAACACAAAGCGTACGTTAAACAAAGGAGCAGGGATCGATTCATGGTGGCCAAAACCGCCGAGACATTCTACCGAAGATGAACCTTGAGGAACTCATTGTGTTAGATGCCAAGCCACGCCCACGCGACATGCTCTTACTTGAGTCATCGAATATTCAACAGATACAAGTCAATAGTAACCACTCCGTGGAACCCTGCACCCCTTCCCCCATTCCTTATATCCGCAGTCTACTATATCGACAACCTGATGGTTGACAAAGCAAAAGCTTAAAAGGAGAGGCTGCAACTCATCCGTTGGTACCTTGGAGAACGGACCAAGTCGATTTTCCCACTTCGTGTTCTTCTTTTCATTTTTCCTTTTTGTGGGCGTTATTTTCTAACTTAGATCCTTCTCCAATCAGACAGACTACTGCAGAGTGTTTATTTTTGAATACCTTTCTTCAACTTGACACATTGTCTCGCACTTCATATTCACAAAAATCTGAAAAAGAAACCAGAACGCATTTCAGATGTCTGACCTCAGAGCAACTGTTCATCCATTGCAGCTTTCCTTCGGGTTCACAAAAACGACAACAAGCAGGGCTAACGACCGTGACCTCCAGTAATGTGCGGTTGCTTCGAATCTTGATCCTTGGATTCTCCGTGATTTGTGCGTCTACTGTAGAAACACAAAGGCAAACTTTCACGAAGCAGCAAACTGCGGAAATATTATGCGCAAATTTTGAAAACTGTTCGGTTTGCTGCGTTTTTTTTTTTTTTTTTTGCGTTTCAGTAACAAAAGAAAGGAAGCCTGAACTGAGTTTAATTTGTTCCGGCTCACGAGTCTTTAAACTTTTGTGGCGTTGTGGAATTACATTTTCTGCCAAACTTACTGCGCTTCTTATACCTCCTTGTGGTTCGGGATTGGACGATGGCACATGACACTGACTCGGCTTCGATCTGAAATTAGCTTACTTTTTTAGAATTGTAGTCATCATATTATTGTATTTCTCTTTGCTTTGGGTAATGTCCCAGAAAAGAAAGCAAAGTACACCTTGATTTTTGATGCAGCAGAATGTCTACACGGGGGAGAACAACGAAAAGAAAACATTTCAACCGGGTGAATGAAGAAAGCTGGTGGTCCATTCTTGTAGCACTCCTGTTTAAAACGTCGCCGCAACGAAGAAGGTCCCAGAGCGCGTTCTTTTTTCTTTCTAATTTCTCCTGGCACGCAAAAACATTGGTTTGCTCTTTAAAACGGTTCTTGAATTCAACTGATGACGTTCTTTCATATACTCTAGAAGTCTTTTTGTCTTCACTCAAGAAGAAGAAATTTTGACGCCGGTCGTATTTTCACAAATTGAGTCATTATTTAGGTCAGTGTGACTTTCTATTCTGCTTTAGCATCGTGCAAAACTTCTTCATAACAAAATGGCTACTTATACGTAAACAAAGCGGGCCATTGCCTTCTAATTTTTTCACGCGTTGCCTGATTAAAAATGTCGTCTGTGGTATGTTCAGGCTGCTAGGCAGGGGCGGATAAACAATGATGAGGGCCCGGTTCAAAAAACATGAAGGGGGCCCCATAGCCCCACCATCCTACCCCGCCCAACGTTGTCAGGTTTGAGACATGACATGTAGAATTTCATGTATACAACACAGGATATATTTACTCGAAGAATATGCGGACTGTTTATGAACATCGCCTGTGCATGTAGTTTCCTGCAGAGAAAAATTAGAGGACACTCCCCCCCCCCCCCCACATCCTCCCAAAAAATCATAACGCGAAGTCGTGAAAAATAAATTTGTCGAGCAGTTAATTTCTTGGCTAATTCGAAAGCGAAGGATGATTGGCTGTGTGTGAGAGTAGACGAAATAGCGATACGCCTTGTTCATTAGATGTTTGCAATTATTGCCGTAAATACGCTACCAATCATAATTTTGTAATTCATCCAGCAAGAGGAATTGAAGCTCGTCTAAGGCAGTGCTTCTGCAGAAACTGCGTTATTATGTTCTATATGCTCACTTAAAGTGCAGAAAATGATGTTTATTACTTTAAACCCTGTCATAATATGGGGCGCTAAATCTTTTTGAAATCGTGGCGCCTGTAGAAAGTGGTATCGCTTCAGAATTGGCACAAAATTAAAGCGTTAACGCGCTCAAATAATAATTACCATATATTTATATTTATACATATTGTACAGATTTACAGACCGCGCATTTACATTTTTAACATACTTTCCATTTTTAAAACAGAAGGAAGCTCCTTTATACGTGTCGCATACCTTTTTGCTTTCATTTTACAGTCTAAATTTACATTTTACAAGATAGCGGAGGAAGGGTTTTCGACCAAGAAGGTGTCGCTGCCGTAGACGACGGTCGAAAAAAATGAGGTGGACATTGAGGTTCCGCCTTTATGTGTATTATAGGACGGCGTTAATAGCTCATGTGTTCCGGCTCCCCATTCACGTACATACACGCACTTTGCGTCTACAAGGCGAAGCTTAAGCGTCCTCCTAATTTTTACAGAAACATTACATGTTAACATGGAGAAAATAAAAGTTTCAACATTTCCCAGGAATTCAACTTCTTGGCGAAGGCCATTCTTGTCTCATGTGCCCCGTGTATAGATAGTGTGATTAGGAAACATCCGTCAAACTGCAACCAAACAAGATCTGTCGCGTAACGATGATAGAGCGATGACAACGACGCTGCAATTAGTGATAAGGATGATAGTAACGACGACAATGACACTGCAGTTAGTAAAACGATAACGATGATAGTAGCGATAACAATGACGGTGTATTTAGTTCGTGATGATAATGATACTAGCGATAGTGATGATGATAGTAGCGATGACAGTGACGATGCTGTTAATGGTAATGATAGTTGCGATGATGCCACTAACATGTAGGCACCTGGAAACAGTTAATGTCCGTTTAGTACCAGCTGGGACTAGCTGAAACCAGTTAGAACAAGCTATATAAAACCACTTTGAATTATTTTTTATTTATTTTGACTGGTACAAGGCTTTGTGCCTTGACTGGCAAAATATAAGACTGGCTTTGGGATTGAGCTTGCGATGCGACGAACAGCTTTTGAAGCATACTCGACATGGCCGTACATAAGCTCTAATTTTAATCATGGTAAATTAGAAGGTTGACTTGACTATTTTACATAGCAAACCTTGAAACTTGCCATTTTTTGTAGCTCTCGAGGAGCCCCTGAGAACGGAAGGGCCGGTTCATTTGAACCCTTTGAACCCTGAATAATACTGCCCTGCTGCTAGGCGATACCAGTGGACTTTATCTAAAATAATTAAAGTGTCAGTATAACCTATAAGAAAAACGTGAATGCAGTCCGAACAGAAACTTGTTCCTCTTGCTTACGCGTGCACATGTGCTCACCCTGAGCAATTAAAGCGTTTTGCCTGCTTATTCTGAAATCTTAACCTTATCATCGTTATTGAACAACTACGATTCACTGAACCATAACCTAAAGTGCTTCAGAACCGAAACTTGTTCCTCTTGCTTACGCGTGCACATGTGCTCAACCTAAGCAATTAAAGTATTTTGCCTGCTTATTCTGAAATCTTAACCTTATCATCATTTTTGAACAGTTGAGATTCACTGAACCGTACCCTAAAGTGCTTCAGTGCTTAGCGCACCGACCGAGACATCGGTGCTCATATAATCCAAAACGGTTTCAGTGAAATCTCTGTGTGTAAGGGATTTTACATGGCAAAATAGCCAGCGAAATAAATGTTTGATGGGCAGAATATGTTGTGGCGGCCAGGCATGCTTGAACTGGTTTTTATATGAGAGCGTATCAAAGGATTAAGTTTGTGAGAAAACTTGAGCTTGTTGGAAAGCACCTTTAATTGCCACTTACAGGCCGACAAATGTTTTGGCGTAATTTCTAGCAGTATTTTGAGAAACAGTAGTAAACCGGAGTAATGAAATTCGTAATTGAAATGAGTGCATCAGGAAGTGTTCGTGAAGACTGTCATTTTTCGAACCAAAAGCGACAATCGGCAGCCATTACTAACCCAAAAATGACGTAGAAATGAGGCACAGTCTGACGCTCTAAACCTCATTGAGAAGGAACGCCTTGTCTCTGGGTATTGCGCATGACACGAAAGTCGATCAAATCATTTTACGTCACTGCAAACGAACGCCAACAGCGCACTCGGAGTACAATGTTTTTAGTGTTTTTAGTCCCACGTTTTCTGTACTCCAAAATCGCATGCTATGTGCGCTTTCTTGCGAACAGTGCGCGCTCATGGCCGAAATGCTGCACAGCGCTTCGACATGCATCACAGTTCCGGCGGAACTTAAAAAAAGAAAAACTTCATCATTGTAACAAAATTAGGTAGACCTTCATGTCACTTCTCAGCCACCAGCACTTTAGTGCTTGCCATCATAAGTCCGATCTTCCACAATGGGCCCGGCTTGAGACGCTTCCTTTAGTGGGCGTTTTAAATCATATCCGGCAACTTGCCTAACTCCGCGACACGCTGGCAACATACACGGTGTCTGCTTGACAGTTATTAAAACGTCTCTAAAACCTAACTACTTTAGAAACGGGCATGGAACTTTATTGCAATTAGCCTTTGCACTTACTGATCAGATTAACAGGAATTTGTAGGCAATCCAATATTTTGTTAGTGCTGGCCTTTACACTCCGCTTTCTTTTAAATGTTCCCAGCATGCAATACGCTATCCCCGGTGAACACAACCTCTAAACATAATCTATGATGTTTAAACTTGGACCGCGCAGCACGTGCAATACAGACATTTGCGCTGAACTGATCAGCACGACGAGAACACGTTTTGGTAGCCGACATTCGAGCTCAGGGACACTTATGAGAGATGCGGCTTTCTACCGGACTGAATCCCTTTGACGATGTGTATGTGTTAAGTTTTCCACCCGCTTACTGTTTTTATTGTGTGGGGAATGCAATATTTTAAGTTGGCTTTTCAAAATGGTTTCTTTATAACACTTTCTTCTGCAGTCGCCAGGGCGCCTAGCTGTCGCGGTCAACAAACGTGCATTGGGCCATAGGTTACAACGCCTTGGTTTGGGAAAGCCAGCATCCCAGAAAGCTCCGATACCCTAACGACACTGCCCTGATCGTTATCAACGCGCGTGCTTGTGCCGTGATCGACAACAATCGCGTCAAGTCGCCATATAGATCAACGATAAGATGAGGAAATACGCGCGAAGCTTCCCGTTGTGCTGTCCCTAAATTTTGCATAGGGGAAGTTGAAAGCAAAGCAGTCATTTGCTTCATCGGGGTACTAGCACAATGCCTATATTACTGTTTATCGCGCGTTTACTAACAGCGCCAAAGTACATTATCTTTTTCATTAGTGGTGACTTTCATACGTGGTAAATTAAAATTTTAACATACGTGGTAAAAAAAAATTCATGCCTGATGTTTTATTTGCTTATTTCGATTCTAGCGCGTTTACGGCGTAAGAGAACTTTGATAAAGCAATCGACATGTCGGCACGCTGGATGGTGCTGTCTCTAGTTCGAAAATTGACAAGAATGATCACGTCCGACCATTTCTTCAAGCTGATCGGCTAACGAATGATGCGACACTGTAAGCTACAAAATTCGTAATATTGCTGTATCAGCTTTGGCCCCAAATTACCAACCTTTGAGCCCCTGAAAGTGAACGCGTCAAGCATGCAGAAAAATATCATATTTGCCAAAAAATATTTGTCGACACTTAAGGTCCCACTAGCCTTGCAAACATGACGGCCGGTGAAGAATAAAACCGGACGAGCTTTGCCATCGGGACCCTTTCGCTGACAGAATTGATCAAGTGCCAATCTTGTTCCAAAACTCCGGGAAGGTAGCCGGTGCGCGTGCTCCCTTTTTTTCTTTGCGAGCCTATTTATACCGGCACTAGCTCAAATTTTCGCGTTGGGTTTGTTATGACTGCCGCACCATTCCCATACCCACTGATGAGCGATTCACGCGAAGAGCACCGTGTCAGATTTGAGAATTACTTATAAGTTTTAAAAAAAGCTGAACTTGTGCGCAGCGCAGCGTCAGCTCAAACAGAAATTGCGTTGCAGCATGCTGCCTGGAAGCATGCGACATCCGTACGGGGCTTCCCGCCGTTGAACCTGCCCGGCCACGCGGTGGCGTAGAGTCACGGGATGGCAGCGACGGACCAGTTATATAGTTATACTCACAAATTGAAGCTCATAAAATTCCACAGTTTCATCACAACTATTTTCATAGCCGCTGTCGGGTAAAGTGCTGCGGCAGATTTTCCTACTCTCTGCGGGTGAGTTCTGAACGTCACTAAGGTTTCGAAGTTAGCAAATATGTTTAAGCTTCAAAATTTTGTACTAATCTTTCACACGTCCGCGTTAATTACCTGGTGTCGGAAGAAATTGTCACGCGTAGGCGGCGTCAACCATCTGGAACTTTACAGCATTGACAAATCGCTATCATGCCTCGGCCAGGGGCTAGATGGAAGGCGGCATGGTAAGGCGCTGCTTGGCCGCTAGAGCTGCGTAATATCACGAGACGACCTAACATGGTCGACTTGGAGAAAATCGTCAACTCGTACAGTCCCATTCGTATGGAAGGACGAGATAAGAATCGGACCCACCCACCGCTGGTCTTGGATCCCGAATAAAACACTCTACGAGTAGGCAGATGTTGGGTTGCCTTTCACAATGTACTTGGAGGCGCGGGATGCCGACGTCGTGTGGTTACACTGATGCAGGGATTTTGCCAATGCACAATGAATGATTCACAAACGAGGAGGTGGTTGTGAAAACGTTTATTAAAAATAGTTACATGGAGGTTGCTCTGGCGTCAAGCTTAGTGCCCTTCCCCTCATCACAAACGGTAGGTGGAGTCCCTAGTACGGGACCCCAGTGGCTTCCGCTGCTGCCACTGCTCGTTTTACCAACGCCTTTTAGGCTTTCAGGTCGGAGCAGGCGAGTAGGGTCGCCTCCCAGTCCTTCCGGTTGGTGTTTGGGTTAGGTGCAAAGCCAGGGTTGGAGGGGCACGCCCACAGCATGTGGAAGAGGTCTGAGGACATTTCCCCACAGTGCAGGAACTCCCCGGTGAAGGCACTGTGAAAGTGTTTTAGTGGTACCGGGCACATCATGGTGTTCGGAAGGAGGCGCAGAAACACGTGTGCCTCCACTCTCTTTAACCGTTTACACTGGGGGGGGGGTAAATAGTGTGCCTGTTTTGGTAGCCGCGTAATTTTCCTGAAAGTGTAGGCTGGTGTGAATTCTTCTTCTGAGGAGGAGGGGGACGAAGTTGCCCGGTTAGAAAGCGCACGGGCAGCGGCATCTGCTGCCTCGTTTTCTCCGAGCCCCGAGTGGGCCGGAACCCAGACTATGTAGCGGCGGGATGGACTTCCTACGTACGAGCTGTTTTGCAGTAGTTGGTAGGCCAGGTCGGTGCTGGTTTTTAGTAGCAGGTAGGCCAGGTACTCTTGAGAGTTCCTTGGACTGCCAGAAGATCAAATCAGTCGATATTGTCGACCATAAACCCTGACTGCTCATTGGAGGGTCAAATTCTATCGTTAAAGCTCAGCTACATTGGTCATCTGATGAGAAGAGAGGAGTCCCTGGCGAAAGATTTGATATTGGGAAAGGTTGAGGGTCACCGGAGAAGGGGTAGGCAACGAACGCGATGGTTAGATGGCATCCTCGAGGCGCTGCAGATGAAGTTATGTGGTGTTAGGAAGATTGTGAGAGACCGGAAAGCGTGGCGTAATATGGTCGATAGGGTCACGAAGAGTCGTACACGACTGAACGACTGAACTGAAATGAACTGAAGGCCAGGTACGGGACCCAGCCCTGTTGAACGTTCCTACATGCCCCTCGCGGGTCCGTTATGGTAGTTTTAGAATCATAGTGATGTTGCTGCTAACGCGATGGCGACCTCCTCTGCCTATGTTACGTTACTGTTTGTTAAGCTCTTTATATCTAAGGTGAAATCCTAACTATGCATTATGCGATAGAAAATTGGGGCTTGCTCGTGCGTGCCTCATGAGTCTCAACGATCGTCTGTGATCTTTTTTTTGCAGCTTGTTATAACAATTCCCACACTCATAACTCAGATTATGCTTGTGAAGGCGATCTGTAATGCAAATAAAACTCCGGATTAGCTCCCCGAATGTGTCATTCAGGCACAGTTGACATGTGGAAAGCTCGTATTTGCAAGACTGAGTTATTCTTTAATGAGGGGGTAGGAAGATCTAAAGGTCGCCTGGAACTATGAACATATTGTTACGTGGTTTATTTACACGGCGGGTGTTAGTTGCGCTGGGCGTTAGCACACCCAGAGTGGACCGACCTAGCTTCCTCTTCCTCTTCAGTATTTCCCGCCACACCTCATCTTCCTCCAACACAGGATAGCGGGACGTCAGTGACAATATGTTTGCCTTGGTGTCATTGAAAAATCGTACGTGATGACTGTCATATTTGATAAGTATCAAAGGAAAGGGGAAATGTGTATCACGTTGGTCGGGAAGTAAAAATTAGAGATATTGCAAAAATATATAAGTGGGAGTGTTGCGGTGATTTCATTATCGTCTGATAATTAACTGATGCAGCTTTGCGTCGGGCTCTGTTCACTGCTGTATTTTGTTTCCAGGAAAGATGCTGACCTGTTTCTTTTTTATGCTGAGAGAATAAAACCTACGTGCAAGATACAAAATTAGTTCATAGATAAGGAATATGTTTTAATATGTGTACTGTTAATGATATTTCGTATGCATATTAAAGAGAGGCTAAAATAGAGGATGGAAATTTTCAGTGTGCAATTGTACGTTGCCCCATGGAAAATAATTCTATTTTACTCACGTAGAAAAAGAAATATAATTTAAGCAGTCTTCAACTGATGTATATTCCGTACATCTAAGCAAGACAGTGTAATGACTAAGAATAGGCAGCTATTTTAATTACTTCTAAGATAAATGACAAAGCTCTTTGGACATAAATATTACATTTTCTCCCATATTTCAGTTGAGTATAGATGGATCCGGATTCCGAAGAGTGTAAACAAATACCCTATATTTAGCGAGCTTCAATTCAGTTCAGTTCAGGCGTTCAGTCGTGTCCGACTCTTCGTGACCCTATGGACCATGTCACGCCACGCTTTCCGGTCTCTCACTATCTTCTTAACATCACATAGCTTCATCTGCAATGCCTCGAGAATGCCATCTAACCATCGCGTTCGCTGCCTACCCCTTCTCCGGCGACCCTCAACCTTTCCCAACATCAAATCTTTCTCCAGCGACTCCTCTCTTCTCATCAGATGACCAAAGTAGCTACGCTTTAACTTTAGAATTTGACCCTCCAATGAGCAGTCAGGGTTTATGGTCGACAATATCGACTGATTTGATCTTCTGGCAGTCCAAGGAACTCTTAAGAGTCTTCGCCAGCACCACAATTCAAACGCGTCAATTCTTCGGCGGTCAGCCTTTTTCATAGTCCAACTCTCGCATCCATACATCACAACTGGAAAGACCATAGCACGGGTTATACGGATCTTGGTTGGGAGACTAATGTCTCTGCTCTTTACTACTCGGTCGAGCTTCAATATTAACGCCTAAAAAACCAGTGTAGAGGCCTCACTTTTTCAAGCGCAGCACAATGTTATGTGAGCGAAGTACTGCCTCAAGGTAAAACATGGTGCGGGATCTCTCTCCACAGCATCCCATCTGTGATTTGGAAGAGCAAAGAGATGTGGATAAGCTTCAGCACCTCCCGATAGGTTTTCCCCGCCAATTTACGCTGTTCCTCCTAACAATGATAGATGGGTTCCAGGATGGGTCTACATCTATCTTTTTACCCGCACACAACTTTTTTTTCCTTTTTGCCACTTTATTATCGCCACACTATATAGGGTGCGTGCATTTTTTTTCACGCCTGTAGAGAGTACAGGAATGGCGTCTTTGCACCGGGTAAGGAGCCGCTGGCGACGCGAATATGAACACCTGCGGTGCTGATCGTGTGCGTGTTGTTTATTTCGGGTCGCTTTCCTGATTTTGGCGAGAAACGTAGCAATGCTAAGAAATCGCCGCTGTATTCTGCGGCTTTTATTTTCTCTTTTGTTTTAGGGCATAAACCAAAGAGAAAAGATTACCTTCGTCGTCGTCGCGAAACGATAAATGTCGTGGCCATCGTCCCTCGCACTTCCGGAGCCGTAACACGTACGTCGCGAAGAACAAGCGTGTGTCGTAACCACCTCTGCCTGCGGCTTTCTTCCAGAAGTGTCTTTTGTTTCTTATCGAACAATGTGGCGGACCCGATGAGAGTCAGAACCTTTATCTCCTCAGAAAAACAGAGGCGGTGTGGCCAGGTCGAGAAAATAAAGATTCCAGCTCGTTCTGTTGTGGAGTCTTACAGTAAGAATTCGTGCGCCGCATATAAAAGAAGGAGCTGGTAGACAGCGAAGATTTCTAAAAAGCTCCCCTGATGTTATGTGGGATTTCGTTCTAAGCCAGGCAAGCTTAAATGTTAACACATTGTGAAACACAGGGCCATCCCGCTTTGAAAGACAGAGCAAGAAACCTTTTCTGGGAGTTAAGGTAAAAAAAAAGTGCGGCAAAAGGTTTCATGGAATGTTCAATTTAGATCTAAAATAGCCACCTGCGCATGTCCTGACCCCTTTAACACACCCAGAAAAAAAATCTAATAAAGGTTTTTGATCAGCTTCCCAGGCAGCCGTATAGGATTCGAAACGTACAAACACGAGATACTTCATTTCATTTTATTTCATTTTTATTTCCTTAAAGACCCCCTGTTGGGGGTCTTTAAGGAACATCACAATTATCTCTCAAATATAGCGACGCGTCTAGTTCGGCGTCTGCTATCAGCTATAAAACACATCACGAATATCCTCTTGCAAAATAAGCATTACTAAAAGATGCTTGCGGTATATCGTAATATTATTTGTTCACGCTATATGTTGCCTTATGCGTCATTTCACTATTTTTCACTACTTTCACTAAATCTCTTGAAGAATTTAATAATACGTCTATTCTGAACACTACTGCGCATTATAAAATCTAAAAAATGCACTTGCATGCTTGCCATATGAAGTCTAACGCACATGTGTTTTTTTTTTTTAATTACACGTCTTGCTCGAACTTTTTAGAGTAAGTAAAACACCAGAAGTAATTTATAGACGTAATATAGCGTGAAGATTCGATGCCCCACGTGTGAAATATTGCTCATCATAGGAGCCTACCGAGGGGCGAGAAAAGGAAACGTAACCAAAGAGAAATAGCCGTAAGATCAAAACATTTGAGTAGACAAACTTTCGGTAGGGAAGCGAACACACATTCCCCAAAGCCACTTAGCATATTTGCTAGTAGCAGGAAAGGAGTGCTTTTACGTGTCGGAATTGGACTGGCAGCTCGCAAGCTCTGTTAACCTGCTGGAAGTGTATTATTCTGGGTTCTCTTTTGTCTCTTACTTAATGATGCCAACGTCCCTTCTACGTGATCGATGATTAGGTTCAGGAGGTCTACGCCGAAGGTAACTGTCATTGCTTGAATCTAGTTTCTTGGCTTTCGATATGTGGCTCACGAACAGGAGATGATGTGCGGCAAGTCCTGTGGCAGAATTTTGTGCTCGTGATACATGCTCAAGTAAAACGCGTTTGCCTCATTCTGATCAATTCCTCAATTACATTTTTGAATTGTGCAAAATTATCGAATATCCATGAAATGTAGAGAAAGTGCCAGTGCACTAAGTCAGAGCATAAAACTTGTTCGCCTGTTCGGCTGAGCATGCAACTAAACTTTTCCTAAAACATTTCAAATGTGTGCAGTTCGTCCAGTGAGAGCATACGTGAGCACTACTGCCAAGCTGTTAAAGATTTTGTGCTTTATTATATCATTTCTATGCACAACAGGTGCGTCTCGAAGGCGCTTCAACGGGATACTCTCCGCGTTTATGGATGAAATTTAATAAATGCTTTCATCACTCCATAGAAAACAGGCACACTAGAAAGGACACAGTGGATCTATTTTTCTCGAGAAAACCCCACGCCGGAGCAATAGCATTTCATTCGAGGCATTGTAACGCGAAAGTGCTTAGAACATCATGCATTCCCGTTTTGAACAATGCTCATTCGCAACTCTGTTTGACCTACGCATTTCCTTTAGCTGTTTTGTTTTCTGGTGATTTTGACAGATATTGCTCAAAACTTCATTATAGTTCATGGCCATGGAAGTAATAAATGCTATGTTTCATACACTGTGCTTATCTAGTTCTGCGGGCGTCCTTCTCGCATATGCGATATGTGGGATTGATGCCCAATTAGGCCGCGTGAACGTACGGTTTTGAATGCTGGAGCGTTTCTCGCATCTTGTTTTTTAGCTGTTTCGTTCTGAAATGTGTATACGGAAAAATGTCGATTGAACATTTGTTAAAAAATCAATAAAAAATCTGGTAACGAGATAAGCCGACCAAAAAAGACCTCTTCTTCCTCTTTTCCTTCAATTAACAGCATTTTGGTTTTTTTTTTTTTTAAGTCGATATTTATTGATTGCAGGGCATCAGTAGGTTATGAGATGAAGGATGAATAAATGATTAAATGAATGGAAATAGGTTGGCTGATTTTATGAAGTCCAGAAGTGAGCGATGATGAGGTCCCTGCGTCCAAGTGACGTATGAGGCAGGATTGGTTGCTGAAAGGCCAGCTATTCTCAGGTGCCGGATTCGTGTTGGCTTGAGTGCTGGGCAGTCCCACAGCAAGTGGTGGATGTCGGCCTCGACATCTTCGTTGTTACAGATCGGGCATCCTGGGCGTGGATATAAGTGTTGGAAGTATGACCACGTCCTAGTTACTGCTGGTGTAAGGGCAACACCGACCCGGATCCTCCTAAGCGCAACCTCCTCTGCACGGGTGAGACCGCGGGGAAGGCATATCGCACACGGAGGGATAAGTGCACGTGTGCGGCGCCGGAGGTGCTCCTTTCTTGACAAAAGGAGGGTAGCGTCGTCGACTTCGAGAAGCCGTGGGATTGATGCGTCTTGGTTCACGAGGCGGGTTGCAAAATCAGCTTGACTTTGGGAAGGCAGCAGATCCCGTGGGACCCACTCAATGCGTATTGACTGTGGGATGCGCGCCGCAAGCTGGTGGATGTCCTGGCAAATTTTAGGGCAGCGGCTGACACGTCGGAGCTGACGTACTGCATGTAGTGCGTCAGTGCGGATGACAATGTGGGCTGTAGGGAGCATGGTTATAGAAGTCACGGAGCAGAGTGCCTCTTGAACTGCCACAAGCTCAACGCAGAAAGATGTAAGTGGTTCTGAAAGCTGAAACGTAGTTGTCTGATTCAGGCTAGGTCTCCGTGGACAGTGGATTGCCGTTTTGGCTTCACAGCCTTGCAGGCTTCCATCTACGTACACTACTATGGAATCTTGAGGCAGGTTAGTATCTTGCTCTTCAAATCTCTGGCGTAGCAACGATGCAGAGTTGGCAGACGTCGGTCTGCGGATGTCAGTTGGCTTGTTGTCTCCTAACTGTATAAATTTCCAGGGAGGGAGAACTGGCGCAGGTGGCTGAAGAATAATGTGTGACGTTGCATACGCCCTCAGTGCTTGCGTTGAATGTGACAAAGTGGCCTTGAGTCTGCGAGCATCTCGGCGCTGCTGCACCAGTTCATCGATGGTGTTGAGCTGCGCATTCTCCTGTAAAGCTACGACCGGTGTGATTCGTGGAAGGCATGTTATGGTCCTCATAGCTTCTCGATTTACGGCTTCAAGGCGATCCCATTGTGCCCTTGTAAGATGCTGGAACTGGGCCTGATAAACAATACGGGGCTGCAGAACCGCCCTCACTAACTGGCGTGCAACAGACGAGCCAGCGCCACCCGTTTTAGGTGCAATTCTTCTTATTAAACTTATAGTTTGAAGTGCTTGCTTTTTTGCCTGAGAGAGCCAAGCAGTCGCTGATCCTGATTGGTGAATTGTTAAGCCCAGAATTTTCAGGCTCGAACTTTCTTGTATTGGGGTGCCTGATAGAGAGAGACGAATTGGATTTGAGGCAAGTTTACGGCGTCCCCAGCGGTTGGCGACTGACGTGTATGAAGTTTTACACACAGAAAGTTGAAGGCCAATGGAGGATGCGTAATCAGAGGTTACGTCTAATGCTGACTGAAGGGCGGCCTCTTGAGTGAGAAGATCATGGTGAGTGCTCCATACCGTGATATCATCTGCGTACTGCAAAAACTTGATTTCAGGGATATCATGTAAGCGCCACGCCAATGGGATGAAAGTAATATTGAATAACGTCGGAGACAATACTGATCCCTGGGGCACGCCACGTAGTGAAACGAATGAACCAACAGTGTCACCGCTGAGGCGTATTGCAAATTTTCGTCCGTCCAAAAATGATGCGACAAAAGTGCGTACTCTCGGAGGGAGATGGAGCATGTCAATGGCATTCAGGATTGCAGCATGACTGATGTTGTCATATGCCTTTTCAACATCCATTGCTAATATGGTACGTACATCGCGGCTGCGGGTAGATGACAGAACTGCTGAGGCCAAGACAGCCAACCCGTCCTCTGTACCTATGTATGGAAGAAATCCAATTTGAGCAGGGTGATAAAAACCGTGCTGTTCAAGCCACCAAGAAAATCGTGTGGCTAGCATTTTCTCTGCGAGCTTGCAAAGCGTTGATGTTAAGGAGATTGGTCGCAAGTTGGCGAGGTCCGTTGGAGGCTTCCCAGGTTTGGGAATAGGGATCACGACAGCGGTTTTCCAGCTCTCGGGTACGACACCATCAAGCCACACTTTGTTTATGGTGTCTAGTAGTTGAGGAAGTGCAGCAGTACTGAGGTTTTTGTAAACCTCATACTGAATTTTGTCCAGGCCGGGCGCTGTTTTCCGTTTCGCATCGTCAATTGCAGCCAGCAGCTCGCACATCGAAAAGGGGCTCGCAATTCCATCTGCGTCGGCAGCAGATGGTAGTTTCCATGCGTCTGCAGGGATACCTGCCAAATTAAGGTTTACAGCTGAAGGAGGCAGTATATCGTATTTTGGGAAAAATTTTCGAGCAGCTTCTTTGGCGAAATCACCCGGCGACAGATTAGCCGCAAAGCATGCTGTTGCTGCTGCGTCAGTAGAACGACGACCATGTTCCATTGCACGAAACGTTCGCCATAGTGAGGCATTCGATGATTTATCAGAAAATTGTTCACACCATGCATGCCACTGGCGTCGCGATAGATCGCGTTCATATCTCCGAGCCTTCGCGGTAAGATAATTCAGTCGTGTACGTGCCTGCCCCGAAGTAGGGTCTCGCGTAGCAGCCAGCTCAGCTTGACGGCGGGCTGCCCACAAGTTAAGCAGGCCGAGATCTGGTGCCGGTCGACCTACATCAATCCAGGTAGTAGTCGTAGCGCTGTTTAGTGCTCTCTGTATACGGTCAACAAGGAGTGACGGCGAATCTGAAGACATACTGTCGAGACATGAGCGAAAGCTGTCCCAGTTTATCACAGAACATTTGCGGCGTAAAGGGCGGAGGCGGGAGGGATGGAGACCGATGAGGATAGGGTGGTGATCACTTCCCCAGCAGTCCGGCTCCATGTGCCATGAGGGAGTTCCTGCGCCCAACCACCACGTCAAGTCTGGAGCATAGGCAGCACTATGTATGTGACGCACAGGCCGTGTTGCTGTCCCAGGGTGATTAAGCAGAACAAACAGGGCATCAGTGAAGGCGTCCCGCACACGCCTACCACGAGGGCTTGCAGTCGGATACCCCAGTCTGGGTGAGAGGCGTTAAAGTCGCCTCCGACTAAAATTGGACACCCGGGGTATTGCCGACGAACACTTAATAACCATCCAAGATTAATACGGGAAGAAGTGCCTCCAGCTGGTCTTACGTAATAAGAAACAAGAACAACGGTTCCTTTCAGAAATTTCGCAGCAACTGCTACTACCTCTTGGTATGATGTGCACCAGTTTTCGAGAGAAAGGCGTACATGAGGAATACTCGTTTCAACATATATCGCCGCCTTTCCCGGGGGAGAAGCAGTCTGCACGCGACGGTCGGTCATTGAAGGAGACACGTAGCCGCTGAAGCCAGGAATAGATGGTAAGGCGTTCGTTTCCTGAAGTAACATAGCCCACACCCGAAGCTTGTTAAATCGCAGTCGGGTCCTGAGCTCGGCAACCTTCGTGGAAATGCCTCTACAGTTCCACTGTAGTACACCAGGACGACCGGATTTCGCCATTTTTGTGTGCTAGTCCAAGCGCTGTAGTATCACAGATGTCAGGTTGGATAACTGGTTGACCATATAGCGGAGCAGCGATGTTGCAGAGTTATCATTGGGCGTTGTGGTACACTGGGAAGAGGCAGCAAATGGCCCTGTTGTGCGGAATGAAGGCGGTTGTGTTGGGCAATTACTAGATTTGGCGGTTACTTCTGCAACTCGCCGACGTCGAGCAAGCATTTCGCGGTGTTGTCGGAGCTTTGAGACCTCTGCTAAGAGACGATTGATTTGCTCATCCACTACAGCCATATCGTCGTCTGGTAGATCAGTACACTGCTGTATTGGCTGTTGTCGACGGCGTTTCTTGAGCACCGTATCATTAGACTTTGTCTTAGCTGGAGGTGCATTCGAAGCGGGCTCAGGAAGCTCTGGCCACTCGTCATCATTCCACTGAAGAGCTGCAAAGCGATTGGATGTCTGCACCGGTGTCATGTCCTCTATTGGCCAACGCTTAGTGTTCCGAAGACGAGCCTTCTGCGTTGCCTTTTGCTTTGTCGGACAACTTGGAGATGTTATCTCGTGGTCATCCGATTTGCAGAGGCCGCATCGGTACGTAACTTTTCCTTCAGACGCACCTTCATCAGCAGTAGCAAAGGGGCAAGATTTGCGCATGTGCCCTGCCCGAAAACAGTTATAACAGTAAACCACACTCGGTTTATACGGCCGTGGCCTTAATATGCAGCCGTAGTAGTACAGACAAGCTGGGAGTGTCGGAGGGCCTTGCAAGGTGATCATGCAGGAACGCCCCTTTCCTATGTGTCGGGCCTGTATGACTCGGTGCGTTGGGCAGTACAGCTCACGTTGAAGGGTGGTTTGATCTTCGTTTATGTCGACGTTGTAAACAACGCAACGCTGCAAGTCGGAGCCTTCAACTAGATACACTTGCACAGGCACTGAGATCTCACTTGTGACTGAAATATAACTAAGCGTTTGGACACGTTCCACCGCAGTAAGTGTCGGGAGCCACACAGCTATAGTGTTTGACTTCTTCCTTGCCGTGAAGCCCCGAAAACCTCTGGTTCCGAGACACGCGTCCAAGTTGGCCTGGATGATCCTGTTTGGTATATCGGTGAGGCTTTTGTTGGCTAGAGATTTAATCGCCACTTTATAAGATGACGATCCCGGTGTAGGTGCAACCTGGTTTTCGATAGTTAAACAGGAGCGCTTTCCTTGATAGCCACCACTTGCCGAGGACGAATTCGGTTGATTATCTTCCGAAGGACGCTTGTGAGGCGCACGGGTGCTCGTTGATACGGATGGTGGAGCCGATAGGTCCATTGAAGAGCTTGTCTCCTCAGGACGCACTGTTGGATGTGCATCTCGTCGTGTTAGCTGAGTGGCCATAGCCGTGCTCCGTCCAGAGAACAGTTCACTTACGGGCTGTTGTCCATTTTGGGAAGGCTGAATGGGCGCTGGTGCTGAAGAACCGGGAGCACCAAGCTGGACCTGAGGCCGATGGTCAGGTAGAGGTGTCGACGGCAGGGCAGGAGTTGCAGCGAGCAACTCCGGCGAAGCTGCCTCTGCCAGCGTGGCAGCGGCAGCACTAGGCCTAGCCTCCGTGCCGACCTGAGCTGCAATCATGCATGAGTAGCATGCGCCGGAGGTCTCGCAACCTGACGCGGAGAGGACGTCTGGAGCTTCCTCGGAAATAGAAGATCCACTTCTCTGGAGACAGGACAGGTGCTTACAGGAACGGCAAGAATTTTCAGAGGAGCGATGAAGCCACCTTAGCAGGAAGATCAGCATTTTGGTTTTAAAAATGGCCTTTGTAAGTTGTTATGATATTGTTATATTAGCGTTATTTGAACACATATGAAAGGTAATTGTCGGTTTTTCATTTTATTTTTCGATATTTTTTATAAATTGATACTCTCTATTCCGCCGTACAGATTGCTGGACACTGGAGATATAATGTACAGTGAACCATTACAATAACTGGTATGGCTAGCCAGAGAGCTATAGCCAAATTTATTCCCTGACGAATTTTGAAAACAGACAAGTAAATGTGTAAGACAAATCAGTGGGTATATAGCCTTGGACTACACTGCACCTCAAATGAAGGAAGCTAAACACACTTTAAGAACCCCTTTAAATCTTCTCTAATTCTGATTGAGGCTGTGAGTATAACTACTGGTTGAAAACACATAAAAAGAGCAGTTGCCGGAGCTTGTGTTACGACTTGCACGTTTGGCAGAACCAAATATCCAAATAAGAAGCGGTAGTTAAATTTTACTATATAACTGGTGCTCTGCGCACGTGTACAGCCACGATTTGACTACCAAACTACCAGTTCATTAATGCAAACTGTAACAATTCGTGCAAATATTGGCATACCACGGGGGGAGGGGGGGAGGAGGGGGGTCCACTGCAGGGGGAACTCGAGGGTAAAGGATACTGTGACGATTCACCGCTCTCTCTTCGGGAAGGCCTCTCGGAAAACGCTTCATTATGGAAGCCCAAGGGCCACAAGGCAAGATAGGAGAAACAATCAATCAAGTTCAATGACCCCGAAGACATGGGGAGAGAGGTCTCCTGAAAGAGACGATCGAGTAGGCACACTGCACGTGGTTGGCCGATTACGGATAGAAACAACACAGAGAAGGGGCACCGTGGACAGAAAGAAAGCAAGTCATATTTCACGGTGACCAGGAGATTTTATGCAACGCGGGCACGTGAAGAGCGGACTCGTTTTCCGTTTATTTATTCACTTGTACAAAAACTTGCATAACGCCCTCAAACGCATTACATAGGGTGCAAATAGTGGTAAGGATTGGGGGAGGGGGGGAGGGGTGATGGAATGCAAAAATATTGAAGCGCCTTATTGCAGCAAGACTGCGACTGCAAAAAGTGCAGAAAAAAAGGTAACATTGTTTGAAGCTATTATAAAGCGACAGAAGGAAATAAAAAAAGATGTTGCAGACAGAAGCAGCGGATGTAGTCGAGGATATCACTGACTGAGGAGTAGGCTAAAATTTCATAAGCTTCTGCTTCTATGACGTCCGGATATAGGGGTTTTTAGTCTCATATTATGCTTGAATAAATAATAAGTCAAATATACACAGGAGCGGGAAAAATGTATTGAGTATATCGACAAGGTCGCACTATTCGGGCTCGTAGTTTGGCCGCTGCAAATACATGGTTTTTTCAAAGAGTTTTTTAGCAAAAAGGTACTCCCAGAAAGCATATAGGTGATATCTTTCGCCGGGCGATGATAAATACGAACACTTATAACAGCGTCTAATCAGAGAACTGCTGCTTTAAAATTTCTAACCTGTGACGCAGCCAGTGGCTTCAAGGGTAATTAACCGATCCTGCCTTGTGGTTGTGTAATACAGCACTAAGCGTGTTTGTTCTTAGGTGGGCATGGGCTGTATGCAAAGCTTCTATAACAATTGTACAACTTGCATAGACATTTTAGTAATATATTTAGAAATTCTTTCTTCAGAGTTAAGAACTGTACGTCAAAATATCGTAGTAATGTGAAGAAAATAATGTGACGGATATTTAGGCTCAAGCTGTAATGGTATGACGGGGCAACTTTACCACTTAGAAGTATACCCCCTGGGATGTAAACCTTTGACAGAGACAGTAATATGATAACATTCATAAGAAAATCAGAGAAGTCATTGTATGCAAAAATTGGATTTTGGAAAGAGAAAACATTCCTTCATTTTTGTCTGTTTTTGATTCGTCATACCATGAAACAATAAATACGTTCTGTGTTTACATCTATCTCATTTTATATACATTCCGGGCAAATAATACATCCGGTGTATATGTTGCTATAAAGTGAGCTTTATCAGTTCCCAGTTTCGAATGCATGTCAACCAATAGCTGCGCGATTTGTTTTGTTTTTTTTTTTTTTTATTTTTCTTTGGTTGTCTCAGAACAAAACGACCAGTAAGCACAAAATGAAACGGGGAGCAGTAGGCCCCCTCTCAGTTACTTTAATGTTCGTGTCGTTCACATCTTTAACCCGAGGGCCATAACGCGATGGCTCGACTATCTGTGATGTTCTAGTTATTTCTTAGGTGGAATTAGGTCATTAGCAAAACAGAAGCTTGAATTCTACAACCATTACTTACACTCCACTAGTGATGAGGAAGTAAAGCAAAAAAATTGCCAGCTATGTTTTCATCGACAAGACACTGCGCAGTGGTTCCACTTATCTCAGGTATCAGGTCGCTTAGAGAGGCTCAGGCAATGTTTTGTTTAATTTCAGTTTATACAACTGGAACACTTTTATGGGTCACATAAGGTTTTGGTGCTTTACACACTGCTGGGTAGGCTGAGCTTTTCTGCATTGATGCTAACAGGAACCCATTTAAACACTATAGATAGAGAGCTGAGGATTGTAATGTACATCCTAATTCTGAGAAAGAGATCGAGGGCTGTTGCATGAACAACCACCATTCGGACAAAAATACTTGTTCACAGACAGAAAGATTACATATATTTAATGGTTATAAAGGAAACCGTAAGACCACTGTCGTTTAACCTGACGCCGGAGGGTTGAGAAAAATTTTAATTTCGCATATGGTCTGGGGTCGGTCGAGGGCTTCCCGCAATTACAGCAGTCTCTATCCGCTTGTCCTCTTCGCTTTTCTCATGTTTCACGAGAGAGATCTTCTTTGACGTAAGCGTGCGTGTGACTATTTCTTGAGCAGCAGCGGAATGAATAGGCGCGAGTCTGCTCAGATATATGTGACAAAATTATGGAGAAATTTTACAGAGCTGCTCAGGATACATGCGACGTGTAGGAGCATACAGCACAATATATTTGAATTTCAAAAACGACATGTTTGCACAGAAACTAAAAGAAAAGTCATGCTCACAGAATTTCAATTTCTCATGATTTTTTTTATGGTGTTTTCCTTTTCACCGGGATACCTTTTCCAGATGTTTTGTTGGTTTGGCACCTTTCATATTTCACCCTCCAGATATCTTGAAGCTACTTTGTAATGAAATGCAGTGATGTGTCCTGGACCATAATACTGACTCAGCAAAACATAGCTTTAGAGAGCGTTTCCATAATGATTGACATTTTTTTACGTTCCGTCTAGCAGCAAGAATAATATTTGTTACTCTTATTAGCCTGTGTTATACTCTATTTAACTGGGGCTTGGAATATTATGCCAGTCACTTACGTTACCGTCTGCTCTTTTATGCAAGTCTGAAACTTAAATGACCGATTTCCCTTCGTCTGCATCACCAACTACTTCACAGAAAAAAATTTCACCTGTAGCAATCCAAAGCATAAGCATATATACCGACAAAGGGTTACGTTTTGACTTCCTGTCAACTTCTCTATGCACTTTTTGTGCCCAGCGGGGATGGAAATCACAAGATTATCTTTTGGAATAGGCGGATATTAGCGAAACTCGCTATTTTATTCTAACTTACCAGACTAGCATATAGCTCTTTTATAGAGCTCTAAATTCTTTTCATAACGGGAAAAAAATAAGTTTTATTCGTCCGTATGCCGCATCTTTTGAACATATCACAAGCGAAACGTTAAGAGCGCAAAAAAAAAAAAAAAGAAGGCAACCATATGTTTCGATCGGGACAATCAGGGACCAAAATTAAAGCTATTTGTTGAGAATCCTGTATTACTCAAACCACGTACGTTAGCTTTTTTTGTTTTTAGTGTTTTGCTTGTCTTTCAAATTTATTTCAGCCATATCTGTTGATAACATCCCCTATTTTATTGAACCCCGAAGCTAGCAGCCTCCAAATTGGTAGCATTCACGTATTTCGCGTCTGTAAATTCGAAATATAAGAATACTACTTTGTTCTGCTAAGAAATTGCCAATGACATGGTTTGTCGATTCCGTGTGCCAGGCGAAATGAGAATCCTCGGAATTGATGGCTCGTACACAACGCATATTTGGCACTCCAGTGTCACGAAGAAAACGTTGAGAAGAACGTGGAGAAGAAGAAAAGGAAGGAGATAAAAATGTGGATGAAACAAATGAACAGAAATGTGAAGAATCGCAAACGGACGAAATAAAGAAATATATAAAAAAAGTAGATAAAAAGAATCAAAATATTTTTCCGTTGCAGCGAGGATTTTCTCAAGCAGCACAAGTCACTGTCTTGTGAAGGAGGATATTGTGGAACTTTCCGAAATGCGGATGCCAATCGAGTGAAATTTCGACCTGCACCAGTGCCGCGTATACGGGCAGAGGCAAAGGGAGCCCTCCAGAGCGAGAAAGACGAGGGGCCCGCGTGCTCTGTCAGGGCAGGGAGAAGAATGGGTTGGATGAAATGGAGCCGGAGGCGGAAGCGCCAGGAAGCGGGCGCTGTATGAAGCTTCTTATCCTGGCTCAGCCCACTTCCTCCCGACCGTGCTCGTCCTTTTGTTGATCGCTTTATGTTCTTACCATCCCTTCGTATATATTTACTCCGGCTCGCCTCCCGTGCCATCATGCTAGGCTCTTTCGCTCTCGACGCAATGGGCCACACCGCGAGGGAAAGAGCTAGCATGGCGTCTTCCCTTTGTACACAATGTATACCTTGAGGTAGTGTTTTCACTGCAGCGGAAAACATTTTGGACACTCGGCAATAAAACAGGATGACCGAGTCGCTTAGTATAGTGTCGAGAACTCGGGTTCGATCCCGAAGGCGGTAAGCATTTGCTTGCTCGCTAACAAACAGATTTTGTTTTTCTTTTGTGGAACTTTTGTTGCGGTGCTCAGAAACCTCCAACTTCTTTGAGATCTTAATTTTCCATTTTCATTTTTCGTCCGATGTTTTTGAGGATGCTGTTATGCAGTCCCGTGACTAGTTGGGCTTGGTCTAGGTATTCGGTTGTTTAGGCGTGCTTATGGCTTTTCGTTCCGGAATAAAGGCATAGCTGGCGCAGAAATATTTTTGTAACAAATCAGCATCACAAACCTGAATGGTTTCAGAACAGACTTGGAGACTTAGCAAAGCAATTAATCAAAAATAATCTGATATAAAAGCGCGAACAATGTCTACGCTAGATTCCTGCTTTGTCACTGAGTCATCACGTAGATAACGATTTATTGTGAACAAACTGATTCGAATCCTTCGGTTATCTCAATCTAAGAGTTTTATTAAAAGCCTCACACTGGGCTATTCCAGCTAGTTATGCTCTAGAGAGGAGAATTACACCATAAGTCTTGGCGCCCGCTGTGAATAGGTGCTGAAATTCCTACCGGGTATGGAAAATACCTTATTTGCCTCTAACTTACTTTACCGCGAAACAAACGACGAGTTTTTCTTCCAGGCTGATACATGCGCTAAGCAGAAGAGGAAAATAAATAAAAACACACACTTCATAAAAACTGAGAACCACCTTGCCAACAAATAAAATGAATTATATTCAACAATCTGGGAATGAACGTGGAATATTGATCTATTGTATAAAGTTTAAGTTAGGCAGATAATCGATATTACATAAGGAGGCCCCAAAGCCAGACACTGAGGAGGGAAGGGAGAGGTGGTGGGTTCTTTATATATATATATATATATATATATATATAAAGAACCCACCACCTCTCCCACCCCTCCTCAGTGTCTGGCTTTGGGGCCTGCTTATGTAATATCGATTATCTGCCTAACTTAAACTTATATATATATATATATATATATATATATATATATATATATATGTATATATATATGTATATATATATATATATATATATATATATATATATATATATATATATATATATATATATATATATATATATATATATATATATATATATATATATATATATAGTGTAACAGTGCTATAGCAATTGTGGTCATTCAGCGGATATAAAAATATATTACCTCTTTGGAATCCTTGATTTTCATTTGTTGTCCTGGATGCCAGAGTGAGTTGGAATTCCACTGAAATGTTATAGACCAACTACGGCAATAAAGAAGTAGTGCTGTAGTCACCGTCAAGAGAAGCTGGAAGGTGAATAACTTTTTCTTTTTTTAAACAGGTCCCAAGGCTGTGAAAATCACCCAATAAGCAGGACTGGGGCACATGATATAGTAGGGATCAATAATGCTGTGAAGCTTTGTTGTCGCGGAGGATAAATTCCGCAGGATACGATGGGAAAACTTTTGTTTAGTTGAGGGCGTGTAAAGGCCACAGGAGGACGTCGCCGGTAAATTCGAGTCATGGAGGATGACGCGTATCCGCACACCATTTCCGCACAACGTCCCCGTTGCTTGTCATAGCACGGCTTATAGCACGTTGCTCATCGTGTTACTCCTGGTATAAGTGCTTGATCGTGTGAGACAACAGTGTCCAGGGAGAAATCGGTATCCGCCGTGGTGGCGCAGAGGTTACGGCTCTCGACTACTGTGCCCAAGGGCGCGGATTCCCGGCTGCGGCGGTCGCTTTTCGATGGAGGCGAAACACTTGGCTCCAGTGCGCCTTCGACTTACGGCGTCAGTAGCCACTCCAAGAGACTCCATGTTTACCTAGATAATTTACGCCACCCCCAGGCAAACGTATGTACCATTAGTTGCGTTTATTTTTGCGAGTGAAAGACGTTTGCCTAAACTTTCTAAGAAAACCAAATTTCCTGCTTTACGTTTTTTTACTCCTCGAAATAGCCACTTGCAAAGTACCGATGACAAGTAACTACAGTCGATTGGCTGCGAAAAAGCTTCTTACTAAGCGGCATCTTTGTTGTGTTATAGGAGACGAATTTTGGTCATTATTCATCAAAGTTATCAAGAGGCAGCAGGATCGTAGAATTTATAACTCACGACCGCTCTTAGTCTTGCTTCTTTGTCCGCCGCTTGAGACGAAGCGACTTTGCTGTCTGTCGCTTCCTTCGCGTTACTTGTTCGCTCCGATGAATCGCTTTCCGCCAGCAGCTTTCATTAGTGGTCGAGCGAGGAGGAAAGGCACGCCAGTGCTCTTTATATTAAAGCATACCGCAGCGCCTTCATCGTCTCGCCTTTGAACGTGTTTCTGCCTGCTTCCGCGCGAGTTTCCAAGCTTCTCGCCACTCCCGATGCCTCCCTGCACATTGTACTGGTCATTTACCCCCTGTAGGTTCTGGTTACCTAACTGCGCAAGATCAGCGTTTGTCGCTGTTTCCTTCAGCGGCGCATTCACCATAAGAAAGCTTGCTCTGCAAAGGTATGCACTTCGCCTTAGGGCAACAGACAGCGTCCATTACCTTCCTCGCACATGGCATAGCAACTAAGTAACGCGGAAGGCTTGAGCAGGACTTCGGCCACATGATCATCAAAAAGCAGATGCATAAACTCTTTTCGCCCGCTAGCGGTCGTTCAGTCGATAGAGGAGCAGATGGGCGATATCGCTCAGAGGCAGCAGAAGGAGACGCCCACAGTACGCAAAAAGTACATTGGCAGTGGTTAGTGGACGTTTATCTGAATGGAGTTAAAAACATCGAGCTTCAGTCCATGCTTTAAACGCGTCGTGAATTTCTAGAATAGCTGCCGACTGCAGTGATTAGCGACCTCAACTACTGTTCTTGAGGCTGCTGGAAGAAATCCTGCCCGCGGTGGCGGCCGCTTTTCTGTGGAGACTAAAAGCAAGGCGCCCGTGTGCTGTGCGATGTCAGAGCACGTTAAAGAACCACATGTGGTCTAAATGTCCGCAGTCATTTTCTACGTCTTTCTCATAGACTGAGTGGCTTTGTGACGTTAAACCCCATAAGCCAAACCAAACCAGAAATTTCGTGAAGGCAGTATTTTTTTTTTTTTTTTTGGTTGAGTAATATTAGTGATGATCTCAATTTTCACACTTGTACCAATGCCAGAGTTACTGAAGGTTATGCGGACTTGGTGTAGAAATGCTGCCTTCCTTGGAAGCCGAAGATGGGTTCGCATGTCTCCCTGGAAGGGATGACTCCTACCGGAGGGTATCATACCTTCGCTACTATTTCCGAGGTAAAGACGTCTTTTGGGAGGTCAAGGTATATTTGCAGGCAGTCGTTACGCACGGGTTGCAATTAACTCATATATGTTCGAACTATTCTGTTAAGAACTGCTCAGTAATATCTTGATATATCTTCAACATAGGATTTTAGCATAGAATTATGGAGCAGTAGGTACAATTCAAACGTGGTCCCACCAAGAACCTTGAATTTTGGGCGCTGCAGCCATCCTTGGTCAGATTTACTATGAACATAGCGTGGAGAAGTTCTCCCTAGTGCCTTTGACAATGAACAGTATTTTAGGTCCCTTTGCCTAGCCTAGGCAACAGAGACGCGCAATGAACTTTTTATTTACAAATTTGAAAGGACTTCTTGACAAACTCTAAATTCACCTTGCATGTTACCCTCAGGCATTTTTTGATCTATGAACTCCATAAGCACATTTGTCGGATTTTGAATTTCATTATTTCATTTTATACGATTACTCCACGAAGCACCTTGAAACGTATTTAATGGTTGCATTTTATCTCACCTCTCATTTCTTTTATTTTACTCACCATTCTTTTTCAGACTTTCAATCCCGAATACCCCTTTCTACACAGAGTATACCATGCCAGCAAAACCTAAACGGCGGCAAAATTCCGTGTTTTTTATTAAAGGGTACATCTCTTGTCAGAGGTATTCTTTTTTTTTTTTTCTCTCTGTAAGCAAATCATACGCATTGTACAGGAGCAGATACCTGGTAACTGGCGAGAGGAAGCACACCTCTGATAGAAGACAGTGCTTTTATTTGTCCCGCTTCCTTTTCGCTAATATTCTCCGCTGAGGCCCTTTTCCTTTATAACATCGTTTCCATACAAGGCTCACTATGTCTATAACAAAATACCCTCTGTACTTTTCAGATCGTAAATAGTCTATTTCGATTATAAAAGTTCATAACAAGCAAAGATCGGGACTATGTACTGGGGTGACTTAAAATGGCCGCAACCGAATCGCCCTGTAGATCACGTACTGCTGAGAGCGGAGCTTCCGGTATCCGAACAATGTGGTGTTGTATCAGCAATTCGGTTTCGAACTCTCCTGACACGCGAAATTACAGTGGACAATGCTATACGCAGACATTTTTTTCTTTCTGTGCCCAAATATTTTTCTGTGAACAATATAAGCACTGCGTGTTATAGAAAATGTAGGTAACTTACATTTTGTACCTGAATAATTGCGCTCAGATATCACACAATATTTGATGTGGATGGTAATCTAATAGTTAAATGACAGCAACGGACCTAAAATTGACCGCAGAGTAAGAGAGATGAATAGAAGTATATTTTTCTGCCCAATATTTTTTATCGCAAGTAAGCATTAGACTGAAGGTTAACTGTGCATTTATTGCAAATCTATGGGAGCGTTGTTCTGCCGGCGACGAAACGGCGTCTCGCCAGCGTCCGATATCCATGCTCAAACCACTAGGCAGCTCTGCTTTCAGGGCGCATGAACTTCGGAAGCGTGCTACTTATCTATGAGGAGGTTTGCCAGGATACAGTGTTGAACGAAGTCACGTTTTTCAGAGAAAGTAAACAGACCCAATAAGGAAGTGCGGCAGAAACCTATAATGGATGTTTACATTGCGTTTATGACAATTGGACGCTTAGCCGAGGTTGTGAGAAGTGCAAATGCCAGTCAGATTATTAAGGGTATAGATGCCCTATGCCTTTATTTCTTGCCGAATGAACAGATAGGTATTTGGAGCGTCTCCTTCGAAATAAGATGGCGCCAGATTACAACATTCTTGTTTGTTCCTTCGCTTTATACTCTCTTATAAGCTTCCAAATTTAAAGTTATTACACAAAAGCGTGGAATTTATCTGCAAGTTGAAATGTTATTGAATTTTGGTTAGAAAAATGTTTATCCGGGAGCCAGTATTTTTAGTCCTTTCCTAGTACTGAGCAATGAATCTCCATATCGCTTTGGCTTAGGTGTGCAGTATGTAACTGACGAGATGTATCCTGTTCCTCTTACCTATTTACAACACACAGCACATCCGTCATCTGCTTGATTAACGTTTTTTTTTTTTTTTTTTCTAGCTTGATGTTCTAAACCTTACTGATCTGGCACCGCAATGTACGGCCCGCGGCGTCTAGAATGCTCATAGCAGGTTTTCTTCCTACATGTTATGCTGAGGTGTACAGTCTCCTTTTTTGTTTCAATTATAACTGCATAAAACATGAGCCTTCTCGTGCGTTTAGGGTATGCTGGCGTGGTAAAATGTGAATGTCTCTTTCTTATGATTGTGACGTGATGTGATAAGACGCAATATGGCTATGACGTGACCATGCTAACATCACCCATCCCTCTCTTACCCATTACTTTTATATCCGCTCACCCCGTTTTCCTAGTGCAGGGTAGCAAACGGGTTTCTTTTACCGGTTAACCTCCCTGCTTTACCACCTTCTAATTTTCTTCCTCTAATATTCCACCTTGTAAGAAACAGAAGAGAATAAGTATAGGAGATCAGTGGGGTAAGGTTCCCGTTGTACAGGTGCCGAGACAAAGCAAAATAAGTAACAGCCAGTAACAGGTCTGGAACACGGTTACTGTTTGTGGTATCACGCATGCGACACCTATGATTCTTTGCAGTATCATTGCAGGTATCTGGGCTCTGTATTATGCGATAAAACATATGCATGGCCCACGGGCGCTCTGTGAGCATGCCCGCCATGTGAGACAGTCATTCTATACGCTGTTCAATCTCCTCGTACGTGTCGCCACCGTGCGGGATTTTTACTCACTGCTTCTGTGTTGAAGGAAGCGAACGGTACTTCTGCCATAGCTGGCTAGGAGACTGATTGACGCTGTCCAAAGTAAGAAGGTTCACGAGCGCATGCATCGGCTGGTTATATACTGCCTGCAAGCTTATGTTTCTTAGATATCAATTTTAATCTGATGACAGCTTGGAGTACTCGGCGATACTGTTGCGGGGATATTACAGGGAAGGGCCCAATTTCCGAAACAAAGCAATATTTTTTTCGTTTCATGTCTATCCTTCGCTCACGTCGAGAAGTTAAAGCTGTCAAAGAAAGCCAATAGGGAGCGTTTTTGAAGTTAAGAGAAATTTTAATACCAACAGCTAGGATCCAATACTGAAGATAAATGTGCAGATATATTGATTGCTATAGCATAATTTTACGACATGAGAAAACCTGTGCACGGGAAAAGCTTCCGGTGAACGACAACACTTGTCCACGCATTCTTTTATTTAAAGTTGCAACCTAGCGTTAGCTGCTGCTTGGTCCAAAGTCACATTTATACAACCATCCAGCTGTCGTCAAATATCGAAATTCAATATATTTTGCTCTCCGTAGCAGTGAAGTTGTGTTCAGCTGTCAAAATAGGACGAGCATTTTTCGCCTGGATTCAGGGAGGAGGTGTGATTGAATAATTTCACGCAGTGAGCTACAAGAGCACATACCGCAGCCGGTCGTGTGTTGCATCATTAACCGAAGACTGGCGCTGTCAATCAGCTTAATTACTTCCATTCCATGTGCTTTTCCATTGGATTTCCCGTATTTTCGTGCGTATTTAACATCCTTCCTCATGACAATAATACACTGAGTGATTTTTTTTTTGTGACACTTTATTGTGAGCTTGTTTCTCCGTGGTCAGTTTTCTAAAATAACAGCCTTTAGCTGCCTGCATTGCTGGTCGATAAACCTCGATGGAGCCTCAGCAAAATGCAGGTTATTGCCGCTCTTCTTCTTCCCGCAGAAACCCTTTTGTTTGCAAATATAAAAAGTCAATATTTTTCGATTAAGAATCTATACCCTTCTATGCGGAAGTAGAAAGACACCATATGCGCCCAAAAAGCATCCCGGTGATTGGTCTCATTGTGCTCCCTGTGGCCTTGAGGAAGCTGTTCTTTGGTTCCAGTCAACCGAATGGGTTCTACACTAATCCTGCTGCTGTGTTCAGAAGCTGTCGCTATTTGGCGTGAGCATCACTAGTATACCAAAAAGTATACCAAATCACAGTGTGCAAAGACAGGTCTTTTTCACCCTAGTATAGGTTATCTGTTCTTTTTCTGCGGCAGAGTAAGCCTATCCGAGCGCCAGATGTGAAAAATTTGAGACTATTTTTTAAGGCAAAAGTATTTTCTTGCAAGGCACGAATGGCTTTCTAACCACTCAACACCGCTCGTGTGCCGCTGCCCGCTGTTTTCCTCCCCAGTGGTAATTACGTGAATGAAGTCTTCAGCAACGGGTGTATCTAAAATATCCCCGTGGATGCTTCACTGAAGTCAGCAGGATGTGCAGCCCGGAGGCATGCTCTATTACTGGCTGTACCTGACTTGTGCCTGCATTCCCCGAGTTCCAAGCACGTAGAACAACTGGGACTACAAACCACGACAGAACTGAGCTCAGCATAGTCCCATGCCTAGCTGCATCTCACAGACTAAGAGGATGCCGCCTTCGACGAACCGCATCCGCAGTACGGGCAGGACAGCGAGCAGTTTAACAGCTTCTTGTGAAAGGCTCCAAGCAGGTTATCTTACCACTGCGTTTTTCCTGCTGAAACTTAGATCAACCACGTGCTTCCTTGTTGCCGCTTGTTCAAAGCATAATGTTATCTAAGTTGTCTGAGGCAACAGAGTGCACAAGTGGACGTCTACGTAAATGTTTCATCTATTTTCTAGAGTTACCTCTAGCTTCTCTGTCAAGAGCTCCAAAGGGACACGTGAAAGCGACATTTAAAAATTGCCACATGACGAGTAAATAGGGAAATCATATGCTGATAGAAATACCTGAAAGGTTCGCAATAAGTAAGGTAAGAGCTGATTGTGTCGTCCGTGTCTGTCGCTTTATTAGCGAGTGATTGCTACTATTGAGATATCAAGGCAATGACCACAATATTTCAGCGGCTTTGTGTCCCTGTTCCTGCTGCACGCGCGACGTTTTTCATTTTGCGTTTCGCGTGTAATTCTCTTCGCCGCTCTAATAAAACTTTAATTGTTAGTAGCGTTCGCGCTCCTTGCGTCTGTATGCCCCTATCTCGTCCTGTTAATATATAAGAACAAAAATGTATCCGCTGAATTGTACTGCTAGTGAAGACTTAACACTTGCACTGTCGCAGACGTCGACTAGTCGTTTTGTGACTCATCACAATACCGCCTGCTCTTCAAGTAGACAATGCCTAACATGATAGGCAGCATTTACTGTGCACCCACTTCGCGAAAACGAAATACGAAGCAGGAAGCATTAATAAAGCAAACAATATCATGGTATAGAATATGACTTTTACGGTTTACTTTACACAACAGGGGACCCAATATCCATTTTTTTATTTTTGACTCGTTTGTTTCCTTGTTCCGTGACATATCACCGGCTTTCAAGAGCACACTCAAGTGACTGGGCAACGGACTCGCAGACGACTTTTCCCGGCCAATGGTATTTCAGTGCACGTGCACCGAATGTGAAGGCTATTGTTGACGTGGGAATTCTCTACAATTTGATTACCATAATTGGTCAATTGCTTCTGTGATGTAGTGCTGCTGTCAGACATGTGTCTTATATATAATGAAATACAATGACAGCCTATATTTTAAATAGACTTTCATGCACACTAGCGCCAGATCTAAAGTGCAGTTTTTCCTGAAGGGATAGGCTGAACTCAGGGACCTCCAGTCGATGTGATTCCTGGATGATTTTTTTTTTCGAGTAGTCATTGACGCCCTGCGGTTGAGGAATCCAATCTTAACACGGAGATGATTAGTTGCAAAACTTGATCTTTACGACCGTGCCCGCCGCCTTCGATCGATATAAAACCTATATTTTCCGTTTTGCATTGAGATGCAAACATTTACGATTTATTATACGCTTACACTCGAACGGAGACAGCAGCAGGTACTGTAAAAAAAATTTCGCCGATTTACGTAGAAACATGGAGGTAATTTATTGCCGAGCTGTTTCCGTATTTCATATAACGGACGTTCCTAATATAACGTAAAACGGACTCTGTTAATTGGTTACAGAATCTGTTCCCTGATTACAGCATAATGTTTATATCTGCGTTATAGGGTTTATGTTTTCTGAATACAGCATTGAGTTCATTTCTGCTTTACAGAATTTCCGTTTTCTCAATACAGCATCAAGTCCGGATTTTCAATTATAGGGTTTCTGTTTTCTGAATACAGCATTGAGTTTATTTCTGCCTTACAGAATTTCTGTTTTCTGAATACAGCATTTAGTTCATTTCTGCTTTACAGAATTTATGCCTTCTGAATACAGCATCAAGTCCATTTCTGCATTACCGAATTTCCCTTTTTTTTTTAATTACGTCAAGCAACCTGTTATACAGACATTCTTTTGCAATTATGAAGCTGTCTGCTTTCTGAGTCACGCGCACAATCAACAAAATATGAAATCTGTTCTTTTACCGAGAATACAGCATCGGCTGGTACAGTTTGTACCAGCCGATTGGATATGATTGTGGATTTCGTTTTAGGAAGAATGTTGGTGTTCTTTCAGCATGCAGTCGAAGTGAGAGTAGCGTCGGTGACCACATGTGAATTTTGTGATTTATCTAGTGAAGTAACATGTACGCATGCAAATTGTGTAGCACTTTGTAGGCAAATATATTTAACACCCATTCAATGGAACACGTACATACTGTTTATTTCCCTTCGTACATTAAACTGTCTTCGGGGCATGCATTCTCTTTTGTAATCTGCCATTCTGTCTGAGATCCCCTGAAAAGCACAAAAAAAAAAATAGTTTGTCAGAACCATAAGATTCTAGGCACAGGAAAAAGATGGAGAATGGGTTTGGTTTGTGGGGTTTAACGTCCCAAAGCGACTCAGGCTACGAGAGCCGCCGTAGTGGGGACTCCGGAAATTTAGACCACCTGGGGTTCTTTAACGTGCACTGACATAGCCCAACACACGGGCGCCTTGCTTTTCACCTTTAACGAAAAGACAAAAAATGTTGTTTTCAGTACTTCTAAGGCAGTGATAAAATTAACAAATGAGTTTCTAGAATTCGACACAAGAAATAAAATAAATTATGAAAAATATGCCTATATTGTAGAAACTAACATGCAAAGAAGGGATGTAAGACATATAAAAACCTTTTACTGATAATTAAGCACGCTTAGATAGGGTAAAAGACTTGAGTTAAAACTTAAAAAATAACTGAGTGACTATCAGTGATGTTAAATGTACTACTGTACAAGGGCAAAATTATTGCAGAAGTCAGAACCCTTTTTGGTAGGTCAGCCATTTCAGTTTTTCCATGAGTAAATTTTCAACAAATGGGACGCTGGCATTTGAATGTTACCCCTGGACGTTCATTTTTCTCTGTACTCAATATTGGGAACTAAGTGGCGCATGTTTCGAATGTATTACTACATGCTAAATCTGCCATGCCTTTTACTTTCTCTATGTAAAAGAGGTAAACTATTTGTTAAAAGTTATGCATGAGATGAAATGGGATAAAAGCTTAAGTGATGCGGAAACGCAGAATTTTCAATTATTACACTGTTTCCAGGATAATGGTTAAACACACACACACACACACACACACACACACACACACACACACACACACACACACACACACACACACACACACACACACACACACACACACACATATATATATATATATATATAGAGAGAGAGAGAGAGAGAGAAAGAGAGAGAGAGAGATCAAAAAAGATCAAGAGAGTCATGAAGGCATGCAGTCAAGATCAACCATGAGAAAATTGACATACATTTAGTGTATCAGGAGATGGAACGAAGCTTCTGCGCCAACTTCATAACTGTCGAATGGGCGCTGGTGCGTGACTTCTTCCCGCCTCGCCACTTGCTCCCTGACAAGGGACTGATGAAAAAGATTTGTTTGTAAAACAGCAATGACTAGTTTTAGTTGTGTTTGTTTTACCAAAGAATACATTGTAACATGCTTGTTATGTTTGTTGCTTAGTATTTCATAAACCGTATGAAACACTGAATATTTGGCTAAGTAGTTCTGCTAGAATATTGAAAGGCGAACAAACATTTTCAGTGCAACTATTTCACATTCATGCAATTCTCGAACACTGATGTGTATCGCTGATTGCTTACTATTCCAAAAACTTCGGCTACAGAAAAAGGTGAAATAGTGGCTAAATAACCTGTAAAAATTATTTTAGTTATTTATATATCTCTGGATATAAGTAAATAAAATCGTAATGCACAGTGACATAGATTCACGTATTCTGCAATACCCCCAACAAAAGGGAATTGCAAACGCGCACAAAGTCACAGGTGTATATTTTGTTTGAGCTACGAGAGGTTGCACACTAATAGAGCTTAAATTATGTGCAAAAATATTTCGTAGATTTTTCTTGCAGTAAGGAACAGATCTGGCCATCACACCGGTGCATGTCAGTAACGTGTCTATTAAAAAGCCCTTGGGCTAGGTGTTTAGAAGGCTCTTGACCAAAGTGACAAGGGCACGTTGTGCGGCCTAGTCCCGCGAAGCAAGCAAAATGAGCCATGGTGGAGTTCGAGGCAAAGAATAAGTGGGAGACTAGAAGTCTGTATGGCGCTGTGTGAGGCAATGTTCTATATCTGCGTATAAATGTGAACAGCTAGGGCACTGTGACATGAAAGAGTGTTTGTACAAATAAAGTTTGGCTGCTGTGTGAAGACGGAATTGCTGAAGGATGTAATTTTCACAGATCGATAAGGGTGGGCGTCCTAAGTGGCAAGTTAGCTGAGTCAAATCACTGGTGCGTGCATTATTCATAGGCTATCGCTTTGTACACCGTCTGCATTCACCCTCGATGGGCTCGTCCTTAGGAGCCTCAGCACCCGGTTTACAATAGAGCAGGAAAGCTAGTAGTAAGCCAGATCATAGAAGTGCACAGAAATTAATTATGTTTTCTTGCCTGCACCACTGCTGAATTTGACAAGATAGGGAATATTATTTTCTGAATGAAAAAGTTGAGTACTAGAAACAAGGCTAGAAAAGTAGCGTACAGCACATAATTATAAATCAGTTCTAAAAGCAACAAGAAAAGTAAAGCCAAGAGGAAAGATATTTTCAAATGGTCCTTTAAAGGCACTATCCTGAAATGCTTCACCTCAACAAGCACAATAAACGAAGAATCAAGTGTTAAATGGAGAAATGACATTCATCCCATATACACTCTACAACCAGAAAAAAAAAAAAAAAACGTTAAGAACCTCAGCTCTGGATAAATTTCCGCGTCGTTGCCGCTGCCTCTGCATACTCAAGATTCAGGACTTATTACAGCACGAAAAGCAGGCAAGCTGCCTCACAGAATGATGCTGGCTCTATAAGTACAGCCTCCTGTTCACAAAACACGTAGAACTGCTTTCCAATAACATAAATATTGACTTCAGTATTGTAAGCCATAAAACAATGCTAGTAACGAAAAAAGAAAGATGTGCCTGTCGCGCAAAATTATATAGTAATCATTATTTGAATACTTGAAGTGGCAACTTTGTCCCATTCTTTTTCGGAAGCATATACCTTCAAATGGTCATTTTGACTGAAATAGGAACACATCTTGTATAATGCTCGCATATCTACAGTTTACAAGAACATATACCCATACTCATTGGTTAGATATATGAGAATATCTCGTAACCTATGAAGACAGCTTCCCAAAATTTAAACCGTAATTTAATTTGATTAGTTAGCCTTTCTGTGAATGAAGAGCGAAGCAATCCAGGAAAAGGCATGGATCACTAAAATTAGTCCAACCACACAATCTGCGGCCGCATCTATATGTACAAAGCATGATAATAAATACCATGATCAAGCTTGCCGAGTACAACTATAACTGGCGTGGACGGCAAATCGGAGATCCTGGATGTAATGCTGGTGCCTTCCTGATAAGAGACGGGAGTAAAATCGAATTCATGTGGTAACGAACAAGAACAGTTTATAGTACTCCAAAACAGTGATAACTGACTAACTTTATAGCCATGTTTCTTAACTCAGCCGATGCACCGAATCCTTTGGCTTCTAGGGACATATACGCGGCAAACAATACAGCTGCGGATATTCCGACAGTCACCTGCAGATTTAACTTCAGTGGTCCAGCTCTCTATTCCATGCTACAGATGCTAAGCATTTCAACAAAAATAAAACGGCGCTGACAGGTGCACCTTTTCTTTTTACAACTAAGGAGTTTCCTTTCTTTGATGGATTCCATGCTCCCATTCCGTATAGCCATAAGCATCAGTCTTGCAAGCAGAAAAGAGTGGTGCCAGCATATGGTAGCTACCGAACCTAACAAGCATACTGAAAAGACGTAAGGGAAGTCAAACTGAAATAATCAAGGCTTCTAATAATTATAGTTCTTTCTTCTTTCTTTCCTATAGTTCCAAGTTTCAATGAATAAGGCCAAGAAGGCTGTAAGGTTATACCTGACACCACAATATAGTTTCACATTATTTTACAATCTCCAAAATGGATTGCTCAGGATTCACTACTGAGGTACAGTGGGGTTTATATCTCACTTCAAAGATGCGGTAGAGAGCACAAGGGTCGTCCTTGAAGTATACGGCAAGGAGAGGCATTACCACATCTGCCTCAGCTCTGATGTTGCTTTTTGTTTCTTCGAGCTGCCGCTCTGCAAGCAGGCACATGATTTCCTTTGAAGGTGCACTGTCAAGGTACTTCACAAGGAGTGGAGCGCACGTTGCAATACTGTCCTGAAATGTGGCCTTGAATAAAATAAAACATTTTTTTTTCATCATTGGCAAGCAAAGATTATTGGTAGGCTTCAATGGCAAAAGGCAAATGTTTGCTTTGACATGTATGCAGAAATTTAAATTTGCAGCAAGAAACACTGCAGTATGCTGCCATTTTTCTACGGCTATTACAGTATCACCATTGAATGTGATGCGGGTCTGGCAGTCCTAAACCAAAGAAACGAATTATCGGGAAAAAATGAAACATTTAAAAGTTCTCATAAAATGATGCCCATTTACATCTTACTGATTAAATTTAGCTGCAGATCTTCACCAGCCTAGGATTTCCACAGCTTTCGCTGCTCTGCACAAGGTCTGTACTTGTAATGCTCAAATTTTTCATTCGCAAAAGCAAGATCTTTCACAGCATAGCTTGGTTTCCTCACATATCAGTCAGCAGAACTGAATATTCACAACTCTAACTTGTACACTGCAGCCATTCTCCTTATCTTACCTGCACATCTTTCCCAAGAAGGTTATTTGCATGACTGTAGAAGAATGGTCTGTGAAATAACAATGGCCATTCTTCTTTCACTTGGGCTGTGGTATGAACAGGGTTAGCCGAGTTGATGAACACCTGTTGGCAAAAGTATGTTTCTTTCATGTACGCCATTGCAAGCGGCACGTCTATATCTCTGAATGTTTTCCTTCCTTCCTTTTTCAAAAAATCAATTTTTTCATGGTCATTTTCGGCAATTGGCTTTTGAACAGGCTGCCAGTTCTGACAGCCATAGCTGCTGCTCTTACTTTTCTTAACTTGTTTTTTGGTATGCTGCAGTGCCGGTGTTCCACGATGCAAATTTTCTACTCTGTTCTCTATTTGAAATGGTCCACAATATGTAACACAAGCTTCATCCGTGTTGACTCGTATCTCCCGCAGGATGGCACAGTACACAGGAAGGCAATGTTTTCTGTTTCAGCATGGTTTCTGTGATGCTGAAGACATGGCTTCTGAAGGTTCGACAGTTTTTGAACGTAGCACCGCACGGGCTGATTGGACATAAGGCACCATCGAGTACACTACTATGATAAGAAAAATGTTCAAAGTAGGCCAGCCATGTAGAAAAGCTTTGCGCACACCTGGGGCATCTGCTCATATTTCAGCACCATCCGGTTTAACGCTATAATAAAAAATAAGTTGTCATATAATTTACAAACAAGCTGTCATACGAAGACCACCCCGCGCACGACCCTCTGAACAATCAGCACCATGTCATGTCACCTGCCAAAGCCACGCCCGTGATTTTTCGCTGACAATTAGCCGGATTTTCTGCTAATCGGCAACTTTAACGCTATCGTATTAATATTGGATACTGCGGTCGAACAGCTCCAGTTGAAAACAAACTTCCACGGTACAAACGAGCGGCTTAGTTCGCGATTGACAAGTGGTTTATGCCTCCTTAAGTCTGATCACCGCAGCTGACCAAAATACAAGCCAAGGTGCTGCTTAAGTACCGTAACTCAACACCGGACGTTCATTTAGTCGGACAGTGCTATAGAATAGTTTCAATATGGTCCGAGTAGTTCCTCTGTCTGGATACATCATGCGGAGACACGAAAATCATATGAGCAGTGCAAATAAACAAGATTGTAAAGAGAGCGCGCCCTGTATCGAAATTGTTCACTGAATAAATCGTTCGCACTGCCAGAATGGCGCCTTTGCGAAGCGCGCAACATTGCTCTTGGACATTCGTACGACGCCAGTCACGAGTTGCACCTCAAAACAATTGTAACATTGTTCTCACCTGTTAGGCGAACACGTTGCCTTTTTTTGCTTGTCGGTGATCCAGATGTATTCGCAAGCGCACAAGATGGCTAGGTCGTCAAAGATAAAAAGTTGAAATGCAGTATCGCAGTCCAGACGTTCAGCTCCACACGTCCACGCCCTGTGCTCACTTGAAAAAGGCGCGAGAATGCAGTGCGCAAGCAGCGCAACCGCTACGGCGCATGCGTCATTGCCCTAGCGACGAGGGGACGAAACAGTCGTCGGCGCGGGCGCGGGCGGCTTCCTGCAGTGGACGGTGCGGAGTAAGCGAGAAGGCGTGAGAACGTTGTTTTCCGCTGGGAGATGACACGTACAAGGCGCGATTAAAAAAAAACAAACATCGAATCGGCCAACACGGCGACAACCGAAGAGCCTGGGAACGCGGACTTCTAGAGCAGTTTTCTATTTGTTTTTATAGTAAATGGCGCAGTACCTCTCACTTGTCGGTGGACGCCTTAGCAGCGCCGGGAGGGAAGAGGCGAACGAAAGAATAAAAAAAAAATGTACGCCAGCGGACGTTTCGATCTCAACTTACACTGAGACCGCATAGTAGGCAGGCGCACCTGTATTTTGACTCCATTGCAATACCGCCGCCGCGGCCGCGATGAAAGCGCTTCTCCGGTCACCGGCCGAAAGCGCATTGCTTTGCGCGTTAGGTGCTGCTACCGTGTGTACTATGCTTGACAGCAGCAGCATCCGGCCAGAGGAGAAACGATGCGCGGCTTTGGAATGTTGCTCTTGTGCAGGTGGTTCGAGAAGCCCAGCCCGGCGGGAAGGCGTGGGAGCATGTACAGTGTGCATGCTTGGGGATCTTCCATACTTGGGCATGCGGGCGTCGTAGTGGCGTGAACTCCTCCTCCATTCATGCCTGGTTTACGGATTTTCAATACGTATCGAATAAAACAGAAGCGCCTGAAATTCGATTCACGGATGTTCAATACTTATTGAGTAACACGGAAGTGTCTGAAATGCTTATAAGGACATTCTCCTGCATCCGTGCGCCAATTTTCGGATGTTCAATACGTATTGAGGAAAACAGAACCGTTTGACGTTCTTTTAAGGAGGTTGTCTGCGTAAATTACGTTTTTTTTTTACCGTGATATGCTGAATTGCACTTGAAATATTTAGACTCGAGCTAGTGATCTGAATTAAGGTTTCTAGAGATTCTTAGATCCGGAAATTATTGCTGAAATTAAAGATTTATAGCAGAACACCACAAGTCTTTTGAGAGTAAGGATCTCACAATACTGTTAAAAATGCGCAAATATTTAGAATATTTGCACATTCGGCAAATACAACACTGCCCATTAAAACACAAGAGGCTTTAAGATTTTGATAAAACCAACCGCTTCTGGCATATAAACCACACCAGTGGTCGTCGTTATTCCTGTTTGGCGTCACTTTATTGAGGACGCCGTAAAATTGGAACCTCTGTCCCAGGATGTTGGAATGTTTTTTTGTGTTCGGGTCATGATCTCTGGCATGCACGAAAGACAATAAGCAGCACACCATGACCTCTGCTTTCCACCCTATTACTGTTTGTTACAATTGATTAGGTACCGTCCAAGCGTCTCGGAATGTAGCACGGTTCACGTCTTTATCAGCGGCGCCTTCTCGAAGGGTGCTCCAGTCAATTTCTTCTTACGGCTATGACTATAGGATAACATTTTTGTTATTTCCGTTTTCATGTATTGTTTCTTGTTAACGTCTAGAGGGAACTGGTAATTCTTATTTTAATTTCCCGTCTTTTTGCTGTCGCTCTACGGAATCCAGATCAAAGGCTTTGTCGCGTGTTTTAGTTTTGCTATCCCTTATTCATTCGTGCCATGTCTTCAGCCTCAGGCGCACGTAACGATTGCTTTTTCGTATTATACGCACTCCTGTTTTATTTTCAACGTGGTTTCTTGCTCCCTTTCTCTTCTTAGAGCTATGATGTAATATCGATGTATATGGTTCCATCTGCGTCGTTTTATTTATCATCAGTATTTCGATATGACATTCGAAGAAATATTGGCCCCTCACGCCATAGTACAAAGATTGCTGTAAGCTGTCAGTGCAATAAAAAAATTCCATAGATCAGGCCTGCGGGGACGACCACAACGTTTGACAGGAAAGTAATTTCGAGCGACGCGGCTACTGTCTGCGTCGGACAGAAAAAAAGTAATTCTTTCGGCAGCAGACAGTAGCTGTCACGCGTTTTTCTTTTCATTATTTTGTGTCAGTATTTCTTCCTTATCAGTAACTTAAATTGTGTGGTTTTCATTCATGTGATGCCTTATGAGCTTCGTGTCTCTGTAATGTCATGTCAGGGAAAGCGATAAACCACTAGAGGTCCGTGAAAGATATTGGGAAGCAGGAGCCGATCTCGAAGAGAGGAACGAAATAATTATTAAAGCCCCACCTACGCCAACATCTAACCTGTGCCGAGTATGTGAACGACAATTCCTCCTCACAACTCTGGTCGGAAGCTTTTCGTTTTTTTCTCCTTCTGGCTCTGACCCTCAGGCGAAGGTATCCTAAAAAGGTCTAGACGAAGACCTCGCAGCCTAGACATCCAAGACTGGTCTCCTGCGAGACGCCCATCTTACAGTAGTCCTTACCATTGCCTTCGTGCAGTGCTGTCCTAAATTTCTAATTCCCTTAATAAATCACTTATTGAACATCACCCGTGCATTTATATTAGCCTTAAAACGAACGAAGCATCATTGTGCGAAGAAAGGCTGCCATAATGAGCATACCTTTTTGGCTTGAGATGGGGGAGGTTCATAGAAACTGCTCTAATGCAGAACTGGAATATGTAAGTTAACAAACGGCAATTGAGATGGGGATTTTTTCAGCAATCAAACTCTCCTTCTCTGTTCGGTGACTTACGTTGCGAATACGTTGGTTGGATTTCCATGTTAGACAATCTTTATGCGATGTATAAAGGATGCAGCATTTTACTGCAAATGCTAGCATATAGGTGCAGGAAACAAACACGAGATTGCATGTTGAAATTATGTGAAGAGGTGGTATATGTGCTGTTGCCATGATTCGCATTTTTTGAAATTTTATAAATATACTTAAAGCTGCTTTCTCCGAACTGGCACACCTAGCAGGGGAAGTTGTTTATTTTCTGTCGGCGTGTGCACACATGATTACTTTTCTATGTAATTCATTTTACCAGCAGAGAAGAATGGGAGGATAGGGTAGCAGCATGGTTTGCGGGGCTTATTTTTTGGAGGGACAAGTACGGTGGAAAAGCGACACCTCAAGCGTGAAGCTTTTTATTCCTTTCCCCGATCTTCTCCTCTTACGCCATCTACTACGGCTGCTATTAAAAAGGGGAGCGGGGTTGTGTTTCCAGCAGCTCTAGTGACTGTAATAGCTCGCACCCACTATCAGCTATCCTGTTCGGGTTTCAGTTGATAGATATGACGCATGTCGATATCACATTGATGACCTTCCAAATACATTTATAAATTTTGTTTCACATTAACTTTCTCGTTTCTCTGTGGGGTGGACTTTTGGTGAGTGGCGCCTACCGTTAAGGCGTCAGTGGAGGGTTGGATGGGTAGACCGTCCTGTGGAAGGACGGGAGGTGGGAGCAATAGGTGCATATGTTGGCTGGAGTGTGAAAGACAATGAAGGCGGGTGGCTGAGTAGGTCAAGGATTATACGTGACAGATACACAGCGGATGGAGAACATTCAAAGTGGTCCGGAGTTTTTGGAGGTGGAGATACTAGTGAGCTCATAGGCGAGAGATGCGTTTTAATTGATTGTGTCCGCATGCACATGCACTTCCTCTCCGAACGGTAGAGGCATCACGCATGCACGCATACAAACACGCACACAGAGAGAAAGAGAGAGGGAGGGAGGTAGAGAGAGAGAGAGCAGTATTATGCAGAAAGAACAGTATGCAGATAACACATCAATAAACATTTGAGGGCGAATTAAAAATTAGGAACACTTGACCGCTAACTTAGCTCAAATTTTCTAGCAGGACATTCAACACTAATCGGTGCACGGGTGTAACCGTCCTTTGTACATTGAATGTTTTTCATCTCATCTTGCCCTTGTCCTTTTCATGGTGTCCGTCTCATATTCAGTAGTTGTGCCGCACAAAGTCCGTAGTCTTTATTTTTTCACCGTAGTCATTGTTAAAAAATAGTCAATTCAATCGTTTTATTCAGGTAAAAAAATGTAGTCACGAAGTGCTGCTAATTTACCAGGATAAAATCTGAATAACTAATGAGCTATGCCATTTTCTTAAATACAGACTTACAGATTGGTGTGTTCAGTGTAAAATGAGCATATCAGGGATGGTTTAGGCGTGCTAAATTATAGCTGATTAGATCTTAACATTCTGGCTAATAAATTGATTTTGGAGAAATTTACATGACACGATGTATTACAGAAGAAAGTATATAATTTACTGTCAAGGCAACTCTCTTCTGATTGGCTCTTTTGACGAATTGACTCTCTCGGTACGGGTGTGAATATCGTTTACGAATGGGTAAGCATTATATGGGTATTTCTTCACTGCTGGAGATACTTAGATACATTCTGCTACATTACATACTGTGCGTTGTATTCGGACGTAAACGTAATATTGTACAAATGGCAATATAACCTAAAATCAGAGAACAATGTGGAACAAAATAATATTCCTCAACATTTCTTAGACCTTGACAAGTGGCCATGCTTTCTCGTTGGATAAATCAGATAAAGTAGTATCGCTTCAATGGCATAATGAGGCATGAAGAACAAATACGCGCATCAAGCACGCACCGGACTTTTGGTTTGGTCTTCTGAGCTTGAAAATAAAATTAGCACAGTCCTTGACCCGTCACTTTTGAATTGAGCAGAAATCGCTGAAAAGACGACTTGACAAACCAGCTTCGAGGTTAAGCGACAACCGTTTTGTTTGCTTTTCAACGCCTGCTTCAAAAGATTAACGACACGTAAAAGGCACTTCAAATTCTAGCACCTTAAAATTTACCATTTGCCCATGCACACTAATCAAAAAGGGAAAAGACAGTTAGCAGAGATGAACAGAATTTTCCTGGCTCCTTCATAGAACCAACTTCTATTTCCATGTTGAGGGACTGTTTTTCTTTTCGAAAAAACTGAATATTCAAAGTTTGTGCTACGTGCCACTGTAAGAGCACATGACACCCCTATTCGTGCTCCAGAAATCAACCATTACTGCAAGGATGCATCGTGTGACAACGCAGGCGGGACCGCTTCTCGTGCGTATACGGAGACAACACCTGAGGTGGCGGACGGCCGGGGTACCATAACTCATTGAGTGCATGGCGACGGCGGTGGCGCAGCGCAGAAGCCAGTCGAAATTGATCTATTGACAAACACAATGTGTGGTATGGAACGGCTTGGTATGATATGATATTGTATGGCTTAAGCACATATGGCATAGCCGTATGTCATAAGTACAAAAGTAGGACGTCTCAAAACGACATCGAGTATGTACGATGCCGTAGCGGAAGGGTGTAGATCTTAGATCACCTGGGGCGTTTTAACCTGCACTGACATCGCAAATCACACGGACGCATAGCATTTCTCCTTCTTCAACACGAAGACAAACGGCTTTGATTGAAATGATGCACTCGCAATCAGCATTCCAAGTCATAGCACTCAAGGTACATAACAAGTTCCATAACCACTTTGAACAAGAAATTTCGAGTCTAATCGCAGCGCCCATTGACACATGACATTATAAAAGGGCCACTACGGGCTAAACCACGAAGTGACACCAGGTTGCAAAGTGAGGGCTATTGAAATCGAGGTTTACATAAAACATCACACTGCGGAAAACGTGTCATTTATCGTACGTTATATCCTGAACTCTACAGTAGCACCACAAATTCATAAACTTGCAGTTTTGGCAGTTAGAAACACGCCGCTCTCATATTACAAAAATTAAAGAAAAAACACTTGAAGTCAATGCCTTGTCAGGCCCCCCAAAAAACCTACAAGCAGTAACTGTGCATGGTGCTTTGATGGTATGAAGGTTTCACCAAGGAAATAACTAGCATTCCGATCGGCAGAGTTCCAGAAGAAACCAAGACATTTTTCGGTCATTCAGACGTTCGAAGCTTGGTTTGTTGAGTTTTTTAGAACCAGACGTTTGAGAGGCCTGTAGGCGATGTCAGCTGCAGAGCACATGTCAGGCACTACAGATAGAAGCCGTGCTCACGAAGAGCGAGTAAGATGTACCCTTCGGGCACACAAAGCGAGAAATAAAAGAACGGCTAAGGTTGTTTTCTCGAGCCGACACAGTGTGGTGACTTTAACCCTGCTGAGCGCTTGCGAGAACCGCAAAGGCTTCATTCTCTGGGGACCTCCTTCACCGCCGGTTTTGTGCACCGATGGGCTCAGGGTCTGCAGATGACAGCGAAACGAACGTTAATGTAGAGGGAACGGGAACATACACCCCTAAACTTTGTCGGTTTGTTCGCAGAGCAGTGAGAGGCTCGTCCCTTTTTCTATTAGTGTCTCAGTTCTCGCCAGGTTTTAGCCACAGCGTATATTTCGATTTAGTTAGAAGTTAGCCATGAAACCCAGCAGCAGTAAACTTGGCTCTTCTAGTCGGTTCTACTCACTTCTTATTATACTCAAATACCCAGTGAAGGGTCGCATCCCGCTGTTTACTAGCAAATAGGAATAGCTAGGCACTGACACCATCTCGGTTCGTTCGCGTTCAAACATCACCACATCCTTCGTTTTCCTTTTCTGAAAAGTGGAATGACGAGCTTGCTTTGATGAGTCCAAGTACCAATATTTTTTAAGCGCAGTGAAGAACCGTAATGAAGAGGTTTCTATTGTTCCCATTTGCCGCATTAACCACAGATACATGTTCCGGCTTAGTATAAAAATAGTAAGAAAAAAGCCAAAACTGCGCAATATACAAATTTAAATATTAAAAAAAAAATGGGCGACATGAGGACAATAGAAAATAGATAGACAGAAGTTGGCTCAGACAAAAACGTAGTCTCTACACTCTCCTAGTGGTTTATTGCAGTTCTAGTAAATCCACGATATGCGCAGAGGCGACGTCCTAACGCTCGAGAATGTAGTGCCAGTATACAGTGGCCATATAAGGGCATGGGATAACACACTTTGAAATCTTGCATTCGTGGAATGCTATAAAAATGAAACCTTAACGTAGGCTTCAATTACATGACGCATTTTCCAGAATTAGCACTCGCGACTCTAGCTTACTCTAAAATGTCTTTGCCAACTGGTCGGTGCGCCTCGAAGCAGGCCGTCCCGCTACAGCGCCAACGCGTCTTTGTTACTGGGTTTTCCGGTATGCTCTTTGGTCATAGAGGGCTCATCGGTCGCCCGACTGGCATGATGTTGCCTACAGCAACATTCATGAGCTTAAATTGCCTTTACTTATGATTTCGGTTGATGATTTGGCTCTCCCAAGCCAGGACAAGGAAGTCCGTTCTTTGGCAAAAACGGCTGCAGTACGAATGTCAAGATGGGCTACTAGCTCGAGGTGCTACTGCGGCCTCTTTCAGGCACGCTGAAACAAAGGTGCGGACGCCAATCAAATGCTGCTGTTAAAGGATCGAATGTCCTTTGAAGGCTTGGTACTTAGCGTCTATTCTCTTCTGCAACTACACCTGCATACGCCTCGAGCAAACAATGCAGCTCAGTAGAACACGTATAACGCACTCTCGTGATTGGCTGAAGAGGGATCCTAGCTTTAACACTGCGGCAATGAAGTCATGAGAGAGTAAGTATAGCAGAAGTTAACTTGTCCCCATCCATTATTCGGAGCATATTTGGTCTCGAGGTGCGTTATGTCCATGTGTCTGCTTTTACAGCAGTTTGTTTGACAACCTAGTGGAGACATAAAAGCGAGTGAAATAAATATAATGCTTCAAAACTTCGTAAAAAAGGGCATAAAGAAGTGCTGCAGCGAAATTTAGGCGGGATGGAAATAAAATAAAGAATGGAAGAAAAAAGGTGAGAAGTTATTTAAAAAAAATAAAGAAGGAACTATTAAAACTGGGAAAGAAACAAGACATGAAGAAGGCAGCATACATTAAGAAGCATTCCAATATGCGAGAAGAATGAACAGACAAAAACAGCGAAGAAAATGAGAAAGCGCACAACTAAAAGTTGGAAAGAAACAGCATAAGCGAGGAAGAAGGTAAGAACAAAAATTACAGTAGTCGCCAAAAATTACAGTAGTCGCATTGGGGTTGAGTATTGTCTTCATATGCACATATGAGTCTAGCATTATAAGGCAGGTTAAACTTCAAAAAAAAAATAGTATCACATCAAACATACAAGCAAACTGTTTTCGACGCCGCTCGTCCCCTTCGAGTAGGGCGGAACGACGGGGCGCCTGGGTTGGACGTGAGTCATCAGCGCACACGCGCTCAAGTGATGAGGAGAAGCGGAAAGGAGAAAGCGCAGGACAAACTGGGTTGATGGGGGGCGCGGAGTGGTGTATAACGTCCTGAGCGTTGTACCAAACAAGCACTGGGAACAAGTGGAGAAGCCAGAGGCCGGCCGAAAATGAAGACGGCTGCAGATGCGGGCGTCTCGTTTTTATTTGTCTTCTTTTCCCTCTCTTTATGATACAACCCAGACGCTACTCTGATCTGGTCATCACTGATGGACGCGCAGCACGAATAGCGGTGAGCGCCTTTTTGTAATTTCATAAAACTAAAGACCATACGGTGCGGTAGTAACGAAAACTCCAAGCGAAAATGGTATCGCGTTTCACAATGTCCAAGCCATGTCGGTGAAGAAATAAATAAGCAAATAAATATCTATATATAAAATATAAAAACCATGCCGGAACTGATCTGTTCAATTAACGTCCACCTCTTACTCCTATCAGTGGAGAGGCGACACTGCGCCTACTGAAACTTAATGAAACTGTGTCGCTACAGTATGCCAACGGTGTCATACGGTCTTTGGTTGGTCACGGAGAGGTACTCTGGACAGACTAACACATTGCAACGAACGCATACCTGTACGTGTCAGCTGCGTGATCCATTTCTCGAATATGATTGCAGATTTCAAAAGTGTACATGTATATTTGTATTTTAAAGTACCCTTCACATGAGATGTCGTGAAATAGGAGCAGAGTTCAGTTTTAATGTATTGAATAATACTAACGCGGGGAGAAAATGCTCTTTAATCTCGTGCGCTACCTCAGCCGAAACCTTTACAAATAAAATATTTGTGACACTTGAACCGCTTAAATTGACGACGATTTCCCGCACTGTTACCACTTCGGGCTTCATACCTTACACCATTCGCCCAGCAGTAATCTTGGTTTGATCACTAAATTGTCTCAGAAAAATACGATTTTCAGTAGCGCCCGTAAAAACTTCATTCGCTAACTGGCTGTACCCCGAATTTATTCAAAAAAGTAGGAATCAATATAAATTCATTCATTGCAGTAAAACTGGTTTCTATCGCGTTTCGTAAAAATATATCCATTATCTGATGAACATAATTGACAAATGGCTGGTCAAATCATTTTTGACAACCAACAAAATTGGCTCTAATTACGCCAGGAATTTATGCTGACGTACACGGCACAACAGCACAAAACAACCTTTTGTGTTGCAGAAGCGTTAACATTGGCAGAGGAATAGTACGTATGAGCAGCTACACCAAAGGAACGTAAAAAAAGAAAAACAAAAGATACCAATGCCTTATTCCCACCAGGAATACCTGCCCGTCGATACCTCTTCTTGCCCTTCTAAACACAAGCTCTTCCCCTCCATCTTTGCTCTTCTGCGCAGCCTCACCGAAGCTGTCTCGACCAGGCGTTAGCCAATCAGGAGCCCATTTGTTATGCCGTTTGCACGTTAACGACAATACATGGTATCTTTGGAAAAACCTTACCTGCTCTTGAGTGCAGTGAACGGCCGTTACACAGACAAAATTGCCGCTACCTTAAATCAACACTCGGTGAACGGTCGCTTCTTTGCGCTTTCTAATACCACACTCGCCACAAAGGGAAGTTGCTGTGCCGTTTCTTTCTGAGCGCCTAATTAAAAGGGTAGGAGACTATTGAGTAGAAATGGACAATAAAAGACTTACATCGCAAGCGTAAAAGGTTGCCACTGAGAGGGGCCGGGGCTGAATGGCATAATTAAAGCCGGTAACGCTGGAAGTTATGCAGGGTCTCGTCCTTAACGTCCCGTAGTCCCGCTGCTTCCATGGGGTTCTGTGAGTCGATTCGGGAGGTATTCGTTGCATTGGGGGGTCATGCCCGCTTATTCATGGAGGGAGTGCCGAGGTCGTGACTGTTGTCACGAGGGAAGGGTGGCACAAGGAATGCATGACAGCGTCTCTCTGGCGAAAACTAAGCTAATTTGCAGGGAGGTTTGACTCGTGTTTCGGTTCGCCGGGCGTTGTGGGTGGTGTCAAGCACTTGAAGTGCAGCTTGTGCTCCCAGTCTGTGGACATGAGGCAACGTTAACGCATTGTTGACTTCCAACGTTACCTCAATTCCTCATTCGAGGATTTTTTGCGCAGCTGTGAAATTGGTGCTCTAACCTAGTTTGCCGGAGTAGTAAATAATAACAGCATTTGCTCATAAAAGGACCTCAATGTGGCTATATGCACCAACGTACTTAACTTGACCTCTTATGCAGTCAAAGTAATGCAAAACAGCGAGTGATATGAGTCGTTAAAACCAGATATAAAAGTGCATTTTTGCTCTTTAGCACTGTATTATTATTGAGGGGAAGCACTATGCTGATTTGTTGCTTTTTTTTGTTCGAAAGAACGCCATGCTAAACTTGTTTTTTTAAGGTTATAATCCTTTGATGGTCTTAGCTTTGTTTGCATTATACTTAATTCTTTTACTTAATGTCTGTAAAGAATATTCCGGTTGGCATTGTGAAATTATGAATGACCGTCTACAAATAACCTTTAACCAAAAAGTGGTTAGCAACTCTATCTTATCGGTGCTCACCTAAAAGGAGGAAATTTAAGGCTAACGAAAAGAGTTCAACTTTACTTGAGCACCACTCACATAGCTACGAAGGGTTGCCGTACTTGGAAACTTAAGAGTGAATGTGGGGCTAAAATCACGTATAACCAAAAAATGCCATTTTAAATACTTATTTTTTGCTTTGAATTGTGTAAGTATGAAATAAAGTTCTCAAGTTTGGTTATAATCTGCGCAATAGAAGAGACCAGGTGCACTCACCGTCGAAACTGTCTATGAACTCTGATTTCTGAACTCTGAACTCGAAACGCCGAATGTATATCAAAGGTTTATTGCTTGCTGTTTTTTTGTTTTTGCTTTCTGCTATAGTCAAAAAGTGCCTCCTACGTAGAGAATAGCAGATAGCTAAAAAACCAAAATAGGAAGAGAAATCAAATTTAGGCTGAGACAACGGCGTATTTGCGGGTAAATCGAAATATAAGCTTGGATTGACTAAATGATACACGTAACTGTCCAATGCTAATTTCGCACCAGTGGGAGCATGGGTAAACAGACTTCTCACTTCATCTAGACTATGAAGTCTAGATGAAGAGACAGGCCCAAAGAGCAACCAAGGAAAGCATTACGATTGGGTTGGTACATGTTCAAGACATGTACCAATACGCCCAATTTAACACTTTAAAGCATTTCATGAGCTCAGACAAGAGCGCCGGACAGCTGCAACGCTGAAAAAACAAAACGAAGAGGTAACTCGAGGCAGTCATCCCATAGCAAAGTCGTGTTCAAAAGCGCAGCCCGACGTATGCACCAGGGCAATTTGATCTAATAATTTAGGCTGTAAATTTTAATATTATGTTCTGAAATCTTCCAACTCCTTTTTCTCAGTTCGCACGTTTTGCAAGAGCACAACAATTAAATAAAGTACCATTTTCAAACTCTTACGCGGAAGGCTGCTTTTAAGGGGGTTTCTTGACTGAAATTTTGTTCAGAATAAGATAAGGTACTGTTTTAATTTCTTCATTTTCATTAATAAAAAGAGGCATCAAATATGTGACATATAGTGACGTCAAAAAAAATGAACTTCATTTTAAACTACTCAGATTTTTACTAAAATGTCCCCCGAATACGCGTCAAACTCCTCGCGACCCTCTAAAGCATATCAAGCCAAGCTTTCCGGTCTTCCACTTCTCCTTTAGGAGGTATCTAATCCCAAAGAGTTAGCAAAACTTTAGGACTTTTTAAATGATAGTTTTCTAAGCTGACACACTTAATTGCACATTAAGATTGCAACGCGATTTTTTTTTTGCGCTGAGATTATTAAATTTACAATATTCTTTAATAAGAGAAAGATAAGTCATTATTGCGAAGTTTATTAAATTTTGGTGCGCAATTTCAGTAGTTGATCCTTAAGCCCCATATCCTTTCTTAAGGGAAAGAAAGAGTGATGACTTTGACAGCGAACAATTGTGATTTAAGGATGTTGTATTTGAAAATAAAAACATTAATGGACCTGGGAGGGACTTGTAATATGCAGGCAATGTAACCGATGCTCCTTAAGCCTAACCGCCAAGATTCCAAGAGAGGATAAGGGGATCTGAGGGAACTACAGTTTCAAAAAGTTCAAGAAAGACGCCGATAAGAAAGGTGACACCATGATGTCATAGCTGGGGACTGCAGGGTACATCGAAGCATAAGTTTTCTTTTAGCAAAGATCAAAACTGGTGCTGTTTACAAAGCAGGCGCACGCTCCTCCCCTCCATCTCTTTCATGCGGCTCATGCTTGCTCTGCATTCTCTGCACCTCACTAGCATGCAAACATCTACGCATGCAGTCTGGTTTCGTTGTAAACAAGGGGAGAAATATCGCTGGCTCGACAGTATAAGGGCAGGACAATTCAAAGCTGCTGCATGTGTATGGGGTCTCTGAGTAGACAAAATAGGGCTACGAAACGGCCTTTGTAACCTATGACACGAAGTGCAAGAGGAAAACAAAAGTACGTGTATCAAGCTTGGCCTCCATTTGTTAACTTTGCTTCACGCCGCGAAGCATTCCCGCGTGTGGAGAATGTCGTCAGAGAATACGTGATTGGCTGCCCCTGGGTTGCCACGTGGCTGCAAAAGGAAACTACGAAGTGAAAGAAAAACATCTAAAGAAATGCATGCGCACAAAATACATTTCGTGGGTCAGAAGAGTGCGAGCTTCGTCTCTTGGGTCATTTGCTCCAGTCGTGTTGAGTATCGCAAATGCAACTCAGGCTGCGCGATAAAGTAAATCCTTGGCGCGGAAGTATCAGAACCGCTGGCAAGCCTTTGTTGTGTGTCCCGTCGATCGCGCACGCTTGTGAGCAATGGAGATCTGCCGTATCTTTTCTTTATTTATTTACTTCGGAGGGCTGTACAACTACACTGCCACGTTGGGCAGTTCGGTCGAACGAACACTGTTGCCCCGGGCAGGGCAAGATGTGTCGGAGCCAGGCAAAGATCTCTCGCCTAAGCTGAAGCATTGTTTTATTTTTCCATGCCGCGCCCCCTACCCTTTTGCTGCTTTTTTTCTCCTTTGATATGACACCCGCATAATGCATTCGCGCCAAGGCGGGTGCGTGGCAGTCAAAGCAAGCTCGCGGTCTTACTCAATGCGGAAGGCAACAAAATAAGCGCGGGAAAAAATATCACGGAGGATATTGAGCCAGCGCAGCTGTCTCACGCAAATTGCGCTCCTCTTTACTTGGCACGCATTTGCGGGTCCCTATGCTGAGCGCCTAAAATGTGTTGTATTATCTTGTGTCTTGTTGCTTGAAAACAGAAAATTCTGTCGCTTATAAGTGCGGCGAAACCTATAACGGCTGGCACTAGTTTTGACGCTTTGCGCGACTAAACCCGCATATAGGCGCTGCATATTTTTACAGAATAACATATCCAACCGCCTGTCTTGCTCCCGACGTTTAAAACACTTCTAGCATTTCGAAGAAGCGGCTGATTCATTCGTGTATTCTATGAGCAAATAACTAAAGCAGTTGCTGGTTCCCTATAAATACTACTCCGGTGAAAACGCTGATGTGAATTTTACCATTCATTTGCATTCTGTATACACTCTCACCTCGTGTGGCGAAGTGTCTCCTCGTTTCGACAAATTTCACGCGGTTGCATCGATTGCCCCTATTATTCCTTTTCCATTCATCGCGTACGACTCCCGTTTCAAAACTTGCATGGCTTATGCCTCATTAGCCGTTCCGCTCAACGTTACCCTTCGTGCTACTGCTGTATACTTTATTCGTGTTTTGCTTCTTCTCTACTGCTAGAGTGTTCCTTTTTTTTCATTCTGGTTTCTTCACCTCTAATCGCAATCACTTTCCCTCTGAAGGTTTCGTTTTCTTGGCACTTGCTCACTTGTTCACGTTAACTTGATTGCTCGATTTCACAAATACGCTTCACTGGGTCTTGCGTAGGTGGAAATATTTAAAATGAGGGAACAATTGTCTCTACTTCCTACCAGTTTTATTCTCGTGATGCATTTTAATTCCCAAAAGTGACTCATAGGTAGGGCAACCTTTTTATACTAATAATGCTTTCCGTTTCTTTTTCTTGGCCTTCATTGAGAATTAGTGCCAGACGAATGAGATTTTTTCCTGCAGTGATGTTTAATATCTAATTGAGCATTAGGAACTTTGATAATATACAGGGAATTGCTTGCATTTTAAAGTTATCCTTTCAGTAGCAGTAAACTGCGTCCTTAAGCGCGTTCATCGTTCTTCCACGTCAGGATAGCTTCAAGCGATGACAATCAAGGAGAAGAAATGTCACATGCAGTGAGGCGAGCAACGTGGTGTCTGCGAATGTGCTGAGGTCCATCAAGGCTCATAGGCTACATGGAACGGTGCAAGGAATCGTGGAGTGTTAAAAATTGACAATAATTTTAACGCGAAAGCATTAATGTTCCCGTGCTCCAGAAAATCAGTTGTCAGCTTTGGCGTTGCTTCCAGTCGTTAGGACTACGCAGTAAGATGTGCAACGAACACTGGTATTTCCCCTCTGGCAGGTTCCTGAGAGAACTGGGAAACGCTTTAGATATAGCTGCTGACATAAGTCTGCGTGCAGTGGAGCGATGCTCAGCAAAATGAATTGGAGTGATCATTCTTCTTGTGCATCAGTACTACCACACTGTGCACGCAACTAGCTCCGTAATGGCTGCCAGCAACAACGGCCCATGCTGCGTCAGCGTCACTCATGCGGATGTCATGCTATCAATCGATACGATTGTCCGGTCGATGCGGCAGAAAGGCGTACATGCGTGGTCCCGTCCGGCGTAGTGTCCCTGCTGTCGCTTTCTAGGAGAACAACGATTCTTGTGCGCTCCTGCTAATCGTTTAGGGCTGGCAATTAATGACCACACTCTGCTTGGGATAAGTCAAACTTCTCTGCGCAGCTAAGTGATTGAGTGAGAGTAAACATGCTTTAATCTTGACAGGCTGATCAATATCCTGTCAGTAACAGAGGAGTGTGTGCTATAATAACCACATCCAATGACTGTTATGAAAGCCAACATTTGCTAACAGAAAACAGGCACATAATTTGATTGGAAATAAAAGTATTCAGTTTTTCATCAACATGCAGCCGTACTTATAATGTATACTGCCATGTTTTAAAATCTGCTATGAATGGAAAACTGAACCACACTGAGAGAACGCTGAAAAAGGCAAGTGAAATTAGCGAAGACATTGCAGATAACTGCTGCACATGATCCTATGTGTACATTGGTTGTTGCAACCTACTCGATCTTGAAATAGTTGAAGGCAATTCATTCTATACGGCTTCGCAAAACTGGCTCTACGGAATGATCAGTTAGTAGCTATTGAGGATTGTGCTAGGGAAACTACTGTTTAATGCTCTCAGTAAACCCAGCAGTACGTTTTTATTCATCACTTTTTCATGACTGCAAGACCACATGAATACAGAGTTGATATTTAATGATGCAGTGGCGCTAGTATAAAACACACTGGCAGCATCAGTCATCTGGACTTAAGCACCTGCTATGCCATCACCCTATGCATCCCCAAATGCATAAGCCACCCCAAGTAGGTCTCAATGACACTTCAATACCTATCGCTCTTGTCTGATCATTTTTTTGTGTTTAATAGAGATTTTACGTACCAAAAGAGGTAGATTCAATGGAATCAGTTTGCTCTGTGAGAGTTTTACGTCTCGTATCTCTTCTTTTTCTTATCCGCAGAGCAAGCTAGGGTGAGAATGTAAAATATGTAACGAAATAGTGCCTCGGAGTCAACGACCTTCCAGTGCCCAACAGCTCTCTACCAATAAGAACTGCACCCGTTTAGTAGCCAAACGCTGCGCGTCCATTGTCGCATCCGGAGTCTCGCATAGTGCGACGTGGCTGGTGAAAACCTCAGTAGGTAAGCCTTGCGCACACGTTTCGCTGCCCCGTCGCAATTACTGGTGGTTACAGCTCTTCAGCGGAACATGAATCGGCCCTCTAAGGTCTATTTATGTACGAATGAAAAATTGGGCGGTCTCTGTGCTTTTCAGCACAGATGTCTGATACTGCAGATTGCCCGATGGTGCCTAGCTGTTCCGGTGCTCTGTTCATCGGACGCCGATCCTGAACGGGGACAATGATCAGCCTTTAGCTTTAGTTATGATAAGAATTGCGTAAGGCTGGTGGCGAAATTTTATTTCTTTATTAGTAAGTGGCAGCATGAACAAACATTTTGAGAAAAGTGAATGGTTGGATTTCAGTACACCCGCATTCATCCCTACTGAAAGCTGCAAAGATCTCTAAGCGAGACACAGTTGATTGGCTGTCATAGCAGCAGACATATGCCTATATTTTGAAATCAGTTGTGGCTGAAAAGAAAGAATACTCGTTTTTCATCGTTAGGTAAATAGCAGGCAAGACATGTATCCTTCTTCAGCACGCGAAGTTTATGATTCATTTTCATGAGCATCAAACGCATCCCCAGCTGACCGCATCTGCAATCAAATAATATAATAAAATACACATAGGACTTGGCAACAATATTTACCACTAGTCTCAAATAATATCTGTGAAATCACCTAAGGAATGCACTGCCGCGGTGGTGGAGCGGTTAGGAAGCTCGACCTCTGTACCCAAGCATGCGGGATCGAATCCCGACCGCGGCGGCCGCTTTTCGATCGAGACAAAAAGCTAGGCGCCCATGTGCAGCGAGATGTCAGTGCACGTTAAAGAACCCCAGGTGGTCACAATTTCCGGATCCCTCCACTACAACATCTCTCTTAGCCTGAGTAGCTTCGGGACGTTAAACCACGGGAATGTAATGGTTTGTCGCTGGGCACCGTAGACCACTTCAGCGCCATCAATTTCAACGGCTCAATAGAGACCATCGCTTTCTAATAGGCATGTTCATACCTCATTTCTTGCCCACCACACTCTAGGGGTTTGAGAAAATGACAGGAAGCATTATTAAATTGTCCTTATGTGTAAGCAAGGCTTCGACAGCGCAAATTTTGTAAAAGGGCAATTTCTGCTATTAGATGCACCGTCAGGCCACCTACCAGCTGCGATTTGAGGTGTGCCAATATTTCTAATTATCACTCTTACTCCGTGTGCCTCGTATGGTTTTTTCTCTCTTCCAATGAAGTATTTGGGCTACTGCCGCCTACCGAAGTGCAAATGTCGTCACGCGTTTGTTCTAGAAATGTTTTCTGTCGGGATTCCTGTTGGTAGTGTTAGAATACGAGATCCTGCTTGCCCAAGCTTGAGCATAGCGTGGTTTTGATGCAAGGATGCTGATATAGCAATGAAAATGGGTGAAGCGACATCTTTGAACGGCTATAAAGGTTTTGGCCGCAATTAACCTTTCGGAAGACGATGCAGCGATCAGTACCGCTATACATACGAGCTCCAGCAAACAAATTATGATGTGGGCTGCAATATATTTCGCGCCCTGTAAGAGCAGTGGACTAATTACGAAGTTCTACATATGCGAAAGACCTGGCAGATAAATTCTTTGGGCAGGTATTACTCTAATTTGCGCTGTTTGCTGAAATAAGTACTTAAGACTTCTTGTAAGATTGGCAAGATACTAAACGGTAACCAATTGATTTGAGGAAGAAGAGCTTCAGCAACTGAAGATAAGATGGAACACAAATACCTTAAAGCATCCGTAGGCTTAGTTGATTCCAATTTATATAGGCAAAATAGTTTATAGAAGTGCGATGAGGCGACAGACACAGTGTGCTGCTTTTTTAAAAGGTCAGCAGTGCGGGTTCGATACAGAACCTTACAAGCGAGGCGAAACACTCATTTCTGCAACTCTGAAAGCTTGGTAATAATTGCTGCTATTGTAGGGGCCCAGATTGGAAACGCATATATTAGTGATGACGAAAACAGCGAATTATGTAAAATTAAGATAACTGAGGTGGAGAGATGACGACAGTGGCACCGTAGATGCTAGTAGTCCTCAACAACTTATTAATCATGTATTTCTCATGTTCATTCCATGTCATATTTTGAGAAACATGTAATACCGAGGATTTAAAGGCTTTTACTATCACGATGTTGATGTTTTTTAACACAATTTGTGTATACTGATTTTATCTGCGACCAGTCTGAAATAGGACATCTTGCTTTGGGTTTATAAACGTCAAGGTTTATACAGTTCATCATCAGCCGCACTACACCGACTGCAGGGCGAAGGCCTGTCCCATATCACTCCCCTTAACCTGGTCCTGTGCGAGCTGCACCCACTTGAACTCTGCGAAATGCTTAATCTTATCCGCCCACACATCTTTCTACCGCCCCCTGCTACGCTTTTCTTCCCTTAGAATCCAATTTGTTATACTTAGGCAGCGATCATCGGTTGTCCTGTCTACGTACTACGTGCCCTGCCCATGCACATTTCTTCTTGATTTTCGCAATAGAACGTTCTTAACTCGAGTTATTTCCCTGAGCCACTCAGCGCGCGTTCTATCTCTAAACGTTATACCTGTCATTTTTCGTTCTATCGACCTCTGCTGTCTCCTCAACCTAAGTAGAACCTTTTCGTTAGCCTCCACGTTTCAGCACCATAGCTGAGTACAGGTAAGATGCAACTGTTGTATACTTTCCTCTTAAGCGATACCGGTAAGCTGCTAGACATAACCTAGGAATAATTGCCATATACACCCAATTCCAATCGTTGGCTCTTAGTTATTTCTCTTTCACTTTCTGGATATGCGGTTACTACTTCTCCTAATTAGAAATATTCGCCTAGCACTTGCAGTGCTTCTCTACATATTGTTGACTACTGTTCCTTCTCGAGGCTGTTGAACATTACCTTAGTCTTCTACATATTGATTTTCAAGCCTACCTTATTGCTATTCTTGTCTAGGTCATCAAGCGTTATTAGCCATTCAGCCCCTGAATTATTTAGCAATACAATGCCATCAGCAAATGGCAGATTGCTGAAGTATTCTCCATCGACGCTTGTCTCTATCTACACCCATTCCAAGTCTCTGAACACTTCCTCTAAGCAAGCTGTGAATAGTACTGGGGAGATCGTGTCCCCTTGCCTAACAGTTTTATTTACGGGAATTTTGTTACTTTATGCACAAATATAGTTGCAGTGAAGCCACTACATATATCTTCCAATGCTTTCACATGCGGCGAGTCTACACCCTGATTTCTCAATGCCTGTTTAACTGCCGAGGTTTCTATTGAGTCTAATGCTTTTTCGTAATCGGTGAATGCTGCTTATAAGGGCTGCCTATATTCCGAGCATCTTGTTGTCACCTGGTTGACGGTATGGGTATCATCAATAGTTGAGTACCCTTTCCAAAATCCTGCTTGATCGTTTGCTTGGTTGAAGTCTAAGATTGACTTGATTCTTTTAGCGATTACCTTGGTGAACACCTTATACGTAAAAATAGTAAGCTGATTGGCCTGTAATTTTTGTGAAGTCCTTAGCGTCCCTTTTTTGAATTAAGATAATATTAGCGTTCTTCCATGGTTCCGAGACCGTTGATGACACGAGGCGCTGCGTACACAGGGTGGTTAGTTTTTCTAGCACGATATCCCCCCGTCCTCCAACAAATCTGTAGTTCTCTGCTCCTCCTCACCTGCTTTCCCCCTTTTCATAGTTTCTAAAGCTTTCTTAATTTTGCCCTTCATCACTGGTGGAACGTCTGACTTCTCTTCACTACTGCCAATATCATTATTGTCCTGACTACTCCGGCTACTATATGAATCAGTGTAGAATTCGTCGGGTAGTTCGTCTATTCCGTCCAAATTCATGATGGCATTACCAGCGTTTTCCCTTGATGCATGCATATGTTTTTTGACAGCGCACAGTTTTCTCTTCATCACTTTAAGGCTGCCGCCGTTCGTTAGAGCATGCTCAATTTGCCTGATGTTATACTTTCCTATGTCGGCCACTTGACGCTCATTGTTTAGATTTGATATGGCTGCCAGTTTTACCCTGACTGTTAGGTTAGAAGCTTTCAGACTTTGGCGTTTCTTAATCAAATCTTTCGCCTCCTTAGATATTTTAACGATCTCCTTTCTACCTATCCTACCGCTTGCTTCTACCGTTACATTCACGTTGAGCTAATGCATTTATTTTGTATACTATGCCTAAAAGGGAGCGAACTGGTGTCATAAAAAGGTCCTTGCTAAGCAATGGGTAGCAAGGCTTTTATTATTAGAAAAGCGGCTCACCGCGTCATTAGGGCATCCATGAATGAGATCAGTGGTGAGTACTTCAATAGCGTCGAAGTGAAACTTGTTCCACTAAGATATGTTCCAACGCGCCAAGTGCCTATTGCACAGAGTACTTTATATGCCTCATAACTAGTTTTGGTGTGCGAAGCGCACTGTAAGTTCCGCTGAAGAAAAAAAGTGCATAACAAACAGTATAAATAGCCTCGCACTCTCTCATCTCCTATATTAATGGCGTCTATACATTACTGCATTATACAGTAATGTTAATGTTCAAGGTATACAAGCTGTTTCGTATCCCTCAGAAAATCGATGGCACTAGATTTAAGTAACTCACATTCTTCAGTGCGGTATCATTTTATTTTGGCCTCCATTTATTCGGTATCCATAGAGCGTAAGCAACGTCATCAGGGTTCTTCGGTTTTTTTTTTTTTTTTTTTTTTTTTTTTTTTTTTTTTACGTTCCTCTCTTGCGAGACGCGTTTTGTGCCTATAAAGCGAACATTTGGCTTAGTCCCTATTAATGATTACAGCTCAGAGGTATTTACGTCGAAGAACTCTACTTCAATCAGGGTCCCGGCAATCTAAATAATAATGTAGGCCATACGGAAGGACTAAATATATGCTTTCAGTCGTCTGCTGTATGCTGTGCACTCTGTGCCATCATTTGCGACGTCCAGCGCTATTGAAAACGTATATATTAGGGGAATTAAAAGCGAACATAATTCCGGAAGGGTAAAAAAACATCCACGATGCACACCGTGAACAATCTTTTAGTCTGTTTTTCCTGTGTTTAATAGATTAATGAGCTAGAAATATACATTATTCATGAGAAGTGTTTGTCTAGCATGTTTATATTGTGTAACAACGAGCGAATGTCATCTAAAAGCTAGTTCATTTATTTGCATTCACCGTCAACCTGCGTCTGTTGAAACATAGACGGAAGAAAAGCAAAACACTTGTCTAAATTGCAATGTACGCACAGAAAAAAATTATTACAGAAGATAGGTCGAAACTTAAGAAGTTATCAAAACTTCGCTCTACCTAAAAGCGAACTAAAATACGTATTTCGGAGAAATGCTAAATTCGATTCAGCGAGAAACTCACTATAACCACCTCTCTGATGTTTCAGAAAGGTGCGAGGAGACGCTTCCCCAATTGGAAAGAGTAGCGAATAGATTGCTGCGCTGACACATGTATTTTGTAAGTACTTTCTTTGCCGAAGCAAAAAATTTTCAATCCCCGAAGTTGTCTTCCTTCCACTCACGCTTGCCTGCACCTTTACGATGTTCGCGTTTCTTCTCATTGCATTCGAAACGAAAAGGCCAAAGCCACGACCATGCATTTCCATATTCTGTCCCACTTGTCACCGAAACTTCGCACACTGTGTCAACCCATTGGAAACGAAGCCACCTGCACTTTTAGGTTTCGGGATATTGAAATCGCCTTCTTTCTTTTTCGAAGGGCAGCCTGCTTTCTATCAACTCTACAATAATTTACTTTTGCTTTACCTTAAGAAAATGAATATCTAGCTGTACCTCCTCCTTCATCAGTTGGGAATTAAAATTGTGTTTTGACAAAAGAATGAACACCTCACAGAGAGTAAGAACATTTCTCTTTTCGGTTTTCAGGTCTCAGCTTATCACTTGTAACTGACTGCATGATCACGCATGATAGATAACTGACTGCATGATCACGTCACTTCGTGGTCACAGCAAGGACGCGGGTGTTGACAACCAGCAACAGTGGTACAGAACTCAATCTGTCTATCGGGCACCCTCACGCAGTCTACGGCTAACGTCAAAATTTATAACCGCTGCCAAGCTTTGCCAGAATCAATTTTAAGGATGAGGACAAAATTTTCAGTAACCTGTGTCGCAAGATACGTTACGATTGTCTATATTAATTCAATTTCAATCAGACTGCCTCGCGCAAGGCAGGCAGGATCATTCTGCCATATGTCGGCGGCCAAGAACATAAAATGCACAGAGGTTAGAGCCGCTCGATAAGTCGTATTCAATCATTCCTTTGTTTAAATCGCAAAAGTGACATCTGCTTCTGTGGACACCGGCTATGAAAAAGCGAAATAAACACCCGGAGAAATAAATTCTCCTTTTTATCTTTGCTTCGTCTCACTTTAGGCTGCACCACAACAAACCATTTAGAAGTAAAAAACAAGTTTTGTACTTAACACAGAGACGCTCTCATCACAAAGCCCATTATCTAAAATGAACACCATCGATTAAGTGATGAAAAGGGCCTCAAAACACTGAAGCATACGTTCGTTATTGCGCGCAGATGAATGTTACGGAAAATTGAAGACCCGAGAGTAGGCAAATTGCGAGTTTGTGTGAGAAGCGGAAGTTGAGCCTTGTGAGGCTATGTTTTTTGGGCCCACTTGTAGAGCAATCACATGTCCTCTATTTTCGTCCACAATGCGACACCAGCACGTGCAGGCATCCTCATAATTTTCGTACAAGGTACGTGCCGTATCCGCAAGTAAGAGAACGACGTTCGTCAGCAGGTTTGTACCGCACAGGTTACAGTGGCTGGCTTTTTGTCAATGTGAGCCCCTCATCCACGTTATCGCAAGAAGCGTCCGCGACGGAGCGGGGTTCTTGCTTATGCGGGAAGTATTTGCTAGGTGTAGGCCTGAGAGAGGGTTTTTCGACCAGGGACATCTCTCACATGTGAGATTCTATAGACACTCAAGGCACACTCAAGGCGTAGATTTGGGTGAGCCTCAGGCTGACATCCCGTAGTTGTTTATGACGTACTCAAAAACATCGATCAAGTTGTTATAGGAGAAAAAAAAGTTAGCGCCCGGAAGCGTCCTATCGATTCTGTTTCCAAACCATCCTGCAGGCCTTCTACTTCCTCGTGTTTGCTCTTCAGTAGCAATATTTTAGTGCGAAAGCACTCAAACGGACACCAGATCCAAGCAATCATCTTGCCAACCATCATTGTATCTGGATCTTGATTGGCCCACCAATTTGTGATGACATAGTTCGCCTGTCATGGTGGTAGTAATTCAAACAGTGGTTATTAACGCTTAAGCGCTGCATAATTTTGCGCGACAACACTAGTTGGAGAAAACGTGGTTAGGGGCGACTGTGATATTTCGAAGTTGCGAAGTAAATCATCTCAATAAAACCGGATCATTACGAAACTAAATAATGTAAACTTGCCCCATTGGTGCCCCAATATATTTTCGGCATTCGAAGTCTTCTTTCAGGGTGAGATATGATTTTGGTTGTGGGTAGAAAACACGAAGGTTGCAAACACAGCAGGACCATCTAATGTTTATGTTGTACTAGCCTAGAGGAGGGATTAGCATTGCCGAATCATTTACCGGCGATTATTCCAAAGCAGCGGCATCTAAACTTTAACATAAGAGCGGAACGAAGGTACAGATTAGTGACTTCGCCGTATGCTTTGCCATATATTCCACCTCGAAAAACAGGCAACTTCTATCAGCGCCATACTTCAAATCACAGTCACAAAGGAATATTAGAGTATGCGCAGCCTCCTTCTTATTACACTAGCTGACGTTCGGGTAATCAGTGTTATGAAGAGGACCACGTGGCACTGCTGCACTCTTAAAGAAAGCGAGCGAGGCGCTCATTTTTCCATTGTAATATGGAGAGCACATGAGATAATGGTCTAACGCCCCGCACGAATTTAGTGGAGATGATGCTAAGTGCTTGTTATGCTTCCACGCCCATAGTGTACTGCAGAGACTGTCAGAATGCGGATCAGTAACGTGGCTTGCTCTATTCTTAGCACGTTGATCAAATATGGATTGTTGGATGTACGTCACAAAGTACAGAGCTGATTGAACAGAGTTCATTCTATGATTATCTTGGTATTTTTAGAAAATTTATTTATGGGATCTAAGCGCATCATGGACGAGACTGCTCGCCTCTTTTTTGCTCACGACGTCTTCTTAGCACGCTGATCAAATAAGTGTCGTTTCGTATACCCCAAAGGGTACTGAAGTGATCAAGTAGAGTTCCTTTGAAGATTATCTTGATATCCTTAGTGCATTTCGTTATGCGTCCTGAGCGGATAATGGGCGAGACCGTCCCCCTCTTTTTGTCCAGGACGCCTAACAGCGAGAGCACTCATGAAAAGCGTATAGAAAGGCCTTTTGTGTGCCTACTATACATCAGCCGCAGGGACCTAAGCAGCAACCATTTAGAGGGCAAACGCCACTCTAACGTTTGAAGGACAGATTTTGCCTCTTTCAAGATGACAACAGATTGTTTTATACAAGACACAGAGTTTGTTAGGCCGCTTCAAATGGAGTACTTGCAGCTGTGCATGAGGACACGACTGGAGTAAGGTGTACAGGCTTGGCCTTATTCAAAGCCAGAATATAAAACGCCGCTGCATTGCCTCCAGCCGCCGCACTTGCCTCATAGCCAACAGTGAAGACTTGAAGAAGAACATATTTGTTCCAAAATATTGGATTAAGAGTAAACGTGTTGCCGCCAATGAACCCCTGCTTAGCGCGAATAGTTAGTGTGGTCATCCTGACTTTCAAATGACGCAGATACCTGCAGCCGCTTGCTTTATGTTTGAAAGTGTAGAACTAAGAGAGTTAAAGGCCAGGTAGGTCTGAGACTCAGGTAACTTTGCAGCCATTATAGAAAAGTCAAGTCTTGCCCTCTGGCAAGACTTGCCCTTTGGCCCTCCGGCAGTTAACGTTGAGCCAGTAAGTAACAGGATGTAAGGTCAAAAACGAACTTGCGCTCTTCATGCAATATCCCGTTTGTGGTCTCCTTGTCACTCATGATATTGCATACAAAGATGACTAACACCTCTGGAATAAACACAATTCAAATTCCTAACTACTGTTTTTTTCTGTCATTGAGGAGTTGGTAATTTCCAATATCTAGGAATATTCGTAGACAGATAACTGGTTTAATCAGCATGTTGGACCTTGACATTAGTACTAGCCGCGGGCACCGCAGCCTCTGGCGCTGTCGAATTCCAACCCTCTGACAGCCGCGGGGCGCGGACGCCTGTTTCATCGCTCCTCCGATGGCACGTGGCTACCGGAAACGGACGGACTGCCGACAGCGGGAGCTTCCGTAAGCGTCAAATAGATGAGTTCTTTCTTTTATTAAATTTATTTCGTTTTCAGCTAGTTAAATTAGGTGCAGCCTACAGAATATATTTTAGCTCTTTGTCCTAGCGGCCTAATTTTCGTGCCGGCAGCCAGGTTTTTTTTTTTTTCGGCGTTCATTCTTTAACTATTTTGCTAGATAATTATTCTTTTTTCTAGGCTATTGGCATTCGCAGAATTTATTTTAAAGCGTGTTTGCTAGTCGTTTTTGTCTCTTTCGTTTAGCAGAATAGTAGAATACAAGGCAGCTTAGAACTGACCAATCTAAACCGTATATAGGCAGTAAAAAATATTCTTAAAAATACATCTACAGGAATAGATGACATTCCGATTCAGCTGATTAAAGAACTTGCTCCAAGAAGCAAGGAAACGTTGTTAAAAGATTTGGCAACGGTCATAACGAATAAGCGAATTCCTGACAGCTGGCGGCAGAGTAAAATAATTTGATTTTTAAGGGGAAAGCAGAAAAGCATCTGTTATATAGACTGGCCATATAGGCCGTAAAATTAAAGATGCGTGCATGGGTAGAAAGTATCAAGATACTCAGAGAACTTCAGAACGGCTTTAAAAATGATAGGCACTTAGATGATAGCCTGTTCGTGCTTACACAATGCATCGAAATATCTAGAGCGGAAAATAGACCTTTGTATTTGCCCTTCCTGGACACAAACGGGGCGTACGACAACGTAAACAGAGAACTCCTGTTTAGCATAATAAAACAAGAAGGTATCCGGTATGAGATAACAGAGTTCCTACAGGAAATATACAGAGATTACAAAGTAGAAATTGCATGGAAAGGAATAAGAAGTACGGAAGCTGGCACGGTATGCAAAGGAAAAACGCGAAGTTGTACTCTATGACAGCTGCTGTTCACGCTTTATATGATAAATCTGGAACGGAGGATACAAGAAAGTGAGATAGGTTTTAATCTGTGATATAGATTAGGAGGAAAGGTGGTAAAGAAGCGCCTCCCCGGTTTAATGTCTGCAGACAATATTGTGCTGCTAGTAGAGAGTCAGGAAGAATAGCGTTCTCTAGTTACGTATTGCGGAGACGAAGGGGACGCTCTAGGCTTCAGTTTTAGCGCAGTTAAGTTGGGTCCGATCATTTTCAACGGCTCAACTGATCAGGGTCTTCAAATAAAAGGCCAAAAAATACCCAGAATAGACGAAAATAAATATCTCGGGGAATGGGTTAACGAAGGATTGGCGTACATCAAAAAGCATGATCAATCACGTAAGGCAAAAGGCCGAAGAAATGCTGGGATAATGAAGCATAGTGCATTGTGGAGATACAACAGGTACGAGGTTTTGGGGGGTATTTGGAAAACAATTATGTTGCCCGGGCTTACTTCGGAAATGCAGTTTTGTGCCTAAACTCGAGGTACAGTCGACATTAAAATAAATCAGTGAGCCGTCGGACGATTAGCACTGGGTGCCCACGGCAAAACCACAAATTAGGCAGTACAGGGAGATATGGGCTGGGCATCTTTCGAAGTACGGCAAGCTCAGAGTAAAATATTATTAGAGCAACGCCTGAGGAAATTGGGCAGAAACAGGTGGGTAGCTAAAGTATGTAAATACCTATACCTAAAACGCGTTGACTCACAATGGAGGAAAAGGACTATAAAACTAACAAGTAAGTATGCCAGTCAAAAGGACGAAGAAATAAAGAGTGTTAAGCAATAGTAGAAAAACACAAAAGGTAAAAATTGGATAAATTTGATGGATAAGAAACAGAGTGTGCAACTATACCGAAAGTGGACAAGGGAGATTAGGAAGGAAGCTTTCTTTGATCATTTAAGAGGCAGTTCCTTACTTTTTGAAGCTAGATCATGGTGCCTTAGAACACGCAACTACAAAAAGAAATTTAACAATGAAGATGATGCATGTGCAGTATGTGGTAATTCCACTGAAACAATTCACCATATCATACTCAAATGTAATGGTATTTATCCGGAAATCGATACAGGCGCAGTTATTCTTCCTGAAGCTCTGGGGTTTATAGATACCAGTGGTCGAGTGAAGGAACCTGCGGTAGAAGTTAGCAAAACACAATTGGAAGATTGGTGGCATAAAGCAGAAAGTGACATAATGTTAGCAATGTAGAAGCAAAACTTCAATAAATAGAATGATGGTATATTTACCAATCTAGAACAATACTTAATATATAGCGGGAAAAAAATGACATGATAGCAACTGCTGCCCCTCCGTTTCAAAGGGGACGCTCCCGTCCGTCCGTCCGTCCGTCCGTCCATCCATCCATCCATCCATCCATCCATCCATCCATCCATCCATCCATCCATCCATCCATCCATCCATCCATCCATCCATCCATCCATCCATCCATCCATCCATCCATCCATCCATCCATCCTCTGAGAGGATGGAAGAGTATAATCCAAAAATAACTGTCCCTCTCACTCGCTCCGCCCCCCAACTCGGCTCATATTGACGACAGCTGCTTCTCTCTCGGCATTTTCACTTAGCTACCTCACCTCCCTGTGTCCACGTCGCCTCTACTCCAATGAGGCTTCAAACGCCGTCACCAGAACAGGTCACGTGGCTGTGATGGGCATTCCAATGATAACACAGAATACTTACTCAACGGAAACATGTTTGTTTAGAAATCCACTCAGAATGACAAGGTAGATCTCAGGTTTCACTACAGATTTGCAGAGGTTGTTTTCAATTTTGTGAGCGCATATAAAGAAGGATCCTTGGATTCAGCCATAAATATTATTCCGGTTCAAGGAAATCCGTAAATGTATTGCAGTTGTTTTGACCGAGGCTTGCTATAAAATGCGCGAACCAGTAATAGAGGTATATTTAACATTAGTGCGGTTTTATTTCTGGCTGCACATTTTATTCACTGTTCTGCTGAGAGGAGCTCTAACATTGTCTGAAAAGAGCAGTTTCATGCCAAAAGTTCCTGCTCTTGTAGTCCTCACAATCTAGAGGAAAACGGGGACAAAAACTAATTTCTTGGTCCTGAGGAATGTGAGTACTGCTTACTAATCTCTTCATATCGTTTCTATTCATATGTTATAAGAACATTTAAAAACCGTGTACAAAATGCAAAGCAACCCTGTTTTGTTTTTTACTAAAATGAAAGAAGCCTCGCTCCCAAACCTCTGGTGTTGGGATAGCATAGCCAGTGCTGGGATAGCAAGGGAGCTGTGATGATGGTGATTGTGGCGAGTGTGCGGGTGGCTCGAAAGGAAGTGAAGTGTGGCCGCGTGCGGGGCGGGCCAGTGCGCGTGAGTTTGTTCCGGCAAGCGAACGGGTCGGACGCTCCTGGGCGTCGCTGGCGGCGGAGTTCATCGTCCTGGGCCTGGCGTTCAAGGCCGGCTCGCCAGCACCTGTCGGGCACCTGGTCCGACGTCTGGTACTGCCCAGCGCTTCGCCATCCGGCGAACAGCTTGCGGAGACAGCTCAACCGCTCCAGCGTGCCTGGCCGCCGCACTTGTGCTGCCGCACTGGTGCCGCACTTCGCAGTACCCGGGCGTGACGCGGTACCCCGCGGTACACCGCAGTACCCCGGACTGTGAAGCAGACGCCGGATACAGACGCCGGAGCGTGGCCTGCCGCGCTACCGAGTCCTCGGGCGACTGGAAGTCCCAAACCAGAAGTAGGACGGTTTTGTGTTGGGACATATCCTATTGGGAGAAGCTAGGCTGTATGCATGTCTGTGCCAGTTACGTTAATTGGTCAAGAAAAGAAAAGCGTCCGTGTGTCTGTGAACCTGCTCTGCTACCTGCCCAGAGCTCCTGAACGGACCTGGGCCCATATATAACATCACAATTTGGCGAGCCTGCCAGGATCCTAGAAATTAGTAGATTCAAGGAACTAATCATTCAGAGAGAGGGCAGAGAGTCGAGGACGGGTTCACACGCATCGCGACGTTTGAGCAAAGATGGAGCTCGAGGCGTTGGTGCTGATGAGCGAGCAGCTAGGTGTGACGCTTAAAGAATTCCTCGGCTGGTACGAAGAACAGCTTAGCATTGACAAAGAGGAATTAGAAGCGGACTGGGCAGAAACGCGAATGGATGGGCGGCTTACGCCTAATGCCGAACCCAAGCATTTTCATGAGGTTACAGAACTCCGTGAAAGAGAACAGTGGTTGAAGGCGACCGAAAAAACACTATTAGAGCTTCGAAAACGCGTGACAGCGGAGGAGAAAAACGCCTCGTTTCATGGTGTTGGACGTTACATAGATAGAGCTACTGGGTTGGATCAGAGCAGCCTTGACAAAGTGACCCTACTGTTTAATGAAACACATGGGGCATTAGAGGCCGCAGCACCTGCTAGTAGTGTAAGATCACATCTAGAGCATGAGTACAAAGCTGTGAAAGACCTTACGAAGCCTTCAGCGCTACATGTGCTCTGTTTTTACATAGATACAGTTGGACACCGTCCTAATATGTTCACCTCTGTTCTTAACGAGGTTAAGAGCTCCATAAGGACATATGTCTGCATGGAAAGGTGCCTTACTGACTGTCACAGTAATACTGAAAACGTAAGCACCTTGATAAAGGATCACAGGGAAGGACTATGCATCCATGAGAAGGTTGAGAATAAAGTCGTTGTGAGCAGAAATGTGAGCATGCGTGAAGATGAGAAAATGCATAACGAGAGTTTAAGAGTCAAGACTGTGGCTGGCCTAGGTTATATAAGGCTGCTACGAAATGTTGAGCGTGAGAAGCTCGCAAATGGACTGTTGAGCAGCACTGGAAATTCTCCGGAACGTCGAGATGGCTATCTTACTTTAGATACAGCTGCAGCGACTCACACGCCTGGTGAGGATCGCCGCCGGAAAGGTGGGCGACCGAGGCATACCAAGAAAAGTACATATTCTGATGTTTCTAGACTATCTGGAGAACAGGCGGAGGCGAAAGACTGGCCGCAGATCTTCCATGTTCCCAAAGCCGTAAAATCAGTGATGGTTCATCTCAAGAAGAATGTTGGTGGCCGGAAAGAACACCCCCTACGAGAAGCAAGCTGTGCGAGAAAGTGCAGAAGTGCGCGAAGAACCTCGGCGTGCAAAGCTCATTTCCGCAAGCACATTCGGTTTAAGCCAAGGACGGAAATGAAACCACATGCCATAAAACAGTGGCATCGTACTCACTGCCGGAAAAAAGCAGCTTGTGAAATAACGGAGGATGTTGCGTCTTAGAATTAGCGAGAAGTCGAAATCTCTCTACCATGCGCCAATTGTGTTTGTTAAGATGTCAGACAACGCATACGATTGTACAGTAACTTCCGGGAGTTCAATAACGTCCTGAAGTCTGACTGTGGGTTCATTCCGCGCATTGATGCCGTCTTCATCCTTGCAGGACAGAAAACGTTTTTCTCCAAGTTCAATTTTACGAAGGGTACGTCATTGGAAGGTCACTATGGTTGCTGGAAGCAGGAAAAAAAAAACGGATTTTTCCAGTATTTCTGGACTGTACCACTTTCGATATATGCCTTTTGGCATCAAAACACCACCACTACCTAGAAGGGGCTCGCACAAAACAAGACATACTACGACCGCAAGAGTCGGCCGGGGAAGCTACAGCTTGGAGAGAAAGTGCTCATCTTCCTGCTGGCCTATTCAAACAAACTATTCATGTAATGGCGAGGTCCATTTGAAGTTGTGGGCGTGAGAAACGAGGTTAACTACCTCACTGACTTGGGAGGTGCAAAGGAACAATTCCACATCAACATGCTGAAAAAATATGAGAAACTGCGTACCAGTTTCCCCACCGTGGCTGTCGCCGCTGTAGAAGGAAACATGTCAAACACACATCCCATCTGTCGCAAGAAATGTGACTACAGTGACTGTATCCCGCTATTAAGTTTGTGCCACGCAAGGACTACCATTGATGCTTAGGTGTCGCAAACTATGGGAACTTGCTTCCATATGAAGTGCGAAAGAGTATGTCAAGGAAACTGACAATGTGGGCGCTGACTACGTAAGCCGTGTGTGAACTTGAGCCTGCATTCTGCAACCTTGTATTTCTTGTGTTAGTGTTTAAGTCCTGTGTCTATGTTACATGAGCAGCGTGTGAAAGGTGTGGGAGTGTGTTTCTGGTGTCCGAACAAAAATTTAAAAAAACGAACTCGTGTGTTGCATTGTGAAGTTTTGTGTGCTTCTGATTTGGGTTTATTATTGTTGTAGTTTGTTCTCTCCCCGCCACGTTTTCACCCTCCCCGGCGCCAGAACAGTTGCAAGAAACTGTCTTGAAACGGGGGGAGGTTGTGATGATGGTGATTGTGGCGAGTGTGCGGGTGGCTCGAAAGGAAGTGAAGTGTGGCCGCGTGCGGGGCGGGCCAGTGCGCGTGAGTTTGTTCCGGCAAGCGAACGGGTCGGACGCTCCTGGGCGTCGCTGGCGGCGGAGTTCATCGTCCTGGGCCTGGCGTTCAAGGCCGGCTCGCCAGCACCTGTCGGGCACCTGGTCCGAGGTCTGGTACTGCCCAGCGCTTCGCCATCCGGCGAACAGCTTGCGGAGACAGCTCAACCGCTCCAGCGTGCCTGGCCGCCGCACTTGTGCTGCCGCACTGGTGCCGCACATTGCAGTACCCGGGCGTGACGCGGTACCCCGCAGTACACCGCAGTACCCCGGACTGTGAAGCAGACGCCGGATACAGACGCCGGAGCGTGGCCTGCCGCGCTACCGAGTCCTCGGGCGACTGGAAGTCCCAAACCAGAAGTAGGACGGTTTTGTGTTGGGACATATCCTATTGGGAGAAGCTAGGCTGTATGCATGTCTGTGCCAGTTACGTTAATTGGTCAAGAAAAGAAAAGCGTCCGTGTGTCTGTGAACCTGCTCTGCTACCTGCCCAGAGCTCCTGAACGGACCTGGGCCCATATATAACATCACAGGAGCATCATCTCCTTGGAAATGTGGAGCCACTGACCTTATCAACGTCATCACATTGTTAAATCTCAGTGCAGGCTTCTGAGTGCACAAGGAATGTGTGCAACCCTCGAAGGGACAAAAACAGAGATAAATCAGGAAAAGCTATCTGTAGCTGAAAAAGGCGAAACTTTCGCATTGACATCAGGAACATCCTTTCTAGCCGCTCCTTCCGCCATTTAAAACCGCGGCTTTGCGGAACGTGACCGAAGTTTTAACGCGACAATATGTGGCCCACCCAGCCCTGCGGATTTTAGGCTAACAGCGACGGTACAGTGTCATTTTTAGCACAAGAGATGCGAAAGGGAGAAAAGAGCCCGCGTGAACGCTGCCTGTTATCAGCTGCAAATGACTAATGTAAGTCGCAATCTTCGGTCGGAGCGTTGACGATGTGGTATTACCTACGTGTAAAACGGAGCTGGCCCATCTGTTTTAATGCAATAAAATAGGTTATACGAAAAACCACATGACAAGAGTTAGCCCTTATATACGAGTGCGCTGAGCGGGTAAAAAAGCTGCGCAAGCGCGCACCCGAAGCGGCACGCGTGGATGGGTAAGTGAGAACGGGAAGGGCTTAGGGTGATGCGTCAGAAGATGGAAGGTATTCCGGGTGCACTTTTTTTCGCTGACGCTCCTTTGAAATAGATGACATTCCTCCCTATTCGAGTTGAGAGATCCTTTCGGGGAGACTTGCGGGGACGGACGAGCTTTGAGCCTGCGCAGGGTTGAAGGGGAAAGAGGATACGGGAAGCGCGCAGCTTGACACCGGGTGTCCTCCCGGGGATTTGCGCATGGGAGCTCCGCTGTCATGGCCGTTGCGGGTGGGTTCCGCGTTCCAAGCAGTGGATGCTTCTGTTTCCGAGCCTGGAAAAATTTCTTCCATCCTGGTTATCTGCTCCAATTCTTTACCTCTTTCGTGAGTGCGCGGAACACAACTGCAGTCGCTCCAGGTGTTCGAAAACTAGCGTCAAACTACAGTGAATCATCAGCAAGAGGTTAAAGTAGATACTCTTAAGTCAGAAGCAAAATTTCATTTTACAGCTGAAAAACTTTCGAGAGAAAATGAAACGCTGTTCAGAACCTTCTCACATGGCATCTAGAATCGTACGCGCGACATTTCAAACCTAATTGTGAAGCATCAAAGGTTTTTTCACGAAGACAAAAAAACCGAAAGTTTCGACATTCTTGAAGCAAATAGTATTCATGCGATTTCGAGCAAGTAGAAGTGAATCGTTTTTCTAAAAACACGCAATAAAAGCGAACGTCATAAAGTTTTAAAGTTTTAAAGTTCACCTGAGAATGGCTGCTTGGAACTCTAAATTTTGTCTTCTCTCACGCGTTCGATTGCATTGTTGCTAAGCTTGCCTTGCGAAAAAAAAAATACATTTCAGGAAGTCGCCAACACAGTGCAAACCTACGCCGACAGAGATGTGCCATATTTTTCACCCAATTCAGAATTATTAGTTATGCTTCCGACGGAAGGAAAAAACCGATCCAAATCAAGATCCACGATGCACTCATTCTTGCAGAAAAACCTGTATGAGTCACAGGTCTCTCTATGGCGCGAAAACAGGTCAATAAGGCAGTTTCCCGCATTGCGACAAAAAAGGCGATATGGGAATGAACGATCCGCTGTGTCTATTACGCATATATATTGCCACTCTGATAGCAACTGTAAAACAGTGTTGAAGCTAAAGGTCCGAGGGCGACAATCTACTTCGCATGGCCTACAAGCAGGGCGCCAGGCGTACAATTGACCACGTCTACTAAACTACTTTGTAATTGGGAACTTCAAGAGGCCAACGAACAACTTGCATCAACCAACCGTTTCCGTGAGTGCATCTCTGAACCACATCGTAATACAAATAACGAAGTGGGCATAGCCGGAGCATGCAATGAGAAGGCAAGACAACCAGTGTCCCTTTACGGGTAAGGTATTAGAAGACAAGGTGAGGCTATCATAGACGATCGGCGAATGAATTTCAGTTGAATTCAAAGACTTGACTATGATCATGGCAGTGCCTTAGTACTTCTCGTTCATGCGTGCGAACCGTCGAAATTTTTCCCACCAAAGAAGGAAAGGCAGTGATATCTATACATTTTTAAGCATTGATATTGTATTCCCTGATTGGTACACTTACCTTAATTATTCTAACTTAGGCGAAACTAATTATAACAATTTATTTATTTATTGCAGTTTGTACCAAAATACAGTTTTTCCGTGGGACCGAGGCTTAAGGTGACGGACAAGTCACCTGACGGGGTATGTTCCTTACTGACGGGGCGTGTATGCTAAACATAGGATCACGAAGGGATATTCGTTTCTCCCAAACTAATGTAAATAATAAATGGTTCACAGCAAGGGAAAGGCGCAGTATCAATCACACTAGTTTCTGTGGACACCTGAGCCACGCTGCAAGGGAAGAGAGGAAGGTGGGAGTTAAAAGGCAAAGAGAGAAAGAGGAGCCGTATTGGAGGACTACGGAGTAATTTCGACCACCTGGGGAGCTTTAAAGTGTGCTGACATTGCACAGCACATGGACGCCTCTTCGTTTCGCCTCCATCGAAAAGCAGCCACCGCGGTCGAGATCAAACCATGGTACTCCGGCACAGTAGCCGGGCGTCTTACCACTGCACTACCGCTGCGGGGCGAAGCACAGTTTTCAAAATGACTCCGCGCTCCCGTGACCACGTGCAATTTTTGAAGCTTTGCTCAGGCGGCGAAATCAACAAATCTAATAAAGTGCAGGCGCAAAGGCGTCCCAGCTGATATGGACCAATGTAAAAATTACCTAAGCGTCATTTCAAGATAAAATCTACTGTGTGTGCTAGGAGTCATGTAAATAACCCACAAGTATTCTTTTTTCGTACCGCTTCCTTGAACATTTCAAGACACCAAATAAGTAACTTTTCAACTTTAACTCTAAATTCTCAAGAGTGAATAAGAAAGCCCCTGTATATATCTTTCAGCAGTCTCACATATACGACTCATCGACACCCTAATTTCGCAATGACTGCATGACCTCCAAGGTTTCAACTGAGTCAAATGCTTTTTCGTAATCAATGAATGCTATGCATAAGGGCTGGTTACATTCCAAGCAGTTTTCTATCACCTGGTTGATGGTATGGATATGATCGACAGTGGAGTACCATCTCCGAAAACTTGCTTGATCCTTTGCATGATTGCAGTCTAAGGTAGTCCTGATTCTATTAGCGATTACCTTAGTAAATACCTTATACGTAACAGACAAAAAGCTGATTGGTCTGTAATTTTTAAGGTCCTTAGAGTCCCCTTTCGTATGAATGAGTATAATGTTTGCCTTCTTCCATGGTTCCGGTGCCGTCGATGACACCAGGCACTGCATATACAGGGTGGCCAGTTTTACTAGCACGATATCCCCCCCGTCCTTCAACAAATCTATAGTATATCTTATCCTCTCCAGATTATTTCCCCCTTTTCATGGTTTCTAATGCTTTCTTGACTCGTCCTTCGTCGCTGGTGGAATTAATATTTGAGTGGATGATTAATTAAGAAGTTATTTAATCATCGTCAACTAGAAATTTAGGAGGCAGAAAGAAATAAAATAAAACTGGATACTTTAGACGGCCCAAACAACGCTTACGTGATTTCACTATCAGAATCACCCTGCCAAGTCCCTTGCGTACACGTTATCCATAGGCCACGCAAGCAAGTTCATACGGCACGGTTGAAGCTGGGCTTTATACGTTGGCTGCTATCTTGCGTTATCGCGTCATCGCGAAGGTGGGAGTGAAAACAGAGGGAAAGAGGTGCCGGTAGTGTAGGACTTGGAAATACCGCGTGATAGAAGCTTTCGCCTCATCGCAGTTTAGTTATCCAAACTGTCCACTAGAATTTTTAAATAGGTGTCCCACTCGCCTGGAACACCCTTTTTAGAAGAAACGGTCTTCAGATTGGGCTCTGTCAGCGCGTTTGCCAATGTGACTTTGTATTGAAGCAGGATTGTTTTTCTCCTCAAATTCGCCTAAATATTCGATAGGGTTCATTAAATGCATCTCCGCTTGGGCGTGTCACGTTACCGCTCAACAGGACTGATAGAATGCGAAACTCCCCAACCATAGCACGGTGAAGTGCGTTAGTGTTAAGAAAAAAGGAAGTTTCGCTGCGTCAGGAAAATATTCATTCCTTCAACAACTTGAACATTTTTGCAGGCGTCGCCTTTTGTGTCTTGTCAACTCTCCGAAGCCACACGAACAACAAACGGCAGCGACGTAAATGAGGCAGAAGCTTTCCCGCTCTGCTTTTTAGGAGAACAGGGTTATGGAGAATTTCAGTTGTTTTCAACCTATTCCTACGCACGAAACGGAGGAGGAAAACAACAAAGTGCACAAAAAAGCGTCTTTTCAGTAGGCTGATGAGGCCAGGAAGTCCTTGTGGGGCAACTGCGGTTCCAAGTGCGTTTGCTTATTTCAACCTGCGAGACCACGAGTCTATAAAGTGGCGCTTAAATATTTTAGAGCGCACATACTTGAAGAACGGCTTCGACCAAAATAATCAAACAGCTCAAGAGAACAAACATGTACAGATAGCTGTGAGTGCGCTCAGGATACCAAAAGTAGAGAGATATTTCCAACTGCTACATACTTCGGATACTTCGACAGAACAGTTTAGGTTTGATGCTTTTTTTACCTTCGCGGTTGTTTGAAGCAGAGTGACTATGTATGCTTCAAAGTGACTCTAATTTGGAATAAATTCTTACAGCCGTATTCGATATCGGAGAAGAACTCAAATCATCCAATCAACTGCACACTTCAAGAAAATTAACTCAAAACTCTCAATTCAGCCTTTTTTTCCCCACATTACTCGCGTGCTTAGGCGAGTAGTAAAGAGGCGACGAAGCATGTGCCGTTTTTCTGGTTTGGTTTGGTTTGGTTTGTGGAGTTTAACGTCCCAAAGCGACTCAGGCTATGAGAGACGCCGTAGTGGAGGGCTCCGGAAATTTCGACCACCTGGGGTTCTTTAACGTTTTTCTAGTTCCAGTTCCCCATTTCCTTCAATGTAATGCAGTTTCCCCTACCGTCTCTCTGGCCGAACAATGTTCTACGCGAGGTCAGCAAAGCGACTTTGAAAGGGTGGTAGAAGATAACCTTGGGCAACGTGCAGAGTTCTTTTCTTCATCTAGTATCTGAACTGTCAACGTCACTTCTTAGCAGCCTGGTTTTGCCTACGATTAGTTCCAAGCCATAATGAAAACTAAAGCAGAAAATAAAAACACGAGAAAATGCAGTCTTCAAGCCTGAAAATGGCTGCTTTGGTTTTTTACACAAAATTAGGAGTTAGATGATGTGGCCAGCCAGTCCCTAATTCTTGTGTGGTTTCTTATACATATAAATTCTAGCTAGCTTTGCATTTTCGTCTGGATGATTTGGCAGTGCATTGGTGTAGAATATATTTATGCGGCCTGTTTTGCTTCGTGCGAACATTTTTCAGAGCATTGATAGGTTTTCGGAATTCTCTAAACTTGCTATTCTGATTGCTGCCTTTCACTGTAGATAAAATGTCTTTTTTTCTTTCTCCTCCTCCTCACGGTGTTTACCAACTCTGGCACTCATTTATAATTTCACGAATACCTTGCCTACTAAGCAACCTATCGCAATCAGGTATCTCACACAAAACCAGACCTTAATTCACTCGAAAAGACCAGAAAAGGAAGCGTTTTACTGCTATAACCATTGTGGACAATAGCTTGCTTTCTAGTTCCTCTAAAAACCACGCCCTCGTGGTGGGTAAAAAGAGCACGAAATCATCACTTTTATCAAATCCTTCAGTGCAAGTACTCGTGCTCTGCAGATAGCAAAGTAGACATAAATTTATCTGAAAGAAGCAAAGAACTCATTAAATAAACAGTGCACAATTTGGACGCGTAGGGCAATAGCCTACAGCCAGTGCGTACAGAAGATCCGGACATAGGTGCTGAATAGCAACGAGTGAAAGAATAAGAAGCACTTGGTGTGAATACTGATGAGCCTTCGTAGATAAGTGGGCAGCGCCGGGGAGTCTGCCTACAAACTCTTTTCTGCACCTGCTTCTGGCTCTGAGAAGATAAAGAACCTGGTTATATTCTTACCCTCAGTGAAAAGTGCTCCCCGTATTCGCAAGACTGCGATGATGGAGTGCTGCTCATTTACAAGCGGCGGATACTTGCGTTCTGAGCGGGGCCTTGGGAACACATTTTTTTTTCCTTCTTTTGCGTGCTGTTTTTGCACCACCAGTAGCTTTGTTCGCAATTTAAAATTTTGATATTTCTTCATAAGCAAAAAGCTCTTCAAACGCAGGGAAGCTGCCGTTTACGTATTCGAAAGTTGCAGCGTTTTGAGCAATACCTATTCGGCTTACCGCTCACGCATTAAAAGAAGGTAATAAGGACAACCCATCGTAATTACAGGTGATGTTTGAGGTGGTAGCAACTCTGTAGTTAAGCATCACGTCCTACATGACAGAAAAGTCTCCTGTAAAATGCCTTCTCGTCGGATCTTTTATTTTCTTCAAAGAAAGTTGACTTGTCTGCTAAGAAAATTTCATTCGCAATTAAGCTTTCGAAACCCTTCCACGTTCAAACAATAACTCCAAAAGTTAGTACAGTTGAGCATTTGACTCGCATACTGGCACTGACGCTCATCAGCCTTCCAAGTGCGTGATATTGTAAAAATCAAATTCCCGGCCGGACACGGGAATCAGATATAAAATATGTAGGTCCGCTCTGCCTCCCCTTATATAGGCGTGTACGCAGTGAACAACAGCAGTGTGTGTGGCTCACGTAAAATGAACTGGCATTAAAACAGCTAACAGAAATCGCGGGTAAGACTCGGTTAATTTTAATTGATAAAACAAACGATGGTTTACAACGAGTCGCAGTCTTAAGAACGTAGTGCAGCCTGATTTCTCTCCATACCGTTTTAGATGTCATAGGTGCAATATTCAAAACCAAGCAAACATGTAGCCAGGGAGTAGGGGGAAGCGGAGGGGAAAGGGGGGGAGGGGGTTCTGCCAGAACACCCTCCGAAATATTCTGTGTGCTTTAAGCCCTCTTCCTCCCTGTCCTCTTTTGTCGTTTCTTTTTTCAGTCATTTTTTTCGGTTGCTCTTGTGTCACACTCTCGGAAAGATTTTTTTATTTTTGGAGTATTGCATACCAGTGCGTAGGGAGCGTTCAATCTCGTTTAATTTTAGCCTGCATTTTTATTTCTCTCTGCAGTAGAGTGAAGTATTGATTCTTGATTCACGTTTAGATTAAACATTCTGGGCACGTTATTGACTGAATGAGGCACTGTGCATCGATTATCGCCTGTTTTTAACTAACGGCGCACAATGATTTAACACACTCCGTACACTGGACTCTGCTTTGATCGATGAGATTTATGCTCCGTATATTGCTTCCTGCAGACTGTAAGAAGACCAGAACCACAGTACGTTCAAGCTATCTGCAGTTGGTCGCCCACCTTTATTATAGCTGCCGGGCAGGAATGCAAGCACGATCTTAAATAACACACTCCAGCTGCGTAAGCATTTATGTCATGGAAGCGCTTGTCTCCACAATATCACTCTAGCTGCCCATGACACCTGTATTCTACCTCTGATACGCAGAGGTTGAGCATTGAAATAAAAGGCCTTAAAATTAGCCTTGCACGCCAGCGTCGCACGCATTGTATGCATCATGGCCCAATCGAGAAAACTGCTTCGAACAGCCAAACAGCTCTAGGGTTGCCCTTCACTGAGATCTCGGGCATTGCACCGTGAGCGATGTATGTATGTATATATATATATATATATATATATATATATATATATATATATATATATATATATATATATATATTGTAAGCGCTGTATAGAGCTTCATCATTGACACGGGTGCACGATCTGCTTCATCTTCATCCTTCTCTCTTGAAAAGATCAATCGTCATCGCTCAGTGTGTGATTCGCTTCGGTGTGCGACCCAGCTTCAGGTCTCTAATAAACCTAGTCTACCAAGCCCGTCCTTATACGTGGTGGAGATGCGTCTTGATTTCCCCGCTGCCTCATCACCTGCATCAACCTGGAGCGCCGTTTGACCGCTACAACCATCGCCATGGCCCAAGAGGGGACCACCGCGGTTTGGGTTCTTCCCACTGCATCCCAGCTCCCATTACTACTTGGACTGTGAGCAGCCGTCAGCGCGACCCCCAGACGTTTGCCAGTCTACGCGGCGATTGTAGCTAGCGTTCTTGAGGCCTCTACTACACTTCACAACATGACCTCTTCCCGCAGCTATCACCCGCAAACCAATGGGTTGACTGAGCGATGCCACCGCATGCTTTCTGAAATGCTGTCTATGCACGTCGACAGAACCACCGAAATTGGGCCATAATTCTTCCTCTTGTTCTGTTCGTCTACAACACGGCGGTACAGCGGATCACAGGTTACACTTCATTTTTCCTCGGTTACGGCCATTTACCCGCTACACTTCTTGATGCTTCTTTCCTTTCTACACCTGCCTGCTCATCATCGTCTCTTCCTGACCAGTTAGTTCATTTCCCGAGCAGCCAGATTTCGCAGGCTTGCAAGCCTCAACACAGAAGCCAATCAGGAAGACCGCAAGAGTCGCTACGGTGCAACTCACTGCTAAGTTTCGTTCCGTCCCGGTACGATGTATTACTGTGGACACCATTACGCACTCCTGGCCATTGCGATAAGTTTCAGTGCCGTTTCATCGGTCCGTATGCAGTTCTTGGACAATTATCGTGGCTGCCCAGTTTGTCAGCCTCCGGACAGCCGTTACCGGAGTTGCACACGTATCATGCATGAAGCCTTTTATTTGGTGCAATGCTATGGACTAAATGCGGCCAGGCTGGCCGCTTCAGCCACCGCAGCGAAAGAGTGTGAACGCTGTATGGCGCTTCATCTTCCACAGGGGAGTACGCGCTGCTTCATCTTCATACTTCTCTTCTGAGGAGGTCCATCGTCATCCCACAGTGTGTGATTCGCTTCGGTGTGCGACCCGGGCTTCAGGTCGCTAATAAACCTGGTCCAGCAAGCCCGTCCTCACAATATATAGGTATATATATCATTATACGAATCAAAAGTCATTGCTTCATTTAAATACCTTACGTTATAAAAACGACCGTTCGCTTAAAATGCAATGTAAGTAATTAAAGGTTTCATTAGGGATTACAATACACTACACTTTGTTTAGCGAGCCATGCATGTAGCGATCCAGGCCCCTCAAGAATCGCCCCATGGCTTCGGAATGTGCAGTGGTTGAGGCGTCTGTCGTAGGGTATTTTACACAAAACAAGTGTTTTCTGACCGTATGCTCATGCATATGTTTATTAGTGTGCAGCCTAAGTGCCTCCATAATTTTTCTGTCTAAAAGGAAACAGATGTCAGTGGGCATGCGTGTCTTAAATACAAGTTGTTCTGCCTTCTTTGAAACGTATACCTATTCCACGGAAAAGAAAACATCAAAGGACAGGCGCTATAAGGGTGCTTCAAAGGCTACGGTGACATGCATAAATGCGCACTAAAAATAAAACAGTTGATCAGGACCCGGTCGCCTGGCGCTTTTTTATTATTGCTATAATTACATTGCTTTAAATAGTTTACTTAGGCGTCTTAGTTTATAGAAGTCTTTGTATACTCAACTGCGCTGCCATGCTGCTAAACTTGTACATCGACGATATTTTCTCAATGACAGAGATATAGCGTTCCAAGAGGCAGTGCATTAGGCACGTCAAAACTCTAATTTTAGGAATACGCCTGTTGCAAAGATATATATACTCTGCTTTACATCATTTCATGCATCAAAAAAGCTTTTTAAACCAAAATTACCATATATGTTACCACTGGATGAAAACCTTTCAATCTAGCAATACTAAGTTTGTTCATTTTAGGGTTCCTTTCAGGAAGTGCACTTTCGCCCAGAGCACATGCGACGTTGGTTTTAAACCCATGGGGACGAGGGCTCCAATTTTCGTTTGGTGCTTCCACAACTTTTTTTTTTTCGTTGTTGCTGTCTCATGAAGCATGCCTTCAGTTTTTTTACTTTAGAAGATATTTGGTCCCGCTTCTTAAAACTGTTTTTGTCTGAATTACTGAGTACCGAGTGTTTAATATGGTACCGAGTTTGCTTTCCTCCTACTAGTTAGAATGCGCATGAAAGCTGGAGCTGGAGCCGCTGTTTAATGCATTAGTTTACTACGGAGCACTGTGTCCAGTTTCTGAGTAAGTATCTCGGTTGTATGTTTCTTTTTGTTTGTGTGAAGTGAAATGTCTGTGCTATGCCCAACGTTTTGTTTTGCAAGAGACACAAAAGGATTCAATTTACGCGATGGCACAATCTCGGGTCGCAGAAAAGCTGGAATTGTCACCGTCGGCGCAGAAAGCCTTGAGCGAATAATCCTGATTGGTCAACAAATTAATGATGTCGCTACCAATCGTCCACGCGCGGTAATTTTAAACATGCGGCAGCCCTTAGGTGAGACGTTACGTCAGGTACGGATTTATTGCGAATAATATATCCCATGTAATGCAAATGAAATGGCGCATGTGTCACGCGTGTTAGCTTTTGTAATGAAATAATTTCGCTTAAGGAGACTGCGCACTTTAGGCTGGGATTAGATACCACGAAGACCTTCTTTTGCGGCAAAAACGCGCTAACAGCTGCAAAACAGAACGAACTATTGAACTAGGTGGCAGCAAGCCAGCAGCAAGACTCGGCCAAGACGTGGTTTGAGCACCACGAGGTGTCCTTAGTCAACTGGGCAGCCTTTCCCCGTGAATTGCTTGCAGCATTCAGCTCGAGAGAGAGAAACGAAGGCGACGCTCAGCCACTTGCCAAGACATGGCACAAAGTGGCATGGCGCCACTTCGTGGTGCCAGAAAAGGGACAGAAGTGTGGAAATATATATGTATGTCTAAATATATATATATATATGTGTGTGTGTGTGTGTGTGTGTGTGTGTGTGTGTGTGTGTGTGTGTGTGTGTGTGCGCGCGTGCGTGCGTGCGTGCGTGCGTGTGTGTGTGTGTGTGTGTGTGTGCGTGTGTGTGTGTGTGTGTGCGTGTGTGCGTGTGTGTGTGTGTGTGTGCGTGTGTGCGTGTGTGCGCGTGTGTGTGTGTGTGTGTGCGTGTGTGCGTGTGCGTGTGTGTGTGTGTGTGTGCGTGTGCGTGTGCGCGCGTGTGCGCGCGTGTGTGTGTGTGTGTGTGTGTGCGTGTGCGTGTGTGTGTGTGTGTGTGTGTGTGTGTGCGTGTGTGTGTGTGTGTGTGTGTGTGTGTGTGTGTGTGTGTGTGTGTGTGTGAGTGTGTGTGTGTGAGTGTGTGTGTGTGTGTGTATGTGTGTGTGTGTGTGTGTGTGTGTGTGTGCGCGCGTGCGTGCGTGCGTGCGTGCGTGTGTGTGTGTGTGTGTGTGTGTGTGTGTGTGTGTGTGTGTGTGTGTGTGTAGAAACGTTCCACGGTGTTGCAAGTAAAGGAGTATTCCACGAATGTATGCCGTATACTGTGAGAGTAAATAAAGGAGTAAAATTTACAGTAAAGCGACTAAGAGACTCACAAATTGCATACGGTTATTCCTACTCTAGCTGCAGCCATATTCATGGCTGCAGGAATCCGTGCAATCTTATGTACGCCGCTGCCCGAATAGATGTCGCGCAGAAAGAATTCTTTGCGCTGGTTCAAACCGCCAGCAATGTAAAGGTCGCTATCATGTCATAACTATAACGGGGAGCTTCAGTGTTCTCCTAATTTGTTTCCTTTATGGGTTTCCTTCTGTTTTGGGACTGTCATGCTTCTCTCATGTTCAATCTTTCTCTTTCTTTCTTTATTCGATTCCTTTCTACATTGTAAGCGGAGCAGGAGGTGAAGGCACAATGCCTAACAGAGGCTCCAGCCCCAGGTAGCAATTTCGGCATTAAATACATCATCGAAGTTATGCGAAAATACAATATGGTTATTTAGAGTAAATGTGTATAAACTTGGATTAGAAATGCTTTGTTCTTATACAAATAGAGGATGATCAATAATTAACAAAATGCAGATATATGTATATTACATATATACATTCAAATGTACATAGTGACTCACACACACACACACACACACACACACACACACACACACACACACACACACACACACACACACACACACACACACACACACACACACACACACACACGCACGCACGCACGCGCGCGCGCGCGATAAATAAATAAATAAACGCGTATTTGTATACATACATACATGTAAAAATAAACAGCATATCTCATGTTGCACAGAAAATAATATGTATACATATATACAGTAGTCATTACACTCATGGTGGATGGTACTTTAAAGAAATGGGGTGGTATATCAAATATATTTGACATAATGTTTAAATCTGGGATGTTGAAAATCTGAATGTATGGTCTAATTTCTAGACATAAGGTCTAGAAAATGGGAATTTTCTTTCTGATTTGCAACCATCTATCTCATCCAGAAGAATGTGTAACCAACTGAACAAAACCCCCGATCTAAAAGATATGAAATGCTGTACACATTGGCGAAAAAAAGTAGACAGTGTGATTTGGACAGGTAAGGCCCAATTTCGCAGGGATTGCATGCTCAGCGCACATTATTGGAGCGACAAGAACCCACTTTGGCTACTCTACAAGAAGCCCCAAGCAAATTCGTCAGCAAATTTATAATGTCGCATTTATGACGGCCCTATATTGTCGGTCCTTGCTTCACTGACGGATATCTTAGTGGAAAATGTATAGATACCTCGTTCTAAAGAGTGCCGTCTCTAAATCTACCTCAGATAAACTGCTGGCGAGTTGAAAAAAAGATGCTGCGGTTCCAGAATTACGAAGCTCCGCCGCATTTTAGAGCGAAAACGTCGTTCGCATATTCCGTGCCTCCGTTGACCTTGGTTTTGTCTCGTGGACCCTGCACGGCAAAGAAAGGACAAGCCTGTTGGAGTGAAGGGCAAACGAATTCAAACCCAAGTATATCTCGTGGAAAGGAATTGCAGAACCCCGTTGCATCACTTACTTCATTTTATGAATTTATTTTGCTGCCACATACTCGCGCTGTGCATTGCATGTCATCCTCTTCGTCGTCAACTTTTTAACACAAGGCAAAAAGATGAGCCGACAGGCCCAAATACAAGTGTCTGTACGGCCACTAGGGTCGACTAGGTCAGAAAACTCACATTTTTGTCCATCGGTTCCACAGCGCATGAACAGGCCCCTTCCCAATAAACAAATAGGCTGTTGTGAAACCACAGCTTAGGCTCCTAGGTTGCTCGATCTATCAGCCTTAGATTTTGCCGGTGGGGATACGATAAGACCGACGTTTTGAAAATGAAAGTAGCCAACATCAAATAAATGTAAAGATCCCCAATAGGTATTTATACCTTTTCGCAACTCCATTAACGACCGCAGAAGTACGGTAAGCAACTTGAGCACAAGTGGAAAGTGCTTAAGGGGTCAAAGTAATAGCTCCTTTTGCGGTGTCCTAGTGTGGCCTCAACAAATTATGCACTGAAACATACAAATTTTGTTAACTCATGTTTGTTAGATAAATAAATCATTATGAATGATTCGAGATCAAGGTTTTCTAATCAATGACTAGCACTTCTTGCAACGACAGACATGCTTGCACCAGCCCACGCTGGCCGTATTGAGACAAGCTGGTACAAATTAACATCGTGCTACAATCCCAATGTTTTCAGTTACAATCGTTTCAGCTACAAAATTATTCGCACTTTTAGCTTTGATGCAGATACTAGATAAAAGAATTAAATGCTTGGTATAGATATTTTCAATGCATTTAAAGGTAACGGCATCGCAAAACAGCAATTTATGAGCTGCCAGAGAGGCGTGGCGTTTTCTTCTCACGAATCCAGTCATAAAGGTCATAAGATCAGAAAGCAACTTCCGTAGGTAACAGCTAAGGCAAATTCTAGTTAAGAGTTTATCGGTGTTCTATCTAAATATCGATGGCTCCGTTGCCGGATACGACTGTCACTTTTCTTGCGCTGTCCAACGAAGCAAAGGCTGCGTGTCAAGGCTGCGTGTCGAGACTCCACAGCCAGGAAAATTAGCACAAGCCCTTCAAAGAGGCTACCGCATTCATTACGACACGCCACCTGCGGACGTTACCTTTAGGTTAGACTGACAGCACTCCTCTAGTGCTGAATTTCCCTGCTGTGCAAAAATGAAAACGCCAGATTCTCTTGCGCTGGAACGGTTTAAATAATTTCTTCATTCTGTTAAAGGCTTATATTTCATCGTGTTGCATTAGCTACAAAATCGCCGTTACAAGTAGATGCCCATTGGCTGCAAAAATCTTCATTAGGAGTAGCTGCCAAAGTTCAATATTTTATAACATAATGATCACATTCTCGTTAATTACCTGGGAGTCATCATATATTACACAGTTAAAAACGTCCGCCACATGTGTCAGGTTCTTTATGAAGAGATCTTTTTATTTTTTCAAAAGTATAATTTAAGAATTATTGAAAGAGTTCGCTTCGGTCAAATGCTCTATTTTCGGTTGCAAAATGAGGCACGCGCGCGAGTGCGTGCGTGCGCGCGAGTGCGTGCGTGCGTGTGTGTGTGTGTGTGTGTGTGTGTGTGTGTGTGTGTGTGTGTGTGTGTGTGTGTGTGTGTGTGTGTGTGTGTGTGTGTGTGTGTGTGTGTGTGTGTGTGTGTGTGTGTGTGTGTGTGTGTGCGTGCGTGCGTGCGTGCGTGCGTGCGTGCGTGTGTGTCTGTGTCTGTGTCTTGTGATTGGGCGTTTCTATGCGTGCGCGTCACTAATATTACACCATTAACGCAATCAAAAATTTTAAAATTGAAAATAAGGTATTCGTTAGACATTTACCACGGCCATTTCAGCCATGCAGTGGGCTATATGCGCGATGATATGGTATGAGAAAAAAAAAATTTGATATAGGTGAACCAAATTCAGCGCAACAACGAGACGCAGCAATAAAGAGAAAGTCACTGCAGCGCTAAAAACAAGCTACGCTTTGTTTCATAGAAAGGAACAGCAAATGTTGCAAAGACACAAAAACACAAGAGCATATTTTATGTCGTTATCTTTGTGGGTGCTCAAAAAGGGTAAGCCGATATTGCGCATCCCTTCCGCAGGCCACACAAGCCCACACCCCGAAGTAACACTGCGCAGGAATTTTTCTCCTGCGCCTCTAATCTGGTTAGCCCTGCTAACCTTGCTGTGCCAGTACCAGTGAATAGAGAGACCGAGTAATCTTCTAATTAATGGCTCCGTTGCTGCCCAGCGAGAATGTTAATAAGCTATCTGGTTTTCTGGCCTTTACTCTGACCAAACGAGAGAACATCCCGCCCGCACCTTCTGTACAGGTCCGCTGCCTTCTCTCTGCTCTGCTTTCGCGTGCTTCGGTTGCTGGTCAGAAAAAGGGCATTGCAGCGTTACGTTCACAGTCAGCTTGCTCTGCGCTTTAAATGACAGTGGCTGCTGCAAAACCTCGTGGTAGGCGTTGTGTGCCTGTTTACTTAGTTTAGCTGCGTTTACTTTTGAAGTCTGGATTCATTTAACTGTTGGACATGGCAAAGTACTGTGATGAAATCATGTTGGAATGGTCAAACCTTTCTACACACGCGGAAATATCTATTTTAATGTTAGGCCACAGCTTGCATCAAGCGGTTATTAATGTCCTATTGAAGCCAACAAGCAACGATGCTGATGATAGAAGAAAAGTTATTATCAAATGTCATCTGGCCTCCCGTTCGGAGACATGTGGATGCACTGATCGTTAGAGTGAAACTTTTCAATATGCCAAAAGATCTTCTTGCAAACAGTTTCCCGCAAAAACACTGGCGACGATTACGTTACTTCGTAACGCAAAATTTGGGCACAGCTCGTCAGCTGTTTCAGCTTTTCGATAGATTGAGGTACGCGTTTCAGGTCAGGCGGTGCGCATATCGAGATCCGCCTCCACCGATCCGGCGCTCTGATTGCCGCCGCACAAGGGTAGTATTGTAGGAAGAGCGAATAAAGCAATAAAATTATTGGGAGGTCGCGGGAGGCAGCGCGTGGGCCCATATAGAAACGATGCACGGCGAAGAGATAGCAGAGACTTACTGATGGTGCTGACGCCGCTAGCGAGTCAAGTCAACGTGGCTCTGCGTTTTGGCTTAGGATGGACGCACCGTGATCCGCTGATGCCGAGCAGAGGGGGAGAGGGAGGGTACACGCAGCGGCGAAGGGTGGCGGCAGGAGCGCACGCAGCAACCGTAAACACGAAGGAGAATGAGGGGAGGGGGGATTTGAAGTACTTGCAGCGGCGAACGGTGGCGGTAGGAGCACGCGCTGCCCCGGCCGCGGAGCTGGTTATGAGAAACAACGCCCATGGCGACGGCGACGACGACGCGAAACGCAGGAGCGGGCGCCATAGATCTGCGCTCTAAAAAACAGCTTGCCCAAAAGTTTTTGGTATCATTGCTCAGTGGTAAAACTAGGCGAAGCAAAGCTTTGAATATTGCTCTTAACGCAGCCTTGCTTGGAATCAATTGTTGGATGTAATTACCCTTCGCATTATGCAGTGAGGCAGGAAATGAAACGTGGCCCTAATATTTTCAAGGCAAATACTTAACATAATGCATGTTTCAAGATAGAAATATAACACTTTCTTTGAAGTATAAAGAATACTGCTCTCTATTATCAAAGCCTGCTATCAACTGCACCAGCCCAGACATTTATATTCACTTCAGTGCCACTGGGGAGTGACCTGGATGTATGTCCAGGGCACACCTGTTACAATCTTCAGTACGCGTCTGGAACTTGAGCACTTAGTTGCGTATAAGGGCACTTGGCAATTCATTTATGTTGTTCAGCCTCACTTCCTTTCTTAGTCACCGGGTTGTTTTGTTTGTATTATGCACATCTGTCATGCGAAATCTGTCATCCGAACCATAGCGTTTCTTGCTCCAAAACGAAATATGACATGAATACGACAATATGACATGACATATGGCAATATGACATGAAACAAGACAGCGAGGTTTGGTTTCAGTTGCCTAATAGGCTAGTGATTGTCCTTTTGGGTTTTATTGTAGTATTTGTAATATTTCTGTGGCCGTTTGTTCAACTCAGCTTTAAAAACAGTATATTTTACGTTTTACCTAACAGATCTAAATGCTGGCTTCCATGTTTCCCTTCGATCAGTTTTCTAGGTAGATTACATGTCTCGAAGTCAATATGGGATGCAGGACAAATTGCAATTTAAAAGCTTGGGTATCCATGGCTACTGCAAACAAGCAAGCCAGGATAGACACCAAGGAATATTTGAAGCCCACTGATTGCCAGGCATACATCTCTAAAGAATAATTCTTCCGCCTAAAATCAAAAAATTATTCTAAAAGTATTTTTAAGGGTACTCATATATTCAGGAACAAAAGCTTTGAGTCCGAATGTTATCTGTATATATATGCACCACAGTATCGCCTATTTCTTTTTTAGACTTTCTGCTCCTTTGTAGGCTATCAGAATCATCTTAATAAGCTTGCGGATACATAGGACTATGTCTTTACTAACGAACTTACTAACGAAGGCAATCTCATTTTCTCAGGAGTGCAAGTTGAAGTAGGGAGGTGTATTTCTATACCATGTTTTTTTACGAGAAGTTCTAATATAGTAAAAGGCTTAGAACTTTGGGACATTTAACTGTGCCCCTGCTGCCGTCGACAAAATGGGAAAGCTCAAATTGTGAATAGGAGAAAGAGTTCTGCAAAATATTCTGGAAAGGGATTTTCTTAGAATTGGGGATGGCCCATATCAATTATCTGGAGGTATCTGTTGAATTTGCCAGATTTGAATGAGGTTAGACTTCAATTTTGTTCAGATTCCGACAAAGTTAAATTTTTAAAACCCTGGGGGCTACATTCGGGGGGGGGGGGGGGGGGTCGGCCTAGCCTAATTTCAAGGTCACCACGGAACTGGTCCTAATGAATGAGGTACCATGAATCTTGGTCGAGGAGGTGAAATTAGTGCAGTTAAGAGGACCAAAATTTAAAGCTGGCCCATTCAAATTTGGAAGGCACTGTCGAGTAGGCTATACTCGAATTAGATTGCATACCAAAACGGATGCTAATCTATTAACATTTTTGCAGTGAACTGTTGACAAATCGTGCGAACACGCTCTCATGACATGCTCTGTACCCAGACCATCAAAAAAGCTACGGCAGACTATGCATGCCGAAGTGAACTGCCAATGCGCTGGGGTGACGTCACTTTAAGTAAGAAATGCCTTCTCATTTAACGCATTTAAGCTCTTGCTGGCGGCTGTTGCTTCCAGGAATGCAGCATTCTGATCTGAAGTACATGTGAAGCAAATACTTTTCCAAATATTTTGGAACCTCAAAAAGACACTGTGTATACTAGCGTGACCTAAAGGGCAGAGAAGAGGAGGCTAACAAAAAATATATAATTTAAATTGAATATGATGCAAGACTACGACAAGGAAAAGAATAGGGTTAAGTTGAGCGACAGGTAGAAAGAAGAGTTAGGCAGAGTTCAGACATGAATTGCTGACCATTTGGGACAAAATAAAAATAAAATGAGCATGGCAGGACATGCAATGCAAAGGCACGGTAACCGACAGTTGATCAGCATTCCCAGCAGAATTCGCAGAAAAAGAGAATGCAGCAGTATAGAACAAAAACACACTCATGGGAGGATGAGATTAGGAAGTTTGCAGGGATAATTAGATCGCGGTTGGCCTAGGACGGTTTTAAATAGAAAGATATGAGAAAGGCCTTTGCCCGGCAATGGCTGTATTCAATATTCTGTTTATGATGTCTGAGTTCCTGAGATTCTGAGATTTGTCGCTGCTGCTTACTCTCTTTTATTAGCACTTAAAAACCCTAAATAAACAGCCGTTTTTAGACTCAAGCCAGTGAGTCTCAGTTGAAGTTAGCTATCATGGCCATTAGCATTTTTTATCATTTATTTCTACGAAATGTTTTGCAACTGGGGAGTGAAGTATGCAGGTGCCAAAACGATCTCATTATAGAGCTCACATCAAGACAGTGGGATGTTGTGTGATTTAAAAAAAGAATGAACAGTGACATTGCACGTACATGTCGTTTGAGGTTTACTGGCTGTTGAGCAATGTACTGTTCGTGTCACTAAAGAACACAGCACAAAAGGGTTGATCAACCTTCTGAAAGCAACTTGTCCTCGCTGAAGGGCTGAATGCAGGAGCAGTTGCAATTCGAGGATTGTACACAAATTATGAATGGCTATTCTATACAATAACGTTAAATGCTACGGCGTGCGAATGACCGCGACATAAGTCTCTAGCAGCGTAGAGCACATCTAAATATTTTAAAAATGTGCTACGGTCGTTTCTTTCGTTATTACAGGGTGTCCGTTATTTTGCACTTGAGGCAGATACTAGTTATGAAGAAGCTTTTCGAAGGGATCTTTGCGTCTGCATCGATATGCAGCCAGCTATGTGTTCCTCCAAGCATAACTATTCAGTGCGCATTACGCGTATGAAATAAGTTGCTAGGATTGAGATAGATTGAATATCCGGCAGACATACCAACGTTTCTCCCGGATAGCAGGACAACGTGAAACTTGCTTGTTAAATTTACCGAACAATTCGCGCCTCCGGCAGCCCTTTATTATGTTTGCTAAGAGTTCATAACAGAGAGGCCCGAACGTAGTCAGGATATAGCGAGCATGTTATAGTTATGGCTTTTGAAGAGAAAACTGTAATTACGTAGGTGCTTCCCCACTTTTCAATATGCTTTTCTTTCGAACAGTATGCTGTGCTTTTGTAGAGTGCACAATGTTAGTGGAGTGATAGGAATAATCAGGCTGGAAATGTTCTCTTTATGCACTGCGGGTAAAAGAGTTCCGCCACTAAATTAAGCGGGACAGACCAGCCACTTACTTCTTCACATAAATCTGAAGCACTCAAACTCCCACAAATACTGGCTTAATTGCCTCATGATACTGCAAATAAAATGCATTATAATACAGCGCCCGCTGAAACTACTGTTTCCAGGCGCCGTTGTCGTTATGCGATGCGAAACTTCCTCCTCCTGCACTTATCCGAACTCACTATTCCGTCGACAGCAGTTCTCGAGGGAGCTGTAAATGCTCGGCGCTTCTGCTCTGGGCTCTTCGTCATGTGGAATTATGGCACTCGCAGTGTGCTGCTCATAAAGCACCCTAATACTGGACGCGGCAGCGATAATTCTCCGGTAAAGGTAAAAACGTGCTACCATATTTTAGTTTCGTGCCCCTCATGCGTGCGGTGCACCGTCTCGAAATTTCTGTTGAACATATTGAAGAAGCCTGCACTGATCGCCTTCCTGAATGCTTCTCCCCTTCTCGCTTTATGAATACTTGGCTTTCAGAAAGATTCAGTGAAGTTGTGTCATATATTAGGGATACAGCATCAGGCTGTAGCTGAATGTTTGCACCTGCGTCAAGAGTTCCTGATCATTCGGTTTACTTATATGTCATGCATTGACGTTATCCCTAGGCCACGCGAGCACGTTGATGTGGCTCGGCAAAATCGGGTCTTTATATCTTGACCTGTAGCTTACGCTGTCGCGTCGTACCGATCCAGAAGTCCATGCGTCCCGCCTTTACTTTGGCGCTTCCCCGCGCTACACAGCTAACAGAAGCATTCGCAGTAAAACGAGGAATCAATGAAGTTTCAAACAAAGGATTTTACCTTATTGCACTTTAGTGGTCCAAAGGGCCGCACGGTGTTTTTTTTTTGTTGATTTTCGCATATTTAAAGAAGCAAAACAGCCTTCTTTGCGGTTATCTGCAAGGTCAGTGCTCCGCCTTACACGTGAAGTAGTTTACCCAATTGTGTATGTCAATGCTCAGGACAATCTTTTCGTCTTGGGCATTAACAATGTTTTGATGACTCACTCTGCGATTTAAATGCGTCACAAATCTCACGCCTATTTCGGCGCGGAATGGTGTTTTCTAACTTTTTATAGCTAACCAACCATGGAACCTAGCAAGGCTTTAAGTGCAAGAAAAACTACGTGTTGTAAAACCATGGCAATAAGAGGCTAAACAGGGGTAGCTATTATCAAAGCTTCACAAATCATGGAATTTTGAACCGGTGTAAGACGCGCTCGTGCTATTTTTTGTCACCCTTCAAATTCTCCTGCCAGAGAATAGAAGTTAGTTTTTTTTTTTTCTTTCAAATAGGATAGTTTTTTTTTCTTTCAAATAGGAATAAAGCATTATACAACGTCGCAGTAGGAAGCCTCTTGAGGTCTTTACCTTTGGCAATTCATGTACCATGCTGCAAACCTGTTTCAGTCTTCCAAGCAATTATGCACCCCGTAATGTTGAAACACACCCAACCACAGACAGCATGGTTGAGGCTCTCAGGAGAAGCCTTTGAGATGCTAACAGCCTCCATTTTAATTTGTTTCTGCTGAGATAGGTTTTTAAACGTAATTTATTTTTTACGCTTTAGAGCATCACGCTCGCTGACCGCACAATGATATGTTAACGCTTTTTGTCCTTTACCGAGTGCAATGAAGCTTTATCCTCCATTGATCAACAGACACACTCAGGTTACACATTCGGCGAATTTTAGAGCCCAGCTCTTTGGCGCCCGTTCCTGGGTTACGCGCCGTCGTCGGCCACGTAACCAGCTCCGCCCCCCTTTTATCCCCCCAGTTCGAGCCGGCGCTTCCGCAATCGGAGCCTCGCAGGAAGAGGGGGGGGGGGGTACACTCAGCGGCGAGCAATGGGGGCACGAGCGCGTGCAGCCACCGGAGAACACGAGGAAAGGAAGAAGAGGGGGGGGGGGGGGGTAGCCGAAGGCAGCGCCAGCAGCGACTGACTGATGTCGCTGGCGCCGCTAGCGAGTCAAGAGAACGTGACTGCGTAGAACACCGTTGCCGCCATGCAGAAAGAGGAGGAGGGGGTCCTGCCTTTCTTCCTGTGTTGCGGTGAGGGTGCTCTCCGGTTGCCGAAATGCCGGCTCACTATCAGCGGATCACGGTGCGTGCATCCCATTCTCACTCGCTTCACTCGCTAGCGGCGTCAGTGGCATCAGCCAGTCGCTATCTGTTCGTTGCGGAACGTTCCTATGGGCCCACGCGCAGCTTCCCGCAACCTCCCGATAACGCAATTGCTCTCTTCATTTCTCCGACCACAAATCTTCTTTCATGACAGCCAAGAACTGTTAGTGAGTGTTTCCTGAAGGAATAGGTGTGAAAAATTAAAAAAAAAAAGTTGTCTGTAATTGTACATACGTGTCATGCTCGAAATGTTTTCCTCAATCTATTGAAAAGGTGAAACAGGTGATAAGCTGCGTTCAAATTTCGCATTAGGAAGTGACGTAATCGTGGGTAATTTTTTCTGCTGTCTAAAAAGGCAGAGTGTTTCCAAAATGCAGATGCCCAAATGGAAACTGTTTTAATACCGCTAGCACAATAACTGACGCTGATATATATTCTGAATAATGACAGGCAGGGAAATAAATAATTTATATTTATAATGCTTTTGTCTAAAGAATGTACGCGTCTGAGCACATGCAAGATATTTTTAAGAGAGTTGAAGGCCTCCCCTTTAAAAAATTACGGACCCAAGGTTGCTGAATGGCTCACGGTAGTTTTTCATAAAGAAAATTATTACAACATAGAGAAAATAAGTAGTTGACACTGTGAAACTTCCAGTACTTTCTTAAACACATCGGAGGGGTGTGGCTTGCTTAGTTATCATAAAACAAGGCTTTTCCCGGATGGTAACCTCCATCTCTGTATTTCAGTTATGAAAGTGTAAGACTGCTGTTCGTACTTTCCATGACAATAAAGTGAGCGTTTCATCCCTGAGGTGTATCGCGTTTATAATTTCCGCTTTGCTGTGCAATCCAAGTGCTCGAAAGACATCCACGTATATCTGCAGTGTTTAAAATAACAATCTGAAAACAGTAAAAAATCGAAACACTTTTTTATACATATAATGTGCGGGAAGCTTCAAGGCACTTCGTATGATAGTTCTCATAAGCTTGGATTCTAAAACACGTTGAAGTCCCCAAGTAGCGCGCGTTTTCTATTCAGTATTGTTAGGGCGAAGATGTCCATCGATAGCACCTGAAGACCCTGTATGTTGATGTTTGAAGGGCTTGGAAGTCCCGATGTTACCGATGCGTCGAAGTCTAGATGGCCGCTATTACTGAACAGCTTCCTTACTGAGTAGTGATCAGACGAAGCCTGCTATGACCCCATTGTTTTTATAGACTGGCCTAGACGATGTGCGCATGATTGGCACATGTATACTGCTGCAGAATTAAGAAAGAAACATTGCTGAACGCAGACGAAATAATTTTTTACAATTGCGTAGATATTTGACAAAGCAATTTGGGCCAAGCTCTCCCGAGTACAGCATAACATGATTGAGCATAAATAACAAATGTTTATTGAGTTCTGTGATGTTAACAAAATTTCATTGCCTTCTATACTAAAGATTTCAAGCCGGGGCGTCTGACGACTATTTAAAATGCATCCCTTGTTCCTTACATAAATAGGCGAATTAGACACTAGTCCCCAAACCATCGATAATTATTTCTTAAATACAGTATATCTTCTTGCGGGCTAAACAGACAAGAACACATTCTTTGTTTTCACACTCTTCACCTCCTAATGGACAAGTCTTCTGATACGCCAGATCTACACGCAAAATATTCCTTCCTCGAGCATATTCCATAGAAGCTGTGGTGGTACGCTCGTGGACAGATGAACAATAAATTTATTGTAGCATGCCTCATATTAACATATTAACATATTTTAATGTGAATGTTGTTCGAAGCATCTGTGTGGGCCTGCGACTTCCACTTTGCCACAAAGGATATAGCTTTTGCGACATGAAAACACAATACCTCCAATTTTGGCTATTGTTACTTCGTGATATTCTCTGCTTGCATTTCAGAGAAATAAACTATACACTTGAAAAACATATCGGAACAGCCGTAGTCTTTTTGCGCCCCAACGTATTCGCCATGCCTACTTTTTCTTTGTTCTTTACTGTGATCTCATTCTGCGACGAAACGCTTCTTTCCATAAAAAAAAAATAGTACAATTCGAAGAACTCGGAGTCGTGAGAAAAGCAACATGAACACTGCTGCTGCTATGAACCACTGAAACAGAAGAGTGCGCGTTAACCACCGCCCTGTCGAGGAATATTGATCAGTGGTTAGCAATACGAGGCATAATGTTTATGTTGGTGAACGTATAATGGCGTAAATAGCAATGAAATAGTAGTGGAATAGTAAAATAGAAGAAATAGGACAGCGCGTGTTGGCTGAGTGGCTAAAAGCCTCCTTCTTTGGCCCCACTCTTTATCGATGTTCCTCAAAACTGCAACCCTCTTCACCAGACCTGATTGATTATAGCCGCTGAAGAGGAGCTCGTAAAGTGCCAGACATCTGCCTTGCACATCTCGCAAGCCCCATTAGCCCCTCGTTTTATTTACGAGAAGGATGACATTTACTAAGTTGGAACTCTGTGGTTGTATAGTACTACGTCGCGGGCGAAAACAGTGCCTACCAACGTTCATCATCATTGGCCTACCCTCGGCACTGTCATGCATGCGAAATGATCATTGCGATGTCAAAACAGCGAAATAAAGATTGCTACAAGTACTGTGTACGCAGCAGTTTGTTTTCATAAATGGCCAAAGTTTGAACGTTCTGTCAACAGTGGCTCTGTTAGAGGCGCATAATTAACGTTATAATTTACGGTATAGGGGTGACCCTTCATCGTTTCCGACGAACTGTAGAAGAACGGCTGATTGGGCGAGTTGGTGAACCATGATGGACAGTAAAGTATATTGCGCAAAAAGACGAGACAAAGAGGAGAAGTGGACAACGACGTCGCAGAAAGTTCATTTCTTGTACATGGGCTTCTATTTTGTGTCGAAACATCGATTTGTCTAACCCAGCAATCTGCGCCGTCGTTGTCCACTTCTCCTCTTTGTCTCGTCTTTTTGCGCAATATACTTTACAGTTTCCGACGAAGACTTGAAAGGACGCTGTCGGTAAAAAGAAATCATTGTCCAGGAGGATGCACGAGGCAACCTTTAGTCTTGGAGGGCTACTTTAACTAAAAGTGCAAATTAAAAGAATGCATGTGTGGAACCCACGCCTCCTAATTTGCTCCAACCAATGGTTTCACTCCTAGCAGAAAAAAATTATCTGAGGAGTTTCACAGGATAGGATATTAATTAGGCCCTTTCATTTAATTTGTGCATTAATCACATTGCGCACATTTGCTCACATCATTATATACATCGCCGAAAGAGTATCCTGCAGCCATCCCGTTGCAAAGATAGAAGAATGAGCAAAACAAGATTTCTTTTGCCTAAGATGCGACTCGCAGATGTGTTTTAATCGGGTAAATTAACGTACACAAAACCAAATGATTCATTTCTTTACTAAAAAAAGAAAACGAATTTGTTTACAAGAATATATTCTATCCAGATCCTTAAACATTGGTGTAGTACGCAGCCTTAGCGTGCCACAACTATCGTGCCACACAACTATACAATCGGACGAACCCATAAACACCGAGAAAGTAAATTAAGTTTCATGACGGGAATATTCAATAGCAACCATTATGCTCTCGTGAAAAGAGTTAAACTAATAGTCTGTAACGATATCTTCGTGTGGCAAATGACTTACGTTTAGTCTGAACCAAAACAACAAAAACAAAAGTAATGAAGCTCCAAAGGCTGCAGGAATTAAAACATATTAGAAACCATTGCATACATTGAATATACCGCACCGACTTGACACATTTCCATATCGATCAATTTATCCAATGTTGACAATTTATGCGAGTGGAAATAATAATGGCAGTACCGTTTAAGTAACCAACGTCAGTGCCTAACTTTAATAGGGCTGGCTTAATTATGCCCTAATAATTCAATTACGTGCACCCTATCTGCAATGGTGAAATCCTCCAAAATTCCGCACAACCTATGGGCAACAAATGCCCTGGAATGTTCGCCTGCGATTATTCAGTGTTCAAGAAAATTAAGGCAATGATTTATTCAATATGTCTTTCAAATATATATAGTTAGTTTGCTGCTCCTTCGCCTGGCTGTAAATTTTAAACATGTTTCATGCCCAATCTCCATTCGAATTTTAATAAATCGTACTTTAATTTATAGATTCATTTTCTTCTACAAGTGTTAAAAACTGTTTTATGGTTTTGAAACTGTTATTTATTCTCACTGTATTTTTTCATGCCTGCGATATAGTGATTTTTTTTTTCTTTTTGAAAAGACACTTGAATTTTTGTTTAATGATCCACTCCGCCAGTCTGCTCCTGTGTATGCCATGAAGGGGCCGTAGACCTCTCAAGCCACATATTCACGGTTTTCCCTCTCCCTCCTTCCACTCCTTCTTGAAAAAAATGTATGTATGTATGTATGTATGTATGTATGTATGTATGTATGTATGTATGTATGTATGTATGTATGTATGTATGTATGTATGTATGTATGTATGTATGTATGTATGTATGTATGTATGTATGTATGTATGTATGTATGTATGTATGTATGTATGTATGTATGTATGTATGTATGTATGTATGTATGTATGTATGTATGTATGTATGTATGTATGTATGTATGCTGCCTTACATTACCTTACATTGCTTTCTAAAGTACTGCGGCATGGCACGTTCCATAATGACTGAGTAATGGTTATTAACAATACCTGTAGAAATTGTAGACGACAAACCATTCAGCCATATCTCCTGCCAATTGGCGCATGACAAAAGCATGCTTTGTGATGTGCGCTTACGAAGCTGGCAAGGGAGCCATTGATACAAAGCACCGCTTTAAAGGTGTATAGACACCAAATGTTTGCGCTAGTTTTTTCCTTGGTAATGATGGGTAAGACATTCCTCTATACTGACCACGTTGTTCTCCCTTATGACCGCTAAATAATATAGAATTGAATTTTATTTACACAGAAGTTTCAGTTTCAGCAGCCGAAAGCTGCCTGTGACGTCACAATCAAGTCTATGTCAGGCGCGGCATGAAAGAGCAGCGATATAATCGCTGACTCCTGAATTTTGTGACTCCTGTTCTTGAGGAAAGCTGGCTTTAGAATTATAGGGAATTCATACGACATCGGAACGATTATATCGCTACTTTTCATCCCATGGGTGAGCAAGACTTGATATGACGTCAAGGCCATCACTCGGCTGTTGAGACCAAAACCGAAACAGGTGAGAAAAGAAATTTTATTATGATTTATTCAGCGGTCTTAGGCGAATGTCACGTTGTGATCCATGAATAGTAATGTCTTACGCACCATTGCAAAGGATAAAACACGAAACGAAAACTTAGCGCACGGACCATGATGGATCATACGGCACGATCATGGTCCAAGATGCGGCGATTCGGGATCCAATGGCCCCATTCACTTGCATACCAGTGCCAAATGTGCTGCTCAAGCTAACAACTCTTGCAAATTCGGCCTCGAATATGGTCTCGAGATATCAAACAGGCCGCCGACTTATCAGTGTTCTGGGATGTGAGCTGCCTACACCATTTGCCAGAAGCACGCTTGTCGTTTTCCTGCCTTGAAGGCAGTTGCCCGCTTCTGTAGTGATGACACGAAAATGCTTTAGCATTAATAAATAATAAATAGCACAAGAGCAGCGGGTCAAACAAGGGGACAGAGGGAAGCTGAACGAGAGCTGAATTCTGAATGTTTGAATTATGTGCAGAACTATGCGGACTTCGTGAGAGTTCTGAGTTCTTTCTAGACTTCGAGCTCTTGCTCGGTCGTCAGCGTAACAATTTAAGAGAGCGATGTGAGTTCTTCTTCCTGCTTTTGAGGTATGCACTGCATGCATGCAGCATCAGACTGCGATTGTTCGCCATCCTAGCCTGTCATCTCGTGCCTGCAATACTAGGACATAGAATTTGCCGCCTACGTGCCGTGAGGAACCCTGTGCACACCAGGATGGTTCGACCTACAGTGCTGCCAATCGGGAATCATGTGTCATGCCCTCTGAAACCTCATTTTGTTTCATCGCTTGTCCTAAATGGCTGCAAGAGTTTATAGTTTGCATACGGCCATGAAGTCTAGCGTACAGTTCTTTTCCGTAGTTAACCTTTGCGGCATGCGTAGCTGTATTAGGAATCTCTGCAAACGCCTTTAGGTGCATAGTATCAGATAGTCAGTGGTTGCTTTATTAGATATGGGCTATATTCTCAATGTTTCTCTACATGAGTCAGCTAGGGTGGCCATGATCTTAATAGCGTCACCTTTGTGAGAGTTTCCTATAGTTAAATCTTTTAAAGATGAACAGTAATAGACAACTCATGCAATTAAACCATAAGTTGATACAGCAGATGGTTGGAGGCTCTATGGAGAGGTGTTTAAAACGAGCATTATAGACAGATAAAGAGGAAAAAAAGCGGGGATGATGAAAAATAAAAAAATGCTTGAAGGCAAGCTAGACGTTATGCTTTCGTCGAGACTATTACAGGGCAAAATAAGAAAAGTCTCATAATTTGCGCTGTAATGAACCAGGAGAAAGCATAATTCATTTCAGGGACGGCGCAAAGACGACTGCCCTGCACTAATGGAGGGAGATGAGGGGATTGAAAAGGGAAGAAAAAAAAAGTTGCGAGCAATGAAATCACATTTTGTCAAACAAGGACTAACTTTTAGGCAGCAAATCAGAGCCTCTTGGGAATTCGACTGCTGGTTCCATGGCCCAGGTATCTGATGCACTGTCAAAGGGCCAGAATCGGTGCGGTCAGAGCAAAACGCAGCCTATGTTTTTTCGGTTGCAATTGCATGACACTCACGCAAGACTCGCACAATTTTCTTCTCTTAGCCCTACGTTTGAGAACTAGGACTGTCGTACATCTTGAACCAGAATGTGCATCACCTTATTCTACTATTCATCCCGTATTAAACAACAAATTGGATGGTCTCTTGATGTTTCTTAAGAGGAGAAAGGCGAAAGCCTACCCTTCCTCTCCTATCATTTGCCTCTCGTTTGCCTCTTAACGGCGTTCGTTGGAGTGCTACATATAATTGATTTACAAGAAAGGAAAGGCGCAGTATCTGTCTCCGCAGTATGTTTCTCCGCAAGTGTGGCTAGACGGCACCTCATCGCCTCTGCCGCGCGGCGTTCCCTGGCGCACGTTCAAATATGTGATTGCAGATGGCAGGAACGCTAGACAAAAACTAATCTCGCGGAATCTCTCGGAATATGACAGATTTCGCGCACTACCCCCACGAGATTTCGTTCCAGGAGCCTGGAAAGGCTTTCGGCTTAAACAGAATAAGAAGTGTACCGTAGTACAATTAACAACGTTTGCCACATCGGCGCAAAAAGGAAGTCGTACTAGTGAAGCACGTTGATCGTTCCAGTTCCTATAGGTGGCGCGGCGGCAGCATGATCACGTATTGCATTGTCTTGTACCTTTTCTGCTCATCCCACCTCTTATTTAATACCCCGCGAGGGGTCTTTAAGGTAAAAAAATGAAATGAAAATGAAAAATGACATGGCGGCTGAGTCGGTGATAGCGCCGCTGCCATATAGCGCACGTTTTGACAAGCAGGCCTGCTGCTTGAAGTCGTGCCATCCTTCGTGTGAGATTTGGCGTTTAGATAAGCAGCAGTATGTCATATCAGTCATAATTACGAAGTTATCTATGAGTTTGATGCGCTAGTTTCAAAATAAACGTTCGTTAACACGAGTGCGCATGGACTCGCTAGCTCGCAAATGAAAACTCCGTCACTATTGCCGCATGTACTAAACATGCAGCAATAAAGGACTACAAACTCTTAAGCAGCATTTTTTGTATATTCACATTTTTTTTTTATGGCATGTTTAAGCGCAGCCATTTAGTGTATTATTCACGTGCTCATATACCTGGCTATAACAGCTTGTTTCTCTTCAGCGTATATCATGAGGCAGTTTGAGGTAAATGAATGCTACTGTTCGAAATAGTAGCGAAATGGCAATTTAATTGAGCTTAAAGAAACAGCCGAAATTAACACTCGAGGTGTGTCCTTTGCACTAGCGGGAGAAAAGCGCGTGATCCAGTAGGGAGAAGACATCTGTAAAGATGTGATTGCGTTTGTTCAGATCCATTGCTCACACCGTCCGAAAAATTAAAATACAACTGACAAGTTAGCGTATTTCGAACATATCTCTCCCATTGCTCACCCCCTCGAGAAATGAAAACACGTCTGAACAATGTGCGCATATTATATTGTTATGTCGACGCGGTATGGCCAGGAAGTCAGGCTTACAAATCTTATCCGTTGTTATATTTTTTTTTCAACTAGCCTCGTGGTGATGATTTCGAATAAACTAAAGCTGAACGACAGCCGTAACGATAAGCTGCACGTGGAGAAATATAGGAAGTTATTAATGAGACAAAGGGCTCCCTCTTTTGCACGTCAACCTTAAAAGATATCACCGTACGTTTCATATCAGCTTTCAGCACACTGCAGCACTTTCGTGCAGCTGCGACGGTATGATATTAAGCCCAAATTTAATGCAATTTTCGAGGATGCATGGGCTGATGACGCGGCTTTTTGCCTCTACAAAATACGTCGCTCAGAATCAACATGGGTCGTCAAGTCAAAACGTCTCACAAACCGGCCCAGCGAACCGAAACGCTACATTCTACACATTTGCTCCGTGGCAGAAACAGCATATTTGCTTCGTCAAACAGTTTATTGATTTGTACATCTCGGAATCGCAAAAATATTCATTTTCTGCTCGCATCTACACGCTCCAAACAAATGCGGTCACCCGCGCCGCGAAGAGCTGCCACCGGCTCGCAGCTTCAAAAACAGGCCACGCGGCGCCACCACCGTCTCTGAAACGACAGAATAGCCTTTCATGTATATTTCACTTCTAAGCAAATTTGTCAGCCGTGGAGAAGCGCTGTGCTTCACCCGTGACATTATTTATTTGCACTTTTTCACTGCGTAGCAGAGCCTCAGCATGTCACTGAATTAAAACTGTAACATTGTTGACACTTTCGCGGCAACCGCTATTTCTTTTCTTAGCTCCCGAATGAAACCAACCAACCCTTATACTAAACGTACTACAATGCAGAATAAACACTTTCTTATCGCCCAAACAAGGAGCGATTACACCCAGCTCAAGCAGCAGGACATTGTGCCAAAAGTTCGCAGTAACGCAACGAGACAAAACTTTCGCTTTAGGTTAGAAAGAAAATAAAAAGAACGCTTTAAAAAAAGCCCAGCGGCATTCCCCACGCCTCTACCCCGGTCTTTCCTAACAATGACTGATCCATTTCAGGATACGTACCCACCGCCGTCTCCTCTGCTCCTCGTTTTAATTTTTTTTTTCCTGCCTATCATTCTTTTTCTCTCCTTGGACGTTCCAGAGATACTTGTCTCTCTTTTCTTCCTCCGCAAAAGAGTCAAATCGACGTCTTTACACCAGATAAGTAAGCGCTGGTGTCCCGCAAATAAAGACTTACGGTACTTACCTTGCGTTAGTTTTTTTTTCTTTTCATTCTTTCTTGAATCATTGGAGGCTCTGCATTCGAGGCAAAGTCTTCCTGTGGACCCCAATTTGTTTAACTTCATTTTCGTTCCTTTCGCGCACTGACCAGGACGAAGGGATCAGCGTCGCGTCTTCCACGAAACGATAAATCGTTCAGGCACTGAGCCACGAACAGGTGCAACGACACACATATCGCAATGAAAGCACGTCTATCGTGACCCCAGTGGCATGCTTCGTCGTTTCGCAAAAGCTTTGTGTATCGTTTGTATAGATTTTTTTGTATGATGGCGTGTAGGGTCCGTACCAAGAAAAAACGGAAGTGGTCATCTCGCTCTGCTTTGGTGTTGCAGAGTAGGAATCCGTGTCCTGCGTAGAAAAGCAAGGGGATGTGGACGAGCGAAAGTTGCGGTGCAGCTTCCATAATGCCCTGTAATGCCTTGTGGGATTCCGGTCTGAACCAAGAAAGTTGCAACCGAAGCACATTGTGAAACAACATGCCGGCCGTATGTTCCCTGAAGCTGCCACCGACGATGGTGTTTACGCTACTGTAAGCTAAGAAGAATATATCCGCGTTTCGTGGCATTCTAACGAACTATGATGTTATCCACCTAGATCCGCAGTAGAGCATTGCGAATTCTTACAAGAAGAAGAGTGCAGCAGGAAGGGTTTATTATTACTTTTTTGCAAAAAGAAGTACGCATCGGATTAAACTTTAAAATCAAGGCAAACGCTTCCACTTTGTTTTATGCATTAAAACGCATGTGTTTGTCGGCAGAACTCACTTGCATATCGTAACAATCCCGTGGCAAACAAGTTAGCACAGTGATTTGTGCAACCAGGCCGAAAATGTTTGCCGTCGACCATGAATCAATAATAAATGTCAGGTAAGGCATCGTTAGGGCTACATTATGGGAACTGATGGAACCATATTTAAAGTTTTCCAAAGCTGTCTGCGGCCTCTCTCATTTCTGAAACAGGTGGATATGTTATTTGCTACGCACGAAATGTCTTTCTATAATTTTGGTACTATACCCAAAGCCTTTCTTCGCACGTAACTGCACAGTAACATTTAAGGAAAGGAAACACCATTGTACCAATGAATGCTTTCCAAAGATAGTTGTGCATTGCAGTGAAGCAGACACAGCACAAGATAATTTTACAGTAGTTTTTCTGCTACATATAATCTTCTGAATTGTGTAGTAACATAGCTATTGCAACAGAGTGAAGTAGAATTTAGAGATATTGCTAAATTTGCTTAAAGGTATCTCTAAACTGTACTAAATTTGAAGGCTTGATACATTTCCAAGTTGCAACCTGTTGCTGCCGCGTTTTGGCATCGAGAAAAAAACGTACCTATTACGTTTCTGCAGCAAGTATAATCGCTAACATACCCGCAGTCGTTGTCGCAAATTGAGCCATTGCCTCCCTTACTCATTCAGCTACCAAAATCACGACGCAAAATGTGCGGACAATCAACTGTGACATTCAGAAACAACGGGTACATAAAACTTGTCGACACAAATTACAAATGGCACATGAAAGCCCACGGCTGGCGATTTTCGCCCCAATGCTACGGATATAACAAAAAAAAAACTGTTATGAAAAGACAAAAGAATTCCACAGGAAGTCCCACGTAATATGTGGTAATCAGGAAGGCACCAACAAGCAGTACGGGAAAAGTGAGCTAGAGCAGTCGGTAAGGTTTGATAGCAAATAACACTGTAACATGAAATTATGTCCCGTAGTACCTGTGAGGTGTGCGAGCTGTGGCAGAGCAGCGAGAAATTTCTGATTACCACAGGAAGGAAACTGCAACGCGTCGCCCGGGCGTGAGAAGCTGGATACGCTAGCAATTGACACGGATAAACATCTACGTAACGAGCGCACTGTCTACGCGGCCATCGGGCATGGTCGAAAAACATAGTAAATTATTTATTATCGCTAAACCTAAGTAACCAAAGCGAAAGCGATACCATGTTTCGCTAGATCCTCCTCTCTTCGTCTCTCGGGGGCAGCCTCTCAGCGAGCTACGCCCACTGGATGATCTATTTCGGCGCGTCGTCTTCGCAGCCTCTGAGACGCGAACATTTCACAAGGCGTCTGGTCTTGATTAACCATGACGATTGCTGCAGGTAAATTGCCGAGAGATGCTGCCATCCATTCACACCGGCTAAGAGGCAGCGTAGGCTACACAGAGGTAGCGCCCCGGCTCCAGCGTGGCTGCGGTTGAGTGACATCATGGCTGTCACGTGCCTAAGCAGAGATGAGCGCGCGAATATCTCGGTTTCGGTGGCGGCGGCTGAGTGAAGTCATAGCTGCCACGTGGTTTGTCTTCTATTTATTTATTTATTTATTTAGTTATTTGAGTACGTACAAATCGCCCCACTGGGCATTAGAGTACGGGGGTAGGCAAAGGGAAATGCAAAAGCACTGTGAACAGATGTACAGTACATTCATGCAAAGGACCCAGCAACAATTCAGCTAAGAAAGTAGCAAAGACTTGGGAAATGCTGGGCAAGTCATAAGTCATAAAAGGGTTAAAGGGCAACTCCGGATGTTTTTTGACATTCAAATATTCTAGTAAGAATTTTATTATGGGTTCTTCTCTCCGTCCTGACGCATTCTACAAAATTTGGGCGCCGTACGATAATCCGTTCACGCGCAACACGGCTTTAAAATATGCCGTTTTTATGGCTTAAGTTGAGATTATTTCTGCGGGCAACACTGAGTTTCTGACGTCACAAGCAGTATACCGACGTTACTGCCCACTTACCGCGTGATTACGAAATTGCTATCTCAGACATTTTATGCAGTGCGTCATGATTTTCATACTTCATTTTCACAATCCAACGCACGTACGAGTGTTTTTCCAATACTGAGTGTGACGTCACCATTTCCTCTACAGAGACGTCGTTTCTGGCCGTAAAAGCAGTTTCAGTTTCGATTCGCTTTTTTCTTTTTTAAAGATAATTCTAATCGGAATTTTGAAAAACGGATTTTTGTGTTGGAGTCAGGACGTGCCGAGGAATGTAATTCAACCAAAAACACAAAATGATGAAACCACCACCGGAGTTGCCCTTTAAAATACCTATATCGCGAAAAAGTAGCATGCAAAAGCTCCCTTTTGATATGGAGATGAGTCAGTAGCTTATGGTGCATGACACAGTGATGCATCAGTTAGTCCCCGTAAATGTGTTTTAAAGATGGAAAGCTGTTGTCATCTAACGAAGCTATTTGGTTTGGGAGGCTGTTCCATTTACTTAATGTGCGTGGGAAAAAAGCTGATTTAAATACAGAAGACCGACAGGCAATTTCGCGTGTTTTACGGATGTGGTGTTTTCTATGGAAAATGTATGTTGCAGGTGGAAGGTAAGCATCATGGTCAATGCCAATTGTTTGGGTCATAATGTCGTTTAAGAAGACTAATCTGACGAAGGTGCGACGGAGCAGTGGGGAATTTCATCCTAAATGCTTTTTTAACGCACTTGCACAGCTGTGACGATCATAAGTGTTTCATACGTGTTCATAACTACAAGGACATTCACACGCACAGCCCGCACACAGCGATGCAGCGAAGGAGGGGAGTAGTAAAAGTTTCAGCATTTGAAACAAGTCATACAGCTCCGGCCTATCAGCTGTCGTCAGCCGCTGTGAATGCACTGAAAGCAACAGCCGATGTTAAGTGAGAAAAGAGGAGAATGGGTGGAGAAATGAGTAAAGCAGACGATACCCCTTTGACAAGATCCCTTCTTATCTCCTCTGGCACTCCATTTGATCGTACGGCATCACTGACGAACCTAAATTCGCCGTCAGATCGCCGCATTGGTACCGAAAATGTGACGCAAATCTTCATGATACAGCGCTCCGCTTGACATCTAAATATTTCTCTTCTCATTAAGCATGAACCTGATAGGGAAGTTAGAAGATACTTTGTGACTGAAATTCGACCGACGACATAAATGCCTACAAATAAAGCCTTAATGATCTTAACACTCTACGTGAGCTAGCGCAGTGGGCACCGTCATATATAGGACTAGGTTCAGCGAAGAGGGCACAGCCAGGGAGGCAGCCAGACTGCCGTGGTCATCGCGATGCCGGTCACATGGTGGCGCACGCAAAAAGAAGAAGCGTGGGCAGCGCTGCTGTCGCGAGAGTGCATCGAACGAGCCCGCTCTGGCATTCACACACTAGTGTGGGCTTAAGTATATCGGCGGATATTTTAACGTTCTTACAATTCCGTTTATACAGTCTTTCAAACGGGGTGGCGCTCACGGCCCGATGGCCACTCTATATGAAGCGCATTTATGTACATCCCAGCCGCCCGCCGAAGCGAGATATGACAACCATGCCGAGCAGCTCTCAGGCCTTTTTGAATACGCCGCTTTGCACTATCGATGTGCGCCCGTATTAGGTGCAATAAAGCTTTGCAGGCAGCGCCTCCCAGCTCACCTGTTCACTCTTAAAGAGGACCAGACCGTAAATTCTGAATAGCAGTCGGTTTGAAGGATTATATTGTTGTACGTCTTGATATATACATATATAAAATGAATCACCAAGAGTTTAAAAACATAACGGTGGATTTATTACGACGTTTCGACCGGGGTCCGGTATTTTTCAAGAACGAAGTACAGGAGGTTATACGCATATTCCTAAAACCGTTCACAGAGAGGGTGAAAAGGGGGAAGGAAACGGGTGAGGCAGAGATGTTACCTGCCGCGGCGACAACAAACAGTACACATACGCACAGCAGGAGAGGTGGGAGGGAGGGGAAACGCCCGGTGTAGCGCGTTTCCCTTTAAAAAAAAAAAAGGGAAAAGGATGAAAGAAAAAGATAAAAAGGAAAAGCTGTTGTTCATGTATCTACCACAATAAGATGACTGTTTGAGACAGAGTTTCTGAGCTATGGCTTTTCTTTATGTTTTTTGTTGTTTTCAACCACTATATCGGAGTGTAGCGCTAGATTTGAGATTTATCTCCGACTTTGTAATGAGGGCGAATACCGTTCCACTGAGTGACATTTGTGCTTTAAATGTAACTTGTTCATTTTTATCCGAGACTTTGTTGTGATTTTTATGTGACACTTTGCAATCATCTATAGCTTGCTTTGCATTTCTCCTCTACGAACCTTTTCTAGCGTGCCCTCTTTTAGTAATAGTTCAGTTGCTATATCAGTGGCATATGCTCACTTATCCGTGTGTTTTGCTCTGACATCTCCTTGTATAACGTGCCTTACCATGTTGTTTTAATCTGTGAACCACTCCTGTTTCGTGCGTCACGTGTGGCAGCATCTGGAGCCACTTTGGATGCTTTTACCCTCTGTGCTTTTGTCTTCGCGCCGCGATGGACCACACGGTGACGGGGCCGGTGGCGGCGCGGTCGCTCCATGGTCGCTCACAAAGGACGCATCCGTTCTTCCTCTTTGTAGAATGCTGAACCACCCCAACTCCCTCCTTTTCCTTTTCATCTTTTCCTTTTCTCCTTTTCGCTTTTTTTTTTTAAGGGGAAACACGCTACGCCGGGCGTTTCCCCTCTCTTTCGAAATATTGTATTCCATTGAGCATTGAATCACATGCGAAATATTGTATTTCGCATCTGATTCAATGCTGAACATTATCTCGCAGAAATTTTATAGTATGTTTTTTTTTTTTTTTTTTTTTTTTTTTTCACTTCTTTATCCAGCCAGCTAGCATGGCAGGGAAATTTTGTTTGTCTATCTGGACAGCAATTGGAAGTTCTGCCATTTCATCTACTTTTCATTCATGCAGTGAATTTTACCCTGAACGAGAATATCTTGCTTCAGTTACAGTTCCAAACAGCATCGCCACTTAATCGCTTTTATTTATACTCTTAAGAAACGTTCCCCCTCTTTGTCATTCGTCAAAGCTAACTTTTCTTTTGTTTACTCCGTAACATCGTTATTCCACAAGTATTAGAAGTTTCTTAATCCTTTGAAAGATTTAGTTTTGTAAGAATTACTTTTGATGGTGGATTATATTCTCGCTTATTCCCGAAAACCACTATTCTGATGCCTATTTTTCATTTTTAGCTCTCTTCTTCAGAGCTGTGAGCAGCTGCATTTTATGTTCACTGAAGCTGGGCACTGCCTTCTCATTGTTATATAGTGCGATTAGTATAATGCTTGATACATTTGTATTAAATTAGGCGCCTACAGGCATGTGAAACGTACTTGCATATGGTGTCGTTTTACCTAGGGCGCTGGACAGCTGCACTGAAGAATGCAGGATCGAATCTCCGACACGGCGGCGGCTATTCAAGGCGGACGAAAAGAAAGCTGACCGTGTGCTGGGCGGTTTCAGTGCACAATAAATAACCGCAGGTGGCCGAAGCTTCGGGAGCCCTCCACTATGGCGTCTTTTATAGCCTGAGTTGGTTTATCTCGTTGAACCCAATAAACCGAACCCTAACTGCAAGTGATGTTCAGCTTTGCACATATGAGGAGATGCGGAGCTAAAGTAGCGAGTTTCACCTACAGAACGTGTTTTCAATGCCGCGTTTAATAAAGAGACTACCCCCAAGTGTTGTTCCCATTTACGTGGCAGAAAAGATGGAAATGCAATTTTTTTTTTTCACGAAATAATGGTGCGCATTTGGCGTAGAAAATGGCTATGAACGTTGTATTTAAGTCCTGGCCATAGAGTACCATAAAACTAAACGGGAAGTCACCCTCACCCCCCATTATAATTTGCTAGCAGTCTAGCCAAAGAGTACAGGTGTTGAGAGTACGGCATGCAACTAAAAAAACCAATAAAAAGTAAAGGCATGCCAAGAATGTGGGTAAGCGCATTTATCCTTAGCCGTGCTCAATGCGATTATTATCTTTCTTGTGCTCCTGAAATTTTGTTGTAATGAGCGGGGGATTGAAGGTAGGATAATTATATGTCATAATAATAGTTATTCTGGGCGGACGTACACATAATTGCTCAATACGAGAGCTCTAAGTGAGTGAGAGTAATAAATTATAATACAATCGAAAACAATGTCGGTAAGCCGACCCTGCAAAGTTAATCAAAATGACAGCAGTTAAATTGTTGACTTAATTGCCTAAGTTCTCCTCAAAAGTTATGCGGCCAGGGGCACACCGTAAAGGGGGGTACTTTGAACTGCCAGACTCTTAATGAGCTAATATAAATAATAATACATTTAGCCATTCCAGCAGGTCGGTGCCAGTCTGAACAAGAATCGCCGCGAGAGTGCACTGGCGGCACTACATGTAAGACAGCTGTCAAGCTGGGCGCAAGGATGTTCATTAGCAGCGCCGGAAAACTGAGTATGTATGAATTCTGAAACTTTCACACCTGTGTTGTCATCACCTAAGAGAAACACGCCGATATAAGCGGCACTTTTTTTATGTCCTGCGAGAATGTCAACTGGTCCATGGCGGGGAAATTAAACTCTCGACATTTTTGGGACTATAACGTCGACGCGAGAGAATCGTGGATACGAAGGGTAATTGACTGACTGCTTATTGCCGCAGTTGTAAACAACCATGTTAAGGTGACCACAAGAACGTCCTCTTTCATTGGCTACATCTCTGCTCGAAACGTCGATGCGCGACACTTCAGCTCTCGTATGAGACTGTTATTCGCCGACCAAGACACCACCGCAAGCGCATATATGAATAAAGTACATGCCCACAAAATCTGATATTCCTTTTTTTGTGCACAAAACGCGTCATTACGCACGCATTCCTGCTGCAAGGTAGTCTTGGGTTTTTCTCAAATTGCGCCATTCTTTTTTGTTTATCAAGTCGTAAAGAAAATTAATTTGTTTTTTGTTCTTTTTTTTTTTGCTTTTGGCTCAAGTAATAAATCTTTTTCACGTTTTGTGCAAGAATGGAATGTCGTAGGACACTCCAACGGGAAAATAACCGGTTACCTTTGCAGCACAAAATAAAACTTTGGTAAAAAAGAAGCGCGCACCTTTGAACACAGCGCTTTGAGTGCGAAATGTGAAATACTTTATTTGCACACATAAAGGAAGACAGTGAAAGCTTTGAGTTAGCTTTTCACTATTCAGAGAAAGCGGAAAACATGTTGTGGTTAAAAGAGACGGGAAGGGGGCATATAGTAGAAAGTCAATATACTTTTATTCCTGTGGCAGCTAGTATTGCAGTCCTTTAATTTCAAAGCTAACAAAAATAGCTATTCGTATTTCGTTAATGCATTGATCTATTTTTATTCAGATATGAAACTGGCGCATACAATGCAATGGCTGTACAGCGCGTGATTGTCTGGTCTGTACAATAGGTGCGTGGTATGCATACCCAATTAGTTTTTGCGCCTAAACCAACTCAACAGGACTATTTATAGCCATACGTATAATAGCTGATCCTCTCCAAACTGTATTTACAGTATTGACATCCTGAGGTGAAATTTCGCCGAAGTACTTTTTTATGTCAGGAAGCGAGCCTTCATTTTGCATTCTTTTGCTGTATACGTGATAAAGCCCAAGAGGAAACTAGAAAACTCACGCTCTTTTTTAAGATTTTTACTCATTTAATATTAGCACCTTTAGTCCTACACTACACTTCATAATGTGGCGCCAGTAGAAACTGAGGCCCAGGAACGTTTCCAGAAATAAAGATACTCATGCCTCTGGCAGAAAAAAAAAATAAAAAACGCAAAAAAGCTGCCTTCCAGACGGAGGGCTCCCACGACGGGCGTTATCGACCTGGACGCCTACAGTTCCCTTTGCTCGAGTTTGTTGTCCTCTTTCCTTTATTCCTTCTCCAAACCGGAAAACTTTCAATTCCCAGTGCTCCCTTTGAGACCGCTAGCTTTTTTTGCATAACACCACAAGTTCTTTCCTCGCTTTCTACGGCTTCCTTTCCTTGAATTTGTGTATGAGACGTCAGCACTACCCAATTTCCATATTCCGCATCTTGGACGCAGCTGAAGGCTCTCGCCGCATTGTGGCGAGTCCCCAATGTTGGAACTTGAAATTCCTTCTGAAAAGTTCCTCCAGTTTCCCCTTTCTTCCATTACGTTATGATACACATAAGTATCATCATGGATTTACCCTTCGCGGTTGTTTATTGCCGCTTACTGTGAATGCCAACACGAATGCTGATTTCCAGTGTGATGTCTGGTGTGTGGGTTCTTTCGCTAGTCTCCGGAAACAGAGATACCATGCGGAAATGACAGCGGTTGAATAATGCTTAACAATAGTATGATGTCGGGATATTCTGACGAGACGATGTTAAACAAACGTCTTTGCCCTCAATTCTCCGCATACCATTTCTACCCTCCGTAAAAACGTTTTCGCATGTTTTCTTTTCCTTAATGTTGCAGGCCCATGAGGGGCGCAAAAAACATTTAATAATTCCTAACACTAAAAATATGAACGGAATCATATGCAGTGAGAGAGCATTTTTGTCAAAAAATAATTGCCTCCTAATAATTTTAATCCAATCAGCGGTGGAACTCCGCCTTTCACTCGTTTTTTAATAACCATTCTCTAATAACTTTTTTCCGGTCTGACAAACTGATGCATGTATATTGGTCTTCATTTGGCGTAACTCGAAACAGTGACTGCATGTACAAAGAAACAAAAGGCGGCTTGTTTTTCCACCATGCGATTATCTTGTACTTGACCTATCTTCATTTATTTTCCAGCCGTAAAATATACGCAGCACTTATCACCCATCAGTACCGCAAATAAACAAAAAATTCCGTGAATTGCTTGCTGTCATTGACTGTTAGCATTACTCATAGTGTGTGTCAGTAGCTTGTTGTGCTGTCTTCTTTACTATTGCTCTTACCTGGCCTCGATAGAAATGTAGCGTTTTGGTAGGGGACAAGGAAAAAACCACCACCATGTATGACAAGAAAGGTTCGTGTCCGCGGTCACAGCTGCAGCGTGTGATATAAACAGGAAATATAGACGAGCTCACTGCGCCGTCACCCGCATGCAAACTTAGCAGCAATGCCCGTGTTTTCTTTTGCTTTCGGCTTTCGTTTTGCTGCGCTCGCTTAATAGAAAAACAAAAGGTTTTTCATTTCGGCCTCTCATTAAACGACTGTTCGAATTCCGGCCGTGGCGGCCGCTTTTCAAAGGCGATGTCAGTGCACATCACTGTGCGATGTCAGTGCACGTAAAAACACCCCAGGTGATCGAATTTTCCGGAGCCCTGCGCTACGGCGTCTCCCATAACCTGAGTCTCTTCGGGATGTTGAACTGCAATAACCAAACCGAATCAAATGTCTCTTTTATTTGTTACGTCGTCTTCTTCCAGGAGGACCACTTACACCTATCCTGTGCCTTTACCATTTTCGAATTGGCAGTATACTATGTAATAAAACTATTAATGTATCTAAGTGTCAATAAATATATGTAATAGGAATATTTTGACTCCGCTTTTCAGTTGACACATCACAGGTTTATAACAGATGGATGTGATAACAGAAGCAGTCTGAATGAAAACTGCGGAACTCTGAGGGTGCTGTGTCGAGAAATGTAACCTGCAGTCTTCAGTAATCAGATGATTGGTGCGATGGAAAATAATTATCGAATAATTTAGGGGCTTAGGCTAAATCCAAATTACGTGCTCTAGCGCTTCCATTTTCGCTTCAGCTCCAGGTCATATGGATTCGTTAACATAGACTCGAAATCGACCACGTGATATGAAAGGCCGCTCCATATATATATAATTAAGCCGCTTCAATCAAGCCTCGCAAGTAAGCCTTCACCGCCTATTATTTGTCTGTGTGACTCCGAATCCAAGTGACCCGTTATATTCAATTCCCCACTCAAAAGTGCTGCCCGAGTTGTCAGATCGTCTCAGTTTGCTCTTTTTTATCTCATGACGGCACACAAGTCTTACACTAATCCGTTCCCGACCATGTCACCGAGCAGCTGTCAAATGCCGGAGTGTAATGGTGAGAGGTTAACTTGAGACATCGCAAGACGGCCGTATGGCTGAGGTGAATCTCTATCTCTTACGCACTTAAAAAAATTGCCAAAGCACATGGTAAACATCATCGTTCAATTAATATGCAGCTCAAAAGATGAAAGAAATGTTTTTAACAGGGTGCGGATAGCGTCTGAACACTGCCTTCCACAAAAGTGAGCGAAGGTAAGAGGCGAAATTGTCTAACATTGAATGGTGTTCTGGTTGGCGCCCATGATGTTACGAGTGTGGTAGATAAAGCCCTTCCCTGCTATGTGATGTATTGCCCAAACGTTTTCGCCACGTAGTAAAGACAATGCCGTACATACAATCAAGGCGTCTTGCATTTCACCGGACTCCTTTTATTGAACGGAATTGCGCCCGCTAAAGAACTAAGCGATTCGGCGGTGGCGATAACAAGTGTGCTCGGCGGGCGTCGAACTACGAATGCACGTTGCATTCGGCCATGCTCAAATTAAAATAGGCTGAGAGGCATCTAGGTAAACACGCGAAATATGGCGACAACAAGATGGAACATTGTTAAAACTAACGCGAGCGGCTGGTCGAGATACACCTCGTCGCATATTTTGAGACAAAAAATAAAAAAGATAAAGCCGCGTCTCGTGCGTTACAATCACAGTGATAAGGCCGCGTGCTGGCGACTGTTAGAAATAACAAATAACCCTTTCAATGGTTCGCAGCATTGTACTTCATTGCACATCAGCGAAACGATGTTACGATATTACAAACGATCCAATTGGGAAGCACTTCCTTCAAGAATACCCGGGGGCACGGTAAAGCCCTCCGTGTGGAAGAAAGGTGCATATTAATGGCTTTCTGCAGTATTGTGAGCCGCTACATTTTCTTTGCGCAAGGCCATCGAAGATTGTTTAATACATGAAACATAAAGATCAAAAGGAACTTTAAGAAATTCCAACGGTCATGTAAACAACTACTGAGGCATTCACGGAACAGTCTGTAAACGCAGTGCGGCCTTGAACTTAAGTGGAACGCGGTTAGGAAAAGATCAGTGAAATAAAAAGAAGCAATAAGAAGGCAAAGGAGTGCAAAGGAGGCCAAGAAAGAAAGATTTGAACAAAATGGGCGTCCTCTTTAGCAGCCTGCACGATCTCTTTTTAACCTGTAATTGCGTTTGCCCCATCGTGGTACTCGATTTCGCCCTCTTTTGTGGATCTAGGATTTGTTTTGGAGATGCATTAGGGTCAGAGTAATAAAAAGTGTAGAAGATTTAGAAGCATTGCTGACGACGATACTATGGGGAATGGTTGCCAACTAGCCATGCACGTACAATTCAGTTCAGTTCAGTTTATTACCTTAAGGACCCCCGTGGGGGTATTACATAAGGGGTGGATTATACAAAAAAAATAAGTACAATGGTTGCCATGTGGGTTCAACATACAATATGATCTGTTAGTGCTTTGGAAAAGTTGGATGGGCAGGTGATAGCGGCGATGCTGTGGGAAAGGCCGTTCCAATCTAATGCTGCTCGGGGGAAGAAGGAGGCAGCGAACGTGGTCGTATGGGTCTGAGGCCGGGCAACTTGAAGAATGTGACCAGTGCGATGCGATATGCGAGCTGGTGATGTGATATAGCCTGCGTAACCGTGGGTGCTGTAAAAGAACTTATGAAACAGGTTTAGGCTGGCAATGCGGCGACGAATAACAAGGGTTGATAAGGCGGATTCTGCTTTTAAAGACGACACGCTGACTTGGTATGAATAGGTATTGTGGATGAATCTAGTGGCACGGTTCTGGACGAATTCGAGGGCATTTATGAGGTATATTTGATGTGGATTCCATATGGGGGATGCATATTCTAGTTTCGGTCTGATTAGCGATTGGTAAGCCAGGAGTTTAACTTGTTGGGGAGCGTGACGTAAGTGGCGTTTCAAAAAGCCTAGTGTTTTATTCGCGGATGATATTACATTAGAAATATGTGTGCGCCAAGATAAATCATGAGATAGCGTGACTCCTAAGTACTTAATTGAGTTAACTGCTTCTATTGGGATTTGAGCTATATTGTACGAAAAAATAAATGGTTTAGTGCGACGGGTGAAGGATACAATCTTGCATTTCTGAGGGTTAAGTGTCCTCATCCACAGGTCGCTCCATTGCTGAACGTTAGTTAGGTCAGTCTGGAGGGCTTCTTGGTGGGAAGAGTTATTAATAGTACGATAAATGACGCAATCATCTGCGAACATACGAATGTGACATGATACGTGAAGGGGCAAGTCATTAATGTATATTAAGAATAATAACGGTCCGAGCACTGATCCTTGGGGGACGCCTGAGGTTACTGGAATGTAATCAGAAAATTCGTTATTAACTATGACTAATTGGGTTCGATTTGTTAAAAATTCCTCAATCCAGTTTAGAATGCTAGGGTGAATATTTGGTACAATTACGCCGTGTCGCGAATGGGTAAAAAGTTCCAAAGCTTTTCCGGGTAGCTGATGCAGTGCAGAGTTCCGGAAGAATATATCTTTGATAAGCACTTTTAAATGGGCACGCTGGAAACAGGCTTTTAACCCGACGTGGCGGCTTCTCTGCTTAATATGTAAGTTGTTTTTAACAACGTCTTAAACGAAAACAGCGATAAAAAATTTCTCCACATTGCTTCTTCTTCATTTCTATTTCCTGAAGCACAAATACTTTCTGCATGTGAATCTACACACTCGTTGCTGCCTTGAGGCAAGGCTAAGAACTGGGAGCCTGTAAATGGCTCGAAGAAAGCGCCTCGCATATTCTCAAGCAAACAGCAGTGAACACGTCTGTAAGCAAAGGGGGTGAAGTTCTGGGCACGTTTCCGGAATAGGCGACAGACTGGTAATGGAACCCATAGTCGCGTTAATTTGATCCCCACTTTCAAATCAGGGCTCGGAAAGGAAACTAAATATGAGCGACATTTTGCTGTGTATTTCGGGCGAGTGGCAAATGCTGTTATGCAGCTTATTCATCTATTTTCTTTCCTTGTGCAGAGTCCAGGAGGTACGTGCCTAGTTGGCTGCTTCTGCGGCTTTCCTTCGAAGCAAAATTCTCCGGGTGTCTTATGTCACTAGAGCCCCCCCCCCCCCCCCCCCCCCCCCTGACGCGTTGCATTCCGTTTGTTCACGAAGTCTTTTCTTTCCCGTACAGTGTCATATATAATTTTTTTTAAACTGTATCAAATAAGGAAACGAAACGTAGCAATCAGGAGTATTTTAATTCTGCGGTGACTAGCTTGTATTACGAGATGAAGGGAACAAAGCAAAGAAGATAACATGGAAAGAGAAATTAATTGTATAATCGGATTCCACCGCACAGCGTTTTTTTTTTTTTCTACATGGCATTTATCCGCTCTTCAGAGAGCATTACCTTGGTGACCGGACACACCGAATATACCGAATACAGAATGCATCAGAGTTCCATGTTCCGCATTCGAGGAAGGGATGCACCATGTTTTGAACATCAAGCGCCAACAATGTCCTTTGTTCCTGATGCCAAACTGAGGATCTCTATTTCTGTTCAAACCATACCGTACGCTTAAGCCACAGCAGTGCACCGAAGTTTACGCTATCACTGAACTTTCTCTATCCACATTTAACCTTAAATTATTGACCGATTTTCTACTTTATATTCTCGTGATTTACGCAACGCCAGCCAATTGTTTTATGCAGACCAAGCAAGCTAGAGCGAGTTCATAATTTTATTGATTTACCTTCAAGGATTCATCAAAGTAGGCAATTATTTGTAGCGAGCCACAACGCCGGAATGGGAGGAGTAGTATCGATGAGGACAAACCGCGAAAACATTGAAGAGGAGAAAGAAAGCGATTTTGCGTCGAAGGGAGAGCGGAGGAGCTAATTCGGACATTAAAAAATAATATAGACGCAGCGGGTATAAAAAAATTAGAGCGATTCAACACTGCTGAACCGGATGTGGAGCGAAAGCTTTCGGTGCGGGTAACTCGCTGTGGTCATTCGTCTCTACCAGGGTGGCAACTACGGAGTTGTTATTACCAGCGGTTTCTTTTTCTTCTTCCTTTCCGTATTTTTCTTCTTCTTGGCTCAAGGTCATTCATGAAGTCGGTGCCACGGCGGAGGTGCCACCACACTAAAGAGGCGATGCGGCTGGCATATTGTTGCTTTCGCAACAAAACATAGGAAGCAATAAACTCTGCCTTAGGCTACGACACATTTGCGGCTTTGGTCCTCTGGAGTGCTTCACAGCATAGAAGTCGAAGGAAGAAAGTACTGATTATAATGAAAAATTTGCCTGTGTACAAAGAAAATGAAGCCGCAAAATAGCTTTCTAACCAGTAACAAGTCCCATATTGATATAACGACAGATAAGTAGACGAATGGATTGAAGTTAGGAGGTTCCCTTTGAAACTGGTTGATGGCAGTTGGTGACATGCTTTTAATATTATTATATTTCTTTAAACAATAAGTCTACAATAAATATTTCAGTTATGGACTCTATGCATATAGATGAAATTTTATTCCTTAATAAATATATTCACATTCTTTAGCCTCTATTCAACCACCAACTTCAATGCACGTTTTGCTAGTTTTAATTGGAGATGCATTCACTTTGTTTTCGTTAATTATAAAACCTATCACCTAGGAGAAACAGCGTTGCGATAAATAAAAAATTACAGAAACATGTTAAAAATAACATGAAATATTCTAAAGCTCTCTCGTAACGTGAGATTTTTAGTAGGTTTATAATAAATTTTGTAGGTTAGCAGTTCGTCTACAGTAACTTTCATACGGTGTAGCTCTGAAGTGCGTTACAATTATAACGGCGCAAAATTTTCATGTTACTGCAGAGATTCGTTGTCACAACCGAATCACGTCAAAAACGAGATAGCTATTTAATTGTTACGATAGAAAATTTTACTTTTTGTTTTCGACTGCCTATACCCGCACCTACACCTTGATGGATACTGCAACACTCCTGTGGTTTTTTTATACGTACCCACAGCACATCGCGCAGGTTGCATCTTCGTTATTGAAATTCCTTTTTTTAGCGGTGCGTTCAGGGATATCCGATGTAGCTTCACAGGGAAGGCCGCTGCCTCTGGAACTGCCATTGAAAGCTGAGTTAATATTTCGACTTTTTTTTTTCATTTTCGTACAGTGTAACGTTGGCTTGAGATTGGTTCATTTATCTTGAGTTGTATATTTTGTTTTCTTACCTACCATTTAATGCTTCTATTTCCACAGCGATGTACGTAGCGACGTGCATCCAATCGCAGTGGTGCTCCTTAGACCAGCACCTGTCGACGCCACTTTTCCGTAGAAGTCCGTAGAAGCCTGTAGAAGTCTGCTTATTTGCTGCTTTGCTTATTTGCTGCTTTCGTAATTCAAACTGCCTCAACTAGAAGCACACTTATCAGCATGTCTGGTTAGATGCCCGTTGTTGTGAAGGACTACATGACCTGAGCGCTAAGTCTCCGCTTGTAACAAAGGTGTAAAAAAGACATGGTGAATGAAATTTATTGAAGTATTTTTACTCAAGACCAATTATTTTGTAATGCTAATATTTTTCAGATATACACCGACATTTAGTTTACAAATAAATCTTCTTCCCGTAGATTTCATTCCAGAAATCTACGCTTGACGAGGTGAGGCTTCGACAACGCAGCGCCGCCGCTACCTTCTCTGCTGTCTGGCAGCCTCAAAGCAGCACTTTAAAATCACAGGCTTTTACCAGTGAGTATTGTGAGATATAGCCACAGCTGATTAGGCTTTTTTATCTTCCGACAAATAAATGTCGAGATATACAGAGCGTAACTTACATCTGTGATGTTATAAACAAATGCTTTTCCTAGTTCAACACATAATCAGCTACCGCGACAGCTGGATTCATAATCTCCTTTGAGCACAGGTTGCTATCGAGACAACAAGTTGCACAGATTCTCTTTCCGAGTGATGATAGATGATGAAAGATAGGTGTGTTGCAAGAACAGGAGATCCAAGCCAATGTTTTTTTTTTTTTTCAGACATAACATTGAGTAAAATATTGAACACCTTTTCTGAAATTCATGCCAAAAACATGAATTTAAAGTACGATATTATTCCACAAAACTATTGATTCAGGGCCCTTCACGGCTGATCGCCTTTTAGGTTGCATGCTCTATTTCGTGCTTTATTAGCTGAGTAAAAATAAGATTGCGCACAAAGCCGATCATATTTTTTTCGTGCTGCGACCGTCTTTAGTTTAGTTTATATTCGGTGGCCACCAACCCTACTTGCAGAACAACGGTAAAAATATCTGCGTCCTCAAGTCATATGAAATCAAAAATCTTATTCGGTTGTCCCAAGAACTCCGCAGTTGCTGAAGTCCGCAACTGCAAAAAAGCACCTGAAAGTTAGACCATTGTGTTTTGCACCATCCAGATCTGTAATAAAATTTTTAAAAGTCCAAGATTTGTTCACGAGAATACCACTGTTTTTGCTTATTTCGTCCTAACTAATATCAAAACTACCAAACCTCATTACAGTTGTTCGGTTTACTCTAGTCGCAGTTACACCGGCTCACCATGAAAGCACGCATCATTTGACAGGAAAAATTGACATCCTGTATCGTCCCAGGAAGGTAGCTTGTTTGCGTGCGGCTTCAATGTTAGAATGAGGAATTTTACGAGCGTACAAAGTACTTGATGCAAGCAAGAGGAAAGGTTTTCTTTGTTCTCGTTTTCTAGTTGGCATGCACGGGTACGCAGACGTGAATGAAATTGCGGTTTTTTATTTAAAAAAATGACATTTTGTCTCAGTTAATTGAACTCGCTCTTTAAATAATGAAAATGGTGAGACGAAAATTTTTCTTATTACCATACATGCTTACCTCTCATAGCCACTCAAAACATCATCCAAGCCAAGCGGTTGTGCAAGACTGCTTGTGTATGGCTCAAAAGTGGGGTCTTTTTCAACTCCCTCACCATAGAAAACATCTTACATATCCGAGAAAAAGAAAGCCCTCCACTAAACCACGGCACAAATATGTTTCTCTATGCATTAATTAGAGATTACTGAGTTGTGGTATATCCGTAGAAGTCTACACTAATGTTTACTGTTAAAGACTACTACCGTTTCGGGCGAAGGTTGGCTCTTCAGGAGTACTAAATCTATGATGATAGCGCCCTTCAGCCCAAAACCACTCTGAACGCAAGACATAGTATCCAAAAAAGAGAAAAAACGGTCTAAGGACTGAGGAATAATGATCAAAAGCCAGTATATTGTGACATGTTCGATCTGTCTCAGGATTATACAGATATCCAGCAATCATATATTGTCCGGCTGAAGACCCAGCTCCGTCGCTCTAATTTACAAACAATTTGCAATGAGGCAGAACTAGACCCCAGTAGGCAAATTAACACACTACAACAAGCTTTTAAAAATGTCCTGGACCGTATTTTGCTCGTAGGCTATGTCTACAGCATTGGCCTTTCAAGTGGGCTTCCTACCCTTGTCACATCTTGGGCATTTCTGAGCGCACGCCGCTCCCATCGGCTTCGCCTGCAACGGGACCGTTTTGAACCATTCGAGCGGCGTTCGCAAAGATGTCGTACGTGACACGGAAGCTAAAAAGCTTCTTGTCGATTTTAGCGTCATTCATTGCCAGTACTTTCTTTACGCCTTTCTATAGTACTTAGTAACGCCGCAACATGCAATTTTTGTTTCGCAGTATCAAGCTGATATTTCCTTAACCTGCGGCGTGTACGCATGTAACTAGTTATTGCTCGATTCGTCGTCACTTAATGCTTGTAATTAGAATATATATTTCTCCTGATAGCTGTCAAGAGAGTTATTTAGAAAACCATCGTGGGTATTGGCGTTGGCATTGTGGCCGAAAATTCGCTGACATGGAGACGAAATGAAGAGTGATGTATACAGTGTGATGTCAGTGCGCGTTAAAGATCCACAGGTGGCCGAAATTACTCGGCTCCTCTGGCTCTCTTTCCACTTCTAGTAACCTTCCTTCATTTCCTTACTTCGCGGTAAAGGTGTCCAGTAAAAAGAAAGTGTGACAGATATTGCGCCCCTCCTTTCTTGTAAAACATTTTTTCTGGCCGTTGATAGATGTCGGGTGATATGGCCGGGAACTTGTTGGCGGTTAGCTTGTGCTACGTTATAAGGCTAGATTTCATGCGAAATTAGGGGTTTTCTTCAATAAGAGGATTTATCCCATACAAAAATTTTCTATGATCAGCTATAGAAAACTCTTTGTATGGTCGGCTATAGATATTTGGCCTAAATATTTATAGCCGTTCCTATGGTAGTATTTAGGTGTTTCTGTAGTCTGTTCTATAGAAGTCCTTAACCTGTTTTATGGACTTATGGCTCCCTATTTACTGGAGTCTTTAGCATTTTCTAGGTTCAGGTATAAACGTTTGTGGTCATCTATAGAAATTGCTTTGTACGGTCGGCTATAGTTTTTTGGTCAAAAAGCTATAGCCGTTCCTATGGTAGTCTTTAGGTTTTTCTATAGACCGTTCTATAGACGTTTTTAACCTGTTCTATTGACTTATGGCTCCCTATGTACTAAAGTCTTTAGCAATTTTTGTGGTAGCGTACAAACGTTTATGGCAAGCTATAGAAAATCTCTTGTATCATCGGCTATAGATATTTCGCCCAAAAAGCTATAGCCTTCTATACATGTCTATAACCTATACACTAATTCTGGAGTTCTGATGTAAATATTGCAGTCTTTCACATTTTGTATGGTCAGCTATAGAATATTCGCGCGCACGCGCGAATGTGTGTATATGTGCGTGCGTGCGTTTGTTTGTGCATGCGCAAGTGTATTGTGCATCTGTGTCACGCTTTATGTTTTTGGACGTTTATTTTCAATTCGATGCCTAAATAACTGAAAATTGGCAAGCAGTACCCTCGACTAAAACCATCATGGGTCGGAGGTACTCACCGCAGGCGTACTTCCATGCGGCGACAGTGCTCCCACCAGTTATACCAAGAATGTGACGCAATCCATTTGTCGCACAGCGTTGTAGTTGATGACATACGGTTTCTCGTTGCATACAGCACACACCTCTTAATCAAGCTAGAGGACAAGTCGCACGAGGGATTCGAACCGACAATATATCTACTTTAATATAAGGGTGTACCCCTACTGTTCTATAGCTTTTGGTATGTACAATATTCTATGGCCAGCTAAAGCAAGTTATATGGCTTGCGGTCTGTAGCTTTAGAGACACTGACGTATCTATAGACAGCTAAAGATAGCTCTATGGCTACTAGTTTATAGCTTCGGGAGCATGCACTTTTCTATAGCCCCTTCAAACAGCTTATGTGGCTTGCAGTCTGTAGCTTTAGAGGCACTGACATTTCTATACACAGCTAAAGATTACTGTATGACTACTAGTCTATAGCTTCATGAGCATACACTTTTCTATAGCCAGCTAAAGCAGCTTATATGGCTATCATTATGTAGCTTTGGAGTCATTCAAACTTCTATAGACAGCTAAAGGTAACTGCATGACTAACAGTCTACAGCTTTAAGAGCATACACTACTTTCATAGCCAGCTAAGCAGCTTATATAGCTTGTAGTCTGTAGCTTTAGAGACATTTTCAATTCTATAGACAGCTAAAGGTAACTGCATGAGTAGTTGTCTAGCTTCAGGAGCATGCATTTTTCTATAGCCAGCTAAATCCGCTTATATGGCTTGTAGTCTGTAGCTTTAGGGGCATTCAAATTTCTATAGACAGCTAAAGATAACTGTATGACTTATAATCGATAGCGTCATGGACATATGGTTTTCTAGAGTTAGCTGAAAAGATTTTGTATGGTCCAGAAGCTATAGACAAAGTGGTATAAAATTTTCTATAGCTGCCTATGGATATTTTAATGGCACTTTATAGCCGACTATAAAAGTCCATAGATATACATAGCTGATCACAAATTTTTAATTTGAAGTACTTAGGCCATTTTTGTATTGGGGGGCCGTTCCCCTCCAAGTCAGGCAAGCTACTTCTCTGGCACGAGACAGTTATTAGGTAGGCATACCCACTTTCTAAACAACATCCGTGTAAGGCACAAAAAACAGCTCAACGGGCAAACAGAATTTGCTGTGGCGAAGCTAATTCAAATAAGGGGAAAAGCCCCTTTTAGAGGCGTGTCATTCTGAAACATTGCGAAAGGATGGTGCTAGATCCTCACTGTTTACAGCTATGCAACTATTTTAAAGGAAGCCTTCCTAAAGAGATAACAAGAGTAAGACACAAAAATACTGTGCTAGTTTAATGCTTGGAACACAAGGCTTCTCGGGACAGGCGTTAAACTGCACTATTCTCGCATAACGGACACCATTGCACTTTTTCATACTTCGTTCTTGGTTTTTGTTTCGCTCATATTTTGGAGTGGGCGGAAAGCTAGCAGGCAGCTTTTCTCCTACGCTAAAAATAGGGGCTGCGATACCACAGTACGAGCGAAAGCAACATCTACGGCCCGGAAAAAGTATTCAATGTGCTTTTGGGACCAGGAAACTGCTTTTCTGACAATCTAGGTTGCTACAATTGCGATTTTGAGCCATCAGAAGCCCGCATGTAGCTCACAATTTTTCTCGACTAGCTTTTCTCCACGTAACTCCCTTGGCAGCACCTTTGTTAATGTCCTAAACGACGCACTGTATCTCAAGTAGTAGTACCCAAACTGTCGCAAAGAGCTCCCATAAGCTACTAAGAATATGGCCGCGCCAAACACCGGATGTAAGGTTTGAGTTTAACGCCTTATCTTAAAGGACAATAAAAATAAGAAAATCATACCTGGCTGTACATCTCTACATAGCGCTTCTAAAGGATGCCGTTTTCACACACAAACGAAGCAGTGACATAGATAATGATAACTTTTGGCTTTCGCAGGCTGGTAAGAAAATGGGCTCACTCAAGCTCTTTCAATATAACGTTTCTAGAATCAATTTTTTAAAATTGTGCAGTTCTTTCGTTCCTCGCTCATTTCTTGTTGTTCCATAGCCTTACTCATATTAGAAAGCGAGATCCCAAATCTAGCGGTGAGCTCCCCGACAAACTTGAATCCTTGCGCAGTGTCAAGCGAGAATGCGGTATAATCGTCGGCAGCTGCACAAACCACAATTTATACTTGAACAACTGTAACATTGTGCTAAGGTACGCTATATCTTCACCAGTATTCTCAGAACTGTCGCAAAGTCCGTCCATAGCTTACCAAGAATATGAGTACGCCAAACTTTATAGCGTTTCAGTGCAGCGTCTACAGGCTTTACAGCGGCAGTGGCGCCACAAACATGGGTTAAAGGGTTATAAATATAAGAGACTTTTCTGTCACGTTTTTAAAGGAAGGCCTACTCTCACACGAAACAATGCAATTGCGGGGACAAAACCTTCATTTTAGTTGAGAATTACAGGCAGTTCCAGCCTCCTAAGCAAAGGAGCTTACTTTGGCTATTCGATTATAAGGCTTGAAAACATGTATTTTATGCAACTTTGCTGTTCGGTCTTTCTGTGCGTTTTGTTTTGTTCCATCCCCTTTCCTTATATCTCGGAGGGCGAGTAAGCACCTCATGAGCCCCTTTTGCTAGCGCTGTCAGAAGTAACCAACAAGCAATAATGGCGGATAGTACGCAAATGGCGTTGCGAGTTTATTATTTCCTTTTTATTTCCTCCCCTGCTTAGTCATATTTCGCAGCGAGCAGAGAAATTCGCGCAGGCAAACTCGGATCCGCTAGAATGCTTGCTCTGCCACAAATGCCATACAAGCATCTCCATTCGTAGTATCTCAAGTGCATGCGGCGCATCCACGCCACCCTCCTGCAGCCGACACTTAGTTACCCTAACAATTTCGGAACTCCGAACTGATGGTGTGTGTTTCTGCACAGCGCCGCGGCTTAAGGGCGCGAACGTCTGCTGGCCGGGAAATAAAAGCTGGGAACTTGTTCAATGTAGCCTCGCAATTCGAAAAAGGATAACTTCACGGAAAGGGAGATTTTCAGCTCCTTCTGCATTACTGCTGTTCAGGTTTAAAAAGCACCGCGCTTCCTTTAGAGGCGTTGCGTACATAAGGACAGTAAGGAAAGGACTATCTCACTTTGATAGCCCTTTAGCCAATGTTTAAGCCGCCGCTCGCGCCGCAGTGCCCGGACGCTGCAATGAAACCAACATATCGACTTCGGTTTACCCACATTCTTGATTAGCTATGGAGGCGCTTTGCCTGCCAAAGTTTTAAAAGTGAAAGCTTTTACTACTCCCCTCAGTAGCTTATTCGTCCTAAGCGCCGCTGCCTCGTGTTCGTCATTGAACGGAGCAGAAACCACGTGGCAGCTAAGACGGCATTGAGCCCCGCCACCGAAATCACATTAAGCGCGCGCTTGCCCCTACCTAGTCACTTGAAAACCAAGACATAACTTAACCGCAGCTTTGCTGGAGCCATGGCACTCGCTCGGTCTAGATAGCTTTCGCTGATTCTCAGCAGGTGTCAGCGGGTCGCGACAGCTGTCGACAGATTGGCAGTAGTCCTGATGAATGATCCAGGCGAGACGCTTCGTGAATCGACCGAGTCTCAGAGTTTGCGAAGACGACAGGCAGAATGCGATCATCTAGTGGACGTAACTTGCTACAGGCGGCCGCACAAAGGCAAAGAGAAGCGGGTCGAGAGAAATGTGTCGCCGAGACCTCGGCAGAAAGTAAACCCCGTCTCGCCAAATGTCGCAATGATGATGCCGAACGCTGCTGAGAACGCGCCAAGTCAGATGCCTCATCTCAGTTATTATTATCAAGCAACAATCAAGTCTAGTCAAGGTTTACCATAATTAACTTTCATACCTCCGCTTTGGTTGGGTACGTTTAGTGGGGTAAACGTTTTCGTATATCTTTAGACTTGTAATGTAGATATATAGCTTGGCTTGGCACAGTGTAACAGCTGTTCCTAATTTAAATGCTAGTTTACGCAGTTACTAAAGGTAGTCCCTGATTCTCGCCTGAAACAGCGCAAGCATTCAAGCGAGGTAATGCAGCTCCGAGCAGACGTTTGGCCTCGCGTCTAAATATGAGTAAAAAGATGGAACAAAAGAAAGCAAAGGAAGAGTAAGCGTCTTGTTTTAACAGTCTGAAAATTTTAAAAGCCATCAACCAGAAGATTTTATCTTTTACTCCTTGTTTCCCGTATCAGAACAGCTTCGTTCTCGAGCGTTATGTAGAGAATTACATTGAAGCAGGAATCTATTATGTGTATCGGTCTTTAGGATGTTTGGCGTACCCATATTCTTTTTAGGCTATGGGGACGCTTTGCGACAGTCTTGAAACTGCTATTTATTATATAATGTGTGTCTTAAGACATTCGTAAAGATGTAGCCATCTTAATTGTTGTTGGCACTGTAGCTAAATATTGCTAACCTGCAGTTTAATGTGCTGCCTATGATGGCTCCTAAACGAGCAGCGATAGGAGAAAGGGGCTTTTGGGTCATCCGCAAATTTGCTCCCTGCAAGCTGTCTTCGCTTATCGGGAAGAACATTTGCACTCTGTCGAAGCGACGCATTTTGTGCAGTGAGCTAACTGCGCTGTGAGCTACGTGGAGAAAAGCTAGTCGAGAAATATTGTCCGCTACATGCGTAATTCTGACGGCTCAGAATGTTGCCGCGCATTGGTAGCAACCTAGCTTGAGTGAAAAGACGTTTAGAGCATCCCACTAGTACTATGCATGCGGTCCCCGGTCAGTGGATGCTACTTATGCTCGTATTGCGGCATCATCGCTGTTTTTGCCCTTCCGGGAGGTAATGCGGCATGCTCGCTTTTCGCCCAATTTAATATATGAGTCGGAAATGGGATGGGACGAAACGAAAGGGAATCAGGAGCAGAATAAATACGGAGGTTGAAAAAGTCCAGTGGCACGCATTATGCACGCCAACTGCGTGTTAATGCCTCTTCCGAGAAGCCTGAAATCTTGCCAATTCATTTAAGTGGTAAGGTGTTTTTGTGTCTGTCTCTGAGGTGTCTTTACAGAAAGGCCTCATTTGAAATAGTTACGGAGATGTTAGCTGTGAGGATCTAGTCCTATCCTTTCGAAACATATGAGAATGACACACGTTGAAAATGGACTTTCCCATATGTTCTGCTTAACGTTTCCACGATAAATACTTGTAGCCTGTACTGGTTTAGCTTTACTGTGCCACATCAATGTTATTCCACTATTCAATATCGCTCTTTTTATCACCTTATCACGTGGCCAACATGTTTCCGACAATTTTACTGTATCTTGATCTTAGCTGCGTTCGCGGTTTCTTTATTTCTAAACCGAAGCTTTGCTTATGGGAAGCTTTTCACTTCAGAGCATTCCATAATGGAGTGAATCAGCACTCTGTCGCAGACAAGAAATCCACTAGCATTTATTACATCCTGCTAAGTTTACATGTATGTTTTCAGATAAAGTAGTTGTTCCTAAATCTCCTGTTGATCTAAACGTAGCGCGATCTTGTTCCTTCTCCTGCTCCCCATGTACTGCTACTTCTTTTATACCATGGCTCCCACTATGCATTGATGAAATCGCGGATGCTCTAAAAAGTGATTCTAGTACACATCGCGTAGTATCTCAACAGTGCTTGCATGCGGTGCTCTCGTTCTCTGTCACCTCTGTGCACGACAAAATTTTGCCAAAGACTGAGTAGATATACGTGAGATTGGGCAGGGATCCTGGCTGTATTCTTCAAGGCCATTGTCACATTTAATTTATTCAAGGGTTTTTATGGATTTACTTTGGTAAATTACATAACAGTGCGTATGTTGATCCTTGCCATCGAGGGTTTTTCATGTGTTCTTTATTTACAATTTAGAAATATAAGATTCAGTAATAAACCTTTAGCTACCCTTTTGTGCTATATCCCGATGACTGAAATTCAATGAATCCACTTTTTGTTGCAGCGATCGTGTTTTGTGCTGCTACCGCTATTTTTGAGCAACATTTGTGTCTTGACCCCCCCTGACATTCTGAACAGAATACATGTCCTTCAAGAACGTTTTTCGCTCTCATGGTAGCAGAAAATTAACTTTTTTCTTAAGGAAACTGTTTTAGAGTTTGCGTGATGCCTACGCCGATCGTTGCTACTAAGGTCTGTTTGGTCCACGAGTCTTAATATTGTACACGGATGGCCAGCATATTAAGGAAAAAGTGGTTCCGCACGAAACACATTCCCCAGAGAATGAAGATGTCCATCTATAAATCTGAAATAAACGTAAAAGCCATTCCAATTATCAGAAAGTGAAAACTGATAAAGGCAATACCTTGAGAAGAGCAGCTCTTGAACTTGATTTGCTTCTTGTGGAAATAAAATTGCAAGTGTGACCTATTATTCTGCAGTTCTTCCAAAAACAGAACAAAGTAACTAATGCTGCACATGCCATAAACAAAAAAGTAATGACCTGCTCTTTTCGGCGCTTTTGACTAGCATTTGTCTGTTCTACAGTGACCTTATAAAAGTGACGACTCACACCATCAGGTAGTCATTATATGAGCGTATTGTTGTCATTCGTCGTCTGCGCGTAGGCACATTCTTCTAGGACCAGAACACTTAATGTTTGTTGGTTATTCGTGGTAAAATATTTTACCAACTTTTTGTGCATATATGACTTTCTGCTGTGTATTACCACCACCCTGTTACGTTGCACTGCAAGCTAAAATGTCTTATTTCATGTTGAATGGCTTTTAGGCAATCGTTCTTGACACCGTTTCGAACGGTCCGTAACGGCAAGAGAAAAAGTACACCCCATTGTTCATAAATTAGAGCAAACCTATAAGGGCTTCAATTTCAAACAGACCATCTTCCAAAAAAAGAGGAACTTGCCTCTATAATTGTGAATCTGCACTCTCCAGTGCTGTGCTCCGTTCACTCTAGCGCTGGGTCCTGCAAGGATTGAAACAAACCAACTCGCCGAACAGCAAGTTACGTACTAATTATATAAATATAGTTCTTGTGCGACTTTTTGCAATTAAAGGCGCCACTGATAACAGGCGATCATTGATATAACTGTAGTGGGAAAGGATTATCTTGAAAGGAAAACATCTTTTTTTTCACCTGATAAAAGCCTTCAAGACATAAAACTTCGTTGCTGATTCATTGCATTTATTTTTCTTGCACAGGGTAAAAAAGTAGGAAATAATGGCTCCACTCGCGCAAGCCGACAACAACTTCTACAGATGTAGCTATGGGTCAGGGCTGGAAGCAGCAATCACGTCAGAATGAAGACGACAACAGAATCCTGTTCGTATCGGCGTAGCAAAGGGCGAACAAGAGTGGCCGAACAGTGAAGTGTGGACCTTGCTGTCCGCAACACCGGCCTCTGCTCTCCACGTGAGTAGGGAGCAAGTGTGAAGGCTCACTTGAATCGATCTGGATGCTTTGGTACATGTTTATATAACTCTAATAGAGAACACCGAGACAAAGCGGATAATATTCACCGACTTCACAGGCGCGTCAGGACAGTGCGGCTTTGAGCCGATCATTATAGCTACATCATTATCGCCTTCCCTATCGTAGAGAGAGAAATACTTTGGCTCTTCTTGGAAATGTTCACGCTAAGTATTCAGTCTTCAGCGATAAACCTCTCAGAGAAAGAGAGAGAAAGCACAATTATAGGTCTACCTAAATATTTTCTCATTCATTGTATGTTATTTATTTAGATTTACCTATGTATTGTCAACAAATATTTCAATATTCATTTCTTGGCATAATTCTCAACGAAACCTTTTGCTGGCCATTGCTAGAAAAGAGAACAAGCGTGTTCTTTTTAAGAGGCATTTACAGCCAATTCTTTTCGTCACCCGTCCCTAAATGAAGCATATGTGTTGTTTACCAAGATGTTTGTTATCTGTGCGCCTGTATTCAATTCTCACCAGAGAAAATTGGCTTGATTTCTGCGGAATATTTTCAGAAAAAGTGGTTGCATTCACACGATGATTTTTTTAGGTTGCTGTCAAATCAAAGTGCGGTGTAATTCCCAGAGGTGTGTGCTAGTTGGGAGAGAATTAACCGATTGTTACAGCTCACAGCAAAATTAGTCTTGCCAGAGTTAAAAGGCTGCCTGGATAGCTCTGGAGCTATTCACCACAATGGGTTCACACGCGAAACACCTGGTCGCTGGAATGGGCAACAAAGCAATGAAAATAAGTATAATGTGGCAGACGGAGATTGTGTTGTGCAGACGTCGAGCTTCAATTTTATATTCCGGTGACCGTCGCGAACAGCGATAGCGTTTCACATACATTGCGTGTGGCTTAGTGGCGTTTTGGCTGGCACGGTAGAAATTGCGGGCAAGTATCACCGTGACCAGTATATCTAATCGATACTTAGTTCTGCGCGTAAGAATACTTGGCAGTCAGAACTACAGCAGCCATTTTGTGTGAATAAACGAGTGAAACTTATATATATGAAAGACAGAAAATTTAGCCCGCGTTTACACTTAGATGACATGCTCTTCTGCGCAGTTTAAACTAATTGGGGAGGGAACAAACAGAATGAAAGAAGTGTGGAAAACCAAAGGAATAAATAGTAGGGGGAGATAGAGTGTTGCCTTTAAATGCGCTGTAAGGTGCATCGTCGAGTAGTGTTACACCATGAAGTGCTGAGATGCGTATTCCGACAAATGGGCTTACAAAGTTCACAGCGTTAAAAAGGATTTTTAAAACGTTTTTTGTGAAGTGCATCACAGCCACTAGTTCTTTTTAAAGGATATTGTATTTGAAACTAGATTAACTGAAATCATTATACACAGAAGATAGTTGCTACGTTCTCTATATGCTTTCACCAAGGACGCAACGGTTTATAGCTCCAACGCTCAGCACAAATTTTAGCGCCGACTAGAAAGGAATCCCATTCCTAATTTCGTTCATAACTCTATAGCTCAGGCCATGCAATCATTTTAAGTAGCTCATACCTGAAACTATATTGAGGAATCAATTTCACCTATGTTTTACACTTTTAGCATTCTTCAGCAAGAAGCTCTTCTCTTCATCCGGTGCCTTTTCTTTGGTATTATGAAACTGATATATCTTAATTAGGAGATGTTATGACTACTCGTAATAAAGATTCTTCTCTCGTTCTAGCTTAATCGACCCTTATATATGTCTAAAAGTTCATACGTATCTTTTAGCGTTCTTATCGCGGATTTTGTTACAAGTTTTAGACCATAGTGAACTGGTTCAATCTGACGTTTCGCTTCAGCGTTCTTTTTTATGGGTTTTTGTTCTTTCCGCGATACAGCGGCAAATTTTTTTTTATGCGAAAATAATTCCTGGCGGAAACCTATTTCAGTTACTATTATTGGCCTGTAATTTTATCTCCTTTTATTTGAACATTATTTACAATGCAGTTCTATACTTATTGAATATTACACAATAATCCTAAAAAGAATGAAAAATTCAAGTCAAACACCAGCGGCCACAACGCTGCACGGCACGTTAACCCTAAGCTAGTGACAAGGTCTGCTTAACTTTAAAACATTTTTTTAGCGAATTCCTGAACACGCTTTCAGTCGTTTGTTTAGCAAGCCCAGGCGCAAAATCATTGGAACATCTCTGAATTATAGCAAGCGCCAAACAAAATGGTTTTCAGCTGTGACTGCAACAATAGTTACTAGTTTCCTTACTCGCTTCCCAAGACGAGTTCAATCGGCTTCACTGAGACGTGCTTTTTTTCGGTTCACTGTTTATATGCTTGTTTTGTGCTATTCTGACATAGTCACTTCAAGCACAGGGAACACACAAACCTAAGCTGATTTAACATCTTTGGTGTAGTGCAATCACCGAAAAAGAAACATTAGTGCCGTTAAATTGAGGAAAGTAAGTTTCTTCTTCTGAAGTCTTTTGTATTGGCATACTTGCCCTTTGGTTTACTTTGAGTACTGTAACGCTTAAGGTTGTCGTAAAAGCTATGAGCAGATTTGAAAATCTTTTTCTGCTCTCCCTTCTTTTTTCAATCACGGTGAGTACGAAATATATAGACACAATAAAAAAGCACGCTTGAAAATAAGTTTAGAAAGTACTGGCTCTATTCACTTTGAATAAGCGAAAGCTGTACCAAGTTCAACTGCTAAATAACAGACTAGGCCTACATTGATTTTATTTCTGTAAGCAATTTTTAAAACACGCACTGCAGGTTTGCAAGCCTTGCTCAAGCCAATGCTTTTATCTATGGCCTGAAGTGAAAATATTTGTTATGAAAGGAAACCCAATTAGTTTTGCCTTTGATAACTTATGGTGATAACAATGAGAGTGATGGTCGTTTGCAAAACTGAGACATCGAGCTCAGAAATATTCTCTCTCTTTTTCACCAGGGTCATTCATCGAAAACGGGCTGGCGTCTCGGACTGAACCTCTATATCGGTAGCCTCTGTTTAGCGTTGCGCGTAGGCAGTATTCGCTGCACTGCTTAGCGCTCGTGATATCAAAGGTCGGTCCAGACATAAAGTTGCGAAAAATTTCCCAGAGCACAGATTATGAGTGTGCGTTAGTTCTGCTTATCTGCTTCAAAGTGGAGGGGGAGTAATGGAAGCTGTGGCATGTTTTAGTGAAGCTGTGGGTGTGACGAAGAGCGCAAAATCCGCCGAACTAAGCACTGCCACTAAACCTTATTCCCAAGTGATTTTCTGTGCACTGTCAATCTGGATTTTAGGATGGTAGGCGGCTCAAACATGTTACAGCGGTGCGTCCGCCTAATTATTTATAGTAAGTAAGTCACGCCATCATCAATATATGAATGAGCATAAATTCAATAAAATTATGACCGCACATGAAGCAAACGTGGTCTTGTGAATCTCGCTTCAGGATTGAAATTCCATTATTAGCACTGCGCTACTGCGCTACTGCGATTAAGTAAAATATACGATTCAGAAAGTTGGCGATGTCTCAAGGGGATGCGTTGTTTCATATATAACGAAATTAGCCTCTTACACCCACAACGTGTCTGTACTAATCTATCTGCGTTCAGCTTCTAAGTACGGCTATTATTTGCTATTATTTCAGGTGCTAGAGTTTCAGCCCCCCCCCCCCCCTCCCTCATTGTTGTCTGGGGTATTTATGGTATTTAAAGCAATTTTATTGCCGTAGTGTATGCAAATGATTTATATGGTGTATATATTTACAGCTCCTTCATTTGCGCATTTGTTTCCTACGCAAGTGTTCCTACCTTTTTGATCTTTGACGGTTTTGACTACGTGACAGCTGTAGCTATTCTTGAAGGCAAGAATTATAACAGCAAAGAGAAAATCAGGTGAGGCGGAATGCACTTGAAAAAATATGGCGATTCTACAGAGCATGAAGGACAATCAGAGAACCGTTCGGAGGCCAGATACGATGAGCGATCTTTACAATTCCTTAGACAATCAAATATTTTTTGGAAATTCGAACTTTTCTTGTCAACCATTATATATATGGACTTTACATTTCTTACGGTGCACATTAAGGGGATCGCTTAATGTCCTCACTGCAGCTAAGAGCAACAAAGCGGTAGCTCAGAAACACTCTATTTGCGTCGTTCTTTCAGGTTAGCGTATGTGTAATTAGTTAAATACAAAAAAGGACGTATTTCTGCAGTAGAAAATTTTACCCTTGAGCAGTAGTTACATGTACCCTAGTTTTAGTCAACTGTAGAAGCATCGTTGAGACAAAATGGCTAACTATAAAGTTGTCCTCCAGCAAACAGCTGCTAGTTTTAAAGCGAGAGCTGTCTGGCCTAGCAGGAGCCATGGTCGTCAATGGGCCAGATTTGACCTTCAAGCGGAGGAGCGGTGAGTGTTGCAATGCGACTCAGATGTCCACAGAAATAACGTGACAGATGTTGTGCCCTCCCTTTCCTATGCACCAATATGCAATGTCAACGTGGAGTAGCATTCAACCTACAGGGAGCCAGAGACAAAATGTGGTGATGAATATGCTCTGCCATCCGTTCCCAAAAACCTCGGGCTTCGTGTGATTCAAAAAGGAGTTGTGACCTTGACTTGATGCAATGTTGGCAGCCAACATTTTGTGGTGTCCACCCGAAAGTGTACCGCGCCTTCAGTGCCCTAAAACGAGACCCAAAGAAAAAATATGAAAAAGTGACCTTCGTAAATTAACGACAAGGTTTTTTGATTGCCGCAACTCACTGTTCTTTCAGCCTTTTTTTCCATCGGCATGGCGCGGACCTCTTATAGGTCGTCCTTATTGGCCGATTTGTGTCACGTGGGATAAGTAGTATCATCACACTCTCTCTTTTGTTTACGTTTTGTTTCTCCCAAACAGTGCACCACATCTGTCGAGCTCAAGCAACACAACCTGTCCTAGTTAACGCCTCTCCAAATTCTTCTCTTCCTTGCGCCTACATCATCAAACTATGAGGGAGTTACTTCGTCGCATATTCAGCACAGCAGCCGACACTACAAACTGCCCTTTAATCCCGCCTATGTTTTACCAGTTTTAGTACCCGTTTCGTTCTGTCATGCATACACCGAACCATTCTCAATTGTTCTTTATTATTTTTGTTTTTCTTGAAGCAAGCAAAACAGTAGTCGTTTCAATAGGCTCTGTGACAGATTCTAATTGTGCTAACGAAGAAAGTTTGCCTTTTTAGATTTCTGAAAACATTGATATTACGGTTTCTCAGCTCTATGGAACACTGTTTGAGCCTCGTTGCAACTTGACCATTTTGCTCACATGGCATACATTCGTGAACTCATGAAGTGTTTTATGCAGCTCATACCATCTGTTTATTTTTTCCGAGAAAACTGCAGGTCTTTTTCGAAACCCAGCTCGGTGTTCGTGCGGGTACACATATGGGTGCACCAGCTTATAATGATATTTATTTAAGACAGGAAACTGCTCTTGGCTATCCTAATTCTAATAATTGTTTTTTTATAGAATTAGGTGCTGGCAGGATGAAGAGACGAGGGAGCGGAAGCTGTTACAAGAGCTCGACGTTGGTTACAGCGGCCTACACTTGTTTGCGATCTCGACATCGGAGAAGCCCTGTCGTGGCTTCTGCTTGTAAATGGCTGATAGACGGACGGCAGGGAACGCATTATACAAACACGGTAGCCTTGTTTTCGGGACGTGCTGGATTGAATACCATGTTTGCAAGATTAACCAGAGTTTTTCTAGTGATTACAAGTTCCGTGGCTTGGCACCCGGGACTTATGAAGGGAAATGCTTGGAGAAGGGCTTTAGATTTACGTTCCCCGTCACTCTAAACGGGGAATCATGATCCGCAAGACCAAAGTTCTCTTTGCGCTGAGGCTCTTAAAACATAACCGTATTTTGAAAGCATTTCTCTCTTTGCTGCGACAATATTTGTGTTCACCGTAATAGCACCAATAAAGGTTCGAAGAACTCCCGCGTAACAGGCGGTTTTAGCAAGGATAAACTACTCGAGTGCAATGTAATACATTTAAGCCTCCCAAAAAATAGCTTAGATATAAATGCCCTAGGGCGCAAGCAAATAAAGAAAAACATTCAGATCACAAGAAGACAACAAGAAACCTACAAGGAAGCCGCGCAGTAGGACCGAAGAGGACCTTATTCTAACAACATTGGGATACAGGCGACACTGTGGTTTCATCCGCTCTCCTCACACCGTTATGCCACGTTTTATATTGTAATATCGTAATGGTGTGGGAGATGTTTAGCTATGGAGTTTTATTATTATAACACAGTGCATTTCATTTTTATGTTGCCAGCGTGGGAAGTGTTAAGAAATATAGTGTGCCTGGAACTCCGATAAAGAGTGAAATACGAGTAACACTCCTAGGCTTCTTCGCTACAGTGAAGACCTGAAGGCGATAGATACGTGTTTCCAGACAGTACGATAATGGCTAGTGTTACATATTCCCATCAATGAAATTACTCATTCTTGCAAATTTGGTACCTTACGATGGTGTCCACACCCTCCGAATTGTCTACGCGCATGTATTTGAGGCTGCCTATGTCCCTTCTGGATGCAGGTAAGCAAAACTAAGCTACGGGCCACAGATGCCACGTTCTATGCTGTATACTTCGGCAAACACTTCTAGCCACCTGTGGGGTAAGCAAAAAATCTGGCTTAGATAAACAAAAACATATAATTGAGATTATGGAGGCACCAAGCTTAGAATCTATCAGCCAGTGAGCTCTACTATACATTAATTTGACGCAGAACTCTATATCATCTTTTGTAAGCAAATATACTGCCGTACTTCGAAGTATCGTAGTTAGTCCCGCTGCAAGAAAGAATAGGGGCGAAAAAGCTAGTAAGTACACACACGAACCCTCACAGCAACATCCGCGCTTACGGATCACGAAATTATGATATGCATAAAGCACATACGAATGGGGAACAATGCGTAATGCATGAATTCAAGGGTTTAAACAGGTGATAAAACCTCCCCTCGGTAATCTAAGTGTAGATAACAAAATACCAGATACTCGGCTGAAACGGTCACACTCTAGCGAGCGTGTTCCTAGGCTTTCAAGAATTACACCTTATATACTCTCGCTTCTAGCAGAATTTAAGATGTTTCCAATCTAGTGCATTCTCGACTGAATTTGCTCAGTAAACGAGCGGCTCAGACAACGAATTAAGATACGACGACAACGCGCAAAACGCAGGACCCGTATCTCTGAGGCCTGACAGTACCTTTTTCATCTCGAGCGTAAAGGTACCTTCACAATACCCCTCGAAACTTCATCATTCATGTCGCGTATCTAGTTGTCGGTAGCCGTTTGTTATATGACGCTTAGCGACCGGCCCAACACGTGAATCTCAACTGCAACTTTGGTTTTAAGTCGAGCCAAAGTCATTACACGAAACATGTATTATTGATTTGGGAGGCAGTGCGCTGTGCTTCGTGCACACTTGGCTAAGTCATTAAGAAAAAAAGTTCGATTTCCATTGCTCCGCTGCCTTTGTTTTTGGTTTCGCATATGTTTTGAAGACTGCGTCTCCCCTTCGCTTCCGATCAATACTCACCGAAAATAGCTCCAAGTCACGTGGTTTCTCTTCTGCAAGGCTAGAAATAAACGTGTAAAATGCATCGGGCAAAGGTAAAAAAAAAAAAAAGGTACCTCGTCCTATCGTCAACAAATTACCCTCGTTAGATATCGGCACGAGTTTCGCTACAGGGTGGTTTAGCGGCAGGCTACCCCAAATCGCGGATTTTTCCTATCTGCAGCAACCACAATCCACTTCCCACGCACGGTTCCCGCTAGGCGCATTTTGTTTGCACCTTTCTGTCCGCCTTATTGAAGCGTCCCTTTTCTGGTTTCTTTTTGTTTGTAGCTTTCGAAGCTAGACGGGAAAGACGGACTTTAGTCTTTAAGCGGGCTTCAGCGCATGATAGTTGCATGGCTTGAAAAACGAGGGCGAAAATTACAAGGGACTTTAGTGCAGAAGTGCACACTTTAGTGACTAAAGTAGCGAAATGCGAAACTCCGACTGCCGCATTCTGCTACGCAACTGACACTAATTAGTAACTAAATAATTATAAATAGTTATATATATATATATATATATATATATATATATATATATATAATTAAAAATTACTTGAAATTACTTGATTACTTAGTCATTAAGTAGGAAAGAGATTATTACTAATTTGATTAGTCATAAATTTTTTTATTATAAATTTTCTAATTAATCAATAATAGTAATTGATTATGAATTAATTATGGATCATGTATTGCCATATGGCTATATAAGGCGCACTTTCGCGCATACTGTGGTGGTGCTCTGTGATTGGTCGAGACCTCTATGACGTCATCCCACCTCGGGCAATCAGAGCCGCCGCAAAAGCGGGACATATTTTGTCCACAACAGCATGAGCCATTAATAGATTTCGCCTTAAAGGATCAATGGTCATGCTCCCTTTATACTCACTTCACTTGGCGACTTCAGCGCAGACACCTTGCGCTGCTGGATGGCGCTCAAAGGTCAGCAGCCAGACGAGCCCCTTTCATGCGTGAAAATAGAAACAAGAGTAGCGTTTCGAAATAAATTACTGGTAGATGCTTGGGGTGGAACGCGATAAAGTGGATGAACAGGAAAATTCGAGTGCAATTAGCGTAGCTTTTGCATGCGTTTGTAGAATGAATTTTCCGAGGATTATTCTGTTTGTTCGACATAGCTAACAATCCGAGATATTCTGGTTCATTCGATGCTACCGGACAAATTTTTATTGGGAAAAATGATGGAAAGGAGTGCTGTGAGGACGCTAGGTTTTATTGCCAAGATAGCCATCTTGCATTCTTAGGAAAACAACTTCGGCTTCTATCCAAAAATGGCTAGGAATCCAATACTATTGCATATAATACTATTGGTTTAAAAAAAAAAGGCTGATTAGCCAACAGTGATCGCACAAGTGGCCTTTTGTATTGAAAACATGAAAGGCTGGAGCGCACATAATGTGCTCCTTCTAAGGCGCTGAGTTTACGCGCCCAACGCCTCATGTAGCTTCATAAATGAGGAGTGGCTGCTCTTCTGCTCCATTTCATTTCAAAAACAACGTTTTTTACATAGTATTACCTCGTGTGTCATTTTTGAACGTGTAGCAATAAATGTTGTGTTAGTCATAAATCTGACATCGACGTTGTATGCGAATATTCTCGTGTAATGCACTAAAGGTAGTAACTGGCAGCAGGCATGCCCGTACATTGAATCTTCCATGGTTTGTGCAACTTAACGAGACCGCATGAGATCAGAAAGTTGGAAGGAGCTGCCAATTCGGATTACTCACTTTTTCAGGTGGGAAGAATTAGCCTTTGAGTGCTCTTCGATGCGCAGTCAGGCACGTACAAACGACTTATTTAGAGCAAGGATTTACATTTCGAGTTGTAGCCGAGGCTGGCGCGTCATACCTTTAATGGCGGAGCGTTACTGTAGCTCATAATTTTGTGAATTTGTGGTTCCAGGCTCAGACTCGTTAAGCTACGTTTTTTTTTTTTTTTCTGAGAAACGCTTTACGTAAAAGGTCTTTTTCAGATTTTATTATCTTGGTGTGTTATTGTTCCGCTTTTAACTACTGTATTTTGGGCTGATTATAGACAACTGGAGACTTTGGAAGACGCGTCGTTGAAGTGGCCGAATCCCCAGCTTAACTTTTCAACATTTCAAACGCGTTCACCTTGAAAATTTCGGATACGCTTCTATAAGTCGGGGTCGTCTGAAGAAGACTAATTGTTTTTTTTCTACCAAGCTGTTAATTATTTACACGATTCTTGAATAGAAGGCTTTTTAAGGTGCACTATTGTAGATGTTTATCTTAAAGTTGTGCTATAGAGAATATGATATAAATCCTTCACATCGGCTATGAGCGGCGTCATGGCTGGCATCTGCAGACTAATTTTTACGTACATATAGTACAGACGTGTATCAGCAACGCAAAAGATGAGAGCGTACTTTTATTCATCATGAACATAAACGCGGCCGTTGGGACTTAGATAAAACTTGCAGGTCCTTCCATTAAGGAGCCTATAGTACCATAGCCAATAAACCAACTCAGGCGGGACGGCTGTATAGAAGACAAAAGGCCGTAGGGCTAGAAGAAAACATGTGCATTTTCCCTACTGCCACTGACCTCGAATACTAGACGGGTACTTGGGATAATAACAGTGAAGATGTGTACGGTGTGTAACGCAACGTAAGGCTCACAGTTGGTGCAGGGGAAACGATAGAGGCTAGGCTGTGACAGGTGACTGGCACAAGTAAAGTTGCTGCCGACCGCAGAAATGTGCTATGTAGAGATGAGCACATGCAAAAAAAAAAAAATTGCAAACAGAAGAAGCAGCCTTTTTAATTGTGTTTTTTTTTTTTCTCTATATCATTCTTCTTCTTGAAAAAAATTATAAAAGCGTTGTGCATGAGTTTTTCACTTTAGTAAGCCATTGAAGCACACTTAGGAAACAATGCTCGATTACATCGAAAGTGAGGCTGTATGGATTTATACAAAATTCTAAAGATAGAAATTTGTACGTATTCTCCAGAGGCTCATCACGTATTCACTGTGGTATAAAGGACACTTTCCACATAAAATACGAAACGCTTATTGCAATCTATAAGGTAATTCGCACCGGCACGAACATCGAGCTTTCTCTTGTCCAAATTTAATGAATGTAAAGTGTGAGTGTTCTTTGCGTAGAATAGATATCAAGACGAGGTGAAAGTGAGTGTTCTTTGAGGACTAAACAAAGGATTTGCTATCTTAGAAATGCATGGAAACATCAAATTGAAGAGACGATATTCGGCGTTTCGTCCACGATGGTAGAAAAAGAAATAGCTGTTGTTGTTGTTGTTGTAGTAGTGGTTATTTATTGTATGTACAAAAAGAAAGAAAAGATGTTTGCCAGCCCCGGTATCTGCTATCTTATATCTGAAGCACCTGAACTGGGGCGGCGGAAATAAAGGGATAGCAAGGAGAAGGTAGAGGAAATCAGAGAGGTGAGCGATAGGGAGAAAGAAAAGGGTAGGTAAAAATAAAAGAAATATATACACTATGGTACAGTATACAGTAGTTTGCTTGAGGCCCACCCGCAAATGTCTTGTCACTGAGCACTCGCCACATCGGGCGGACCTCCGCAATAGCTCTGCGTCCAGGCAACTGTTCACAACGCACGCACTGGCCCACTGTACAAAACACTGACGGCTGTCGTGGGCGATCGGCCGTTATTGTGGGAAATAACACACGTGGAGCGTTCAGTCACAGCGCGCACTATCTGGCGAGGTGAAAAAGGCGGGTCATCAAGCCGCCTGTTCGATGTACTCACACAGGCTCACGTGAGCTCGCTCGCGGACGCGCGCACTGCCCGGCGGCCACAAGAGCACAGCTACGCTGTCCGGGATTACCTCCTGCGCTCTGTAAGCCGCCAACAACTCACGTCGTGGTTCGGCTAGCGCGGTGCAGCGCAGTAGAAGATGTTCGAGAGTTTCTTCCGCACCACAGCCGTCACACACGTCACTAGTGGCAAGTCCGTGGCGCATCCGTCGTTCCCCAGGCCACACGCATCCAATGCGTGAACGGAGGATCACTGCGCGTTGCAGCCGAGTCAGCGAGCGGCCGCTGACACTGTGAATGCGCTCACCTCTTGCGATGCGTGGGTCGGGGTGCTGCATCCGGAGGTGACCGTCGATTACCGCACGCATATCCTACAAAGCGAGTTGCTCGTGGCTAGGAGGGAGTTCATGTGCTGCGGTCCCGAGCTCGTCGGCACGTTCGTTGCCCTCTATTCCGCAGTGCCCGGGGTCCACTGCAGTGTGCCCGTATAGCGCAGCCACGCTCCGCCAAGCGCTTGAGAAGCGCGCGAATCTGACACAGCAGCGGAGTTCCCCGGCCGGTGGTTCGAAGGCGGCTGAGGGCAGCGCGGGAGTCACATAGCACGGCTGACCTGGGTGGCGGCGGAGTCAGTTGAAGCAGTAGGTCCAGGCCTAGGCGTAGGCCCAGCAGCTCCGCCGTGGTGGAAGAACCCAGGTATGACAGGTGCAGCTGTCTGTGCAGTTGCAGGGCGGGGATGGTAGCCGCCGCTGCTAGCGAGCAACTGTCTCTGGCCACGGAGCCGTCAATGTAAACGAGGAGGTGGTGTTGGAGTTCCTCGTAGATGACAGCTCTGGTCAGCTGCTGCCTTGACACTTTTTACACAGCACTCATGTAGTTATCAATTTCAAGGATCACATACGCACTGGGCCGAAAAATATGTCCGGAGTGCTTGCTGTTTAGAGAGCCTGGCTGGCCCAATAATAGTAGACACCTATCAATCCCGGCTTATTCTCCTTATTACACCCGTCTGACATCGTTCCTAGAGAAAGAATTTTTGAAGAAGGCGATAGAAGAAAAACATGGCTGATTACGCGTTTTTCGACTGGAAAACTTTTGGTTCGGCTCATGCCCAATATCTTGTTCATTGGTCCTCATGTAAAGTTTAGCCATGTCGGAACAACTATACGTCAAATGCATCAGAAAATGCGCTATCAGAAATGCCATTAGGTTTATTTTGTTCAAAATTCAAAGATCGACACTGTCGCGCTCTACAATGCCATTTCCGATACGCCTTTGTTCTACTCGTGTAATTCTGGAACGTGAGCCGATTTTACGCTAGTTTGTTTGCACAGAAGTATAGAACAGGACAAGTTTATCTACCCTTAGTGAGTTCGCGCTTGACTCAGGAGGGTGCAATATTGCCACCATCACCACCATCTTACTTTGTTAGTATGTGCCTTACGGCGTCCTGTATAATTTTCTAAGTAGCAGATACTCTCACAAAAGAGAAGAAAGGAAACAAAGGAAAATTTTCCGGGCCGGAGTGCGACTCTTTTTTTCTCCACCACCGTGGCGCGTGCCACCATAACTTACTTGTGTGCTAGCATTATCCTAATGACTCCTTTGTCATTGTTTCGTGAAATCCAGGAGGGATACGTCTGAGTCCGAGTGTTTTTGCTTAAAACAAGGCGGTTGCTTTTTGCACCAGAACAAAAGGCCAATACTTCCTTTTCTCGCCTTGCGTAGCTTCTCCGAAAATGGTGCTCATTTGCATATTATCGAATGATTGGAAGGAGGCCACAATATAGCGGCAACTTCAAACAGACGCGCACAAGTTGTTAAAAACGCAGAGTTAGAGGATGTTCCTACTTCCTTAATTAACGACGCTAATTTCGAAGTGCAAGTTGCCACCACAACCAATGGCTGGCTTCCCGAAGACGCTTTGTCTAATTTATTTCACAGAGATCTGCTCGCTGTCTTGTATGAAACATTGAAAAACCAGCAGTAAAAAAAAAAAAAAAAACACTCTGCAATTGTGTATAGCGAGATTCTGACTGCTTCATTAAATTTATAAATCGTCTTATGAGCTTTGTGTTATGGAAGATGGACTACTGTGCTGCCCCGTAAAATTTGGACTTTTATTGCAGTTTGAAGTGTTTGGGATTTTAACTAATCTGAAGTAGGGCCCCGCCGCGGTGGTGCAGTGTTAGGGCACTTGAATGCTGTGCCCAAGGATGCAGGATCGAATCCAGTTCGCTGCGGATGCCTTTCGATGGAGGAGAAAATCGAAGTGCCCTTGTGCGAGTTAGCGTACATTAAACAAATAAAAAACATGAAGTGGTAAAAAATCTGAGGTCCTCCACTACGGCGTCTGTCATAGCCTTAGTCACTTCGGGACATTAATTTCCTTTAATCGAACCAACTGAAGTATGCCAAGAGAGAGAGGGCACGAAGGTGGGACCCTTAGCACAAATACCTAAAAAAATGGCTGCCTTCTTCATATACATGTACATAGGATAAAAGAAAGAAATAGATTTGATATAATCTGTTATATTTTCTACTATCATATACACAAAACAGAACCGACTCACATGGGCACCGCGCGCTTCTCGCGTTCGCTTTTGTCAAGCGCAAGAAATCACCTACGTGTTCCACTTTACACAAAGCTACGTGTGCCCTTACATTATCGATCAGAGCAAGAAATGCGCCGCCAGTCAGTACACCCAGAAGAAAAGTAGCTACTCTTTATTCGATATGGTCTAAATATCCCAACTGTCCAAAGGCATCAGTATGTACTTGATTCTCATGTGCAGAACTCCTGCCTGTTTGTCCCAACGGGACAAGCCGCCGATTTTCGCAGTTTATATCCAGGAACAAAGAAATCTATTAACTGAGGCTGCTTTGCCAGCCGGTATGGCAACAAGAAACAGAAGGCTAAGTGTACGCGGAATACAAACGAACTTCAATTTAAACTTCAGTAAACCAATCCTCAGTTCTTTTCAGGTTTTCTATCTACACCTGTATGAACTAAGTCTTCATGATAAAAACTTTCCTATGTAACGACAAAAGTAGTGACAGCACGTGCTCCAGTTTCATAAAACAGTTGCAAAGACAGAGTCGTGGGTTCCGAAGACGTACCCTATGCCCATGTGCCTCGAGCCGAACGCTTTATCGATCGCTTGGAGAGAGTACTCTATCCTGTGCATGTTTGTTGCTTGTGCTGACGACACGTACCATATGACATCTGTCTCTCGGAATAACTTGTAGGCTGATAGACGGTCCATGTGGATGATTTTTCTAGGAGATCTGGAAACGGACCAGCTAGATTCATAGAAACAACATGAGCTGAGAGTCAGGTTGTGTTTCTCGTCGCTAAGGTCTTCATTTGTGTGCCAAAAAAAATTCCTTTGTGCAGAGCATAAAGAGAGCACTTGTGTCATTAACGATGGTGAATTGCTTTCACTTGGGCGGTTCATAAAGCTTTAAGATTCCTTGCTTTTAAACGGGTAGTACGTTGGCAGCACTGTAAGTACGTATTTAAAATAGTATGCGTTTGCATATTTAGCACTGTATGTATGTGTTTCAAATACTGTGCGTTTACATATTTGACAGTAATGTGAATTTTGTACCTAAGGGAGTGAAACGTTGGGACACTCAAAACGTAGACCTTTGTGCCATCAAGCGCCACACAGTGCGCCAGCTTCAAACGTTAGCCTAGTGGACCATAATCATGTACTCTTCAAGAAGGTGAAGACTATCGGGAACTCATGGCGCGGAATGCAACGGCGGCATTAGCCACCTTGGGGAAATCTGCGGTGAAGTGTACTTTGAAATGAAGAGAATAAAAAATTGCTGTCCTTAGAGATATTCATGGAGATTCCAGAATTGTATCTGTTTTCGCTTCCATGAAAAATCAATTCATTGTGGAAAAGTACAAGACCTGGAAGTAAACCAGATTGATCACAAGGTAAAAGGAGGCTGTGTCGGGGCAAACTAGTACCGGTGTTTTCCACGCGCAAATTTCGCTTTAACGGAGGTCTCCACCACTGGCCAAATAATTTTTGCATGCTCTTCCAGTTACATAACCCCGGCTACTCTGAAAGGAGATGCAAGTACTTGTGTCAAAAGTGCAAATACGGCCTTTCATTGCTTCTCCAGACTACTTGAACGAAGCTACGTGACAAGAGGAGTGCGGTAGTTTTTTTCTTCTATGCTGGAAATGTAACGTGTCATCCGCAGGAGCGGAATTACTCACTAAAAGTGAGCCACCATGTAAGGAAAGCGCTGTTTTATGGTTGTAGTGTTTGCTGGCTTTATATTAAAGGAGGCGCGAGCAGAGTCGTTATAATCGTTCCTCATCTTAGCATTCTCCAGGCCAGTAGCATTGTAATAAAGGGTCTAAACATTACGTGGCCTGCATGAGCAAAGCAATCCAGCATTTTTGGAAAGCCTTTAACTCCAGCATACTTTACAAGCGTGTTGAAAAGAACTAGTGGGACGGTAATCTCACTCGGAACCGTGAAAACAATGTCTTTTTGTTGACTTTAAACTTGTTGCCTATTGCAGCACAAAACTTGAAAATAGTTTTCTGCATATAGAGATTCAGCATATAGAAAACCTATTAATGTAAGCGATATGACTACGGCACGCCTACTGCGAAAGCACAGTGGTTCCTTCCAGCATTGCACCTGAAGAGCAGGACTGTTGCGTCTCCGCTCACACCTCTTCGCCATGCTACATCACTGCACTGTTTTACGGAGAAAAATACCGGAGGGGAGAGAGGGGGAGGAGGAGGGGGGGAGGCCTAACGTTAATGACTGAGGTACTAATTAGAAAGCGCATGTTAGAGGCCATCTCAGTAAATTCATTAATGTATATCAAACCACTCCAGCAAAGTAATAATGTCTGTCTGCTTACCAAATCCTTCTACTGGCATCAGCGGCAAAATGCAGCCTCCTGTCACGACGCACATGACACCCCTCTCTTTGTCTTACAAAACTATGGAGTATTTATTAAAGAATGTATTGTGGTTTAGCTCTGGTTAACCCTAGTTGAATTGCGAAAACCACGGCGGAAGCTTCTTTTGCCTGCTACATTATTCCCCTATCAGGCCCTATCAGTGTAAGGTGCTATATTATTGGGGACACTTAAGCTGATCCTTTTAGGGTATAACGCGAGAGCGTAAGCTACCAGCCCACATATAAAGTCACGCTTCAGCCAAGCCATATGGACGTGCCTGCGTGTCGTAGGGGTAACCAGAATGCAAACGGTTCTGGCAGGCTGATTCTGATATCACCATCTCGTATGAAAAGAGCTGCACGTGTTGGCAGCTCCTTCCCGTGACATAGGGATAACGTGAATTCAAATGTCATGACGGGCTAATTGTTTTATGAGGAGACCGTAAGCTAGTTATGCCTCTTCACGGCATACGCCTGTTCACGTCTCTTCACGGCGTAGATGCGGTCACTTTGGCTATCGTAGTATTGCTTTCGCAACAATACGCGTCATACGCTTCTTTAGGTTAGTTTTTTTTTTTTATTGTAATGGTTCAAGAGCTCGAAGTAGTATGCTCTGAAAACGCTACCGTGGCAGTTTTATTCCTGGATTGGTGTTGCAAAAAAGATACAGGAATCTAAAGACAGAGAAACGGAGGCAAATATTCCTCACGTAATACTGAAATGATCATGAGGCTTTGGAAAGCCCCGAACATAAGGGCATATATCCTAGGAAAAAGTGACCGTTGCACACTGACTACTTTTCGAAGGGCTAACCTTTAGCTCATTTATGAAATGCATTGGTGACAGCAATATAGCTTACAGATGATTAAAAATTACACTGTGACCGATTGCCTTCACGAGTGATTGATAGGCTTAGTGCGTCGATTTATATGCGCAATATCAGCAACAGCACCATATAAGCTTTTTTCCTAAAATCCCAAATATGAAATACGAGGCACATAATACTGGGTGATTGTGTATTTATTTAAGCACGATGAGACACTCCGTATAAACCCCTTGCAGCTATAAAGTGTTCTTGAACCCTCCAGTAGGCTTCACTTATTAATGCCTCCTACTGCTATGTCTCCTAAATATTCATGAGGCCTCAGTAAATGTCGACAAAATTGATCCTAAAAATATTTCTTTACTTTCGTGGAAAGTGCAACAGAGCTTCATTAAGGGGATGAAAAAAATTAAAATTCATAGCTCTTCCTTGTCATTTGCATTTCCTACTGCTCTTCGATGGCTGCGCTGGTGATTGAGAAACAGGGACTTTGTACTAAGTGAATTATCCCCGATATACCCTATATTTCCTGTCTCGTAGGCGTACCGCTAGGAATTAGGGGATGAATATTGTGTCGAGGCGTTCCGAAGAGAGAGTTTCAAATAAGTTTTTTTTTCGCCATATCTGCGCGGAGACTCCCATTTTTTTATTAACCGGGGAAAAATGCACAAAGTATATTATTTAAATGAGGGGATATTCGATCGACAACATATAAAGCTGAATAATTTTTTTTCCTAAGCAAACTGAATATTCATTACTAGATCAGTAGGCGCCCATAGCAGTAAGTAATCACACTTAATGAAATACTTTAATAGGAGACGGCAATACCAGAAGAACAAGGATAAACATGCATGAGACTACCAAACTAAACTCCTATAGCTATCTAGATCTCTAGACGCCAGCATAGGCCTTGGCTCATCATAAAAGTATTTTGCTTTAGTAAGGCATGCAGTAAAGTCATTTCAAAGCTTGAACAGATCGAAATCACTAGTAGGCAAGCCTTTTCAAGATGAGCGTCCCAGAAGGTACAACCGAACTAACAAATATTTTGAAGGCTTCATCTGTTGTGGCGTGTGACGCGCAGTTATTGGAGACCTCCTTAGAGCGCATTTTGTCTTAAAGGCGGCTTTTGCGCACGAATGGCCCTCCGCCACCCTACAGCCGCAAGAATATAGCCTCTACGCCAGGCTAGCCGGCGGGACAAAGAGCTCACAAAAGTATAGTACAGCTATGTAATAGAAAAAGCGTCACGAGAAGTAATGTGGTGGACACGGCAAAAAAAGAGCGGTTAACGGGAGCGCTTTATATGCAATAATGCGGTTAGAACAGTACAAGACCAGAGACATCTACAGAATGCTATCGTTTTGCGGTATGATTTCTGCCTACGCTGTGTCCACAACGATGAAGTTACAGTATTAGATATTGTGTCGTGCTCTGCTTTCGGAAACGCCATCAAAGTAGCGGCGAGATATGCGCACCGCAACGACGCTGGTGCCGTCCAACCGCGCACGTCTCGATAGGCTCCAAACCTACGCCAGCAAACTGGCGACTGATTGCTGTCTCTGTGAGGCACTCTAGGCTAGTAATAATAAAAAGAATGAGGAGGAATTTCGCCCGGAAAAAATGTTTGTTTGCTAGTAGCACTCTCATACTTTTATCTATATTCTGAGCGCCGCTTGCTTTCAAAGCTGGCCGCGTATTGCGGCCAATATATGTATAATTGTTCTACACACTATTGTGTCCCATAGAAAAAAGGCTATTACAAAAGGTAAGTTGTGGAACTGCGTTAGTATTTTTATGATTGGAGGTATGGCAATGAAAGTATGCATTCAATTCGTTAAACGTAGAGTAACAAAATTCAGCAACTGTTTTTTTTTTTCAAGATGGCGCCTTATGGGTAGGGCTACACACGGAGTAATGATGCTAAAGTAGGAGATTTAACGAAATATAAAAAGCAAAGAAGCCGTTGCTGACATCACACGTTGCTGATAAAGGCGCCTTCAACCCATAAACGTATGCAGTTCTCTTGCCTCCCACATATACGGTCGTGGATGTATTGCCTCCTACTTTCGAATATATGTGTCTTACCAGCAACCGGACCCTGAAAGTGTTCTCTCACAAAACGTGGTCGAACGGGGTGAGTAGAAGTTGTGCGACAACCCTCTCAGCTACCAATGCCACCGAAATAGTGAGGCCTAACTCCCTCGCTATGCTACAAGCGACGAGCATAAAAGGAACGTGAGGAGGGTGCAAATGGGGCTGCACACTCTGCTGTCATTATAAGGCATTGGGTGACATTCGCACGCAGTGCTTCGATTTCAGTGAGCGGTATTCGGACCCTCCTTAGCTCCCACACCATCAAGCGGCAAGACCACGTACGAGTGCCGGATGCGGCAGAGAGGTACTCGCAAAAAAGGAGGCGCTGTCCCACAAATTAGTAGCGGAGAGGCAGGTTCCTGTGTTTCAGGATCCAGCATCTTTGGCGATAACACGTACGCCTAAGGAGAGACAGAGGGAAAGAAGGGGAATGCACTGGAGGAAATCGATGGCCTGCATATCGGGGAAGCTGAAAGAGATACAAATATCGACAAACGCGGTATTAACACATGTTGGCGCACTCGTAGGCGGTGACGGTTGCTGAAGATATGCGCGCTGCAGTCTGCGGCAGCACTTTAGTGCTTTCGCTTCTTGTCTGGTGCATTAAATATTTTCAGTGCGTAATATTTAACAGCAATAAGCGGTAGCTAATTATTGCTTTCAAATTTACAATAATCCGACATTCCTGCGAAGTTTCCCCCTGCTGAAATTCGGCCAGAAAAAGCGGAAGAGGCACATATTTGGGTATCGCCACTTTCAGGGGTTAAGTACAACCACACATACAAAGCTCCCGTTCTTGGCACTAGAAGCGGGGCAGATGGGCAATTGTTTTGTATACTTTATTACTGTTCGCAAGCCATGCGGCGGGAAAAACTGTCACAGATGAGACGGCACTTAGGTAAGGCTTGTTCAAGGGACCCGACGCCTGTCGATGCTTGTGGTTTGCAGAGTGTTCAGTTGCTGGGAAGCCATGCGGCGTAATATCTCAGAACCTAGCTAACAAAAAAAAATATTAGCGAGACGATGAAGCTTCGCTTATAGACAAGATATCGTCTTTGACACCGGCTTTTTATTCGACAAACACCTTTATATTCCTTGTATAATGTTTGATTTGGTTTATATTTAGGTGTTTAATGTACCACAGCGACTCAGGATATGAGAGGCGCCGTAGTGGAGGGCTTGTTCTCTATTGTGTGTTAAGATGGCGACAGCTGCTTTTCAGCCGACAGAGTGATCAACGCTCCGCGTGAAACAGTGTAGCGCATGGTTACTTCTTGTGGTGCGTTTGATCAATTGAGCAAGCCCAACAATTGCAAAAATAAAAAAAAATATGATCTGTCTCGCTTGCCTCCGTAGCTTTGATGGCTCCTTATATGTTTAGTTGTTTGCTGATTCATTCTCGATGTGTTAACGCGTAGCTTGAGGAGCCTGCTCCGCCAAATATCCGTCACCGTTCGGCGTCCGTCACAAACAACGCTTCAGATTCCAGAAATGAATTTAGTAAATCAAGAGACGGTCTAAATGAAATCAAATTTGCAAGTTCCAGGCTAGGGTACTTCATAAAATACAAATATTATTACTTCAATTTTCAATTTTGGTGACTGAACAACCTTACATCTTTTTAGTAGCTATGAACTAACAAGCCTAGCTTGGAGCCTTCCTATGAACAACCTTGTTAGGCCACAAAGGCTCGTTAGTCCAGGACTGTTAGAAGGAGTCCTAGGGAATGCGTGGTCGTGCTTGTGACGTGTTAGCATGTTCATGAGTACTTAGTGGAGTACTGTAGAAGAGGAAGGTGTAAAAAAGACACTATGGCACACTTGACTATGCGTCGAAGCTCAGGCGATATCAACATAGTATGTTTCAATTTGTTTCAGCGAGAAGTCATTGCGTGTTCGAAGTTAAACTTCTATTTCCGCTGCGTTCGTTCTTTCAACTTCAACTATCTTCGGAAAATTTGTTGCGAAGTATGCGTTGGAAAATCTTCACACGCTAGCGATGAATTGTCCACACTTACGGTGAACCACTAAGCACTCGTTCATCACCACCCCTTTTCATGCGACAGATAGTGGGGTGTTCCGCATTAATTAGTGGGTTTTTTGTGCGCTGAATTATTTTCCAATGATGCTCAGAGGGTGAACTTCCAAAGCTAAAATGTCTTTAAACACAAAATTGGCGGGGCACCTTGCTCTTACTACCAAGAAGCATAAATCCCGCATGCTCCAGTATACAAGCAGGTGCGAAAGGCTAACAAAATACATGCCTCAATATGTCAATTCATACTGTCACCATCTCCAGTACATGCAAGATATAGTAGCAATCTGTTAGGCGAAAAACCCGTAGGCACTGTTTAAAATATGTAACTAATTTAAAGCAGATAAGGTTATATGTATGCAAAGCGGCCAAGATCATAGGCAGTAAACTCAACTGCGGCAGCAACGCCATCGCACCTTGCCTACGCGACAGATCGTTGTCAGTCACGTACGCACTGAAATTTCGCATATATATTCGAGGACCATTCCTCAGCGTAATTTTCACTCATATTTTTTAACTGCTTAATGTCATTCAATATATGCTGAAACCGTCCCTGGGCAGACTCGAAGAATTTGTTACATTTACTGAAGTTGAAATTACTTGCTGGAAGTGCAAGACAAACTTGTGAACCGAACGTTTTTCTACTCGTTGGAATCTTAAAAAGTTTCTAAAAAAACTCGAAGACACTTTGGCCACTGAAGTGGTGAAAGGCAAAAGCCTGAGTGCTGCATTCTGCTACGCAACTGTTGCGCATGTAGCGATGAATGCTGCTACGAGTAAAGCGAGTAATTACTTTTTCAGATTCTGGAGTGCATTTATTCAGTGAATTTTGCTTGGCAGCGACGAGGTCATGCTCCTTGTATATTCGCAGTTGATATACTTTTACTGTTGTGTTGTTGATTTTACCGGGTGCGTTGCATAAATTAGCAATTAATTAATCAAATACACAGCTGGCACTAAGTAGTAAATATAATTAGTCATTCAAGCAATTACTAATTAGTTAGAAACCAGTTATTAGTAATAAATTAGTAATTAGTAACAAATTAGTATTGACAAAAATTACCTAAATATTTAGTCAATAATTAGTAATTTATCAATAATTGGCATATGGCTATATAAGGCACACATTCGCGCATACTGCTGAGGTGCTCTGTGATTTGTCGATCTTTATGACGTCATCCCGGCTCGGCCAATGAGAGCCGCCGCAAAAGCGTGACACTTTTGCTGACAACAATATGAGGCAATAAAGGCCTTCGCCATAATATATTCGTGAAGTTTCACCACAATACGTTAGCTGCCTCAGAGTTATTTAGGACACACAGCTCCTGCGGTTTCTGTTCTATTTTTTGGGACGAGCGCAGAAAAAACATTACAAGCAAATTTTTACTCACATTAAAAGGCTATATCATACCTATCAAGTTGTGTATGACATTATTTTATAATATCCCCCGGTTTCCTTATGATTTCTTAAAAAGCTATACTTAATAGACAGAAAACTACCAAAGCAAGTAAACATGATAGAGAGGAAACAGAGGATGAGTGAAGGTAATAAAGTTGCATAGGATAAAAAGAAAAAGCGAAAAAAGTATTTGTGCTCCACATACTGAAGATAATTGCATTTGCGTAAGACGATAAACTGGAAACAGCAGTAACACGACGCTTCCTCTAGGTTGTTGCTAAGAGGAAATTTGGACCGAGAGCTGGGGAAGGGGTAAACAATTACCTAAGCCTTCGCGGCAATTATTCTCCTATTACATGCAGCTCGTTTCACAATCAGAGATGTGTAATGAGGTCTAATTTTACTGGAAGGGTAGATTGCATGGTGATAAGGCCTAGGCAGAATCAAAGCAAGACGTCTTTGTCATTCTTTACTTCATTTCTAGTCCATGCTGCGCATCCTTCCACGAAGAGCGTAAGTGCCGTGATACTTTCTCTGTGGCCTACATTTCCACCAAATCCAATACCGAGCTAATTGCCCGCGCTGACTTCTTTCGTAGACTGTCGCCAGGCAAACAGCTTTGTAACTGCTTCCGCACCCGACCGCACAAACGTAAATGGCTTTGCCTACAGTAGAAAGGGTGGGGGGGGCATAGCATACTGCTTTAGATCAATACATACATTTCTTTCAGCTTATCGTCATTTACGTTTGATGAATCCGCATAGAGCCAAAGGTATTTGCGATTATAAATTTCTAAAGTCTGTTATGGCTGCTAATAATGTCCGGCTATAAATATCTTTTTGCTAATGGATTCCCAGCTTAATGGTCGAGAAATTTTTATAGAAAATTATTCAACCAAAATCTTAATGATCATCATTTATCTCTTTTATGATGGCCGCTATATCTGGTGTATCACAGCCGTGGAAGTCGTTTTTTATCTTAAAAGCGTATTATGCGAGAGCGTATGTATACAGCTCGTTCGGTCGAAAAGCTATATCCGAGCTCCAGTTTCGGCTCTGGTTTGGTCGGCAGTTGTCGGAAGTGTTCGGAACGTGGCAACAAAATTGGTGGCCTGTAGTTAATCGATAAACGCTATGTTAAACTTTAGATGGGAAGTGTGATAAATGATTTGTGATTAATATGAAAGCCTCAATGGATTCATTTATTACCGACAAGAAAAACTGTTATAAAGAAAGCACAAAATTCTCAAATTTGCGGTTGATGTTTGAATATGCTCTAGCATCTTGAAATGCGGCCACTAAGGCTCTAATTAAGAAGATTGTTGGTGTTCAAAATCGGGCTGCACGTTTCGCATTCGTCTGTTACGATCGTCACATCAGTGTAAGCGGGTTCAAAAGCAGCAACTCTGAGACTCCCTACAGCTCCGTCGCACCTTCTTCTTGATTACGTTGTTAAACAATATCCGAAATAGAAAAAAATGACATTCATCCTGACGTTTATCTGAATTTCCCCAAATACATCTCACTAAAAAAAAAAAGCAACAATTGTAAAATATGGAAAATGTCGTGTCGAACGTCGGTGTTTAAGTCATCTTATACTCCACGCTGTCCGCACGAGGCAGCGGAGGTGGCTCAGCTACAGAGCCAGTAGCAGGCCCGTGCATTTTCTTTTCCTTCTTCCTACAATCGCAAGAACAACAACAACAAGGAAATACGTGAATGCAGTAGCCAACATGATAAAATAGTTACTAGAAAAATTGCTTTCCAAGTTTCTCCTAAAGTTCATCTGTGAACAATAAGCGAATATTGATTACTGAGAGTGCTGGATGTTTGGTATTTCTACATAGTTTAAATGTGTTGTTACATATCACTTTTCTGCAATACGTGTTTTAAAGTTTCACTTGATTTCACGCTGTACATAAATTTGAAGTGTTTCTTGCAGCGATGTACCTTGTCCAAGTTTCACTGTTTTTATTTGTGACAGCTGTTCATTTAGGCATTGACTTCAGGTTTGTAGGCCCGTACACCAAAGCCCAACGGTTGATTTGTACTTCTTGCAATAAATAAATAGATAAATGAATAAATACATAAAGAAATATTGTGCTAAATAATGTTTTCGTAGCCAGTCTTAGCTAAAACGCGCTATCGCGTCTACTCTTAAAGTGCAGCTTGATCGTCCCCCTAATTTACTATTTACTCTCAAGTGCGCCTGAAAAACCTTCTGTATCAACTAGTGCGCAGGGTCCACAAATTGAAGGAAATTAAAACGTTAATTTATTTCGAAGGAGTTCTCTCTGTATGCATCGGCGTAGCTGTTGTGTTGCGACACTATGCACAAGTTTTGATTCACATATACGGAGGGTATAGTACTAAATTATGGCACCTTACTGAATAACCCCTCGCGTTTTTGCTGTAGTTAGTTGTGAATCTGTGTCTCTGGCAGCCAACACTTCAACTGAAAGCACGCAAGAGGAGCCTGTTCATGACGGTACAGCCGTCGACGAAAGGTAAGTGGCCGCGCAAAGAAGGGCAGTCCACGCTGTTCGCGACAGCTGCCCCTGCTCGCCACTTGAGAAGCGGACGAGTGGGAAGGCTCAATGCGTCCGAAAGCTTCGGTCGGCGTAGCGCTGCCTACGTTCTTCACTCGAACACCAAGACGCCGTACTACAGCATTTCTGGACAACCTCTACTAACCTGCTCATTTAGTTCGTTCAGGTTTAGTTTATTTCAGATGCTCCAAAAAGGCTGTACGCGCCGTAGTTGTATAGTGCTCCTCATCGGTCTATTGTCGTCACTTTCCACCGATAACAGCGAGAAATGTCTTGGTTATTATTACAAACTTTTACGCCGAAATTTTCTGGCCTTTGCCTTCATGTCTACGAAAGGGAGTGGTTAAATGCGTGTAGTGCTGCTATCATATGCTCTCCTTACTGCATATTATAGAATGCAAGAATGCATGCTGCAATGTATCCATGTGACGCCTTACTTAGACGGTCCTCACTAATAGACCCACCAAGCGCTCAAAACGAATTAACTCTCTTTGGTTGGTTGCTCTCTGATCGTCTTCCATCGAATTGTTTTATGTAAACCTCGACCATCGTGCCTCTATTACTAGAAAACCACATTGCGTTTTGCACTCCAGCCCTTTCAGACTGCTGCCACAGATATCAGGGATGCATTTCCGAGTCGAGATAGACAATTTCAAAAGAACTGAGGATGCGACATTGTGCAACACAAATACTTTAAAATCAGTCACTGGTGCCTTGATGTAGCTATATACTAGTTTGGCACGGAAGGCACACGTCAAAACAGTGCTCGTTTCTGTTAAGCTGGTAATAAATTACCAAAAACAGTATCGCTGTCGGAGCAGGGAATATAATTGTAAATGAGCACTATAGTTTCCTTTTTACGTTAAGGCATATCTTCGAGACTCACTGTAACACCGCACCAGTATAGGGTGGATTAATCGTTAGCGTTTGTGATTGAGAAGGCTGAGAATGCGGGTGGCATGCAGGCTACAATGTGCCGTTTAGCACTATTTTCAAATGAGTTTCATATGCGAATAAATAGCCCCTGTAGCCGAAAGTGTTCTGACATCACACTCTTTGAAATGCAACACAGATACTGACGTACAGAATCGATTACACTTGTCTAGAAGGTTAGATATTAGCTGTGGGGAAGACTTAGAGAGAAATTCAAAGACAGCAGCTGATGTTTATTTACAATACATGCGCTAACTTGCTCTACTTATCCAGACAGTAGTGTGTTGATTGTGAGAAGGAAGCTGTGCTAAGAGTTTACTTAACTTCGTAGAACACTGGTTGGTTGGTTGGTTGGTTGGTTGGTTGGTTTGTGGGGTTTAACGTCCCAAAGCAACTCAGGCTATGAGAGACGCCGTAGTGGAGGACTCCGGAAATTTCGACCACCTGGGGTTCTTTAACGTGCGCTGACATCGCACAGCACACGGACGCCTTGCTTTTCGCCTCCACCGAAAAGCTGCCGCCGAGGCCGGGATTCGATCCCGCGTCCTTGGGAACAGTAGTCGAGCGTCGTAACCACTGCGCCACCCCACTGTTCGAGCACTGTAGAGAAGAGTGATCGACTCTATATGGAGAAGAGCGGCTATCTAATAATTTCGGGTATATCAATTTGCTGCAGAATATCGATGAATGCCATGGATATCCTACTACTTCAAGGATGCTGTATCAATTTTTATTTTACGTTTTTTGAGCCAAAAGTGTGCTCCCAAATTATTGGTTCATACTTTGGGCCAGGCCTCTCAATAATTTACGAACAAAAGTGCCATAAATCAAGAGGCGTTGTTTTTGAACCGGTTGTGTTCTTTACTTTATGTTTCGCCAGAAAGCTCCGCTTATCCTTATATGACGTTTTCCACGAAGGAAGAAGTGATCTGTTTCACAGGAGAAGGAGCCATAGTCGAAACTACAATTTTGTCCCACTAATCGTGGATAAGCTCTTTCGACTTGCCTCCCAGTTCAATGTTTGCTCAACCAGTATATTTTAACGGTAACGGAAGTTAGCAATAAAACAAACTTCTGTTTTCTCCGATAAGCATATCAAGTTTCCTTCTTGAAGAGATATCATTTCGATCTTTCTCTGTTTTTTGTTTATCCTCGCTTTCTCATTGTAGCATCTATGCTCATAAAAAGGACTGTATGCACAAAGTTTGAGGTTGTGTTTCTGCCCTTTGCTTAATTTTGTGGTCGCGCCTTTTAGTCGCAATACTCGTCATGGATATCAGAGGATGCTTGAGGCTAAAGCGGTGTATACCACGCAGTATTTGTGCAATGCTTGTAACTTCAACACATTGCAATACAAGTGGGCATGGGCTATAGACATTTATTCCTATGCTTTTGCCACATCTTGAAATAACCAACAACAGAGTGAGCACCATTTAGCTGAAGGCTACGCGTGTGGCTAAGAAGACATTGAGCCAATATTCTCTTCTTCGAACACATCCATAATGTTACACACGCTGGCATCCTGCTTGGGCCTACTGTAGGCCTGCAGTATGTTCTAAATAAATAAATAAATAAATCTAAAACTGCAAGTTTTACTGTAGCCTATATTTAAAGGTTCGCCTAAAGTATTTGCCTTACCTGATCTGCCATCTGAAAGTGGAAAATTCGGCGCAGGCTGAACTGTGTAAAACATGAGTTAATATTTTTTATATCTGTAGTTTATGACAGCATATCGAGCTTAATTTGGGCCTCGAAGTAGCTGCGGAGTAACTGAGACTCTAGCGCGTTTGAGCAGCGAACCATGCAAGAGTGTCGCAAAAATATTACTCAATCTTTCTACGAGCTTTCATCCGGTGTAACATTTTGTTTGTGGTCTTCTCAGCAGTGTAGTGCCGTTTATTTCTTAATGTTTTCGGGCTGATAAGAAATAATGCAGACCATTGCCCGCCAAACTAATTTGATTTAGGTGGTGCAACGATTTTGCACTAAGCTGACATCGCAGTTTCAGACAATTACACAGGAAAAAGTTAATCCTGCATGGCGAGTGTATATAGCATTAAAATTAAGCCTGTTTCACATTTTTAAAGCCGTGAAATTTATTACTGGTTGCCACGAACAAAACACCATACATTATAAATGAAGGAATGCTGACGTGCTTCGAGTGTAATATAATTCCAGCGACCGAACGCTCTACCATTCTGACAATGCAAGAATGTCTTCATAAATGTTACCAAACTGCCATTTAGTCAGGACTGAAGAAAAGCCTCAGCATTTGCAAGGACTTTTCATAATAGAAAAAAAAAACAGCCATTTAGATAATTTAATAAGATAAGTAAAGTGCGCACTACAATTTTACGAGCGGCAATTTTATGTTACATATGCGCGGCTACGAAAGAACATAAGAAGCGTTTTCTGATTCCCACGTAAGAGTCATCTCTTGTTTTCAATTGGCAAACAGGCGCTGCGTTCACGGGATTATGCACGTTGCGCGAGCTTTCTAAACATCTAGCTTTTCTGAACCTCTGGGAAATGCGTACTCATTTCAGCTGATCTCATCATGTACTCCGCAGTACTTTTTCCTAATGCTTTTGGGAGATGGTGGCCAGGACTCCTCTTATTTAGGGCTGACACTCTTATATAAAGCTTAAATCCCTCAAACAAGAAATATTGTTTTTTTTTTCTTTTTGTTCATTTATCAATGCGAACGGAAGTGTATATAAGTACAAGTGCGCAGTATAAAAGCCTAAGACTCACGCCGCAGTTCGTTAGAGCCTTTTCGTGGGCTTCGCAGCAGAGACGATGAGCAAAAAAGGGAAGGAGGAACAATATCGAATGCTGGGCGCAGTGGAATACGAAAGCCCGAGACGAAGAGAACGAGAAGAGCAAAGCAGAGGAGGAGGATAAGACGGTAGCGTAGACATGGATTCCATTCCGACAACATGCCGCGCCGGAGCGCGCCATCGCCTACACCCAGTACATATTCGGTTTTCAGTCCTAAGCAGTCCAGAATTACTTGTTGACACGGGTCCGACGATCCATTTTTTCCCCGGAAAGTTAGCGGGAAAGTATCGCCGTACCGGTGGCCATATTGCAAGGGTGCCTCCCCGACTGCCCAACACGAAGGTACTAATAGGCCATATTGCTTTTACGTGTGCATTCTGAGCACTCTTCATGTTTTTGATGACGGTATCAGATATTAAACCGTAATCCGAGCTCCGTACCTGGTGTATACGGTCCCCAAGCAGTTGTAAGATGTTTCAGGCCTGCATATCTGCTTTCTCGGCTTGAACATTTACTACACACGGAATCGTTCTTAGCGCGAAGCATGAACTGAAGCGTGGGGAGAAGCAGATGTTTCACCTCTTTCACAATTTTGTCAGCACGAAGTCCTCAGCCGCGGGCCAACCGCTGTGTGCAGAAGCAGCTGGCGCTTTTTTGGTTGTTTGTGCAGTCGCTTTTGTCTGTTTTCGAGCGCCGAGAATTAGGCTACTTCTATCTTGCGAAAACTTCGCGAACCAGAACGGCAAGCAAGCCTTGCACAGCAGATATATGTCAATCCAAGTAGGTCTTAAAACAAAACTGCTGGAGCAGAGGGAACGCCCCTGAGCTGAAGCCGCGCATCGCCATCTTGACATTGCAAAAAAAAAAAAAAAAAAAGAACGCGCCGTCCGCTGTGGTGCGTAGCTGGCGCGATGGCTTCTGGATGTTGCAGTGAAAAATGGTTGCTGCGTGCATAGCGTACGGCTGTACAAATTGCGCGAGAATGGTCTCTGGGATTATGTTTCACTTAGAAGTACCAATTTCCGAACATATTAAAAACGTATCTGTCTGTCTCGGCGCATTTTTACAGCTCGTAGTCTGCCTCAGCATTCACATCTGACGGTCTAAAGTGTTTTCTAAACAGGTTACCAAACAACCCAAAAGTGCGAGTATGTGGGCTGTCCGGCGGGAAGGTTCGCAATCAATTACGATGAGGACTATTTATGTTCGACGCATTTCACGGCGGTTTGTTTCAAACGGTCATCGTAGTCGATCACTGTAGTCATTACCACTCATTACTAACCATTTTTACTCGTCCCTAATCAGTCGATGTCATTCGGAGTCGTCGTTTGACATATTGGTCGTTTCGTCGTAATTAGCCGATGAGTATGACTCATCGAGTCATATGATGAGTCATAATTGTTATTATTTGTAGTAATTACCTCTACAATGTTTAATCTAGCCTCTGTTAATCATTAACTACTACCAACGATTACTATAACAAATAAAAACCACGGTGGGGCAAGGTATCAAGCGCGACGGGCGAGTTGAGGCTCCCGTTTCTTGCTCATGGCAACATAGCCGCGCGGCTTCACCTCCTAGTGGTGTGCACGGGCCGAAATGTTGAGCCCGAGCCCAACCCGAGCCCGGCCCGGACCGATTCTGAAAGGGCCTGAGCCCGGACCGGCCCGGCCCAGCGCTCAAATTTAAGGTCCGGGCCCGGCTGACCGGCATGTTATAATTGCAGTTGAAGCTAAGATACAGAACGAAATAATTTTAGGATGGCAAGTTTATCCAAGAATTTGCAATGTTCAGTTCTCACATTTAAAATGACAAGTTTGCTGAATATATAGAGGCACGGCAAATGCGTAGAATTATCTTATTGAGCAAAAACAAGTTATGCATTGAATTGAGGCATTTCCGGTGCTCCTTCAGTTTCATGTGTTCGCGGTTGAGGCGTCCGGCCCGGCCCGGCACGCCCGAGACAAAAATATCTTAGCCCGGGCCCGGCCCGAGCCCGAGGCAGAAAGCTTTCGAGCGGCTCCAGCCCATGCACAGCTCTATCACCTCCGCCCATTGGTAGGTATATAAGCGACCTCCGCTCCAGCAGTTTTTGTTAAACCTCCTTGTGTCAAAGGTTTCGCATTCAGGCATGTCGTGCTCCTTTCGCGAAAAGCATCGATTACTTCACGTTTCTGTTGCCTATCTTTAGCATTACATGGCTGCTGAAGCTAAAAGTGCTCGTCTGCAAGAGCAGACGGCGTCTAGAGCTTCTAAACAGGCTTTGCCTGAAGCAGCCTCTGGCTCCCACCCCCTCTGTAATGCGAAAGCCCGGAGGGTACAATAAATAAAATAAATGAAATGGGACCTTGTCACTACTTCGCGTAAAGGCCGAGGCCAGGATCTATCAGCTAGTTGTTCGGGACTGGAAAATCAAATATGCACACTAAAAATAGCATTGATTAGAAATGCGCAGACGATTCAAAAAAAGTATAGAGGTTATGCCGCCGCACGCTAATGAACTGTCAGAGCGATGCGGGAGGTCGTACTATTGTGAGAGTATAGCATTGATGTCAGGGCTACATAACGCTGCATGAGTGGCGGGGCACGGTTCTTCGTTGGCGGCTGGGACTCAATGTTTGTACGTCGGACGCGGATGATCACGTGAGAACAAGGACGACATAGATTTACGTGATGATTATATACTGCCATCATTCCGCCTTGCCCTTTCAACACGCTTTCTTTATTGCGATTTTTTCGCCCACCTCTAGTGACCGGTGCACCGAAGTTGGGGTTCTTCTGCAGTCGCTTTTTGTTTTCCTTCACTTTTTCCCCTTCTTCTCTAGCTAACCGCAGATGGAGCGCATGAGCAGCCTCGAGAGGAGGCGACGTTAGTTGGCCGGCAACACGGAGTATCGGGCTTCCCCTGCCTTCCCTTAAAAATACTTTGATAGGCACCGCTTCGTTTCAGAAGCTTGGCTTGGGGCCTGCCTATATAATTCAAAAACGGAAAAATATACAAAAAGCAAGTAAGCACAAAGGCGTGGCAGATCCTCGAGCTGCACTCGGAGCTCGATTTCTGCCACTGCCCTCCGTGCGTATAGTACTCCGTATAGCCATTTTCACACTCTGAGTGAAACTAATAATGCAATTCAAAGCGGACCAGCGAAAACAACATATGTGATGAGCTAAAATAATGGTTCACGTTTAATACCGCGCGTTCGAGCGAAAGGTCTTGAGAGGAGGGACATACATTCATCATCATCATCTTTATTTTCACTGTGAGGTACATGTACATGGATTATCAGTATTACAGAAGGAGGTCCCGAAGTATAAACTGTCCGGGGGACCTCCTATGACAGAATGGATAAGATTAGCAGGTAACATACTAGGCAGTGAAGAAAAGAATATACGGGCGTGCCGAGAAAAACTATAATACAATACTAACGAGAAACAGTGCAAATAAATTCTAAATAAACAGGAACTTCAACCAAAAAATGCACGAATTGCTGAAATTAGCGCATTATTGGTACAAGAATAAATAAAATGTAAACACGGAAACTATGATCCAGACAAAACATCTTTAGTCGGTGGGACAAATCAAGGTAGAAAATAAATAGGTCTATAATGAACGATGAAATGAATGAATAGTACGCTGTGCTTTAATTTCAGGAGGCAGTGAATTCCAAACAGATATGCCTGAGAAGTATGCAGTTTGTTTCCCATAATTGGTCCTGATTTTCGGTAGTAGTAGATTATGATGTTCAGCAAATCTGGTGTTATTTTTGTTAAAAAGCTTGGATGACTCAAAACCACTAAGGACATGTTTATTACGCGTTTTAAAGATGATTGATGCCAACCTAAAATTAAGCTGTAGCGACATCTAGCTATCACTGAAATCTCTCTCTCTCTATTCTAGCGGTAGCTATCACTGAAATAAGAAGGTAAAAATGAAAATAACTAAGAAAGACGGTGAGGATCAAGCATGCCGAAGGTCCTCAGAATTGTTAGGGTGAATTTGAGCAGATACGTATTAATTAGAAATAAAACGCATGAAGGCTTACAAGAAAATAAGAATGGAAGAAGCAATACTAACACATCCAACGCTCCCTTAGTTTTGTCTCTTCGCCGCCAAGCTTCCCACCTCAAGCAAGCGGAATAACATTTTGCGTCGTAAAGGCACCTGCAGCCTGCTCGTCCATATCTTTGCGGAGTTTTACCTTGCGTAGTATGAACTAGTTCGAGTTATTCAACGTGTGCGTTCTGAGTCGCAAGAGCAGACGAGAGGGAGCAAGAGAGCCCAGCGCGCTCATTCCTCACACACACACACACACACACACACACACACACACACACACACACACACACACACACACACACACACACACACACACACACACACACACACACACGCGCACACACACACACACACAGAGAATAAATACATTGAGCATTGAGCACGCAGCCGCCGCGTCCGCTTTCTCTTGAGGGCCGGGCACCCACTCCATCATTCACCGCACCCGGTCGTCAGAAAGACGGAAAGAAACGTTCGAAGAAAAAAAGCGTGCAGTTAGGACGAGGCGGCGCCCACTCCCTCCTTCCCTTACGCGGTCGTCAGAGAGGCGAGGAAACAGTAAAAAAAGCCTGTTAAGAACGCAAGGAGGCTTTTTTTCTCCATGCAGGATGGCAGTACGTACCGTGACGTGACGTCTACGTTGCCCTTGTTGCCCCGACGTGCAGAAATTGAGTCACATTGTAGCTCTTGTAATAACAAGAGCTGCGTTATGTTTTTTTTTTGTTTGATTTTGATTGCACCGAGTTTGTTTCCAGGTAAAAATTAGGTTCAACGCTGCCGAACCGAATACGGAGCGAAAGCTTTCGCAGCGAGCCACCGAGCCTTGCTATCGAACAAAACCAGCGTTTCGTTGAAAGCATTAAAGTTTTCCGGCGTTCTAGGCAGAATCAGAGCTCTGGCCAGAATCTGCTTTCTTGCCCTGCGCATGCGATGTCGGCAGACGCTTTCCTTCTCCACTCGGTCCGCTCTCTGCGGCGGCGCGAGCATGCGCAGTGGGGAAACTGCCCTTCTCTTATCTATGCCAGCGCACGCATCTGCGGAAGTGCCGCTATCATCCTCCTCCTCTCTGTAGCGAACGCGGCAGTGGAACACCTGTGGAGCGGTGCTACTGGTTGCGATGGTAACGGCGCATGCACACTGCCGCTCCTTTTCAGGCACCGCGAAATGCGCGAGGGGCAGCGTAGTGTTTCTTTTTCGCTACAATATAAGCCTCTTTCTAGGATTGGGAATCCATACTAAGGCAGAGTTTCTGTTTTCTCCCCTCAGAATAGATGGCAAAATATTTCTACACAAACAAAGGTGAGAGCATACAGTAAAGCTCTTGTACAAGACCACTATTTTGTTGATTAAACAATAAATAATGTTTCATAATCGCCTCATTTTATTCAGCACTTTTTATTCTGACAAATACAAATGGAGCGTTACGGGTATTATGAGAGCTAGCATATCTATTTGCGTTTTGGTTTGCTTTAATTATGTCAAGTGATTTGTTGATTGTGCGCAGGAACCGTGGTATTCTCTCAAAAAATATTCTGAAGCGCAAAACGACCGTGCTAGCCAGGCATGCGCACTCTAGGCGAGGCACCAAAGACCATAAAATAAAATCTAAAAAAATTGCTAACTTCAGAAGTTTTTTTTTTTTTTATAAGACACTCTAACTCGAGAAGAGGCACCCCAGAAGCACACCAGCGCACCAGAACTACAACAGATAACGTCAATGCGAAAAATCTGTCCTCTAGCTTCTTTGCTTAAGGTGCCTCGCAAATAGGCTCGGGTCAGCGTAATATTGAAGCAACGAGTATGAGAACGTATGAAGCCTGAAAGGACGCCTTTCTTTGAAAGCGGGAATGCATACGGTTGTGAGCTCCGCCGTTCTTGAACCCGCGCTCTTCGGCCGTGATACGTTCGAGCGTCTTGTCTTACTGAGCAGCACATCCTGAAGAAATATTTTCTTATTTCGAGTTCAGCGGCCTGTAGGTCACCTTTGATCTTGGAGCTCTAGCTTCCATGCGCGCCCGGAGAGTGGCAGAGAGAAATAAAAGCGGTGGGTGTTCGGTCTACACAGCTTCTATGATCGTTTTAAAGTGCAGATGAAGACTTTGTATGATTTCAGTTTTAGCTTGCGAGGTAGGATGTGTGAGACTAACAATGCTCCGAAATTATGGAACACTCTAAAGAACCGCTCTAACGTAAGGGTATGGTGAGATAACGTCAACAGCCTCGTCTGCCGCTTCATGTGTGGTTCATAGTTCACGTGCACGTAGTTTCAGCCCGCCTAGTTACAATTTCCTTATCTTGTATCAAATGTATACCACAGGTTGTTATTTTCCCACGGGCCTAACCAACCTCCTGTGCTGATATCAGTCGTTGGCTACCACCTGACATACAAAGTCTGGCTATAAGCACGCCCTTACGAACGTGTCTTGCGTTCCCTAGAAGTAATCTGTCGGATTTATGATCTAAGAGCCCTCCTCCCAACTCAGATGAGCAAGCAGAGTTTAGAGGTCGTCCTAATTTTGTGACAGCATGTGGTATCGCTGCGTCACAAAATCAATCGAAGAATGAGTGCCCAGCCATAGGTTTCTGCTAGCTTCGTTTGGATTCTGACGTCATTAAATACTCGCAATATATTTCAGATATGACACCACTGAGCAAAGACAGGGCATTTAACTTAGCGCAATAAACAAATAGTTGAAAGGGGGAACCTGTAGCACTGCTGTCGCGAGCCGAACATGCTACCTTTACACCTCCCATGAACCTTCCTGCAGTTAAAAGAGGACATTTTTGAAAATTTTGTTCGCTCATTGAAGTTAGCATCAACGAAGACGACTACGTCAGGATGCAATAAATAAAATTTACCGCGGAATTTCAGACTGAAAAATTACTCATAATCACCGGGTTCGAATACGAAACCTACTGTAAATACGTCGATAATTCGGTTCGCTCGGGCCAACCTGTTAACATTTTCTGGTCATACACGCATTCGGAGACACATATGCTATCGTATTCGCTCTCAAGATGTCTTAATCGGCGCCATGGTTTGCCTTTGCTCAATGATAACTTCGTACTAGATGCTTTCATTTCTTTAAAATTTGATTCTTTGCAGCTTGTATATCTATGGGGCCGTCAACCCTACACCCAAAATATAAGGTAGGCTCCGTAGAACTTGCATTCTGAATAGGTACTAGAGACATTCTAATCATAAAGGTTCTTTTCCTCTCCACCAAGCACAGGCACGACCATGAGCGCCATCATTTCCAGCGTATGCAGCCCGAACGGTTTTGGGATTTACACTCAAAAAATCATGAACAAAACCACCTAGGTATAACCTCAGGCACGCGTAGCGAAACAGCATCCTTTATGTTTCTTCTCGCTGTATATATCACTCCTCGGGCACAATGCTCATCACACAGGCATCTGTGGCTAAATTCCAGCATCCCAGTTTAAAATATGGTGCCCACAGTAGTCAGAAATTATGTATGGCATCGCTACATCCATTTTAGTTATCGGTAGCTCTCAACTGGTGCTTATCCTACTATATTTAGCAGTCACTAACGGGAGGTTCTTACCGATCCCCTACCTGTGCCCAGTGCTGCCTTCAGTGCAATTGTGCAGTATACTTAGCAGGGATAGGAGAAAAGGTCGAATGTTATGGTGAGGTAATTTATTGTGCCGTGGCGGCTCTACCGAAATGTTATATCGTCAGGTTTCGTTCTGTATCTGGCTTCATCTCCTTCTTGAACAACGTTGCTTTCGTGAATAGCAATTCCCATATTTCAGGAATGTATAAAAAAGATTTGTTTGCTGATAATTGTCGAAGAGGGCGAGTACCGTTCTTTCTTTTGTGTACAAGTGGTTACCTTTTCTTTACAAAGTTTATTGGGTTGACTAGGTGATTGGGTTGCAGAAGTGTTTGATGTGATCTCACCATACCACGACATAGGCGGTGCAGGTAATGGCCAGGAGGCACAAGAATAAAATTAATGAACATATGGAGGTATATAGCACCTTAAAATAGCTTACATTGTCTCTAATTCACTTTGTTTAGTTATTCAACGGTAGCAATTGCAGCGCTTCGCCGTTACCAACCAAGCCAAGCAAGGATAAGGAGAGAAAGATAAGGAAAGGGTGGCTGTTACGCTTGCAGAAGGCTACAAAATTAGAGGCGTTTCTTAAGCAGACAGCTTCCACGAATGAAAAAGCAATTTTGCTAAAAAGAAAAAGTTTAGGAAGGCAGCAAAAAGGAAAATGAGAGAAATGGAGCTCTCGCCCTAACGCTATTAAATTTCTCCGTGCCACGAGCAATCAAAACTGGCGCCGCCTCTAATTGGGATTGACTCAGAGTGCGCTTTGAACAGTCGCTGTGCTCATTATCCCTGGCAGCGCTGTGGAAGTCGACGTGGCCCTGGCCAGTTTCTTTTGCACAAAAATATAACATTCATATCGCAGTCTTTGCTACTGTAATGCTGTGTGGGGACACGAGGAAAATGCATAAATTTTGTTTATCTAGAAGCTACAACAAAGTCCCGCTCGTTAAAAGAATGAGTTCCCTTCTCCCTCTCATAAGCATGATGAAAGCACTGCGCTTTGCTCCTAAGCGACGAATAAGGAGCAGACGACAACTGATGCACTTTTTTTCTCTCAATTTTCCCGTTGCCTTATGTGATAAGAATTAATCCAAAGCCGTGTTCTTCACTGCGTTTGAGTATGCAATTATTAGACGCATTCGTTGAGTACTATTTCCATGGCTCTATTTTAACGGTTATTCGTCTCGTTTCTTTGCGCATGTATCGTCCTGAATGATACAAGACGGTAAATGAACCTGACACGACAGATATGAAAAACTTCTGATTCAAGATCTCTGTTTTGTATACATTTTCGGCAAAAAGACTCGAATGAAAATAGTAAAGAGGTCCGCAGACGTCGTGAAGACAAGTATTTTACAACGCCTAGGTCTTAGAGGGATTGAAGCTGGTTGTAATATAGAATATTTTTTCTTCAGCAGCGTGAGGTGCAGGTGGGAGGGATTTCAATCTCGAGCTCCCCCTAACATTTCACAATGCGTGTACCAAATTGTCGTACATTTTGCTGCCTGACGCTTCAGACACTATTCTGGGTCATCAGTGCTTCAGAGAGAAGGAGCACACGGTAGGCCGCCTATACAATTGCTTTGCAAGTATGAATTCGCGGAAGGGACACTAAGAACGCTATCCAGTTTTATTGGCAATGATATATTTTGTGCGGCTTGTTATTACGGGTGTGTGGCATTAAAACGCGCATTTACTGACTGCAAATTGCGTTTAGCGCTGCAGCAGTCTCTGTTTTTGCCTATGCTAAAGACATAACGACCAGAACTAAATAAGTCAGAAGGCGGTTTAGCATAGACAAACTTAGAATATCAGGCATGCAGTAGCCTATCAAGAAGCTTCGAACGACCTTATGCGCTTTTTTCGCCGAGGTGTCGTCAAGCGCGGCAATACTGTGCGTCAGACGATCCAAAGGAACTCGTGTTAACTTTCACGCTAGCCCAAAAACCAGGCAAACTCTTTTTAGACACATGTAGTAAAGTTTTATTAGGCGGGTCTGTGCAACGCAACCACCAATAAGTGAGGAACACCGGGCTACAGTAAAGCGAACTCGCGCTTGAGTCTCCCTCGCGAGTGAGGCACACTAAGACATCGTGTTCCTGCTCCGCCTGGAGGCCAACTGTGAAAATGCAGCTTCACATTCAAAATGAATAACACACGGAAGAAAGAAGTGTCTTCCTGCTAAGATGGCTTCGCATCGCTCCTCTGAAAATCCTCGCCGTCCTTTTAAATACCTGTCCTGTCTCCAGAGAAGCGGATCCTCGCCTTCCGAGGAAGTGACAGATGACTTCTAGGCATCAGGTTGCGAGGCCTTCAGCGCATGACACCCATGCATGATTGCAACTCAGGTTGGCATTGATGCTAGGCCTAGTGCGGCCGCTGCCAGGCTAGCAGAGGTAGCTTCGCCGGCCTTGCTCGCTGCAACGCCTGCCTTGCAGTCGACGCCTCAACCTGAACATCGGTCCCAGGTCCAGCTTCGTTCTCCCGGTTCTTCAGCACCAGCGCCCATCCCGCCTTCCCAAAATTCCCAACTGCCCATAAGTTATCTGTTTCCTGGTCGGAGCACAGCAATGGCCACCCAGTCAACGTGCCGAGATGGGCACCCAACCGCGCGACATGGAGACGTGCTCTCCAATGAACTTATCGGAACCACCATTCCTGTCAACGAACCCCCGTGCCTCTCACAAGCATCCTTCTGAAGACAATCAACCGAATTCGTCTTCGGCGAGTGATGGCTATCAAGGAAAGCGCTCCTGTCTGACGACCGAAAACCAGGTTGCGCCTGCTCTGGGATTGGCATCTTATAACGTGGCGATTAAATCTCTAGCTAACAAAAGCCTGACCGATATACCGAGCAGAATCATCCAGGCTAACTTGAACACGTGTCTCGGATCCAGAGGTTTTCGGGGCTTAAAGGCCAGGAAGAAGTCAAACAACATAGCTGTGTGGCTCCCGACTCTCACTGCGGTGTATTTCTCTGAGGTGTATTCAATTACAAGTGGGATCTCAATGCCTGTGCAAATGTATCTAGTTGAAGGCTCCGATTTGCAACCTTGCGTCGTTAACAACGTCGAGATACACAAGGATCCAACCACCCTTCAACGTGAGCTGTGCTGCCCTACGCACCGAGTCAGCCAGGTCTGACACATGGGGAAGGGGCGTTCTTGCATGATCACCTTGCAAGGCCCTCCGACGCTCCCGATTTATAAGGCCGCGGCCGTATAAATTCAGTGTAATTTACTGCTACAACTGTTTCTGGACAGGGCATATGCGCAAATCTTGCCATTTTGCTACTGCCGATGAAGGTGCGTCTGAAGGAAAGGTTACGTACCGATGCGGCTTCTGTAAATCGGACGACCACGAGATAACATCTCCAAGTTGTCCGACAAAGCAAAAGGCAACACAGAAGGCTCGTTTTCGGAACGCAAAGCATTTGCCAATAGAAGACATGACACCAATGCAGACATCCAATCGCTTCGCAGCTCTCCAGGGGAATGACGACGAGTGGCAAGAGCTTCCTGCGCCCGCTTCGAATGCACATCCAGATAAGACAAACTCTAGCGATACGGCGCTCAAAGAACGCCGTCGACAGCAGCCATTACAACAGCGTACTGATCTACCAGACGGCGATGTGGCTGTAGGGGATGAGAAAATCAATCGTCTCTTAGCAGAGGTCTCTAAGCTCCGCCAACATCTCGAAATGCTTGCTCGACGTCGGCGAGCTGCATAATTAACCGTCAAATCTAGAAATGGCCCAGCACCGCCGTCTTCATTCCGCGCAAAAGTGGCATTTGCTACCTCTTCCCAATTTACTACAAAGCCCAACGATAACTCTGCTACATCGCTGCTCCGCTATCTGGTCAAGTTGTGCAACCTGACATCTGTGATACTGCAATGCTTGAACTAGTACATGAAAATGCCGAATACCGGTCGTCCTGGTGTACTACAGTGGAACTGTAGAGGCATTTCCATGAAGGTGGGCGAGCTCAAGACCCGACTACAATTTAACAAGCTCCGGTCGTGGGCTATGTTACTAGAGGAAACGAACGCCTTGCCATCAATTCCGGGCTTCAGCGACTACGTGTCTCCTTCAATGACCGACCTTCACGTGCGGACTGCTTCTCCCTCGGTGAAAGCGGCGGTATATATTGAAACGCGTATTCCTCATGTGCGCCTTTCTCTCGAAAACTGTTGCACACCACACCAAGAGGTAGTAGCAGTAGCTGTGAAATGTATGAAAGAAACCGTTGTGATTGTTTAATATTACGTTAGACCAGCTGGAGGCGCCCCTTCCCGTATTAATCTTGGCTGGTTATGTCCGTCAGCAATTCCGCGGGTGTCCAATTTTAGTTGGAGGCTACTTCAACGCCCCTCAGCCGGATTGGGGGTATCCGACTGCAAGCCCTCACGGTAGGCGTGTGCGGGACGCCTTCACTGATGCCCTGTTTGTTCTGCTTAATCACCCTGGGACTGCAACACGGCCTGTGCGTCACATACGTAGTGCTGCTTATGCTCCAGACTTGACGTGGTGGTTTGGCGCGGGAACTCCCTTATGGCACATGGAGTCAGACTGCTAGGGAAGTGATCACCACCCTATCATCATCAGTCTCCATCCTTCCCATCTCCTCCCTTTACGCCGCAAATGTTCTGTGATCAACTGGGACAGCTTTCGCTCATGTCTCGACAGTATGTCTTCAGATTCGTTGTCACTCCTTGTTGACCGCATAAAAATGGCGCTAAACAGCGCTACGACTACTACCTGGATTGATGTAGGTCGACCGGAATCAGATCTCGGCCTGCTTAACTTGTGGGCTGCTGCCGTCAAGCTGAGCTGGCTGCTACACGAGTCCCTACTTCGAGGCAGGCACGTACACGACTGCATTATCTTATTGCAAAGGCTCGGAGATATGAACGCGATCTTTTGCGATGCCAGTAGCATGCATGGTGGGAACAAATTTCCGGTAAATCCTAGAATGCCTCACTAGGGCGAATGTTTAGTGCAATGGAACATGGTCGTCATTCTACTGACGTAGCAGCAGCGGCATGCTTTGCGGCTAATTTTTCGCCGGGCGACTTCGCCAAAGAAGTAGCACGAAAAATTTTCCCGATATAAGATGCAATGCCTCCTTCAGCTGCAAATTTTATTTTGGCAGGCATCCCTGCAGATGCATGGAAACCACCATCTGCTGCCGACGCAGATGGAAATGCGAGTCCCTTTTCGATGCATGAGCTGCTGGCTGAAATTGACGATGCGAAACGGAAAACAGCGCCCGGCCTGGACAAATTTCAGTATGAGGTTTACAAGAACCTCTGTACTGTTGCACTCCCTCAACTACTAGACACCATAAACAAAGTATGGCTGGATGGTGTTGTACACGAGAGCTGAAAAACCGCTGTCGTGATCCCTGTTCCCAAAACTGGAAAGCCTCCAACAGACCTCGCCAACGTAGGACCAATCTCCTTAATATCAACGCTTTGCAAGGTTTCGGAGAAGATGCTAGCCACACGACTTTCTTGGTGGCTTGAACAGCATGGTTTTTATCACCCCGCAAAAATTGGATTTCGTACATACATAGGTGCGGAGGATGAATTGGCGGTCTTGGCATCAGAAGTTCTATAATCTACCCGCAGCTGCAATGAGCGTGCCATATCAGCAATGGGGATTGAAAAAACATAGGACATCAGTCATGCTGCAATCCTGAACGCTATTGACATGCTTCATCTGTCTCCTAGAGTACGCAGTTTTGTCGCATCATTTTTGGACGGATGAAAATTTGCAAAACGCCTCTGTGGTGACACAGTTGTTTCATTCGTTTCACTATGTGGCGTGCCACAGGGATCAGTATTGCCTCCGACGTTGTTTATTATTACTTTCATCCCATTCGCATGGCGCTTACATGATATGCCTTGAATCAAGTTTTTGCAATACGCAGATGATATCTCAGTATGGAGCACTCACCATGATCTGTTCACTCAGGAGGCTGCCCTTCAATCAGCATTAGACATAACCTCTGATTATGCTCCCTCCATTGGCCTTCAGCTTTCTGTGTATAAAACTACTTACACGTCTGTCACTACAAGAAAGTCCGAGCATAAAAATTCCGGGCTTAACGATTCACCAATCAGGATAAGCGACTGCTTGGCTTTCTCAGGCAAAAAAGCAAGCAATTCGGGATCCGAGTTTGATAAGAAACATTGCGCCTAGAACAGGTGGCTCTGGCTCGTCTGTTGCACGCCAGTTAGTGAGGACAGTTCTGCGGCCGCGTATTGCTTATCTATCACAGCTCCAGCATCTTACAAGAGCACAATGGGATCGCCTGGAATCCGTAAATCGAGACATTTTGAAGACTATAACATGCCTTTCACGACTCACACCGGTCGTAGTGTTACAAGAGAATGCGCAGCTCACCACCATCGACGAGATGGCGCAGCAATGCCATGATGCTCGCAGACTTGAGGCCACTTTGTCACATTCCACGCAAGCCCTGAGGGCGTATTAAATGTCACACATTATTCTTCAGCCACCTGCGCCAGTTCTCCATCCCTGTACAGTTGTACAGTTAGGAGACAACGTACAAGCCAACTGATATCCGCAGACGAACGTCTGCCAACTCGGCATCGTCGCTTCACCAGAGATTATAAGAGTGAGATACCCACCTGCCTCAAGGCTCCACTGTAGTGTACGTGGGTGGCTTGTGAAGCAAAAACACCAATCTACAGTCCATGGAGACCTAGCTTGAATCAGACCTCTACGTTTAAACTTTCGGAACCACTTACATCTTTCTGTGCTGAGCTTGTGGCGGTTCAGGAGGCACTTCGCTCCGTGGATACCCCAACCATGCTCCCTGCAACCCACGTTGTCATCAGCACTGGCGCACTTCAAGCAGGTCGTTTGCTCCGACCGTGTTAGCCATTGCCTCAAAATATGCCAAGACATCCACCAGCTTGCGGCGCGCATCCCTAAGTCTGTACGCATTGAGTGGGTCCCAAGGGACAGGCCGCCTTCCCAAAGTCTAGCAGGTTTAGCTACCCGCCTCGTGAACCTAGACGCATCAATGCCCCGACTCCTTGAAGTGGACGACGCTATGCTCCTTTTATCAAGAAAAGAACACCTCCGACGCTGCACACGTGTACTTATCCCTTCGTGTGTGGTATCCCTTTCCCGCGTTTTCACCCGTGCACAGGACTTTGTGCTTAGGAGAATCCGTGTTGCTGTTGCCCTCACATCAACTGTCACTACGATGTAGCCTCACTTGCCCCATTTATATCCCTGCACAGGGTGCCCGATCTGTAAAAACAAAGATGTTGAGGCTGATATTCACCACTTGTTGTGGGACTGCCCAGCACTGAAACCGACACGAATCCGACACCTTACGACAGCTGGCCTTTCAGCAAGCAATCCTGCCCCGTATATCGCTTGGACGCAGGCACCTTATCATCGCTCGCTCCTGGACTTTATAAAACCAGCCAACCTTTTTTTCATTGATTTAATCATTTATTCATCCTTCCCCTTATACCTTACTGAAGCCTGAGGCAATAGATATAGTTAAAAAAGTAACACACAATCCTGCCTGTAATGCAACTTTACAGGAGGTGTTGAAGATAACGAAGACGACACATGAGCAGTACAGCGTGATAGAATGGCTGTTTCGCTTCTCAACAAACCGGCTACCACGCTGGCGCTGAGGAGCAAAGCTGATTTGTCTGCCTAAGCAAGGGTACAAAACCCGTTGGCAGCTAACAAAGCTTTAGGACGCCGGCGCTCACCACAAGCATGCATACGGAAGTATAGAAGTACTACACGCACGCGGCTGTGCGTGTAGTGGTTCTAATGTCGTAAAATCTCCGTGGCCACCGTAAGGTATTTAATGGAGACATAGTCTTACCTAATAATCAGTAATGAAATACAAATGTTAACGTCAGTGGGATTTGCTTGAATTAACTTGCGATGGTGATGATGGCTGCTCCTACACTTGATGTTTTCCCTTGTCTAGCAAATAAGTTCGAATTTGGTGAAACTAGCTAATCTTTCTTTAAAATAAACTAGGTTATATCTCTTTGTCTTATGGGTTATGGGTCAGGAACAGGTGGTCCTAAGACACGTATTGCCGTGAATACACCGAAAACACCGGCTGTCTATAAGCTTAAGGCCTAAGCCTGAATCTCTGAAGCTTTGTGACTCCTCGTTATTGTGACCCATTCCCATGTGGGTCGCAGATTTCAAGCGCATGTTGGTAAAGTATGCATGCCCTTGAGAGGGCTGCATGTATTTATTCGTACTTCTAGAGTGTATGTTCGACGAAGAGTTGTACTGATAACGTATTACCGCTATATGCAGGTACGTTTCACTGGTCAGGTTGCGACTGCTTTTCAGAATACGAGAAAAAATACATTTCAGCAACACGTCTGGCAACATATTAAGGGGTACAGTCACGAGAATAATAATAAGGCGCATATGCTGCGGCGATCAAGCGCTGCGGCGATCAAGATCAAGCCTTTGAAGCGCTGCGTAGCAATGAGTGGCGTTACTTTTGCTTTGTCAGAAAGTTCCGCGGCTGTCGTGAAGTGTAAATCAAAGAAGCCTTAGTATTTTAATGCCCAACGCATAAGTACATTTCAAGAACAAGATGGTGCTTCGTAATGTGCTAGCCGAAACTGTATACAGTTTCGGCTAGCACAATTGTTGGAGGTTAACGAGGCCCTTTGTACAACGCGCACAAGGCAATGGCAAAAGCTAACAAGACGCTAAGAGCACAGCCGTGCTTCCGTGCTTTATCGACCACAATGCAGTATCGATCGGGATCTCAACGGGTAGGAAGCGGTCAGTGATTGTCCCCTCTTTGTTCTCTCGATCCTAAGAAGGGAGTGAATGGCTGACGTACCCACTGATGCGATGCCATATCGTGAGCTCTTGATCCGGTCTTGAGTGAGGTTCGCAAAGGTGACAAAAGGCATGACTCTTCACACGAACTAGATAGAAGAAGAGTAGAGCAGAGTTAACATTTGGAGTAGTTGGTTGTTCATTAAAGGCAAATTATTGATTTTTATTGAACGCATAGCTCGTAAAGTAGACACACTGAGGTTAACAGCTCTTGTTCCTTTACTTTCGTCTGCTTTGTTGCACTTTGAGGTGAGCTGAGTTCGTGTTTACGCAGTATCAATGTTCGCACTCGGAATAAATTATACAGGATCTGCTATCTCCGCATAAAAAATGTGAGGCCGCTTTCTTTTGAGAAAACAACCCTGGACGAGTGTAGAAACGAGCTTTAGGTCTAGTTGAGAAAGGCGGCTTCAACTTAAAATTGTAATTTCCTTGTACTTGTCGGTCGTGTTCAAGTGGCCTTTCGCAGCATCGTCCAGCTAGACCCTTCATAGCTGAGCTCGTCTTGTTTAATATATTGTAATAAGCACTTCACCGCCGCGCTCGTTAACTGTATGTTATATCTTGCCTGTTGTAGTATCATAGTGTTTGAGCTAAGCCCTATACAGTTCTTTTGAGAATATAAACCTTTACTACGGTAGGAAAAGCATATTATGACTGTTGCGGGATGAAAAAAGAATGGAAGAAAGGGTTAAAGTAGAAAGCAATGACCAGAATATAAATAGGCAGCAATGAGAACGTGCTCAGACGTAAGACGCTTCCGACCACGTTATGCCCCCATGCCTCCGCTTCCGACGTCCTTTAGTCCCCCCTTCCATTCTTCTCACGGTTCGCTTTCAATGCTGGCGGAAGGTTTCCTTTCCGCTCAGGACCAGCTTTTATATAGTTTGGCTTCACATATAGGAACAGGAAAACTTTTCATTTTAAACTGGAGATACTATTTCAATAAAGAGCGCGTTCGGACGGGGAAACTGCAAGGGCAACATGAGCCCCACCGAACTTTGTCTAAGCAGCATCTTTTATAACGGCCCGGTCTCTACAGAGGATGGGAGAAAGGGCCCCTTCTGAAGACATCGCGATTATGAGCGACTAGACAAAACGGCCGATCTACGGTGTCCTTAGCTGTGGTGTCCCCCGCCCCCTTAGGGAGACATGCATGAACACACACACACGCACGCACACACACGCACACACACACACACACACACACACACGCACACACACACACACGCACACACGCACGCACGCACACACACACACACACACACACACACACACACACACACACACACACACACACACACACACACACACACACACACACACACACACACACACACACACACACACACACACACACACACAGCTGACTTCATTCTACGGGCGTATCATGAGTGATCAGAGCTACCGCTGAGAGTAACATAATACCAGTGATCAGAAGTAAAAGCCAAAATTTTATCCTGGTATTCACCTTCGCCCGGCCATTGTCCATGCTGTTAAGAGCTCTCGGGTCCCAATGAAAAGGAATATGTTATAGTATATTTTGCACTATGACGGCCCCTTCTTAGAAATTTACCGGCTGCAATTATGTACAAAAAAGTGGTATAAAACACTCAGCGGTTGACAGAGCTCGAGAAAAGTGCGTCGAAATGCCATCTAGCGACAGCATCAGGAACAACGAAAGCGACATATGCATGTGGATAAAATGGGGCACCGCCACTATTGCCTCAATCCCAGATACCTGTTCTAGGATGAACTTGAAATGCAGTTTTTCGAAGCTCCGCGACAGACTGAGTGTTGTATACCATTTTTGCTCACGACTGTACACAACGAAATTGAAAAACTCTAAGCAAGATTAGGCATGGGTCCTGCTCCAGGCAGATGCTGTTTAAGTGCGCAAGTAGCAGAGTTCAGCTTTTTAGAGCATAACCATGAATGTATGGTTAGGTCCATAAAAAAATGTTCCTCTACACCTACTTCTAACAATGTCCTGCTTAAAGCTCAGTGACAATAGGAACGAAATTTTCCACAGTTACTAAATTTGAGAACAGATGTAGAACAGGTTGCGGTGCCTTTAAAACTTTAATGGTCTAGTGTATGTTAACCATATATTATCGCTGAGGAAATATTTTCCCACTGTTCAGTATTTCGATTTGATGCACAAACATATTTTAGTCGTTTTATGCAGGCGGAGAGCCAGCCATGCACAGAGCAACTACCCTAGTCTGAGACAGAAGCATGGACTGAATAGGCACATCTCAGGTAAGTGAAGTGCCCCAAAGAAAGAAAAAGAAACAGAAAGAAATCAAAACAAACATAATGAATAGAAATAATAAATAACACTCTGCATGTACCAAACCCATAGAGCAATAGAATGTTTTTAAGCGCATACTGCGTTGTCATTTTATGTGGTTGTAGCGCATTCATTGTCTAAATCATGTTTGTTCTAAGGCGCCTTGCCTTATTCGCTGCTTGCCTCATTATTATTCTTTGCGCAAAAAATAAGCCCCATTTTCGGAAACGTTGTTGCGCTTAGTGCGTCAGTATTTGCAAACTCTTACATAGATAGGTGTGGTGTTCATAATCATCTATATAACGGCTATGCCAGATAACTTCGGGGGCATCTAAGCAGTATCAAGTACTTCCATCGCTTAGTTGAATGGTACATGGATGCCGCGAATCACTTTCAGTAAACTCTTTTGCAGCTACTATTAAGGCCCAACTCTGATAGAGGTTTAGGCTAATCCTTGCCCTCAGAACCTTTCGCGGAAGTTTTCTCATGATGCGGTGCCATAAGTTGTGCGACCAAATAGCGTCAATATTTTTTTAGAGGTTATGGAGGCCGGAGGATCGAGTCCCAAAGTATGCATTGTATCGAACAGCATGAGAAAATACGGGGACTAAAACGCAGTTCGATACGATGGATGGTTACATACTCGCCCAAATCACTCTACTTCTATCCCAAAGTCTGATGAGATGTTCTAGTGGTAACTAAGAGTCTGGGATTGAGATTGCGGGTAATGTATGTCCCTCTCGCGTCACGGCCGGTTGCCACAACAACTGTGACTCCAGCCATTGCCTAGTCACTGAAGCAGTGAGGGGAAAAACAGCGAGCACAAGAGATACTCCTGAACCAATGATATTTGCCCTTCATCGCCTCTATCTGACCATTCGCTCTTAAGGCATCACTAACACACATCTATTTGGCCGCCGCTTTCATCTTATTTGTGTACATATATTGGCGCAACCTTTCATTGAGTGCCATATACCATACCATTACTTGGTGTCATGCCATTTCGTTGTATATTTGGCATCCATCTCCTAGTTTAGTTAAGCGACCGGGATTCGAGCCGACATGGGCACATGTAATTGTATGCCTTAATCACTTTACTATACCACATGACGTAGCGCAGCACTCATTTTCGTATTGGGCGTTTACTGTACGAGTGACCCGCCCTGTCTCAAAATTATTGTTACTGCTTCGGCCTGCACGCAGCAGTGATAGTGGCTTAGCTGGATTGTTCTTTTTTAGAGTTGTATATGAAAGGATAACGGATGGAGAAAGCTCTGGAGAAAAAAAAAAAAGTACGTATCTTGGTAGCAATCATGCGCATTAATGAGTTTAAGAAAATGAGGAACTGAAGTCTTTTTCTAAACGAATTTGGCCATATTTGAGAAACAATTATTGCTTGCAAAAGTGCCTGGAGCCAAAAAAAGCACATACATTTACTAAAGGAGACTGAATCAGTTTTGTGTGCTCTGTCACTTTCTTAGCTTATTTTTATTTTTAATTACGCTTAGCCGACCGATACGTTCGAGGCACGTCAGCATAGTTATTTAAATCCCTGTGCTATTAATTATTATTATAGTATTTTCTTTTTTTACGGCATTGTATGAAAATACCACAGATTTTGAATGGAGGCCAACCAGGATTGGGCGAACAAACTGCGAACTACAAATAGAATGAAATGATCAAATGCTATACATTAACGCTTTCATAAAAGCCATGAATTCTCCCACATAGTCTTAGCACCTCTTTGTGATAGTCGCTTCTCATCGGAAATTGTACTAGGGATCAAGAATGCTTAAATGCATTGGTAAAAAAGCCTGCTGTTCTTGTATGGTGTTAAAATAGCATAATAGCATGAGCTGCACATGGTTTTTTCAAGCACGTTTTAGCCTAATACCTTCCTATTTTGGTTGGTCCTTGAAAATGTTTCTTCAGGACCTGACAGGGGTAAAACACCTCAATAAGCTAAAGGTAACGCCATCTCCTCTCTCCTCCTCTGGGTTGCCGCTCCTCCTCTCGCGTTTCGACCGTGGCTCCACCCACGCGGTCCACAGCTAGCAGTAGCTCTCCGGAGCAGGCGCTGGGAAAAGTGCTGGCGCTGGGTTTCAGCAGAGCATTTAACACTGTTTTTTTGTCCCAGTGTGTTGACGTTAAAAATGACTGGCTACTGAAACATCTGTACAGAACGTAGAAAATGATGTTGCGAAATAATGGTTTCAGCTGTCAGCGTATTACACCATATGTACGCGATTTCGGAGTTGGTTCCACTCGGCTTCATTCGCGTGCTTCCGCCATAAGTCAGTCGTTGGCTGTTGGCGGTGCGACATGGTTTAAAAAAAATTGTAACTAGGCAACAGAGGAGAAGAATTCAGCAACAGTCTGTTTGTCTTTTGCAACTTTGACTGACTTGTCAGCTGCCGGTAAACTTTACAAGCGTGGCAGCAATTGTTTTCCATGCGTTTTCGACTTCTGCTGCAGATTGATAAGCGCTTGTAGACGTGGCGGGCGAAAGCTACACCTAGCACAGCAAAGCGAAAGGAATCCCGAATGATGTGGGTTTACGCGGTCCGCCTAAGAGCCGTCGCTGCTTCGCAAATGCGGCGACACACTCAAAACATGCAGTTAGCTTATGTTCACAACCAAGAAAACGCCTCAGATGACATGGCTGAGTCGCTAAAAGCCAAGTTCTAATTACAAACCAAGGACTTTATTTTATACTTAATCGAGGTCTAACACAAAAACTGTAAATGATATAAAGTGCGAGCTTGTGTGGCACTTGTCAGGGCGAAAACATTCTACGAATCCGTTCACAGTATGTGGCGGCATATTAGATTAAAATTGAGCAATTGCTCATTTAACAAACAGAGCCGCTACATGATGTTGAGTTGAAGTGCACACAGCCTATTTGGTGCAGCCAAAGCTTTCTCCGCGCCGCAGTTAGACAAATATGATCTCTCCTACTTACAGCAGAATGCTAAATACAATGAAGGGCTTTTCTACTATGATCCTTGGCTCCTCAGAACAAAAACAAATGACGATATCGCAGCACACAAGAAAGCGAAAGTTGTAATTCTCCTGAGCAGACAAAAAGGAGAACATGTAGTATCGACAACCCTTAAAGTTGTGATCATTCTTATGCCAGCAGAGCAGCGCGGCCACTTATACATATATTTAAACAGTATTTCATTCACACTAGCTTCACAGCATTCCAATCTAGCTCTAACCTTTCAAGCCATTAACCATGCTGAAAGATAGCAAGGCTTTGTCACGCTGCCACTGAGAGTTCAAATTCTTCACTGAAGGAATTATTAAGTTTGAGTCTTCCTCTTATGTAATGCAGTAAATGACCTATCATGGCATGATGATAAAATGAGCAAATAAACCAAAAGCAAAAATAGCACTACTATAACATTATAATAGTAATACAACCGAGGCATTAATGCAGGTAGAATCGCACACACATTTTGCCCGACACGAGATAGACTCTATGCCATTTAGTCGCTGTGTGGTGAAAGCTCTGGTTTCAAAAATGTCATTTTGTGAGTTATATCGCTGGTCTGCATTTTTTAGGTTTGGTTTGGTTTGGGGGGTTTAACGTCCCAAAGCAACTAAGGCTATGAGAGACGTCGTAGTGGAGGACTCCAGTAATTGCGACCACGTGGGATTCTTTAACGTGCACTGACAACGCACATCACACGGGCGCCTTGCTTTTCTCCTGAATCGAAAAGCTGCCGCCGAGGCCGGGGTTTTCTAAAGTGCGCTCTAAACCCACGTAGTGATATCCAAGCATCTACGCTCCATAAATGTGACAATGGCGTAGAGTCTGTTTTAAGCATCACAGTAAGGTGTCTTGAAATTGCCTCATTAAAAGCCACAGGCTGGCAAAAACCGTTAACCCGCATTGTCCGTTACAGCACCCTTCACTCAGCCTGACGCCTTCTGCATTAAGTGACGCGCTGTTTGCATTCGACCCAATTCATCAAGCACAGAGGGAACACATTAGGGTTGGGAGGCTAAGGCGTCGCGTCGCGTATGCCGATTTAATTAAAGCTGCTGCGTCCCCAGGGGGCCTTTCCACACGTTTCTAACATCTCTCCATTATCAAAAGAGCTTACTAAACAACTTACATGTATCTTATTTTTCTCCCGCGCTTACCTGACTGGGCATTTCTTTCTCGCTCTTTTCTTTGTATTCATTCTGACTCTGATATTCAGCATACCTCAAGACTTTCACGTCAGCTGAAACTTACTTATTGCTCTCTTTCTCATCACCCTGGGAGACAGTCATGCAAGCGACAGGTTATTCAGCTTCTGTAATGTCTGCTGTCCCCTACTCTTACAGTGCGCATGTGACTAAATAAAGACAACTTAGCTGTCTCTTTTGGCTTCATTTGATTTTTTGTAGTGCCTGTGTGTATCATCTCTAGAGGCGGACAAACAATGAGAAATTAAAGTGAGATTTTTACTTTTTTTTTTCAAAAATAAAGGTTTATTATTATGGACTTCTGTCTGTGGAAGACGAACATGTTTAGCAGTATAAACATTATCTTCTGAGTGTGCATTCAAAGTATGAAATTTATTGTGCAGTCGAAATTAACGCGTGAAACCATGAACGGAACATATGGATAGGTGCTCACTTTTGTATTTTACACATCATTTGGGAGCCCTCGAATAGTCAGAGAATTTAGTTCTGCCTAAATGAACTCCAGCTCGGCATTGCTTGGGTGAAGTTTGACGGTATTTTCGCCAAATAGCTTTTAGAATTTCATTTGGAGGAATAAAAGACGAACGGCCACATCACACATTTCAACTTTTTTTTCTGTCTCGCAGCGTACGTGATATCTCATAAATTGCCTCGGTAGCTACAAAGCGTTCAACCGAGTTATTAAAGGAAGGTATTTTGCTTGATTTTCCTAACATAACATACATTCAGAGTGAAATAAAAAAGATCCTGTCTTGGAAAGTACGTTATTACCGTTTTGCAGTAAAGAAGACAGAGTGCTTTTGAAGCCAGGAATATTTTTCGGTGCGGGAAAGCAACTGCGCATTCGATACCCAAGCTCACGGTTATGGAAGAAAAAAGCTACTCAAAAACTTTATGATCATTGAGGCATATAGGCTGCTGAAGTCTTAATGTGGACCATTCAAACACTGACGTACAACACGAAAGACGATGGCAGAGCTCGGGAAAACAGCATTAAAACACCATCCAGCAACAGCTATATTTGACCGAGATGGTCGTGGCGGTGCCCCATTGTATCGACATGCCTGTGTCGCTGTTGCTGTCCCTGTGGTAGCTAGACGGCCCTTCGATACAGTTTTTCTGAGCTCCGCCACCGGCTAAATGTTGTGTCTCACTTATGATCACCACTGAATACACTTTGAATTCACACCGAATCCACATGTTCTCTTGCTCCATATATTACCCCGTAACTAAAGAATTCAGACCTAATCGCAAAGAGACCCTGACACTAGGTAGCAATATAGCTTGGGCACTGAATCAGATCCTATAAACCTTTATTTGAAAACGGTCCTCATTCGACTGAAAGCCTTAAACCACACCGTATCGGGCGTGTCCAGCATACAGCCGAAAAGCGACAAAAGGAACAAAACTAAAATTCAAGTGAACTAAAAGGAAGACACGGTTGTTAGACGGGGTAACAAATAGCAAGCGCATGCCAGGTTGGCGATAAAATATTGTCATTTGAAGTGGTTTAGTGAAATTTAGCTTGAATATGTTGGACGATGTAAAACCTTTTGGTATTTTTTCTTCATGAGACACTCTATGAAAAGAATGCATGGGCTGACCAGCTGGGTCTTATGGAGAGGCAGGCACCTTTTACGGTCGCTATACGAGCGGCTATATGGATCCCGTTTTGCAGCTGCTGCCTTTTTACTGCCTGCGTGCCCGATTTTTTACCAGGACAGGAAGGGTAGGCCACTTCATGGGGGTAGTTTCGTCTTTTACGATGTCCTTATTTCAAGACCGGAAAACGATCGTAAGGGAATATTTTATGTGCGCTATTCTGACGAGCTGCTTCGCGGCGCTTAAATGCGCCGAAAAATCAGAACATCAAATAGTTTTAGAAATTTTCTAAAAATTTCGCAATTTTTTTAGAAACGATGAAAAAGTGAGAGAAAAGAATTTTAATGTTTAGAACTATGCTGCAGCGCAAAAGTCACCTTTGAAATTTACTTACGCTTTCAACTTTTAAATTACTGGTGCCCTGCGCAAATTAGGTAAATATTATTTGTTTCTATCGGTAAAATAACAGATAATCACGGTTCATTTTTAATCAAACTTTTTGTGTGCTAGCAATGTCGGAGAGAGCAGTAAGTCTCCATATAGCGAGAATGAATGCTTGTCGTCTAGCAGCAGCTTTCGGGTTACGCCTCGCGGAAAGGCGTTTGGACAAGTTGCGTGAAAATAAACATGCACATACTGTATAAAGCGTTCCAGCGTTCAGAAAGTAATTTTCTGGGAAATAAAAAAAAAAGACAGCAACGCAGTGTTGCAAGACTTACCAGCAATGCAGTTCAATCAGAGATTTTAATTATAGGCACAGTACAGATGATTATTTAGAATAGGTTTTGCTCTCTAGTGAATAAAATTCGTGACGTCGCTTAAACCCCCTAAACATAGACGTCAGATGCCTAAGATTGACAACACATCATAGCTTAGTTCACCTCAACATGAAATTGTTGATTATTGTGGCATGCAATTGTTCCTACTCGCTCTGCACTGCTCAAGAAATCCTGATTTATTAGATTCGCTCTCCTTGATATTCGAAAGCTTATGGTTTGAAAACAAGGCACTTCTATTTCATTCGTTTTGACCATTTATTATTGCTTTTCTCTCCATGGTGACTATATGTTTGCGTGTTAGGAGACCGTTCTCACTTGCGGTGATTTACTGCTAAAGGTGCTTGTAGGAAGCCTGATTACGCCGAAACATAAAGGGCCTATGAAATGCTGCAATGCGTGAGCATTCGAGTCAAATTTGAAAGGTTTGTGTAACGCGTATAATTTACAAATAAGTTTTAAAAAAGGGCTCCTGGCGACCGCTCGAGAGCAGTTGGGGCGCAACATCACTGCGCGCACCTCGCGCAAGCCTCTTATGTGACGTCACACAGGCTTGCTGGCCGCCGCTCGCTCATTGGACGCTCCCAAGTTACGCGGACGGGAACGGACGTGGCGTTAGGGGGCACCATCTAGGCTTTTTTGCTCCTTTTTTTCTTGCGCGCCGGCGTCGTCTGAGGTGAGGGAGCAGAGGAACATCACCTTCGTTGCCCATATCTTCTATTGCCGCTGAGCGTTTTCGAGTTTTCTTAAGTCTGTTTTTATGGACCGTTTAAGCCACTCTTAAGTTATCCGAACCGTCTGCGCCATCTCCGTCATTTAGATAATGGTTTACTTATGGCAGTACACAGCAGATAGCAAGGTTGGAAGTGGAGCTGAGCGAAGTACTTCGGTTTTATTTTACTGCTCCTATCACTGTAACAGACAGTGCAACGTTTCACGTGCATAGATTGAAAACAGTTAAAGGAAGTGATGTAGACCTCTGAATAGTTAAAAGTGGCGTTCCTGCTTCTTTGTGTGCGTAAATATATGCATTACATAGATTCTCTCAGTAATGAGGTTCTGCATCATAGCTGTATCCGCGTGTCCCTGATTTCAAACATCAGGACTTCCCGGCAAGTATTTCGACGTTTTTCAAGGGTCCAGTTTTTCTTGACTCATTGTTTTTTTTTTTGCATATTATTTTCTTCCTGCTACGATATTAGACGTATTGGACGGTATTTTTGAATAACCGCTTATGACAGCGCTACTCATGGCTGGATGCGAAGTTTCGCCGGAAGTTACCGAATTCATGCACACCCGAACTTTTTCAGCAAACGTTTCCTCTTGGGCTAATCCAAAATAAAATAAGCCCTTGCCGTGTAGAACACTGTAGATGTGTTGCCAATTACGCCACGCCTGCTAAACTACAGAAATTACAGTGGCGGACATTGTGTATTCATTTTTTTAACCTGCTCCAATCTATCATACCTCTTCAAGCTCTCACCTTTGTTTTTAGTGAATTTCGTGCACCGGGCGCGACTTTATCTTCAAATGGCTCGAAAGGAACCCTTTTTAGCACATGACACATTATGACACTGCAATTTTCATTTCCTACGTTTGGTCTCGTTTTTATTTGTTACGTGGAAAATGGTCCTTTTTGGCTTCATGCTGCCCTGCTATCAACTACAAATGTGAAGCCGCATAGCACTAGACAATTTTTGCTGTACAGCAGAGGGTCGTTCTTTTGCTATTGTGACCAAATAAAAATCAGACTTTGCAGCAGAAGTTGAATCACGCCTAAAATTACTTTGCTTCAAACTACTTGTGTACGCCACCTGGCAAAAAAAAGTCGGACAAGATTCGGTGGTTTCGACAGATGGGAGCGCTCCGTCAGGTTGCGTCCGCACATAGTTTGGTACCGCACGGCATGCGGTTGCTGTTACTTTGAATGTGGCCCCATCTAGCCACCATAATTTGATTCGTAACATCATACACACGCGTGACAAAAACTGACATGGAAGCACATCAGTTTTCTTCATTTTGGCTGCAAGCATATAGCGCAAGTAAATTTTGTTTAAATTGTGAGTCAGGATTTTCGGCGCCCTAAGTAAAAAAAAAAAAGACGTATTACTATATTCGAAGGCATTGAAGCAATGTAGATAGAATCAAACCAGATACCGCATGTTTCGTCTTTAACTGCAACTGTTTTCCTTCTTTGTACGAAAATAATTGGCTACGAAAGAAAAAAAGGGAAACACGCTACGGCACTATAACAAATCCAATATAGCTGGAACTATCGCACTGCCCACAGCTGAAGAAAACTCCTTACTAGAAAGTTCAAATATGGATAAGCGTGGATGAATCTGGATCATGAGATATTGCAGCCTGACAGTGTGACTTACAAGCGGCAATTTAAGAATAATTTCATGCAACATCGCTCCAGCCTTGTAGTAAGAAGGTGATATATATCGAGCATTTGATTATTACTACGTAATATGAACGGCTGAAAAACCAGCCTCGCTCCATCACCCCTATCGAATGCGCCCGCAGACTTCTGGGAGTGTTGCTTATTTAAATCCTTAAATGATCGTTCTAGCCACTGGTTTACCGCAGTCTTTTGTTCTACAAGTGCTGAACGAACATTCGCAGCAACAGCGTGCCACCGTATTTATTTCATCAAACCTCAGCAAACATTTATTTTGCGTTTGTGGTAAAGAGGTGTCCCGCATTGGTTGAGAAGGCCAGGAGACTACATTCGGCCGGCATGCCGGAGGAGGCGATGCACCACCCCATGCATGACCCCGTGACAATAATGACCCCTCAAAGTGATTGTATTGGCACAACGCTTAGTGCGAGCCAGTTCTGCACTCGGATATGTTTTATGAATGCTGCCTATATACTGCTTTCCTGGGGCCACACAACTGATGTGCGCCCGCATGCCAATCTTAGGAGCCTCATGAAGTGAAGTGCATTAAGTTGCAGCACACAAATGCAGCGTATTGCGCAGCATACAGTGTCGTCGCGTCGTCTATGCTTGGTAAACCGGCCGCATGCAGCGTTTGGCCATTTAGCTAGATTTCCATGCAACATACCAGTAGCCGCATTTTGTGCGTTCGTCATCGCTGTTTGCTGTGCACTGAACGCCCGTTAGAGTGACAGAATCCGAATTGCATCACTTTATTCCGTCATACACCGGATCATTAAATCCTTGCTCATGGCCGTTGCTCATGGATTCGAGTTAGCATGAACGCTGCAAGCCTGAGTGATTCATATTTTCGAGGTGCGTATTATGTGTTCCAGGAGCTGTAAGGTGGAAAAAAGTCACAAAACCCCGTAATAGCACATGTGACGAACGTAGGCGTACAACGGCGTAGAAGAATTGAACATCGCATACGTCTGTGGATTCGACCTGCATACACATTTCATGCTTTAATGATTTCTGCAACAAAAACGAAATTATAACAATACAAGAATATTGCTTGAGTTCTATGCAAGAATCGGAGAATCTTTAAAGTTCATCGTTACACCTTCTTGCCGTAGTAACTAAGAGTGTACACTTATTAAAGTGATAGCTTTACTAACCTCCTTCAGCGAAGATCATCGGCGCCGGAAATTTGGCTATAGGGTGCAGCGCTAAGAGTTTGCGCAGCGCTTCTTCGCTTCTTGTCCTGCTGCTTCCTCGCAAACGTGCTTCTTCTTCACACAGCTTCTAAATTTTATTTGTACCGGTACATATTTCCACCAAAATTCGCATTTGCCTAACAGAATGCCACACAGCCTTTTACTTCCCTGCCTAACCTTTTCATCCACAGCCACCGCTGCCCATCTGGCTTGCCTCCTGGGACCTTCCCCTCCAAAATGCCTTCGACACTTTTGTGTCGCCTTGGGTCGGCTTCGGTGTTTTTGAGATTCGCAGACAGCCATGGAGGAGTCGCGCTCTGGATCCAGTGCTTCGGCTGCGCTTCCTTCACGTTCGCAGAGAGCCATGGAGGAGTTAAACAACATTAAACTGTGTAAGAGCCTGCTTGATTGAGCGTACATTCTTTAATATAGGTTATTTATATAAGCTTAACTTGGTCTAGCGACACAGCACAACCAAGCGTACCAAAGCTTTTGCTTGCATAATCGGGCTTAGCTGAGCTAAACCACAGCTTTCGTTTTCTTTGCGCGACCTCTGACAAAACTACCGCTTTCTTCGTCATGTACTGTCGTGAGCAAAAGTAGTACACAACACTCAGCCAGAGACAGAGCTCGAGAAAATTGCGTCGAAATGCCATCTAGCGACAGCATAAGGGACAGCGACAGTGACACATGTATGTGGATAAAACGGGGCATTGCCACTAATGTCTCGATCTTAGATAGCTGTCGCTAGATGGCATTTCAATGCAGTTTTCCTGAGCACTTTTGGTTTGGTTTGGTTTGTGGGGTTTAACGTCCCAAAGCGACTCAGGCTATGAGAGACGCCGTAGCGGAGGACTCCTGAAACTGCGACCACCTGGGGTTCTTTAACGTGCACTGACATCGCACAGCACACGGGCGCCTTGCTTTTCGCCTCCATCGAAAAGCGGCCGCCGGGGCCGGGATTCAATCCCGCGTCCTTGGGAGCAGTAGTCGAGCGCCGTATCTACTGCGCTATCCCAGCAGGGCACATTTGCTCACGACTGTACTTACATGTCAGTGGATATAGGAGCGCATCGGTCTAGTGATAGCCGAATAAGCAAGGCAAACAATGAATACTTTGTGATGCAGCAAACAACCCACGTTCATGCATACCACACAGCTCGCAGTGACACAGAAACGTTGAGCAAATGATGAGCACAATATTCTGAATAAGTGGGGGGATAGCTTTCAGAAAACATAAAGTGTGTCCCCCGAAGACAACATGCATCAAACTCCTTGAGAATAACTCAATGGTATAGTTGCTGATCCGTTGCGGATATGTGGTAGGTTTTGTGCCGTTCGCATCTACCTCCGAGCAAGATGCGGAAGAACGGGTATAGAGACATCTCACGGCAACCATAGCTCAATACGCTTTGCTTTTGAGCACAAACATCAGGTCATACCATCACTATATAAAGTATCTTACCAGTGAAGCTACTGTAGGTAAGAATGTTTACTATACAGTCGCATAAATTTTCAAAAAAGAAAGCGGAAACTCACTTGGTTGGTGACCCGCTGCAGAATGTCATCGAAGGGGACCGCACTCGCTTGTAGACTTCACTATTATCCTGCTTCCATCGATCAATAATCTTGAAGAAACAAAGCTGGAACGAACGGATATTGAAAGTAGAGGGGACTTGAGAGACAGCCTCCTTCAGAGAGGAGCTTCGCAGGGCTCAAGTGAATATGCATGCTAATGAACCTCTCCCCGCTTGCGATATAAAGCGCTTTTCTATTTTTCCTTTCCTGGACCACCTCGTCCTAATTTAAAAAGGACGCTGTTTCTACAACCCAAGCAGGTATTGACTTTGAAGCTGGAAATGTAGTTCACAACTACCATTTTTGGCATGCTATGTGTGTCTTCTCTCGTCGCAGAGTCTACGCAAACACCTCCCTACTGTGAGCCCTGCGTCTGCATGTGATGCGCACCAATGAATGTTATGGTACGGTCGTGGAAGGGCTGAAAATTCGGCGGTAGGGCTGAGGTGAGTGCAGTTTATCATTTTTTCTTTCATCTATTCAAGGGCATACAATAAGCACACGTATCTAATTATGGCAATAAATAGGAAATACCTTTGCGACAGCAATAATACTATTCACAACGTTTCATTTTACACCACTTTGCTTGGAACATGAGTCCGAATAACGAGCACCCCGAGCTTTCTCTGGAGCTGCTACACGTTTTTGACCATAATGCTGGTGGGCTTGCCATCATACAACCCTTTTGGCCATCTACATAAGCGAATTCACATTAATGATCGCAGACTGGACGCGTACGAAATACCTCTGACATCCTGGCCCACCTGTGCCATATATGATCACAGGAGGCACATTCTTCTGTTCTACCACGTAAAACGGCGCACCATTTAAGCGCTTTTATTAAAAAGAACAGGCCTTGCCGCCGCTACTAAAACGTACGACGTTAAGAGCACATTAAACAGCTATCAGAAAAGAAAGGTCCGCCAAATATTGCACTGAGGCAAACGCGTATTAGTGCCTCGCAGAAAAATTCTCGATTGGATGTCTATGATTCGTTCGGATGCTCTCACACTAATAAGAATTCCCGCTATTTTGCTGCATGTCACTCCGCCTGTCCTTTCGATTGAATGTTCGGCTACAAAACGACGCGACTCCGGTGAAGACTCTTTGAGGCTTGGTTCTAAGTTGAAACCATTAAACTCGAACAGCGGTCTCAATTGCCACTAATCGGCAAGCGCCCCACCGCAGTTGACATGGTTGCTTTTGTCAGAAGAGGATTTGATCCCAGAGTTAAACGTGACTCATCGACCAAGCATCATTAATACCAAATCTGTATTTGCCGCACTCTCCCACCTCCCTTCAGTTCCAAACTATCGCGGTTTTTCTGTGGAAGTAGAGAAGGTTGCCTCCAGCCATCTTCAGTGGACAGCAAGGTGGGACGTGAGAAAGCTTCAGTGGACAGCAAGGTGGGACGTGAGAAAGCTTCATGAATTTTACCGCTAATGTTAGTGTGAAATTCTGTTGCGCATACGCTGTCATTTTTGTATATATCTTTTACAGTCTATGCGTATGTCTAATTTCGGCTTTTTGTGAGGCCTTTCTTAGCAATAAAGCTTTTACTTCAGTGCTTGTTAAACAAATACCAGCAGCAGCAAATCTACTAATGTAAGAATTGAATTTATACCCGACGCTAATGCAGCGAGAAATGCCACACCGGAGAGGAGCCAAGCGCTGCTATCGAATCAGACAAAAGCGAAGACTACGAAAGTTGTGTCGTTCCATAATCCTGCCTTACAACTACGAAACGTGTGGCGCCGTTCAGCGAAGGTAAATGAAAGCTCTCTCCAATCACCGGTTGGCTGCTTTCCCTTAATTCAAGCTCGCAGTAAGATATCTCCCTCCACCCACATTTCCTACGCCATAATTGCGTGTGGACCAAAGCAATTCGGTTTTAAAGTTTATTTTTGATAATTAAGCTTGAAGTCTCTGCGGAAAGTTCAGCGGGCACGGAGAGCGAAACTTATCTACAAGAAATAATAATAATAATACTAGTTTATTCGCATGCTTATGCCGGGGAGAATTCATAGCAGTTGAGAAGCTAATACTACTTGGAACGTATTAGCATGTGTGTGTGTACCGTATTCTCGCACATCTCCTGCGCACGTGCAGTGGCAGGGGCGGAAAGCTAGCCTGCGCACGTAATGCATACAGTAACCAGCCAAGCCAATGGTGCGCCCTTCGTAGTACGTTTTATTCGACGCGTTCATTATAAGGGTGCGTACACACTGGCGGGAAAACGCGCGCGGCATGCTGCTGGCGGGAAGCAGCTTGCCGCGAAACCTGCCGCGGCGGCGGGCAGATAGGCAGCGCGCTGAATGGGTCGACGAGCCATTTTCGGCAGCTTGCCGCGTGCCTCAAATCGGGAGAGCCAATGACAGAATTTATTAGGCTCAGCGACGTGAGCATCAGTATCGCCATTGCGCGGCTACTACCGAAGTTAACTTCCAGCGTCGGTGGCGGCGGCGAGACCCCGATCTAGCGTTCCGTGCCAGTGGCGATAAAGTAAACATTCTCATTTAGTGTCTGTACTTTAAAGACTGAGCCTCTGTGAGAGAACTTATGGAACACTTTCTCAAGACTATTCGGTTATTCCTCTTTTAAGCGAAAATCATCCGATCAGCGATTATCAGCAAACCATTCGATCTTTCAGGCGAGTTGTTTCCATACTGGATCTGAGAGCCCGCCGAACTAAACGCAGGCAGAAATGTAAACCGGACAGTACATTTGTTTAGTCTCCTCGAGCGGTGCGCGGCGGAGAATACACCAGCATCGCGGTAGATAACGAGGGACAAGGAGAAGCAGAAATGTGACCTGCCGATAAAAGGATCTCAGATCTGCTCGCGCAGTCGTGCACAAGTCAAATCAGCGCTGTCACGTGACCTCCGCGGCTACCGCCGCGTTGAACCGATGTATAGTGCTTTAACCTATGTGGCCTTTCTGCCGCGCGGGTTTTCCTCCGCTGGCGGTTCGCCGTGCTCGTTCTCCCGCCAGTATGTACGTACTGTACCTTAAGTCTTTCACGTGCATTCTAGCAGGAGGTATTTAACACAAACAGTGGATACGTGGACTCGGTATGATGACATAAACATCAAATAAGCGTTATACGGAAACCTTACGGAAAGTGTAAAGATAAGATATGGATTTACATTCATTTTCTCACATCACCTTTGGATTACAGCTTCTAAGAATTGCACATAACTATCTATCGTGGGGCGTTTCATCAGGGACACTTCCACTCTTTCGCTATGCTAAGCCGTTCTCTTGATAGAAGATCCTTCTCTGCAGGAAAGAGGCAGCAACGAAGAAGGCATCTACACTGCTCAATGGTAACTATCGCTATAGTCCTGTTTGGTTGCACTGTCGCTTCCCGATAAATTATCGGGAAGACCTTCCAGTTTTAGCAGCGCGCACATATTCACTCTATAAATCTGAGTAACGCCATCCTACTTTCACTAACTCTCGATCTCCACTTATATTTCTAAGGTCAGCATACATGCAAGAACATTTTAACTTGATAGAAACGGGCTTCGTGTGGAAACCTGTGAGCTGTAGCACACGTTGTGTTTCAGCGGATACATGCTCATTGTGGTGCTACAGCAATGACCGCGCTAATGCTTAATGCTTAAGTCATGTTAAAGTGGCTCATGTTAATGTTTAAGGTGTGATTCCGGTTCCTTTCGGTCGCAATGAAGCAGCGATAATCTTGGGTCCGTTCGCCTGGCGGTTCCAACGCACGCTGCTGTTCTATTCGGATCGGCCATAAAATCCCGTACATTTAGTTGACCCCACATGGAGATTGCGCAATCTGCGCAATCTAGGTACACTTAGCGGCAGTTTCTTGGTTTGAGTAAGGCTGCATGCAGAGAAGGCGTGTGTTCCGCCATAAAAAGCATTCCCTATCCATTCATTATGTCCCACCTGCAATGTGCGCAAGTACTGTGGATACTTAGTATGGACACATGCTGACACTGTTGAGGGAGTTGAAAGAGCAAGCTCTTGCCCTTCTTTTTCGCCCGTTTTCAGACTGAAATTGCCATATCGAATATGTGATTGCTGATGGCTGTTTCTAGTGTTCTTTCTCGCGGTGAAATGGTTTTCTGTAGTGGAGACACAAATCATGATTCAGATTAGAACAAAAATCATGCTATATCGCCGCGCCTACACGTTGTGGGTCGGTTGTACAACAAAAATATGCACGAAATTATTATTAGGTTTCTACGGTGAAACAGTTGCCAGCAGAGTACGCAAGGGTAATCTCAAATACAGCTTACAACATCCTCCAGCTCTTACCTGCTCTAATTACATACTAGATATGTACGTTACATGTATCACTATAAACTTCTGAATATTCATCTCAGATATGAGGATCACGATTCGTGAAGGAGGAAGCTTTGTGAGCTAGCTCGGCAAGACGGTCCTGTGTAGCTTAAAGAGAAAAGCCGTAGTCGCCACTTTGTTTTTATTGTTTTTTTTTTTTTTTTTTTTTTTTTTTTTTTTTTTTTTTTTTTACAGCGAGCAGATCCGTATATTGAACTTTTAAGAAGCTGCGCGACCTCGCCGTCAAGGAAAAAAAAAAAACTTTTTCCCCCCCGAGGTTTGCAGCAATCTTGCCAGCGCACAGCTGAGGATACAAGCTGGTCCCCTCATCTCCAGCTCGACCTGTCTGTCGTTTCGTACTTTTATTTTGTACCGACCGTAGTGAAGTAATACTTTGGTCATGTGTTTTACTCGGGCTGCAGGCGTGTTTTTGATTACCGTGCTGAAGTCACTGATGTTTACGCGTTTGTCCTTTGCTGCTAAGCAGGTCTTTTAAATAAATTTGCAAATATTCCTTCGCACGTACGACAATTCCTCACTGCATGCTTAGGAATATTTCATGCAGCGCGGATTCAGTGGTGACGCCTGCTGACGATGTGAAATGGAATTACACAACTTGAAATCTAACCGAAGGTTTTCGCGTTTCCATTAATTTTCATCGCTGAGGCACGTTTTAAACCCACAGTCTTAATCGTTACGTTCTGCAAAGAATTCGTTGTAAGCTTAGTCGCCATTGTAAGCGTCTAATCATCAGCGTGTTTCTGACAGGTAGACCTAAGTCGGGTGGTCTTTACTATAATCTGTTAGCCTACGAATGCGTGCTGTAATAATGTTACATTATACAGGCACAAATCATGGAATTACTGAATACGCGAGACCGAAACTATACGTACGCGAAAGAATAGCGAGAAGTGAATTCACACACGGCAGCAAACAACATTGGCGCATCCTATTCTCAAAGGCAGAGGTTTCTCTCCGAATCTTCCTCTTGATACCACCGCCCAAACACACGGATTATACACATGTGTCGCTACACAACGTAAGTTGCATTTTTGTTATGTGCTGGGGTAGCGCAGTTTCATGGAAACCAAGTAGCTACGAACTAGTAGCGTTTCTTATTTGGCGTACCTGCACGCTGTCGTGACAAGAGTAGCGTGGTTTTTTTAACGGCCACCATGTCTCCAATTTACGGCAGAGACTGCGTGTTTTGTTTTCTCCCACTTTTGTGCGTCATTCGAGGAACTTTTTGGACCACGATAAGCGTCCCGTTGAGAGCGATGCGCTAGTGATTGCACGTTGCTGTGTCCATTATGCTTACAGCGTAGTGAAGGTCCCTTCATTAATTTGTACTAATCAGTCTTTTTCTTTAGTTCTTTTTTGTTTTTGTCCGATGATGTGTACTAACGCACCTCACGCATAATCTGTTGTTTGCTTGAAAAGAGTTCACTTTCTGTAGTTTTGTTTATTCATGAATTCAAGATCCAGAGAAATGTTTTTCTTTTTTTTTTCATATTGAGCACTGAAGGGGGCAAAAACTCCATGCCGATCTAAATTAACAAATCTTTTTTTCTATGGATTGAGGTTTAACGCCCAAACTGATTAGGCATATAAAGGACGCCGTAGCTGTAGTGGGTGGCCCCTTATTTTGACTAGCTACAGATCTTTTCTACACAGCTTGGGCATTTTACGTTCCGCCTCAATAAAAACACGAATCCACACATAGATTGAACTCAGTCGAGGCATAGTGGTATGCAATAAACAGCAGCCAAATATTACGAACTCCTAAATGGCTTCATGTGCGTGGCCAGAAGGCCCCGGCTGCCAACAAAACACTTTCTGCCCACCCTCACGATGCCTTAAACGGAGGCCTGCTAACTCACAAAAACAGGCACTTGACTAAATGACGGTATACCGGCTATGGTTCCTCTGATTCTGAACCACGGTCACTCGAGAATGTTTGCGAATAGAGTAAGTGACTGATCATTCCTGATTTCAAAGGCCGAGTCATGGTGATTCTTCGGAGTGAGCTACCAATGAATAATGGGGTATAAGGTCTCAAAATTCTGTGAATGAACATTTTGCAAAGCTTAGAAAAAATTCTTTTTCTTCCGGTACCCAACCTTGCACTCTTTGCGCACAAGCCAACATCATTTGTACAATGCCTACTTTTACTTCTTCACTGTGACGCGTCTTTATATTTGCTACTTCCTTACAAATTTCTCATACTTAACTGTTCTTCCGTAGGCTCGAATCTTCAACAGTCTGTTCACCTATTGCCATCTCGCAACGACTTCGCCTGCACAAACTTGCCTAAGCAAATTCGTACAGGCGAAGGCGCCTCTCTCTCTTTTCTGCCTGCTTCTCGGTTTTATGTGTGCGTCGTCATGGATGATTATTGCTTCTAGATGTAATGCACCAATTATCCAAACAATGTGTTCTACACTGTGCAGAGTGAGGTTTCGTTTCCAGAGGTCGAATTTCCCTTGATACTGGAGGTTGCGACAGCATATGCAACGAAGTTTGTAAGCCTCCTGCGGGAGATCTTGAACTTTGCTGAGTTTCTGATACCTTCCTTCTTGTGCGTTTACATATAAGTAGTTTTGATCAGAAGAAACGCAATAAATTTTGTGAAAACAGAGAAATGCGCACTCTGAAAATCCTTCGACCACATTTAAATATTTGAGGATATCACGCATGAATGTTTTATTGCCCCTTCTTTGACCTTATGCGGGTTGCCTGTCAGGTAGGCTACGTTTAATTATTTCGACTAATTACTGAATCTTTATCTTGCCTTTCAGGTTTCACCTTTGCGACTAGCTGAAACGCCTGGCACAGCATTCCCTTAGAGCGGCAGACATAATGAAGTAAGCCCGGATGGTTAACGCAGTGACTAATTGGCAAACTAGTCGAGAGGAAGGATTACAAACATAAACGCAGACACAAAATGCTGCACTTAAACTAGGTTCGTACGCTTCTGTGCTCTGCTTATTTTGGTATTTGCTTTGGCAACGTCGAAGTTTTTGGGGTCAGAAAGCCCAAGAGCTACAACATCGTTTTTTTCTTGAGACACCAGCCTTAGGAGAAGAATCGCTTAATGCAGTGAGGACGGTAATTGGATTGCCAGCAATTTAAGCCAACAGCTGCGATAAAAGAAGCTCTTATTCTTAGCCAGGGCGTTACATACGTTGATTAGAAGCATCATGAGAGTAAGGGGTTGCTAATGAGATAACGAATAAGGAGGTTGTCGTTTGGACTAGCCTCTGTCTCAGTTCCATGCAGTTTTCTTTATCTAGGGAGATTGTAAAGAAAAAGCTGACGCCGATTTCTTGAGAATGTGCATTAATGGGGAACTTACTGTCATGAAGGTTTTGGAGGTATCTTTAGCTCATCTTGCCTTTGTCACTTGCCAGGGAAATTATGTAACCGTCCTGATACTTTATATTTTAGGGATAGCTATTTCGGTGCATGCTTCCTGCAACTTTGGGATATACTGCAATATTCGCCTGACGGGAATGGTAGGGCGAAATATTTGAATGCTCATTACACTGTCAGCACCAGGACAGATGTCTGATCAGCCTTTCCACTTTTCTGTCCACTAGCTTTAGTCGCTTTTTGCCTTGCAGTGATAAATGAATAGCGAACAACGATAATTTAAATATTCCATTCGGCCGCTCGTTGATTTTCAAGAAATAGTACACCAGTTTGTTCGCGCCTTCTTCCATAATTATTTTTCCTGGCCGCTACTATGAATAAGAAATTACGAAGAACAGCGCAGCGACATTATTCCATGCATGCGGTGCAATCTTAAATAGGATCTTGAAGGCTCAACATGTTATGAAAACTTGAGTTCAAACTTTCGAACGTTTTATTTAAATTGCGTCGCTTTCTGTGCAAGCCATCAGTAAACCAAGTGTAAAATGGTTTTGCTTGTGTTAGACGCTTTTATCCGGAATACTGTCTCAGATCATATGCTTCAAACAGCCCTCCTGCATAAGTTGAAAGCCGTTATACATAGGCGTGTTTCGGAGTAGGTGGTGAGCTTGCAAGTAGATCCTTCACAAAAATAAATGCTAGCATCGATGTCCTGCAGGAGGCGCTGGTTGTAAATTCTCCTTTTCTTATGGCGGGGGGGGGGGGGGGGGGGGGGGAGGGGGAGGGGAGGAGGGGAGGGTTTGAAGTGAGGCTGCGGCGAGAGTGCTTGTTTCTAAACAGCATCGTCTTCTTTAGTGCCTCACAACCTTCTTTTCGGGCTGTTTTTGCTTGCATCTGTATTTTCCAGGCAACTGAGCAAAGCAGGAAGATAAGGTTCGTGGAATAGTGAACACAAATGTGAGGTTTAGCGGCGCTGGTGTGCACTTTCGATAGGATTTTGTTAACAGCGTTAGCGGTGCGAGCTGGCAGCGTAGAGTGCACACCCTGGCGCCGGTTTTGCGTTTGCTATCTCACGGCTCATTGTGCAGCTCTTATTTATACAATAACGCAGAGCTTCATTGTTCATTTTATAAATCATCTGTGTATTTAGAGTACCCTCTGTTCATTAGTGATAACAAAAAAATCGAGTTGATCGCCCTACATTATTTTACCACGAGCTTTCGCAACCTTCTTGCGTTATTCTGGCTAATAACTAATCAGTACACTTGAGCGGCACTAAGCTGAAATACTGCTTTGTTTGTTAGTTACGCTTTCCCATATTGAAGAACGTCTCAGTGAAATTGGCACTCGCGCACCAAGTATTTTACTCAATCGGATCCTCTTTCGTATATAGCAGAGCCAACCTACAACATATTGGATTACCGAATAATGCTGGCAAGCTAGGTAAAGTACTTGTCTTACGTAATAAAATACTAAGAGCTACACAACGTAGAGATGTAATATCAGATAAGTAATAAGACTAAAGGTAATATTAAGATTTAGGGGCAATATTGTTGAATGTGTTTATGCGAATGAAGATGCAAAACAGTTGGTCATCAACTGAAACTACAAGACACCCACCGAAGACCTATTAGGAGAAAATAAATTGTGAAGCGCGTGTTGAAGCTTAGCTAAGTTCTCACATTCAACTATACCACGAAACTCTGAAGCCTTGAATATCTCTATGATTTAAAAATTAGATGAGGAGAAAAGGCATTCTTTTAAATAAAGCCTTTATTACGCCACCGTTAAGAAAGCTGTTAGATCGCCTCGCCAAGAATTAGCGCATATAGACTTTAGATGTTAAAAATAAACTACACGGTGGCGATTAGAACTTTTTCTTTATTGATGATGTGAGCGAGGCGACAGCACATGAAATATTTTGCGGAAGCTATCTGATGCCTGAATAACTGAAGCTCAAGAATATCACTCGTCGACCTAGCGTTTTTTAAAATGGACGCCAACAAAATTGCCTCTGTTAAGTGGGCCTAATTATTACCGAAACGCATTTCGCAAAAGTATTTTCGGAGGCTTTCGAAGAGAGCATTACTACGGTGCAAAGTAAGGCCGGTCGGACCATCTCTAGGCATTTAAAATAGGGGCATTTGCTTTCGGATGAAAACATTTAGACGAGTTCGTTTGGAGCTCGTCTAGGACGTCATTAATTGGTATTTGTTCCCTCACCAACACTACACACTTCATGTCTGTCAGTGATATGCTTGCTTTATGTTCCTCAGCTGTCTTCATTACCCACTATTTAAGTGAACCTGTTTTTACAGTGCACATTTCTGTCCCCTAGGCTTGAACCGCTGAATACCGTTACCAAGTGCAATTTCGAACAGCAGCCTGTCAAGAGCCAGATATTATTAGCACCTTCCGCTGCGTAACAGTTCTCACCACCACGTTGATAAGTGCTCCGCAGGGGCTGGAGGCTGAGGGCAGGGGATTTCCTACACCAAGGGTTTGCTACAGCGCCGTGGTCAAACCTCGTTGGGGGTGCGTCCAACGATGATCACCGAGAACAGGCCACAGCCCAGACCTCGTTGTATAATTCCATGGACACGCGGGTTTTTTATTGCGATGGGCGATTACCTGGCAGAGAAATTGGAGCACGATCCATTTGCTTATGGGCCTGATTTTGTGCCTCTATTCTAGTGGTACCTACACATGTAATGAATGCGAATTCCCGAAGCGAAAAGTTTTGGTGAAAAACTCATAAAATATCAGTGAAAACTCCACGCAAGGCTGAATATTCAGAACAAGGGTAATACAAGTAAAAATATAAAATAATCAAATATTCTTTAATTTTGTTCGCTTCTAATTGCTAAAACCATCCGCTCTATGTATTGCTTTTGCCAGTCTTGTTTAACGCCCTCTTATTTCCTTTATTTCACTCCGTCTTTACCACATCTATACATGAAACGATTTTACATATCATGCATCAGAATAAAGACAGCTACGCTCTAGTTTCTGGTGTACACGTTGGCTGTGTCACCTAAACGCAACCGAGGTATCAAGATAGACATTGTTTCCGAGCTTGTTGACACCAGTAAAGGGCTGCTGAAAGTTGGCTGGACTAGTCTGCGTTATCCTTACGTTCTTCAAGCCGTTAGTATTAGTAGAGAATAACTACCGGTATTTTTACTTACCGTATTCAGGACCTGACAGTCATACAAAAGTGGTAGATAATTTTAAATTTAGCTGACTGAAACGATTTCACCAAGCTAGAGTTGCGTACCTGAGCTCGAAACAATATTGGCGCTTTGAAAAGGCTTGGATATGACAACTGCTCAACTTCAGCATCAAGAAAAGCGTCTCAGAAAACAACATCCGCCTTTAAACGAATGCTCTCTACGATGCAGCTTTGTGCGCTCATTGGGGGACCAATGCGAATGATCAGCTAGTCATCTGAACAGCTTTCATTGGATGTAAGGAAAGAAAGCTAGGCAAATTGTGCCTGGATGCAAACAAGACAAGACCGATAAATTTTTGGAGACCTCTTATATCTGCTGTATTGAGGACATTTTGCTAAAATAACGTTTTGAAGTTTAGCTAAATTGTCTCCACTAATTAAGCAATCTTAGCCTAACGAATAAACTGCTGCGTACTCGGATAGGCGAACCTAAAACTGCTCGTTGTTGGTTTTACTGGGGTTGCACACTCAGTTCAGTCTAAATGATTTTGTTACCTTTCATGAAGCACCTGGTCTATGTGTGTGCGTGTGTGCGTGTGTGCGTGTGTCGTGTGTGTGTGCGTTTCTAGATGTCATATTTCAGCACATCGCGACACAAAATTTTCTAAGAGCTCCTGTCAACTTTTACATTACCGGGCATTGTTAATAGTCTCCCAATTCTTGTCCTCAGATTCGTTATGTTAGGATAGGTGTTGAACGAGTATGTCTTCTGCTACACAATTTCCTCCCGCTTCACTGCACTTGGCTCCTAAGACCACAAGTTTCTATATTCCGTTCACAGAGGTATTCGGTAGGTCGTGAAGCTATTCTTGAATTTCCCTCCCGCACCATCGGTAGTATTCACGCGATATGGGCGAACTTACAAATAAGAGAAAGATAGCAAGAAAACGCTCCATATCGAAGAAGCGAGGACGTAAATCTCCGTCACGCGGGCAGGGGACGAAATGGTCCCACTCCCTGCAGAGCACCCATTCAAGTTTGTCGTTTTGTTAAGCAAGAATATGAGGGCGTATGATACGCACTTACCCGGAAGGGAGGCTGACGCTCCGTACTAGCGACTTTGCAACGCTGAGGTCAAGTGCGGTGTAGTCCTGAATGGCGCGTGCAATGGAGAAACGATAAAGCGAATGAAATGGCATGGGTTCCGTTATCGCTTGAGGAAGTCGGGGAAGTTCTGAAATGGCGCTTTAAAACGACTTTGTCGGTGCCGTTTCCGGAACAAGATAAAGCGAAGTGCATCGCTTTGAGTTTTGTATTTTCCTTTTCTCACTGTGCCTATCTGTAAATTGAGTCGGGAGTTTTATATTCTACAATTTAGGGCTTCAATGGAAAATAAAAATAGTTTTGGCTGCATTATGTGCCAACGAGAAATTCGGTCGGTAGTTTAGGAGGAAATGCTGCTGTGCTGATGTCGGTCGAAGTGGGTAACTGCGGGGGGTGCGGTCCTTGAAAATGCATGCAAACTAAAGCTTTCGAGGGAATGTGTTTTTTTTTTTATTTTGCGGCGTGCCCTTGTGAAAATCTTTGATAAAACTCGATCTAATGCCGAACATATTGTGCATGTTTGGAAGTTATTTCAAATCTCTTATATATTCCCCTCAGCACGTGAACGTGGGCTTTATCTATTGCGCGCGGCGATTAGTAAGAAAATTTTCAAAAATTACCACTTCATTTCGCCCTTTACTAATCAAAGCGTCTGTTCAATAGCTATTGCTGGGAGTAGTAAAAAGGGCTTTGCAAAGTAGGAAAGCACGTTCTCAGATTGATTCATTTCAAAATTCCGCTTTGGTGACGGACATCAACACATTATCTGTGCATAGTATTAGGTAGCGTTTTTCAGGATCATAAATGTTCCTGGCTTAGTCCTCCTGACTGTTTGGCACGTTTCATTTGCCCACATATGCTGTAGTTCAAAAATAGACAGCCTAAAGAGATCTAGATGAAAGGTTGTTAGCGTTGTTAAGAGCGAGAAACTGTAACCACTCATCATAGCAGATGACGTCGTAGTCTACACGCCTACTCGCCGTTGCTAGCCACATGTCAAGTTTGTTTTTGTTTTTTTTATGTATATTTGTTGACACGTTTAATCGGCGTATTAGGTTTTTAAAAAGGACCTGAACGCTAGAGTGCAGGCGAATTATTCTCAGCTAAATAATTTTTACGCTTTACCGAAATCGGAGAAAAAAAAAACACGATGATGAATCCGTTTGGTGCAGGCTCATCTCTCCCGGTAAAGGTGACGTTGCGCGTTATTTACTGGCCTCCCAGCGCACGATCGCATATTATCGTATGACCTATTGATACGCTGGCATTGCTTCCTGATGATCGCATTGTGCTGGCAGGTGATTTTTTTTTTCTAGCTTTAAATGGGGTGACAGCATGCTTACTCGAGGTAAACCTGTTCAACGTTTTTCGATATGGTTTGCAATATGCACTTGGACAATATTTTATAGACGCTACGCGCGGAAGAACACCCTTGATTTATTATTTTGCAATGTCCCTAATGCTGGTCGTGATTTTTGAGTTTCGCCCGGACATAGCGGGCATAAAATCTTGACCCCAATGATTGCTTTACCGCGAATAATTCCTGCTTATATAACGAGGCTCGATAGTTGTACGGCTGTTTTAGGGCAAATCGTAATTAAATTAATGTTGGTTTGAAGCGGCATGTCAGGCTTATGCGCAACACTCATTTGAGAGCGCGGACTTACTGTGGACATTTTTTAAGACTGTGCTATCATCACTGCATAGTCAAAAAACATGTTCTTATTAGAGCTATTTAAGGCTAACCAAACGTAGACAAACCTTAGATTCCTTATGAGGTTAAACGAAAGATAAAAGAAGGAACCCGAGCTTATCAAAAATACAAAACAATCACTCAAGTGCGCTTGAACATCGTCGACAGGAACTGCGCAGGGCTATATCGAAGCTATCACTCATGATAAAGAAATATACTTATCTGGATTAGCTGAACCTATTAACACCAGTCCCAAAGCCTTTGGAAGCTGTTTCATAATGACACGCAACACGCAACAGGTATTCCGAGTATTCTTCATGATGGAGCTGAGATGTCTGATAATAAAACTAAAAGCTAACTTTTCAATAATTTATCAAATGCTTATTTCTAAAGCACTAGAAAAACAAGATACTTTTCCCGACGCTAATTCAAAAGTGAAAAACATAAATTCTTCAAGTTACAATCACTATTTAGGGCATCAGGAAATGCCTGACTCTATGAATGAAGATAAAGCGACCGGTCTAGACGGAATGTCTCTAAGGTTACTCAAAGCCTGGTCAATTATTATATCTCCACACCTAGAAATAATATTTAACAAAAAACTCTATAGCGGCTTACTGACTAAAGATTGAAAAAACAGAGCCTATGTAGTGGCAGTTCTAAAAAGCTGTTGCAAAACCTCCGTAACCAATTACGAGGCATCTCATTGTGTTCCGTATGTTCTAATGTGTATGAGCATAAACGCATAGCAATACTTCTCTGCACACAGAAGCAAGCAGCTTCTTTCCAAACCAGCATGGATTTCACAAGGGCGTCTCCTGGACAACTCAGCTGGTAGTAATATTTCATGAGCTTGCAGGCACAACTGAAAAAAATATAAGGACCTAAGCAATTGTCCTAGAATATCGCGAAGAATTTGACTCCGCCTCACACGAAAATTTAAAGCATAAAATAAGAGCTCTTAACTTAGATGACAGTCTTGAAAGAAATTGAAGTTGGTTCAGTGACAGAATGCAATTTGGTAGTAATTGCAGGTGAAAATTCTAATTTTGTACGAGGCACGCTGGGTGTGGTGCGCCGCAATGGTCGATGTTGGGGTTACTTCTTTTTTATTTATATAAATGACATCGAGTCAAATATTATTTTAATTGGCTCACAGGAAAGAAAACGGGCAGTATCAGTCAAAATTGTTCTCTGGACAGCTGACCCGCGCCGTAAGGGAGGTGAGAAAGCGTGGAGTGAAAGTGAAAAGAGGGAAATAGGTGCTGTAGCGGAGGGTTCCGGAGTAATTGTGACCGCCTGGGGATCTTTATTGTGCACTGACATCGCACAGCACATGGATGCCTCTTCGTCGCCTCCATCAAAACGCAGCCACCGGCGGTCTCAAATATCTCCTCCGCGCTCAGAAAATTCGCAGATAATTATTTTGTGTATAAAGCAATTCGTAACCAACGTGCCCTCCCACAAGACCTGAGCACCATAGCTTTCTGGTGCCAAACCTGGGTACATGGCCGGAACACCGATAAATATTACGAAATTACATTTACTAAATCTAAGATACCTAAAAAATCAATCTACACGCTGGGGAATAACATCCTTACTAAGTGACCTGTATATTGCAAGCCAAAATAATATGACAACGAAAAAAGCAGGATGATTGCTTAGCCTACTTATATGGACCCTTGGAACTGCGCCTAAGATTCCTAAAATAACTGCATAAATTTCACTAGTAAACTCACAACTAGAATAAGCAACTGCAGTATGGGGTCCGCACCAGCTTTACCTGATCGACAAGTTAGAAGGTGAACATCGTTCAGCAAGGTGGATATCAAAGCAATACCCCTGATGTGTGAGCATAACAGAGATAAAGAATCAAATTGAACTAGAATCTTCACATATACAAAATGACAGAAGTAAGGGCTTAAACTGCTACTCTCAATATACCCCTACTCAAGAGGCATTTCAAAACGAACATCCAAGCAATTCATCGCATTTCCAAAAGGAGATATCACAACTTTAAAATACGAGAAATTATGTGAAAAACAGGTACGATAAGTGTTAGTTTTACTCAGCAGCATTTCTTAGCAAAATAAGCTGCCGTTTGAAGGTGCAAGCTGCGATCGAGATGCAGTGTTAAAGGTAATCAATGATTTGTCACTTCACTGTTTTGTTGGAATACAGCAATGCAGTTTGAATGCACTGCGGCTCCTTGTTTTTGTCTACTTTACTGCTTTACTGGTCTTGATGCACTGCTCCTTTGCTCTACTGCCGTTTTATGTATTTTGTTCATTTATTTGTCAATTTGAAACTGTACCCACTCCCCTGCTAGAATGTTTCAGAGCTCTGTTGCGTGTACTGTAAAAACATAAATGAACGTTGTAGCCCTTAATGCGATACCCTACATCGTAATATCCGCAGCAGCCGTAAACAATGGTAGTGAAAAATGAGGTGGATGCTTAACATAGGGGCACTTAAGCTCCGCCATTATGTGTATGATGAGACAGCGTTAATGGCTCCGCGGTCGCCTGCTCCAATTTGAGTGCTTCGCTCGCGCACATGCCTTTCCTTTAAAATGACGGTGACTATAATCTGCGGTATTGGGTTTACTTTTCATGAGAAACTTTTGCATCTTCGTAATTGGTTTCAATTTTTCGAACGCCCATAGGCTGCGTTGGTGCAAACTTTTACGAGCTCCCTCCGCAGTTCGCGCTTTCACCCGCATTTCCAAGCCCGTCTAACATTGATGTTTGTTGTCTACGTACGTTATCGTTTTGCAATAAGTCTGGCGTAGATCATATAACAGAGTAAGTTTATTCCAAAGCTGGCATCATGGGCTCTTGCATCGGCCTCACCCAGTTCACATGGGATACGCGACACCTTTGAACGCAAATTAAAATAAAAAGGAATGCTTCATCCAAGACGGTGAGGTGAAATAGCATCCTAATTTCCAAATAGACATCTGCGTCATCGCTGCTGTAATCAGTCTGCTTACAAGAGATGCAACGAAGAGACTGCGTAAACGTTTCTGTGATGAATTTTTTTTGTTGCTACAGTCAAGGCACGTTGTGCGATCCCAGTCACGTAGCAGCATTTTGATGGAGTCAAAAAGCAGCGCGCTACTACAGCATTTTGTTTGCTAGAAACGGAGCTGGTGGAAATTCTCTGACGCCCTTCACTGCAGCATCCTAGATACACGGAACCATTTTCAGACTTTCAAATACTAAACTCTTCAGTTTCTCATCGATTAGAGAACGTCAAGCATATGGGACTGTTACCAGGCTTCTACCTGTGAAACGCGACTCAGAATATATTTAGCTGAAAATAAAATAGGATGGAAAACAGGAGCTCAGAATATAAATGAGCAACCAGTTCTACAAAATTATTTTCAAGATACGGTGCGTGACAGGTGTTAAGAAAAAAAAAGACAGCTAGTAGAAAGATGATGCGATCATTTCTGTGATGCAACTGTATCACTGTGCGTAGACACAAGTCTAAGTTTTGGTGCAAAATCATGAAACGAGAACAATTTTTTTGCAAACGTTTCAGAGCGAGAGGCGAACCCAGTGCAGACTAATCTACAAACTACGTGCACTACGTCCTTCTCAGCTTGACATGCTAACGGGAGCGAAAAGACATTGTGTGCCTCCTGCTCTTTGACCAAAGAAATAAACACTGGATATGAACTTGGGCTGCAAAAAGGCATTACAAACACTAGCATGGGCGAACATACAAAGGTCTCTACCTGTCCAGCTTTGTGACCCCCACTAGAGCACTGCTTGTGGTTCGCATGAAAGTTCGGTTTTGCACAAATATTCAAAGTTCGTTCCCGACACTTTCCTTCTCTCAGCTTTTAGCATATATTTAACAATAAAGTATGCAAACGAGAGAAACCGTTTTAAAAGCTGTATCTTGCCAGTACTCACCTATTGAGCATAAATGTATAGGCTAACGAAATTGGTTAAAGTTAAAAGTATGTCCAGAGCAGGAAAGAGCACGATCCGCCAGCAGTAGGTGCTCTGGAAATAGCTGCCGGAGGCGAGGTTTAGTGCCGGTGGTGACGTCGTGATTCTTAAACGACGATGTTAAATGTACCGCTATGTGTGGCAAACGAAAATGAATGCTCTAAGCTATGCATATGTTATTTTGACTCTCCACTTGCTTGGCTAAAAAAATCTTCTATGAAATTACGTCTGAAGGTGTTGCTAAATCTTAAATTATAGGGAGGATGCGTGAATGAATTGTGTTATTGTGTGTGAGAAATTAATTGTGTAGCAGTGCTTGCCGTCCTCAGTTCGGACCCAAGCGCCTTGTGCAGTCAGAACTGCCATGCCGATTAGTCAGATCTGGTCTCTAAGTTTTGTGCTACGATAAAATCGTGAGAACCAGGGTTCAATTTAAGGAGCACTAGTTTTGGGGCATGCCCACGCTCTCTGTAATACTCATCTAATACACCATAGATTTGGGTGAACGTTGTATACGGACCTCAGATGCTACTTGTTAGTGACTGTCTTCATATTGCCGGTTATTCATTGGTTAGTTTCTTACGTGGTAGGGGGCAAGTTTCTATAGCCCCTCATGTAGTGTTCTAAGACACATGCATAGTTTCCAGGAACAGTTTCCACTCTTTGCCCCGGACCCGATCTGCGCGGTTTGCCTTCCGGTATGCCGCATAAAAATTGCATTATTAATATCTATTCTCGCAACTGAAAACCCAGAAACGGGCGGTTAAGAGCATTTAGTGCATAACTTTCAGGATGGTTACCGCTCTGCGAGTAACACAGCGACTACTGTTTCTCGCCCGTTCCCGGGCGTGGTGTAAATACAGTAACAGTCGAAGTAGCCGCGCACCCAGGTGAGTTTCCACGCTACGTGACCAGGGAGTCGCCACAATAGAAAGAGGAGGACGAGGTCAACAACGACGCTTTGAGGGCGGTTTGGCAAAGAGGAAGAAGGTGTAGTCGTAGTGCAGTGCCAGAAGCCTACGTCATTTCACTAGAGCAGCCGTTTAGCACCAAATTTCCTGGGTTTCGCGTCGTTGCAGTAGCAGCAGAGGAGATATAAATATAGGACACTTTCACCAAACGCATATTCATTAACAATTGTATTATCAACGGGAGAGCGTTAATTGTCCCGTTATTAAGAAAATTGAAAGTTATCTTTTGCTGCCAGGAATGCGAGCGAAAAGTAATGACGATGCCTCCGGCATGTGCTAATGACACTTGACATAGTCGGAAACTGATTCGTGTGTTGGTAGAGCAATGTCAAGTAGCACGAAACATGAGTTCACATAACCTGCCAACTATGACAACAGCTTTGAAATTGGACGACGGGCACGAATTGAACACGAGGTCGTTGCCTCTACAGTAAGACAATAACACAAGGTCCCACAAGCTCATTTGTATAGCTTGGTTTATAATAATAATCATTAGCATTAGTACTTCCACTGAAGAAAAATCTGTCACCCTTACCTCTCCATTTCATTTAAGCTGCTGTCCCAGCTATATCCATTTGATCCCGCAAATCTTTAATAGCCCATTCTCACATCTAAGTTTCTGTCGACTTCTAAGCTTGCCTTCAATGGAATCCAGTATACCATATTCAGAGGCCACTCGTTATTTGGCCTTCGCTTTACATAACTTGCGCGCCTGTTTCTTCGTCATCATTTCTAGCAAGAAGTTATAACCTGCCGTTTGTTCGCGGGGCCCATTCTGAACTCTTGCTGTTTAATCTAATAACGCTATAATCTATCATTATTCGTTCCGTAGACATATATATATATAGCCTTCAACTATACTTAAACTCTTCGTTAGCCTCCATGTTTATGTCTCAAAGTTGAGTACCAATAAGTTAGTTACCATGTAATTTTCTATAGAGGAATATTTATAACCTGATTGAGATGCGGTCCTGCCAACCATGATCTTATAGCACTTGCTGAATGTGCTACAGTCTCATCTTATTCTTCTATTTATTTCCGATACTTGATCCGGATCTGCGCCTATATCTGCGTTAAGTAGTCATACTTCCTCACCATTTCAATCGCCTCGATCCAGCAAAAATATATTAGACCCACTTCTTCCTGGTTGCACCAAGGCAGTCTTAGCTTTAGATCTCTCGGAACCTTTGATTGCTTTGAGCATTGGGCGATGACTGCCCTAACGCCACTGAATGTGGACACGCGCGTGTAGACCTACATTATAGCAGTCCTCATTGACCGCATCTAAGATACATTTCGGCCCTCTCTCTCATCCTACAATCTTCAGTGTTAGCACCACGCAAGTGGCCATCCTCTCCGTCTTCCTGTTTAACATAACCCTAAACCCCCTGACCTGAAAACTTTCAGTTATCTCGACCTCAAGTACACCCTCTATGCCGACATCACTCTGCTGATCCCCCTCAACAGTAACAGCGGTATATAAGACAACTTACAGGAAGCACCTACGCTAACCTAAATCAGTTGCGCACAGAGCTGTCCTACTCTCTGGAGAAGTCCGAACTGCTCTTCATCCGCCCCATGAACCATCGCTTCCCCCACTTCACTATTACCATAGTGTTAATGAGAAGCTGGACACTGGAGGCGAACACCATCCTCTCATTGGGCTTGCGCATCAAGGCCGATGATAAAAACACCACCATCAACACAAAGCAACACAGGCAATTTGCTGGCGCGATATTGTACCTCATCCGTAGATTTTCGGTCAGCACAAGGGCAAGAAGGAGCTTGATCTTTGTCGCCTCATCTATGTCTTCCCATGGAGGACACCACCAATGAACCGACGAATTTGCAAACCAATGACGTCAGTAAAGTCTATATTTTTTTTATTTTCAGGAATGTTATTGCATGTTCATGGCTCGGTCGTTTTCCATGGCAAGATTAGTCCATCCTACAGCCAGTTTGGCACTGCCAATATGTACTTATTGCTGGCTTTTAAATTCATAGACCATAGTAGATAGCCTTCCTGATGGATTGGCATTTTCAAAGTTGGCAAACAGTGAGTTTCCTTAAATGGGAATATCACAGACTTCCATTCGGGTGAAATTGGAAACCTATGCATATGATACGCATCGTCGAACCTTACAGCAGTTTATCCTGCATGACTGTGTGGCTGGAACTTCCTAGTTCACATGGTAAGAACAATGCACAATTCAATTTCTGTGGCAGACAGTTCAAATAACCTTGTTACTTGTAAGCAACTAGAACGTATTTATAGGATGAGACAGCAAACGCGTTCAGCAAAAAAATATTTATTTGACTCTTAAATAGAGGCTTTCAGTGCCTGCTGGCAGAATAGTCAGGGGAATAAATGGTTCAGCTACTGGCTATTCCGTCGGAAGGAAACAGTCTTTGAAATTAAACGTATATTCATTCGAAATATATATCCTCATCTTTTACCACTTATTTACTTGCCTTCATTTCAAAGCATTTTATTCCTGATAAGCGACCCTTGCACACGTATGAAATAAACAAATAAACAGTTCTTAGAAGGTGGCTCGGGTTGTCCAGGAAACTGTTGTGAGGAAGATGTGCTTGGACTAGAGCAGTGAAGGTATGTGACCAAAGTAATCCTCAACGCAATAGACGCCAAACGACATTAGAAAAATAGTTAAAGCTTGGAGGATCAATTTTACAAAAGACGAAAGATCAAATTCTTGTCATTTGGTCAGTGCTGCTAGCATGACGGCAAGCTAGACATTTCGGTCAAATATTTGTTATTAAAACCTTTTCGCAGCTTTTTGTCTGATTCTTGATACCTGCCTAACAGAAACAAAGTGGAACATTTACTATAATAATTTCCGAACGCTTGACAACAAAAAAGGACGAGCTGAGGATGGTAATCGCAAATTGGGTCTTGAAGTTTGAGTTTCTGAAGTACGCTGGAGTTGTCACGACGTGTCAGGTGCGGCGTTTTGCTTCCACAGACTACAAACAGCTCCATATATGGTGAGTTGAATTGTGCGACCATAAATATTGCTAGAATATTCACTGACGGCACGGAGATGCACTCGTTAAAAAATGGTAAATTAAATTCAGAAAAGGCTGGTTGACCCGAGCACGGCACGCACGACTTATTTCCTATCTAAAACTCAAATGATCGAGGAGCCAAAGAGGGCCTCTACGTTACGGAGGGCAAGTCCATTCCAGTTATGCCTAGCCCTTCAGGACAACCAAACCAGGGCCCGCTTCCACAAAACAATCTTACGACTGTCTTAGCTAAGTCCAGACTTAACTGGAGTCTAAAGAATAGGCCACTAGCATGGCCGCTTAAGACTGGAGTCAAGACTGGGCTTCAGTCCTGACTTGAATAAGTCGCTTGTATGATTACGACTCTAGTGCGTTCTTGGTTAAGACACAAGGACGCCAGGTGTCTAAGTAGAGAAATTAGGGAAATACAGGGATGCGCTGGCACTGTCCCTGCTGTAAGATGTACACATTCCTTCAATTTTGCGTTGTGTAAAATCCGTGCCATTGCTTTTTGCGGCTTAAGATTGTGTTACGAGGAAAAATGCCCCAAGTGGTTGCTGAGGCCGTTCTGGGAAGCCACTCTGGTGAACATGAACCCGAAGCGTTCGACGTTCGGAACACGAGCCGTCTTAAATAAGCTTGGTCTTTCTAAAGACACCATTTAAGTCTGGACTTAGCTCGGACTTTATCGTGCAAGCCGGCCCAGATCTCAGGTAAAAAGCAAAGCAGAGGCATTGGTTCCGAAGACACACCCCGTTCGCTTTCCTAACTGCTCACATGTGCGGAGAAAAGACATCAACGCGCAAGAAAACGGGGAAGAGGACAAACAGCCCACGAACGTACAGCCCACTGGAAGCACCATGCGGACCGACAATTCACAAAGTCGTACCCCCCTCCCTCTCAAAATATTAAATAGAAAATAGACAACATAGAGTGAGGTACAAGAAAGAGGTTGAATTTGCAGCGTGGCGCGCAGTCGCGCGCGAGAGAAAATAGGTTAGGGGAGGTCAGTATGTAAACTCACAAAAACAAACAGCACCTCACATGGTGGAGGCTAGAACTCAATTTGGTAAAGGGTCGACTGGGCCGAAATACAATGGGCGAGACGATTCTTTCAGAGGCAAAAGGTCTGTGGGAGGGCGAGGCGTGACAACAGTGAGCGCATCAATTTATTTACCTTCAGAGCTTGAAAAGTTATTTTTTTATCATGCATTTTTTCATGCGCTTTTCCCATGCCACTGTGCCACTGAACAGCTGTGCCGTTCCCATGGCCTGAGTTGATTACAGCGCCGCTATTCCCTGCTTAATTAGATTACATTAAAGCGAGCTGAAGAGGTGAATTAAAATTAAATGCGCAAAAATTTGAAAAATGGGGATACTGGTCTTTGTTCAGCTTTGAACAGTAGTTAATGTAATAAGCATGCTTGTGATTTTTCCCAAACAGGTACTGTCTTGTTTTTTAACCTCGATGAACTCTGTAAATATTTGATCTACGTAATTGCTTTGCAATTCAAACAGTATTAAGCTTTTCCCTGCAATTACTGGTATAATGCTGGTCTTTGTTGATTCGCACACCTCTCTATAAAACGTGCCCGCCGTGGTTTGTTTAGTGATTGGGGCGCTGACGGCGGAACCCATGAGCGCGGGATCGAATCCTGCCTGCGAATTTCGCTTTACGATGAAGGCGAAAAGCAAGGTTCCCGTGTACAGTGGATGTCAGTGAAGGTGATCCCAGGTGAATTGCACGAGAGTAGAAAACTGGGCAAGTTGGTATGGATTCATCTTGTTGTGACACCACAGGGACGAGGACAGATACGGAGAAAGACAGACGAAGTGTTCACTATCAACTGGCAAATTTTATTGGCACATAGAATATATGTGAAAAAAAAAACAAGAAAACACACAAAGAAACAATAAGGCAGCACATGTTCCCCGAGAAATTGTGGAGGCATTTCAAATAAAAGAGTCATTCGACAAATGCTTAAGCGTGCCGTCGTTATTGCGCTTTATGCTGAATTTGACTACCTCAAACATTTGATACGGTGATACGGTGTGTCACCAGGTCGCTTTTGACATGAGCCTTGTAACCATGGACTGGAATGAGCATGTGTTGTATTTTTGTTTTTTTTTTTACATATATTAAATGTGCCAATAAATTTTGTCAATTGATAGTGAGCACTCGGTCTGTCTTTCTCCGTATCTGTCCTTGTCCCTGTGGTGCCACAACATGATGAATCCCAGGTGGTCGAGATTTCCGGAGCCCTCCTTAACGGGGAGTTTAGACAAAGTTTATTAACATATGTAAATTAATTGGTTATATAACAAAAGGAACATCAACTCTAGCCGTTGATAAACACTGGATATGAGAAACGGGACTAGGAAAAGTGAGAATGGGTACAGGGGAATGATATCAGATTATGACAAATGATGCACAAGCCAGCGGAATTAATCAGATGCATCATCTCCAACGTAGCCTAAACTCCAAGTAAACACGGTTGTTCAGCACAGAAATAAAATGCAAGACCACTGTCTCAGGAACACCTCTTATCCCATCAAGTAATGTTCTTCTGAGAAGTTATTAATAAGTACACGGCATAGACGACCAAGTATTCGCCGCATGGCAGGACGCACAAACCCACTAGACACAGCTTCGCAAGGACTTTGCTATAAACTGAACAAGCCTACCAGTTTTAACCGGCATGCGCAACGGTCCATTTGGAAAGCGACCACACTAAAAAAAGTGAAAAAAAAAATAGCCTGCCTGTACGGAAGCAGACATGAACTACTCTCCACAAAACAAAACCATCACGCAGGTTACGGTTGCGTGCTGATTATACTCCGCGAGCGGTCATGCACTGGCGCAACGCCCCATTGCTCCAAGCGGTCGCTAGTGGGAATCAAATTAAAACCGTGTCACCAAACAAAATTTCGTAAATATTTCGGACGGCGCTGTGTGGCCCCGATGTACGCGCGCTTGGTGAACGCCGATGCGGCGGTAATCAGGACCCATCCCTGTTGAACGTTCTTACACGCCCTACCTGGCCTACCTGGCCTACCGGCTACTAAAGAACAGCTCGGACCTGGCCTGCCGACTACTTCAAAACAGCTCGTACGTGGGAAGTTCATCCCGCCGCTTCATAGTCTGGGCTCCGGCCCACTCGGGGCTAGGAGGAAACGAGGCAGATGATGCCACCGCCCGCGCGCTTTCTAACCGGGCAACCTCGTCCCCCTCCTCCTCAGAAGAAGAATTCACACCAGCCTACACGTTAAGAGAAGATACCCAGCTATACCAAACCAGACACAACCTTTACCCCCACCCGCGTAAAGGGTTGTAGAGAGCGGAGGGACGCGTGTTTCTTCGCCTCCTTACGAACACCATGATGAGCCCTGCATCACTTAAACACTTTGACAGTCCCTTCTGCGGAAAGTGCCCGCACTGTGGGGAAATGTCCTCGGACTTCTTCCACATGGAGTGGGCGTCCCCTCCAACCCTGCGTTTGCACCTAACCCAAACACCACCAGGGAGGACTGGGAGGAGACCCTACTCGCCTGCTGCGTCCTGAAAGCGCGAAAAGCGTTGGTCAAACGAGCAATGGCGGCAGCGGAAGCCACTGGGGTCCCGTACTAGGGACTCCACCTAGAGTTTGTGAGGAGAAGGGCACTAAGCCTGACCCCAGAGCAACCTCCATGTAACTATTGTTATTAAACGGTTTAGCCAAAAATGCGAACACTGTGAACTTTGCGCTTCTCATACCGCAGGGTGGGGTTTTGCAATGTGATGCAAAAAAACACCCTAAGGCAAAAAAGCACCTCGGGATAAGCTGCGACAACAAATGCATGCTGCCACCGTTAACACTTACGCACACTAGGGACGCTGGAGTTTTTAAGCGGCTCTTCCGTCCAGGCAGACGTCGCTACCAGTGGGACAGGGTGCGCTGCGTGATGCGATGTTTGCCAATGAGCATGCGCACCTCGTCCGATACCGGAGTTTCTAGAGCACGACCAGAGTCTGCGCAGTGGTGACGCACTTCTTCTTTCAGCCTGTCCCAATCTTCAGGAAACGCGCCAACCATCGGTATACGCAGAGCACGCTCAAACCCAAATAATATATCGACGTCATGCGAAACACGAACGACTAAAAACTAATCTTCTAGAAGACGCTTGCGAAACGAAGAAAACTATAGATAAACCAAACAAAAATGGTCGCTGATGTAAGCCGACACCGGAGGAAGTGACAACCCATCAGTACAAATATCCTACCTGCATGGTTAGGTGGAAAATGCGCCCTATCTATGCGGCTCAAGGAACTACCTCGGGGCCAGGTCCGTGCAAAGACTCGCCAATGGATGAGCTGAAAAGCGTCAGGTAACGTAAACTGCGCACCCGCGCTGCGCAGCTCTCGCGCGTTCAGCATGGCCTACGTCTACTGGGGCCCGAACGTCTACAACCGTGTACAGCATGCAGTTGAAATTGCCAAGCATCCCAGCGTTGGGACCGCCCAAAAAATACACAGCGAGCTTTTTGAAAAAGGTATTAACATGAGTAGAACGAGTGGGCGCATAGATACATAGAATTCCCAAATTAATTGATCTGAATATGCAGTCGTATGCCAGCACGCGTCCAAGGGCGTAGTATAGTACGTAGCAGGTGCATACGAGAGCGCGGTTCGAGAAGACCATATCAACGCCATTTGAGTGCGCGCTAGCATACGAAAACAACGAATCCACGCCGAAGAACGTTTTAAAAGCCAGCTCATCAGCGTCACTTAGCTTAAACTGCGCACCCAAGCGGCGCAGCTCTCGTGCGTTCATCATTTAGTTTCGAAGGGTCGGCGCCCAGAAATCGTGAGGTCTCCTGGGGGATCTACTGAAAAGTCCGAGTCAATCGCCGAAGGGTCAGCCCGCTGCAGGCGGGAACTTGAGGATGCCTCCATCTTGACTTCCAGCATTTTCCATGACACTGTGCTTGAGCTGGACGGCAGAGACGCAATTTCGGCAAACGACGTTTCCTTTCCACAAAGTGTAATGCATTCGTCGTTGATCACCAGACGATTCGGAGACGACGGCGATGACGAACATACGGCATCATCTCCGGCTCCTGTGGAGGCCGTGATATTACCGGCAAACAGAGAAACGCTCACCTCTTCAGGCTAGAAAACTATAAAAGGCGGGCGGTTCTACAGGTGCAGTATTGTTCGTAGCAGCAGTATTTCTGTGTTTAGCGGGAATGTTTGCAATGGAGTTTCTGACGGATCGGAACCAGTTGGCAGGCCAATGTCGCCCGTTGCAGGCATCTTTTATAAAGGTAGGCGCTGCAGGTGTCAGAGCACCCTCATCATTAGCTGACGTCGAAGAAGCAGCAACCTGGACGCCTTGAGGGGCATGTGTGGGTTAAGGAACGCTGTTAGCATCTCTTGAAACCAGAACACTAGGTGCCTGGGACTTGTCAACACTCAGGGGAGGGACAGGTCCTGAGGCCGCCTCTGAGTTTCATAGCCTAATCAAACAAAGCACTGTTGCATGGGGGCATTGCAACGAAGGCACTATCCCAGGTCCAAGTGACCAGATGTGACACATTGGACAGAAGATCACCGTACACTGGACACAGAATTGTGCTGATGATTCACATCACTGGCAAACCCGCTGGAGCTCTTTATTGTCACTGGTCACGCGATGACCAGCGACAATGACATAGTTGAGAACAGGCGACTCCACCTTCATCTGAATCTTAACATATGGTGTTCCAATGTCACCCCCCGGACACGATGTCATGAGGCCTTTGCTGATGTGCAACACCGTAACCGTAAGAAGCAAGAGCCTTGCAATGGCTTCGCAGGTCATACGGGTCCGTAAGAAGAGTGTAGCCACCTGAGTCCCTTGTGACCTCAGGGGAACGATGGAAGCGCGTCCCGTTCCCATGATCAAGAAGGATGCATCTACGATGTTATCCAAAGCGACCCCGGAGCCACAGTTACTCAGAAGTTCTGGCCTGTAAAATTTTGCACCCAGTACATTTCTTCGATTCCAACTGCATCGTTTGCCGCGTCTACGACTTCCTCTGGACAAGTGCATTCAAGGACAACTACGTCAAAGTCCAGGGCCTTTGTGAAAGACTGGATTGCCATGTTGAAACACCCGCCAGCCGAAGGATGCCTTAAAAACACTGTATCAAACTGCCCAGTAATCAGGCCACCGAGGGGAGCAGGCTGCCGGAACATTGCAAGAGCTAAACACCCACTGCGCACTTCAGCTCAAAAGAATGAACTGTGAGAGCGAAAGAGCGCAAGTTTAGCACGAATATTGAGGTGAGACTTCACCCCTCGCATCAAATAGCGCAAGAAAAGACGAGGTGTAAAGAAAGGAAAACACAAAACGAGCGCTGACTCTCAACCGCATCTTTTCTAACGCTGTTTGATGTCTTGGATCGATATCAACTCGCCAAAATCGATGTACGTCTAGGGCGCTAAACCCTGCGAAGAAAACGAAATCTCCGTAATGCATAAAACGCAAACTTTCTGTGGATCTCTTGGTGATTAATGGGGGAAAATTGGCGGTGTGCATTCTAGTCAGTAAGGAACGTGGGGGAGTTGGTTAGGTCCTCCCATGGGGCACGGATCGCAGAAATCTATTCTTAGGTGGCCATGCGTGGTGATTAAATTCCCTTCGGAAGTATTTTGAAGGAATAGAGAAAGGTATGGATGGGAAAATAGCTTCTTGTTGAGTGGATATTGTCAGTACACTGTTCTCAGAGTCCGGTAGTATTTGCAATTTAGTCTTTATTTCTGTGTGACAGCGCTATTTGTTTCATTGGATTGTTTCAATTTTGAGAGGAGAGGGGGGTGGGGGTGATCCCTGAAGCTTTAATAGCATAGAAAGACGATAAAGCTGCAGATGTTGTCTATTTGCCAAAGCTTTTACATCTCACGTACTCGCTTTCTTTTTTTTACACGAAAAGAAATCTGTCATTGTAGGAAAAAAGTAAACTGGTTTATCAACAAGGCCCAACTGGTGGTGTATTTTTCGCTTATAAACTGCACTCTTGGCTCTGAAGTCTGTTTGGTGTCTGGAGCTCGGCAGGATGAGGTAAAAATCGTGAGACAAGTTTTCGATTACCTCGTCGGATGATAGTGTCTGTTTTATTTTCTATGATAGTGCAAACCTTGGGAGCAAGCGTTGGGAATAGTGTCATTTACAGCGAACGTGCACTGAGAGGATGAATCTTACATGACTGCTGATGAAGAAATAAACTCGGTATTTTACAGCGTATTAAGGATGTATAAATGCAAGCTTTCTTTCGCAAATGCTTTTTATCGTGGGAAACAGAATGTTTTCCTTTTTACACTATTTGGTGTAAATAGACGATATGCCGTAGTTTGTGGCAAAAGGTGTCTGTTGAGTAAAGAAGTCCAGTCAGGACTGCAATGTGAATGCATCTATTGCCATTCTTTGTTCCGGCTATAACATACTTTGTGATAGCAGTAGCTTCAATTACTGATGCAACATTAACTCATTTCCTCCACTTTCTAATGAAATCACCGCTCATTAAACTCCATAGGTAGTAAATTTGACTGCAAGTTTGATGCTCTGGTGCTCTTTAACAGTTAATTCTTTATACTTCGTCAAGGAACTCTGTCAGGACATAAGTAAAACCGATCATCGGTCCATTTGTCCACTTTGTTCTGTGATTATTTTTATTTTAATTTTAAATTATTTCCGCTTTCAGCTTCTGTCTGAAAACGAAGCAATTCTGTATGTACTCTTTAATGCTTCGGGCTTAGGTTGAGGGTTTTTCGTTTTTTATTGACCTGCTTCTTTTGTCGCGTTTCAACTTGAGAGTCAGAGAGGCACGCCGCGCTTTATTCTAAAACCTGTGTAACTGGGCCCTCTGCGTACCGCCATGAGATAAAAACTTGAAACGTCTTTGATGAAATATTTAGGAGCGCATTAAGAAGCCCGTCGATTTTTATTTCACCCTCCGCATTGTTTACTATACAATTCCAATGACGACGACGCCCTCTCCTCCAACTTCATCAGAAAGCTCACTAAAGGACTAGCGAGATAGCGATATAGTTGAACCACGTAAACTCAGAGTGCGCGGTCTCAAGAAAAGAACTTCTAGCCTTTCACTTACGTCAACGCTATACGTTACATATTTTTAAATCGATGTTTTGCGAAAGAAAAATGCGTACTCCTCTTGTCCGCGATGGCGAAAAAAACGATACAACGCCGCCATTTTTAATGAATCGTATTCTCGAATTACTGAAAATCAAGTAGAATACAAGAGCGAAAGTATTGTGCCACTGGGCCTTCTCAGCACACACTCAACGCCAAGCTGCACACTTGTGTTTGGTCACTGAGGACTCGTGTTATAGTTTCTGATTACAAAAAGCTATTTTCCGAGGCTCACCATTTACCCAGTTTTATAGGTCCTTTTTCCTAAAGCAAGCCGAAGAGGAGAAGAATACTTTCTAACCACGTTCATTGCGCCGGCCCACTGTTGCTAGTTTCGAGTGGAGTGCGCATTCGCACGCTTTATACATGACAGAGCGGTCTTGCTCCTCAGTATTTTGCCGTTAAAAAGGCTTACATCCATTGATCAGTGCTGTTCATGGCAGTAGGGACAGTAATGCGTGATCATGAATGGCACAAATAATCAAACAAATCGAAAGTTGACTACTGAGGGAGTACACGGAAAGCGTGCAATGACAGTCTGCGTGAGGTTTCAATTGTTTTTGCTTCTCCGCTTTACAGCAGAGCTTGATCTAAAACATTTGTGAATGTTACCTCAAAACCATGACTCACTTCGTTCCAACGACGAACTCGTGAATATGATACCCATCTCAATTCCTCAACCAATGTTAACGCCGCACGCCACGAGCCGCGCAAGCCGCGCCTCCCGCAAGCCCCGCCCCAGAGAAACGGTGGACGCTATACGCCGGCTTCAGAAGAGCGTCCTAAAATTGATTTCCTGAAAAACTCAGTCGACTGCCTAAAACAAATATTGCTTGAGGATCATTGAAACAGCGGCGTTGTTGGTAGGAGTGATCTACAATAAAGCAGGTTTCTGCCCAACTGCCACGGGTAAGGCGCGGCTCATCGTCTTTTCGCACGTTGCTAAAATTAAACATATCTTTCTTTTATTACATAACTAAATGGAATTGGTAGTAAGGTAGCTTAATAAGAGACTGTTTACTCTAGTGTAGAGCAAATCCAAGCGCAGTCCGATGTGCCGTCAGTGGGAGACAATTTATGCCTAGCGAATCATGGCGAGAGTGCCGTGGTTCTCTGCGCCAGCGGGTGGCGCCGCTTGGTAAACTCGTGCCATCCGCTGCTGCATGTTTTGCGAACGTGCCGCCTACTTTAATGGCGCAGCTGAGGCCACACGTTTTGCGATGTTAAGCTCAATAACACACCGCGCAAACGACGTTTGAATTACGATACGTGGCTACGCTCTTGCCCCGCCGTCGGATTTAGTGACAGGCTGAATAAAAACACCGTGGGGCGGTACTCTAGGCGCAGCTTGTTTTATGGGCTGTTCTTGAAATGTGATATAGCGTAACAAATAAATTGTTGAAGAGAACTAGCTCGATCGTATGCTTTTAGCACTGAGCAGCTTGGGCGCCGCAGAGACGTCATCTTATTTAACTGTGACATTCATCCCCAATGAATGTTGGGCCTGCGGAAGCTCAGCGCAGTCCTTCTGCCTGGGAAAGCAAAGCGAAGGCCGCTGCGGCTGCTACTAGCAGCTTGCGCCATGAGAAAGGGATGGTATGGTTTGCTAGCGTGCTACAAGAAAGCACAAAGACGTCCACGGTGCCGGACAGCTTCCACAAACAGCGCGCAGTAGCCGTTGTACACTGCCGCTACCGCTGCACCAATGGCGGACCAACAGCCCAAGATGGCATCGAGTGGAACCGGTACGCGCTTTCCCTCTTTAGCTCACACGGGGCTCCACAATAAAATCAAGATGACGGCGTGCAGGCATCGAAACTAAAATCGTCTGTAGACGGCATAACGGAAGAGCGGGGCAACGGTAGCGCTGGAAACAGGTTCGAAAACGTTCGTGGCACTGCAGTCAACTAAACATTTTTCATAACGATCTACTGCTTCGACCGTAACCGACACCCGCAGGAAACATGCTCCTAAAATCTGTCACACTTTTCTATTTTTCACTAATCCGTTTGAAGACACGTGATATCCATGGGCAGGGTAGACAGTCAATTGATTATGTCATTATCTTTTAGTATGCATTAACCCGATAGTGTATGCAGAATTAGACTTCTGTTGGATTAAAATCACATCACTCAGTTTTTATTTAGTACGCGAAAACAATAGCTGGGTAATAGGAAGTGGACTGACATTTTGAGAGAGAGGAAGAGATTCGCAGTAAAGTACACCCATAGATTTATTGGTAACACATACGCTGTTAGGAATTCATATTTATATGCCGTCGTTAAACAGTGAGTAATTTCGCAAAATAAGCTTGCGGATTCTGGTTGAGTCACAGTAACACATAGGCCCAGGTCGGCAAGGTCAAAGCTGCAATTTCAATTTCTCCGGCCTGGTTAAATTTAGTAAACGTTAGGAAAACTCTACTGACGTCAGGTGGCCAACAATGTTTCGAAAAACGTACATTATAAAGAATGCGCTTCCGAAGAAGGAAGGAGCTCCACTGTTGTCTTAGGCGTGAACCCTTTATAACCGTTTGCTTTGCGTTGCCCCTTCAGAATACACACTCAAAGAAAATTCTAAAATAACAATTTCTACAAAATGAGCCTCGTTTGTAGTCAAATAGAAATGTAAAATTCAAAGTTGCGACAGAGTTGCGGGAATGCGTGCGCGTGGGTAGGCGGAAACAAAACATATGTAAAGGGCATCATTACATCACATCGTTTGGATAAAAAAAGGTAGAAGCGGCTTTAGACGTCCCCGAACACGACAGGGCAGTGCATTTGGCAGCCCTCAAAGTCAAACTAAGGGAATGAAATGCTCCTGCCGACCCATCGCATGCAAATGCGAGCGAGAAGAAAAAAAGTGTCTGCTCTGAAGGAACCGGCACTTTCGAAGTGGAAGATTACACCCTCAGTGTGAGAAGCGGTAAATTCAAGGTTTATGTAAAAGAAGACGCCGTGTACGCTTGACAACCACAGAAAAAGCAATATTGGCACCTCCGATGAAGGAAACTACTGGCCCAAATTTAATCAAGGAACCTGCCGGCTTCCCTTATTTTTGTTTTATTTCACGCGGCAAAATAAAATACGTCGGGTTTCATTTTCTTCATGTTGTGGTATACAGCCAATGATGCCCGAGCCATTTCTTGAGAGCAGCGCGGCGCTACTCAAGAAACTCAAAACTGTTTTGTATACTCTGTAGAAACAAAAATAGCCGCGATCAGGGGAAAGCTACATTATAAGCATCATAGAAGTGCACAGTTTGTTCCCGAAAGCAAGATGTGAAAAAGCGGACTCATTTCACATTTCACCGTGGGTTGAACAGTCGATGTCGAAATCGTCCATTGAATCCTCAACTATTCGAGCTGGAAATGCCTTGCACAAATACGCTATGCTGTGGTAGGCCACTGCAACTCACTGAAAAAGCTAGCACGTGGTGTTAAACGCCGCGTAACCACACGTTCGCTGCGAAAGCCCAGTGTAGTGGCCGGAAGGCCTTCGGAATAGTTTTAACCCCTTCATTTCCTTGATGTTGAAGGATGCGTTGAATACGCTCACGATTTCTGATTGAGCTTCGCGGCATTAGGGCTCTTCCAGGCAGTACTGGACAGACCAGGCCAACTATCCCGACCGAGATGTATGCGGGAAATTTCGGGGAAGCTCGTATACACGTCGGCTCAAAAGCTAAAATATCTTACCACTCATGATGGCGCGGATGCCTTCTACTTTAAAATAGTATGAACAAGGCCACATAGCTGGCGTATAACTAGAAAGGAAAACAGATGAGTGGTTAGGCGCTGTCTACCCTTAGCAAAAAGAAGTACGTTTGGAATACACAGCGGCATATTTTTTACGCATTTTAAACGTAATTCGTATTCACGAATGTGCTCAAAATATGTCTGAAATATGTTCATCAAATTCCTTGCTGAATATTCAAAATGTATTTTTAAAATGTGTCAAAAATATCGTATCTGAAAGTACATTTCGAGTATAGTTCAAATAGGTGAAAAAATATGTAGGCATTTTTTACATACTTAAAATGAATTAAATATGTACTTTTGCAAATATGAAATAAATTTGTCTGAAGTACACTTCAGGTATAGTAAATGGGTGGCCCTTGAAGATATATTTGCAGCACCCTTCAAGCATCCTTAGAAAAACCATGCTTAAAATCATATTTGGGGCAGCATCTTGAAAATGAATTTAAAATGTACTGTTGTAAATGTGAAACCAATGTGCCTAAAGTATACCTCAATTATGAAAATGGATATTCCTTGAAAATATATTTCAAGCACACTTCAAGCTGCCTTCAAAGATCAGTGCTCAAAATCATATTTGGGGTAGCATATTGGCAATGAACTAAAAATGTATTTCTGCAAATGTGTATTTAATTTGTCAAAAGTACAATTTTAATAAATGGACACTGGGGACTAAATTTAATGATCATTAAACCTTGTGCAAATAAAAATGCATTGTAATGATGTAGATGTAGATGACAGCTCGTGCGGACTGGCCACACGTGCGCATCCGAACAGTGATGCCGTTGTTAGCTGGAATGGTCAGGTAACGTGGCCGCGTGAGACTGGCATTCGGCAACGCATCATGGTACCCTGCCAGCCGCCAGCCCGTATGTTATCTGACGCAAGCGCTCAGCGCTCCAAGCCACATGCAGGCGACGCACGCTACTGTCCCACACCTCGCTGCCAGCCATTGGCATTAAACAATGCCATTCATGTAGGATGCTCTTTTTGTTTTATTGTTTTCCTGTCATTTTCGTTGCCGTCCGTGGGTCCACTACATTGCCATGTGTGTTCAAGCTGTCTCTGGCTCCTGGTGGACCTGGGGCCACTAACAATATCACAGACATTACACTACCTATTACCGCGCGAGCTTTTTTAAACACATAAAACAGTGCTCCGAATAGTGTGCAGAACCCATATTCATTGCTCAACCCTTAATTCCTTCTGTGGATTATTTCAAAGGTAATGAAAGATATATTTTTTGCATATGCAACAAAGCTACATTCACAGAAAGAGTGCTCAACAATTTCTGAAATTTTAATCCAGCAGAAAAATTGACACACACATAGGCGCTATTGCACTGTATGGTGACAAGCAAAAGACATAATGTTGCATTTCAAGAAGAGAGCTTTGTCGGGCTGGCTGGTTCATGTTTTGAATGGAAGGAAGGAAAAGCTCAAACGGACGGGACGTGTAGGAAGGCGAGACAGACACATGAGCTGCTCATGCGCCTGTCTCGCCTTCCTACGTCCGGACCGTTTGAGCTGTTCCTTACTTCCATTCAATGTTGCATTTACCCACAAGCTCCTGTTCCAAGAAACTCAAAAAGTTCTTGCACAAAGTGAGACCGAGCAGGTCGGGCTTTTTACTCATTCTGGAACACACTTTTTTTCCAACTTTTGCATGGTTTTAAATATTGATAATGTCAAACTGAGCTACATTCATCAAGCTGACCATCTTTCCCAATATTTTTTCATTTAAAAGGGACTTCTTGCTACTGCGGGTCTTAATCTCTGGCCATTAATGAGCTGGTGGCCAAGCAGCGCTGAATTAAGATGTGGGCTAAGGAGGCTGCGGCCCAGGGTCTTATCTCCGAAGATAGGAGGAGAGGGCCAATTTATTCTAACCTGCTTCATATATAGGACGGCAAATAACGTAACTTAGCAACAGGTATGAAGAGGAAAACTAAGAATGAGACGGGGTCCCTGCTTAATCAGACTGATTTGTTTAGCAACAGGAGAGACCTTGTTGAGCTGCAAAAGCAGGGATTCCCCACCATTCTCGGAGGCCCCTTTCATGTGAGGTGATCTGCACCTGCTTATATTATCACAGAAGTTTTAATAGTTTCCCCTCCATCCTGTGACATATATTATGTTGAGGCATGCAAAAGGAAAGAAAAATAAAGAGCCTCTGCCCGTGCCACAAAGTATAATGGGCTTCCATCCTGTGACAGTGGACTACATAAAAAAAATGTAATTGAAAGAGCTGATGCAAGTAATTTTTTTTTTACACCGCCACCTTCATCCCTATCACTATCGCCCTTCATCTCTCAAATAGTTCTGTCTGTTCTTTTCTGCTTCTTTAGGGGAGGAAAATGGGCTATGTCAGAGTGAGTGCCGGACTAGTCATGTCTGACTGTTAATGGCTTTGCTTCTGTTCTGTGTGGTGCCAAACTAATGCATCACTCTCACACTAATTGCAATAATCACATCTTGTCCTTCTTAAATTTAATATATATAGAATAAAATGGGGCATATTGCAGAAATGTAGGATAAAAGTGAGTAAGGACAAAAAAAAGGGGGGGGGGGGGGGTTAGGTAAGTGCTTTAGCCCAGGGCTATTTTTTAACTCTGCAAAAGACAGAAAATTAACGCTCAAAATCCAGTCAGGCTGAGCAAAATGTGGTTATTTTCATCATGGTAAAAGAAAACAGCTTTTCTTTATGCCCTCTAACTTTCCAAACAAGTGTTTGTTGCAATCTATAGTTGTTCCTTTCTGTGCAAAAAAAAAGGAAATCTCTTATCTGGCATCTTTATTTTAATGAATCTGCAAAAATCTATGAAGTTTCGAGCTCTAGACTCGCTGCTTCATCAAGTAGGCATGGCTGAAATCATATTTAAACAATGTGTTGAAACTTTACGGATATATGGAAGCACAGAAAAAGTGGAAATCATGACTCATGTGTCCCTTTGCAACTTATGAGCTGCTCAGTGATGTATGTATCATTGTAGGACAATAATCACGAAGGTTGCAAGACATTCAAAAAATTTATTACACATTTTAAACCAACAAAGAATGGTGACTGCACAAAGAAAATAATAGAATCAAAATATAACAGCACCTGTTCTACAAAATGAAATGAGTGAGAATACGAGCCATCCATTAGAATCAGCCAAGTGACACCCGAAGAGCAAGGGAGTCAAAACAATAAGCTTAGCCCATTCACGAAGCCAGAGACAACCACGGCTTCATCTTGCGTTATGAGCCTTTGTTTTAGCCATCCTATGTAGTTCCCTGTAACCCAGTTGTTTGAGCATCAAAAAAAAAAAAATTTAACAATCGAGTAAGACGTGCGAAAGCTTTTGTGCACAGGTGGCAGTTGATGGAGACGAGGACATCCAGTGCACAGTGCAAGAGTGTGTTGCAGTCTGCACATGGGGGGATCCACTGCAGTTATAGCTACAGCACTTCATACTTGCTTCCCATGAGTAATTCCTGGGTTTGAATCCACTATGTCCCCATTGTTTCTTTTTAGTGTGAAAGCACTACAAGCAGACACACAAGCATTAGACAATTTGGCTATGCCCTGAACCACTGGATTAGTGCTAAATACATTCATGCTCACATAAGGCACAATAAAAGACACTAACTTCAAAGCATCCTGCCCATTCGTAGCTGACCATATTTGCCAAAAGCCTAGACAGTCAAAGCCTAAGAAGCTGATGCCCACCTGCCCCCTTTGCCCCATTACTGCTGCCATAACACTCAACAAATGGGAGGAAGCCGCTGGCTTGGTAATCGCTGAACAATATTGTTATGAAGAGGAAATAATCTACAATATTCTTACTGATATGCCGCCAACTGACCCTGCCACTCTGTCACTGACACAACAGCTCTAGCCAACTTTGGCACCGACCCTGCACAGAACATGCAAGTTCCAACTGTCGACTTTCAGAATCGGCAAGCCTCGCTGCCTCAAGCATTCACAAGAGCAGTGAATGTTATATGACCTTGCTGGACTCCTTGATTGTGACTTTCAATGGCAACAGAAAGCTATTAATGAATAGATGTCAAGATGAACATAAGTATACCCAACAGCTTGCCTTTTCAGATCACTTGCCCCCCTCTCTCCCGTTTTATATCACCCTTTCAAAGCATGATGCTCCAAGCCTTCATTACCATTTCAAAAGCTGATCAGAGTGGAAGCAAGTGCTTATAGTGCAGTTCGGCAAGCAACTTTTTCTTATAAAGGCAAGATCTTGTCAATGTGCCTGAGTAAGCCAGCAGCGAGGAATTCACTTCACCAAAGACAAGATATCTGGAACGTGCCCACTCTCATTAACTGACAAAGATATATTAGTAGCAGATTTAGGAGGAGGGACAACTTTTATTTCATTTATCTCTTTCTTCCCAAGTGGAGCCCTGCGTTCAGTGCTCCATGTGCCACCACTTTCCTCCAGGCCCGTTAGACTACAATTGTAAGAGGTGCAAAAGAAAAAAAAATGAAAGGCCAGAAAGTGAAAAAAAAAAAACATAGAGACAAAAAATAATGGGAAAAAGAAGATGCACAGAGAACACATCCTTCACTACATCAGGTTTAAACTGTACCCAAATACTCGCCAAGCAGGCAAAATTAGGAAAGATGTATGAAAGGGTAAATGAAGCACAACTATAAATACATACCTCATAGAAGCCACATGACAGGAAAAAAAAGCAAGCTTACTTGTAACAATGGCAAAACACTTAGCAAGGAGAAGGAAAATGTACATATATATATGTATGTATACAATTGGAAAAAGAATGAGCAAAAATGACAAATGTAAAAGTAAAGGCAATAAAAAACTCGGTAAGCATCCATGACTGGAAAACTTCCAAAATGCATAAAGCTGCACAAGTGGAAACAAGGAGTGAAAGAGGAAACCGACACTTACTAAAGGTAATGCCTATTGCACCAATACTGCAGGCTTCTGGAGCTCAAGCCTCAGTGAATAACAGTGCACCACAGAGGAGTTATGAAATGTATATACACAACTCGTGTAACTATTGTTAAAGCATCTAGCAGAGCTGGTTCAGTCTAAAGGAGTAACTCAGACCTGCACATCGCAGCACCTCCAGCAAAAAAATGATAATAATAGAAAATAAAAGAAATAATAATAAAAAGAAAGAAGTGGTATGCCCAAAGTACCTATTTGCTCGACAAAGAAGCAGGAGCCCTCCTCTGTACAGAGCATGGTAGGGGGTCTGCAGGGGGTCTGACACCTTCCAATTACCTAGCTCAGTCTTCAAACCTCATTGGGGTGCAGGTGATCTCTATAGGAGGTGAGATGGTCAACACCAGGCTATTTAGCTGAGTCAATTTGTTTCTTTTCTACCAAGGGCAGTCATACTCGCTTTCTAGCCACAGTTTGAGTAACTGTCACATGACACCAAAGCAGGCACAATGTCGGTAATCGAGGATGAAACCATCCACCACATCAAAACGAGGTCACGGCAAGGCAAGGTCCCTTGACTCTATTAATAAACAGGCACTTAAGATGTGCCTTTTCTAGCCACTTCAATATGCTTCACAGCAGTCCTGCACACTGGAGCAGGATCTCAATATTCGTACGAAGAGCCCCCGGGGTAGTAACACCAGCCACACCCATAAAAACCATTAAATTGTTTATAGTTTCCGACTGCTGAACGAATGGCATCCACTGAATATGCAGCTGCAAATACCCTTATTTGGACCTGTTCTCCATGTTTAACTAATGGAAATCCTAAGGAAAGCTTCTGTAGCTCCTTTGCAAAGAGTGTAAAAAGAGTGGACATGTTTCGCTTTGAAAAACCAAAACAAATAGCAGGCATAAGCCTGTTCTGCTTTCAGACTGCAAGGTCCAGCTCAAGAATATCACACTGAACTGGCCAGATGTCAAACGTTAATTTTTAAAACACTTTAATTCTATCTGTATTCCACAATAGTGAAATATTGTGAGTTGAAAAATCAGCCGACAGCCTGGCATGTTCTATGCCATCCACTACGTCATCACACTTCCTCTGATTCTTTGCGGAAGCAACTTCAAGTTTTGCTGCCCAAGACTTCGTTGAAGCTGCTCTTTCAAAGGAATTACAAGGAAGGAAGAGCAAAAGGCTATGTCAATATCCCATTCACAGTTCTCGCAGTGAATCTCAATCTGAGCTGTACTACCCAAGTACCTGGTACAATCAAGACAATAAAAGTGGTTCTCAGCTTCAGGAATGTGTACACCCAAAGCTTTGAAAAGCAAGTATATTTCAATTTTTTGAGCTTTTCCTGGGTACTAGATGATATTCAGCAGGTCCAGCGGGTCTGTCATCCCCCTGGTCGCTGACTTTAGGGCGCATCACATAGGACATGAGAAGGGCTGCAACTTGTGTCCTCTCATCAGCAACTTGCCAAAGTACTTTGTTGAGCTCTGCAGTCAGCATCTTAAAATAAATGAGATATTCCACAAATATTAATTGGAAGAAAATGTTAGTTTACATCAAATTTTCCTACAGTCCACTTATACATAAGTGCCAAATAGCAGAGTCTAACTGATACAATGACAGGTGTATTTTACTGACAAACAGTGCGATATGGTTCCTTGCATGATAAATTCCATTTTTTTACATTTGTTAGGGTCAGCATAAAGGTGAGCATGTACTGAACATGCAAGCCAGAGAAGGTTATCTGCCCAAAATGCTTAACATTTGCACTTCATTCAAAGCTTTGGTGTCAAGATGGAATTATCTGGCATTAAAATCTTCAGCATTTCAGAAAAAAGAAACATGCTCACTTGAGGACCTCAGTCTTCATCAGAACCTGAGCTGTCCTGCATCACTTGGCACAAGATAAGGTACTGGCACTTCTTCCTGCTTTGATAAAAAAAAATGTGAGTCCAGAGGAGAAAATCTTGCCTCACTCAATAAGAACTTAGCCCAGCTTTCCTTTCTGAAATTACTGAAGCTTAAAATATTCATATCATGGTAAGCTCATGAACAGCACTGCACGCACTTACAACTATTATATGACAGTAGCATATTAATCAATGTTGCATGGAAGTTTCATTAAACCAAGGAGGGGGAGCAGAAAGTGGACACAACAGAACCAATTCTTTAAAAAAGAGAGGATGGCCACTACATGCAATTCATTTTTATAATCAGTTTATGAGGCTCGATAAACGTTTAAAGAGACAATAGCTATCCCTGCTAGTTTCCTATTTAACTAAAATTTGTTCAATTACCTTTTAAATCTTCACATAAAGGCTGGTTCACATGCAAGCAATTGAGTGAACTCAGTGGTGAGCGGCATCGACACAGCACAAAATTTCCAACAGGTTGGAACTGGAGAGCTCGAGCTGCCCGTGACAGCTCAAAATAAGTTTTTTAGTTACTCCGGCAGAAATTGCTGGAGTTCTCACTTGCATGTGAAAGGCTTAAGCGCTCATATGGCAATTATAATTTTAAAAGCAACTGTTATAACTGAAATTGATTGAAACGCCCACCTAAAGCCGTATATGTAAACACTTTGGATGTTAAGGGGAGCCAATGGAAGGAAAAGGAGAAATGCTACATGGTGAACGCTGAAGGCCAAGTTTGCTACATGGCCGCTTGCAACTGCAAGCCAAAAAGTGTTCGTAATTTCAGTATCTGGAACGATATTCCAGCCAGGAAGAGCACCTTTTTTAGTAGTCTTGGCGGCATTAGAGTTAAAATCAGCAATTCTCCAGAACTAAACATTTAAATAACTAAATGTACATTGGAAAAGTGTAAATCTTAAGCAACTACATTGCCATAGGTCAAGCACTCATCTTTTATGTCTTTTATGATAACCTGAGTCTCCTAACACTGTGGCATCCTATGGCAGACACGAGTAATTGTGTGCAGCGAGGGGTAATTATGGCGTGCTCTTGTTGCAGCAAAAACGTGAAGATGCACGTGTAGCACTGACTGACCATGATTTTGCTTCTTCCAGAGCCACACATGGCTCCTCCTAATGGTCAGGCTAGATACGTACATAGATCTGATTCTGCTAAACAATATTTAAGTATATTTTTAGCAATTCTTTGCTTCCACCTTGCGCAGCTGCTAAATTAGAGGAGAAAAGAGTAATTCAGGCCCTACCAATCTTGATGCATAGAAGGTGACAAAGCCCTGACTAAGGCCTTGAAGGCATATTTTTGTTTATCCACTTCCCTCCAAAATCACAGTGACATACCTCTCCAAGTCACTGAACTGCTTTTTGCATAATTATCGCAGGCATTACTGATCACAGAATCTCACTCTTGGTAGCGCGAGTGACACTCAAGCTGAAAGAAAACTAAAAAACCTTCAGCGTGGTGCACATCAAAGCCACATCCCCTGTTTATGCAACAATGTGACCAGGGCTTAAAGTGCTGTTTTGTGATATGGGTCAGGTATTAAAAGGTGGGAAAGAAAAAAATAAAAAGTATCTGAAGAGCCACTGACTTTTCAGTAAATCCAATACAACTATAGGTGTCATTGGCATTAAAATTATGATTTTAAAGTCATCAATAAAGCTTGACAGAAGCAAATTAACAGACTTTAGTGAGTGACCTTATATTTATTGATGACCAACCTCAGATAGGGTGTCCCCTAAGCATGGTAAACACACTTGATAACACTGTGTATTTTGGAAACTGCAACTTGGTGACATTGGAAACCCTGTCCTTCTACAGGTGCTCTCATTTTTCAGCTTTTGTCAAGCCAATTTCCTTGCGTTAGCAGCAACTCAGACCACTAATTCCTGTTTCTTGCCTGAGGCTATCAGTGTTCAGAGCGATAAATGGATTTCAAACCTGCAAACCTGGTCCTTTCTCCATGAATATGAGCATAATACTATGCTTTCATACATAGTCATCTTAATTACTGCATTACGACTTGGGATTTCACATATCCTTCACACGTGACATCACACCACTACAACACGTACAAAAACCAAGCTTTACGTATATTTACATTCAGCCCATACCGTGCCAATATTCCCAAGTTATTTCAGCAACTTAACATTCTTCCCATCTCTGCCTTACTCACGAATAACTTAGGCACTTTCACATACTGTTTTGTTAGTAACAACAATCTTCTCTAGTTTATATATCGTCAAGATCTTACTGACCCCAATACCATTAGATTTTCATCAAGAAGTAATTTTCTCCTGCCAAGAGTGTGCACTAATCTACCGTAGTTGGATTCACATCAGTCAAAGCATGGAATAACATACCTCCGGACATCAAATCAAGTCTTTCGCTACATTTGTTTAATGGCGCTCATTTTGTTCTTCAATTCTTCAATCATTCAGTGCCACCAACTAATGAAATACTTCATACACACTTCATAAAAAAGTTACTTTAAAACTTGTTTTCTGTGCACATGTTCACTTGTTTGTATTAATATTTGAATAATGGATACTTGTATTTTCTTGTATTACTTTACGCTATGCTGCTGTTCTTCCTTTCATTTTTTTTTATGATATGATACTACTTGTCGTTCTGTCTACGGCTACTTCTTTGTGGGGTATTCTATAATTTCAGAATGAATTTTTCTTCCTTGCCTCTATAATATTTATTTGTTATAGAGGCAAGGGAAAAATTATTATTGTTATAACATACTATATTTTTACTTTGTACATTTGCTGTAACCACTGCTCCCCTTTCATAACTCGTTTTAATTAGCTGAGGAGGTCCCAGTACAGTACATTTCACTATGGGACTCCTTTTGTATTTATTTATTATGTATGTAATGCCTATCATATATGAAGTGCAATAAACTTGAAACTTGACAAAAAAAAAATTGAAATCTTGGACCCTGGTTGCAGTTTTAGTTTGGATCTTTAGACCTCAAATCTTCTTTTTTTTTCTACTTGCAGCACAATAGGTTACAAAAAAAAACAAGCACAAGAGCTACTGTAACGTTTCCATAACAAATTCTGGGACAGGCCAAACTAAAAATGTTACAATTTTACATGCGCTGTTGCGGCTGCTCCAGGAGAGTGTCCATGCACATCTGTGCTACTGGCAAGCAATATCTTGCTTTGGCCTGGTGTAAGAAAGGCAGGGTTATTGGTTATCACATTTATCACTTTTTAGTGGCAGCTCTAATAGGACACCAAGTTTCTCAACAGAGAAATAAAAGGTATTTTGAAACATCTCAAAATAAAGACCATCAAGGAAAGAATGCAGTGTGAGATGTCATGTGTAAACTATGCTAACTGTGCTTAGTTTGAACTGTGCTGAAAATTAGATACCAGATTATAAATCGAGACACTTCGTACTGTGCGAATATGAAGTTCCCTGTAGTGGGGGCAACTGAAACAAATATGTAATTAAACACTGACAACTTAGTGCCATGAGCATTCTCTTTCTCTGCCAAAAGCCTTTTTCATACCTGGCATCAATCCAGGGGCACCTCTCTGTCCTCGTCTTCATCAATGCTCTGTGTAACCTGGTAACAAAGAGCATAGATGTTAGACATTAAATCAGCCGACTTCATGAAACATCGGGCACACCGTTAACATACATTCAAGTAAAGCTTCGAATGCAGAGCTCTACGCAACATGCTGAAGTGCATGTGCCCCCCCCCCTTACACACACACACACACACACACACACACACACACACACACACACACACACACACACACACACACACACACACACACACACACACACACACACACACACACACACACACACACACACACACACACACACACACACACACACACACACACACACACACACACACACACACACACACACACACACAGCGGCCCTTCCTACTATGCTATATATCTAATAATGTAAATAATATATCCTGGTTCATATGTTAACCGCATGGAACTAAAATAGTAGAGTTAGGGCAAGGGTGATGCATTAGTTTAATTTCAGCTCACAGAATCCAAGCACAAGCTATTTAACAATCAGACGTGGAGGTAATGCATAAAAGACTAGTCCTGGACTCAGACTGATATGGCCTGTTTTCCTCCTCCAAAGCGGCAGAAAAACATTGATGGAACTATTTGAGAGATGTAGGGTAATTGTGACGGTGGTGGCAGAAAAATATTTTCCTCATTATCTCATTTATTGTGCAGTTCCATTTTTTCAATGTTGTCTATCACCACAGGACTGTGAGATTCACAGTAAACCATTAAAATCACTTCTCCAGTCACTAAGCAAGTGCAGATCACCTCACAAAAAGGGACCTCCTAGAAGTCCTGTTTTTGCATCTCGACAAGGTCTCTCAACAGCTAAACAAAGATTATGCGGGGTTCTGGTTTTCTCTCTAAGTGCCTGTTGCTGGAAGTTCCATTATTTGTGATTGCATATATGATGCAGCTTAAAACAAAGCCCCTTCCCCCCCCTCCCTCCCCCTCCTCCTACTCTCATAGGTTGCAGCCCACTGGGAGCAGAGAGCTTATTTAAGATGACACTTAGTCTATGAAGGTGCTGTACGGAATACCGTGCCAATTACTGTAAAAGGTCAGTAAACATGGCGTCAGTGTAATGTCCAGCGCCCAGGCAGTGAGAGATTCAAAGTAGCAACTTCCGGGATGTTTGGCGTACTTATAACACCCCCCCCCCCCCCCCCCCCCGCCACTTTTTTTTTTTTTTTTTTTTTTTTTTTACGAGAGATCTCGACTGCGCACACGCTTATGCAAATGAGACGCTCCTCAAAGATCGCGCTTTCCGACCCCAGAACAATTATTAGACTCGGCTCTATGTTTTCAAATGAAATGAATTAACACCATGAAAGCAAGCCCAGATTTGAGTAAAGTCTGTCCGCGCGTCTTTAGCCAACCGAGTTCGAACGTATATATTTACCTCTCCGGCCGCCTTGTACTACTGCAGAGTGGTCGGTAGAACTGTCGTCGTCGTAGATCTCGCCAAACTGGGGGCGTCGAAGTCAGAAGCTCCACCGCTCGAAGAGGCATGAGAGGTCTCGGCAGCCATGTGCATTCTGAACCGCCGATTTTCTGTCTTTCTGTGCATGAGCACATATCTTGCTCAAGGTGGCGTTTGCACCCTAAAGGCATAGCGCGCGTCGTTCCACAGGTTCCACAGTCCCCCTTTTGTCACAGAACGCACATCGACGAATCAGTCCAATAAAACGCATCCAGAAATCGTCCTGCCTTTACAGCTAGGCCTCGGCCTTCCCTTGGCAAAGCGGTGTGTGTTTGTCGATTAACTCTATGGATCTATGGTTTGGTGTGGTTGGTGTGGTGATTAAATAGATAACTGCCACATATCTGGTGAATAGTGTAGATCATGAACGTAAATGTACATACCACTGAAATTAAGTGGTACTATGCGCCACCTGCCTTTTGTATTTTGTGAAAACTACCTTGCAACAGTAGCCTTTAAGCCACAGAATCCTTGGCCTACATCGTTTTAATTCACTCGTTTTCATTCTCGGGATAAAAATTCAAACGCTGAAGAGCGTGAAGGACTGTCCGTTGAACATGCATGCATGGGTACATGAGCGCAGCCGCGGTATCCAAGTTGAAACGGACGTTCAGGGCACAAGATTAATTCCCGGGTCGCTCGAAATTGAATTTGGCTTTCCTGCAGTAACGCACTTGCACAATTGAACCGCTGAACGATTATGGTCTAATTGCCATAGTTTTTTTCTTCAGGGATCATATATAGTTATTTGATACTGCCCATGGTAAATTGCACGGTCTAATTTGTTTATAGAACTTAATTCCCAGTTGATCTATCTGGCTGGCTTATAGAAATTTCTTGCAAAAAGGGTCCTGGGTTCGCGCTGCAAGCTTTCATGCTCTACGTGCTTCCAGCATTAACACAAGCTCGACCCCATGACTAGAGCACTGCACCTGATTTTCCGGTTCGGGCCCGGCCCATGCCCGGGCTCATAACTCCAAGCCCGGGACTGGGCCTGGCCCATGCACACATGAACCAGGCGCGTACCTGGCCCGCGTTTCCACTAGGCCCGCCCCAGGCCCGACAAAGTCTGCATGCGCAGACGCCTTAAAAATGTACTGCTTACCGCCAGTACATAAAAATAAGCCAAGATGAGACAAAAAAAAAAAGAAACTTACAGTAATAATATTGCTGCGGTCCTTCGTCGCCCACCTCCAGATCACGCCCCACCGAGCTCACCGAACTGTCAGGAGATTCGGTTCCTCCAGGGGCCTCAGTGGGCGCCTCCCAGGCGCTCTCAACTGCGCCGAACTGACAGGTGGCGCAGTTATGACAGCCGACCACTTTGTTTCTACTGCGGACAACCTGGCCATGTGTATCGGTACTGCCGCCACCGCGAAGAGGGGCAGTCCTTTCCGCTTGCTTCTGCTCGCCGCCGCTTCGACACTGATTCTGCCCAAATCGACGACGACCCTCCGGTCAGCAGGGAAACCGAATCCCCGGGCTTCCGCCGCCGCTCCTCCCCATCGCCACAGCGTTATTCGCCGACGCGTCGCAACACTACTGGCGTTAGCGGACGGCGGTCTCCTAGCCCTCACCGGGGAAACTAAGAGCTGCAACCTCGCGAGGGGAGGTTGCAACCAGTCTAAAAGTGTCGAAACCCTCACCACCGCCGCAATTGCCGACAACCCGGGCTTCTGACGCCGCCGCTAACATTGACATTTCCGCACTACCGCCGAAAATGCCGTACCAGATGATCAGCCATGACGACGAAGCTGACAGCGCCGACCTTGCCGCGCTTCCGCCGCAAATGCCGAAAGGGACGATCAACCCAGATAATTTTGTTAGCGCTGACCTCGCCGTTTCCATTGATGGGCTGGCGGTACATGCTCTGGTGGATACCGGGGCAGATTTTTCAATTATTAGCCAGAAACTGGCCGGCACCCTGCGCAAAGTAAAAACTGAATGGACTGGGCCAGTAATAAGAAGTGCTGGGGGTCAGCTACTGGCACCGACAGGGAAATGCACTGCCCGGATAGGAATAGGAAACGCGGTGTTTGTTGGCAGCTTCGTTATTCTCCCTGACTGCTGCAAAGACCTCATCTTGGGCATGGACTTTCTGCGTCTTCATGGGGCTGTAATCAGCATCCGTGACAGCATCGTTGCCTTCACCAATAACCATGAAGACCTTGGTTATGCGCAAGTACCACTATTGCCCTTACGCGTCGCCAATGAGACGGTGACATTACCTCCGAGATCATGTTCTCTTGTTGAAGTGAAATGCGACGTGGCGCATACAGGCGATGGCGTTGCCGAACGGGCAGTTAGCCTGGTACTCAGCCGAGGTGTTTCTATAGCTCGAGGGCTGGTCAACTTGACCAATGGGCATACCGAACTGCTGCTGACAAACTTCAGCGACGAGCGTCAGCAAATTCCGAAAGGCACAACTGTGGCCTTTTTCGACAGCCTCCCAAATGCGCAGCACTGTTGCTTACTGCAACAGAGAGGATCAGTGTGCAAGACACCCGTAACCATCGTTGATGTGAGCCCAAATCTGTCTTCTTCAGAGCGGGACCGCCTTTTGGATCTCATAGATCAATTTCAAGACTGTTTTGCTTCAGAATCGCGGATCGGCCAAACGCCTTTGACAAAACATCGAATTATCACGGATGACTCGATTCGCCCGATTCGACAAAATCCTTACCGTGTGGCTCCGAAAGAACGTGAAGCCATTCAGCGCCAGGTGGCCGAAATGCTTAGAGACGACGTTATCCAGCCGTCACAGAGTCCCTGGGCTTCCCCCGTGGTACTTGTTAAAAAGAAAGACGGCAGCTTACGATTTTGCATAGACTATCGCAAGCTCAACCAAGTGACCAAAAAAGACGTGTACCCTCTCCCTCGCATCGACGACTCCTTGGATCGCCTACGAAATGCACGTTACTTCTCGTCGATGGACTTGAAAAGTGGATATTGGCAAATCGAAGTGGATGAGAGGGATCGGGAGAAGACAGCATTCATCACTCCCGACGGATTGTATGAGTTTAAAGTCCTTCCGTTCGGTTTATGCTCGGCGCCAGCAACATTTCAGAGACTGATGGACACTGTGCTTTCGGGACTTAAAGGGGTCGTGAAACGTTTTCCGGAAATTTTGCACGGCTTAGTTAAATGGAATCCTTGTCCTGCATCATATAATATACCTCGATTCGTTTCATCGCCCGCGTTGATTTAATAGCGACAAAAACAGAATTTCGGTTTCCTAGCGCGCGTCCTCCTCAACTCAACAGAGTACGTCATAGCGCTAAGCCAATGAGAAGCTCCCGTTGCCGGAGCCTGCTGAGCCAAAATTGACCAAGCTCGGTGTATTTTAGAGGTTCTAATTGTGCCCTACTCTACGCTCACACAGGGTTTTTTAATATGGCCGACGCCTAGGTTCCTTCCTGGGTTCCAGCGTCGCTGTGCTGCTATAGTGAACTAGAATATAGTCGCTACTGTTAAAACATGGTTACATCGTGGGCTTTGAGCCTTACGCCGACGCAACTTTTCGGGTGCCAGGTCGGCGAAGATGGACCCTGCGAGCGACCGGTACAGTAACACTTGTGTCGAGAGGCCGCGGTAACCGCGGCACAACTCCGGCTTGCAGAAGCCCCGACCGTCAGCCTCCCGATCCCAGCCGTTTCGGAACTACGCATTGGTATGTATGTCCGAGTCTTGCAGCCTAGCCTACGTTTGACCGTTGCGAGAGTGCGCAATCGCTAACCGAAGCTTTCGAACAGGTGCAGCTGCGGGCGGTGCGTGCCGATGCCGACTGCTCTTGAGAGCATCTGGCGAGATCCCGGCGGCGACTACGTAGTTGAAGCAGCCGTCTGGGTGTTACAGATCATCCGCATTTACTCCAAATGCTTCTTGATCATGGACTGCTAGTCGAGAACACAAGGTAAGAACCTTGAGCGAAAGGCGACATAACTTGAACAAGCGGCACCTGTTTTTCATTTTCTCGAGCAAGAAATGCTGTAATGAAATCTATTGCGGAAGGCAGTGTTAATAAAATAAAGCTTCCCCTTTAACGTTACTTACCTGCGATCATCTACACTGTCTACAGTGTTGATATTGCGCCACGTTAGCGCGAACACATCGCTGGTTTTCATATTTTTCTTGTTTTCGTAGAAGCGCATGAGCATGACGTTTCACCATGCAAATTACTGGTTTGCTTAATTCCATGCACGAGTAAATGAGAAAACACGCATCATCTGATAGTGTGAAGTTTCTAAATGGAAAGGGCATGCACATTGATGTGAAGTAACGAGGGGGGGGGGGCGGACGCTGTCCGGACAAATTTGCTTGTTTTATTAGCCAGTTATGACCTTCAGCAAGTGCAGCACTTCAAAACATAAATACATAAGGAATGCCACAAGAAATGCAGTAAATAAGTACAAAAGCAATCTCATTTCGTAGGACTCTGTGCTAAGTGAAATTGCATGCAGTGAAGTAGCCTGTCTCCTGCGGAAGCCTTGGGAAAATGCACTAAAAAACGACACAGAAAAGAAAAACACACAGAGCAGGACTGGCTTCTGCAGACGATCACTAACTAGCCCGACAACTCTTGTTATAGCCTGTCCCCACTTGCTGCCAGAACAATCACCATACCAGCACTCAAAGTTTTATTTGCTAGTTTTTTTTTTACCCACTTGCATTAGGTGAGTGTTGTATAGTGTGCAAATATAATTAAAAAAATTGACTTCACTGATACCATCATCAACACCTGCACACAGTAAACCTCTCCAAAATGCTTTGACACTGACATTTTACATGTGCTGAAATGTAACAACCAAAAAAAAAAAAAGAAAGACGTTCTCCCAAAGGCCAGTACACCGAAACTTCCACAGTTTGAGTAAGTGTTGGAAATTTTACAGTTAGCAAATGAAGTTATAGAGTAGTTTTGCGCACTTGCAGAAAGTTTGGCACGTGCCGTGTTGTGGGAAAACAACGGAGAGCTGTTGACAGAAGTGCACTTGTAGTTTATGGCTCCTTCGAATAGAATGACTCCATGCACAGAGCTGCTTAATGCATAAGTCGCATACTTAACATCTTCGTGCTATGCGGATGATATCAGCGTGGACATTGACATCGGCCACAACACTAGTATAGAGGGTGTAAGACGACTACCAGGTTTTTTCAGTCAAAAGCTGCATTGCCTTCAGGCATTATTTTGCTGCAGTAGCAAATTGTGATTGCACTGGAGTTCTAATATTGGATGGGTCTCATTCTCTCTCAATCACCTGCAGCAGAATTCAAAGTTTGCCATACTTCCAGGGAGAATAAATTGACAGTGAAAGTTACACTGTACAGCTTCTGTTAGATGGGAATTAATTGTACAGATGCATGAATAACTTTCAAATTTGTAAAAGACCTAAATCATATTTTCATTTTGCTATGCTGAAAAGTGAATATTGCTTTTTCTCTTGTCAACAGGAGGCACCACTACATCTGCTACAGCCAGCTTGCGCACTGGCTTTGAGGATGCCTCGGCAGACATCACAGTAAAGTCCTCCCTATTTGTAATGCAAGCCAAATAAGGGAAAGGTTTCCATCTGACAGTTACACTGGTTTCCAGTTTGTGCAAGGTTTGTAGAGTCATCACCTTATTCATTCTGAAACAAGCCGGAAAATATGAGAAGAGAGAATTGCAGGACAGCTGGACTAATAACTGGAATTTTATTAAAGGATAGAGGCAAAAGAAGACTTGCACAGAGATGCACATGTAAAAAAGGCCCCAAAAGACTGTTGACCGATTTCTTAGCCACACACACGTCCTTAGCCTTTGCAGTATAGTGTGCCTTTGGACTTGGATCTGTGGCTTCCCTTTTGTAACCAGTGGTTCTTGACCATAAGGAATTTGCTTTTTTTTAGATTTTGATTTTTTAGACCCTTTCTGCTTTCCACGTTTTCACTGCTTTGGGGTTTTTTCGTGCACGTGCATTTCTGTGCGAATCTTCTTTTGCCTCTTTCCTTCAGTAACATTTCAGTTGTTAGTCAAACTTTGTCTTGTGCTCCTCTCACGTGTTTCGTCTTCTGGCTGGTTTTAAGATGAATCAGTACCAACTCATCCAGTTGTTAGTCTTGTTGATATCACTAGCCTGACTGCACCCACTGCTGGGCAAATGCTTCTCCCATATCCATCCGAATAACCCGATCCTGTGCCAGGTGCGTGATTCTCGCAAACTTCCTAATTTCATCTGCTTGCCCGAGTTTCTGCCGCCCCCTGCTAAACTTGCCTTCCCTTGGAATCTAAAAGACATATATAGGCTCACTTAGAATGAATTTTGTGTACTCACTCCCTTCCTTTACCTTTAATGCGTAGAATTTTTCTTCTTTTGGAACTGACCGCAGATACATCAGCTGCATCCATATGATCCCCGCAGACTTCCTAATCTCATCTGTCTGCCCGAATTTCTGCCGCCCCCTGCTACGCTTGCCTTCCCCTGGAATCTACAAGACATATATAGGCTCACTTAGAATGAATTTTGTGTGCTCACTCCCCACCTATCCTTTGATGGGTGGAATTTTTTTTAGCACTGACCGCAAATGCATCATAATTGTGCAGTTGTGTATATACTACCTGCTTGTATAGATGTCTCTCCCATATCTATCCAAATAACCCGATCCTCTGTCAGCTGCATCCATCTGATCCCCGCAAACTTTTTATCTGCCTGCCTGAGTTTCTGCTGCCCCCTGCTATACTTGCCTTCCCTTGGAATCTACAAGACATATATAGGCTCACTTAGAATGAATTTTGTGTACTCAATCTCTAACTATACCTTTGTCGGATGCATTTTTTTTTTATTTAGCACTGACCTCAACACATCATGATTGTGAAGCTGTATATACACATTTGTATATTTAGGAGAGAGGAAGACAGCAAAGAAGCGTGAATAAAAGATGTCTTGCTCTAGGTCAACTTCCTTCTAGCCTAAAAATTTTGTATGCAACTGATGAACCTGCGGCTAGCCAATAAATTATTTTGAAAGCAACATGTCTCTAACACTCATTTGGTAACATTAGATAATGCCCAAATGTACTACAAAGTGGTGGTCCTTGTGGCGCTGACAAACCTAGATTTTCTAGTTGCCGCGTTCACCTTTACACGGCCTCGAAAAATAGTGGCTCATGGGGAATAGAAAAATCAAACCGTTTTCTGCAAAAGCTGCTTTGAAAAATGGCCACTATTTTCAGCATTTTGCAGTCTCATTCAGAAGCAAGCCAGCATAATCTGCAATCTGTAGACATGCATACAATAATATGTGCCTTATACTTTGAAATGTACCAGACTTTAACCAGTCATAAAACAGTGTGCTGAAAAGGTATGTATAGTAAAGCCTCCTTCGTTGATGATACCCGTAGTTTGCATGAAAACATCTGCACTAGAACCTGCATGACGTTGAGTTAATTGGCCTGCTGGTTGAATATGCCACCAAAATGCTGGTAATACAATGAACTTTGTCGGTGCTGGGGTCAAGTCTAGAAATATAAAGTTGGGATGATTTAATTGTGAAACCTTGCTGCTGAATTCACTGCAGGCTAGAATGTAACAGGATTAAAGGGCAGCTGTAGACGTAAGGGCAGTCCACATTGTCACGGCATCTTATGCGTCCTAGTACACATATCTACATACCGTGCATGTTTTGCTAGTAAACAATGTATCCACAGATTTGCGAAGCTCAAAGAATGCTACACTGATGCTGTCTGAGTAGCTGCTTGTGTCGCTGAATATTGTGAAAGCCTTTTGATGGAACGAAAACTGCTTGGTGAATACTTATGCAGAGTGAGGTTGGTCAGGAGCGCAGGTGATATGTACACCCTCGCAATTTAACCATACAAGCACAGACTGTATGATACTCATACAAATTGAAAAATATAAGGGAAGGAATTGAACTGAAGACTTCGCGGTTCGACAGTCCAAACTTCTACTACATGTGCTTTGGGCTGTGTGTGCTAGCCCGCCTGCAATCTGATTGCCCGAGCCAGGAAAATGGTACACACCCATATGAGCACCACTCCCAGTACTCTTTAACATGTACATAGAAGTGCAGGTGCTTGGGATAAACCTTGGCTGCCGCAATGCACCTCAAACAATGGCATGTTAGCCAGAATAGCAGGTTGGGCTTGTTGGTTTTCCATCCTGAGGTAACAGCGCAAAATGTGGACGGGAGCACAAGACGAGAAGACGATGAGACATTGTGTCGTCTTCTCGTCTTGTGCTCCCATCCACGTTTTGTGCTGTTACTTCAGAATGTCATGTGCCTGCCCAATATCTACATAATTGTCACACGAACCACTTTGTGTGTATTTACGACTACTTGCACAACACCATTGCCACCCACTGATGATGAGCAGCTAAACAGCAGTTTTTCACGTACACTCCGCTGCCATTAATTACAAATGCTATCACGCTACGACTTCCCATACCACCCCACCCAACCTCTGTGTGTAATGACTCAACCTTTGGTGCGTTTGCATGTTCTCGGGATACTGGAGAAATCCAAGATATCAATTAGTAGATTCAAGCAACCTAATCTGACATACATCTGGTGAGAATATTACAACTCTATCCATGTATACACAGATCTGTATCACCGCAAGCGTCGCCTACAATTGTGGTGATGCCGCTCAGAACATGACTCATCTTTTTTTTTAAGGGCATAATTCTCCACAAACCGCTGCTGAGCTTGTGGCCCCTTGGTAAGAGGCTTTCCACATCTGTGGGAAACCACTTTAGAAGTGGTGTGAATTCACAGTTTCAAAGCCTGCATTACAAATTTTTGGAAGTTTTCAACACCACACCCTTACCAGCCTTTGGCACTACACATCACTGAGTTCCTTATATCTACTTGTCCTCAAGGCCACAAGGTAGTGCTTTAGTGGATCCATACCCACTTGCCAATTATATGCCATTATGCATGCTTTCTCCATAGACCATCTAAATGTGGTTTCACACACAAATATTTATACTTAATTGGACAGGCGGACTGCCCAGAATGTTCCACATGTGACATTACGGAGACTCTGGAGCGTGCACTAGTGGTGTGTCCCAGTATATGCATGCAAAACAATAACTCGAGTTACTTCTTTGAAGTGTTTTGGCAACAGGCCTCTCTCAGAGGACTTATTGGCCGGTTGGCCAGAAATGGAAAGCTCTACAGGCAGTGCAGGCTTTCTGCTGCTTCTTGCATGACACAGGACTTGACTCGTGACTGTGGTGCAAGTTACTATTCCTGTATATATTTTAATCAAGTCATGACCCTCTTTGTTCTTCTCTTTCTGTAGCAGGTCAGATATTAAACTTTTAAGCCAATCTATCCGCCTTTCCAATCAATAACACTTGCGTGAATGCATTTCTCCTGGATGGTTGATCTGGTAATCACACCATCGTAATGCAAGGACATGGGGCGTATGAGCTTTTGAGGTGAACAATTTTTACCCTAGAAATGTCTTTTAAATGATGTGAAGGATTCTGAGCTCTGCTCAACATGATCCTCCTCTTTGGAGTCTTCATCAGGTTCTATGGGACTAGATGAGTGCTGTGGAAAGAACGTGATCGAAGTGGAACCAAGGGGCCTGTTCTGGGTGGTACGATATGCTGGTAGGGGCACCTGTTGTGCTGGCCTCATGGTATCGCTCAAAATAAAAAAAAAATCCAAAATGCGCATATTACTGCTATGAGGGCAATCTGGCAGGAAACAATCAAATAGAACTGGTGGCTTCTGCGAGTCGAGTAGTTCTCAAATAAGCATATCTGTAAGGCTACAAATCGCAACTACGTTTACTGCCTTTATCACGCGACCTACACTTTTTTTTGCCAATGCACTGGGCCAGCGGTTTTGCGTCGGTACGACGCATCGTTTGAGGTGAGCTTTCTTCGTTTCCGGTCCATGCCGAGGCTTCGAATGACGCCGAGGTTCATTTAGGACTTCCAGTAGAAAGTAGTACGAACACATGAACCCAATCGGTGTGCCAAAACTTGTGAAAGCGAACGTTACTTCCACTCGGAGAAGCCGTGCTGCAATCGATCGCGACGTACACGGTTGGCATAGCGAGCACTCAAACACGCACAACACGCCTAAACCCAGAACCTAACGGTGACAGGAAAAATAGGCGAAGTCTGAGCACTGTAGACGTTGTAGGAAGTATGCTTCCTCTCCTTTTTTTTTTTTTTTTTTTTTTTTTTTTTTTGAGAAAGGTTACGAGAGAGGCGTCGGGAAGGTGGGGGAGCAAAGCTGCGACAACGCGTAGGGTGAAAGGGCCACCCAAGTACATTGTAGCAACCTTTTCTTTTTTTTTTTCGGTTTCCGGCTTTCCGTGTAGTGCCATAGTTCAGGTCATCCGGCCGAAATAAAGGAAGCGAAGCTCGACACGCTATTCTCAGTGATGCAGCGCGGAGGCGAGCAACTAATGAGTACGCGCCGCGGCGCCCGCTCCTGAAACACTCCACCCACCACTCGGATTGAACACACTTGTCGATTTCTTTGACCTGGAACCGTATTTAGATCGTATCTTTAATGACGCCGAGAATAATAATAATTAAAAAAATTACAGCAGCGGCCGCACAACCAAGTTGTACCGGTGGTATGAGACTGCTCAAGACGTGTGCTCCATCACGAATGTTCACAAAAAGAAAAAGAAAATAACAACAACAAATTAGATTGGAACCATTGTCATTTGGAGTACCCGGCGGAGCGAGGTATAGCCGTCGTTACCGAAAATCTGAACTTGAGCGTCACCTCTCGCTCTGTTCCAGAGCGCAGCGAGAAGCAGACACCACCCGTAAAGTGAGCTTTACCACCCGTCCTGCTCCGCCGCCGCCGCCGACCGCGCGTCACGTGACAGTATTGTTGAAGAAATGCGTTTGCGTGAGCGAATAATTGATATAATGTATTTTTATTTGCTAACTTTAACAGCAACCTACTATTGTATGGGAAATAATGATTATATCTGCGTTTCCAAAAGGCTAAACATGACGTAGGCGAGTACTTCTAATTCCGGCCTACAGGGTCGCATGGTCGCTTCAGGAACGCAAAAATGCTTTGATTTCAGAATGGTATTATTAAATGCAGAAGCAATATTTCGACGAGATATTTTGGAATAGGCATACCTAATGTTTACTGAAGCAAGGAAAATTGCAACTGGGCTGCTACATTTTCGTTTCACGACCCCTTTAAGTGGCAAACATGCTTGGTGTATCTTGACGACGTGATAGTGTTTTCGGCTACATTTGAAGAGCATCTACTCCGTTTGCTAGCTGTGTTTCAGGCCATACAATCTGCGGGCCTCACATTAAAACCCGAGAAGTGCCACTTCGGTTACGAGGAGCTGCAGTTCTTAGGCCACGTCGTCAGCCAAGAAGGTGTTCGGCCGGATCCTGAAAAGCTCTCCGCAGTCGCCAAGTTCCCAACACCTACGGACAAAAAGACATTGCGGCGCTTCTTGGGTCTTTGCGCCTATTACCGTCGGTTTATTGCTGGCTTCTCACGAATAGCCTGGCCATTAACTTCACTGACTCGTGACAACGCTGTCTTTCGCTGGGGTGAAGAACAGCAACAAGCTTTCAATGAGCTGAGGAGGCGTCTACAGACACCACCTGTCCTGGCGCACTTTGATGACGACGCCCCTACACTGCTTCATACGGATGCCAGCAACGTGGGCTTAGGTGCTGTGTTAGTGCAGCGCCAGGATGGTGTGGAAAAGGTTATTGCTTACGCCAGCAGGACCCTATCTAAAGCGGAAGCGAACTACTCGGCAACCGAAAAAGAGTGTCTTGCAGTAGTATGGGCGGTTATGAAATTCCGCCCTTATTTGTACGCTCGCCCCTTTCAAGTCGTCAGCGACCATCACTCTCTCTGTTGGCTGACGAACTTAAAGGACCCTTCAGGGAGACTCGCGCGTTGGAGCCTTCGATTGCAAGAATTTGACATGGCAGTTATTTACAAATCTGGAAAGAAGCACACAGATGCAGATTGCCTTTCGCGAGCGCCGGTCGAACCTTCCACTATGACCGATGAAGACACTGCGTTTTTAGGTGTCATAGATGACGCAACGCTTTCCCAACAGCAGCGAGAGGATCAGGAATTGCTCCCTCTTATTGATTTCTTGGAGAAGCGAACTACGGTTGTGCCGAAGATTTTCGCCCGAGTAATCCCTTCATTTTTTATTCGCAACAACGTCCTTTACAAGAAGAACTTCCGTCCTGGGGGAAACAGTCTTCTGCTCGTCGTCCCATCGGTTCTCCGCACTGAAGTTTTGCAAGCGTGCCACGACGAGCCAACCGCCGGTCACCTAGGCTACACCCGCACGTTGGCTAGAGTACAGCACGGATACTACTGGCCAAAACTGCCGGCGACAGTGAAACGCTATGTACGTACGTGCATTGACTGCCAGCGCCGTAAATCACCCCCTGTAAAACCAGCTGGCCTACTCCACCCTCTTCAAGTGCCAGCGACACCTTTTAAGCAAATTGGCATGGACCTCCTGGGACCATTTCCGACGTCTACAGCCGGGAATAAATGGATAATTGTCGCCACTGATTATCTGACCCGCTACGCGGAGACCAAGGCTCTGCCAAGGGGTACCGCCGCCGAAGCAGCTAGGTTCTTCGTTGAGAACATTGTCCTGAGGCATGGCGCTCCGGCACTTATTATAACTGACCGAGTGTCACGAAATCGGCGCACATATTCATCAAGTCGGCACGGCGCGAGGCCCACGCGGCGTCGCGTGGAAAGCATGTAGAGAAAAGCCCCCTTCCCGCGCGGGAGAGCGCGTAGCTTTGTACGCGTTGCCGTCACCCTCTTTCCCATTGCCGGGGAGGACGGTGGTTCATCGGCCTGGAATGTGCCAGGCCTTTCGAGAAGGTTCTATGGGACCTGGCCAATGACGACGCGCGGCTCGACGGGAGGAGAAGAGGGAGCTATAAACAGCGAAGCTATGTGTGTGTGCGCGCTAGCTTTGACGCGTGCTAACAAACAGACGCGGCGCGTCCTATTTAAAGAGACCGCGCCGCTTGATGAGTCAGTCAGTCAGCGAGTCAGTCAGTTCGTCAAGTGTTTTGCGACGTGCTCGCCTGTGTTTCGACTGGACTCCCGGGGATCACCCGCTGCTGGCAAGCCCACGGACTTTCAAGGGAGCGGCGCTCGTCTCGTATGGCGGCCACATCGTGACTCTTGAGGCGTCGGACTGCAACAGTGCCCGGTGAACAATTTGGTGTTTGTTTATGTAACTCTCTCGTGTTTCATCTGTTGTAAAGCCTCTACGTTATTGGATACCTGTGTAATTGCATGCTTAGCGTTTGTATTCTGTGAACCTCTCGTCTGTTGTACTTCAAGTGATATTGTGTATTCCTTTGTATCGTCTCTTGCTGTGCATAAATTGTGGTTTTGTTTGTTACTTCTGACTCCAATCCTTACTCTGGCTTGAACCGGCGACCGCTGGGCACCAAACGACCACCCCCCTTCTGTCACTACAAGGTAGTTGAATTCCGGCTGAGCTTGCCACGCAAGTCGAGGGCATCTCCTTTGCGACCGGAACAGCTACCCCCACTCACTCTAAGGGTGTCTGGGAGTGTGCGCACCGTTAAGGGCGCATCGTTAATAATACCCCCTTAATTATTAACGGGTGACAAGACGCCAGAATAATTGTCACCCGTTAATAATTAAGGGGGTATTATTAACGATGCGCCCTTAACGGTGCGCACACTCCCAGACACCCTTAGAGTGAGTGGGGGTAGCTGTTCCGGTCGCAAAGGAGATGCCCTCGACTTGCGTGGCAAGCTCAGCCGGAATTCAACTACCTTGTAGTGACAGAAGGGGGGTGGTCGTTTGGTGCCCAGCGGTCGCCGGTTCAAGCCAGAGTAAGGATTGGAGTCAGAAGTAACAAACAAAACCACAATTTATGCACAGCAAGAGACGATACAAAGGAATACACAATATCACTTGAAGTACAACAGACGAGAGGTTCACAGAATACAAACGCTAAGCATGCAATTACACAGGTATCCAATAACGTAGAGGCTTTACAACAGATGAAACACGAGAGAGTTACATAAACAAACACCAAATTGTTCACCGGGCACTGTTGCAGTCCGACGCCTCAAGAGTCACGATGTGGCCGCCATACGAGACGAGCGCCGCTCCCTTGAAAGTCCGTGGGCTTGCCAGCAGCGGGTGATCCCCGGGAGTCCAGTCGAAACACAGGCGAGCACGTCGCAAAACACTTGACGAACTGACTGACTCGCTGACTGACTGACTCATCAAGCGGCGCGGTCTCTTTAAATAGGACGCGCCGCGTCTGTTTGTTAGCACGCGTCAAAGCTAGCGCGCACACACACATAGCTTCGCTGTTTATAGCTCCCTCTTCTCCTCCCGTCGAGCCGCGCGTCGTCATTGGCCAGGTCCCATAGAACCTTCTCGAAAGGCCTGGCACATTCCAGGCCGATGAACCACCGTCCTCCCCGGCAATGGGAAAGAGGGTGACGGCAACGCGTACAAAGCTACGCGCTCTCCCGCGCGGGAAGGGGGCTTTTCTCTACATGCTTTCCACGCGACGCCGCGTGGGCCTCGCGCCGTGCCGACTTGATGAATATGTGCGCCGATTTCGTGACACCGAGGAACTACATTTACGGCCGAACTTTTGGAAATCGTTCTTCGCCTCAGTGGTACCAGTCACCGTAAAACTACTGCCTATCACCCTCAAACCAATGGGTTGACGGAACGCCTCAATAAGACCCTCGCAGACATGCTTTGCATGTACGTCGACGTAAACCACAAGAATTGGGACGAAATACTTCCCTACGTTACGTTCGCCTACAATACGGCCCGCCAAGACACCACTCGCATGACACCATTCAGCCTCCTTCACGGGCGACCAGTAACAACTATGCTGGATGCGATGTTGCTCCCGAATGCCGACACCGATGATCTCGACCAGGACGCCGAGGAATTCGCTCAGCGTGCAGAGGAAGCTCGCCAACTAGCTCGTGTGCGGATTCAAAATCAGCAGGAGCACGATGCACAACGCTACAATCAGAGACACCGGCATGTAATGTACGAACCTGGCGACAAAGTGTGGGTCTGGACACCTATTCGCCGCCGTGGACTCTCCGAAAAACTATTGCGACGATACTTTGGACCCTATGTTGTTCAGCGACGTTTAACCGACGTCACTTATGAGGTGATGCCAGACGGGGTGTCGACATCAAAGCGACGCCAGCACCAAGCTGACGTCGTCCACGTCGTGCGTATGAAGCCATACCACTCAGTTTGACCTTAACCTCCTACTTCCTTTTGTTCTCATCGGGACGATGCTTCCTAAGGAGGGGGGCAAATGCCGCATAGAAGACGACGCAAAAGATGACGACAAGCGCGAGCCTGGAAGTGAAAGAAGCTTGAACACAAGACTTGTTCTGGTCGACCATTCAAACCATCTATCGCTAGGTTCTCCTTGGTCTTCTACCGAGACGTGACAATATTCTCAACAGAGAATTAATTGCAGTAGTATCTGTAGAAGCAAAGGTTTCGTCAAGAGAGTTTTGGGAAGACATTTTACTCCTCTGTCTACAATACGCTTTCTTTTATTCGGCGTCAAATAAATCACTGGACCAAATTCAGCGGCAGGTTTCCTTCATTTCCGAAAGAAGCTGTATACACAGAAAGCCCCGGCCCGCGGCCCGTTTCCATGCAGTGTTCTACCGACCCCCTGCCCCAATCCCGATCACGTATATAACACAAGCAAATATACGGGACGTCGTGTCAGACACGTATGGCGAGCTTAGTACGGATCACACATATGCTCTTTCACATATGTACTACAATCAGCTGAATACGGCAGCGACGATGTCTTGCGATGTGTTTGCTAACACGTTGAAATGGCCACAGAGCGTAGCGTGGCGGAACGTCCGTGGCCACGATGCCGATCTTCTCTGTCTCTTACTCAAGTGATTAAGAGGGACTCACGTATACCACTTTCAGGACTAGATCATACCTCCTAAACCTCCTACGTCCCTTTTGTTTTCCTGAATACATTCGAGGGGTGCACATACATCATGACTGATGTTTTGTGGTCGTGTGCGCCTCTCAGCTAGCAGTTCTAGTGAAATGATGCCGAGACAGCGAGAAAGCCGAATTGTTATCCTCTCGAACAATCGTCCTCATAACGCTGCGGACGAGTTCTTCGTTAACTTCCGGGCAAAAGGAGCAACATGCAGTACGACTTGTCTGACGACGGCGACCGCTAATTGACAAAAAAATAAAAATAAAATAAGAATGGAGTTGATAATGAAATTGCTACGCCTTTGTATATGAAGCTGTACACATTATGGTGCGTTACAAAACCTAAGCAGACACAAAAGCAGATGCAGAAGGAGCTGTGTAAGAACATTGTGTGTGTCAATGTCAAGCGAGACAAAAATGTGTCGTGTAGGCCTATAAAATTTGAAAAATAAATATATAAAAAAAGTTGCTTGTATTACGGCCTCCGAGATCACCGACCGAAGTAAGGAACGCACTCACTATTATACCACTACCAAAAAACATGCACCCTGCTTTTCATGAAGGCAGGAGAAAAGCAAGAGCAAAGGCCTTTAAGGCCAAGTTAGAAGGCTTTGAATACACTGTTTGTGTAGACACGGCGGAATACGAAGGATGAAACTCTTTTGCTATTGTAGGTGATCTCGGAGGCCATGCTTGTATACATGGTAAAAAGATGTCATAAGTGAAAAAAAAAATAAATGAGGAAAAATATCGTTAAAATAGAATAACAAGGGCTATATTTGGGCTAAATGGTGTGAGTTACTACTAAAAGAAGAGACAGAAACATTATTTACTCCTTATAGGTGGCGGGTGCGACACACGTGCGATTAGGCCATTTTGGGATCCATTGGTGACATGTGATACCTTGTTCAAGTTCGCGCTGTTCCAATTTCCCGATGAGTCTTTTGCTGTAGAGTATGTTAATGTAATTCAGGGGCACGACGCAGTCGTCAAACGTAACTCAAAAACCTTGCCGACGTTCAGCGGCCCTTCACAGAAGGTCAATCGGATAAACGTTGCCTGGCCCGAGAGGAGCAACTGGCTCATCAAAGCTGCTCGTCGCGCAAGCTGTCAAGTTCAGCCGTAAGTATACAGACTGTTATTGTATTTTTTGCAGATGTAGAACTGGCGCCCTTGCATTGAGCCAGATAGCGTTGCTATTTCGCTGTGGCGGTATGCATGCATGTTTATCAAGAAGGAGGAATAGACTTCGCGTATCTCCTCCACCCGCGTCTGGCGCTTCGCCTCGGATGCTGGCTGGTGCGCGTTGTTCTTCGGTCAGGTTGATCGCGCCCAGCTGGGTCTCAGGGTCAGAGCTGTGCAGGGTCTCCCAGGTTCTTTGGTTATTTATATTTACGGCCCTCCTTGGGGAGAAGGGGCATGCACGTAGTACTCAACATGTCGACAGTGCAGTAATTTTTTTTTCCCCAACGTTGGTATTAAGGGAGAAAAAAATACGATGTCACGCCACAGAAAGACTTTTGGCACATATCGCAGTGTCCGGATTTTGCAATAACGTAAGCAAGTGGAGCCATGGTTAAAATACTTTATGCTTGTTTCTGTACTCTGAAGGGACGGAAGAGGAAAGTTTTTCGTCAAGAACTGGTCCTAGATACCAAAAACCGGCGTTATTGGGTTTTTCAGATGCCGTAATTTTTTTACCGGCGAATGTTTATCAATGTTTTTTGGTTAGAACCGGAAAGTACATTGCCTGCTTGTGCCGTCAGTTTTTTTTTTTTTTTTTTAACGATATTTACTGCCTAAGGGCATCAGTAGGGTATGAGATGAAGAATGAAGAAATGATTAAATTAATGGAAAAATGTTGGGCGATTTTATGAAGTGAAGGAGTGAGCATGATGTCCCTCCGTCCAGGTGATATACGAGGCAGGATTGTTTGCTGGTAGGCTAGCTATCGCCAAGTGCCGGATTCGTGTCAATTTCAGTGCTGGGCAGTCCCACAGCAAGTGGTGAATGTCGGCTTCAACATTTTTGTTCTTGCATATCGGACACCGTGGGTGGGGATATAAGTGTCCCCGCCCAGGGTGTTCGATATATAAAAACAAATATGAACGTAGTCATTGCTTTTTCAGAGCAAGAGCTCAATTTTGAACTGTGCCATTTGTATGTTAAGGCAAGTGATGTCATTCACAAGCCATAATATAGAGTGAAGCAAAGACGGGTATGAGAATGTCTGCTAATAGGTTTTCTTCTTCCTAGCTGTGCGCAGCAATCTGGAAATATTACTGAATGCAATGCTTGAGGAAGAGGAGGGATATGGTGATGCCCATCGACTGAAGACCAGCAAGGTTTCTGTCTTCTGTACCTTCCATTCATGTGTTATAGGCCATAATGAGAAAATGTTTTGTATTGCTTTTTAGATTTCTGTAAAAATGTATTGTTTTCCTTCTTTGACAACAGCATAAAATGCTTACGTTTGCAATCTAATCCCTGAGACAGAGTCAGAAATTAAATAGATCTGCAGGCCATTAAGATATGTTTTAAGATCATCATGTAGCAACTTCCTTATTCGAGTTAGCAGTGTGCTGCAGAAGCCTGTTTGAGCCAGAAATCCTGTACAGGGTAGTCGTGAACCCCATGTGTATCGGCCAGCTCCACAGCATCTTGGAGCTGGTAGATTGTCAAATTATTCAGCAGAAAGCTTTTTATGTTATTCAGTAAGTCTGGCACACCAATTTCAGCGAGTTTAACATGCAGTACATTGGCAAAATAAATTATTTTTCTGAGCCTTAATGGGCAGCTTGGTGGCATCACCTGTTGCCTTAGTGTTGATGCTAAGCTTTCACTATTCTCTTAAGTACCACAGCTTGCTATTGAAAATAATGTTCAAATTGCATTCTTCATTATACCATTAGTCTCTTACATTCCTCCAGGCCTCTTATTGATGAATGACTGCTGCTTGTTAAAAGCTAGGAATCAGTTCTAAATTGTTTGTGTTTAAGCAGTTAAACCTCATTTTTGAAAAAAAAAATTATGGTGTTTCTTTTTTGTATAATAGAAGCCAGGAAAACGAAAGGGGGAGACAGCATCTTAGGCTGGAATTAGATCAAAAGGTAAGCAACTACATGTTTTTGGCTATGTTGAAGTAGTTAGAAGGCTTATCTATGCATAACTCATATTGAATAAAAAATTGTCATTGGCAATTTAAATACACTTTTGCAATATTATGATCCTCCACATAAATAAGAGTTAAAATCAGTCAAAAATTTTTCATATTGTGTCTACTGGAGAAATGAATGGCTTGTTAGCAATTTTAATGGCCTGGGAATGCAGCATCATATTATGCATGTAGTGATCACACAGCCTCAGCTCTCTGTGTCAATTTCTACAGGTCATGTTACAGCTAATGATTACTTTTGTAAATGGGGAAGGATTTTCACGGCACAATTGAGTGTCACAATTAAAGGCCTGTGATCAATCATTACATGGCACTCTCTGGCACATTAAATGATTGGCATGGTGCATGTGCAGAATTAGACATATGATGAGGAATGTTTTTCAATGCCTGTCCCAGTCCTATCTGCCATCACTGCAAATTTGTGACTGCCTGCAACCCAGTATTGATTTCAAAGCTGTGGCTTGACTTAGAAAGGGGTCCATTCACAGCTGGTTCATTTATTGCTATGTCTTGAAGCCGGTTAACCATTGGAAGGCCTGTCTAAGAGTGCACTGTCTTAGCTCAGCGAAACTAACAATAAACGAACACGCAGCGCAGTGCTAATACAGTGGAACCCCACTATAGTAAACTCGGATATAGTAAAATGAAACTGAAGTCCCAGTTCCTCTTCCATAAGTGACATCTTTTGCCTAAATGGTAAAAACATTTTTGGTAACAATCAGTTGTCGTAAAGTGCACCTGGCCACGGGGATGTACTTCCCTTGAAATTACATCACTGCACACGCACTACTTAGAATCGAAGGGCAGATATAAAAAAAAATGCAAAACTGCTTGTTTAATGGCTTTATCATCAGGCTCACCAACACTAAGGAGCCAACTTTACATAAGCCTTAGAACCGTGAAGGAAAGAATGCAGTTCAGTTCAGTTCAGGCGTTCAGTCGTGTCCGACTCTTCGTGACCCTATGGACCATGTCACGCCACGCTTTCCGGTCTCTCACTATCTTCTTAACATCACATAGCTTCATCTGCAATGCAGTGCATAGGATAAAAAAGTAAAGGTGGCTATGAATATGGAAGGAAGGTGGTGCAGTTCACTCAGAAGTAAAAGAGTGGAAAAGCGTAGCAAGAAGTAGGGAAAGAAAGAAATTTCCGAGCTGCAGGGCGAAACACAAGGGAGTGATGGCAAGAAATGTAGGCGCGGCATGTTCAGTTTTGCTGTGCTTGACTGTCACATACATTTCTCATCTATTGCCTTTTAAATGCCCTAAACAGTGGAGCGCAATGCCGTGTACATTCAAGGCTTTGGTTTTCACATGAAATCACTCAGTTGAACAATAATAGAGTAGAATGTTGAGCTAATTGGTGTAACATCTTGGAAGGAGGCAGCAGAGCAGGGGAACAAAACCGAAGAAGCGCACACAGACACAAGGACAACGCTGCACTGACAACTATATTGATCTGAACCCACGCATCTTTTCTCCCTTCACTTTACCTCTGCAGCTAACTTATTCCTTATCTTTAACATCCTGCCAACAAGCGTAATCTGATTCCTTTTTCAACAGTACCACTGAAGGCGTGGTAACACACTGGTCTTCCGAGCTCCTGATTGCACGTGCTTCGAAAATTTCCCTTGTTAACCTGTCCTTATTCCTTCTCAAAACCTTCACATTGTGAAGGTCAGCTGGACATTTTTGGTCTTTGCAAATACAAATAAAGCAGCCTGTGCAGTGCACTGCGAGGTTGGTGTCTGACTTCTCCGATATTGCTGCAGCGTGCTCTCTAATTTTGTCATTAATGAATCTTCCTGTTTGTCCAATGTACTGCTTGATGTAGGTTTTTTTTTTTTTTTTTTTTTTTAGCGCAAACAAAGACAAGAAAGGCGAGACGTTTGCGCTAAAAAAAAAAAAAAACCCTACATCAAGATGAACTACCAACTCGCCCAGCAGGAAGTTTTAGTCAATGTATTGCTTCCCACAATGTAAGGGAATCTGGTAGACAATCCCCTGGATACAATCGGAGTACCTTGTCTGGTGCGCAGTTTGGCATCTAGACTTAAACTCCTGGTTATTCACTCGAGCAAACTTGCCTTTGGCTCTGTTTTATGTCGCAGGACACAATCCGGATGCCATGTCTGTGTCCAATCTTCATCAAATTATGGGTCAATCCATGAGTATATGGTACCACTGACCACTTATTTCTTTGTTTAAAGAAATAATGTAAAGGGCATCCTCGGAAAAAGGAGCCGTCCAAGCTTACTTTGCGTGCGCCTTTACTGCTGATTCTGATCACATGTCGGTGGCAGCACTTTGCAAAGTGTGGAGGCCACGTGCTCCTGTGTTCTCTCTTATATTGCTTCTAGCTATACTATGTCGCATAATTACATGCCAAAGTTATTGGCACGAGCACAAGACTGCCTGTCTTGTTTGCGTGATAGAAAAAGTTATGCGTTCACATAACCTTTACTGTGTTGAAGAGCTGGAAAGGAGCGGACATTTTCTGCCAGCCAAATAGTCTGTCTCATCATCATTATCATCATCCTTTTCTATCCCTTAAAGGCCCCAAGTGGGGTATTACATTGGGGGGGGGGGGGGGATCGATAACATATGTATCAGCTGTCAGGAAATGAAAAACGAGAACAGGCACTACAATGCAGTAATACAACAGCAATACAAGAATACCATAAATTGTACCTGAGCACAATTCAAAAACTCCTAAAACAGACTATGGCAGTATAAGAGCAAAAACAAATGCAACATAGACCACAATCACATAAACTCGAAAGAATAAAAATTGCACAGAAAGGAAACCATTGTAGTTGTTTGTTTAGATCGGCAGCAAGTATAGCCGTAAATTTAAATGTCATGCTTGGAGGCTATTGATTCGGATAATTTATTCCATGCTGCAATTGGTCTAGGAAAAAAGGACCTGTTGAAAGCATCAGTGTGACCATGAAGACGCTGAACGCTCATTGAATTATAATGGCAACAAGAAGTGCCTAGTGGCAACTCTAAGAGCAAGTTTGGTCAATGAGGACAAAGTTGTGCAATTTTCCGTCGGAATTTCCAGTGGGTGAAGGTCAAGGGAGGCTTTGATACCAGTTATGTAATCCAAATAATATGCGCTAAAATGTTGTTATCTGAGCACTGTTGCGATACAGTGCTTGTCGTTCAGACTTAGCACTGTATGCGACTACTTTTTTAGAGTACAAACATTTTCGTTGAATTGGGAACCAGAAATCTTGCATCTAGAAAGAAAAGTGCAAATTTTCTTGGGCTCACTCATTCAGAATGCACATTGAATATTTTAATCTGAGTGCTCGCTTTGTCTGTTTCATCTGAGGCAGTTGAGACCATTGCGCATTATTTTGAGCAAGTGAGTCCATTTAACCGAGCAGCTGGCGGGTGCGTATGTAGGCACACCTTCTTCCTGTAGGTATTGCTTTATGTACACTGGAATATGGACACTGCCTCCTTGCATTCCAATCTTATAGTTGGTGCTGTGCAGTGGTAGCTCAATCGGCGTTGGTTGTACAATACATAGCTGCCTTTTGTGGTGCCACCTCAAGGACGATTTCTAAACTCTGCAAGTGATACCTTTCTGATTATGTCTGCAGACCTTGTGCAGGAGCAAATGAAAAAAAAAAAAAAAAAAAAAGAAGGTTATTTTCTAAGGCCCAGACAAAGGCAAATAAGTTTTACTCAGTAGCATTGTTGGTTGCTGCACGACATAGTGCAAATGATTTCTAGCTGAGTAGCATCTTTGTGTTGCTCTGTGCTGTCGGTAGCTAAATAAGTTTGCGAAATTTAAACTTCACCCATCTGAAGCTCCAATGTGCAGTGTTGCTCATGTTTTCTTTCTGTAATGTTCTGTTGTTTTATAGAGTTGCCAGAACTTGTTGACGTCTTCAATACTTCTGGGATGGCTGGTGCAGCAGCAGGAAATACTGGAGGTACTGAGTGTTTTGGCTGTCCTGCAAGTGTTGATCAACTGATGCATTGAAAATTAAGTTAACCTGTAGCCCTTTATAAGAGGCACCTATTCTGCATTATTTTTTTATACCCGTTGCTAAGCATGATTCTCTCAGAAAGTACTGTGTGCCAAGTTGGGTAGTGTAAATGCCTCATTGGGGCACTGAAAATTGACCTGACAGAGCTGCACAGTCTAAGCTGTAAGAAATCTAATCATCCCAGATACACCTTCAGTTTTACTATGAACAGAAGAGTTTAACATCAAGTCTAAACAATGTTTGTTACGCTGTTGGGACCATGAAGGTGGCACATCTATTAGATCAAAGTAGGGAATTCGCTTGTAGGATGAAAGAGCACTGAACAAGTGTAGAGGGGGAGCCTCAGTTAGCAAGCCGAGCCAACATTTCGACAAGGGGACTTGTCTTCGTCTGGGCAGCACAATTACTGGTGGAGGTTTTAAATACGGTTTTGCTTCCGAAGAAGACAATCTAGGGAGGGGGGGGAGGGGGGGGGGAGAAAGAAGCAGGGCGAGAAGTGAAAGAATGTTTCCTTGGGTATGAATTTCTATGAGCATGGAACCAGTGCTTTCATCATCACATGAAAAAAAAAAGAAAAGAAAAGCAGCAGCAGCAAGAAAATTTAATATGCAAAGTAAACGATTGTCAGCACCTAAAGCAGGTTCGATGCTGACACGTGTTTCTTGAAAGGGGACAGGTCGAACGAAAGGAAGATGGTTTACCCGGTATGAAGAAGTACTGAACAAGGGTAAAAGGGGTGCGCCTCAGTTCACAGGTCGAGCCAACGTTTCGACAAGTGGACTTGTTTTCGTCTGGGCAAAGTGATTATCACTGGCAAGGGTTTAAATATTCTTTTGCTTTCGAAGAAGAAAAGATTAGGAGGGGAAAGTGGGTGAGAAGAAAGTAGGTGAAAGAGTGTGGAGGGGAGGATGGGTGAGAAGGAAGTAGATCATGCAGTGAAAAAATAAATAAATCTTCAGTATGTATTTCTCAGCCTGGAACCAGGGATCTTGTGGTGGCCTGCAAAAGAAGTAAAAGCAGCATACCAAGAAAAACTAAAATACCGGGTAGATGATTTGTCACCACTTAAGAGGGTTTGGTGCAGATACACCTGACAGAGGGACAGGCTTTGCAAAGGGCCCTGATAAGGAATATATCTAAGGGGGCCAATTCTTAAAACTTTCTGCAAAGCTGGTGGTGGTGGTGGTGGGGTGGGGGGGGGGGGGGGGGGAAGGTTAGTACAAAGTCACAGGATAATAACTGCACAGTGAACCACAAATGACATGCAAAAGAAAAAGTTTGAGGACAAACTCAAGCAACAAGTGATAAGGGGGAAATGTGTTTGGAGAAGCATGTACAGCTTATGCTATTGCAGAAGGGAATAGAGTGTACATGCGTTGTGAATAAGCTGTACAATTAACGCTATGTGGGATTGTTTCCCCGAATAGTTATATTGCATAGGGAATATACTTAAGGGATTCTCTTAAGTGGTGACTAATCATCTACCCGGTATTGCAGTTTTTCCTGGTATGCTGTTTTACTTCTTTTGCTGGCCACAGGATCCCTGGTTCCAGGCTGAGAAATACATACTGAAGATGGTTTTTTTTTGTTAACTCCATGACCTACTTTCTTCTCATCTTCTCACCCATCCTCCCCTCCCCATTCCTTCACCTGCTTTATTCTCACCCACTTTCACCTCCACAGCTTTTCTTCTTTGGAAGCAACAGCGTATTTAAGCCCCTGCCACTGATGATCGCTTTGCCCAGACGAAGACAAGTCCACTTGTCGAAACGTTGGCTCGACCTGCAAACTGAGGTGTACCCCTTTTACATTTTAGGAAACGTAGCGCAAAGAAGACAAGGACAAATGCAAACGCACCAACTCACCCAATTCAGCATTCTTGTACCCCTTTTACCCTTGTTCAGTGCTCCTTCATACATTGAAAGGGACAAGCATTCCAAAGGGACCTGATGAGCAATACAGCTAGCTGCATGGGAACAGCTATCAAGAGGTTTTGGAAAGAGGAGAGAAGGACAAAAAAAATTAAAATAACAAATCAGAGTATACTATACCTGCCAAGCATGGCATTATCTGAAACGATTCAAGGGGGAACCAAAGTAAGAAGTAATGAGAAACGAACATGTTTGAAAAAACACTTGGAGCTTTTGCTATTACAGGAGGGGGGCGGGGATACAGAGTATGTACATATGCTATGAATAAAGTGTACTATTTACACTTTATGGGATTGTTGTCATGACTAGTTGTGGCAGAGAGGAAATATATTTAAGGAATACTAATGCTTCTTTCAAGATACTGTTGCAAGATAACGACAACAAAGTGTTTCCTTCACTTGCCTCTTGGAAGGGACAAGGAGATGACAACAAAGTGGGCCTGGTTCCATGTTGCTGCTCGCGGCTATGCTTGTTGAGGCTGTTGTAAATATACTGTGTGTGATCAGCCGCCGGTACCAGTACTGTAAATGATTATCGCATTATGCGTCTGTGGTGTGGGTACATTTCAAGTCGTTGCCGATGAAGTGAACAACTTTTCGGAGCCTACTGAGTGCAGAGTTGAGTCACGCATTTCACGGTTAATGGTGGGCTTGCTTGCAGGTGGACTCGAGCTGTGGGGGAGGCGCACTCCTTCCATAGCTCGCCTTGTCTGATGAACGGCGGCAAACTTGTCGTGGGGGAAGAGCATGTCACATGCAGTAAGCTGGGGTGCACCAAAGGCGCGGTGGGGCTGTGCGGACATCTGTGCTGCACCCCACGCATCAATGGCTTGCCTGTCACCTGAGGGTACGTAGTGCGTCTTCGGACGCGCGGCACTGTCGAGGGAGTGCATTGGTGTGCTTGTCCTACGGAAGGATATTCGCTGCCAGCGAAGGCATTCTTTTCAAGCACATTTCCAGTTAGGGCTCCGAATTCAGTGTGTATGCGCTGAAACGCACTGTGAAGCAGCATGCAGGTTTTCACCGTTTGCCCCCGAGCCCTCTGAAGGCCAAAGCCATGTTCATAGAAAGTGCCGGCTTTTACTTTTTTTTCTTTTTCAAATGTATTTTGATGTCTGTCAAAGCATGGCAATAAAAAAAAAAAGGCAAAGCAGCAAAGGGCGAGAACATCTCACACCAAACAAATAAAACTCTGTCACCAGCAGCGACTGTTGCCAGGCGCAAAAGCATTTTTGGTAGTTTTTCACAGCCACCCTTTTCATCTAGCCCGCAAAACAAGTTCCACTATGCTCTTAACATCGAACTTGCTTGCGAAGGTTGTTGAAGACTCAACATGAAAAACTAAGCGTGCTACTTTAGCACACAGTTTTCGGGCCAAAAGTACGCCTTAATTTCATCCCCATACGCCATTTGCGCTGCTTCGAGTAGAGAGAGAACTTGTCAGAGGAAATGCCGAGTTGGATTCATGAATCCTAATTGGCCCTGAAGTGGAGGAGTGGCTGTTTTCTCCACTCCAAGCACTGGTGGTAGAGCGTCGAGTCGAGGCATGTTTACAATATGGGCGCTAGTTTGCATTCATGTGAGAAAACCATTGAGAACTTATAGTACAAGAATCAAACTGAACTTGGTGGTCTATATTGCTGAGACTTTCAGTTTGCACATCCCATTCCTATTATACCTGCAATGCAGTTGCAGGCTTTCAGGCACCGTTAAAACATTCACAGCGCCAATTGGTTTCGTATTGAGTGGGAGCACCCATTTCATGGCAGTTGTATCAACACATGAAGCTCATGATAATTTTTGATGGCAATGTTTGTACCTCCAGCCGTCAGTGAGGATTTTAATTGAGATGTCCCAAGTTTGGTCAAAAGGTTTTCTGTGGGTAAAATTAATGGTAGAGCACCTGTTTGGAGCAGCTTGGCTCCACAGAAAATTTCAACTGTACTGATATTTTGAGGTATGCAATTGTATGTTACCAAAGCTTTACTTGTTTCGTTTGCTGTTTCTTCCAAATTCGCTTGTATTATAGTCACAAATGCATGCATTCAAGATTAAGCGGAAAGGGAAGGGTTTGAAAACTTGGGTTTTGTATTTTCTACACCGCTAAAAGACAAACTGTTCATGCAGTGAAGTTCGTAATATAACAGTGTTTTTTTTTTTATATAAATGCTGCTGTGTAGAAACAAAATTTCGTTGTAAATTAGGATGGATTAGGGCAGACGTTAAGAAGCGGAGATTTTTTTTTTTCTTGTTTTTTTGCCAGAGTCGACCGTCCTTGTCGTCTGAACGTGCGGAGTAGCATAAGCTATAGGGACCGGGCGCCCGTTGTATGGCGCCACCGTCTCCTCGGTGGAACAGCGCCGCCCGCGGCTGAGTGCTGAAACAGCGGAATGGCGAGGCAGCTGAGCGGCGCAGTCGTTTCCGTTCTGCGAGGCGTTTTTGAGCCTGTCCCTACCTGTCGTTTTGCGGTGTGACTTTGAGAGCTTTGAGCTGCTTTGAGTAATCGCAAGTATTTTTTGACCGGGAAATCTTGAAAAAGAAAAGAACCGTTCTCGGCAGGGCGTGCGTTTTTTTTTTTGTTTGTTTGTTTGTTTTTTTTTTTGAAACCGCCCGGCGCATGGTATTTTTGTTATATCCTCGAAAATGCCGCGCGCGTGATTTCACCATGCGCTAGGAACACCTTTGTTAGGCACCTGTTAAGGCGACTTTGAAGACGGGAATTGCGCCTGCACTGCGCGTCTATCTTATATTAGGTCTAGTTGAAATTTGCCTGAAGATCAAATACCGCCGAGCCATGGCGCCGTAGTAGTGGTAGTTGTAATGGTCAGCGTTCATGTAAAATGAAAAAGATGCTGCACCTGTCTTTTTTTGGTAATAGCTAGGCTCAAATGATTCAGAGTAGAATAATAGCAAATGACATTCCAGTTTCAACCTTGCAACGAGAGCTGTAAAAGGAGAAAAATAAACAAGCAAGACAAAAGTAGGATCCTATTTATGGTTGGAATAGCAAACGCACATATACTACCAGGACTTCCTGCACAATTACGCTACAATATCTCACTGAACCCGGCCTTGAGACTATCAAACTTAATCATAATGTAAGCCAAATGAGTAATACCACCTCAGCATCATTTTTACATATACGGCAATGCTCTTGTTGAACACGTCGGAGCTGCAATTGACTTAGAAAATATTATACTATACATGCCTTTCTCCCGACATGTTGCGGAGGTTGTGAAAAGAAAAAAAAATTAAATTTCCTGCTAGCGTTCTCGCAGCGCAGGAAGTTCAATGCGATTGACCGCACCTGCCTTGAACATCTGAAGGCAATAGTCCAATACTGTCAAACTGTTAAATACAATCGAAAAAAAAAACACAGTGTGATGTGTTGTAAGATAAGCCACCGACAACTAAGAGAGCATTCTATTGTTAAATGAATCCCTCTGATGGCTCGTTCCCTAAGGTGGTCTACTTTCTCAGCGTACCACGAACTTGCGGTGCTGATACCTAGCTGACCTCGATACCTGATCAGTGTGAGGGGACACGACCATGTAGGTAGTTTTCTATTTGCACGCAAAGGAATCCGGGTAACTGAAAGCCATTCCTTTTACAACTTTGTCACTGCAGCCTGCCGGACTGCCGCTAAATCTGTTTACATTGGCCATAGAAGCAATTTCTGAGAGAGGTAAAACGGTCTTGTCATACGCCACAATCAGGAAATCTCACGTTCACTAAAACGCCGATGAGAAACACATGTATTTAGGCGGGCCAGGAAATGGACGCTGCTGAGAAAATACGTAAAGCCGTGTCAGGTGCAGCGTGAATGCGAAAAAAAAGCAACTGATACACGGCCTTCGAAATTTAAAAAAAAAAAAATGCTACGTTCATGCTCGTTTCCAAAAATTAAATTGTATTTTTTTTTCTTGTTCGACTTTTAATGAAGCCGATAGAAGATTTTGTGACCATGCGGTATTGATTGAGCTGTGAAATGAGTGATGTTATTAAGCGAAATGGACATGCAACAAACAAATGTTAACAAATTCTAAGAGTATCAACGCAGAGCTCTCAGCGCATTTTCATTGGTTGACAAACGAAAAAAGGAAAAATGACAAGATCATGGTAATAGGAATTGTTCGTTTCTCCTATCTGCTCTTTCTGTTAAGAGAAAAAAGTAAACTATCTTTGACTATGTCAGCGAAAGTATCTGCACAAACATTGTCTCTGCCCTTCACTGAAGATCGTAACGCAGCCCGAAAGACGATGGTGGAGCTGTCTTTTCTTTTTCCGTGCTGGGGTTTTCTTGTACACGGGCGGGGAAATGCTAGCGTTGTAGCCTACGCTGTTGGGTTACTTCGATTTCCAATTGTCAATAAAGTGACTACAGATGAAGGAGTGCGGCTTCAACTCCGAGACTCTCGTGCCGTCATTCCTGGGGAACAGAAGGCACAGAGCATCTGGTAGCAAGCCGAATTTTAAAAAATCGGCACTTTCCATGACCACACAGTAACCAAATACGTAGATTCGTGCCTTTGCCTTTCAAAGAACCATGCTTAGGTCACCCGCCCCTCATGCTTCTGCGGAAACCCGTAGAAATGAATCGACTTAAAAACGTCCGACGAGTTTGCGTATCTGCCAGTGGAGCCAGCCTTGTTTGGCCAGACTTCATTTCACTGGACATATTCACACAACTAGCCCAATTTTCTGTTCTCTTGAGGATATATTCACGCACAACGTCACCTAAACCTTAGGGTTTCCAATTTCCACACAAACCAACGACAAACAGTACGCTCCCATGCGCTGGCAATGCGCCGGCCGGGGCCGGCGCATTCCGACGATTGAGCGATACGCCGAGAGACGGCGCCACCCGTTCAGTTGTCCGGTCCCTATGGTGGATGCGAATGTTAAGAAGCGGCACATTTATCTTTTTTTTTTTTTTTTTTTGGCGAGAGTTGTCCATTCTTGCATTTATAAATCAACGAAAGCATGCGGTCAGCTGTGATCATGACACCGGCTTTTAGAAGGGCGGTACTGGTATATCTAACCTGGCCAGATTCGGGCTGCATTTGAGAATTTTATTCACTTATTTTGCGTAAATAGGGGCTGCCATATTTGTTACAGCTTACAGTATTTATTATTTTGTTACAGTATTTGATTGTTTTAAATGTTAAAAAGAGGGCTTTAATTTGTGTCTTGTTTCCTTCCTCTTCAGTTCATGCGATGTCAAAATTTCCCCACCTACCTTACTCTATGGTCCAGAGTTTTTTGCGTCACAAATTCAACAATGCAGCGAGTGCATTAAAGAAAGCAAGTAAAGAATCATAAACAGGAAGGGTCAGGGTTCGGGCTAGTGGGTAATCTACATGAGGTTCCATAGTGCACATTAAAGAAGGGACAGAACACGAGCGCTCGTGTTCGGTCCTTTCTTTGATGCACGCTATGGAACCTCATGCATAAACGGGAAGTATGTTTCATTTCTCATTCTTTGATAAAAAAAAAAAAATATGCTTCCAAGATTCTAACCCGCACTCCTTTATTCTGAAAAATGGAACTATTATATTCATGTCAGGATCAGATAAAAAAACAGAATGCCCCATTGTGGTTTCCATTACAGGTTGGTGGCTTTGCCATAGTCTACATTTCAAATACGGCGTTTCAGACATTGCGGTTTCCAACTCCAGCTCAGCTTTTTTACTTTTGTTTTGTCATCATTCATAACCATGTTAAGAAGGAACGAACCATCTGGTTTCTAAAGCTAGTTCTTGTAGCAGTATATGATTGTTAATTGGAATGTTAAAAAGCCTACTTTAATTTGTGTCTTGTTTTCTTCCTTTTCAGTCCACGTTGCGTCCAAAGTTTGGAACCTATCCAGATCTGCGGTCCGGACTTTCTACTTGCTTTCGTTTAGCACGAGATCAGTGTTTTGTTGCTCTATATATTGGTGTATTGTAGCACTGTTTCTTGAAAATTAAACTCTGTAAATAGATATTGAGTGGCATAGGCGTATTTCTTTTCCATGGACTGTATTGTGATTTAATGTGTGATATGATATGGCCGAAATTGTTTGCTGCGAGTACTATGAAAGACCCCATAGTGGAGGGCTTTGGAAATTTCGACCACCTGGGGTTCTTTAATGTGCACTGACATTGCACAGCACTCAGGCGCCTTGCTTTCCACCTCCATCGAAAAGTTGCTGCTGCGGCCAGGATTCGATCCCACATCCTCGGGCACAGAAGTCTTGCACCCTAACCACAGCACCACCACGGTGGGTCATTGTACTCAAATGCTTCGAATAAAGATATAAAGGAAGTTGTGTCACATATATTCAGACTGGGTGGGTAAAATACGGACGGAAATAACGGTAAGTTAGCTTAAGTAACATTGACTTTTGAAAACTGTCAACCAAGGAGCATGAAAAAGGGTCATGACAATGGACACAAATGTCGCATTGAGGTGTTTGTCGGTATTGCCCTTCATTTATGTTTCTCGGTAGCTAGTTTTCAAAATGTCGGACGTATTTTCAGCATTTGGCAGCTATATTTTTGGTGCATTTTTGCAACATTTTTGTAATGCATCAAAAATATGAGCGCATCACATTTTTCATGTATTTTTAGTGCATTCCGAGAATGGTATAAATTTATGCTTTTAGTATATTATTAGTATATTTTTCTTGGTTTGGAAAATATAACTGCAACATATTTGTAATGCTCCAAAAAATATGAGCGAATCCTATTCTTCATATATTTTTAATCCATTCCAAGGGTACTTTCTCCCAGCATGAAAAATAGGTCAAGTACATTAGTAATACTTTCAAAGTACATTGTCAGTCTATTGGTGGAAGATTTTGTGAACCCTGCCAAGCTGAAGAAAGTACATTTTCAGTATGTTAGAAATATGCTCAATAGGCGAAAAGCATATTTTAAACATATTTATATTAAGATATGCAGTGTTGTACTCCTAGTATATTTATAACATATTTGTATGGTATTGGGACAAAAAAATGCGAAATTAATACGAAATAAATACAATGCGTTTGAAGTACATTTTTAGTATGCCTGTTTTTTGCTAAGGGTATATAGAGGCAATATTTCGATGTCAGTTTATTTAGGGGGGACAAGATATGCAAACAAATAAACGGGGTGGTATCGTTTAGTTTCACCTTCAACTGTTCAACTCAATGGTAAATGTGATCGTAGATTAGCTTCAAAGCCCTCATGTTTTGATGAGGAAAAAGAGGAAACGGTACGCCAGACCACGTGTCCACTGCGTGTAGTGTTTTGGAGGTTTTAAACAGCGATGCTTATCTATAATATGTACGAGCACTGAAAAAACGAGTCTGTTCTAGTGGAAGGTTGAGCTCCGGGGATCGCAAGCTATGCGTCGAAATAAATGCTCACATCAGTAGGGGATCTAGGGTGGAACGGGAGAATAAAGATGGCTTCCCAGTATGAAAGAGTCACTGAACAAGGGTAGAGTGAGGGAGCCTCAGTTCTCAAGTCGAGCCAACATTTCGACAAGTTGACTTGTCTTCGTCTGGGCTTTCTGGGTTTCATTGGCTCGACTTGCGAACTGAGGTTCCCCCTCTGCCCTTGTTCTGTGCTCATTCATAATTCAGTAGAAAATACGCGTAATCTTCATCGTGGCCTACAAGTAGTGCCGAGTTTTTTTTTTGGTGAAAAAACCTTCAAATATGAACCACGACCTAGATCTCTATAGCTCAAAGCTTCGCTCTCTCCGCGAGTCGAAAGCTGCTATACCCCGTGGACTGCTTGGCGTAAAAAGTGAACAAGCGGTCCCGTATATTGTCTACCTATACTTACGGCATGCTTATGAATTCACTGTCGCGCAAAAGACGCGTGCATTCATGTGATCAGAACTAGAGATGAGTTCATACGTCCGCTGTGATTGTAGTGACGTGCCATGTTTTCATGTGCTGCTGAGCCCATTAGCACCGGCAAGTGCCTTCGCATATCACGTGACTACCCTCTACGTGTGATTGGCTGAAGAAAGAGTGTCCTTGGTGATGTTATCCACGTTGGCAGGCTATCCACAAACGCTACAGCAGGCCGAACGCCATTGTATCCAAGATGCTGCGCTCTTGTGAACACACAGCGCCAGCGCAAGCATGTTTTGGCCAATGATTTTGTGCTCGAGCCTTAATTAGGTATCCCGTTCTATCAAAAAGCCGTTGCCTAAGCGATCCTTAATTACTGGCAGGTGAAAGTGACAGATTTTAGCTGCAAGGCCATTAGACCTTGCATTTCCCGGTATTGCCGATGTTTACCAGGTCGTCGGTAAGTAATATAGCCGGTCATCGAAAGGTCGGTGCTTTGTGTGACGCCAGAAAAGTTCAAGCCTAGGCCGAACACTTAGGGGCTGCCAATTATGGCAACTTTCTACAGCGTTAGATTGACTCTTCGCAAGCACAAAGCTAAAAGTGAATCGTTGGTGCAATTGTTACCTTGAACTCTGCCGATCTGCAGCAAAAATCGCCGTGTTCATCATGGAGTTCAGGTGCAAGAATAATATATCGCCGTATCCGATCACGCCTAGTTTAAAGCTGCAACACTCTCCTGTGGTGGTATGAACATCATTATAAATTTCATCTGCGCTGTTCCTTCATTTAGCCTGTGATACCATACAGATACGCCATTTCGCTTAGTACAGATACCACAGCCGTACTAGTAAGGATGCTATGACAGCGCAACAAAAATAATACAGACTAGCCTGCTGCCGACAAGCTTACGAAGCGTGAATGAAAGTCAAGAGTGAAGCGGCAGCAGTTACTACGGGTGCAGTCGATGGCTAACGCTCGGGGAACTTGGCTCAGTGATAGTTGAACCTCTAGAATTTCTTGTGGTGAGCTTAGAACTCACCGGGGCCCATACAACGCTGATTGACACGCTGCTCCAAAGATATATAGGCATCTTCACACAAGTACCTTAAAGCGGGGCCCTCCATCCATGTCGGGTGTTTTTTTTAAATAATGTCATCATCGACTGTATTCAACTTCCATCGCTGCGCAATGAATCCTGAAGATACCACTATAGTAAGGCCCACTGTCGTCGGTTAAGCGGTCACATATTGTATAGTGCACTACATTACTGCACAAAGGCATTTAAATTCAGATTGACCCAAACTATGGGAACTTCATATAAAACAGGCAAATCTATACGGTTAGCCGCACCTGAGCGATAATTCATGCTTAGCTCCAATGTAAATCCCCTATAATGTTTCCATGCCAATCTAGCTACGAAATGTTCCATTTGGACGTGTTCCCAGGTGGTCGAAATTACTCCGTAGCCCTCCACTACGGCCCCCTTTCTCTCTATCCACTTTCATTCCCACTTTCATCCCTTCCCTTACGGCGCGGTTCAGGTGTCCACAGAGCAAGTGTGACAGATACTGCGCCTTTCCCTTCCTATGAACCAACCAACCAACCAACCAACGTGTTCAGACCTTTCCCCGCAGCAGCTGGTTAGCGATCCGGAAAATGCAATGCTAAAAAATGTACCCATGGGTTGCGTACCTAAGGGATAGCGGCCGCCAAAATTAAGCAGGGGCCTCTGGCGCTGCTCTGTATTCGTGTTGATAAATTTTCAGCACCGCCTCCATCACCACTTCCGGTGTTTTTCCCTAGCAAAAAAGACCAATAGGGTGCGTTATTGGTTTTATAAGAATCGGTATTGGTTCTGTAGGTATTCTATGTGTTTTATCTGCATTTCTATGAGACTTATTCAGAAACTCATAAATCTTATAGACTGGTACATATTTGTCCTATAGGCAATAGTATTGGTTTCATAGGTTTATCGGTGGGTTGTATAAGAAAAGTATCAGACCAGTGCAGAAGCCCATACATCTTATAGGCTGATACATGCTTGTCTTGTAGACTACTACATATTGGTTCATGTGTCTGATACATCAGTATGCCTTTGTTTATGGGTCTTGCATGCAGGATCAGTACGTTGGAGATTTTAGGTCTTTGTCATTGTTTCCTTTTCCATCTCGGACACATCCCCAAAACTCACGCATTCATCCCGTTTATTCAGTGTTGCCGTAACGTACAATATTAGCCGCAATAACAACTGAGAACGCTGCGCGCGGTCTCAACAAACTACGTACGGTTGGAGCCGCAAGACGCGCGACGCTGTTGCTACTGGATCACTGAATGGAGATGGGAAAGCACGCGGATATAGCACGGTTCTGTCGGGGCCCAGCTCAGTCACAATCACCTACATGTGCAGAGCAGGACGGTGAAATGGATTGAGAGGCGCGCGTCCAAGCAACTGCAACGCTGCAACCGCCGCTGAAGCGAGAGTCGACATCGAGCACGCGACGAGCACGGCTCGAGCTGCCGACGCGGTAGCGCGATGCCGGCGGCGCTTCGCAGCGGAGAGGTAGGTTTCCTTTCTCTCACTCCCACTCCCGCGCAAGCGTTCCCGTGCTGGCCTCTCTCATCCTCCTTTCCACCTCTCCTCTGGGCGCGCATGCGCAGCTCCGTAGAGGCATTGGCGCTGGCGCGATCGCTGATCGGGCGGCCGTTCGGTCGGTGCCCTGTGTTTATAAGTTTTCGCCGATTTTCGGGGTGCTTCTCGAGGATATCAACGTTCCAGCGCACGCTCAGCTTTTGATCAGGTGCGTGTGCATCACTTGCAACTTCGGGCTGACGTTTATACTTTGTCAGTGTATGATGTGGCTTTGCGTTGCAGAATGCCGTTGCCTGCACGCCAACAAAGGAATTTGAATCGCGCGGTGTGATATAACGCAGCGTCGAGTTTTAAAGTTGTCGGCACGATTTCTTGAAAGTATTGATGAAACTTTTTAGCGTTAATCTGTTTTCGAATATCGTGCGCACTGTGTTTAAGTGGCAGAACCTGTGGTGAGGCACAAGGCGGAATGTTGGTTCAGCAGCTACCTCGGCGTTCAGTAATGGCGGCGCCTCTCCTAACTGCCTCCGCTTGAATACGCGTGCAATCGCGGTTGCCGGTATATGTGTGGACCGATTTTTTGAAGTCATGGTGGTGTCGCGTTCTTGAAATCGCCTATTTTTCAAGCTGTAACGCAATTTTTTATTTCTTTCAGGTGCCTTAGCATTCGAGAGACTACATCATCGGGCCGAAATCCGCAATCTTGGAATCGAGGGCTACCTGGATGCAGTCAATGTTTGGATTATGTGCCAGTATGCGTTGCAGCTGTCATTGTGGATTAAAATGTGTATACATGCACCTGCTGCGTAACTCATCCCTAGAAAATGGAACATAGCTGCCCTCTCCTTTCAGGTGTCCGGAGAGGTAAAACACCCGCAGCTACTCGATGAGACCAATATTCCATAGGGCCTACAAAACCAATAGGAAGCCTACTGGTTTTGTAGGTCTATCAGATTATTGACAGCTATGGGTGTACTAGCATTACAGACCTATCAGTTTATCAGATGCCATAGGACCGATAAAACCATAGCCTATACGACCAGTAAATAATTGACCTATAAAACCAATACTCCAGTAGACCTGTAAAACCAATCGGCTAGGATACCCATAAGACCAATACTCTGGCAGACCTATAAAACCAATATCAATAATCTGATAGGCTATTAGTTTTCTATCGGATTTTTTTGCTAGGGTTAGAACAGCAAGTAGTTCTCATTGTGCACAAATAGCTCGATTCATAGCAGCCGTTGTACCAAGGTGAGGAATCCGACGTTTCTCTCTGTATGGATACAGTAGGAGACTCAAAATAACGGCTTGAGGGGCTAGTTGTGTTTGTTGCGCCACATATCTCAATACGAAGTAGGACACTCCCAACGCTAACTCGCCAAGGCGTACATTGCATCTCTACTTCAAAAAGCGGAATGTTGCGTGCAGTCCAATCACTACTGAAGTGAATATAGGCGATATTTGTGCCCGGGGAATGAACAACGTTAGAAGTTCTGTGATCACGCCACTTTGCACGCCATCACGATACCAACAGCGAACTGCGAACGTTCAGTCGATTAATGGAAGAAAGCAGAACGAAAAGAATTGGAGCCCATTTTGGGCCAAAATAATTTTCGCACTTTCTATTGAACCTTTTTTTCTCACATCAAATACCGATTGACCTGCATTATTTTCTAACTTAATAGAATGCACTATACAGGCATAATATCAATAACCAGTACACTCGAGATTAAACGTTTTGGGGGTGATCGATATTCTCCTTTTAGGGTGGGTTGACAATGTTAATGGTTCCTGCCCACGTAACCTCTTGCTGATAGCCGCTGGCGCATATGTATTTTACCACTCGTTTAATCAGTAATCTCTGTAAGTTTTGCTTCGATTCCGCAACAAATACTTGCAAACATGCATGTATAAGGTATCATATTATGTGAACAACCGTTGAACATAAAACTAGCATACCTGCGTTGCGAGGAATAGTGTCTGAATCGGGATGCAATAAAACCGCAATTTTCAGTTTTCTTCATAAAGGAGCTAACTGATTTGACATCTCCTGCGAATACACCATGTCAGTTGTTTTTTTGTTTAAGTTTATACTACTACCTATCCTTTTAAGATGCTACGTGCCTGTTACCACCTGCGATAGGCATCATCGCGACACTTCGCTGAGAAAAGTTGTTGAGTCGATATTTTGGGCCGTACAAAATCATTCGCCGCGTCGGACCACTGGACTATGAGGTCATTCCTGACGGAACGTCCGCATCACAACGGCGACGCGCACGCCCAGAAATTGTACATGTTGTACGACTGAAGCCATATTACGCGCGTTAAATAATCTGTGGTGTTTAAACTTTGCAGTGTTTATGTTTAAGTTTCTTTGTTTTGGAACTTCGGGGCGATGTATTTTTTACGGGGGGAGTAATGCCGCGAAACCTTCAAAACTGTATTTGTTGTTTTTTAACAGACGCCGGCATACAGGCTTATCACTCATATTCTGGACCGCGTATCAGTTCCGTAATCTTTGTCTGTTAATGCTCGATGCCGCGAGTCACACCTTTATCAGTTTCGTTGTAGCGCAAGATGCACCGAGATCTGTCTCGAAGGTTCCGGCCACTCGGGTGTCTTTCCACAATGTTCCAGCCCGTGCTGGTAGCTGTCTGCGACGTTATATAGATTGTTCTGTGCAGCCTTTAAATTGAGCGTTGACGAGTGTGACGAGCATTCTTTGTTCGACGACCGACGAGTACGTTTGTTGCTATCGCCGCCGCCGAGTTGCTTAGTTATTTTGCGGGCGCAAGTCAGCCCCAATAAAGAGTGATTTCAGTACCATCACGCCTGCGTCTTCTTTTGGCGTGTACGGCCTTGTCACCACTACGTGACAATATTTCTGGAGAAAAAGGATTCCTACGCTCTCGCATTAGCATTTTTATACACCGGCACCAGCTGCTGGTAACACTGCAAATTACATGACATTAAATAAAATGTACCCTAAGGCAATGGCACTTATTTACTCTGTTTTATATAGTTCAGTGTTAAAGACAAAATGAACAATTCTGCACTTATCTCTCATGCAAGCTGCCGTATTCAAGGGCACATATGCCTTTCCATTCAGAACAAGAAAGAATGGAGTTTTCCTGAACAGATTTAGAAACCTAAGATCGCGCTCTCCATTTTGTAGAATGTTAAATATGAAATATTAAAAAAAGAATATTAAAGAAATAATATTTCTTGGACAGTGCCACTTAAAACTGGAGTCGCTGGCCTTGGGTAAAGCCAAATATTGGTTCAGCATCTTCTGAGCATTCTCTTTTACGATAACAGGTTGGTCATATATAATGGCTGGATGAATGTGTGTAGGCTAGTGCCACGTTTAATTCAGACATGTAATCTTCGGCAATTATAGAGTTGCTTTAAATTAGTATTAGGAAATCGCCGGTCTGCAAATAAAATACAAGGCCACGCTTACAAATCTGCATGTCTCTAATAGGTATTTTTATCTCGAAAGTATTAAAAGACCGATCGAAGAAAAACCTCGTCGTCTAACGTTCGGCAGTTTTATGCGTCCCCTCTCAGAAAAGTCGCTCACCGGACAATGGGGAGTGTGGCGCAATAAGAACTCGTGACATAAGCGATATTTGTTTGGTCGATAGGATATTTCGCTTGATGAGACCATGCGACTTTGCCATTAGCTGAATGGCAACGTCTTAATGACATATGTCATCAAAGAGGGCATGTAATATGACCGAGTGGACAAACTCACTGTGAGATGGCCGTTGGCAGATGCGTTGGGCACGCTACGTGGCAGAGCCCCGTTTCCGGTTCTTAGTCAGTTGGTAGCTCTGCTTGGTTGTGTGCAGGTGATTCTGGAGATATCCCGGTACCACGCTGGAATGAGCCCATACACAATACTGCATTTGTCTACCAGGTGCAAAGATTCCGCGAGCGATGAGGATTGACTTTGTGAGTAATTGCTGAATGTTGGGCATCGACAACTGCATCAACTCAGCGTATGAGGTGAGTATATAGAAGGACAAGCTGGGCAAATGAATTTCGGGAATTAATGTTTTCGTATTCTCAACTCCTAATAATATAGGTAAAAGACATTTTTCCACCTTTCATAAGAAGGCTATTTGTAGGTGGATATACGAAAGAAAAAGAAGTGGATATACGAAAGGAAGAGAAATAGGAAAACAAAGCTTCTTTACGTGCACGTTCATCTTCCTTCTCTTTCTGTATGCAGTTAAGCCCCTAGTGCTTATATGTGTCTATTCAAAAGGAGCGATGACGAACCCTTTACATCGGCGGGTGGTGAATGACTGAGAGTACTGGCCTAGTTTGAAATTGCACGAAGAAAAATAAAACTGCCGGATGTCGTTTCGTGCGCATTAGTAGAGCACTAATCTATTCGTAAAATAGGGAAGGTTTATTCTTTCTGCATACAGTTGAAAACAAGCACCTACGGCTCGAAGGTGTATATTGCAAAAATCACGGGAGGTTGCTAGCACGATCTTGAAATGAAGGCTAAAAAACAGCAAAGACTGAACGATCTTCGCTTTTTGTAGGTTGGCATTTAAACAAAAAAGCAAAGAAGAATTTATCCAAGAAATGTTAGCCTATATTCGTTCACTCGCGCATTTTGTTACGTTAACTACCCATAGTAATTGGATAGTGTGCTCCTACTGTCACATTGGTGGCCATTGTTGATGAGAAAATGGCCTTTACAAACAAGGGCTCCTCTCATCAGATTTGAACTATGTTGTGCACGACACTATGAAGTTTTAGTCTAGCGAAATAAGTTTATAATGTAAGAATCGTGGTCATCGCTATTGGAATGTGGTATAGAAGTGACAGCTGGAAAAGACGTTCATGAATGTTGTGCCCCGTAGGAATCACGGATGCAGGACAGGACACATGATGATGCGCAGAGATATAAAACAAAACCAAGTTGGAAACATACATCCCGTCACTCATGCGGGGCCATCTCTTGGACCTCACTAACGTCTACTGAGAGTATCCCTTGGTGATGGCGGTAATCTTCCCCATCGGGAATGGAAATCCTGTTCCCTCTTTTGGCGAGAGAGATGTAGTTGGGAGTGCTGCCAAGCCAAATTGACAGAAATATAAGATTAGAGAAATGTATGCACATGAGGGTTCCTTCCGGATATGCAGCGGGGGATTCGGATGTCGGCTTTTCGTGTCGAGGGCGGCACGAATGAGGTGCAGTAGAGCTGTCCTGCTGAAGGTACCATCTTGTTCTGCTCAAAGCATCTCTTTCCGCACTGTCAAGTGTCCATTTTGATGAATTAATACATGGATAGGCTACGTGACTGCAGTTTCAGCAGTTTCCAACAATGTATAATTCAAGGACTGGAAGGATTTGGAGGACCAACAATTGAAGGCCAAAGAAAAAAAAAATGCTTCAATGCCGAAATTTTGAGGGCACGTTTCTTGGCCTTTAGTAGTATGACGCGACAGCGCAAGTGGTTTATCTCTGCGGATCCCCTTGCAGTTCGCTGTTTCCGCATGTTCTTTTACTGCTAGTCTAACCAGTAACTCGTCAAGGTTTGCTTCACACCCACTTAGCCTTCTGTCGCAACATTTGAAAAACTGTACGACATACTTAAAAAGCTCCACTTTAAACAAGCACTGCGAACGTGGAATGGAATTGCGGCCTAGAAGCAACGTGTGAGACAGGATCCAGGGACGCCACAGGATTCAATTTCCATCTGAAAGGGGCTGGTCGCGTTGACTTTGCGGCCTTGGTAGATTAAAAACCGCATTGAAAATTAGTACTCTGCCACATCACCTGCCAGCTACAAGCTGCCAGATGTTATGCAACTGTGTCATATAATAAGACAACTTCATGTCATAAAATTTAGAGGAACTGTCAGCTCGTGGTGCTCTTTTAATTAATGGCTGGAATACTCACTCGCTGTGTCAAGCGCGCTAATGCTAGGCCAAGTCGGCACTTTTATTCGGCTTGGTTAAAGAAGTGTTTTATGTCGGCCTGTCGTTTACAGGGAACCATCGTTTTGTAGCTTAGAAGCATATTTTAATGAGAATGCATTGAATTTAAAATGTACCAGGTAAAATATTTATTACCAACAAGGAACGGTAAGTGGAGGCCAAGACGGGAGCCGTCGACTCTGAGCTTAGGTCTGCCTGTCATATTTCATTTACATTGTGTCGTGATTGCCGATTTCGGACTTCCAGGGAAGAGAGCCTCTAACACTCACGTGTTATAGTAACGAACATGCTACGCAGGACCCTAACTGTCCTTAGGCCAAAGTGTTGTATTAACATTAGGCATCATTTTCTTAGATAGGCTGAGTTCTTGAATATCAAAGAATAAACAACGCTTCATATCCTGATCTACTACGTCGGGTTCTGCGCTATGGAAGTCCTGTTAAATTTTTCAAATAGAAATTGCGGCAGCACTTACGAGAATCGAAAGTATTGCTATCCTCCAAACTCTATTCATCTGATTGGTGGAAACTCTGGAGCCGTAAGCGGAAGCTCCATCCGGTTCCGGTGTTCGACGAATCAAATGAGGTTAAGTATACATAGACAGATTTGATAGCGACGTAGTCTCGGAATACGGACCTTGGGTCATTAACTGAGCCTGTTTTGCTAGCGAAGGGAAAGAGAGGACTTCTGTATATGCGAACGAGCTTCCTAGTATCTAGAAAGAGTTTGGACATGATAGACTTACAAGCGATGCACATGCGATAACATTACCTGGTTTCTATTCAGGAATACATCGACGCTGCGTAGGCGTGCGGTATGTATTCACGATTGACAAGTGTTGTTATGCTACCGATAATTCAGTTGATACGTTGTGCAGATGAGGCTCTATTCTGTCGGCCACAGTATACTTGTATGGCCGCAGTACACTAGTATGGTAATAGCACTACTTCTTGCTACTCTGCCCAGTAAATCTAAAATAAATTCCGAGCATTCAGGCTAAGTAGCCCTTAAATTTAGTCCTTTCACGGTCAAGGTAGGACATTAGTGATGTGCGAAAAATCCTCGTCGGCGCTTTTCTCTTTAAAGTATAGATATATATCACAGTAATGCTGTGTGCACAAAGTGCGATTCTCAGAATTTGCGACGCCGAATAATTTTTTGTCTCTCTATGTGTGTGGAAGACCATATGTTCCCTCTGCTCCTCCCAACGCGGCAACGCCTCTCCGCTTGGGGAATTGTGCCAAATGAGCAGTGCGCCGACAGTGGAGCAACGGAAACTTTGCAACATGTTTTATTAAAGTGAAGCTTCTCTTGAGCCGGTGCACAAATTTGCCGTCTGCGCATTCGAGAATGAGTACATTCATTCTTCCGCAAACGACAAAAAGGCACTATATTTGGGAAAACCGGTACACCGGGGCTGAATAAGAGACAGAGCTCATACTTTGCGCCGTGCTCGTCATTCTGCAGAAAGTGTAGGCGCTCGGCTACGTAAGATGTAGTCGCTCTAGTAGTTCAGTTCAGTTCAGTCGTTCAGTCATGTCCGACTCTTCGTGACCCTATGGCCCATATCACGCCACGCTTTCCGTTCTCTCACTATCTTCCTAACATCACATAATTTCATCTGCAGCGCCTCGAGGATGCCATGTAGCCATCGCGTTCGCTGCCTACCCCTTCTCCGGTGACCCTCAACCTTTCCGAACATCAAATCTTTCTCCAGCGACTCCTCTCTTCTCATCAGATGACCAAAGTAGCTGAGCTTTAACTTTAGAATTTGACCCTCCAATGAACAGTCAGGGTTTATGGTCGACAATTTCGACTGATTTGATCTTCTGGCAGTCCAAGGAACTCTCAATAGTCTCCGCCAGCACCACAATTCAAACGCGTCAATTCTTCGGCGGTCAGCCTTCTTCACAGTCCAACTATCGCATCCATACATCAAAACAGGAAGGACCATAGCACGAGTAGTACTAGATCTTTAATTATACTAGACAGGAACATAGAATGGTGGACACTAATAAGTGGTGCATTGTTCGATGCTGCTGCCTTTCCCACATTTTGTTCATCGGTATATTAACTCCTTACAGCCGCAGCTGTCATCTCACTAAGCAGCACGTAACACAAACATCAAAACCAGGACAGCGAAGAAAAAAGGCCGATTCTAAACTATAAGTACTAAAATATATCGCAAGAAGCTGAGTATAAAGCTCTCTTTATATTGTCCTGCTAACTGTGCAGCGCAAAAATGAGCTTTGAGGTTCTTTCAATCTATGCCAAAATCCTCAGGGGAATTAAATGAGTAGAAAAATGAAATGAAGGTAGGAAAATAAAGGAAAATTTACAGGACTTTTCCTGGCCTGCCGCGACTTCTTCAAAATTGATTGAGCAGCTGGAAGCGGCCGTGTTTCGCGCCTTTTTGATATTTTTCTCCAGCCGTATTTTTTCTGGTATTTTTTTTTTGTCGTTGCCTCGCTCTATTACCATCGAAGCGCTCAGTCAGCAATGCGTCTGTCAAGGGGAAAGGAAACTCGAGTTGGAGATGTCGTTTAGGTTTGCTGCTAACAACTCTCGGGAGCTGTAGCTTGGCTTCTTTTTTCTCCGTATGGCAACTTTGCTTGCTGTCTGTAACTATGGTTCACGCGTGTGGCTTCCGGCTGTACCGAAGTCGATATGTTGCAGAGGCTACGATTATAGTAATAATCAACAAAAAGAATAGACTACGAAATATTTACAGAAGAGCATCAAAGGCGAATAAACAAAAATAAGTGCAAAGAAAACGCAGCAATGAAGACCCTGAGACAAAGCTGTTGTCTCGCGGGAAATCAGACGCGTTGGCTCTCGGTCTGAATTGTCTTCTTCTATGCGATTTACAGAGAGTCAATATTTTATTTACTAAACGAGCTGTATGAAATCACCCCCAACTTTATTATGCCCCGTGATTTCTGAGTCTAATAGGGCTTGACTCAGTATTCGGGCAGCTCTCCGAGCTACATGCTTTATCTTTTTTCGGCATAACGTCCTATCTTTCACTCATGATAAACCCTATGTTATCGCGCAGTTTCGTTTGTACAATAAAAAGTTCGAAGAATTTCCAATGCGGTTTGTTCAGGCATGTATTACGAGGCGATCATTACGTCGCAGGCATAAAATGATTAGTCCCAGATTGCGTTAATAAACGACGACTTACAAAATAACTAATAGCCTGAAACGTAGCGTTTAAGGGGATATATTATACAAAAAATAGAAGGGCGCCAACATCACTGATCAAAGCATTTAGGATTTCATTAATCAACAACTTAGGCCTCATGCGGTCTTTCGGTGAGCTGCCATTTTCTGCAGCTATCTTCTTGAAATCATTCGGCACCCATTTCAGTAATCCAGTTCCACTCACTGAACTGCGTAGGCACATTGACGCCGTTGCAGAATCATGTCAACTTATGCCTTATTAAAGCCCATACAAAGTCTGAAGTATGTTTTGATACCCCAAAAATACTACCAATGCCGCATCCTGAATACTAGTCCGGTAAATCCTTTCACAAGGAATTTTGAAATTGGTAGTTTTGGTATTGACAAATTTGAAATGCATTGTGGATCGAAAAACAAAACATCAAAAAGCGCTCATAATTTTAATCACCATAGTGAACTTGGCCCGGGTTGATGGGCTTCGAGAGCCTTCAGTTAGCCACTTCAATAATGTCCCAAAATACAGAAAGGCTGTTTGGCTAAACATTAAAATAAATGCGTGATCATTAGGCTCTTTTAAATGTGTTATGCACTCCCTGCTGAACTACTCACCTATTCAGAGCGCATATGCGGGTCACATAATTCTTAAACAGAAATGTACAAACGCTGCAAAAAAAAAAAAAAAATTACCAAGCTTGATATTACTTTCGTTTATTTGAACAGATATTTTAAACTTTGTACGGTTGGCCTATTTTCCCTAATATATCCATATTCCCATTTCTTTTCAGATCCCCTGGCTTATAGAGGGTCTTCATTGCTTCCTGAGAAAACCTCTTCGTGCGACAGTGCCTCCTTGCAAAATACTTAAGCCGCCTGTTTCAGTCCTTCGAACTTTACAATTCCACTCCACTCATGTGTCGGGGTCTCATCCGTTTTGAGTCTCTGGTGGCCTAATTCTTTCCAGTTGAGTCACTTTCAAACTGTAATCTTCTGTTTTTCTTGCCTTATATAGAGCACACTAGCTTTTGTGGGTTACGAATCTTGGTTTGAGATTCTGGATTCCATCTCTTCTTCGCCTACGTCTCTTGTTCAAAGCTCTGTGGCTCATTCCCATATGCTTGAGCTCTGGAATCAAGTACAGTTTATTGAGTCCTCTATGAGCGCTAAAACAAAGCGAAAGAGCAAGAAAAGAGAAGGGAAAATCTACACACTCTTATTTCTGAAGCATGTTTCAATCGGTAAAGACTTTTTCAGTTTCCACGACGCCCACCAGTGGCCAAAGATTATAAAGAAATGGCACCTGTCTGCACATACGGTTAGGAGTCTTAAGAGGCCAGTTAATTGCTCGTAATGTCCAGGATGCCTAAAATTAAGGCTTTACGTTGAAGTAACGACATGAAATGAATTTAAGTGACTGGTGAGAAGAAATGTACAAGTTTACGGTCTAAGCGGAATTATTTCTCCAGGATCTAGTAGGGCGGTGTTAAAAACCCTTAGTTCCTTTTTGAGCATCTGTTGCCAATATATCTTGCCCTTCAAATGGCATACATCAATGCGATACCGCTCAGTAGTAAGCAGCGAAGCCTCACGCTTGAACAGAGCCTTGGAAATATGTCATCAGCTTGTTATGCTGATGACGTCGTCCTTAGTTTATTTCGCCCATGCGAAGCCAGCCACTTGCTTGACCCTTTTTGAACAGCCGTTATTCGTGTCGAACAGATATTTCAGGTTCCAAGAGGATGAATTTATCAAGGTTTCCAGATTACTGTTTGCCAAGACGTTGTTTATGGGCATCGAGTTAGTAACCCGTTAAAAAAAGGTTGTCATTAGCATTGCCTGTACGTTTCAGCGTTCCTTGCAGATACATGTCCTAGCAATAACATAATGTATTCTCTTGAAGTTGTCTTGTAAGAGAGACTGGCACGATTGTCCTGCTCTTTTAGTTTTTGATTACAGTGCTTCCTTTTTTTCAGAGAAAGGCATATTTGTTTTCTTTTCTTTTTTTTTTTTTTTGAAGACGCGATTTATTATTTCAGCCTACGAAAACTGGGCTCGCCGTCTTGGTTTTTCAACGCTGTGACCTGGAAAATGTACCGCAATTTGTTTGCAAAGACCTAGAATCTGTAGTGAAAAAAAATTTATCACTGGTGCCAGCATTTTCAGTGCCGTGTCTAAGGCAGTGTAGTAACATTAATTATCAGAGGACTGATTCTAAGAATCGCATCGCCACAATATGGCTGTATAACAAGAACTGGACAATGAGTTGCATATGTAGATTCAAAAGGTTTCCACGACCCGTCTAAAGCATTAGACCTAAGCAAACTCTTATACAACGTAAGTAGAAAACGAACCCGTGCCTGCAATGTAATTGGGCGTCAGAAACCAGCGCGATATATATTGTTATGACGGTGGTAAGACGTCGGAGCACTGATCAACAAGACGATAGGGCAGGGAGCTCAGCTGGTCAACGGCAGCGCGTCCGGCACGACAGTCTTTTCCAACGTCTTTCTCCTTCACTTGTGTTCTAAACTTCATCTTCTTCTGTACTGTTGCAATATATACCACATAAGCCAAGTCCACGACATATGGCGTGTTCAGCGACCCTTTCTAAACATATAGTTGTATACTACCTAAGAACGAAAATTGGTGGGTTTCTATTTCTTCCACATATATCGAGCCCCATTCTTTCTACATGGAGCAAAAGTCTACGTTACGGCCTCGTGGCAAAAGGAAAAAAATAATTTACAATAGCGTTATGAAGGACAAAGAAATGACCGCACTCTTTTTTATCAACAGCCAGATAGGAATTGATAGTGCCGCCTTGCGGGATGTTTCAATATGTAGCTCTAGAGGAATTCTTAACTGCTTTGTTTTCCAGTGTTGCCAACTCAAAAATCACAAAAAGCAGCAGGATGCCACAAAACACGATAAGAACGTCTAAATACATTATTTTCATGAAGAGCCAATATTTACGCATTTTCGTTATGTATTCAGGCTCTAAACAACACTTCGCTTGGTTTATAAGTTTTCCCAAAGCAGCTCAGTCTATGAGGGACACTGCAGAGTAGGGTCCGGACATTTTAACCGCTCCGACCACGCGAGCTTCTTCACGTGCACTGAGGCTGGCCTGTTTGCTTTTTGTTTCCATAGAAAAGCGGTCGCCGTGGCCATAATTCTATCCCGCACCCTTGAGTTCAACTGTAAAGAGCGCTAACCAATGAGCCACCACGCAGAGATTTTAAAGAATCTAAATAATATTGCGAACATAATGGGAAATGCTTAGTTTCAATTCGATTGGAAAGTCGATACTACGAATACTTAACTTCTTAAGACTATCCTGTCTGCCTTATACGGTTTTTAATTAGAGTTACAAAAGCACTCCTCTCTTCCTTGACCTCAAACTGCTGACTTGCCTGGAACATTCACTCCCAGAAAGAAGTTTCCTGCCTAATCTTAATTTGTCGATCAATCTGCGGGCGAGTGGTATATAGGCTTTGCTGACAACGCGCCGCCATCACGCGGGGCTGATCGTTTTGGTTACGAATACTTTGCCTTTGGAGTTTGTACCGAATAGTTATAACGGGATTCAGCATCTCTGTTCGTATATATATTCCTGTTCATATTTGTATTCGTGAATGTTCAGTTGACTGAATGTGCGTCCAACCCCTGCCCCAAGTAGCACAAAGTGGGCTATGAAGTGGGGGCCCGCGTTGGGCCCGTGAGGGCAGCCCATACGGGCCCCGTGCGGGATTTGCAACACGTGCCCAGAGGGGCCCCGCGCGGGCTGCCCAATTTTGCCGCGATCGGTCCCAATCTGTATCCGTGTGGGCAGCCCAAATAGGGCTGCCCGCATTCAGCCCAGGTAGACGAATGTGGGCAGCACATCAGAATCATTTATGGGTCCCACATTTGTGCAGGCAATGTCATCTCATTGATCAAGGTTTTAATTTTTAAGTCGATTAATCCCTCCAATACCTGAATTATATATACGCGGGATTTGCGAAAGCCAGTCCGTTTTGAGCTGGCCCACGTGCTGCCCTGATGGGTTGAATCTGGCATTTCCGGGGCTGCCCAAATTCCAGTAATCATCAATTGCGAAACATTATGCGCTATTTTTTTGCTTGTATGCGACGCTCAGTAACATGAGAGAAATTTATTCCCAACACTACAATAATGTGGGCTGGCCCACATCAACCCCAACATGTTGGTCTGAATATTTATTTCGGTGGTGCGTGTAGAATAGTAATGCCACAGGAAACATTTGGAGGTCGTTCAGTGCATACTCGTAAAGCGGAACAGTTATACTGTTGCATATTTTCTGTCGACACTGCATAATTAACGTAGTTGTTAGAGTAAAAATAAATAGTCTTTATTCATAGCAGGGATATGCTTAGGACAGTTATGTGAAACCTCCAGAAGAGGCAATTAGTAGCCGGTATAACATGATTTACATAAATAAAATGGTGCCTTAAAGATAGGGTGGAGACGTTTCAGAGCGGTAAGCCCGCCTACGGCCAATTTGGGGCCCACTGCGGCATTTCATGGGCCGCCCCAATTGGGCTGATCTTGATTTTACCGCATGGACTACGAATATATATTGCATTTTCCCGCAAGTACCCAAAGAAATACCCGTGTGGGCAGTGTGGCGGTGTGGTCGCTTTTCAGCCCGGCCGCAAACCATGCGGGACCTATTCAGTTTTTGCGTGGGGAGCCCCAATCGGACTAGCCCGTCTTCTATTTGCTTTAGGCCCACATTTGCATCGCGTCTGCCCTAAATTGCCCCGAAAGAGACCGATGCGGCCAGAAGTGGGAAGGAGCAATTGCCTGCCCCGCTACCGCCCACGCGGAAATTATCTAGGTTTTTGGTGGGCAACCCTATTTGGGGCAGCCCAGGAATTTTCTGCATGAATTCCAGATTTTCGTCTGACCTTCCCTCAAGTACCCCTCAAGGGTCCCATGTAGGCAATGTGTGGGCATACCCGTATTTAGCCCCGCCGCGGCCTATGCGGGACCTATTCGGCTTTTGAGTGGGCAGCCCCAATTAGATCAGCCCATGCGTTTCCTACACACAGCCCAAATTTCATTTGCATAGGCCCTAAAATTTCCCAAGCGGGACCCTTGAGGGCCTGATGTGGGAATATGTACTCAGTTAGCCCTTCCCACGCCTATATAATGCCCAAATGGAAAAAACAGGGGCAAGCCCAATTTGGGCTTGCCCGCTTGATTCCTAAAGCGGGCCCTCGTGGGTGTTATTGTGGTTGCCCAAGCCCAACTTGCCCATACTGGCCCCCGGTGGGCCATGCAATGTGTGCTACTTGGGGCTGTTTACCAGGGCAGCGACATACAAAAGAGTGCCCTTCACACGTTCAGCTAGCCTTCAGTCTCTCCCATCAATTGTTCCGGTATTGCTCTTTTACATGTGCTATGAAAGCAAAAAAAAGGCATTTGCCACATGACCCGCGCTTGCTTCTAATTACAGTGTTGGTACATTTTTGATGTCCGGACAGCACACAATGTTTTATGACCGCTAACGTAGGCAGAGCTATGAATTACATGTAATCAATTGATGTTTATAAACGTGCAGTCATATTGAACCCTGCTACAGTGTTTACATTTTTGGATGCGCCCATATCTGCATTTAGTACTGCTACCCAACGATCCGTGAATAATGTTGACCATTCACCAAATGCAGCTAGTTATAATAATGATACCTAAAGTACAGATCAAAAATTAAGACTAGGTTATATGTAGTTTCAATTTTATGTACCCGCGGGCCCACCCTCACAGAAAACATCAAAACATTGTTCCACGCTATAGTAAAATAAGCTTCTGTGAATAAAAGCGCGAACCTGTTTAAGACCTGGTTCAGGAACAGCTGCAAAGGAGATTAACACTTTCCCGGTTCGGCATAAATAAGAATGGATGAGGTATACAAAAAGCAGGTTGTAATGGGCAGAGGCAAACAGTCACTTATACGCTTCGGCACTGTGAGCGAGTACTTGTCAATGTTACGCTTCACCAAATTCTTTTCGGTGCTTTGTTTCACAGAAACAAGAGTTATCAAAACTTATGCACCACTCTAGCACTTCATCAAGCTGGATTTAATGGCGAATAGTAACATGAAGGCAAAGTTAAAGAAGAAAGTGCGACCAATGTTTTGGGAGATCCTCCTAATTACTTGAGGCTTCGCTGATTCATAGACAGCAACGATATGCCTGTTTAGAAGCAAGCAAACAAGAATACCTGCACAGGTTAGATACACTCCTTTCATGGACAGAATCAATCGACAGAATCGCAGAGCAAGTAATAAATAAGTTCTGGGCATCTTTTAGTATTGCATTGTAAGAACACTTTGAGTTTACAATTGATCCTCGCAAGGTTGTTTTTCTTGGTGAACCTCCACATAGAACTGAATTATGTTGCAGTGCATGTCCGTAATGGTTAAATGAGGCATCTCGACAGTACTGATCGAGTCAGTCCTCTGGATCTTGCACTGGCGTGCTGTTGAAAATTCGTGGCTGTCGAGGCTGCTGAATCACAAGTACCGGAGCTATGGACTGAGACATCATTAGTGCAGAAGCCTCCTTGCAGGTTAGGGTGGGGTCCGGTACTGAACCGTGTTCAGGTCGGAGCCCTTGAAGTCGCCAGCTGGCTTGGTGGGCTTGGGCCGGTATACTGAGGAGACACGAATAGGCATGTTGCCTCAGCATGTAGGAGGAGTCAGAAACATGAAGGCCAACACCTCCACCAAATGACACGTGGCGGTGACGATGTTGAAGACAGCAATCGGGAGAGACTTTCTGTTGCACTGAAATAAACACTTTATTTGGATGACATGCACCCGCAAAAGTGTCAAGCAACAGGACTGTGGCTGTAGGAGGAGACGCGCTCGTCGGTCGTCGAAGTACTCATTTCTGTTTCACTCGTCAGCGTTCAGTTTAAAATCTCCGAGGAAGCATCTAGATCAGAAGATGACCATATCAACCTGGAGTTTTGTTGGAGAACACGCAAGGCATGCGAGGACGCGAAGCATTTTCGCATAAAAAAAGAACAATAATAGAGCCCCATCTCGAGCTAACATGAATGAGCAAACAAGCAAAGAGTATAATGAACTAAAACAGCGCAAGGAACGGGACGAAACACGAAGGAAGGGAGACAAAGACACAGGCGCTGTTTGGTTCACAGGTGAAACAATTAACAGAGCCCGATGAAAGACACAGCGCCTGTGTCTTTGTCTCCCTTCCTTCGTGTTTCGTCCCGTGCCTTGCGCTGTTTTATTTCATTATGCAGTACCAACTAGCCCGGCATCTTGCACTTCTGATGCAAAGAGTACAAAATCGTTCCATGAATTATAATCACAGTCTTAAAGACGTATGCTAGCTGGCAGCTGTTAAAAAAAATAGCTGTGGTTTAGCTTGTTGTGGTCAAACCTGGAGTTATGCCAGAGCAATCTGCATGGCTACGCTCAGGTTCGTCTTGAAAGTCAAGACATGACAGCATATAGTAGCTCACTTTATGATTTCAGCTTTATTTATGCTATAGGGGAGTTACTGCACGTATGAGCGCCCCTTGCCTTTCACTTTTGACCATTCTCATTCGGGTGTAGAAGACTTCTAGCACTATGACATCGTATCAACGTCGAACTTCGGGACACACCAGCGTCAAAACGGTCGAACGAACCTTCTGTCGTTAGCCCCTACCCCTACCGAGTTACCTGCCTTCTTTTTCTTCTTCTTCTTTGTTCTTTTTATGCTTCTTTTCTTCTTTTTTTCTTCTTTGTTTCCTTCTTCTTGTTTATTTTCTTCTTCTTTGTCTTCTTCTTGCTCTTCTTTTTTTCTTCGGACAGGCACGGTGAAATGGCGAGACTGTGGCCAATGTAGCTCTCTCTATAAAAAAACACAAATAAAGATTTCAATGCTTCGCCGCCCTATTAAACCCAGAGAAGCTCCGGTAAGCCTTCTGTGCCCATCTGAAAGGGAAGCTTAATATCAGCACACTGTTAGCATGGTGATCTCTGCACATAAACCGTGTTCGAAGTTCTAATTCGCAGTTTTGGAATTTCTTTGTAATTACTAGCAGGAATAATCTGGCTATTGGTTTACGGCCCAAAATATCGCAGTTTATTAAAGTCTGTTGGTTTGCGTTTCATGCATACAAACAAAAATTATTATAATTTCGCACTCTTGTGTTAGTCGTCTGTTCTTGACTACTGCACTTAAATTGTGTGCGGTCGATATGGTTGGTTGGTTCATAGGAAGGGAAAGGCGCAGTATCTGTCACACTTGCTCTGTGGACACCTGAACCGCGCCGTAAGGGAAGGGATGAAGGTGGGAGTGAAAGTGGATAGAGAGAAAGGGGGGTCGTAGTGGAGGGCTACGGAGTAATTTCGACCACCTGGGGATCTTTAACGTGCGCTGACATCGCACGTTAAAGATCCCCAGGTGGTCGAAATTACTCTGGTTCAGGAAATGACTTAATTAAGGCCTCTGAGGAAAGAAGAATGCAACATACAACCGCAGAAGATGTTCCCGGATTTATTTTTAGCGTAATTAGGTTGCTGGGGCAAGGACCGGATGAGAGAAGTAGGTGGCTGTGCATACAACTTGAACAAAATGAATGAAGTACTCTATGGCATGTTTTTGTTACTAGCGCGTCTCCTTATCAAGGGGACACAATTAAATTATTACGTTAGCGATTTATTTTTTATAACTGTGTAACAAAAAAGAGGCAGCTTTTAGAAAGTTGGCTGCAACAAGACAAAATGGTGCGAACATGGCGCCAAAAGTCAAAATAGCATAGAACATGTTTTACAAAAAAAAAACCCTGAACTAATGAGTGGCTCGTAGCTTTTACAGGCCAATATTGCATGCGGTCACAGCAATAAAATACATCCTAATCATATGTTTACCGCCTTGTCAGAAACGTTGTGCACGGACGGAAGGCTACATGAAATGTTATATTATTTATGTCCCGGTATAGTCAATATATTTTACACAATGATCTTCTCGGGAAGCACGTAGTGATAGACAACCTATACTGCTAAATAAGGTTATCAGCAATGAAACAACAAAGCAAATATAGAAATATTTTTTCTGTAAACATATTTACAAAGTGTTACAGGACTATATCTGGGCAAAATTTGTATTTGTAGTGTACGCTAAGTTTTTGCCCATACCTTGAAGCAAAAGAAAACCTCTTAGGAAGCCAGGTAGTAATCTTGCCGGCGAGACTATATTGGGAATACCTCAGCAAATTAAACTGCACTTACAAAGGTCATGCGCAGAGAAGGCTAGAGATATCTACATTGGTACTGTTCTCATTGTATGTTTAACTTTAGGAGTCACCCTCATGAAGATGCGAAACCACCAAAAACATTTACAGTTTCTCCCGCATCGCGCGTACAACACGTTTTTATAGTTTTTAAAGTACGGTGTACTTTCGAAAACACTCGGGCCATCCTCCTTCAGTTAGGCTTCCAAGCAAGTGGACAAAGAGAGCAAAGAGAATCGTACTTCATACAAGAAGTTCAGATGCTAGCTCACGGAATATATGAAACCTTGGACAACTTTTGCTTTCTCAAAAGTCTACCAAACTAAAAGACGAGATATTATCTCCATCTGCCCACTCTTAAGAATATTCCGCTTTTCACGCAAACTCCACTGTTCGTTTCGTAGCTCCTGTTAACCAATTTACTCTCCTCTTTCCCCTCAGACAGATTTCCTTTCGCATAGCGAAAGCCTTTACGCGTGCGGGAATGACTTGTCGCGATGATTGGGATGCCCGGGTGGATGATCAGGTTTCAACACAGCGTGTGGCCGACCGCTCTTTCCTCGCCGTGGCGGCACGCTACAATTTCACCGATCAATGGCACATCGCGCCGTATAACGACAGGGACAGGGTCTGAAACACATAATTCTTATTCTAACGATTTTGAACATCTGCACCGCTGGAAAGCGGACCGCCCTGGTATGCATACTTGCGTTATCTGTTTTCGGGTACATTCTAGCATTTTTAATGTGGTTGTTCTTAACGTTTTCTCATTTTTTGGCTTCCTCCGAAAAACCTCGTTGCCTCGTTTTAGTGGCGTCTTCGTGGAAGTAGGCTTGCGTACGTATTTAATATTTGTTGTCTCTCCACTTCCTTCCTTTTTCTTTTTTCCTTTCGTTGCATTTCTAGCTCTTAATCAACGGGAGCTGTCTTGTTTTTCGGCCTTTCTATCTATTCAGTGATGTATGCTCCTCCAAAAACAAAGAACTAGAATGCCTTCTCTCCTGGTTAAAAGTACCCCAGTTGTGCGAACTTATTCCAGACTTTAGTAGCCTGAAGAACGACGGTACACCGTCCGAAACTGTCGGTACACTAAAATAGGTTATTCGGGAAAGTTGTGTGACATCCTTTACACACACACACAGACACACAAATCTATATATATATATATATATATATATATATAGATATATATATATATATATAAATATATATAGATTTGTGTGTCTGTATATATATATATATATATATATATATATATGTATACACTCGTATATCCCTAAAGGTCTCCAGATGTTTACCTGAAGACCTGGCCTGTAGCATTTGTTCTCGGTCTCGCATTTAGCAGTCACCAATCAGGCGCACTCCTTCAGCAATTGCTGAAGCATGCTGCATGGATCTTGTTTGGCCAGGCAAGCTCTCTATTCGGCAGGCAGTGGTAATCTCAAAAAGGGGGGCATACTCGGAATATATGGTTAACAGTGCCTGATGTGGAAAGCTGAGATCGGTCACCAAATTGCAGATATCTGGTGCCCTGAAGGGGTTAGACGAGTAGATAAGACAGGTACAAATGATTTCACGCTGAAGATGTGGTCACAAGGCAGCCTGTTGCTGAGAAAGAGAGAGTGGTGCATTGAGGATGGTAGTGTTGTCGAACGAGGAGTAGCCCGGGCAGATGAGAGAAAATTGTGGAGGGTTCAGGATTACCAAGCATGTCGCCGAATCCAGGCAGCCAAATATGCTTCCGCTTTGCTGTGTTTGGGACAGTAACGCTTAAAAAGGTCGGCTGTAGAATAAGATGGAGAGTGTGCTGTAGATAAAACAATTACAGGCTGGAAGTCAGTTAGTATGGGGCCTTTTTGTCGTGGAAAAAGTGTAGTCGCGGAAGTTGCTCGTGCGATCCCTAAGTCTTCCAAAAGACATGGATCATGAGATCGCGCTCGTAGGTGAGATGTATAGGGCGAAGATCCACGTCGCCAATAGCGCCGGCCACATAGCGATCTACCCCCAAAGAGGTGTACATGAAGAGCTACATGAACGTCAGGGCGAGCTCTAGGTAGGATCCGCATGAGATAGCGCATTCGCATAAAAAGGCATGCCCAGCGTTTTGTGGGTCTACGGTTTCAGGGGATTTGTGCTATTGCGATACGACATTGAACACGTCCAGGATAGTGTGGAGAAGGAGCAACTGTAGGAGTAGAATCTGGTGAGATATCGTCGTATCCGAAGCGCAGAAGGCGGGAACTGCCATGAAAAACTGTGCGCCGGCTTTGCTACTGATTTGCCTGCTGGGTCTGAATAAGTTGTTTCAATGTCTTCTTACCTCGAGCGCATGCAGCAGAGCATTGACTGTGTACAATAGTGCGAGGCGGGCTAGTTAGTGACTAGTATTAGAATGCACCATGAAACCGCGCAAAACGACAAGGTACGAGGAAGAAAGCTTAACCCATGAGGTGGCACCTAGTGTAAGGATCCTTGCAATTCCTGGATATCTGCATTTTTGTCCCCAAAAGCGAAGCGTGCTGGAGGAACCAACCTCGCTAAAAAAAAAGTATTTTAAGCCACCATTCAGCTCATTTCTAAAAAGGGGCATTGCAAAAAAGTTGCCTGCGCGCTACTCTGGGCAATTCCTGCAATCACGAAATTTCACACAGCGTGGCTTTCCAGCTACAAAGGCTGTCAATTGTTAGTTTTCCCTGGGAGTTAGTTACCTCTGTGCTAGAGGCTGTATTGTCAGTGAAACTAGGTGCGTGTCTGAACAACCCCACAGATAAGAATGCAGCACAACAGACCAGTTGGCATCCCATATTTCCACCAGATCTCACAACGCATGAAGAAAGTGGCTCTGAAAGGCGAACTGCCGGTGGGTTTCACCGCACCCCAAAAACTGACCGGCCTATGCAATAAAGTGTAGGGCAGGCACCAGGAGGATTGCAGTATTAGGCTCGCAAACAGATTTCTTTTTAGTCGATATTTATTGCCTCAGGGCATCAGTAGGATATGAGATGAAGGATGAATGTTCATTAAATGAATGGAAAAAGGTTGGCTGATTTTATGAAGTCCAGAAGTGAGCGATGCTGAGGTCCCTGCGTCCAAGTGACGTATGAGGCAGGATTGATTGCCCGAAAGGCCAGCTATGCTCAGGGGCCGGATGCGTGTTGGTTTGAGTGCTGGGCAGTCTCACTGCAAGTGGTGCATGTCGGCCTTGACATCTTCGTGTTTACAGATCGGGCATCCTGGGCGAGGATATAAGTGTTGGAACTGTGACCACGTCCTCTGACAGCTGGTGTAAGGGCAACACCGACCCGGATCCTCCTAAGCGCAACCTCCTCTTCACGGGTGGACCGCGGGGAAGGGATATCGCACACGGAGGGATAAGTGCACGGGTGCGGCGTCGGAGGTGCTCCTTTCTTGACAAAAGGAGGGTAGCGTCGTCCACTTCGAGGAGCCGTGGGATTGATGCGTCTTGGTTCACGAGGCGGGTTCCTAAATCATCTTGACTTTGGGAAGGCAGCAGATCGCGTGGGACTCACTCAATGCGTATTGATTGTGCGATGCGCGCCGCAAGCTGGTGGATGTCTTGGCAAATTTTAGGGCAGCGGCTGACACGTCGGAGCAGGCGTACTGCTGGAAGTGCGTCAGTGCGGATGACAACGTGTGCTGTAGGGAGCATGGTTATGGAAGCCACGGAGCAGAGTGCCTCCTGAACTGCCACGAGCTCAGCGCAGAAAGATGTAAGTGGTTCCGAAAGCTGAAACGTATTTGTCTGATTCAGGCTAGGTCTCCGTGGACAGTAGGTTGCCGTTTTGGCTTCACAGCCTTGCAGGCTTCCATCTACGTGCACTACTATGGAATATTGAGGCAGATGAGTATCTTGCTCTTCAAATTTCTGGCGAAGCAACGATGCCGAGTTGGCATACGTCGGTCTGCGGATGTCAGTTGGCTTGTTGTCTCCTAACTGTATAAATTTCCAGGAAGGGAGAACTAGCGCAGGTGGCTGAATAATAATGTGTGACGTTGCATACGCCCTCAGTGCTTGCGTGGAATGTGACAAAGTGGCCTTGAGTCTGCGAGCATCACGGCGCTGCTGCACCAGTTCATCGATGGTGTATAGCTGTGCATTCTCCTGTAACTCTACGACCGGTGCAAACAGATTTGTCCCATGCAAAAGTGGGGTCATATACAAAATAGCCTTGTCCTATGAAAAAAGCTACATTGGACAAACTGGACGTTGTAAAAACGTCAAACTTCAGGAGCACCACGCAGGAGTAAGCGCATCGAAGGGGGGAGGGCAGGTGGCTCGCCATCACCACCCCTGCCATGGTTGCACGCTTCCGTTCGCGAGACGATAATGTTGAAAAAATTCGCGTCTAAGCTATGAAGAGATGTGTACGAGGCTTACTGTACTAAGAAGGAATCCGGCTCTTGTGGCAGCTAGACCTCGGGTAACTTGTCTGAGGAAGAGTTTGCATATCTGGATAGCATGATGTCCCGCACAAGCTTGCGCGCCAGGGTTACGTGAGGATTGTTTGTTAGGTTATAGTGTGATAGCAATGGATGTATAAAATGTGACCCATCATTGTAATAAACTAGCTGAAGTTTTGTCCTTTGTCCTACTGGTTTCTTCCTCGTCCCTTGTCTTTTTATGCATTTTAATGATGCATTGGCTGTGCACTGGGGGAGCCCAATTGCCAGCTGTTTCGTAGTGCGGATAAGTATACTGTGTTGTGACCGTGCATGGTTCGCGCTTGCGCGCACTATTGTGCGCCTGTGGGCATGGTATTGATATGTGGTGTTTGTGCAAGGGCTCTAAGTGAGCGTGTTCGCATGAGTCTTTTTGTGTGAGCATGCTTTGCTTTGTCGTGACCCTACAACTGCCAAGTTGGCCCTGTCAAGGGAACGTCAAGAAAAATACAAAGAAACGTTGCCCTGTGAGAAATAGCTGGAAGTGCTTTTGTTCAACTGTTCACCCTTCCCGTCGAGAGGCGCTATTGTCAAGTGAGGAATGCCTATTGTCCAAGGGAGACGATCGGAGTGACACGTCCGCTGACGTACAGGAGAAGAAAGGAGCATGAGGATTACGGCCATTAGAGGATTTCCCGTGAATGCAGGAAAGAGTTGCAATTGCCGGAAAGGGACAATGCTGGGAGCAGTATTCGTGGCGCGCACGTACACTTGGGTTTCTGAGAAGGAAATTCACTTGCCGAAACCAACATAGCGGATCTTTGCAGAAGAATCGAAATATACCTCCTGGCGATTCCCAAGCTCTACCCGGCAACAAGTGCCCACGCCCGACGAAACAATACTGGACCAGTCAGTGCATCAGACCATAAGTGCAGTGCTGTGTTCGATTGGTTGCCGATATCTGAGGGGTGTGCCCTGGAACAGATTGGTCAGCATCTTCAGAGAGGGGCTGGACATAGGGAATTTAAGGACGTTGCAGAGCACGAAATGACGCTCTGAGCCCTGGGTAAACGGCTCATTCAGACGCTTCTCGCTATGAACTCTTAACGCTTGCCATTTTGCTGATATACCCTTTTTTTCATGTAAATAAGTTTTCTCAAAGTGCCATTAAACCTGCTTGTATGTATTTTACCAACTTCGAAGATTCAATCCTTCATCAACCCGGAGTCCCTGCACGCTACCAAGTGAAGGCCGGGTCAACTTAGTCCCAGCGTCACGACAACTGATGCACTTGTGTTCTGACTGACTAAAGTCGACACCATGAAACTTGTGCAATATTTGAGAGCATTAATGTAAAGGTGAGTACACAAATAACAGTTTTAGGGGATGTGCGCTAAAATTTCAGGTCAAAGGCTTCTTCTTCCCGGCTCATGATCGTACTGCGTGGCGAAAAAAGAGTTCAGATTACTGGCAAACATTTTTTGCAATGAGCGTGCAACAAATTACGTGAGAATTAAGAAAGCTGTGAAGAAGTTGAAATTTAAACCTTAATAAAGAGGGCCTGTTGGGGAATTATGATAAATATCAGCGCCACATCGCCAAAGAGAGAGCGGAGACAAGGTGAAACACGCGCGTTGAACTTCGATGTGATATTTATTAAAAGAAACTGCTGCTTGTACACCGATTTGAAAACACCACAAAGACAGGGATACTACATGGAGTATAACCTTTCACAAACGGCATGTCCGAAGATGTAAGGCCGACGGAAGGCCCAATAACAAAACTGTCATGCAGCTTAGCTACCTCGATCACCTCCACTATCTTCCTCTCTATTTGGTCCAAGTGTCTGCTAATAATCACGCAACAGCCGGTGACTTCCTATTCGCTGAGCACTTTATTTTTATAAATGAAATTAAGCGTTCTCGCTTGCATTTCCGATCAAGTAACGTCGGATTCCCTCTGCCTGTCATGTACATGTACGTTCTTTACTCGTGTTCTTTCAGTCGCTTATTCAGGAATCTTCCCGCCTGGCTTACATAAACCGTACCGCGAGAAAAGAGAATTAAGTTCAACACTTCACTCCGTCTTCCACACACTTAACAAATGATTCTGGTGCCCTACGGCACACTGCCGATGTGCCTAGTTCCACATGTTTACACGCGCGCGCGTCGTGTGTAGCTTCATATGGGTTACTACGCCGTCCAATCCTCTTGAGTCCTTGCGACATGTTATATGTATAACAAACAAGGGTATTGTGAGTCCTTGCTGCATTTCTTCATATATGCGGCTGTCATTTGCTTCCTCTTTCTTGCTGTTTTTCAAAAGGCTATCAGGGGCAAAAGTAGCAATGGCCGGAGCGTACACTATAGGGTGAAGGTGAGCCACCTGGTCGTGTACGCTTCTCCCCATGGATGAGTGTTAGATTTCTCGAACTGGTTCCTTAGACACAGGCTGCCGGTCGTTTTGCGTTTTGGTTTCTTGTGCTGTTGTATTCGATGAGAAAACCAAGCCACTTCATGACGCATTCAAACCGCTTTAGATAGTTAATACCCCTGTCGCACGAATAGTCTCGATCCTCATTGAACTCGATCTGCATTCAACTCAATGCAGATCGAGGTTGTCACACGGCAACTTTCAAGTGCAATCGAGCTCGAGCCTGCTTGACTTCAAGCTACTTCCTCAATCAATCTTGAGATTTCATGCCCACTTGAAAGCGGTCGTCGACATCCTCTTAGCGCGCATGAGAAAATTTCTCAATGCTCATTGAAAACGCCCGTGTAGCATGTATGCTTCAATCCTCCTTGAAACCCTTCATGCAGATCGGGTTCAATGAGAATCAAAAGTGACCGTGTGACAGAGCTATAAGTATCGCATCTCTTGCGTACCACAAAGTTAATGAAGAAACGTTTGAGGGCCCTAGAATACATGTTTTCCTGGGATTACGCTAGCATGTACTGTGAATGGCAAGTATGGATAAGCCCTGAATCAGATAATATCTCTATCCTTTTGTTTTGTACTGCTGTTATCGTGGTAATTCATCATATCCTCTTTCCAATAGTATGTTGCATTCTGGTGCAGGCTTCACCTGAGTGATTGTCTTCACAATTGTATCTCAGTGGAGACTGTTCCCTTCGTTTCACCGGCAATTCGGTCCCTGCTGAGATCATAGCTGGAGAAATCTTTTCAGCATGAAATGTCCCCGTTTAAATATGGTGCTGCAAACTTCACAGTGCATTGGTTTTGTTTGGTTTGTGGGGTTTAACGTCCCAAAGCGACTCAGGCTATGAGAGACGCCGTAGTGGAGAGCTCCGGTAATTTCGACCTTCTGGGGTTCCTCAACGTGCACTGACATCGCACAGTACATGGGCGCTTAGCTTTTCGTCTTGATCGAAAAGCAGCCACCGAGACCGGGATTCAATCCCACATCCTTGGGATTAGTAGTCGAGCGCCCTAACCCCCACGCCACCCCTGCGGGGCTCACAGTGCATTGGATCCGTGTACCAAAATTCAGTTTAAAGATTTTGATCTCGATGATTAAAAGCAGTATCAGCTATTAATATTTTACAAGTACAAATACATTTAGATTTATAATGAGTTGCAACTGATCTGGCACTGAGCGGCGCACTCGACGCGATAACCTTATAGGGGACGCCTTTATATATCGCTGTAGCGTGAGAGGCCTGCAGTTGAAAAACGACGGGGCCTGGCGCATTGCAGTTTACATCGCCTAACCCCTAAAGTGTCTGTCAGGTATAAAATACAGAGAAACAAATAACCAGTAAAATCTGGCTAACCATTACTCAGCCAATTTTAAACTCATCAATACTTATTGAGTAAATTTAAAGCTAAGAACGGTCCAAAAAAAACAATCATAAATGCCATGCAAAAGTCGAGGAAAATTTAGAAGAGAACCGCAATGCTAATCAACTCCACATAAGACATAAGACACTCTGAGAAGATTACAAGTGTAACAGAAACAAATAAATAGGGGAACTAATTCTAACGCATTGAAATCACAGATTCTTGTATAAGGCACACAAACTGTTTTTTTTTTTCTCTTCATAATAGGCCAATGGAACTCTCCCCTGTTACACTTGCGTAGCGGACGCCTGGCTTATGCTGCTAAATAAAGTTCTATGCTTTGTTCTTTGTGCACTCTGTATTGCTTCCCCATATGCAAAGTGCTTGGAGTTTTTAAAACCAGCAGTGCTCTTTAAAAGCATGTATAAATCTTGCTTTCAATGACCGACCGATTACAAGCGCTTCTTGTTGACCTTACATCTGCACCGGCTATGTAATGTGGTTGCGCGAGGAGAACTTTTCTGAAAGGACAAAGCCTTGTGCGATGAATAGTTGACGCTTTATTTTCTCCTTGGTGTCCTACTCAGTAAGCACGGCCGCATGAAAATGTATCTGAAAAACACAGGAAGAAAAAGAGCGAAAAGACAGTAACGCTTAAATGCTTTTAAAAGCTCTGTAGGCGACCTCACAGGTTTTAATCTAGGTGTGTGTTTTACGAGTGACAAAGAGAGACAGATCACACTAAAATGCACACAATCCTACTTGCAGCAACGTCACGAACTTTCAGCAGAAGGGATTAAATTGTTCCTCAGCCATTTTCAGCTGCTGTTATTGCTCAGAGAACGAGGACCACATTGCAGGGTGAAAAACAAGAACAGCGTCACAATATCTGGTAATCCTCACCGGAAGCCGCAGATAAGTCGCTTCTTTCGCGTCAGCCTTTGAAACAAGTGGCAGACAACGACGCTTCTCCGTTTCTAACTTCTTATCTACGCCGCTAATCCCATGGTACCCCCTAAGCCTGCCTTCTCTGACCCGTTCTACCTATAGTGCACAGAGCACAGGGCTGCAGGGAGACATTAATCTTCTAATTAACGGCCACCGTGGCTCTCGACAGGCGCTACTAATATGTTATCCGGCTCTCGGCCATTTGCCCCGATCGTGGCACCGGCGAGCCCTCTCACTCACTTTCTACGCCGACAGCTTGCCTCGGCCCTGGCCTTTGAAACTGTGCTTTAACTTCTCAGAATCCTCCAAAATTCTATACCTGACAGCGTGTTAACTTCACACTTTTCTGCTAATTTTCTCAAAGAACGGTTACTTTTGAAATCTGCGTCCTTCTTTTTGCGTTGTTTTGGTAATCTCTCTGGCTGCCTTGCTTTGGTAATCAGTATCACCGAATCAGTTCCCGATGGCTGAGCTGAAATTTGAAGGTGGTGGTATGAATCTTACTCTTGAAGCATCAGGTGTGGCGATAGCTTTCCTGCACCTAGATCGGTAGACAGTGCAGATTAATGCATTAAATTCTTAATGGATCTGAACGTGGAACAATTGTATTCCCCAGCTCAATCAGTTTTGTATTCGTTTGAATAACTGCAGTTGGAGTGCAATATCAAACACATTCATTTTTGCGCTCCCAACTTACGCGAGTCCAAAGCTTCTTGTACACACCATGAGACATGTAATTAAAATGTGAACACTCTTGCAGGAGGCTAAGGGGGAGGCGATGATCACTGTAATGCGAAAAGGCACAACACTGTAGTCGTAGGCGACTATAGAACCACTGTGGTCGTAAAGAATGAAGGGGACTCGGACAACCACGAACGCAATGCGGGAACCAAGGAATAAAACAATGAAATAGAGTGTAGCATCCCAACAAAATATATTACGCATCATACACACCTTCTTCCCAACACCGTAAAGCGGGAAGTTCGTTTTGAAGGAGCCAAATGAGCAGAGTCAAAGTAAAATAGAGGCCATCTGGTGCGCGCATCGTGTATGATCTGAAGGTGTTTGACGGGGTGAGAACTGCGAGTACAGAGGCGGGACTTCTCGAAATAGCATTATTTTAAGAAGCAATGAACGACACAAATGAACACATCAAATAGTTAACTGCAAGAGGTAAATCAGAGACTGATTTATTGATCCACAATATTACATACGACTTTAGGCGAGGCAGCTGACCCGGTTTTAGGCTGTGTTGATGAAGAGTTAAACACAAATCTGTAAAAAAGCTCTAATAACGATAATGATAATAGCAGTGACAATGCTAAAGAGAAATTACGTATTTCGGTGGTAATGAAAAACGACGAAAAGCGAATTTTACAGGCAAATAGGAAACTTGTCTGTCACTTGTCACTTTATACGCAATGATGCCACGTGTGTCAAAAGTTTTGTAAAACATAGGAAACACAAAGCGAGGAAGGCAGAGGCAGGTACTTGTCTGTGCCCTCAATTGACCGTTTCTTCACCCATTTGTATTCACTGATATACCAAAAAGCCCGGAACCACAAGTTAATAAGCTCTGTAGATTGTCACCTGAAGTGTTTTTCAAAAAGTGTCCCGCCAAGAACAACTACAGTCGAATCAGCTTATTTTCCGTTACCTAAAAAGTGTTAGTTTGGTTCATAAGGTTTAACAACCCAAAGCGGCTCAAGCTATAAGAGACGCTTTTGTAGAGGGCTCCAGAAATTTCGACCTCCTGGCGTTCTTTAATGTGTACTGATATCTCAGAGCACACGAGCACATTGCTTTTCGCCTCCATCGAAAAGCGGCCGCCGCAGCCTGGATGCGAACCTGCACCCTTGCGCACAGTAGTCGAACTCCGTAACCACTGCACCGTCGCGGCGGAGCCTAAAAGCGTTTACTATGGATGATTTTATGCTGGGCACTGAACGCCCTGCTCATTGATTGTAAAAATGTTCCAGCGAAGAGTGTTCGACATTATTTTTCATAATACTGATAGCTTCCGCAGCCGCCTTGAGTCAGTTGATAAGCTTACGCTAATCTTGGTGATCATTCCTGGACAGTGCAGTTTTCCCATATTCGAACAATGCCGTCGCTGTTATATACAGCCTCGAGAGTTGTTAAGCGAGTTCGGCGCTATCATATTAGCTGTGTAATTTATTAGAGGGTAAACAGAATATTTGTGTACTGGGTTTGACATGGTTGTTTTTCTGTCGCCAAGGCCTGGCTTTTTTCACTGCGATGTTGCGATGAGGACGGAAGCATATTGTTTTTTGTTGTGTGAGGGGTTCTTGGCAGCCTTCATAGTTTGGCGGGAGGGGTATGAGGCAAGGAGTTTGATCCGGCCACTTTGTTAGTGCTCGAACTCAAATGTGTACTTCTTTCTAAGCCAGATTTACTCTGCTGAACATGGTGAAGCGAAGGCGACGGTGCTATTCTGAGAGTACTTTAGAGGGTGTAGCGCTTGTGAATTCTCGGAAGGCTTGAATTGAGTCGGATGCAATCGTTCGGTCAATTCCCCATGACTAACGGTGTGGGCTGCTGTTTCAGCCATGTGGACGTTACAGCTCACAAGGGTTGCGCAGATTATCGGCTCCATTAGATGTTTGAGAATGCGCACCTCTGCTTTTTATTTCTCCCAGTAGTCAACTATGTTTCGTAATACCATGGCGGAATGATTTCCCATCGGGTTTGGCGGATGTGACATTCTAGGCTTATGTCACATGCGTTGTTGTAGATATGTTATGCGATTGGTATCACTTTTATGATGCTTCTCACAAAACCCTCTTAGGAATGTCTTTGCTGCCTAAGGCTACATTTTAATAGTCCATGCCCTAAACAATATTACAGTGATATAACAATGCGCAGATTGCATCAAAACATTTGTATTGCCTTGATATATTACCACAAATAATTTGGCTAATTGAAAACGCAGCGAGTACAGAAACTGGGTTTAAAAGATGCATTAGGAGCGGCGCATTTGACAAATGTCTTTTTTTGCTAATCCTTCATTCTTCATTCGAGGACTGGCGAACTAGGCAGTCTTATCAGCACAGCCGGCGCTAAATTAGTAGTACCTACCAAAACCTAAATAAACGCATCTATTACACATCTGCAGTTGAATCCTGGATTCCTGATACAAGACTCGTCCTGTGTCACCTTTCAAGCCAAGCCCCCTTTGAAGCACGTAAAGTGAACCATGTAAGCTAAACTTCCACATAACAGAAACACATTGGTGACAAAGAAAAATAGGTATTGATGGGTCAATACCAGGTAATATAGTTCATGAATTTGCTTGACGAGTGCAGTAAATTATTATAAAAGTCATGCTGCGCTTGCAAATTCTTCTACATATATTATGGCTACCAGCGAGCAGCGCCAGCTCGAGTGCCTAAAAGCCGCGGAATACCAGAACGAACTTCTGTGTCGGTAGCAGGCAAACCAAGGAAGGAGGGCGGCCACAGCAAACAAGAAGTCAGAAAGAAAGGCCCATTATCATTCTCTACGAACAGAGATTCTCCCACTGCCAAAAGAAAGTTGCAGGAAAGGGCAGAGCACCAGTCATCTTCTGTGCTCCTGAGAACTCGCACCTTTTCCCTAAGGTAAGGGGAAAAAGAACAGCAGTTTACAATAGGTAGCCAAGCGCTGGAAGTAGTAGTTGAATATGTCTACTTAGAACATGTAGTAACCGCAGACTAGACCATGAAAGGAATGGAGCGCATTTGGAAGGTACTCACAGATTACTACTAGCAGCTTACCGGTATCACTCCAGAGGAAAGTGTATAATAGTTGCATCCTACCGGTGCTCCCCTATGGGGTTGAAACATGTGGGTTAACGAAAAGGGTTCTACTTAAGTTGATGGCAAGGCAGAGGGCTATGGAAGGGAAAATAGTAGGAGTAACTGTAAGCGGTAGGAAGCGTGCAGAGTGGGTTAGAGAAATAACTCTAGTTACTGACAGTCTAGTCGAAATTAAGGAGAAGAAATGGGCATGGGCTGAACAAGTAGCGCGAAGGAAAGATAACCGATGCTCTCTAAGAGAAACCAACTGAATTCCAACCGAAGGAAAGCCTAGCAAGGGACTATATAAACTTAGATGGGTGGATTGGGTTAGGTCTCCAGGGTCAAGGAATGTGGCTTGCTAAGGACAGGGTAAAATGGAAGAAAATGGGAAATGTATTCGCCCTGCAATGGATATAGTTTGGCTGATGATGATGATTAAGCAGACAAAACTGTGACATCCACGCTTGTACGAAGAAGCATGGCAGTTAATATCTCAAGCAAACCGGCGGTCGTAGACAACATCCCACTGTGTCGTGCGAAAACGAACATCGGACAGACGGGTAGCGCATTGATCACAAACTGCGAGAATCACGAATAGCAGTTGACAAATGATGCCATAAATGATGACGGTAAATATTTTAGTAGTACTTTCGTTGTGTGTTTTTTTTTAAGAATTGATTTTTTTTTATGACTAGAGCAAACACTGATGAAATTGTTGAATTTTAGATATCTGTGATAAGACTGAAGCGAAGCTTCGGGGCACGCGCTTAGCAGCTGGAGTTTTAACACTGGTGCTGCATATATTTGATGTCCCTGCAAATTAACCATCAGAAGTTCAGTGTTCGTCTTGCGCCTCTCCTTCCTTTGGCCGGTGTAATTGGCGTTGAAAAAATACACATTGCACGTACAAGACCATTGAGCTCTCCTTTCTACGTTAACAATATAAAAGCCAAGAAGAATAGTAGTAAGGAACGAGTTATGCAGTATAGAAATGAGAAGGGTTGAACGTGCTTAACCAATATGAAGGGAAAGCATAAGCGGCGAGTGACCGAGCATTCTTCTACTTATTCTTCCCAGGTAGCACAGAATGTGGGGCCCCAATAGGTCCGATGTAGGCAAGAGGGCTAGGGCAACCATCATAAAACCTGCATTGGTCCTGGGCTTGCCCCTGTTCCTCTTGCATGGGTCCCATAGCGGCGTTAACCGGGCTAATGCAGAGGGCACATTCCTGCATCCAGACCACAAGGCTGCCTTGTCGGATATTTGAGGTCAATTCAACCTAAAGGTTGGCTGTTTATGGGACAGCCCTCATAGATCCGATATGAGGCCGCCCCCATTAGATGTTCGTGGGACTTACATCGGCGTCCAACGGACATGCCCCCATCGTGCCCCAATCGGCCCCTTGTAGGTTACTTGAGGGTAGGTAAAATAGGAATAAGAGCTCAATTTGGGAAAACCCACGAGAAGCCCAAATGAGGCAGTCTTAGCTAAACCGCTTTAGGTCCCACATAGGATATAATGGGGCTGGAAGGCTGGCGTGCCCGCATTGTACCAAAATCGGTCCCTTGTGGCGAATTTGAAGGCACGTGCAACAGCAGATGGGCTCTATAGATTCAAAAACAACACCCAGCCCAATTGGGGCTGCCCACACAAAACTGTTTTATATCCCACTTGGGCCGTAATGAGGCTTTAAGGTGGGCGGGCCCGCATGATAGCAAAATCGGCGAATTTCAAGGCACGTGCAACAGCAAGTGGGCTTGAGGTTCAAGAAACAACACACAGCTCGAATGGGGCTGCCCACACAAAACCGCTGTGGGTCCCACATTGGCCGTAATGGGGCTAGAAGGCGTGCGTGCAATTGTGTAATCATTATTTCCAACCTTTATTTGTGTTAGATGGTGCCCTATATACCTATTATAGATGATTTGTATGACAGTTGTTACCATGCTTAGTCGGTTGGAAATACTATATGACATTAGTTTTCGCGCTAATGCAAATTGAGCTAAAATACTAAAACAAACGTATTGCTAACTGTTGCTCCTTATGTGATTGCTGTGGACAGCCTGCAACTCTCAGCACAATATTACTATTCAGAACACGCATCTCCATAGCCTGAACAAGATGTACACGAAGTCATTTAGGCTAGAATAATGTTATGAAGTATTGTAAAATTTAATATTTTGGCTGTTTAGAAAGGGCGGACATGTATAAATTATTTGATTAAATATGTGCATAAATATTGATTGGGAAAACTTGGACTAGGACTTCCCATTAATTTCCTGCGTCGGACCCCTATGAGAATAATGTGGGCACGCCAAAATGCGGCTTGCGCAATAGAACCCGCACCGATCCTATGTCATTATCTGAGAGTCTAACCGAAATAAAAAAAAAATAAATGTTCATCCAGAGCGGCTGCCCGAATCTGTCCAAAGTAGGACCATCGGGGGAAGTTGGCGGGTATGCCCTTTTGACAATGCCGGAAAAATGTCGGCAGCCCCTCGAGGGCTGCCTACATCGGTCCCTAGTGGGGCCCATCGGGGCTTTGTCGACAGCCCCTTCAGGCCTACGTCGGCCCCTCTTGCAGCACCCACATTGAGCCCACCGGGGCTGTCCTGAATTGCCTACATCAGACCTACCGGGGTCCCCTCCTTCGTAGTCCACTTTGTGCTGCCTGGGTTCTTCTTCTTCTTATTCTTCTCCTTCGCGGCTGTTTAATGTCATTCGTGGCCGCGACCAAGGCACACGGACGAGCTGAAACCTGGTGTAATGTTGCTCTCGCAAGAAAAAAAAGAACAAAGATGTGTTGCAAAACTTTTGTTTCTTTTCCTGTTGCTATTCTTAACATAAATCAAACGAGCTGACTTTTTTTGTACTTGAAAAATGCTTTGTCGGAAATAAATATCGCTTGATTTGTTGCACTTGTATAAGAAATAAAAAAAAAATATTCAGGGGTGGTAAATGTGGACATTCTGAGATGTACTAGCAAAAAATATTCTTATAAATGTGCGGCACATCCCTGACACCTTCTGATAGTGAGAAATAATATTAAGATTGAGAAAATGTTTGATAAGGCCGAAAATTCAGTCCTTGAGAAAACGGTATTAAGCGAGAAACAGGGCATTTGGGCTAGGAAAGGAGAAATGTAAGCCCACTGCCTTGGTGGCGTACAGTTTTTAGTGCACACGGGTGGTGTTACTAATGATGGCGGCAAGAATCATGGCAGGGTCAGAATTTATATTTTAGCTTTAATATTTTCTTCAATGTGGCCTTTCTATTTAAAAACTGTGCATTTTTTTTAGTTTAGGCACAAATGTTTCACCCCAATCTTGTACTGCCCACTTACTCTGCGCGACACTGTGACAGCTCCACCGAGCTTTATGCCGTTCCATTCTGATTAAAAAACTGTTATACCGGATCTTTATAAAATTCTTGCGGAAATTTTCATTATTCTTGCCTTAAAAGTATCCAGTATTAAAACCTCCTATTTCGAGCTCTCGTTCGGACACTTGTCTTCATATATGCCTTTATTATACAGGTCCTGTACAATGTGTCTCTACGTTCTCGCATATATTCTTTAAAGCCTACAGTCGCAAGCTGCAACATTATGTGAAAGCCCCAATTGATAACTCTTCGCTTTAAAAAAGACGTGCAAACTTCTTTGGTAGACCTAAAAATTTAGTACCTAACCAGGCATTCAACTTTCGCGGAGGGTCCCATTCCCATAGCGCCCTGACTTGTCACAGGAAGTACCCCAGTATAATCCTCCTGCCATCTCGGCCACATCATGTGGTCCATCTTTTCTATAGAGCTATTCGCACTGACTACCAATTAGTTCCCGGTCATGTCATCTGCCAACTCCCACAAGTTACAAATGCTCAGAAATTTCCTTTAACAACGCCGACGCTGCAGTTTCTAGAAAGCAGGACGTTTAATGATATCACGTTAATGAAGCAGAATAAATGTACAGCCTCGAAATGCGAAGGCGAGACACCCATTGTGTTTTTAGGTTTAAATTAATGAAATCCAATCAAAGGCAAGCATAGCAGATGCCACAGAGGGTCCATAATGAGAGGACACCTGTAAATTTTAGTGGATAAAGCCTGGGCGCAGCAGGCACAGAAGGCGACTAGAGAGTTATGAGATAGGCATTCGTCTTTCAGCAGAGGCTGGTGATGACGGCAATGATGATGATGAAAGTACAAAAGTATTTTCGAAACGCATAGATTTTACTGCCGTTATCTGAGCCAGTACCCTCAACACAACACGGAGATATTGACGAGCTACCTTTTCGGTTACTAAGCCTTAACTGACCTATTCGTGAGCGACGATTACAGACGAAGGTCTATACAATAATCAAATAAGGAAAAAGACCATACCTGGTTCCTAGTTGATGACTCAGAACTGTAAATAAACGTATTCAATCACTCAGCCGCAACGCCGCTCGACTGCATTCAATGGAGACCTGAATGGAGCAAGACGAAATTCAGAAATGAATGGACATACATGTAGAATCTCACTATTATGGATCAGATCTTCATTTCAATAATATGGATATGTTCATTCTATCCCAGACAAAGGTTGCGGTAGTCCGAGCCACTCTTGTAAAAACGCGATAGCGCTGAGGGTCTCCGGCATTTCTCGGCGCTGTGAGAGGAAAGCCCTGTTTGATCTAGATGGTTTATGAAAATGTCATGCTATACCTAGTGCAGTTGGTTAAAAAACTGACTGTCGAAAAGTGGAATCGAAAACCACACAGTTGGCTCTCGAAACGTACATGATATCGCACCCTCTATGCACTTATGTTTAACTAGAGGCATAGTTAGGTGGCGATAAGCATGTAGATTTTACGCAATTGTGGACCAGGAGACGAAAGATAGATCGTATATGGCCCCTCTAACACGAGCGGGTCATGCTTTTAACATTTAATTATTATTGAAGTTAGTGTAGCTTCACTTGGTACAGTGCTTTCCTGCCCGATTCAGCTGTCCCTATTGTTTCATTACGCATTCTTTAAGCACTTAAATCTTTATTTTCTACTTCCGACTTCTCATGTCTTGTCAATTCTTCAATCGTATTTATATATTTTCGCAACGGTAAGCTATCATGCTTTCCTTTCAGCATGATGCACGATAGGAGCAAATTCGGGGTAAAATGAAACGTCACGGCCCCTTCAGTCGTTATCTCGGTGCATAAAAGATTCATTAGGGTGCATATACCACGATATGAACAGTTTACTTTAAGCTGATAAGCGACTTCTTTATTTTCCACCACCAACGAGGCTTGCATTATATTTCCCATTAAAGCTGATTTGCCTAAGCGAAGGAAGAAAACACACAAAAGATGGTAAATACTCTCAAACGCTCGCTTGCCTAAATATGATTGACCTTTATAATTCAACCCTACAGGATAACACACTCGCTTTAGGTGAATGTGTAAGTTACCGATGCTTAGGCGGTAAAATATCTGAGCTTGGGGCCACCTTTCTGAAACTACAAGTGCCACTATTTAATGATTGGGATTGTACAAAGCTGCACCACGATAAAATGGCTATAGTTACCAAAAACGGCCACAATGGTTCCTGATATTCACTTTTCATTCATTTACATAATACTACAGATCGCCCGAAGGCATTGCTGTAGGCAGTGTTATGTATTTATTCTGTGAAAGCCAAACCTGTAAAAACTAAAAAGTTTACATCGCGCCCATTTTCCCTCGTACGCGCACCCAAGAGTTAGCTGCTAATGTTAACCAAGCCATATTGCTTATTCTGTCCTTGTGAGCGAAAATGAGGGTGATTCAGAAGCAGTTTACTTTATAGGGAGTATATTGAACATTCGTGAGAAGTAAACAATAAATATATAATAATTACCAAGTTAAATATTATTTGAAGAGCAAGTGTGAAATTAAAGTTCGCAGATAATACTTAATAACGTGCTCACTGTGATTTTTGCGCTAAATTACAATACACGCTGCTCTTTTTTTTAGTCCTAGAGGAAACACTAACACTTCACTATTACTCGCTTCCTAAAGAATCTCAGAAAGTTGAGATTTTCGGGAGCCCTCCATCAAAATGTCCCTCAAAGCAATATTCCCTTCGGGACATAAAAACCTAAATAACAAATCATATTTCTCGCTCCCTGTGCATGAAAATTCGCTGTCGAAGATAATTAACGCTCCCAAAGAAAGGAAATGGAGTTCTCAAAGTGCGTTCTGGGATTCCTAAGCAGCACCTCTTTCAGGCGGGAGATTTGGGTTGTGGTATTAAATTTTTATTTATTAGCGATAAAAGAAAATTTATATTTCTCTTAAAGCTTATGTACTTTTTTTTTCGGAGAGAATGGCCATATTCATATGCCTGTGTCGCGTGAAGGGCATCTTGTCTTTATGTTTCGGCCACAGAATTGTTTAGAAAAGTGTTTCGGTTCATCCCAAGTAACATTTGCTTGAAAGCTCGTGCAACTCATCTGTATTTGTTAAACTTGAACACCTCCTATTTTCCTTCTCGATCAAAAACAACCAAATACATGGACAAATCAGTACGACTGCCGAAATTAGAGGTAGTGGAAACATTCAGACGCATAGCGCAAACACGTTAGCTGAGCCTTTTTTTATCGATTTCCGAACAACTTCGCTGCGCGAAGGAATTAAGTTATTTTGGCCTACGAGGCTTACAGCTTTGTGGTTCCGTGTTCTCTCCTTTCAGAGACAGACCACCAGAACGACTGTCACCCTAATCACACGCGCAAACATCAGGAACACAATTTAACGTGAAGGTGTCTACAAAATAGGAATTATTGCAATTTGCTTACGTAGATAAAGATTTAAAATCGGAATAGAAAAATAAATTGGTATTATGGAGAAATGTACAACTCTACAACAGTATAATGTATTCACGCATTGAGAAAACTACAGTAATAACGCTACATAACAACAGAAATCTGAAATGTATTCTTTACATTTATGCTGTACTTCGTTACACGCTAGCAAAGCTCAACGCCATGATAAAAATTACTACGAACTAGATGAAATCTTTCAGATCCTTCAGACATAAATATATATGCTAGGCACGTCTTTTGAACGCGGGCATTAAATCATTTTTGCATCCTTGTTCCAAGTCTCGTAGAGCTGACTAGGAGCTCCTTTGAGTGGTTCTAAACCTTCGTGGGTAAAAGGAAAGTATTAAACTGGAACGGCGGATGGTAAAAGAAGCTTCGTTCCGATGCGGCGCCTTCCTTTATCCGAACCTGTGCTCGCTTCCACTAATTAAATTCTTTTCCGGGCCATTTCAGTCCGATCAAGAACCGCCAAGCGATCCCTCCCAGTCGGGTCTAATGGTTCTTCCTTCGTATACGTTTAAGAGAAGCGACAAATTTAACGCCTCCAGGTAATGGCATACCGACGGTCGAAAAAGACTAAACATAAAGGAAGTAGCATAGATCGTGTTTTCTTAGATCACGTAAAAAGCAAAACCTTGGAAACGCACACACAGGGCAACTGCCAGTTTGGTGCCCTCTTTGAAAATAGGAGAGGAATAACTGAGGGGCTCGCGGGATCGCACAATGGGTATTTAAGGACTCTCGGCGTGTTTTCACGCCGACGGGGCATGCTTCGAAACAGCACCTAGATGTTTGCATCCCTGTCTCCTTATCTAGAAAGGTGCCTAGATTATTGTTTTGTAATGGTCTTCAAAAAAACAAAAATCAAAAGTAAAAACTTAGGTAGTAACGAAAGCATTGGTAAATGATGTAAGGAGCCAGGCACAAAATATGAAAAGCCCCGCTTGCCGAGGTGACGCAGTGGTTACGGCACTCGACTACTGTTCCCAAGGATGCGGGATCGAATCCCGGCCTCGGCGGCCGCTTTTCGGGGGAGGCGAAAAGGAGGGTGCCCATGTGCTGTGTGATGTCAGTGCACGTTGAAGAACCCCAGGTGGTCGAAATTTCCGTAGTCCTCCACTACGGCGTCTCTCATAGCCTGAATAGCTTTGGGACGTTAAATCCCACAAACGAATCAACCAACCAACAAAATGTGAAAAGAAAAGAATAAGTGTCAACGTTTTAGGAGAATTCTTCAAAAGAAAAATCAGTGAAGGGTTTATTACAGGCTCAACCTATCGTACGGCAAGATTCTGTGGGTCCCAAATAGCATATCATATTGCGGCACATACATTGTGCCTTTTGCTCAATACTGACACTGGCATGTTCCAGACACGTTTGTCTCTGATAGTGCAGAAAAGTCAGTAGGAACGAATCCATGGAACCACCAGCGTTGTCTAACCATGCAGTATTGCCGAAAACGTTGCTGTCTAGTTATTATTAGGGAGTAAAAGGTCTAGTGAAATTACGCAAATTTAGTCTCTTTGTGTGCTAATTGAGGCTGTGGATGCCTGGAAGCTCGAGGAAGAAACAAATATGCACTCAACAAGCAATATACTGCGGAATACGTGTACCGCTTCGGTAACGAATGCGTTTTGTTGCTACGCAGTGACTAGTACTTACGTCCAGGTACAAATATTTCACAAAAATACCCACTGTTGGTCCCTTCGTGTGTACAACTGAAATTGTTTCGCACTGCAGTTCTAAACGATTTGAAGTGTTTGTAGACGAGTTACTGAGCCCGTGCATATGTGTTATACCTATTCTCATCACATCGTCTCCCAAAACGACCTTCTTTCTTCTCCTTTTCCCCTTACCTATTGCATAGTAGAAGACCAGATGCTCCACTTCCTGACCGACGGCGGCACCTTTCCATTCAACAAACACATCTCAATACTTTTTAGCGGCAAAGAAAACATTCGAGCCAACTATTCCTTCTCTGAATGGGTAGTAACAAAGAAATGTCACAAAACAATTATAAGCTTCAAACTTTCTCTTCTAAGTTCTCTTTCTTCTCAGAGCTCTGTTTTCGAGTTATTAACTAAACCTAACCTGGTGGCAAAGAGTGAAGCACTTCGTAGCCCAAGCTTCAATGCCATGTGAAATGATTTTGTTCTCATATCGCATCGTACCCGGCTGCCACCTCCGCCTAAACATGCTTTACATAGGCTATGATTTTCAGTTTCGTCAACACGTTGCTTATGTTCAGTGTAATGACCGCGTAGTCTTTCAATGAGCCACCTGGTTCTTGTGGTAAGCACTGCCTTCGTCTACACTGCCAATGCTTTACTGCGAAAGTAAAATTAAAGTTAATGCTACCCTGCCTTACATTGCTAGTGTTACGCGGCTGCATTTGGTTTGGCAACGAATGTATGGACAGCACTCCAGATTCGCACACTAATGTGAAATAGGTTAAGCTCAGAACATAGAAACGAAGAACTAAATAAAGCATATTTCATGTATTATTTATCGCTGTTAAGGAAAAATTTTGAATACCAGCAAATAGCAGAGACAATGTGCGCAAAGCTAATACCGTCACGCTTGAGTTCATTGCTTTTTGCGTCCTGTTTTTGCCAGCATACAATGATCTTTCCCAGTTGTGGTATTACCTGCCGGAGCAATCTTTCTTAAACATTTTTAGTTTCCTTTTTCTTTCGAACTACACACCCAACACGGATTACCCTCGCTCAATTCACGACGCGCCCCTTCTGCAGGCTTAACGCGCTTAAAGCTAAGAACCTATGCCTGTCCAGAGCGAGAGAAGAGTGCCTTGTCTTTGAAGAATATTTACTTTGTAGCCATCCGGCCTATCTTCTGTTGTCATTTTTCTCGTTCTTAACAGCAACCCTCTGGTGGTGTGCACGAAAATGTAATCGCCACATTTTTCTTCGGACTCGGAGGTTCAGAATTCATGTCATGATTGTGAAACAGATCGCTGCTTGCAGGGTAAGGTTTCAAAACAGCTTCCATTACACTCCGTGGGATTGAGTTCAAAGCTGCGGAAAAGAATTGTGCAACAAGAAGCCGGGACAGGATAGCTACGCTAGGATTTGCTGCAAAAGGAATGATACATTACGGTGTCATGTCGCGTTCATACTGAATGTAAAGCACCAAGCAAGCGAGTCTTCTGGCAGAAAAAAGAAGCGCTCTGGCGCGACGCCTAGGTCAAAAGATTCTTTATTTTTTTGTTGGAAGGGGGCAGGAGAGAGGAGGTTCAGAACCTAGGGCATAAAACTGATGTCTCGCATTGGTCAGGAATGCGCTGCGCAAGAGGGGCACTAAGCCTGCACACCAAATGCAAACTTTATTTCACTGCTGAAATGCACTGGACCGATATCGCGCTCATGTGAGTCGTGTGAAAAAATATTTTGTCGCAATTTCGAGGAAACCCTTGCTTTGTGCTCAGAATATCATATATGTTGGGCTTATACAAAGAAGCGTTGAAGGCGTCTGCAAGCCTGTTTTCCAAGGTGGTGCCTTTTGTATATAAATATTAGCAGAACAGATCTCAGAACCAATGTCGCGTCACAGGCTTGAAAATTGAGCATCATAAACCAAATTGAACCTTGGCATTAACTGGACAACGTTTCAGCAGCAATTGCAGTTTGTTTTGGGTTGAAGCGCAGAAATATTCTCAGAAACACTGACACATGTGCCCATTGAACTCGAATTCAATGTATAGAGTTCGCTACGTGAAGCGCTCTCATGGCGATATTGAGAGAGAGCAAAACTACAGTCTGGAACTCGTACCCACGCATTTCTAGGACAGGCATAGTTACCTGTTCCAGTTCCCGACACGCACTTAAATGTTCTCCTTCAGCACTTCTTCTCGTGCCAGGAGCTGTTTTTGATTTCAGTAAACTGAAGCATTCGCTCTAGTGGTGTTTAGGTGACAGGATGACACCATACGAATGAGAATTTTTGCAAGGATTTAGTTAGAAAAATTGATTGATTCATTCTTAAACTTTATTGGGAGAAATTGCCAGTTGGAGCTGATGCTGAGTATCCGAGTCTGCTAGAAGGCCCTCCCATCGCTCAGGACTAGGGCTATCTATCTATTGTAGGCATTATGAGGCTAGCGCAGCATCCCCATGTTGTGTGGGATAGTGTAGCAGTGTCTCGGCACCAGACACATTCGCTTTGGTATTGTGTTCGCCATATCTTGTGGTGCAGGGCTCTGTCTGGATATGTGTTTGTTTGTAGGCGCCTAAGTGTAGCGGCTTGCTCTCTGTTTATTGTGTCATGTGGAAGTGCCCATTGTCTACAGCTCTCCCTACCCGCTCCTATTATTTCCCCGTGTGTTTCGGGTGTTGTGAAAAGTTCTAAAATGGCTCCGCCTGGCTGGTGACACCCCGGACGACTGCATCTACTCTAGTGTTACCATCCACCTCAGCGTCAGTTACCCAAACAATCTTATGTTGCCTATCTTGGTCTGTTTTTTTCGGCCGACCGACTAGCAACTTGTTTGCTAAGGGGACTAATCCTGTTGTTTTGAAAGGATCACAGGTAGCTTGTGAGTCCGAAGCTATCCAGTAACTGTGCTGTCTTCGGTTTTCTTCCGAGATTGGTAGGGCTATTGCAATAACCTCTTCCGTCGGCCGGGAGCATTTCGTTCGTACAGTTGTTCTGTATATGAGCTTATTTCGAGAGTCAGTGACACGCTGAGGTCGCCTCTCTGCCTTTGAGCCTCACTGGGTCGACGTACCTCACAAAATGTTTTCTGTTCAGGTTTTTGTGAAGGGTTTTGGCTCTGACACTTCTTCTTCCGTCATGATTGTCTGGGTCCATATTCCTGGGCGGTGGTCTGACAGTGAAAGTGTTCCTGCTTTCTTGTGAGATGTTTGTTGTTTGTGCGTTATTGTCGTCTGTAAGGGGATAGCTGAGTTTCGTACGGAGAGCATGGCCCGACTTGGTCTGGTTAAGTCTTCAGATCTGGGAGTCGAGCATAGCTTCGCTGTGTTCTTCTAAGGTACAGTGCATGCCCAGATTGTCACACTTGCTAGTAGATGCGTATGATGTCAATCCCAGTGCCAGTTTGCATGCCTTCCTGATTAGCGCGCGGATCTTGTTCCTTTCCGTCTTGGTTGTTTTAAGATATGGGAAACTGTAGGTGAGGTCAGGGATGACAAGCGCTGTATCCATCTGTATTGCGTATTTTTTCTTGATCTCCCTTCTGTTGTTTGTTATTCTGCTTATAATTCTGGAGACTTTGTTGGTCACAGTGGTAAGAGATTTGATCGTGTTATCGCGCTTGCCTCATTACAACCACAGGCCTAGTGCTCTCATTTTGTCAATCTGACGAATAGGTTGTTCGTTCAATATTCTGTCGAAGCCCACTGGTTTGTACCTGGTAGAGTGTAATGTTATGTACCTATTGTGACTTCTCCGGTGAGCACAGCATGCCACTAGAGCGTGCGAAATCATCAAGTTCTTTCACAGCGAGTTGCAAACATTCTGTTTTTCCCCGGTTGAACTCTTCTGCTTTCATATTATTACATCGTCTGCGTAGAATGCACGTTCTATGTATTGTATGTTCCTCAGTCTTCTGGCTAGCCCTATCACTTCTCTGTTATATTTGTGTTTTGTGGAAACATAGCACGTAGACTACATAGACGAAGCATGGAAAACAGCATACGGGACTCTCCTGCAATACCAAACAATGCTATTCAGAGAATCGAAAGGTGATTTTTAAAACGTGAAAAAAATTACCTAGTGAAAATGGAAGCGTAGCAAGAACTCCGTTCATCCGGAGTCAAATATTTAGGAGCGACGTACGCATCCTTTATCTTGCATTTCTTAATAGATAGTGGGTAGATTTCGTTGCAGGATGAAACCTGAATAAAGAAAGACGTGTGTGTCAAATGCGTATCTACAGCAGAATTTTTCGCATATTCAAGTTAGGTAGGGAATAAAGGAATTGTTGTAGATGAACTTCGAAGAACGGATTATTAATTTTCTGAGCTACTTTATCCTAAGAGTCGCTATATATTATTGAAGGTTTATCATGCCAGCATGCATTATTGTTGCTTGTAGAATAAATCAAAAGTGAAGTACTCATTGCACTCGGCCCAATGCTCTGCTATCTGATTATGGGAACGGCTTACCATGATTCCATATCGCAGAGTGTACCTGTAGACTTTTACTCCACTCTTCTCAAAAGCGAAATTCCTGAAAACGACCTCACTGGTTATTTTGAATATGATTCAGCTACCTGAACTAGCGCTGACCGCCTACGTTGTTTTTTTTTTTTATGTGTAGTATAAGTTAATAGTCAGCTTACATACTTTCGAATAGTGCAACTTGCATAGGGCAGCTAATTTGTCTTGCTGCAATGAAAAGAAACAATAGTAAACAGTCCAATGCTCACGTCTTTGATCTTTAATTTCCGGATATCCAAAAGAAATATTTCGACAGATTGAAAAAAAAAATAAATAAATGCAAGGTCCCAGTGGCACCTGACAAAACATATTTGTCTGCAATCAAAATCCAGTTTCTTGGTGATATGTAAGAATTTTCAGTGAATTTTAAGAAACTGGGCTGAATCCCGGTACCAGCTTCAGTGAGAAGAAGGCGAGTGCAGAGGAGATTGCAAATTTAAATGTATGTTTTATCGGCTGCGTGCAAACAATCAGCACGCGGTAAGCTCTCATTCCACCATCAGCTCGGGCTAGCTCGTAATGCATACAAGCTACTAAAATAAGCTGCTTTCTAAGACAATGGCAGGATAATTATCTTCAGCCAGGGGGAGGTCTTTGCGCGAAATGCAAGCAATACAGAAAAGCTTTGCAATACCACGCTTAAATGGAGTCTCAATCTGAGGATCTATCGATCCCCACACCTATCGATCCACAAAATATCGCGTGGAAGTGGTGGAAGCTACCATTACGGCACTTATTGTTTCTTTTCTAATTTTCAGGATGTTGCGAACACAGCAGCCGTATGGATACCATGCAAACAAGAAGCTCCGAACCCCAGCTCATGCAATATCCTCTCGAATGGAAGGGTTTTGTGGCTATTACCAAGACGCAGGTAGGCGGAGAAGGGAGGTCTTCCTTCCGCAGTTTGGCAGATGTCAATACGTGTTAAAAAGAGAAGCAACGCCAGTAGCCAAACAAGGATGTTTTGTCGATTGCTATTGGGTAGCAAGCCTTGCATCGGTTGATGATGTGGCGCTCATTTAAGCCGTGGGTGTGTTGATACCTAAATTTTAGGCACATATGCACTGATTTTTCAGGTTAAAACTGTCGTCATATTTTATAGTTAAACTAGCTAAAATAAACTATAACCACGTATACTCGGAGTTACTCATTGTTCTTTAAAATGGACCCATATTTCGCATATGTGACTATGCTGTCATGCAAGGAATGCTTCAGAGGTAAATAGTATGTCCACTCTCATTTATCACTTATATTAAGGGCATTCCCAAAATATCCGGGCCACCTCATTTAATTATGTACGCGGATGACACAAATATTTTCTTTGCCGCTTGTTCCATGTTGGAATTAGGAGTGTAAACATTTATCTAAACAAACTTCATTTGCAGTATACAAATTATTGACCGATGTTTAAACCTGAAAAAATGATATATAATTTAGGAAACATTATGCACTTATATCTTAACTTATCAATATACAATATGCAAACATTACAATAGGTTGGGCCACTAATCAAAAATTTCTTGGCGTCTAATTTTTTGAGACCCTCTCCCGGAAAGGTCATGTTCCTGATTTAACTAGAGAATTAAGTAAAACGTTTTATGCATCTATAAGGTTTTCATTTCATTTAGTACAAAAAAGGGGCTCGTGGTAATTGGAAGGATTTTATGGGATACTGTCAATTTTGTCAACTGGTCCACTCTTCTTAAAGTACAGTTTACAAGATCGCAAAAAGATTTATAATTTTCACTTTGTGTAGCATTACGGAAAAACCGAATATATGACACCACCAAGATACTCCGACAATTATATACTCCTAACGCAAAATAATGAAAATAGTGCCAAGAATGCATACAAACTACGGCAAACAGAGTTTGAATTATCAGGTACCTGTTAATCTCAATGCGTTGAACCTTAAAATTGACTTATATATATATATATATATATATATATATATATATATATATATATATATATATATATCTTCACGGTTTTCAGAAATTAATCAAGAGGTCTTTGTTAGCAACTGACCTCCAATTAGCATGATAATGGTTAAAGATTTTTCTCGTTTCTTGAGTATATTTGTTATTGTTACTATTTTTCTATGGGTCATTTTTTTTTTTTAAGTTTCCGCTCCGTTCAGTCATTAGTACATATTCAATGCTTGTGTGGTTTGTGTTTTCCGTGCATTGCTTGTTCATGACGTTATTACTGATATATATTATATTTATTGCGTATCTTCTGTTCCACGGACATTGAATTGCTTGTTTACGTGTATACTTTATGCCATTACATTTTATGTGTATGAATATATATTTTATGTGTGTTGTATACCACCCTCACACTTTCCAATGCAATGCTTTTACACCTGGTCTTGTGCCCATATAACTCATTTTGGGTGTTTTGGTGTCATAATGTCATGACGCTTATGTATTTTCGCTGTGTACTGCGCAGTGCTGCCACTGTTGCAGCTGACTGGACCTCGTCAGGTCAATTGGACTCCTCCTAGGTACCTCGAGCGCGCGGTTACCGCATTATTGGTGGTGACGCGTGCCCCGTGGGGTTTTCATTAACGGCTGTGACTATTTTACGTAAGTAAATGCCACCAGCGCGGCATAAATGGGATATTTACAGGGGTCATTACCTACCTTCACTTGGTGTGGGGGGTGTCAACAGGTGTTTCCCCTCCCCCCCCCCCCCCTCCCGCCCAGTGATTTGTCTTAATACAATTTTGTTCATATTGCATGATGCGTGCAGCACACGCAATGCGGAGACGCCGTGGAGAGAGGACGCCTCTTTCCCTTTGCAGGATGGCTAAGTAATATCAGGTGTTCAAACTGCTCTCATGATTGCCGTCCGCCGACAATTAAAGGACAAGGCACGTCTACGTGTGATTGTGTTTAACCAGGTTTCAGCCTCTGCTTTTTTGGTGTTTAGTCAATCTGTAATTGGGAATGAGATGGTAAATGGTAGTTCTGTGCGTTCGACGGTTCCAACGCGTACACTCTGAAAGCTTCCTTCCTGGTTTTTCTTTTTCTCAAACCTGGGTAACGTTTTAACCGTCAATTAAACAGGTGCTTACAGCGTCAATGTCCTCTTGGCTGCAGGATAAAAACTAGTTCATCGTAGCTGGTGACGTTTACGTTTGAAGACGAAATAAATTAAAAACTTCGAGCAAAGCATTCCATCGTCGTTTTCAGTTTATTAAAGTTAGCAATCCGATTAAAAATTGCGAACGTCTCTTCAATCATCTTGTGTCCACTCCGCCTGTGAGCGAGCAAAAAGGTCTTGAAACGCTGGTGAAGAAATGCAGGTAGGAAACAAATAGGTGATCCTGGTTCAAAACCTTTAATATAGCACAACTCCTGAACTAGAGTGTTTGCAGGGCACAAAGCTGGCTTAAGATCTGAGGAAAGTTATCAAACATAACTTTACACCAGGTGCTGGAGGTCTTCGCCGGCTGGTGTCAATACTGGGCTTTGCCCCACTCGCCACCATGTTTTGTTGTTCCTTTTCCTAAAACGTCTAAAAAATAAATAATGAAAAAGCTACGCACTCATAGGCAATGCGTGCTTGACTGTGAATGCTTGCTGAATCTGGTTTTCCTCTCGGCAATTTTAACTTCAACTTGAGACAAACCAACCGAGTAGGTTTTGCTGAACATCCTATTGATATTTATTTGCACTTTGTTGTGACATTGTCTTCAAAAGTACAGATTTTATCGAGCTGAATTTCACGTTGGATACATTTGACCATGGTAACTCCGTCACTGTTGTATATTCTACTTAAATTACGGTGCAAAGCGATTGTAGCATTACACGTAATGAAACGAAGCTCATTAAAAACTACAATCCATTTACCATAATAGTTCATTTTGTTTCAATAAAATCAATCCAAGTACTCTGAAAGGATAGCATGGAAAGATACATGCAGCCCCCTGAAATATGCTTGGATGTACGCCAATAAATGCCGCTTATCGCCAGGCGTATTCTAAGTACCATGCAACAGACCTTATCATGATCAACAGCCATAGCAGTTGTCATTTCCTGTGTTATACCAGAAAATACTTCTTTTCCCCTCACTTTTCAATAATATGTGTTCACTCCTGTCAGTGGCTTCAGAAAACTGCTAATAATGAAGGACCATTGCTATAGGAGTGCCCACTGTACAACAAAAATATCTGTCGGAATTAATATAACAACCGCAAAATAAAGTACTTTTTTCTTTTTACAAATACAGCTAGTTGACGAAAATGGCTTCCCTCTTTTTGAAAGGAGATGTTTCGTCTGCCCTTAGTGCTGTCATGTACACAGCCCTTCTCAGAACCGTCTAAGGACAGTTGGAGTCAGGAAATGACAGCCAGCGTTTTTATCCCTTCGGGGAAAGTTCGCTTGTTACCCGGAGCGAAGGGTAAAGAATAAGACTAGCTGCTTTTCTAGAGAGCTACAGCTCGCCTTTACTAGCAATGGTGTAACATTTCTAGCAATCATAAATTCTTCATTTTCCACCAATGCAATTTTCCACCAATATTCGCAACCTCTCCCCTTCTGGCGCAAAACACCATTCTATAAACACGCATACGCAAATGTTGCCAAAGCAAGTTGGGGAAGGCTGCATGAAGTGCCTGGCACGTGAGCGCAGACTTCGTATTAGACACAGAATGGAGGATATAATAGAAAAAAGGAAGACGATATAACACAAAAGTTGCACAACATGCTTGCGGAGCTTTGAAAGCCAGATTTTCTGTTTACAAAAAGGGATGTTCCGGTATCTGTTATGTAGCTGTTGCACATTATGGAGCAAGTTGGTTCTTGCAACTTGTCATGTGGTCTATTTGTTTTAATTAAATTTTGCAGAGAGCTTGATTTTCTAAATGTGAGCTGTTTGGTTGAAATATTCTGCTTAAATAAAAAAAAATGTAGTTCGAACCTCGTCCAGCCCCTTACATTTAACACCGATTCTTCTTATGAGGCAAGAGGTTGCATCTCGTATTGCCCTGATGAAATTGAGATGCGGTTGTACCGGGTTTTTTTTAGGGTAGCTGCCACCTTGGGCCGCATCATGTGGCCTGTGGTGAACCTTAAGGAGACCTCGGTGTTGGATAGCACCAAGGGACCTGGTTGCCTTAGGTTGCCTCCACCTTGGAAGGCTACGGTTGAAACCCACCATAGTGAACACTGCTTCGGACTTGTAGAATTTCTAACTTAAGTCCTTCGGGGTCACGTGATAGGCCCAGACAAACCGAGGCGAAATCGCCGAACGTGAGAAATAAGAGCTCATGCTCTTAAACGTTCGATACTCGATAAAGGAATGTGTTGAGTAATTCGCAATTCATGTCGCTCCACTGCAGTTACGATGTGTGCCTTGAGAAGATTTCACACTGCGACTCAGTGTTTATTCGCCCCCTAAAGTGACGACCGCCAGTGATCACCGCAGCAAATTGCTTCCTACTCCAAGGCTTAAAAACAATCTGTGTGGCGCACTTATGGTTCATAGTGAAGAAAATATTTGCACGTAAGAGAGAATATACGCGTAAAAAAGTTGCCTTTGGGGATAAAGGGATAAACTTAAGTATGAGGAAAGGTTTTCTAAAAGAGGACAATGCCTTTGACAAGTAACTTTTAAAACGATATGCAAATCAGCAAAATAGTGAATGGTATTTTTAGATAAATATTCGCTCTTCCTCGCGGAGTTTATTTTGTTAACCGTGCACTGTATGCAAAGCAAAATGTGTGTATCATTGGGAACTGAAGTTTTTAAAATATGCTTGTTTTGAACTCCTCGATGTACGCGCCGCTGCTGTCATCTGTTGTAGAAGATGTCACCTCGTTAAGCTGTCGCGAACGGTAGCGTTTTGTGGTTGCTTGTTCCTTGCACACAAGCAAAATAAAAAGAATTTGAATTTGAGTAAAAATGAACATGTGTAGGGTATTGGAGCGGACGGAAGAGGAAGATAAGCGATGAGGTTAGGTCCGCTATATTTACTTTTGAAAAGCGCCTAAATGCTGACAATGCTGAATAGGTTGCCGCCTGTGCAGATGTGTTTCAATTGATGCTGTAAGTCAAACCTGCCCGCACAGAAGGAAAAGGAACCTTGAACGTTCCAAGAACTAGTGTGTGAGTAGGCGTGTGTTCGTGGATGGGCTTTATTGCGAAACGCGATCTCTGTAAGTGTTTCTTCTTTAAGAAGGGCGGACAGTTTTGGTAATTGTGTGCACATTGTCATTGTTTCTTGCAAGAATCATGGAATCAGACATACGCAGTAGTCGAAGAGTGAGTCTTTTGGAAATATACGTAATATATAGTGTGTGCGTGACTTTTTTTCTGCCCACTCTGAAGTTAAATGCTAGCACCGGCTTTTTATTTGAGTAATACTGCTTCCAGATTAAGAGCAGAGGTACATTTGTGACTGCACTGCTGCCCCTGCCCCTCAAAGTCATCCTCCTTAACAAACGTAAAAGTGCTTAGTCGAGAAGGTACATCCGTTAGTTTAAATCAATCTCGGTCCAATCCCTACCTCCTGTCTGCTGTGTCGTATCAGCTAAAATTATTGCACATCCAATTACCATAGACGTTTCGCCATCCCATCGCCGAAAAGAATTGTAAAAATAAAATGTGTTGCAGAAATTATAGATTTTTTCTTGCACCTATCAGAAAAGGGATTATCATTCAGACACTTCACATCTGGTTTGACTGATGAATGTAGCGTCGGCTTTAACTGCATTATTGAGGATATATCTTGCTGCTTTCCCAGATTGCCTGCAGTGCCCGTTGGCCGTTCGTTCGCATGGGCCTCATCCTCGGTTTCCTTTGCCGTCCGCGCTAATAATAAGCCGCAGGTCACAGCCCCTTCACCTTTTTCTTCGACATTCTTATATATATATATATATATTTAGCGTCGACGTTTCGGCAGGCGCCCTGCCTTTCTCAAGCACAAAGCTATTTTTCACTCGTGTATAACCTCTAGCAACCAAGTACGTCGATTTACTTATGCTTTATATTTATATATATATATGTAGTGTGTGTGTGTGTGTGTGTGTGTGTGTGTGTGTGTGTGTGTGTGTGTGTGTGTGTGTGTGTGTGTGCGTGCGTGTGTGTGTGTGTGTGTGTGTGTGCGTGTGTGTGTGTGTGTGTGTGTGTGTGTGTGTGTGTGTGTGTGTGTGTGTGTGTGTGTGTGTGTGTGTGTGTGTGTGTGTGTGTGTGTGTGTGTGTGTGTGTGTGTGTGTGTGTGTGTGTGTGTGTGTGTGTGTGTGTGTGTGTGTGCGCGCGCGCGCGCAAACAGTAACAGTATAACATGAGCAGCGAACATCCGTAACAACGAACAGTTCAGAAGAAGGGTAAGTATACATTGCTAACAAACCAACACTCAAGTAGAAGAAACAAAGCGACATTTAACGCATATTTAAGACACGATGGCATTTGCATTTTGTTTTCTTGTTTTATGGTAGTATTGCCACTGGCCTTGATCAATTCGGCAATGTTCTAAACAGAATTATTTTTTGCCTTGTCTTGGAAAGTTATCTTTCAATACTATGCTTTTGATCTTCCTCCTTAAATACAGATGTCTGGCAGAACTGCGACTTTGAAAATTATTGAAAATGACCGAATGCCTACCTGCTCCCAGTCAGGTAACTTAATTATCAAACTTTAATTAAGAAATACATCCAAGATAATCATGTACAGAAGCAAGATGCGAAACATGTTTTTAAATATGACAGAAACAAGAAGGGACCGAACGAACAACGCTTTAACAGAGAAGTAAGTTGTTTACACGATCAATATACCGCGTGCATTTTTATCTGTTCTAAATAAAAAACAAATGCCACCATCACCTTTGCAGGTGCTTTACTGAAGAGCGCAATGGTTCGGTGTGCCTGGCTTCTAGGTCCACGCGCAAGGCCTTTTCTTGGACCCTCCGTTGCAGCGGATCGCCGGAAGCAGCTCTGCGGCGATATATCCTCGCTCTAAACAGTCCCGGTCCCTCGTCCTCGTCCTTACCGCCATGTGTATGAGCCTTGTCGGTACGGAGCCCTCATTTATACGCCTCGGCTATACTTCCATTGACACCTGTCATACAAATTAAAAACTCATTTTGACAATCGCCTTCGGTATATCCGGTGGATTTAATTCCATATACTTACATTTTACTACTAGGTCGCATATTTGGGGGCCAACGTGTTCAACACAAAGCGACGAAGTTGCTTCCTTATGCAATCATTGGTTTGACCGCCATGGGCCTCCGAAGTTGTTCCACGAAGTTGCGCCCCTTTGCGACTGCTGGTTCGGCCTCTACGGACCTCGGAAGGTCGCCCCTATTATTGTTTTAAGGAACAAACATCGTCGGCACAACCCCCCGCCCCCCCATAAGCTGCATCTTAACTCTACTGGTAATCTTATGCTCCATAATGAACCAAAAATGTTTGCCACTTTTTTGAATCCTCTGTGTCAAAAATGTGGGTCAAAATTTTCTCTCCAATAGAGGCTGTAAGTGACATAACCTCCGCACCAATCCGTGTGCATATACATATAGCGGAACATATAAGGGGTAACTGCTGTCCAGGCAGCCGCTTGCGAGCGAGGCGGGAACCTGTAGTGTCGTTAAACCTTAATAGTTATGGTGGCGGGCAAGGCCAGCTGATCTTTTAGCTTGGTGGTCACATGATGGGATGAAGCCATAGCTGACGTGGTTTGCCACAGTGGTGGCCATCATATGATGACATCCTAGACATTATGGTGAGCCACTTTGATCCTAATGGGTTGTTGAGGACGTCACTGCGCCTGGTTGACCTGGTGATCAGCTGCGAATGACGTCATACTTATGGTGACGCGATACCTTGGCCTCCATGGCAGACACAGCTTGGTCAGCGCATTAGTTTAGGTGACGGTGGTCACATGGTTGCAATGACATAACAGTTGACTACAATGATACGCAACTACTCAAATACTAGGTCGCCATCTTGAATTTAGGGCGCCCACTAAATGTAAAAACAGAATTGGTAATTGCTAAAATACATAAAAAAGGTAACTCGGTCTAGATTTATTTCAGCCCTGGGGTTGTGTTAAGGGCTACGACTGACACCAGATGAGAGGCATAATACTTGTTTTCGTTCTATAATTAACTAAACAAGATAGATAAATTTTAAACTTCGTATTTCTGGGGGTATGATGCCTTTGCAGTAATTGAATCTCGTCCTCAAAATAGTATTGCTGAGAACAAAAATTTGTTATAAATTGTAGCGGGCGTTACAAAGCCTTCACGTCATAAAAGAGACAATGAGAGGCATTAGTCCGGCATAGGTCGCTTCGCCTCGGCGCTTCGCCTCGGCGCTTTGATGAAGGGTTTCGAGAGAAATGACTGTTGGAATTTAATAGCGACGCGGCGGCTATCAGCCGAGCGCGGTCGAATAGAAATTGGCAAGGAACTACCGCTGGACAGTGGTGCTCTCAGGTCATGCCAGCAGATCGATGAGATATCTTTGTGGAGTGGTCGAGGTGACACAGACGCGCTAGCGATGTGTTATGGATAAAGCCGCCTATCAGAGTAACATTTATGAGCCTTGAAACGCGCGTTACAAATGTTTAAAAAAAAACATTTTTGACGCTTATGCTGTCCAGGGCAGGAACTCAAAATCTTCAAATAAAGTAAGTCTGATAAAAAAATGGTTTAAAAATTTCTTAACGTATTCAGGCTATTAGCAAAATAATTAAACCATTCTGCCTGTTACCTGCCGTTACCTAGTTCATGGCATGCGTCCCAGCCTAAGGCTAGCTGGAAGGTCACTTGGCGCTGTGCGGCAAGTACACTGCCATGTTCGCGATTGATAGAACACGCTGCGCAAGATGTTTGATAGTAAGGCAAAAGCTTTGTGTGGCTCACAAAACTCTAAACTGAGTCCGGAAGGTGTTCCCAGAGGCTGTTCGCCAAACGTGTCTTGGAAAATGGTCTCAGTCATGTGGTTACGTGAGCAAGAAATTAAGCGTAAATGAATCATGTTCATGCCGGATTCGACGCCCTGTCTTTCTGTGCCCCATTTCAGCTTTCTAATTGCTAATCTATGCTGCCCTTCCGAGAACGAGTCCACAATTCTCTCTGTGTAGCTTAAACATTAGACCCGATGTAACGGGTGAAAATGCCAGTGGTGGTTCGGGAGGGCTTCACCTCTAGAAAGACATGCAATTGGTAGCAGCACGCTCCGAGCACGCTAGCGCCTTCCTTGTGTAAGTTGCTCTGTGGGCTAAGAGCTCCACCCGACAGCGATATGGCTGACGACGCTCCTAGGCTTAGCCGAAGCACCTGTGCCTAGTCAGGCACTTTGGCAAAACAATAAGTATGCTACGGCGGTAAAGGCTGGAGCAGATTGAAATGCCGCACATCTTAGCTGGTGTCGGGCAGTGGATGTGGATGATATCTGCTATGGGGATTGAAGCTTGTAAAGGGAGAATTTTATTTCATTTAGTCAGAGCAAAAGGTGTCAAATTTAACGAAACATTATACTGGCATTGACCTTCACATTCTTAGCAAATTGTAAGCGTCATCAATAGTATTCCCTTATGTATCATGTCTTATATAGCTGTCTATTAGGCATTGTGGCGTTAACAAGGTCAGATTCAATGATCCTGACTATTATGCAGTTTTTGATGCATAGCGCCTAAGTGACTGCCATACGAGAGGGGTAAGAGTTGTGAGCATCAATAGTAACTCGCACTGCTCCAGTTAGTTCAGTCACGCGTAAATCTACTTTTGCCCACTGACGTAATTCGCTCTGCATAGCTTATAAGTCACCGCGTCTGTTTTCTTTTTTTATATTCGTGTCTTGCAAATCTGCTTTGGTACCCAGGAGGCTGATAACGTCTTCTTCGCTGCTATTAAGACATTTGTTTAAGTGCTATTTCCTTCAGCCACAACATGCTGAATACGCCTGTTTTCGTGGTCCTTTGAAAGCATCAGCTACACGCAAGTAGACATCCAGCTCGGAAATTTTACTATAATTCAAATTTCTACGCTCACCTGAGGAATAAATACGGGGCTTGTCTCCACCATAAGCTTTACCATACGCTGTGCAATATTTGTACAGGCCGGTGGAAAACTACGACACACAAAAACAACATAAAAGTTTTCTGTGTTTCGTTTCGGCATCCCGTTGGGAGATCCAGTACTCATAACGGAGGTATTTCATTCACGTTTACTCACTGCGAAAATGCATGCACTCCGTCAAGGAACGAGTTGCCATTGTTTTCTTTTAGTCTTCAAACTGGCTGTCCTTGGCCCCGTAACGAAAATGGCAATAAAAATGAATAGTTATGTAATACCGGAAATAGACAGAGCTTTTAATTTGTTTTTGAGCAAAAAGCCAGATTTCAGAACATATTGGAATTGTATATTTCATAAGTGTCAACGATGATGCATGCTCTGCAGAAAAACCAAGTTCGAGAATTTTAAATTTTCCTACCTTTCTCACTGTCCACCTCATAGAGGTGCAAAGAGACGCTTCTGCAAATGAAAAAGGTACACAATAGATAACTGTCCTCTCACAATTGCACTGCGCATCTCACTTTTTTGTTCAACTCCAGAGGTGTCTAGTTTCCTTGAGATGTCTCCCTTCCACTCACGCTTTCATGCACCCTTACTTTATCGGTGGCTCTTGTGGTCCCGTTCGAAAATGAGACGCTACCTACGGCCAGGAGAACCGAATTTCCATATTCTGTCTCGCTTGTCACCAAACTTTCCAGACTGTCGCGACGAATCGGAAACAGAGATACCGGAAGCTTTGTGTTCGTGAGTATTGATTTTGTAGCCCCTTTCACGTCGAAGTGTAACGTGGTTTGTGTAAACGCTTTTAAAATCTATTGTTCATTTTATTTGCAAAAATTTGAATATCGATCAATATTGCTTCCTTGAGTTTCGAGATGCAATTGCGCTCGCAAAAATGGGATGAGCGGTGTCATGGGAGTGCAACGTATCGCTATTCTTTTATTTAAACGCGCGAATATTAGCGGGCATATTTTGAGTGAGTGATTACATATGGCTGCAATAAAAATTCATGAGATATCTTTTTGCCGAGACCATAATGCAATCAACCACGCGATTTCTACTGAAGGCATATAAAACCTGTAAAGGAAATAACTCCGGACTGCAAGTTATATCAAGTGGAGTAATAGAAAGGAAGAACAGTATGCTCTAAAAATCAAAATACCCGGAACTTAAGAGCACTTCTGCACTTGCGATAGGAATTGCATCATGATTTGTGGGAATGGAAGCAAATACTCTTTGATATACTAATAAATATTTTTTTATGAAGCAGCCTACAAATTTTGGAGATATGTAAACTCTACAATAAAGAACTTAAAACTGAAAACACAGCTGCTAATATTCATGATGAGAATTCGCCTTTTTTCTCCTCTGTTTTCACAAAAGATTATCGTACACTTGCCAAATTTAATGTTTCCTCCTATCGTTCTTTAGCGCCTCACATTTTAAGCAATGAGGAAGTTGTCCTGAGGCATTGTGTTCGTATAAACATTGAGAAATCTCCCGGTGCCGACAGCTGCGCGAATTAGATTTTGTGCAAATATATAGTGTAGGTTGCTAAATGCCCCAACAAAAAATTTCAACCATCATTTAACTAAGGCGCATGGGCTGCTACTTTTATACAAGCCAAAATAATGTTTTACAAAAACATAAGCCTACCAAACTTACACAACTATAGGCCCATTTGTCTCAGAAAGACGGGCTCCAAATCGACTGAAAATATTGTCTTTAGACTCCATTCTAGTAATTTTGAAGCTCACCATTTATTTTCACCTAGGCAACATTGGATTCCTAAGAATTTTTCTAATGTAATGCAGCTTGTTGAAGTAGTTCGTAATATTTCGGAAACATTCAATTGCTAAGGTTAGGACAGCCGATTTTATTTAGGATTTCTGAAAGCAGTTTACAAAGTAGCTCATCTAGAATTCCTGCCGTGACTTGTTGAAACATTTAAAAAGGCTACCATTACTTAGCAGTCAACATGATACCTCCCCACTTATGAGTAGTATGTCGAAACACGTGCAAGTAAATCGAGTGGTAAGCCGGTTTTGTCCGTGGAGCTAGGACCGCATAGAATTGTATTGGTGCTCCTTTTATTTCTCATTTTGAACAATTATTTACCTACTGATAATCTCATTATAATGGCTATTTTCAGACTACTTATCTTATAATAAAGGGCTGAATATCTATGTGATAATTTCGACAAAAACCACAATTTAAAAAAAAACAAAAACGACTGTGAATGATTGTCCAATGAATGTGAAGCCAGCACATTCCGTTTTCAGAGTTAAAATGCAAGAAGCCGACCGTGCGGTCAAAAATACTGCATTGGGACACTCGAATTATAAACAGTATCAGAACATACATAGTTTGATTTTATATTTACAACATATTGCACGCTAATAGAATTTAGGTGTAAATTAGGGAAAGTAAAGTTCCATGAGGCCTTAAAGTACGGGCAATGAAGAAAACCATTGAAATAAAAAATAAATAACTAGTAAGACCAATAACTTAATTCTGAAAAGATAGATTGGGACACTTAAAAAAGATAACCGTCAGAAATTGGAAAATGTTGAGTGACTAGCTCCAACATTTATATTTCGCATTATACTAGCGTGGGCATTCTCCAACTTCTCTGTGTAGGTGTCCAAACCTTATTTCTTTAAAACTGTAGACCATATTTGACATACTAGTGGTATTATTGCCGGTTATTATCACCTCGTTAAAAATCAATTTATCTTGCTACTACGTAATAACAGCGGATCCATATTTCAGATAATAGGCGCAGTTTCTACATATAAAATCAGTTATTCTCAGTATTCAAATAAACCCTTTTTTTCCGAGAGTATTTCAATACTAAAATTCGTTAGCAGATGAAGCTGTACGCAATTCACCCGTAAATGATTTACAAGTGTTTTAGAGAACATTTTTTTCTGATAATATAATGTTATTGGTTATCCCCGCCAGTGTAGCGCAGTGGTTACGGCGATCGACTATTGTTCCCAAGGATGCGGGATAGAATCCCGGCTGCTTTTCAATGGAGGCGAAAAGCAAGGCGCCTGTGTTCTGTGCACTGTCAGTGCACGTTAAATAATCCCAGGCGGTCGACCTTTCCGGAGTCCCCCACTGTGGCGTCTTTCATAGCCTGAGTCGCTTTGGGACGTTAAACCATACAAAACATTTTGTTGGTTATAGTTTGCTTTGTAAAAGACATGCCTAGTTTTTAAGGCATTGGTCTAATTATTTAATATAACTTTATTGCTTGTCCCGCGAAAACATATGCTGAGAACAATAAAAAAAGAAAACGTAATGACACTGATATACATAGTTACATAATGTCTCCTGCTGCGGATGGCATCAGCGGTGTCATTGCCATGCGTTCAAAAACCTCAATTCCCTCGCTGTTAGAGCCACAGAAGCACTACTAACACAATCATCATCTACCCTCGCGATTTCAATGGCTTCCAGAATGTCACGGGTTAGCTGATTACGGTGTTTCTTTCCTTAAACTTAGACTCCATAGATTCCTTAACCTTAGACGACCCTTTCCAGGTAAAGATCCAAAGCATGTGTTAAAATCTTTTGAAGTGCATAAAAACAAAGGTCTAATGGCTTTTTCGTTTGACGTCAAAGATTTGTACTATTCACTACCGCATGACGAGCTCATTTCGTCCATAGAAGACTGTATTGACCGTCAAGGTGTCTTGGCGTTTCAGAACGAGACAGGTTGACTGTCGCAGGTTTTTTAGAAGTATTACTAACGTATCTGGCTTCCACCTTTGCCACCTAGAATAATGAATTCTACTTGTAAAAACAAGTGGCATGCATTGGTTCATGTATTGCACCTGTGCTAAGTTATCTTCTTTTTGCGCAAAAAGGCAAGTAGCTGAGAAATTGTTTGGAAGGGTCGTAGTTTGTGCAGTGTTTCCGTTTCGTTGATTATTTTCTTGTCCTAATCGACATTAACGTTAACGACTTCGAGAAAATTATGCCAAATATTAAATCTATTTTTGAAGAGTGCCTTCATTCGTTGAAGTTAACCTGTTAATTTCATAACGATAACGCGATCAGATTTCTTGACCTCCAGCTCTCCTTTTCGCCTAGTCATACGTGCTAAATGTACGAACCACGAAACAGTAAACCATTACTTCCATTTGCATGATCTCTTTGAAGACTAGTGAAAAGAGCCGTTGTCAAGTCCTGTTATATTAATGCACTTAAAAAGTCATCCTTCCATTACATGAAAGACAGCTTCGATTACCAAACCAAACGTCTAGTGAGTGCCGGGTATCCCAACAGCTGCTTGTCACAACAGCGGAATCAATTCTTTCATTTTTAAAGTCGAAGAAAAGGAAGGAGGAAGAGGCTTCACCAGCAACCGTTTAGAAAAAAGAAAAAGTAACAGTGGTTCTATATATTCACGAAATTTCAAAGTTTCAAAGAAAATAAGAAGCCTATTTAATATCAGAGTCGCCCTTTCGGTACCCAACAAGCTGAGGATGATATGCAAGAAGTTAAACAACGCTGCCTTCATTGCGTAACGTTGCTCAGTTAGGCACAAAAATCAATTTGTGCCCTGTCAGGAAGATGTTGTTTATTCCATTCCGCTTTCTTGCGGGAAACATATATCGGGCAGACGGGACGTAGCCTCAATGAGCGCCTCAAAGAGCATCACTAGATATCATACTAAGCAGTGAAAGGGCACCTCGGCATTCACTGCAGGGACTGTGATAATAGCACGCCACAATTCGAACAAAGAAGAGTGATATAAAAACGCCGTAATGAGCTAACCCCTGAAATTCTGGAAGCCGTTGAAATCGCGATGGTAGATGATCATTCTGTTAGTAGTGCTTCGGTTGCTCTAACAGCGAGGGAATTGAGGTGTTTGAACACAAAGCAATGACGCCGCTGCTGTCATCCGCAGAAGGAGATAATATGTATCTATGTATATCAGTGTCATTACGTTTTGTTTGGTTGATTGTTCATAGTATATATTTTCGCGGGACAAGCAATAAAGCATCAGCTGAAAGTAAGCGCTCGTTTGTGCAATTCTTATGTATTCGTCGTTTTTTGAGCTGTCTACTCTCAATGGACTACCAACTTGCCCAAGCATCTGTATTATAAAATGAGGTGGAATGAAACCCCTCAGAATGAAGGGTTTCAAGACAGAAAAGCGGCCCCGTAACTGGGACGTTCGATGGAGGCGAAAAGTAAGGCGCGCGTGGGCTGTGCGATGGCAGTGCGCGTTAAAAATCCCAAGTTGTTTAAATTCTAGGTGTTCTCCACTACGGCGTCTCTCATAGCCTGAGTCGCTTTGGGACTTGAAACCCAAACCAAACCAAAACAAACCAACATACATCCCTAGTGAAGCTCAGAGGTTATCGTGGTCGCTAAAATGCGGATATTGATTTAATGAATTAGTTTTTCAGATGAAACAGCACTTCATATTTAGGCCGCAGATGGTGTCAGTGCGTCACGTAACAAGATATCTTAACTGGCTCCATATTTTAAGAAGTTTTGCGTATTGAATAAATGAACAAGCTAATGAATAAATGCAATGTAGATGCCGGCGCGGAGGTCACTACGGGTAATGAACATGAAATTAAACTGTGCCATCAGTGTTTTAAGCTTCTCAATCTTTTTGACCGACAATATTTTTTCCAATTGGTTCTACAAGTTATCGGTAGTTCAGTTCACCTTCTCTCAGAGAATTTTGAGGCTACTGAAGAAATAGAACAGGACGAATACCGAATGTTGAAACCGTTGCAGAATGATGTGTGCTGGCAGTCTTCGGGAAACTAAATTTTCGCTTTGGTCAGGAATATAGTCAGTGTTTTGAAAACGTGAACACTTTACCAGTTACGCGAACGGTATATTGTCAGTGCAGCAAATTCACGCCGAAAGCGTTTCGACAAATGCTTGCGATGCAAATGAGGCAGAACTTTCGCCCACAGCGCTTTCGCCCACAGGAGAACGCTAGTTGTGCTCAGCTCATTCCAAAACCCAAACCTCAGGAGGAACAAAAAAAAGCCTGTAGAAATGGACATTTTCAGTCTTGGGGTGACGAAAAAAAATTCTACACTGCAACCGTTGTTCAGAAATCATGTATTTTTTGATGCTACGAAACCTTGACTTCTTGAAGTCTTGCCTGCCTCCAGAAGAATGCACCGTTGGTCCAAGCAAAATTAGAAAATTACTGAAGTGAACAAACATGAGCACATTGGATATATGTATGCACTCACAATACTCGAAGTAGTGAGAAAATTCGCACTGCGTACTTTAGATACCCGAATAACCTGACTTTAGGTTTCATGTCTTTATAACAGTGCAGCACATTCCGAAGGCCATGTCCGATCGCTGAGAAGAACGCAAGGTCAGCATTAAGCTAAACACAAGAAGAAACTATACCACAGCTGTTTCCAGAGCCTTCGGAGCTACGTCAGCAGCTTCCTCTTACGGATGGTAGCAGGGCAGAGATGCCGTAATGCACGCTGTTTTGTCACCCCTCCCCCCCTCCCCTTTGCTTAGACAAGGTTGTATTGAGGGGAGGTAAATGTACTCGCGAATGTAGCACAGCTATTTTTTTTTTTTAAAGCTTTTCTAACCACTTAGTTCATTTTAGTGTACGCTGGTTGAGGTTTATAGCAGTTCCTTCGAATGGCAGGAAAAGCCATTTCCTTCATGCGCGAGACTACAAAGCAACAAATAGCGAGAAATGATTGTCATTTTAAAGAATGGGGAAGTGCAGCTTTCTCACACACACACAAAATAAATCTTTGGCACTTGGAGGAACTTTACGTGTTTTATGACAAGCATTCGATTTCTAAAGATCTCATTTTGCTAACACCTTATTTTTACTATGACCATGCCGATCTTCCGACTTACTCTGATCTTTTGATGACTAGTTTGAGAGCAGTGTATTTGCACCCAGATAAATTTTATTTCCGTCGTATATATATACGTCTCACTCCATCCGACTACCTTTTCCGAGATTCCGCATTGCTATTGCGTATGTCTAATACGTTTCTGCTGAATATTTAATGAGGAACCATTACAAGCCACATCCTTCAATTTCCCTGCGTTGTCTTGTGAAGCCTCCTGTGAGCAACCACTGGAACAAAAGGAATATCACCGCCTATATATGGGGTTAGAACCCACGCCGTAACAAAGACTAGTTTGCCATTGCGTTAGACCTAGACCAAAGCAGCATCTCGGGTTTTTATTTATAGCCAGGCGGCAACCCGTTTCTTAAAAGCTAACCGGCCAGTCTCTCTTGCTACGATCGCATGCCGTTGTCTTCATCTCTTTATTCCCTGTGAGAGGGGCCATTATTTAGTTTTATTTATAATAGCAAATGACTAAATCTCTCTTCAAACACCCAGCAGGGCATCGCAAGAGGTGGGAAAGCAGTCTGCTTCTTCATGCATAACACCCCGCCGCGGTGGTGCAGTGGTTAGGGCTCTCGACGTTGTGGCCTAGGATGTGGGATCGAATCCAGGCCGTGCCGGCTGCTTTTCATTGGGGGCGAAAAGCTAGGCTCCCGGGAGTTGTGTGACTTCAGTGCACGTTAAAGAACCCTAGGTGGTCCCAATTTGCGGAAAACTTCACAACGGTGTCTCTCATAGCCGAAGTTCCTTTCGGACGTTAAAAACCACAAACCATCTTCATGTATATCGGTGCTTGGCCAAGTTAATGCATGGTTGATTTGTATCTTTTGAAAATTTTTCTTCGTACTGTTGGCTTTATTATGCTTCTTCACTCTTCTTCACTTGCCATATTTTCTACTCTCGTTGCTGTCTTTCACTCTGGGCTTAACGTGTATTGTTTTCTTATTGCCTGCATACGAGATCTTCGTTTTAAGGAGTATTTTTCCGAAAAGATTTTCGCGCATTGAACCTATATTTAAGACTCGAACCCTCCATTTGCTCGTTGTTTGTACAATTAGGGTATGGAGAATAAATTATCCCTTTACATATCAGTATTCACCACACTCGCATTCGTTGATAAGATGTACTAGAGAAGAAAAGCTGGAAAGTTTCGGTACGTTACCGTGCTTGAACTCTTTACTTTGAAAAATATTGCATTTTCAACAAATCGCCTCAATCAGCATGACCAGATAGAGCGATATCCGGAGGGATTATGTGTTGCCCCCTAAAAAAGCCTTGGACAGGCTAGACAATTTACTTTCTTGAAAAATTACATTGCGTGCATTTGTATACAGCATAAACAGGAAGACGTTTTTTCTTTCTTTCTTGGAAGCAAGATATTTTTTTCATCCAGTAAGGAACGTGTCTACAAGCTCTTCTCAAAGAAAATATGCTCGGGTAAGCCGTGGCAAACACAAATAAATTTCTACGCGAGCGAATACTTTCAGGAATAAAGTGTGCCAGGTTAAATCTCAAGCTTATTTTGCCACTCAAGTCATATATAAGGAGCACAGATAGCGAAAGAGAATGTTAGATAGTGGGAACATTGGACCGGAAATCGACATATATTTACTGTTGACATTTTTGTGGAATATGCAGAGCAGTGTAAAAAATGTAACAAAACTAACTGCTGTTATCAAATGAGATCTGTCAACACCCCAAAACTGAAGTCCCATGATATCTCTCATAGCTGACCCATATAAAGTTAGGTGCAAATAGTCAGGTGAAATACCAATCACGCGTGTAACTCACTCGGACTCTTATTCTCGCAGTGAGGAAGGAATGTTTTGTTTGCAATCCTACGACATTCCACAATATCATGTCTTTACTCCATCAAAGCATGCATGTACAAAGTGTTCACACTTTCCATTGTAAATAATTGGTTCTCTTCCAACTGTTCCTGCAATGACGCTTTCTTCCGGTTTAAAAAAGAATAAAATCGAGAGACTCAGCAGACATTTTTACAGTCTTAAACTCCAAAAAGGCGCAGAACGAATTCTTAATCTTCGCAGTGCAGAGTAGACCATTAACAACTAAAGGAAGAAAACAATACATTGAACAAATCGTGCATAATTTGGATGCATAGAATCTACTACAAGTCGGTACAGCCGATGTGGACAATTGTGCGGAGTAGGGACGAGTGAAAGAATAAGATCTTGGTGTGAATACTGATGAGCTTTCGTAGATGAATGGGCAACGCGGGAAGTTGGCCTACAAACTCTTTTCTGCACCTGCTTCTGGGTCTGGGAAGATAAAGAACCTCGTTATGTTCTTCCTCTCGGTAGGATGTGCTCACCGTATTCGCCAGACTGCGATGATGGAGTGCAGCTCATTTACAGGCGACGGATACTCGCGTTCTGAGCGGAGCCTTAGGAACAAGTTTGTTCTTATCTTTTGTTGACCTTTTCTTCGCGCCACAGGCCGTTTTATTCACCCTTTGTAAATTTGGACGCTACGTTATCAACAGAGGGTCCTTCAAAGGCAGGCAAGCAACGTTCGTTTAGGTGTCCACAAGTTTTAATATTTTGATAATCACTTTCACCAGCGACATTTTAGCGGTATGTATTATAAAGTACAAACACAAACGCCTTTCATTCGCCCGGGATGTTTCATTCAGAAAGTACATCAATTTGAAATAAAATATATAAGCAATACAGACTGATTATTCTTTGAAATCTTTTTCGATTTTTCTCTGCACGCTGCTTTTGAGAGTAAATTATAAATGGAAGTCTGAAAAACCTCCCATATAAGAGCTGCTGCAAGAGAACTGTGTACAATTCGCTATATGTAACAAATGTTCGATAAAGCTTTTCAGCCAGCCTTACGTTCAACTTCAAAAAAACGGGAGCGTTGCTAGAAATCCGAACAATGTAAAAAGCCTGAAGTTTACTTAATCACCCCTCCCTAATGGCTCATTGGTTGCGCTGAATTGCTTGTGGCACTGCCTAGCTGCAATGCACGCGTGCGATATCAATATATAAGAAACAAAGTGGCCGTCGAGCACTTACACATTGAATATGAATCGGAGATTTAGACATCAGCGTGTATTCTTTCGTGTCGTGTAATGCTGTCGAATTGCGCTACACGTATGATTTTGGGGGTCTTAAAAGCATGTTAGCAGTCTAAGGCAATAATGTATGTCATTTAGCTTTTATATTAGGTCACAAATTGTTACAGAGTGGCACGGAGTGCTATCGATTACCGCATGTTTCCTTTTTTTTAAGTGTCTGCCCGTATTGACTGAGCCGGACTCGTCAATGGACTCGGCACGGATAGATGCGATTTCTGCGTTCCTCAACTGCTTCTTGAGAATTGTAAGCGGACAATAATATGACTTCGTTCCAACAAACTGCACTGTCATCCCTGGTGTCGAAAGCATATGAGATGATACGTGAGATGATAGAAGCTGCCAGCATACTTCATTCGAATGATCAGTGTGTCAGTTAGCCTTAAATTTATTTCACCCTAACAATTGCCCTTTCTAAAACGAAATTTTGGATTTTAACAACACTGTTTAAGCTGCTTGTTGTTTTCTGCATCAAGGTTTTTACCGTCGTTTAGCGATTTTACTTTCCTTTCCTTGATGCTTTTTGTTTTGTGTAGTTTTGTTGCCTTGCACCTGTAGAGGTTTGCCCAGTACGGTTTATTTTAGTGCATATATGCAGATTTAGCTGCAGCTGTAAACCAACTCTCGCCAGCAAATATTTAATTTATACTCGACTTCAATGGCCATACTTCAAATGGATAGGACTCTTCACCTTTTGAATAATTTTTTACGAACTTTAGTATTTTGCTTCGTTTGTATAGTATAAAACGCGCTTTTGCTGTACCAGATGGTAAAGAGAAAATATGCTAATAAACAAAATTAGAGATTACTGCAGAGACTGCATTTGGACAATGCGAAAGTATTAGCATTGCCACGACGTTGGTTGCTCCTTGTCGACGTATTTTTACGTCTACTTGCGAGTATCCGAGAATCCGGAGACATCGGAGTCCTCGGATCAGCATCCAGCTCTGTACGTTGGGGCATGCATTTCTCATGCATCGCTGCATCGTTCCTATGATGGGGCTCTTTGTCTTATAAAAGGTGCAAAACCGTCCCACTGGCACTAGAAAGAGCAGACGACAATCCGTGTAATGACACAGAGCTTCCGTGTAGACCATAAAGGCCGCAGAAATGGGCGCTGATTGAATATCGACGTTTGGCATCTCAGAGACAGGGATGCACTCTTACCGAATGATCCTACTCATTATTTATTGTCTGGACACATCTTTAGTCGTATGGCTCATGACACGCTGATGATACTACACTTCTCATACAATGACACAACTCTCCTGCAGGTATTATTTGATCACTTGATGAAAGACCAACTTACGGAAACGGAAACACATTATACGGACATTGTGGCTTCTACAGAGCTTTGAAATGCTCTCGCATTAGTGTGTGTGTGTGTGTGTGTGTGTGTGTGTGTGTGTGTGTGTGTGTGTGTGTGTGTGTGTGTGTGTGTGTGTGTGTGTGTGTGTGTGTGTGTGTGTGTGTGTGTGTGTGTGTGTGTGTGTGTGTGTGTGTGTGTGTGTGTGTGTGTGTGTGTGTGTGTGTGTGTGTGTGTGTGTGTGTGTGTGTGTGTGTGTGTGTGTGTGTGTGTGTGTGTGTGTGTGTGTGTGTGTGTGTGTGTGTGTGTGTGTGTGTGTGTGTGTGTGTGTGTGTGTGTGTGTGTGTGTGTGTGTGTGTGTGTGTGTGTGTGTGTGTGTGTGTGTGTGTGTGTGTGTGTGTGTGTGTGTGTGTGTGTGTGTGTGTGTGTGTGTGTGTGTGTGTGTGTGTGTGTGTGTGTTAGTGTGTGTGTGTGTGTGTGTGTGTGTGTGTGTGTGCGTGTGTGTGTGTGTGTGTGTGTGTGTGTGTGTGTGTGCAGTGTAAGCGCATATCGCATTGTGTGCCAATACTCTACCTAGAGATTGAAATATCCCTCGTTCACTGTGTGTGAAATATTCTTGTAGCTGGATGGGAGACATTAAAAGATAACGTTAAAGCTCTTATAATTTATTGTAATTGGACGAGCTTGGAGAACATCTGTTATCGAAGCGTCGCTCAGCTATGGATGGGCGCTATTACACCATCCAGCCTCCTTACATCGGAGAGCGATCAAAGAGGCGCGCTCTAACGATGCATTTGTTCAATATGGGACTTGATTTACAAATCAGTTTCGCAGAATAGTTCATTATTATGACTCTATTTTTATGGATCCTTGCCCACTCTCAAAGACCTTTATTTTCGGAGAAGGCTTTTTCACTTAAATACTGCGCATGGTACCTAAAAGTACCGGTAACCATAACACAAGCCCCGTATATTTCCTCCCCGACCTATGTTTCATGTTTTGTACATCCTGACCTCCTAATGTTGTATTTCCTACATGATTTACGGAACGCCTAAACTCCACGAGTATACTTTTCTAGAACAGTATTCACGGCAACAATGGCGCTGCCATTCTTGACAACCTACACCATTTTTGCAGTCTCTTGGGGACGCGGGCGAGTTTATTGACCTAACATTGTGTGTGACAGGTAATTTTTCACTTTCATTCGAATTACCTATGGGGACCTGTGACTTCACTTTTGTCATATTATATTGTAGCACATGGATCGATTTGTACTCTTAGTTTGTTCATGCTCTTAGTCGCGAGACGCGGATTTATTATTTCCTTTGTTACTGAAGACGCTTCGAGATGTATTTCGAAACACAGCAGCCACGAGCGTGTGTTTCTACAATTTTCCAAGATTTGCTAGTCACCGTTCGCGGTTTTATCTCCACCTTTCTTCGCGCCTTTAAATAAAATTCTAACGCATGAAACCGGTATTCTCTGTTCGACGACCAGCGAGATTTCGCGTTTGGTGTTATCGTCGCCGCAGAATTGCCAAATTATTTTGCGAGCGGAAGTCAGCCCAATAAAGAGATTTTTTTTTAATGCACTCTTAGACTCTTCATTTCCTGTCATCGGCCTTGTCACCACCACGTAACATCTGATAGAGGTGCTGGGTGCATTGTACTGCCGCGGACCATCCAAATCTTCATTTGTTCTTTTTCGACAGCCGCCGGCATGCGGCCTTATTACCGTGCTTGTAGCGAACGGATCGATTCTGTACTCTTTGTTTATGCTGCTTATCACGAGACATGGATTTATCATTTCCTTTGTCGCAGAAGGTGCTTCGAGATGTATTTTGAGAAATTGCAGCCACGCGCATGGGTTTCTACAATGCTCCAGGGTTTGCTAGTCACGGTTTGCTGTTTTATCTCTTTCTTCGCAGCCTTTATATCGAGTCCTGACGCACCAAACGTTATTTTTCTGTTCGCTGACCAGCGAGCCCCTTTGCTGTTATCGCCGCCGCCGAATCGCTTAATTCTTTTTTATGCGCAAGTTAACCCAATAAAGAGTTTCTTTAGTGCACTACCAGACTCTTCATTTGTTGTCATCGGCCTGGTCACCACCACGTGACAGGATATAGCTTCTTTTTTTTTGGCGACGAAGAAAAAGCGTTGCTCACATTTGTGCAGTTGTTATTCTTTGTTACGGTGTACTTAGTTCCCCAGTCGGTCATAGGTATAGACCGTCAGGAAAGCATTATAACTGCAGCGACCAGCGCCGTCATATCTACGTTTCCGGTCTCTTATTTTCCTTCACTTTTCGCATACCTAGCTCTGAAGGGAATCGTTTTCCTCCGTAGAAAAAGAAAGCAAAACCAACTCCCACTGTCATGTTTCAGAAAGAGGGAAAAGAGAGCGGTCACGAGAGCCATCCCTACAAACCAGAGAGAACCATGGGTGTCTACAACCGCCGCGCCAAGCAAACGAGGGACATTGATCAGATGTAAACAGTTTGAGGCATACCTGCAACAATGGGGTGCGTAAAACAAGCTGCTTCCACAATGGGAAGAAAATGTGCCTACATAAAATGGCAACAAAATAGCAACTCAAGTTTTTATGGTGGCTGCCAGACATCTTCTTTGAAGCCAACCTGAATCGATGCCCAATAGAACGGCGACCCAGTTTTAACGTACCAAATCGATTACTCTTGAGTTAGGAGCTCGTAGTAACCTGTGCTGACTTGCTGTCTTTTGCATCTGGCTAACTTGATTTCTACCTCTTCCCTGGCTGTTTACGAGCACATCGCGTGCTCAGGCGAAAAACGACTAGTGCTATGCCGTGGACGCTAACAGTGCCCACCAGTAATCAAGATCACTAGCCTGCGTAGTGGTTTATATCGTGCATGACTAATGAACATTGAAACTTCAGAGAGTGGTATAGCTGGTGTGGCAGGCATAGTAGGTATATTTTCTGCACAGTGCAGGAATTTTCAGGGATGTGCAAACTAGGTTAACCTGGAAGCGCGTATTTGCAGCAAACATGCACTGATTTAAAGGGACCCTTGATATTTTCCGATGCAACCTTGAAAGAAAGCTTTCGACAAAAAGATGTCAGTATTCATATTCACGCACGTGTTACTTTCGGCTCCTAAACGCCAATAAAAATAAATAAATAAATTAGCTGACATGTGTCCATGTCGCATGTATGCTTGTAGTCTGAACATTTTGGCGTGTTGGCGATAATTATAAAGATGTGAATGTTCCATAATTCTCATCGCAAAGAGGCACCCTCCTCGCATGAAATGATTATAAAAATATCGCGATACCTAAGATGAGGCAGAACGCATAAAGATGCGTTATGTGTGTATTTCTCAATATGCAAAGGGGGGAGCCCATCACAATTGGCTGAAAAATATCTTAATGCTGTCGTTTTATAACATATCTGCAGCGCTTGTTTGGTTGCTTACTCACGGGTGAAGATAATGGAATACACCCCTAGAGAGGAATATGACTCATAAACATTAGGCTCTTTATTTCCACAGCAGTGAGAAAAGTGATCTAAAGTAACGATGAAAACACGAGAGAAAGATTACTTGAGCAATTTATATTTCACGAAAAGAAACGCGCCTGCGAGCTGACTTTACTTTATGACATGACTGCAGTCTCATTGCACATAGTCTAAAAGAAAACGTCACTGCCCCATCGGCGCTTCTTCTGCCGCTCTAAATATAGTTTTCAATAATTTTATTAATAATGAAGGAGCGTGGACACCCTGCCGTTTTGCTCCGGAAGATGAAGAGGAGAGAGCATCGCGAGATAAAGCTCACGTCTAAAATGCTTGTTTTTCATCCAAAAACAGCCTATGTTTGCGGTAGATAAGCTAGCATTATCAGGCAATCATTTGCAATTGTAAACTATAAAAAAGTTGCACAGGGCCCTGTAAAACCACACAATAATTTAGTAGTTGCGATTTAATTGACGTGAAAACCGGAATATATTCTAAAATGTTCGAACGCACGACAGCACGTTTCGAGGATAAACTGCGAACCATTTGGGCCAAGGAATGGCTGAAGTCGATTTTCCTCACACCTATCGTGATCTTCAACAGGTTGACGTGATGATATCGTGAAATGCTATGGAAATTGCTAAGATCCAGTGCGGGAGAAACGTGGCCAGCCACCGAAAAATCCTCCGGTGGCGGCTGCCAGCGGCTCAGTTTCGTCAGCATGGAAAACTCTCCTCGAAAACGGTGCTAGTATACTGGTACGGCGTAAAACCTTCACTCAGGATGATGTCGCGTCACACCTGCGAAGTCGTTGTTTTCCTCTACACAGATAGCACATACCAACACAGGGGTATCGGCCAAGAATTGGGGTGCACATATATTTGTTTTTAGATGTATAATTACATCGTTTAAAAATGGAATGATTGATAAGAAAGAGAAAAAGAAAGTGAAATATGTGAAGAGAAATATAAGTATAAAATGTAAAATGTGAAATATGTGAAGTGAGATATCGGTCGAAAGAAGCCAGGCTTTTTCCACTTCTTCCTCCACTAACATCCTGTTCTACTACGTCGTCTTCGCTCCTCCATGAAAATAGTTCCGGAAAGACAGCATCCGCAACGCACAAGATTGCAGAGAGCGCGAAGCGCTGTGACTCGTGGACAGAGGAGGATGCTTGTCCTACGATTTGACTTTCGATGCTTACTAATAGCGCTGGCGCAGTTGGTGACAATCTGACACGCAGCGTATGCCAGCAGCATTTAAATACAAACGAAATAAAAATGTGTGGCATTAGCCTCGTAATAAATGAATCGACTTTGTTCGTAGATAAGAGTGCTTTGCATTTAGTGTGTCATTAAATTATTTTATTTCTCTTAACTTTTGAAGTAGTAAGCTGGTGCGTAAACGCTTAGTTCGGCTTGAATTATATCCGGTTTTAGCGGTTTTCTAAAAAGCTGCCTCTTATAAAGAAAAGGGCCAGTAAAACTCTTCTTTCTGGTTCCCCTTCCAGCACATGCGTATTTAGGTCAGAATTCTGCAGCATTAGAGGTCGGCTTACTCCTCGAGTGCACAGATTTTATCAAGTTTGGTAAGTAGCATTCTTAATACTTTTTGTTTGTGGCAATATATACATCGAGTGCCTGCTTGTAACTAGAAGTAGCGCGGCGCATCAAAAGAGAAACAGTTATCGATCGGTGATTCAAATCTCCCGAAGAGATCTGCCTGGCTAGCTCCGCGCCTAACTGTCTCCGATTATCCTTCCGCGGCGTCGGCAAATAGAAACTTTTCCGCGCGTGGCGCTCATTACGCACTCCAGTTCGTTGGATGAGATGACGCGTGCCACTTCACGACAAACAATCGGAACACAGAATCGTGTCTATGTCGTGTTTTTAGAGCGCACTAAGGTTGCGTGTTTGTCAAGTTCGGCTTTGATTGCTTCAATTTTTTTCATTGCGTGCTTTGTTTTCTTTTGCACTAGGGCACATTTTAAATGAACAGCTTTTCCTCTTGTTGTACATTCATTCGGTGTCTGAATATTTACATCATGTGATCATTAAGGGAAGTTATCGAGGTCATTAACAAAGTTTCCCATTTTATTAACATAGCAGATTTTAGACCTCAATACACTTAGTTTTTTTCGGTGTATCATTGGATATCTTTTTTTCAAGCTCGCTCGCCCAGATTTAGTCCCCAGATAAAACATTTCGAAATGCCCCTTTTGTGCGCTGCTGCAGACAGAGAGGAAAAAAAAAGACTACGCAGCTTCTATTTGGCAAGCACCTGCTTCGTTTGTGAACTGAAAAACTCTTTAAAAGCTCTGAAATTTGCAACATAAATTGATCCTCATCTGGAGCAGAAGTTTAATTTTTTATCTACCCGCCTCTAAAGCAACTAGTCTTAACTAAATGAAAAAGACTTATAAAACCTAGAAATAATATAAAGCCGTAATCCTTTTGTGCTTGGTCTGTCCTTCAGAATATCCTATTTCCTGACTTGATACCAGATGGCGCAGCGCTCTATTATCTTATATCAAAAGTTCTTTTGAAGCCTCATATAAAATCTGCAGGGAAAAAATGTCCAAGCAGTGCGCATATTGTTTAGTAATTTCGAGATCCCGGTTTCGAAAAAGAATACAAGGAGGAAACCATTCTTATACCGCGAAGCGTAAGCGGAAAATTTATTATAGGCATTACGTTGTCGACAAATCGTTTATCACATATTGTCAATACTAGCCGCCTGCCCCATCAGGAAGCCTTGTACACTAGTCACACGACCCCTTGGTTTCAGACTACCAGGGGCGCCTCATTATTGAAATTATATGTTATCGATAACACATTGCGTCCATTGCTTCACGACTTAGTCTGCAAGTTGCCTTAATGTATTTCAGTGCTCGCTCGGCCATTGAAAAAATGTCAACCAATAAATTAAAGCCTACAGAAAAAAAAAACAGCCTAAGCACCAGCAGTTGAATGTTGTCTATACGATGTGGTGTAGAATGCTGCTGTTCTTCAGCGCAATTGAATCAGAGCCAATTGGCGCTAGACAAGAAATAATCCAAAATGCTTATATGCTTTCAGAGATAGCAGAATAATCTTCTGAACCTCTTTTTCTATTCCCCACAGCAGTAAATGCGGCTGGCCGGAGTGTTCTGAGAGACCACCGCACTCACAAACTCCACTCGTAACTGCTGCTCCTAGTCACCCGAACGTGCAAGACTACCGTGATGTCCTATATTAGTTGCGCTGTATTTAGGTTTCATCCACAAAAATTGACGTGGGCCTTATTTTCTGGACCTTGTTTGAATTCACATACTGACATTTATTTTGTCCTTTTGGGTTCATTATAAGATACGCGAACGTTTTACGCACATTTATGTCTTTATAAAAATTACTGAAACGCTCTGTGTGAAATAGAACTGACCAAGGGTTGAGGGGGAGGCTTCTTATGATCGCGCTGCACAGACGAAGACAAGACCACTTATCGAAACGTTGTCTTGGCTTGCGAACTGAGGCTGTCCCTCAACACTTGTTCAATGCTCTTTCACACTGCGTAGTCATCGTCTTTCTTTTCTTCTACCTTGACATGCTCTGTGTCACTGTTGAGCGTTCCTAATTGGTAAATGTTATCCGTAGCAAAGACCTGTCCTGAAGGTACGTATGTGACCATTGAATGAATTTTTCATTATACTCTACAGATGAAAAGCATCAAGCCCATTTACCCCATCTATGACGTTATCTCCTCGTGAAGACGGGTTTAAACTTGTCCTTCTCTTGGTTCACCCCATTTGCGCATTTACCAAGAGTAATATGAAAAGCCATGAGTACCTCCAACGCAACGCACTGTCAAAATCAGCACACTTATTGCAAACAGTTTCAAGAGACAAATAGATGTGAAGATTTATAGTAACGCTTGAAAACTTGCACGTGCCGTTTTGAAAATAATAAAGGACAGATTACATGGGCGAAATCACCTGGTAATCCAAAATCGGAAACCGTTAATTTATGAGCGCAGGGGCTGATAATACGTATTTGTAGCCGAACATGACGTTTAGGTGTTCCGTGCATTTAAGCACTGTTGGCGGCGGCAAAGGCATCTCCTCTTCAGGTGTTTTTAACTGCTGGCAAAAGAGGGGGCACAACTTTAAATAATGACGGGTATGGTGTACGCCACGAGCTGTTCGTGAGCTATCCCTCTCTTTGGACGTTTTAGGCACAGCGCTAAGGGCAGCGCTTAGCCATGAAGCAAGTGGAGCTGGAACCGTGTGTAGAAAAGAGGTAGGTGTTTGGTCGAAAAGCTTATAAGTGACACCTATAGCTACGGAAGTTAAATATAAACAAAACATCTTGTGCTTTAAGTTTGCTCGTTTGCAACGCGAATGAAACGTCATTAGGTCATGCTATAAGCATATAAAGTGAATGAATTGTTCTTTGAAAATATTTAGGGCGAGGTGTGAATCAAACACGACCCTTTTAGATCCCTGCTCAGACACACGAATCTTAGGATGGTTATGCTGTTTTTTTTTTTTTTTTTTTTTTTTCACGCGATACCTCTGAAGTCCATGTTCCCTCAACGTTGTAAGGGAAGAATAACGGGAATGGTTCTGACAGTAGGTAGCTGTCAGGTCACATGGCTGTGCACTGCCTGGTCGTCCGGTTGTGTGACGTCACGACAGCACGTGAGCCGGTTAGGTTGGCAGCGGCAACCCTTTCGGGCTTCGAGGTTGAGATGGAAGGGAGAGATTTGGTTTGCCCATGGCAGGAAGTATTTTACCTATTGCAGTATCTTGCAAAAGTATGCTATTGACTATATTTAGAAATAGTAGTCGCACAATGCATATGTTTGCTGAATAAGTGAGAAAAACATTTTCCGACGATTACGTTACTTCCTAATGCGACATTTGGCGCCGCGTTCATAATTGGCCTTCATAATTTCATAAGCCTTTCATAATTGGTAACACCACGCTGAGAGACGGGCCGACCGGGACCGTCAATTCGAGAAACGCTTCAACGGACGACGTCACTATACGGACGCCTCTTATCATGCCTCGAAGCCAGCGATGGTGGCGGTAGTTCTCTCCCCTCATCGCAGCTGGTGCACAGCCTATAGCATTCGCAATGCAGAAACCTTCGCCGCAGGTGAGGAAGATTTCATTGCGCTAACGCTAGCCGACCCTAATACCATCCGTGATTCTCAACAGGCTATCCGCAACTACTGGGCTGACCGTATTTCTTTCCAGGCGTTACACATTCTACGTTCCACAGCACCCACTTCCACATGTCGCTTACTTCTTTGGGTTCCAGCCCACGAGTAGCTCAGCGGCAACGCCTAGGCGCACACTCACGCTCGAGATCTCAGCTGCCGAGCTGAGAGTATGATCAGCCACCCTGCTTCCCCTGACACTAATATATCATGCGCTTCTCTACTCACCACTTACACGGACATACTCCAGCACTACCGACTCCAAAGATGCTCATATCCTCCCGCACATCGCGATCTAACAAGACGCGAGGCCGTCCAATGACACAAACTACAGACCGGCGTCTTCCCACAACCCCCCTTATAAAGCAGGATCTTTATAAGAGGGGGTGGGAAGGTGCCCACCGCAGAAACTTGAGAGTCTCTCCTGCATACTTCCGAACCAGCAGACCAACCCCAGCATATCCAGCGAGCGGTGGAGGCCGCGACATCCCAATGGATTCCCGCCGAACTCCTCTAAGACAGCGCAACCGGTACTTTGACTGGTCCCCTGTTTTTGGGCGTAATAAATAAGTTCCCCACCACCTTCACCGGAATGGAAAGGTGCAGTATCTGACACGCTTGTTCCCTGGGCACCGGAATCGCGCCGTAAGGGAAGTAAAAAGTGAAGGTGGAAGTGAAAGTCCTCTTGAGTTCTGAAGCGTGCCTTTCATAATTGGCTAACAGGAATGGAAAGACGCAGTATATATCACGCTTGTTTCTGCGGACACCTGAATAGCGCCGTATAGGAAGGAAGGTGTGAGTGAAAGTGGAGCTGCTTACGAGGAACAACGCCGGCACTTGTCGGCACTGTGCGGAGAAGTCTTCGAACATCTACCACATGGTGTGGACTTGCCCATCCAACCAAGCTGTTCCACCTCACCCCAACCCCACTCAAGAGGACTGGGAGGCGACCCTGCACGGCTGCTATGACTTGCAGACCCAAAAGGACTTGGTGGAGTGCACCCGGGCAGCGCCTGACGCCACTGGGATCCCGTACTAGGGACCCCACCTATTATTTGTAAGGGCCGGATCTTCAAAAATCCGGCTCATGCATACCGTCACCCAATTTTGACACATTAAGCATTTTTCACCACCATCACCACCGGTGAAGACGAAGCGAAACCCAGGAATGGGCGCTAAAAGCTGTGCTCTAAAACATTTGAGTAGGTGAGCAAGAACCCAAGACGCGCAGCTGCAAATCAAATCATATCGCCTTCGCGTTATACCCTAAAGGCTTATCGTATATGTCGCCCAATGTTTCAAACACAACATTTATACACTACTGCGCACACCTGGCCTTAGTGACAAATTCCACCACCGTAGCGGTGGTGGAATTGGTCCCTACGAGGTCATCAGCCAACTTCCCCAGTTAACTACAAAGTCACGCCTGTTGATCCCCCAGCCAATCGACGCCACCGTGGAACTGAAATTGTACATGTTTCTCGCTTGAAACCGTTTGTGCGCCGCGGTGCAGCGGTTAGTTAGGAGCGGCCAGGCTGGCCCGCTTCCAACTCCCCGAGCAACCCCCCGAGCAGATTGTATGAGCCTTCCGTGGATCTTCTTTCATTTCTACATGCCATGATCTGCTTCTTTCATTTGTACATACCATCATCATCGTCCCGCGGCGCCGCCTCCGGCACGCGCCTGGGTTAGTGATCTCATTAAAACGCTAGACTAGGCATCGCTGTCCTTGCCGTCACGACCTTGCCATCACGACCTTGCCGTTTCGACCTAGCTTTCCTTCACAATACTTATTACAATAATATTATGCTCTACTTGCATAAACTATTTCCAAATTTTAGAAGAAAGCATCAAGGATATCACAAAATAAACGACCGAGCAGCAATGTACTAGAAGGGAGGTAAGGCTGAGCGCACCATGGGGGGGGGCAACTGGGTTTTAAAGTATCTCGATACACTTTCCTTGGATAAACGATCATTCTGAAGCCAAGAGGTTTTATTACAATATATCCAATGCGTCTGTTAATAATCCTATATTTCGTTTAACTGTTCAGGCTAATAAAAAAGGACAAAATAAATGTGTATTCATAATGTGATACCCGTGCATGAGAATGTAATTTTTGAGGAGTAAAATAAATCCACTCTTCAATGTCGTTGAAGACGTCTCAAAAGAGAGCAGAGACGTTATAAATAATGAAGTAGTGCTTGGGCCGACTGAGGAACATAGCTGGGGGAGGTGGACGGGGGCAGTTCTTGCCCGAAAAAATATACTCCCCTTTTGAAGCCGTTTTCGCAGGTAGTCTCCGTATGTAGACTGAAGAAAACGTCATGGTGTAAAATTAAAAGCATATCTTTACAATCTGAAAAAGTATTATTGCGTAAGCAATACAATACTACTCCAGGTCTGAGCCCCTTTGAGTAGCCGCGGCCGGTGGCCACGGTGACCTTTAGAGCAGCTGCTGATGGGCTCCCGGCTCAAGCAGTCGGGTAGCCGCGGCCGGTAGCCACGGTGCGCCTTACATGGAGCGGCGCCGCTGCCATCGCCATGGCAACAGGAGCGGCTACCACTGGGCTCGCAGCTCAAGTCATCGCGTGGCTGCGGCCGGTAGCCACAGTGCAGCGCAGATGGATCATCGCCGCTGCCAAGTGGGGGCGCTGCTGTGGCCACTCTCTTAATACTCTCCCGCCAGCTGCTTCGGAATGTGGATAGGAAGTGGAGAGCAGAGGTATAAAAAGCGCGCGCTCGCTTTTCGACTGCTCCCGCAAAGAAGAAGAAAACGAACTAGAAAAAAAAGGAAAAGAAGAGAAATAGGAAGAAGAAATAGAGGAAAAAAACACAAAAGAAGAAGAAATAGCAGGAAAACAGGCTACGTCGGCTTTGCTTACGTAACCTACGGGTTTAAAAAAGCGAAACCCCAGCTAATTTTATGTTCACGATATCGAAAGCATACTGAGCCATGATCAGGGATAGAGAAAAACATAGAAATGAATTGCTTGTACAATTGTTTTAATGAAACTGGAAAGAAAACCTTTACTGAAGATCAAGTGCGTAAAGGGCATTGAAAAATGTGGCGCAGGCACAAGCCCCTATAAGCTGGGCGGTCGCGAATGTTAAAGGACGCAATCTGTGAGCCCAAAGTAATAAATTTATCTCCACGAAAGCATGAAGTATCGAGTAGGGTTATCGCGAACAATAAAAAGCTGGGGATAATGTGCTTATCGTATCAGAACCTTAAATTATCCACCAATAAACTGGTCGTTGCCTTCTTTTAGCACTCGTGTGAACATTAAGACGATTTCAAAGCACTGCAAATGAAGGACCATGATGTCAGCTAGTTATGCAACTGCAGAACTGCAGAATGGTCTAGCTAGTGTTGCGTCATAATGGTGGTTTACAGAGCAACACAGACAGAGACCAAGAACGAGACGAGAAACACGACCAATGCGCTTGTTCGTGTATCTCGTCTCTTACTTGGTCTTTGTCTGTTTAGCGCCTTCAAACCACCACTAGTTAAGTAACTTCGCTTATGCCAGCACGCATTCAACTTGCCGCCGCAGTTTCTCGTTAATCTACCATGAATTGGTCATATAGACAGCTCGTTTCTGGGTTTATGTGCGCTGGAAGCAAGTACCTAGATTAGGGCAGTTGTCGCATGCTTTTTTGCACATACGCGTCAGCCTTTCGTACAGCTTTCGTTAGGTTTAGTTTTCTGCACCAGAATAACAATTCATCGCAGGCTGTTTTAAATAAACAGGCAGCATGTGTGGGAAGAAGAGCTGCATTGCCCAGCGCGGACGGTGGGCACAAGCGCTTTAACACGAATTCATGCGCTTTCTAATTTTTGTTTATCATCTGCTTCGTGCACACTGTGTGAACGCTCCCTTCGTTTGCCACGCGACCATATGCAACTCCAGGAATCCCTTTTTATATGGGCCATTATCATGACTTTGGAGCACCCAGTCTTGCTAAGACGGTTACGTTTGGGGCTGCCTTTTTTCGGTCGTTAGGACGGTTCCATGACCTTCGTGCTTGTGTCCCAATGTCAAATCTGTTCGAGGAATCTGTAATAGACACCCTTGTGGACAAAGCAAGGCAACTGGCGGCAGCAGGCTCCGACGAGACCTTTCGCAAGCGAACCTGGTGATATCTTATGTTTTCTTAATGCAGTACTATTTATTTGACAAGCAACAAATAATCAAAATATTCTCTTTAAACGAAACGTTGCCATGAACCTTGATACAATTATAGCAGTACTGAAATAAATAAAACATCGAATATAGCAGTAGCAATTGTTTTAACGACTATTACGTTATGTAATCAAGTTATGTAATATAGTTAATAGGCGGCCGCATAGCGTAAAAACAGCGAAATAATAGACTAATAATCGTTTCATTCAGTATTAAATTTAAGTTTGTAGACATACCACGCCCAAGGAACAAACTATTTTGGCATGTTTTGTCATTACGTCGCTGAAAAGTAGCAAATGACTAGAGTTTTTTTCTAACATTTTTACACATTTTCCATAAGCCGATTTTGCAGCATTTTGTTTCCGAAAATAGCCAACTATGCCTTAATAGAGATACAGTGCAATACAAGCCAAGCAATTCCTAATCACATGGCCAAATATCGCCTACAATCAAATCGAGCAACAGGACATTTCGCGGCGTATTTACATCAAAGGAATGGGAAACGTTTCGGCCATACGGAAGGGAAAAAAAGGAGAACGTTCTAAAAAGAGCACGATACCTTTCACTACACGTTTGCTTGCTCTTTCCAAACAAAGACAGATCTACTTCTTGACGTGTGTCCGACATCCTCAGCACTGTTCATTGCTTTTATTTATTTTTCCTCTTCCCATCTTCTCCATTTTTTTACTTCCGAGCAAAGGCAAATTGACGTATTTACACCGCATAAGTAGACTTTGGTGTCCCGCAAATAAAGATTTACGGTGTTGGACCGGCGTCACTTCCCCTTTCTATACTCCTCCTCTGCTTCAAAGGGGGAGACGTGTCCGAGGCGCAGCCTTATTATGGAAGCGCATAGTTGCATTTCATTGTGTTTTTTTTAGTAACCGACCAGATGAAGGGATTAATGTCGTGTTGTCCGCGAAGCAATAAATCGTTTAGAGATCTCACCATAAGCGAATGCACCGACACACATATCTCGATAATATGCGTCCTGCGCCCACTGCTGCACGCATGCTATCCTTTTTCGAAAGGGTTCTATATTGTAACCAACACAGACCTATCAAGAATCACAAGCCTTTTTAGATGGAAACCTTGGAGGGCTTGCACCAAGTCAGGATAAAAGCAGACAAGACGTTCTGCTTTGTGGTTGGAATTTTGGGATCCTTTTCCTGCGTCTTAAACAAGGTACTGGTTGGTCATCTGATGAGAAGAGAGGAGTCGCTGGAGAAAGATTTGATGTTGGGAAAGGTTGAGAGTCGCCGGAGAAAGGGTAGGCAGCGAACGCGATGGTTAGCTGGCATCCTCGAGGCACTGCAGATGAAGTTATGTGATGTTAGGAAGATAGTGAGAGACCGGAAAGCGTGGCGTGACATGGCGCATAGGGTTACGAAGAGTCGGACAAGACTGAACGACTGAACTGAACTGAGCGATTGATGGTTGCAAACAGCAAATGTAATAATCTGGGGAATTTCGCTCCTAACCTCGGATGTTCGAGCCTAAGCATATTTTGAAATAACGAGCCGTCCGCCTTCTGAAGCTGCAGAAGGAAAGTACTTTTGAACTGTCGTCAAGCACAAAAACTATAGAGGAATCCGTAAGCTGCTATTGTGTCTGAATGGTTAGAACAGTCTACTACTGAACCAAAATTCGCGGATTCGAACGCGATCGCAGCGGTTGCGTTTCGGTGCAAGCTAGACGAAAAGGCGCCCGTACATGTGATCTGCGGTGTGTGTGCGCTTGAAAACTCCACAGATGGTGCAAATTATTCCGCAGTATTATATTATGACGGTGTCGCGGTGTCGCAGATATAAGTCAAAGGTACTACTCTGACTTGTTCTTACGTGTGCCATATCTCAGGTCACAGCACTGGCAGCAAAGATGATGAGCTAAGCGCAATTGAAAAGATGGCAAGAGCTCTTATTACCTCCCTAATATATATATCGAGATTTTTCAGTGTCTGCCTAAAATAAATTTCAAATTATAGCAGAGGCTCCGTGTCTGCGGCAGCCGCCTAAATCCTGGAAGGCTGCGCAGGAACTACCATTCAGGATATATGGGTTCCTGCGAACTAAGCCAATTAGGAGACGGATGGGGTGACTCGAGGCGTACCTAGCCATGCCGGTTGTATTCCTCCCTCCCTTCCCTACAACACATCAAAATATTAAACTATTCGTTGGAAGGATCAAGAGCTATAACAAATAAAGAGCATCCCTTTCTCCTTCTTGTCCTGAGCTCACTAGATCAGAGTCCACATCGCTCAGAAGGATTCAAACAGGATCTGTGCTGGGTCCTCACAGATATATACACACTCCACAAAGGGGAATTAGTTTCAGAATGCCGAAATTGCAACACATCTGAAATCGCTATACAGGAATATATATCCGGCATTAAAAACACCTATCAGCTCTTGTTCTAAAGACACCTACCAACCGCCTCTCGAGAAACATGAAACGATTTCATCCTCAAACCTGACAAGAAGCCTCAGGGACTAAACCACTTCTCGCAAGTTGAGCAGAGGAATTCACTCCTAAATTGAAGACACGACTCAGCATTGCTGCTAAAACATAATCACAATAAGTCTATATTTTCTGGCATGAAGATTTAGTATACCACCCTAAAATGAACGCAAATGAATGATTTTCACGCACCAAGCGTCCTTACCCCATAATTCTTTTATCTCAGAAGCAAACTTTCTCGCCGCACTGGTGCTTCCTGCTTCTCAAATTTTATAGAATACCTTCTCGTCGTTCCTCAATGGTTAAGCATGGCAGGATTGAATGCTTTCACCCTTTTGCGCTATAAAAAGGTTCTTCATCACAATTATTCAGTCCCTGTGTTCTTTTATTCTGTCTCTCCAGCCAGCCTACATGGTTAACAAATTCTCTTGGTATATGTTTCGTTTATCGGTACCATCCACAATCCAGCAAATATTTGGAGCTTCTTTAGCAAAAAAATGCACATATGCGATGAAAACAATTTATAACGCCCTATTACCTGTGGGAAAAGAGGAATATCTAAAGCCCTCCTTTTTGAAGGACCCCTGAAGGACCTAGTATGGTTTTGTTACCAAGCTTGTGAACCGTGACAGTAACGATTTCGAACAGCTGATTACGTAAGCGCTATGCTGTTCACATTTCATTTTTATTTGTACTTCCTGTTTATTTCCCCCACATTATTTCCATAATTCTGTGCTGCATATGGAGAAAGCTGCGAGATCTTACTCTATCTGATGTTTCCAAGCCAGATCTTGCAGTTCGAGGCGTTTTTAATCTCCTTTTCTCCAGATTGGTCGCTTGTCATTTCTTTTGCGGCAGTGTATATTATTCAGTTTTATTGGTTATATTAACATTTCAGCAAAGGGCAATGTCTCCCTGAATATTCTGGAATTTGTACTTGTCGTTCGTATCTATGTTCTCCATTTACAATACTATACCTGCGGTGCTCACCAAAACATAGCACTACCTTTCGGGTGCTATAGAGCGTGATCAAAATACAGCTTTACGAATCTGCTCAAAATTAGGAGGCAGGAGATAATTTAAATTCCACTCTGCTGGTTAGTTATTTGTCTGGGGGAACATAATGCCAGTTGACAATTCACGCATTGAGGTAATTACTTGAATAGCCGCAGTGTAAGCATGCGGCTGTCTTGCGAACGCCAAGCGGTACCACATGTCGGCGACCTCGCAATCTCGGCACATGCTAACGGCTTTGGCAGCATGGGAGTGATAGCATGGTGTAATTCAGAACACTTCACTTGTTACCTGTGCTGTAATATGACCTAAGTCCCAGTGCCTTATAAGAAGGAACGTTCTTTGAGCACTACAAATAGGTTCCCCCGCGGACAATTAGACGCTGCCGTCGTCATTTAAGGCCGACGCTAGAAATTCGAAGCGGTTAGCGCCTCTTTTTGTGAAATGTTTTGTATGAAAGCCAGGCAATAAATAAATAAAAGAATTCATGCAAGAACATTTCCGTGTCAGGAACGTAAACAAAAAATTTGTGAAGGTGGCAACCGGAACATCTACTCTAGTTGCCTACATTAATTCAGGACATATTGACGCAGGCGGCTTCACGTAGCAAAAAAATTTAATTCGCTAAAAATGAAATGTTTCTTTATAGGTAAACAAACGTTCCTTTATAGCTAAACAACAAGCGTCAGCACACATATTGTAGTGCCGTTGTGCTTTTTACGTTTCTACTTTGTTTTGTCGAATCATCAATATAAATTCCTGCCTCCTTATGGCTTGAAAAAAACTATTTTTACAAATTTCATGAACAAGCGAAGTGTCGGAGGTCAATTCTACCGAGATGTACACTGATATCTATGTAGTACGCGAGCAAATAAATTCGACGACAATAAGAAACCAACAGCTTTAAATCTAGAGAAAGAGAGAGAGAGAGGACACAGATATTCCTTCAGATAAGCATATGCGGAATGTCACGTGTCAGATACCCATCAGCCCCTGCTGACGGCAACATGGGCGACCTCTCTACAACTCTAATCTCGATTGCCGGATTCAGGGCGGACAGCACTGCTCAGAGAGGGTTCCTGTGCCGGTTTGCAGGTGATATATTTCATCCACATAGCAGGTGATCGTTAACTTAGTTTACAGGCACTACTTACATCAATAGTTCGTCACCTGCTTCATGTACATTTTGTTCAGTATACACGGGTTGAGAAATTGCCATGTATACAGACTTCACCGGCCGCGTTCTTCTGCCTTGGTTAACTGTTTATACGAGGGCGGGCATTCTTGCCTGTCCATGTTGCACGCCTGTGTGACGTCAGAGAAGAAAGTCAGCCACTCTGGCGTGAACACCTGGAAGGTCAGCCCACGTCTCGGCTGATGATAACGCGAATCTTATGGTGGGCTTTTCCCCCGTTTTTGTCGGAACTGGCGAGCCCTCAACTTTCAGCTTTAGATTGGTACCCTGCCAGCTGTGGTAGATATTCTACACCTCGCAATGTTGCCGGTGGTGGTCTTAGAGTCGCAAAATATGAGATCACAAATGATATAGGCTATGGCTCTTGCGGTAGCAGCTTTCACGGCTGTTTCCGAGTTGCGGTCAACGCGGTGGCGATCGATCATCCTTTTTGGTTCCCCACTGCGATTGCTTAGATTTCCTTAATTCAGTATTCGACTACGACTACGTATCTGCTCCATTATAGCTGCCGCATTCGGTGTATAGGGCCACCGCTCCGGCTTTGCTCCTTTCATCCTTATGCACGACGTACATGTTTTAGGTATACGCCTAAATTAATAGACTCTTGCGTAGGTCTCTTTTCACTTATGTTTTGTCTAAAACGGGCACGATTGCCCTGATTCTGATGATCGCTAGCGTGCCCCTTCCGAGTTTAGATTTCGGTAGTCTATCTATTTGAATTGCAATGTGTGTTTCTTGAAGCTCTTCAAGTGTGTTGTGTATTTATAACATGAATAAACGCTCTGTCGTTGCATGGTTTGCCAGCTTGAGTGCCGCCTTTGTGCTCGCTTTATCGGGGTCTCTACGTTGGCTCTCTCGACTGCGCCCAGTTGAAGTTAAGGCGTTGAAGAAAATTCTCCTAGTTTCAAACGACTCAACCAGCTTACATATCCTAGCCCCTCGGAACACAAATGGTTGTCAAATGCTTTATTCGCTTCAAAAATGGAGGCAGTCAAAGCTGGTAGGCGGCCTTTAATTCTTAATTCTAACTGGCACGCATAATGCGCTGAGAGGGGTGGGAACACCCTATACAATAAAAGAAAAAACAAGAATATATTTGCTATGTCTGCGTCCGGTAGCATAGCAGCCATTGATTTTCAAACCACCCTCAAATAGTGAAGCACGAGCACGTGTAGAAGAGCATTATTTTTATTACATGTTTAAAAAATTGAACAAATTATCTTTGGGCCGGACATGTTACGGAAAATACGTTTTATTTTCAAAGCAGTTTGGTGCCTTCCCTTCCCTTGGCAGTTTAAGTACAAATGTTCTGAGGCTTCACGTAGTGTTTTTTTTTTTTTGTTTTTTTTTTTTTTATAGGCGGAATGAGACAACTGGAAAATTTGCTTTTGTATTTGAATCCTTATTTTTCTCTTGATATTTTCATCTTAAGCGCTACACGTTAAATTGTGGCTAGAGTAAAATCAGATGCACACGACCATCTTTATAATGAAGTCAACATGCTTGTCAAATAAAAGTTCGGAACGCTGCGTTTCTTCCGGAATACTCCCTCCTCTGCCCTTATTGATCTCAACGCCTATCGTTCCCATTGTCTGGGCTTGCTTAGTATCGCCTTTTTTCTGTAGCTTGTCTAAACGCGAAAACTTTCAATTCGCTTTCTGCATGTGAGACCGCTACGTTTGTTTGCATATGACCACTAGTTCTCTCCTCGCCTTCTCAGGTTTCTTTCGTCTGCATCGGTGTGTGAGATGCCAGCTGTACCCCATTTCCATATTCCCTATCTTGGAGCCAGAAGAACCTTCTCGATACCTTCTTGAGAGCTCCCTATTCTGGGAGTTATGTTTTCCCTTCTGAATCTTTCCCCAACTTTCGCTTTCATCACAAGAGGCTGAAGCGCAAAAGTACCAGTTTCGTTTGGCGCTGCACCACTGCGTTGTGCTGCTCTGTGTTGCTTTCCGATGTGCATAACAAATACGTTACTCGGCATAGATTATCCTGGACCAGAGCTCCTCAGTGCGTATCATATTCCGAAAAAATACCCTACAGGAATGACCAGTTTAATAGCACCTGAAAGGCTGCTATCGATATGTGAATCGCCTAAAAGTAAGGTTAAGAAAACGCCATATCTATCCACTTCTCTCCCCCTACCCCTTCGACTATTTGTCCATCGCGTGTTCTTATATATCCGTGTTCTTTAAGTAGCTGTGCTCATAGTGAACTCGATATTATTTAAAACTTGCGATACTAGAATCTGGATAATTTGTAATGCTCGAAATATTACCTGAATTAATATCAAGTGCGAAAACATTGTGAATGCGAAAAGGTAACTTCCCTTCAGTTCTCATCTGTTACAGGGAAGAACATCATATATGACACATTTGTTAATGTACTCTTTCTGCACACTTTCCTCGTCATAATGGTAATTATGATAGAGGAGGTAATATGTATATAAGTTTTGAACTGTTCAAAACTCACAACAGTCCCTATCTAAAGAAACCAAATGCATATTTTTTCGCGCCAGCCTATTAGATCCTAGTCGTTATACCCTAAATTAACTTATATAATTTCTAATAAATACAAGTAAAGACAATTCTCTAAGCATTACATGGTGTTATTGACTACTGGCTTTCTTTATGCCGAGAGGGTATTTCTTAACGTGGTCTCCTTTTCTGCGCACTTTACTGGCCTTGACAAGTGGGTCCTGCTAAAAACGTCCCAGGAAACAAGGTTCTGGAGTAAATGTGCTCAGAGAATGTTGCCCCAGAAGAACCCCGGATAAAAGGTCCCCATCTGCCACGTAGGAAACAATTTCCCTAAACCATTGCAGTCAATCGAACTACAAAGTTAAGCTGTCACCATGTCTGGTTCCCGGCTCATCAGGGTGAATTACATACATTTTGTATTTTAACTTATGTCTTTTTACCCGCCGGGGTGGTTCAGTGGTAGGGTACTCGACTACTGTGCCCAAGGATGCGGATCGCATCCCGGCCTCGGCGGCAGCTTTTCGGCGGCGGCGAAGAGCTAGGGGCCCTTGTGCTGTGCAATGTCAGTCCACGTTAAAGAACACCAGGTGGTCGAAATTTCCAGACCCCTTAACTAAGGCGTCTTTCATACTCTTAGTCGCTTTAGGACGTTAAACCCAACAAGCCAACATACCATCCTTTATCGTTTAAGCTTGAAACTTATTGTTATTTTTGAACCCCATCATTTGTCCTCACGTTGTCTAGTTCCGTGTACTAAGACGTAGACCTAGCTTCTACCCGTCATCTTAGAAGTTACCAAACATGAAACTAGTGCCGTGCGCTGGTAACAAAGAAAATGGTGGCAACGAAAGACGCGTTGCCGATGTCAAGTGCTTGTCTAGATCGTTCTACGTATCAAGGACATAGCTGGTCGAAACGTTAGGCTCAGTGGTTTTTCTCGGTAAAATCTGCGCTCCATGATCATGGTGTGATCTGCTACTGCAGCAGCTGCCCCGTTAACATCGACTTTGCTTTCGCTTCTCTTGCGAGAGAAAGGGACTGGTGACCTTAATGTTACAATACTAGCCGGATGTGATGTTGTGCTGGGCTTTCTGACCGTGATTTGTCGCCAAGCTTTTTCCAGTCCCTGTACACATGAAATAAACCCAGAAGACCCTAGTTAAAAACAATGGTTTAATCTATTCTCAACTAAAACATCATGCATAATCCAATTAAATGTTCAATTTGGGGCGAAGTGAGACCTTGAAAGCTTTGCTCTTAGAGATACTTTTTGCCTGGGGGACGTGTGTTTCTAGGGATCGCTTTCTGAGAAGCCTTGCCTCTAGGGACATTTTTCGGGGGCCGTACCTTCTGGGGACCTTTTCTCCAGGGTTGTGTTTCATCTATAGCCTTTACAAGTATAAGATGATTCTGCAGGTACAGGGAGGATATACTAGTACAGTGTCCAAGAAGCAATGTTCAGATTCCACGAACCCACGCCCGCAAAAAAGAATTTCGCGCGATAGGTGTGCATCGTAAAGACACAGTTTCTTCAATTAATTAGCGGAGGTTCAAAGTGGACATAATTTCTCAATGCGCTAGACACTCGACAGGAATGCGGGGACGGAGAGTGCGTGCACGAAATATAGAGAGATAAAGAGAGGTTTACAGCATTTGTTGCTGCCGGCATCCGAGAACCTCGACCTTTGATTGCGCTGCCAAATGTAGCAGCAATGCAAAACATCTCGAGTGTCGGATGAGCGAACGCGCGATGCTGAGAGGAGTCTGCAAAGCTCGGTATCTGTGCTTGTGGCCTGCACATCGTCGCCGACTCGTCGCCTTTCCCACGGTTTCTTTTGCAAGCCGTAGCACACTGGCTTATTAATGCGTTTTTTTTTTAGATGCCAGTTTTATCTTCACCCATTCCGATTTCCGCGAAATGCTCCCGGAACAGGATCGCTTCAGTTCAGTCGTTCAGTCGTGTCCAACCCTTCGTGACCCTATGGACCATGTCACGCCACGCTTTCCGGTCTCTCACTCTCTTCCTAACATCACATAACTTGATCTGCAGTGCCTCCAGGATGCCATCTAACCATCGCGTTCGCTGCCTACCCTTTCTCCGGCGACCCTCAACCATTCCCAACATCAAATCTTTCTCCAGCGACTTCTCTCTTCTCATCAGATGATCAAAGTAGCTGAGCTTTAACTTTAAAATTTGACCCTCCAATGAGCAGTCAGGGTTTATGGCCGACAATATCGACTGATTTCACCTTCTGGCAGTCCAAGGAACTCTCAAGAGTCTTCGCCAGCACCACAATTCAAACGCGTCAATTCTTCGGCGGTCAGCCTTTTTCACAGTCCAACACTCGCATCCATACATCACAACTGGAAATACTATAGCACGAGTTATACGGATCTTGGTTGGCAGACTAATGTCTCTGCTCTTTACTTGGCGGTCAAGGCTAACCATTGCTCTCTTTCCCACAAGCAGGCGTCTCCTAATTTCATGGCTGCAGTCTCCTTCGGAGGTAATCTTGGAGCCCAAGAAGAGAAAATATGTCACAGCTTCCACTTCTTGTCCCTTGATGCTCCAGGACTTCATAGGGCAAGACGCCATGATTTTTGTCTGTTTAATATTCAGTTTAAGCCCAAACTTCTCACTCTCTTCTTGTACGTGCATCAGAAGTCTCTTGAGTTCCACTTCGCTTTATGCAATTAAAGTGGTATCATCCGCATATCTAAGGTTGTTGATACGTTTTCCAACAATCTTCACTCCACCTGAAGACTTGTCCAGACCGGCTTTCCCCATGATGCACTCTGCATATAGGTTAAATAGGCAGGGCGGCAGTATGCAGCCTTGCCTCACTCCTTTCTCAATCGGAAACCAATCAGTAAGACCAGCCCAGTTTTGACTGTGGCCTCTTGCCCTTCATACAGGTTCCTGAGGAGACAGATGAGGTGAATTGGAACTCCCATCTCTTGGAGAGCTTGCCACAATCTGCTGTAATCTACGCAGTCAAACGCTTTCGCATAATCAATAAAGCAGAAGTAGATGTGTTTCAGGAACTCTCTTGCTTTTTCCATGATCCAGCGAAGGTTGGCAATTTGGCCTCTAGTTCCTCTGCCCTTGCGAAACCCAGCTTCCGGAAGCTCCCGATCCACATAGTGCTGCAGCCTACCTTGGAGGATTTTCAGCATCACCTTGCTAGCATGCGAAATAAGCGCGATCGTGCGGTAGTTGGAACAATCTTTGGCACTGCCTTTCTAAGGAATGGGGATGTAAACAGACCTCCTCCAATCCTGTGGCCACTGCAGGGTTGTCCAAATTTTCTGACATAGTGTATGCAGAATGTTAACAGCATCATGGTTGAGGTTTTGAAGCAACTCAGCTGGAATGCCATCAATTCCGCTAGCTTTGTTCTTAGCAAGGCTGGCTAAGGCCCATTCAACTTCACTCTTCAGGATGCCCGGCTCGAGATCAGTGATTACAACCGTCTTATGTTGGGTTTGCACATTCGGGTCCTTCTTGTACAGTTCTTCTGTGTATTCCTGCCACCTCTTCTTTATCTCTGAGGCTTCAGGGAGGTCCTTGCCTCGTTTGTCCTTTATCACGCCCAGCTTAGCACAGAAGCTTCCTTTGATATCTTTGATTGTCTTATACAGAGCTCTTGTGTTCCTTAATTGGCTGTTGTCCTCAACTTCTTGGCACTGTATGTTCAGGAAGGCATTCTTATCCCTCCTTGCTATTTTCTGAAAATCCGCCCCTTCATGGATCACTGCCTTGTCGTGGCGGCGGGGCTTGCGAAACTCGGTGAAGTCGTGAGCTCTGCTGTGTAGGGCCATCCAAGATAGACAGGTCACGGCAGAGAGTTCTGACAAAATGTGATTCACTGGAGAAGGTAATGGCAACCCACTCCAGTATTTCCTGCCAAGAAAACCCTATGGCCAGTCACAATACCAATAATTATATGGCGCCGGAAGATGAGCCCCCCAGGTTGGAAGGCGTCCCACATGTTACTGAGGACGAACAAAGGGCGATTCCTAGTAGCTCCAGGACGAATGAAGCGGCTGGGCTAAAGCCAAAAGGACGCTCAGTTGTGGATGTGTCGGGATGCGACCGGAAAGTCCGATGTTGCAAGGAGATATATCACATAGCAACATGGAATGTGAGATCTATGACGCAAGGTAAACTGGATATCGTCAAGCGAGAAATGGACAGATTGAACATTGATATCTTGGGTATCAGCGAGCTCAAGTGGACCGGAATGGGAGAATATAACTCCGGCGACAATTATGTCTTTTATTGTGGGCACGAATCCAAGAGAAGGAATGGGGTCGCTCTCATAGTAAACAGGATCGGTAGACTCCCAAAAACCACGCGCCCTCCTCTGAAAGGATCATCCACCACTTCCACTAGTCCACAAGCGGTCCCTGAGAATTCCATGCGTGGTATAAGAACGAACAGGCGCGCTCACCCGTGTCCGGACCTGTGTGCTCACAACTTCAGCTTGTAATAAAAAACAGGGCGTACAAATATGCGCGAAGCGCTAACAACATCATGCACTCATCGATAATCACGTACTTATCTTTATTGCCTTTCACTTTGCTTTCTTCTCCGCACAATAAAAATAAACGATCGTTTAGCCAGTTTTTAACCTTCTTTAGTTATTACTTTGCTTTTTGCAAGAGAGACCACATATACATTTTTTCATGAAATGACTTGTCACTTTGTCACATCGGGGCAGGATTTGGTTATCTATCAAACTTTTGGACGGTTATCAAAAATATATAATACGAAGAATTTTGGCTGTAAGTACATTGTGGCCTTGCAAACATTCATGGGAAACATTCATTGAAAGAGTGGATTTATTTAGATCGGCACCGAGTATGCAATCCTACACGACTAGCGTATTGGAAGAAAACTTAACCGGCGGAGGATTTAGCGTGGACAAGTGCTAATTACTAATTAAACGTTGAGCGCATACTAGTTGGTTACACGAATCTAATAGCTTCAGGGGCTGCAGTGTCATCACATGCACCAGAAAGATCACAAAAATACGCCCACACCGGTGATTCGCACGATACCAACTTGTTATTTATTTATACAAGAAATAAATAGGCAGTTGGTAGTGTGCGCATTACCGGTGTGGACGTATTTTTGTGATCTCTCCTGTGTATGTGATGGGCAATGCATGCCAGAAGTCACCAGACAAATGGTAATTAGACCAGCAATAGACCTTCAGTTTTCAGGTCGGCTTTGTATCACACACCCTTATTACCATACCGTCGTAATATACTATAATATATGAAAGTCCACTATGTGTAGATAAATAGCTTCACCTGAAGCAAGCCGTACGAACTTTCTTTCATCTTGGATGGCGTAGGAGTGGCATGTCCAAATAGCAAAACAAGGATTCCAGTAATTTCAGTTATATTCTCAAAAGTACTACCTTAGTCGACAGCTCTTGCCTGATTGGCCCATGAAAAGTGGATTTATGGCGTGAAACAAGCCGTCTACCATTCAGTCCTCCGACCATTAATCCTTCCAAATACAACCTGCCAGTGGCGTGCTCTTGATAACCAGGTTTTCATCATCACACAACGGCAATAGGCTGAGGTGAAGCCGTAGTTCTAAGAAATAAAAATGAATGGTCAAACCCGATAGGAGAAATAAAAGGATCTTGTGAATGACATTGCAGATCATATCAGAAAAACAAGCGCTTCCTCAAAAAAGCGGGAACGGTGCTTTCTCTTTGGTTTCCGTAAAGGCGAGTGGAGAGAAGAAGTGAGATAACTAAGAGTTAAAATGGAGTTCTAGTAGGCCTCTCATTGTACGAGTAATATTGGCTAATGCCTTGCTAGAAGTGGTTGGTCCAAACTTCAGACTTCCATGAAGACTAGTAAAGGCAGCACGGAACGATTTTAATAAGGCTGAACTTTAATATTCCTCCCTTCATGAATAAGTAAGACCGCTGACCTGCCGTAGTGCTGCTTGAGCAAAGACTAGCAAATGCTGAGTTAGCAGGGGTCGCTGGTGCCGCCTGATTTGCTTTGTAAAAGGTCTAGACCGACAGGGATGAAAGGAAATTCCACCAATCGGGAGGAACGACCGTTGAAACATAAATGGACGCTACGTGGGCAGTACGCGCTTTCACTTAACCTTAAGGTGGCCGGTAAAAGAGCAGCACACTGAAAAACGAAAAAAAAAAACAGGCAACTGAAATATAGCAGCCAAAACGAGTCAGAAAAGGACAACAGTAATGGCGCACTTCGTCATCTTGTTTCAATCGGTAATTGAGCTTGCTCCATCACGTTACTGGTCTTCGGCCTCTTGTTTTGAAGGACGAATCGCAGTGAAAGAAAAATAGCGCCAAAAACTAAAACAAACCAGCAGGAGAAGAGGTTAAAACAGAGCGAACGATGGCATATTGGATATCGTTACCAACTAGCCATGTAGGTACAGGGTCGTCAACTTTATGGGTGAGCACGCCAGCACGTGGCCGTTCTCATCGGAGCGGCAGTTTAATCTAATAGAGCAGCGATGCAAATTTACATGTCATGTGAAGCAGCACCGGATGGTCTTTCTGTACGTGCGCCGATTCACTTCAAAAAGCGGCCATGTCAGACGCAATGGCGCTTCAAAGAGAGGGGCCACCCCGTCACGTGTTCTCGCTAACAGTGGACGACAATGTAGTGCCACCGAAGGACCAAGGGCTATATCGCTTCTGAATGCTCTTCAAAGGTTTACGTAGAAAAGGAGGCGGCAGGATGCGTTATAGATACGCTGTTTACAAATATAAAATTTGCAAATACGCACTTTTACCAGGTTGTACTGTTACAGAGGTTGAATGTAATTTGCCACTAATGAGCTATGTCGAAAAATCTCAACAGTTTGGGAGATATGTTCACTTGATCTGTATATGCACGAAAAAAAAAATTCCTTGGAATGTTTTGCACTTATTCGTGGTTGATGCCTCACGAATATAAAAATGTGGAGCAACTAAATCGCTTGAAGAAAGCGCTTCACCGATTCTCAGGATAAAGTTCAAGTGAAAAATTCAGAGAAGCGGTCAAAGTTTCGAGCACGTTTTTGGAATGCGATACTCTCTCGTATAATGACGTGAATAAGATCCCAAATACGTGTTATTTGAACTGCACTCACGATGGAAAGAAAGAAAGTGAAAGAAACATGAGCGGAACTTTTCCGCGCGTTTCATGTGAACAGCGCGGGCAGCTATTGTTGTCGTTTCATTCTTTTGATTTCTTGTTTCACCTCAGAACTTCGGGTCTATAATCGACTTGTCTAGTTGGTTTGTTTCTGCTGCTCCGCACCAGCGTAAAACTTTCTTGAGGCGCTATTTCTTTCTTTCTCAGGTGTCTTGAAAAAAGTTTCTGTTAGTGTTCATGCCTCTCCATTTTTCTTGAAATCCCAACAGACGTTGTCTTCCCCCGGTACCAAATAATGAAATGAAACTGCTGTTTGATTCAGCGCTTACCAGATTGTATTACGAGATAAAGGCAACAAAACAAACAGATATACGCAAATACACATTAATGCATAATCGGATTTTAGTACACAACGTTTTTATCGTTTCCTTATCTTGTATTCGGTGTTCATATTTTTTTACGGCAGAATACGAGCGTCACATGTACGAGGGAGTAAAAAAAAAGAAATAGACGTTCCACGGATGAAAGAAGACGACGCCGGTGAAAATGTGGACGTGTACGGTTTTAAGTATAATGAAAATGAGCAAAAAATATTTGACGTCGTGGCAAGAGGTGTGGTTTTGTTTACAGGTATAACTCCCAAAGCGACTCAGGCTATGACGGTGTAGTATAGGGTTGTGGATATTTCGACAACCTGGAGTTTTTTAACGCGCACTGGTATTGCACAGCCCGTGGACGCCTCGCTTTTGGCCGCTATCAAAAAGTGACCGCCGAGGCCGGGATTCGATCCTGCATCCATGAGCACATCAGTCGAACACCCTAAGACCATGCATTTGAGGATGCTGTAAAATACAAGAGGGAAGACTTGACGCAGCATCTGCCATCCAAGGTCAAATATCTTAGGTCAAAAGTCAAGTAGTGGCACGCCGTAGGTGGTACATGGTTAAGGTATATAGCCGCTTCAAAACAGCTGCCCCTCAGACAATGCCATCTCTTGATATACTGGAAATATTGGTTTATGTAAAGGACACATCCCCTTTTTGATTAGTAATTTCTTGCTAGAGCCGCACTGATTTAAATACCTTTGCTGGAAATCACAACTAGACTTGTTCTCTATGGGGCTCAAAATGGAGAGCTAAGGATTCTGAAACACAACAAGTCGGATGGTTTTTTGAATACGAACGCACTGACTGTCACGTTACAAACAAACCCTTACTCTTAAAAAAATTATGGGGTTTCAGCATGGCTTCAACCTAGCGATACGAGCGATAGCTGTGAGAGTAGCCGCAATACCCCCTTTAGTACTGCAAGGAATCTGGTTTGCGGCTGGCGGTTCAGAAAGATAATAGTAATTGATTCAGAGGATAAGAGAGACGCAGTATCTGTCACACTTGGTATGTGGACACCTTACCCGCGCCATGCGGAAGGGAGGAAGATGGATGTGAAAGAGGATAGAGTGAAAGGGGTGCGGTAGTGGATGACTCCTGAGTAAATTCAACCACCTGGGCGAGTGGTGGTGAAAACGTTTATTGTCCGGGAGGGAGACACCGGAGTTTCGCAGGCGTCCAGGAGCCCAATGTTACCCAAAGGGGCAGGGGTTAGCAGACGGAGCGGTTTGCTGCTTCGGCTGCCAGACGGACAATGTTGGCCTGTGTCGCCGGGTCTTCGCTATGAAGCGCGGTCTCCCTTTCTTCTGCGTGCTTGAATAAAGTGTATCCCGGGCGAAGGCTGCACTCCCATAGAATCTGCAGGATCAATTACAGAATGTGCAGAATTGGCCCAACGGATTACCCGTTTGCGTGAGGTATCTTCGTCTGCGAGACATGTGGCTCTTGGCATGCAGGCGGTGACAGGTGACTGCCTCAGCAGACGTGAGGGACCTATCTGGCGGTGGATATTTCCGCCGACCTGACTTGTAGGGCTCTAGGTCCTCGTGGTCAGTCGCGTGCGTCTCGAAAGTTAGGATGAGGCCGGCAAACCCCCGCCCCCCCCCCCCCCCCCCCGGATAATTTGCGCTCAGGTGAGGGCGTTGGCGGCTTCGTTTCCTTGTACGTTGGCGTGAGTGGAGGCCCAGGTTAGGGTGATCCCTCTGTCTATGTTGCCTTTCAATAATATGCTCAACGCGTAGTGTGATATTTTGCCTTTGCGGAAATTCCTTACTGCCGATGTGCTGTCACTGATGATGACCGTCGCGTCCATACTAATGCATGCTAGGGCAATCGACGCTTCCTCCGCTGCCATGGCCTCTACTTCGCTTGTATACATCTTGCCTTGTTCTATTCCGGATGGTCTACTGCCACGGAGACGGAGTTCCCGTAATCGTCAAGGGTGGCGTCTGTGAAGGCAGCCGTCTCGGGCGTCATTCTGCATAGCTTTGATACCAAGTGTTTGGCTCTGTGTTGGCGTCTTGCTGATCGTGTTGTAGGCACATGTTCTTAGGCATCGGTGTGACCGTGAGTGCTTTCCTAATTCTGGACTTAACGTGGAACGTCTGGTATTCAGTACCTCTGTTCCCGTGTAGTCCTACCTAGCTTAGAATCTACTGTCCTGTCTCAGTTAGTCTCAGGCGCTCGAGTTGTGCCATTCTTATTGCTTTCGCTAACTCCTCCCATTTGTTATCACCCCCACTCCCTCTAGTGCCTCGGTTGAGGTCGAGACTGAGACTGCTAGTGCTCGTTGTGTGCATTTCCTTATTATGGCGTTTGTCTGTTTTGTCTGCTTTTTATGTCAAGGGATGGGGTTAAGTAGCAAATCCGACTAAAAATGAACGCCTGGACCATCCTCAACTTGTTCTTAGCCCCTGGCCGAAATGTTTCTAACGATGCTTACCACTTGGTTTGCATGCACGTCTAGCTTAACTATAGTCATGGAGTTGTTTCCTGTTGTGCTTATCAGCATGCCTAGAATACTGATCTCATTTACTTGCACAATTTATTTTCCGTCCAAGTCTGTCGAGGTTCTGGGAGGAGATGCGTTGGCTGTCCTCGTCCGAGGCCTGGTAATTAGTAGTTCCGACTTGATATTAAACGTGTACTGACATCGCACAGCTCATGGACGCCTCTTCGTTTCGCCTCCACTGAGAGAGAGAGAGAGAGAACTGTTATTCGTCCAACAGAGTGACTATCCCACTCTTCGGGGGTTAGATCCGAAAGGTGGGACAGTCGCCTTAGTTGCAGGCTGGTAGTTCTTGCACTCCGGCGGCATCTTCGGCCAGTCGAACAATTTCTCTTTGGGCTCTTTGGTCTGAGCTTCGCAGAAGGATCTCCCAGGTGTCTTTAGTTATATTTTTAGCCCTGCCTGGTGACTTTGCACATTCCCATATTATGTGATCTAGACCTCCCCTTTCCTTGCATAATGAACATAGGTCTGATCTTATTTCTCGATCGTTTCCAAAAGGCGCAGTACGGCATTTAAAGCGCGGCTCCCATACAGATATGATAACAAAAATAAGAAGATGGGATGAGGACGATCAGGGGCGAGAGCGCAATTATGTCGCGGTGCACCTTAAGGGCAAAGTCATGCGCTTTTACGAAGCCCTGAACCTGTTTGTTACTCTGACCATTGTGGGCAGATTGTTTTGCGCAAGCGCTGAACTGACGCATATTTCAAATCCCGAATGGGCTTTATATTGGTATATTTCGGGTATAATTTATATGTGCTTGTCGTCAACTCCTATTTAGAGTCAAATCTCTTTAGGTGTGTCGTTGTGCCAGCGTTTCTGTATGGCGGAGCATTTCTGTATGGCGGAGAACAACGGCAGAAGGCATAAGGAGCCAGGAATTAGTTTCTTCCGCATACCATGGGACAGCAGGGCAGTGAGGACTACAGTTCTTTTCTCTTCATGATATGTGAACTGCTGACGATATTGACTAGTCACACAATACTCAAACTTTTGACAAAGTGGTGCATAAAAGAGGGAAACGGGCTGCCGACATTGGAGCAGCGTTTATTTTTCAAGCTTTGTACCAACTCAACTGAAAAGCATTACCTGTACTTTTCAGCATGTTCATATTGCCTTAATTGTTTTTTCTCCAAGCACTAGCGATGTGATGACCTTTTTTGTAATTGCGTTCTGTCTGTTATTATATCTATTCAGATTTGATTATGTTAAGAAACACAGTTGTCTTTCTCTCGAGCCTTTCTCCGCCATGCTGGTCTTGGTTTGTGCCCAGTTTGGCGCTCATTTTTTACTTTGCCCTGACATAAAAAGGTTCCTTGACACCCCGTCTCTTTATTAAATATTCCATGCTGAATGACTACTTGCACCAAACAGTTTGTGTACAACTCCAATGTTTCTGTACATCTTGCATTCAAAATGATTTCGGACGGCGAAGTTCGCAGAAGGAATTAAATGAGACGTTCAATCCACCTCAGGCCACACATAAACGTGATCAATGCGCAATTTGAAATTTGCGCCAGTGAAACCGAAAAAAAAGTGTGTTCCAGTTGCTTGCAAGCTAGAATTCACTGAGCGGCGCGTAAGCAATGTGAAATTCGTGCCAGTGGGACCGGAACAGGAAGCATAAACTGAGGGGGTCAGTGTTCTCACCCACCGCTAGGCGCGCTAGAGTCGATTGGACCGTAATGGGCCGCTGGGGTCTATGGAGTGTCCTCTCTTATTTTTTCTTTCTCTATGGATTTATTATGAAACAAAATTGTAACAGACAACCAATAAGTGCTCTACAGTTTCGGTATTGAACATCTCGAACTATAACATTAAGTCGGAAAACTCACATAGATGAAAGATCATGCCACAAATTGGACGCATCTAATTCGGACGTTCAAATTAAAGGCTATCAAAATTTAAACGAATTGTGTTTCATTTTTCACAACACGCATAACTGTTATCTAAAAAAGGCAAAATACAATTAGTGTTTCAAAGCAGCACTAAGATCAATGATGACTACAGACTCAAAGTCTAATAATGCATCTCAAAGTTGGCTGTGGTATAACTTCGGTTAAACCTAGTGTGAGGCTATAGCCCTGCCGAAGCGTGCGGCGAGTCTCATAAGGAACCAGCAATCATCGGGTGGCGCAACCAGCGCACTGACATTCGCGCCATCAACGGAGGTGTCGCCACGGTAAGCAAAACTTTCTATCACACAGGCGCTCCCACGGCCGGCCAGTGAGGGAGAGCATGCTTCTCTCCCTCGAGACCGGCCGTGGCGCTCCATCGGGCGTCGGCGCCGTTCTAGGTCGTCTTTCAATCGTTGCTCTGGGCTGTGCTAGGGATGTTACAATCCTCTTTGACGCTTCACCGCGAGTTCATCGATTCGGGACGTTTTCTTTTTAGAGCGCAGCTCTTTGGCGTCCGTTCCTGGGTTTCGCGTCGGCGTCGTCGTCGGCCTCGTGACCAGCTCCGCCCCCCTTTCATCCCCCAAGTGCTAGCAGCGACCGACTGATACCGCTGGATGCCGCTGACGCCGCTAGAGAGTCAAGATAACGTGACTGCATAGAACACCGTCGCCGACATGCAGAAAGAGGAGGGGAGGGTCCCCCCCCCCCTGTTCTTGTGTGGCGGATAGGGTGCTTGTCGACGCGCCGGTTATTTCACGTAGGCCCCGCACGTCGACGAATACGTGACCACCTTCCCACGGCTAGACCTGGTTCTTGGCGCTGCGGAAGCGAGGGTATCATATTGTTTGCGTCGGCATCGGCGGCGTTGTCCCTGAAACCAACTCCGCAGCTGGGGTTGACTCACTATCGGCGTCAGCAGCATCAGTCAGTCGCTGCTATCTCTTCCCTCCTCCCTTTATCGCGTTGTCCGCTTGCTGCGCGCGCTTCTGCCCCCAGCGTTTGCCGCTGGGTGTACACGCCGCCCCCCTCCCCCCTCTTCCTGCGAGTCTCCGGTTGTCAAAGCGCCGGCTCGAACTTAATTCCTTTCTTCGCTCCTCCTCCAATGCAACCCCTGTGCGGTGGCAATCAGAGAGCCAGATAGGTGGCGCCGGATCTGTATATGTGCACCGCCCGAGCCGAAATTGTCGCTGCTGTTCGCCACTGCGAAATTATCTGCCAGTTCTTTCTGAGCCATGAGCGAGACGAATGTTGACATAAAGACAAACAGGAATTTCTTCACACTTATGCGGGAGAACATCCCGTTCCTCTCGCTCGTAACGCGTCCCACGGCTGTGACAACCTCGCGAGGCACTTGTATAGATCTCGTCTTTGAGAATCAAGCATTGGTGTACCAAGTCGAACATATATCAATTTATTTCTCCGACCACAAAGCTTCCTTCATGACTGTCAAGAACTGTTAGTGGAGTCTTTGTTAAAGGAATGCGTGTGAAAAATAAAAAAAAATTCTGTGATAGCGCATACATGTGTTGCTCGATTTCTTTGCCTCAATCTATCAAAAAGGTAGAACAGCTTATTTGCTGCGCTCAAATTTCGCATTAGGAAGTAACGTAATCGTCGGTAATTTTTTTTTATCATTTCTTTTTTACTAGCGAGCCCGCGAGGTCGCAACTTCACAGTGCAGTTTCAAATCTGTGGATGTTATGCATGAGTATTTTTTGTCGAGGAAAAGATGCTGCTTGCTGGAAAACTATCATATGTATTCGGTGCCTTAGAAGCGGATGCTTCTCGCATACTGCCGGAAATATTTTAGGGACTGTCGCGAAAGAAATAAATAAAAACAGTGCACAGCTTATGGTTTCTGCCGTTTGAATTTCTTGCCGTCACGCTTGTAAAAAGGGTCCAATAAAAATAAAGTCGTCTGATGCATGAATCTAGCTCAGTCTTATTACTACCTAGGCACATGCGCGCCGAGAAGAAATACGAATAGCGGGATGGAAAGACTAAGCGTTCTTTGAATTTTTTTTTATTTTAACGTCCTCGAATAGCTTACGTGGCTTCCAGTCACGCTATTTCGTCTCTTTTTTCTTTCAATTAAACGTTATCACCACCCTCAATAATTCGAAAAATGCTTGAAACGCACCCTCAAAACCGAATTACACTCAATGTGAAGAAAGTAATCCCAGCCATATGTGACTTCGCCTAGCCATATGTGCCCGATGACTGCGGTTAATTGCTACCACTTGGAAGGACGGTGCTCCTGGGCAGAGTTTCTGATATGACCAGTTTTACTATAAGTGCGTGGGCTCCCCCCCCCCCCCCCTTCCCTGCCTCGGCGCGGTACTCATTTTTTATTTGAAGGGTTTACACTGACAGCTTCTATTCAGTATAGAAAAGAGTTTTGCTAGCGATTGTCAGTGCCTTTCCACTAGAGGCAAAGTTGAGCGCACGCTTTCCCGCTCTTTGGTTTGTTCTCAATCTTACATCGGAAGCATGCGTTCGTGTGCTGACTCAAACTCTTGAAACGTGGTGTGAGCCCGGGCGCAAGAAGTGCGCTCCCAGCCGAGAATGAGCAGCGGCTTTCCTAGGTTTATTTTAAGCTTAATTTGCAGCGAATACATGGTCAGCGCGTACGGGTTGCTAAAGGTACGAAAGCGGCAAAAAGAAAGCGCCTTCTAAAGCGCTGACGCGGTTGAAACGCTCACTGTTCCCGAATTTTGCGCAGCTTAACACGAGAAGCCAAAACCCGCTTCTCTCGTGCGCCTCGTGCGAGATGGTCACACTTGTACAGGAGCAGAGGAGCCTCCGTACTAGCACACCATGCAGGCTCATATGCAAGAAGCCTGGCGTGTTTCAAATATATTCTATTTCTACTTCCTATAAAGCTGGGCCTTCAGTTAAGACTCTAGTATTTGCGGAAAAAGTTAAAAACTGCCTGATACTAAGCAGTAAAATAAAATATCAGGATTTCCTTAGGGTGTTCATGTTACAAACACAAAATCAACTTTTCATGTGCTTGATTACCTCAAAATGCGTTTGTTAATCTTCGCATTACTGTAATTTCTAGTGCTGCTCAAAATTCAGCATCACCGGTGCTTTGAAGCTAGGCGGGACCACTTTTCAGACAGGTGTATTGTCTCTGCAAAGGCAGAATTGCCGTGTAAAGAATTGAATCAAAATAGCTAAAATGTGAAATAATGTAAATAATTTGGGTTCATTCATTCAGGCTCTGTTTTAAGGTGGGGTATCCTCATAAAGCTAACGTTATCGGTTCCGGGTTTTTGCTTGCCTACATGCAATAAGCCATTCGCCTGACCACTAATACTTAATTTGTACCTCTATTATCTTGCACATACTCATCAACATGCAGTTATAATCTCATTATGGCAAATACCTCCCCGACCACACATACTATGGAGCCAATATTTGTGCTGTATTGGCAGAGTCAGGCCCTACAAAGACCATTGTACTGCAGAAACATTCCGATGTTTGGCTGCAGAAACAGCTCAAAGCTCGGATGCGGGGCACAAAGCAGGTATTTGCACGATCTTGCATGCTTGGCCTGTCAATAACCTGGCTGACTTGGAGTTCAAGGCCCTCAGAGGGTTCGATTTCCAGGTCACCTTCTCATTAAAAATTAGCTACGAAATTTTCTATCTCTGCTCTGTTATGCCCTGTTGTGACGTCAAACAACTTGCCATCCATCCCATGCCGCCATTTCTCTGCCAACATCTTAATGTCGGGCGCTTCCTCGTTATTGTTTGCTCAAAACGCTTAAGCCAGCAACGCATAAACACCTACACCGGCTGCGCTAACGATGCAGGAGCTTAATTTTCTGAGATACGAAGTCTTTACCCCCTCCAGCACGAAGTCAAAAACTCAAGGGACAGTGTTTTCTATCCTCCATGTTGAGGGGTGTTCTGACTGTTAGATAACGGCAGCCATGTACCTTTTCAAACCGTTGAACCAGCAAGTTCGTCTTTATGCTCCTTGATTCTGGCGCGAATGCTAGAGTATCAGAGAAGCCGCCACGGTAAGCTATGTTGTTTAGTCTATATATATGTACTTTAAGAGTTCAAAAAGTCTCATCAAAAAGAGGTAAGTGCTCTGTCGATTAAAGATCAGTAATATGCTACGCACAAAAAAGGAGATATTACGTCACTTTTTCTTAGGAAGATTTGAGCGCAGCGAAAATGGAATTTACTTGAACAGCTAAACACATTACCGCAATTATCTGACACGCCACCTGTTCTTTTTTTTTTTTTGGAGGGGGGGGGGCGCAAGGACAATAGCTCAGTTTTATTGGCTTTCATTATTTCCTATCTTCTTAACAGTTGCTGCAGCTATCTGTTCTATGGAAAGACTTTTCTTTCAGATTCCACTAAACGCTCCCTGTACAGAATAATTGGGAGCGACGAGAGCTTTGCCTGCACAAATATGTGCATATCAGGAAAACAAGCTTGCACCTTTGTTTCATATAGATACTTCTTTCGCAAAAGTCTTCGAAGCCTCCAAAATGTTTTTCAATTTCGATTGCGTTTGCCCTGCCTTTCAAGCTGTGTTCAAACTTCTAACCACCCCATTCATGGTCGGTTTGTTTAGAGACAGCTTTCCAAACATGGAAAAAATTCTCCATGACCTCTGGACGTGTCAAGTAGAGCTCCGCGGACTATACGAAGCCGAAGGACTGAAGATGATTATACGGCCAGCAGTGAATGAATTGTTATACCAGGTACCATAATCATGGTGTTACTATACCAACGATAGTGGACAAACGCCGCTCAGAAACAACGTCTCGCTACAACATAGGCGCAGTATTGTGTTGTCATGTCGTTGTCTCTACTCTGTTTTCGTCCCCAATCTTCAATGCCCCTATCATAATACTACATCCGCTAAAATGCTCTCCACTCCTACGATCCACTCTTGTCAGCAATGATGGCAGTGAAGTCTAACTGAACTAATCCCAATGAACCACATTAGTTGAGCCGAACATTAAAGAGGTATATTCAAGACTAGGGCAGAAAGCTTTGGGGTGCAATTAGCATTCGGTTTATTAGTGGCAATTATTCTGTCTTGGTTAGATTATTAAAATTTTCTGATTCCTTTTTGTGCTACTTTTTCATCTGCTCGCACATATATCTCGCTGGCTGTCACAGCTTTATAGAGATATCCTTAGGCACGATAAAAAAATAAAAAAAAACACGCCGTTTTTTATATGCTTTATCTGGATCTGTTGAATGGAGCTGTGTTCAACAGAACAGCCCATTATAAAACGAAAGTATTGAGCCCATGGACACACTCAGTTGTGTCGGTTGGCGAGGGAACGTTATATGGCTCTCCAGGCGATTCTCTGCATTAAGCATCAGACACGCTCGTAAAGGGCGTTTCTGCTACGCAAGGCGTTTTTTGGAAGGGGAGCCTGCTTCTGGGTGGTCAGCACTAAATATCTCCTTTTCTTAATTAAGCGCACCACCTGCCTTTGGACGTCACACAAACAAATATAAAAGGAAGCACCCTGTAAGTACGCAATTCAGCTTCTTTGGTGAATTCAGCTTTGGTGAAAGCTAGAAATAAATGTATAAACCAGTTGCCCTGAGAGTGGAAAACAAAAACATGTAAGATTATAGTAAGAGATTTCAGACTGTGCAATAAAATATTATTACTTTAGCTAATATATTTGCTACATTTCAAATATTAGTATTTCTTCAAAAACGCATAGTATGTTTTTCTAGACCGCAGTGCAGAAGACTAAAATGGTTGCAGACTGCGTTAAAATCTACTTAAGAGTGGAATTGGCAAAAGCCACTTAACACGACTATTTTCATTAATTATATCATCATTGTCACTAACACCACCATCACTATCGCTACTGTCATCATTATCGGCATGACGTGAAAGCGCCGTCATTGTCATTCCGACTATCATCATTATCACTATCATTCAATGCGGTGTTGTTTTCATTGTTATACAGGGAGTGCTACGATCTATTTCTCACGAGCCCAGTGCAGCCGAAAAACACGAACTGGGGTGGTCTTCGTTTAAAGATGTTTTGCTGTGTGTTGCAAGCGCTACGCAGGACGAAGTAAGCGTGTAGAACGTTCACAGATTGCTGGGAGTTCTTCTCTGGGGTTCGGTGTGGTAGCGAACAAGTCATACAAATTTGTTTCATTCAGTGAAAAGCGGAGGGCTTGGTTTGGCCGATTTATTTTTGCGACAAATGATGTCAAAGCTTATGTTCTTACGTAAAACACCAATCAATTTTTTGCATAGACGTTTCCGAATTCAACTGTGTCTTGTCAAGTGACTGTGAATCACGAAGCATTGTATATGATTCTTGCCTGTCCCTAATTAAGGGGATCTGCCATGCTACCTAATCATGCTGCTTAGCCTCCACAGTACATTATAAACAAGGTTGACTGTGAGGGACGCTGACATGAATGCTTCCTCAACGAGAGTATCTCCTTGAAACTATAACTTATCTTAAAGCAAGCTATAATGTCCAAAGGGGTAAACCTGAAATAATGACAGTTTTGATCAAGCTGGCTATACGAAAATTGTTTATGCAACAAATTGTAGCCTTAATTTTATCACATTGCAATTTTAATTGCAAGCAGGAAATAAATAAACAAAAAACATGCTTGGAGGGTTACTGGTTTGATTCCAGGTGAGACGACAACGTTTTTCAACTGGCACTGTGATGGACGTTTTATGTTCACCCTTCCTCTACACTACGCGCGTGAGCCAAGAAAGGCTTTCGGTTTAAAATTGAATATTGTGCACAGTTTGCATTTATACGCTTGAAAATAATTGGCGTCTTACTAACAAGCTCCGCAAGCCTTGATTTATTAGACATGAAGCAGCTAGAAAATTATACGGACTTAAAAACGGCAACAGACATGGAACTGAGAGCGGTACTTGCAACTGAAAATTCATTGAAAGCATGACTGTTACTTTGAGATCGCGTGAGCAACCCTGCAATCAGGTAAAGTAGAATGAAGTTATGAATAACAAATTACTACCTTAAGAGGAACTTGAACCACAACATCCCGTACGCGAAAGTTGGGAAATGAAATGGCTTCGTATAAAGGACACGATTTGTACATGGAAAAAGACAAGAAATGGGTCCTGAAATTTAAAAGATCGTGAACCGATGCAGTTGTCGTCGTGCCTGCTGCCGATGTCGTCGCACTGGGTGACGACGACAGGAAAGAACTCGTGCGGCTGGCCGACGAGCGAACGAAAGACGGCAGGGATGGCAGCCGCGACAGCGCCGTGTATATGGTTGTCTTGGAAGGCGCGCCAAGCTTTTTGCCAGATGACTTGCGCCAATTGCCGATTTCACGCGCTAATTGCGTTTCGACGCCGATTAGCCTCCGGATCTTGTCTTCGGCGTTTGCTAGACCCTGGAAGTATTGATCATCCGTGGCGAAGTCCGACTGGCGATACAGTGCCAACTCGTTGGCTAACTGTGCCTCGAGGTCAATCAGCTCCCAGAGTTTACTCTCGGCAGCAAAGATATTCTTCACGAAGTCGTCCCCTTTGAGGCCGCTTTGCTGTATTGCCCTGCGGGCTTCTATCACTTCTCTGGATACCCGAATGACGTTCTGGATGAGGGTGCGAATCCGGTTACCCATCTGCAGCACTCTGATGTCACGGGCTTCGTTGCGCATTCTCTGGTCGGCGCCTTCTGTGAGGTTACAGAGGCTCCGGCAGAGCCAGCCCCAGAGAGAAGGCAGCTCGTCCTGGTCCGACCCCCTTGACCTGCTCCTCCTGTCCCAGCTGCGCCGCCTTCTTGTCCTGAACGTCGGTTCGCCCATTCCATCGTCATCTTCGTCAGAATCGTCATCCCGCCAATGGTCCGGAAATCCCCTCGATCTTCTTCGTCTGGAGAAGCGTCGCCTGCGCCTACGTGTCGGAGTTGTCCGCGTCATGTAGTCGTCGTCATCGTCGTCGTCGTCGAAAGACCTGGACCGCCGCCGCCTTGCCCTGCTTCTCGTAGGCGAGCTGAGCGTGGTGTACATGTCGTCGATAGACTTGGCGAGGCGTTCCATGCTGGCATGGAGAATTCTCTTGTTAACATCACTGCGGCCGGAAGAGGAGGAGCGGGATCGACGGACGATGACCGGCGTCATTGCACCAGCCGAGGCCATTGGCATAGGCGTTGAGACTTGCATTGCAGTTGCCCCACCGTTTATCGGACTCGCAGCCATTGGCACCGGACTAGCTGCCACGGTCACGGGAGTAGGTGCTACTACTGTCACCGGCGCGGCGGGTGCTGGCGAGGCTGCTTCTTCTGCTCTGTTGACGATGATCGTGGTCTTCGATATAACGGGTGGGCACGACCGACGCCCCAATGCGGGCGCATACTCAGGGTCGTCTTCCATCGGTATGGAAGAAATGCCAATTTCATGTTGCGGTCTCACGCGACCGTCCAGGCAGTTCAGCCCCTGTTGAAGCATAGCTAAAGGGACTACAGGTACGTAGTTTGGCTTCATCAGTTCATATCCAGCGGGTGGAGAATGCGCAGGTGAATTTCGAGTGGGCTCGAACAGCGGTTCTTCGCATGTGTAGTGATTGTACTCCTCCTTTACAACAGTTTGGTCGTCAGACATGACGGCCGCGTCCATGTATTTCAACGCTTCTGGTGGATCTATCAATGTCGACTTGTCGGCATACGTTTTAGTCTCCTTCCTTTCCCATATAACTTCAGGCTTTACGTCCAGCGGAGGGCAACCATAGTTTAGCTGAGGATGAGAGTAGGTATACTGCTCGTTTGCGCATACAGTTTGCGACACAGATCCTACAGGTGCTGACGTCATGCAGCCGTAGCCAAGACACTGCTGATACGCCGGACATGTGTGAACTGGACAAGTCGTGGTGTTAGTTAACGACGGCGACTGCACTGCACCAGCAAACTCTTGCTCAAGAACGATTGTCTTTTTCTTGTCTCCCCTTTTCTCAAGTTTGTCAACCTCTTTTCCTAAATCGAGCTCTGAAAGTTTGCCACCAGGTCCTACGAACTCCACAATGATCTTACGGTCTTTCTTCGATTTTTCTCCCTCGGGACGCTTCCTCACGTGTTCAAATGTTCGCCGCACTTCCTCGAAGCCTCCCGTCGGCATACCGCCTTCGCCAAGGATCTCGTCGATCAGCTTCATCTTGAGGCGGTTGAGCTTACGCAGGTTGGCCTTAATCTCCTCCGCCATGCTTGAACGTGAGCCCACAGGTTGGCACTGGAGTGCTGTTCGCGTTGCCTCGAGTTGGGAGAGCAAGCGCATCTTGTTGTCCAAATCCATTGCAGCAGGACCAAACGCGCTATGGGGGGTCTGCGCACCGGGAAGCTCGGATGGCATTGGCCCGTAGAAGCCACCAGGCATCATGGGCGGCATTGGTGAAACAGGTGCAGACATCGGTGGTATTGGCGACAAGGGCGGCACCATGGGTGGAAAAGGAGACATCGGTGAATACGGTGTCATCATCGGAGGAAATTGTGCTGCCGCAGCCAAAAGGTGCTGCTGCTGTGCGATCACGTCATGATGCGGCACGCCATAGGCGACCTGTGCCACATTTTCGGCGGCGGCCTTTTCGATTTCGGCGAGGTGCAAGAGCTGCTGCTTAGCTAGCATCTGGGGTGTCAAGTTCGGGTCTGTCAAGCTTACGCTTACTTTGGGAAGGCGCTGATCGAAGTCCTGCTGCTGCTTCTTAATCTTATCCAGCAAATCTTTTTTCTTCTTCTCCTCTGCCCGCTGCATAAAAGACTCAATCTGAGCGTGAGATGGGAAATGACAAAGCAGAACCGGTTTTCGTCGTTATGCTTCACCAAATGGCGCATACGTACAGCCTTTGTCAAAAGTTTAGAGCTCCGGGGGTTTTCTTTTAAGCTATATATTATGACGTCTTTACAAATCGTGGAAGTCCTAGCCACTGGAGAGGGTAAGAATAAAAATCATCTTGCGTTCAGCAAGTTTAAAAACCTGGGAATACATTACGAGCCACATAGTATGGCTCAAAAGTAGACCCCCTGTACTCTAAACTTTTGACAAAGGACATTTACCCCCCTTATAGAACGATGCGACGCTTCAAACCAGTTTATTCTTTTCTGTTCAGAACACCATATCGCTGTAACGCTTCTCCAAATTCAGTTCTTATTCCTACCAGCTTACTTTGTATCCACAAATTAACTATTGTGTTACACCCTTCATGGTGTGTACGGATCCAATATATAAAAGATTCACAGACGTAATTCGTATTATTTAGAAGTTTAATTAAATTCGAAGGGGGTCATAATACTTTCAATAGGAGCAATCACAAATTTCTTAATACGTTTTTCTACCAGAAACAGCATCTCCGTTTTTACAAGATTCCCCATGCTAAATAGGGCGCATTGTTTAGGAGCCCTAAACAGTTTTACCTGCTCAGTTAGTGTCCAATGTAAGATTCTACGCCCGAGAATGGGGTATATACAAGGCGCTGTTTTCAATCGGGTTTTCCACAGTCTGTTGGTCTTCTTACAGCCTTTGTTCATGTCGACAACGTCTTGTATAAGCACAAACAAGCTCTAGGCTGGGCAACAGGATATCGTTTTCCGTGAGCAGGTTTTACAGCGTCTGTTTCTCATGGCACTCCAGGTTGGTTTACGATGGCTCGTTACATAGCCTTGCCATGTTTCAAGTATTTCGAAGGCGATATTCTTCTTTTATGCGTATAAACTACTATTCACTCTCTTGTGCTTTCAGTTCTTTCTCTTGGGATCAAAATATTGAAAAGGTTATTTTATTTGCTAGAACAATGAGCCCTCTTCATTCAAAGACGATTAATTAATTTATTTCTTGAGTCGTCTTGAAAAAGGCATGCTAAGGCGAAGTATCTCCACAGAACTCCCTATCGAAGATGTTGAAAATTCATTTTTGGGGGAAGCCAAATATATCCCAAAACCGGAGCGCCTTGAGCAATGTATGAGTTTCCATCATTTTCCTGGCCAATTTTCTTCTATCAAACTTTATTGTGGATTGTTGCTTCGGAGCATTATTGAAGATATAGTGGAGACATGCATGTGAATATCTGGAGACGGTTACATCACGGAGGGTTTAGAGCACAAAATGGGTAAGCACACGACTCAGAAAAAAAGCTCGCAATCTCTTTATGCTTAATTCGCTGGCTTGGATCTCCAATTTTCTATAAACTTGTCCAAAAATTGATAGGCCTGTAAACGCATCAAAAATTGTCAAAATTAAAAAAAAAACTTACCGCTTCAGAACTTAGAAAAACGTAGATAATTGAGGAAGTAAAACAATATTGTGGGAAATTCACACGGAAGACACATGCCACCATATTTCTTCTTATTAGATTTTAAGTGCCACCCGTAGTTTTTTTTTTTTTATGGAAAACCATTTGCTACACCTCATAGTACATATTTTCCATTCTTCCTGTTTTCTTCCCTTTCTATTTCATCCCCACGGATGTCTTGAGCTCGGAATTATTTCTGGTTAACATCTCTGCCTTCCGCCCTCCTTTTCTCCTCCTCCTCCTGTGCTCTGAATATATTCAGCGCTCGAATTAAACTCCGCCTCCTCAAGAGGCACTCAAGGCTAATTTCCACCAAGCACAGATATTGCCACGTGTTTCTGTACATTTTAGGTTCGCAAGCACAAAGGACCGCAGGTAGTCGAAATACTTTGGAACTTCTACTATGGCGTTCCTCACAGAATCTTCCTTTCTTAACTGGTAAATTCCACAACCTGTACATAGAATCAGCCATTTATCTAGTTGGGGACAAGGTACACACTAACAGATGTCATGCTTGTCATCGCAGTTATCGTATTCAGCGGATGCAGTGCCAATCGGAGGATTTATTCAGCACACGAAACACGAGAGTCTCGGCTCAAGCCCTGGTCACCGTGCTAGTGGGCCCTCATATCATCTCGCTGCATCGACCTCAGTTATCTGTTACTCTTCACTTGCGCTTATCTCCTACACCATTCCGAATTCACTGCAGCGGTCTGCGCCTATTCCCGTGATTGCTTCCGTGCGATGAACAATAGGTGCTATACAGTTGTGAGCTTCTAATTCATCCTCTACCACGTGCAGAATACACCTCCGCAGCAATTACCCGGACTGCTAGCAGAAAAAGAGGGTGAAGAGGTGGTATATTTTGGGTACTTCAGATAATTAGCCATGTTGCTTTGACGCTAAGGTTTGCTTTCACATTTTTATGTATATGATTTGTGTCTAGAATGTTTATGAGTATCTATGCCGTGACTCATTATCCCAAAACAAAGGGCTTGTTTCGCAATAAATGTTGAAGTTTACGGAGATTTATCACGGTTAATTTATTTATTTATAATACCTTGCAAAGCGTCCACGGTGGTATTGTTTGGAGGGGGGGGGGGTCATTTTAAATATACCTAGATATACAACACCAGATCAAAAAGCAAAAATGCGTACTTACGAACACTGTTAAGTACAGCAAAGTGTAAAATATTCATGGCTAGCGCAACAAATAAGAAACGAAACGAAGCAACATGGAACAAAATATTTAAAACAAGAAATTTTATATAAAAGTAGCCATAGAGTAAAACACGAACATATCTAAAGAAATTTAGTTACCCGAGCGTAAAGTCTGTTCAGTATGGCAACACATCAGCCTGACGCCCTCACCGAACAGTTGACGCACGGGGACCGGTATCCACAGCTTCCCTGACGAGACTGAGCATCCAAGCGCCAGCGAAGTAGTAAAACCTTTGGCTGGCCACGCGGTATCACAGCTGAGAGCTTCCTTTTCTACAATCTGGACGATCGCTTGGTGGCCCCGGAAAGTACTATGGACGAGCATGACGAAGTGAGCAGTGGCATATGAGCAGGGGGGTTTCCACTCTGCCCTCTCCGGTGGCTCAAGTTCGAATGCGCATGGGAATTATCTTAGGAGTTGCAGTGCGATTATTAGAGCTCGGGCTATAATGAATGATTGCCGCTCTGTTTGGTACAAGCGTACGATCATTTATTTTATTATTTATTATGCAGCGTAGGCGAATTGATTGCTTTGTTTAGTGCGCCTTCCTCTCAGTAATTGTATACGTCAAGCAACAAAAATTAAAAATCTACTTTGACTGTTGTAAAAGATATCAGAAATAATTTTTGCACCCGAGACTGCAAAGTAACTAGAAAATAACTACAAAGAAGTAAACGGCAGAAAAGCACACAAAAAAAAACAAACAGAAAAAGCGCCAGAGTCGCAGCCGTTTATTTAAAGGTATTAATTTCTCCTCGCCAAGAGCAATTAAAACCGGCGCTGCTGCTAATTGGGAGTCCATTTGCTCATTAACGGTCCAAGCGTAACGGCACTTGATGTTGTTCTGGCCAGAGTGATTTAGACGCAAGATATACATTTCACAATGTGTACTTTGGGAATGTTATAAGTTTTACGCTTATGCCCAGAGGTTGTAAATTTTGTTTATTTCGCCGTTTTGCAAGAGGATTGAGATTGTTAAAAGCTCACGAGTTCACTTTGACCCGTCAAAAACATGTAAGAAGCTTAGAGCGTTACTTCTTAATCGCGACTCAGGAGCCTCAAGTAATTGATACATTTTTCCATCGAGTTTTATCCTTGTTACATGCTGTACAAAATGATCCAGTCCTGAGCGCTCTAGTGGCAATTCACACGCCCTTATTGCTGCTTTTGGTCATGAAAAGAGAACATTGTGCGGCGCCGTTGAGAGGAATACACTACAATAAGCACTCCATCACCTTCCTCCTACCTAGTGTGTGCCCTAAATGCGCTAACAATAAATAAATGGCAGCAAGGAAAAGGAGTTTCATTACTCAGTACATGATACTCGTTTACATTACGTGCAAGGCCTCACCTATGCAGTTGGTAATACCGCTAGCCAGATCAACATGTCCAGCATGTATCGCAATGTGGGTGATGCATGACAAAGCCATATAAAAGACAGGAGGAACCTTATCGTTGCCCGGAGCTAGTGCTCCTCTGTCTCAAATGCCTTGTTTTGCATTTGGAGCTGCGTGTAATGGCTGTCAATTACAGAAATCAAACATGCGAATGTTACCAGCCTGCCGTACTTGTAAGGTAAAAAAAAGAGTATGTGTCCGCGAAGGCCGTAATCGACTTTGTATATTGCGCATGGGGAAAAAGCAAGCTAAACCTGCTTGAGCACAACGACGTGTAAATTAGTCATTTTGACGTTGTGCAGCATGATGTAATTTATATATGGCGTGTAGAGTGGCCTTTCATCCCTTATCTTGCCTTATTAAAACTATTCCACTTACTCACTACATGAAGATTTCTGCTTGCAGGCCCAGACACTAGGCCTGGGTCTGCAACGCTTTAGAGTGGAGCGTCGTGGAAAAGGCATATACGCTCCCGCTTAGGAGGTGAATTGCTAAAGAGCACCACGGAAAAGTCTTCCCACTACTGCTTGACGGGACAATCGATTCATTACTCTTCGCTAATAAGCTATTCTATATTTAGCATTAAACACACGATTACTACGCAATACAATATCTAAACACCAGGACAGCTGATTTTCTGCCTTTGTATCTGAACGCGGAATGTCAAATTGTCAGTATCTGATTTATCATGGGCATGGTAGCATGGACTTTTTCAGCGATCCATATTGAAAAGTGGTTGTAGTTGTCAGTACAAAGTAATCGCAATAACGTTTTCTGGCGATGGCAACGACCTAGAAATATTTTTTTTTTTGTTTTCTCTAACAAATAAAAGTTCTTGGTCAATGAAACTCAGTGTCCATTTAGGGTCTCTTTGGCTTACGGCTTAGACACAGATGGACCCAAGACCCATATCGCATGCTACAGTAACCAATTGTGGGATTCGCATATCGGCCGCGGCGGCCGCTTTTCGTTGGAGGTGAAAAACAAGACGCCCGTGTGCTGTGCGATGTTATTGCTAGTTAGGGAACCACAGGTGGTTGAAACTTCCAGAGCCCTCCACAGTGGCATCTCTCACAGCGTGAGTCGCTTTGGGACTTGAACCTCTATAAAACAAACCAAACATATTGCACTTGAGTATATCGCATACACTAGCTGTCCGTTTACATATGACCTGGGCAAAAAGGAGATTTGACGCGCAAATTGGTAGAATATGGAAGCCCGGGATTGAAAGGCACCAAGTGCATTCTAAAACTGCAGATAGAATGTTCGCTAAGTGCCCTTATCGGAACAATTACCACTTTTGCTTGGATTCATTCATTTCCTTCCGTAAAACATGTCTTTTAACAGCAGCTCAAATGACATATGAAACAGTTCTTGTCGCGGCAGAAATATAATCTTGAGGTGCAGGTAGGTCGGCTACGGATACCCTCGGTCGAGATTTCGGGGTGTATGCATTCATAGACTGCGGGTAGAATTTTGGCAAAGCTCTCCTATTGCATCGATTATATCAGTTCTTCTATGACTGATTTCCCGGCGTCCGCAAAATATGCCTTTTAAAAGCAAATCTGGCGACCTGCGAAACAGGTGCACTTATGGCACCAATGTAATCTTGAGGTGCTTTTTGGTAGAGTAGAATCACACGATCGAGAAGGCACCAAGTGTGTATTCACAGACCTCAGATAGAATTTACATCGCATCAGTTTTATCAGTTCTGCTTTAATTGATTTGTCCGCAATACCTGCCTTTTAACAGCAGCTCTGGCGACCTGCAAAACAGGCGCAGCTGGGGCAGCAGTATTATGGAGAAGTTTAGGCAAATAAACTCTTCTTGAGCGCTACACAATAATCTGGAGTATACTGTTCAAATTTCATAGGAAGCTCCATGGACCTTGCGCTGTGTGCATATAGGAAAACGTTTATTATCAATAAAAAATTGTGGATGCACTTCACGAGCTGCAGCGTTCTTTGTAATATGTTCTGTTTACTACAGACGGAAAGTCACGCTGCAGTGAGGATTACCAGAGGCTAACGAGTTTCTTTTTAATAAAGGTAGAAGGCAATGCAAAGACTAATGACCAGATTTTGATTGGGACAGGCTTTCGTGCTATATCAGCCACAAGACAGCATTCATCACTTTCATAACACATAACATTGTAGGTTTTATGGCATTGCTGAATCTGCACAAAGAGTGAGCTCCCCTGAAGGCTACGGTGACATTTGCTATTGACGATAAGCTCCGTGCTTTCGCCCAAGAACAAGAAGGAAGGAGAGACAGCAGCATTTTCTTTGGCAATAGCTGGCTCTTGATATAAGTGCCACTATTAATTTCTTGTGAAATGCACAGCACTGACATGGCGCTCGACATATCGCTGCCCCATACACCTGTGTGTATTCAGTTGCGCTGTGAGGTGAGCAGACTTCGAACCTGCAAAGACATGGATGTTTCCGATCGGAGCGTTTCTAAGAAAGATACGGCCTGCTTCTTTAAGGAAATTCTTAGAAAAATAATCTATTTTGTTGACCACACTCAACATGATAACTTGAATTGATGTTGGGATCAAGTAGGACGGGTGTGGGAAGAGTATTGAGGGAGAGATGAATTTCAACGGATAAGTGATCGGGTGATAAAATGGGGCATTGTCATCATTATTTCTATTTTTGTTTCGTGTTGAGCCCATCTCGGAATTATTGGCCTGATTTAACACGAATATCTTCCCTAACTATAAAATGCAATTTGGGCCTTCAATAAACAACCTTAGGGGGAATCAATTTGCGGCGCATTCAACAGTGATGCAGTCTATATTTCAAAGTTGTGTAGACCATCTGGACGTTGGTTACTTCAGGCACACAACCGATACTGCGTGCACATTGCATGCTACAAACTCATACGCACTAGCGCACAGGTTATAAAGAACGGAGCACTTTGGCACATAACTCTGTACCTGTGATATATTGTTGTTGTTGCAGCTTTAGGAAGAAGGAATAGAACATCTACGGGCCTGCTACTGGCTCTGTAGCTGAGCCACCTCCGCTACCTCGTGTGGACAAAGGAGAGATTAGGCAAGAAATTAATAGAAGAAGGAGAGAGAAAGAAGACGCGCGTCGCAACAGCCTACGGGGCTGGGACTGATAGGTTCCTGCCGTTTGCACCGGGGGCCAGCTTGCCGCAAACGGCAGGGACCTACATGTCCCAGCCCCATAGGGCCAGAAGCAGCCCCCCCCCCCCCAACCCACGGGCTATATCTCAAGGCCATCATAAATACTCCTTCACAACGGCTTCCTGACATGTGCAGGTTGTGCACTGCAGATAAGCAAAGTTTCACAAAATTTTCTGGTGAGCAGTCTTTTATTTTACTTTGCCGTACAAGTAATCACGTAACCACACAAAATTCTGTTAATTGAACCCCTGCGTTTCCTTTTCGACAATAAATATAAAGAGGTTAGTTAGAACTGTTTTGTGTTCTTCAGAATGTGCACCCTATAATCCCTCAAAACCCCTTTTTCGTAGATTTTACGTTTCATATTAGATTTTACCTCTGATACCTTAGTTCATGTATGTAGAATATTGGGTACCGTTACAAATAATTTCCAAAGGTGCCCACTTCCATGGTTCAGCTAATTCACTTATGAACGTACATTTGTTTTTACATGTTCTGTGAAATCAAAACAAACAATCAACCAAAACCATCTAAAAACTATTCTGGGGAAGCGCAAAGAAAATTTTGGTTTGCAGTTGGTAAGTATATTCAACATATTTGGATTCATGAAGGCTTTATCGGCAATGCGCCAACACCAGCACAAAAGTCATTTCTAAGGGAAGGAACCCCGCATAAAGAGACTGACGTGCCTTTAATCTGCCGCAGCTTCCTCGGCGCTGGTCCTTCAATCTTAAGCTGTGTGAAAAAGTGAAAGATAATCACTATCGGCCAAGTCATATCTATTAATGACTTGCAGGTGCAGCTTACCTCTCGATAAACCTCTAGCACAAAGCGCTGTTATCTTGACTTTTTCATGTGCTATGGGGCGCGATATCAAAGAAACATACAGCTCTGTATTATATAAGGCGAGCAGATATGTCAATCAATACTGGTCTAACGATGCCCGAAGAAAAATAATTACTCTTCCGAAAAAGTAAAAAGCCTCTCTGGAATACCAGTACTAATGAGGCAAGTAATCTGCGAAGCTCACGGTCTTAGCATCTCCCTCATTGCTTGGCAAAGAAATATTGCTCGCTAAGGAGGCACCTTCATGAATTTGTCTTGGCGAAAGTGGAAAGCTCTCCTCTTTAAGAAGGTCGCCATAAATCTGTTCTCATTGCATCGCGGAACTGATGATACAGTATAGGGCTGCGCTACGAGCAGTACGTAAAAATTAGCTTCTAATGTCCGAACACTAATAAATATTCCTTTTTCCATTTTTGCCAGCCCTCGGGCATGGCAAATTGCTGAGCGTCAAAAAATGTACCAGTTCGAATTACATAGCTGAAAGTAACCCCAATCGTGCGGGTAGGCTCAGGATCCTGGTTAATGGTTAGTCATTATTAGCATTCACAACGCAGCAGTCATAGAGAGATGAAGAAGAAACAATGGTACACAGAAAACATCGATAATAATGCGAAAGCATTATTTTGGCTTATGGGTGGCTCGGACAGTATTACTGGAGAGGTGGTGGGACAGCGTGATGCGTACATAACGGCGATAAGAAGAAAATCAGGAAAATAGAGTAATCACGTCCACGTGACGGCTCAAACAAGTATTCTTTCGTTCTCTGGCCGAGCCGCCAATCCGATATTACACACCGACTTTGTTATTGTTGCTATGAAGTAAAGTACAATAAAAAAAGATGCCAGAGACGCGCTAAACGTGTGTTTTCACACCATGCTATAAGACTTCTTCAATGCCGGCAAATTATCAATTGCGCTAAACCATTCTGGAGGCTCGCTTCAAACGTCCTGCGTATTCTTCACACTGTCATTAAAATTTTCATGCGCATGACGTAAATTTCCATTTGCGCAAGCGAACTGCAAAATTTGTCCTCCAAATGGTGAGGAGGCTCAACAAAACCCTTGCTCCAGGCTAAACCCAATCCTAGCTCACTTTAGCCAAGATGCCGGACAGGAGAGCACGAGAGCGAGGAAAGAGCTGCCGGACAGGCTACGCGTACCTGGAAGCCACCACGATGCGAAAGATGCGGCTCTCAGAATATAATTGGAGCTGATATAAATCCTCCCTAAGGGATATAAATAAAAGATGGCCTCCAAAACACGTCAGGGCACCCTAAAAAAACTTCTTTCCTACTATCCGACAATCATAAGAGCAATGACCCCCCCACTCCAGCCTAGTTTCATAGTTGTCTTTCATTCTATGCTTTATGGCAACAATGAGCCAGGAGAAGTGTGAGCAGCGCAATATAGTCTCATTGCCGACGCGCTGTCACATCAAGGAGGCACAAAGCCAGACACGAGTGTAAACATGGAGGGTCAACCAAATACTGCAGTAGCATCTGTTGACCACAGCCAGCATATAGCTGAAGCGATTGTAGGATTATGTTTTATACTCTTACATATGTTTCTAGAAAGATTCAAATGAAATTGACCTAATTGCGAAGCTTGTACAAGACTGCCAACCGCAGCATCGTCAGGAGAATGCTTTAGGCTTGCTTGGCACAACCTTCCATGACAAAGAGAGACCGTGTTCTACTGGGCAGTTCATCTATACAGATTCTTCAGAAAGCTCGAAAATGTGGCCGTGGAGTGCTTTTATTTCGTGCCACAATACTGCACTAGGACAACAAATTTACTTATTTTGAAGTAGTAAAAAAAACGCTTTCGCAAGAAATCGGATGCCCATAACATATGCCTCGGGTTTGTTTTTTGTCAGAGAAGAAAATGCCGCATAATCAGGAAAGCATAAAAGGGCTAAACATTTTAGGTTGAGCCTCTGCTTTTCATCAAACACAGATGCCTATAAATTCTGCTTTTCATATTCCTAGAACGCCTTGGTGTCGCGTCCTTTCCTTCCTGTCGATTAGTTTTCATAGCGTAGGTATCAACACAGTGTGCACGATTATAGCACATTCGTTGTGCAGTTATTGGCAAAACTTCAGATTAAAATGCTGACAGTGGACGGAAGATGTGTACCTGCGTGTTTTTAAGATGCGTCGAATAAAGACTTGCGGCCAATTTTAATTGTTGTTTTTTTTTTCAGAAACAACATAAGCAGTAATTTCATCTTCCAAAAGCGCGCGCGACAAAATGGTGCAGAAAGTTGCGGTCTATCAGGAATATGGACACAGCTTTACCTGTTACCCGCACAAACTTGCGTACCCCTGTGCTCTTAGTATGATCGCGACCGTAATTCATAATCCTCAGAAAATGAGACTATTGAGTGTCGCGTCATTTTCATACATGAGTGCATCAAGGGCGCCGGATAAAAGTCGGACACGCGTTTGCAGTTTGAAAAGTCTGGTCTCTTAGTTCAACGTATAGCACCGGTAGAAGCACAAGTTACAAGTTACTGAGGCCGCAGGAACACAGCCCCTCCACCAGCAAAGTCCTACATCGAAGTCGTTGGTAGCGCCCCCTAGTGCATGTACGTAGCATACAATGCTTCAGGGAAGAAACCCCGGTGAGCCCACTACTTTATTATAGCTCACTTTACCATTGCTCGTGCCGCACAGTGGAAATTGATTGATTGATTGAATGTCCTTTATTGAATGGGAAGGCTCATGGCCATGGATGGGGATAAAGGGGAGTAGACATAATCTTCATTGTTTATTTAGGTCGTCACTCGAATCACATTGCTCTAACCAGGCCACTAAGCGAGCCATACTTGGCAAATATCATCTGTGTGTTTGCATCAGTTTCTAGAAGGGAACGGTAGTTCAGGCGGTAGGGTTCGATCTCGGGGCGTCCAGTAGAAAAAGCAGGGCATTCCCAAAGTAAATCAGATATGCCGCCGCAGGTTAGAGTCGTACAGTGGGGGCACGTAATCATTTTCTCTTTATACTGACGCCAGCGGGCCATAATATGTGGCGTGTAAGCCGCATGGGCGATGAGCTTATTCAAAAAGACTTCTTGACTTCGGGTGAGGTGGGTTCTTCTCGTAAAAGGTGGGTCTGGTGTGGCCACCTGCATGCGATGCTGACTGAGGCTACGAAGACTGGTCCGAGTATAGTGCATAAGGGCAAGAGAAGGGGTGAGTTGCCCGCCCAAGGTCGAATAAGGATGAAGCAAGGGGAAATTTAATTTCCTCGGCGCGCCTTCATTGCAGTGTTCCTGCAAGTGTGGTACTGGCTCTGCAGGGTCACTCCTGTCGCGTGGCGCTCTCATAGCCACGTGACATTGTCATGAAACTTGAATGTTCCATCACTTTGTCTCGTGACTTTCACGCTCCCTCTTGGAGACAGGGATGAAGCCGTCGCCGCAGCGATCACTACACAGTAATGCAGACGGCAGGTACGGTAGATGACATGATAAACATATATAAAATACGTTTATCATGTCACCGGAGTGGTGTAGTTCAAGAAAGCATATTTTTGCCGCAGTCGTATAGGCTCGCTGTCGCGACAACAATGGATTCAACAGTCAATGCGACCTTCAGATTCGCCAAACGCTACTCAACGCTTCCCCGGCTCGCTTGTCTAGTCGCGGCCGTTTTACCACGTGTCGTCGTGTGTGTGCATGTGTTTGTGCAAATGCGTGCCGAGCGCAGCGCTCAAAGGATGACGCCGTCCCGGAAGTGCGAGGACGTTCCTCCGGCGCTAATGTGTCTACTTCGCCTTGGCTGGTCTTCTCATATTCCGTCCGCGAGCGTTTCGATCTTTTCAAACTCTTCCCTGCTCTCCCTTCGAAGTGCCGTGTGGGAGCCCACACCAAAGGTGTGACGCTACCGAGACGGCTGCTGTGAGATCGTGTCTCCATTCTTGGGACTGCTTCTCCGGCCGTTTTGTGTGATGCAAAATTAAACGTTGTTTTTGTTGGACAACGATCAATTAATCTTAAACTCCCTTCGGGTCCGATTAGAGAGCCAAGGAGATACGCATCCTTGCTCTCTTTATTCACCAACAACGCAGACCGCACACAACACTAACGAAACTTCGCATGTATGGCGATCAGGTGGGCCGTATGGTCCGCCAGGTCTCCAATCAGCATGAGGGGTTACGAAGTAAATACGCCTTGCGGCTGGCACATGCCTTCATTACGAGTAGAATTCTCTACTCAGATTCCTACCTTCACATGCGCAACATGACGAGGACCAACTCGAGGTCATACATCACAAAATTATCAAATGTGCTCTTCAATCCAATCAGCGTTTGCTGCACCTGGGGATGGAACACCGACAGGCCCATCTTTTCAGCCAATACACTCGCCTATCACAAACGCCATTCGGTCGCCGCATTCTTGACCGACTACGCATCCAATGCACCACCACCTTTCAGGAACGGGTACGAGCTTCAGAAAACTGGAGACGCGCCCTCAGGGTCAGACCCATTCCCCGCAACATGTAACACTCTGATCATAATGGCCGTTGCCAGGCGTGTGCAGAAGCAATGCAGCGTCATTATGGTAGACAACAAAATGCATACTACGTGGACATTGCCGGTCCCTACCGTGTGAGGAGGTTCACCGCGGCAGTGGTTCACAACACCAACACAGTGACAAGACTCACGTTCCAGGCCCACAACACAACATACGCGGAGGAAATCGCAATTGCGCTCGCCCTCTCTCTCCCACAAGTAAAACACATCATTACCGACTCCAAGGGGGCCTGGCGGAATTATGAGCTGGGTTGGATACCTCCACTAGCCAAGCACATCCTACAAAATTCCTGTCGGTCAAGGAGACCCTCAAAATTGTAATCTCATCTGGGCTCCCGGCCATCAGGGACTCCTGGGCAATGCGTTAGCCAATCAGGCGGCCCTCGCGCTTTCTCCCCGGGCACTCAAACTTGCTCAGGAAATCTATTCCGAGCCCACCCAATGTCTTATTACATTCAAAGAAATTGCTACATATTATAAGGACAGCCACCGGCGCTTTCCGGAAGAACCTTGTAAAGGTCTCCGGAGAGCGGACGAAAGGCTCCTTCTCAAAAGTTTTACAAACAAAATGCTGTGCCCGGCAGTCTTGAAGCATTTCAATACAGACTTTGATGGAGGCTTCAACCTGTGTGGAACAACCTTCTCGGTCATTTTACACATGGTCTCGGCCTGTCCATCCAATCCGCATCCTTCCCAATCCTTCATTACGCACCTTTCTAGGGAGGCCTGGGAGGCGGCGCTGCTCAGCTGCGTAACCTACAGTCCCAGCGGACCTTGGACGCCAGGGCGTGAGAGGCGTTTTAGACGCCATTGGGGCTTCGGAATAGAAGCTCCACCTGAATTTGTGAGAGCCTGGGTCAATAGGGCTTCGGTCCAAACACCTCCTTGTAGAAAGAGTAAATAATAGTTTGTCACCACCACCACCTTCTTTTTTTGGGATAGGCTGATGCTTAGCGGTAACTCGAGCCGCCAGGTCAAAGCTACTCTTGAGGTGGCAGCGATGGGATGGCTGCCAACTCCTTGAAACTAAGTTCAGAGATTTCATCCTTTCTATTACGCTCAAAACATTCAATATTTATAAATGATCAGAATGATCTCTCAGCCGTATTTGACTAAGGGTGCATGACAAGTTCTTTCAATGTTTCATCATTTCAATGTGCGGGAGCCAGACGGGTACAGCATACACAAGTTTGGCAATTTACTGAAACTTGTAATGGCTTCCTTAAAGCATTCGCTCAGTGGTCATGCGTCAAGATCTGTGTCATGCAAAGCCATCTTATTCATATATCATGCAGGCGCAACGCTATTACAAGATCATAAAAAATAAGATGCTCATTTTCAATCGGCAGATACTTACTTGATACAGTGAGGGTAAAGCAGAAAATATTTCTTGAGAGCCCTTGGTAGGACGTCCGAGAAGAATACTGCGTCCTAGCAGTCATATATATATATATATATATATATATATATATATATATATATATATATATATATATATATATATATATATACGTAATGAGTGCAATAAAAAACAATGGAGTAACTCAGTTGCTCGGCAAGTACTCCGAGGGGCTGGGTGAATGATTCCCAGTGGAGGACTATTTCCTCCTAAAGGTTAAATCTAAATCCAAGCAATGTTTTCGCAAGTCTCAATCGGTTTAACTGGAATTCCGTCTCGGCTAAATTTTAACATGAACAATCGGTGACTGACCAAGTCAAAAGAATAATGGCATTTTGGGTAGCATACGGGGCCTTTGTTCATAACAAGGCCGTCTCGGAGAAATGGAAGGGCAAGTCGGATTCGGAATACTTCGTAATCTTTATCTGTTGATAATATTGTTACTGGGCGGCAAGCCGGTGAACGCAGGAGAAAGAAAACTGAGAGATGATGTTCGATAACCGTGAGAAGACTCTTAATGAAACGTTGACAGACCTAAAGCGAGCGCTCCTGCCTGCGCCACTGCCCGCTGCTTCCCCCTTCCTCATCCGTAACATTACCCGGGGCCACCAAGCAATCGTCCAGATTGTGGATGAGGAAGTTTGTCGATGTTGATGACTCCATGACATGACGATGGGCCTGACTGGATGGCTGAAGAAGAAGAGGAAGAAGGAAGAAGACAATTGCTTGCCGCCGCAGTGATCGTCGGATGAAATGTGACCTATGATTCTTTCGGAGTACTGGTCTAAAAGATCAGATGGCCGAAGCCCAGGCACGTACCGTATGTCATGGACAGGGGTATGCCTGCAAGTGTAGCGGCGTCTTAGGTCGTGGATGTTTGGTCGGCACATCTGGTCAGTCGGGTCGCATGTGGTCATTCGGTTCTCTCGTTGTGTCTTGTGGTCGTTTGGGTTCCGTCTTGGGTTAGTCTCTCCTACGTCGTGTCTGGTGGTCGGGGCGAGGGGACGAGGCGGAGGAACGGCAAGGCGTCGCTGGGTCTGGCAAGGCGGAGACCAGCCATGCGATGCCTGCCAACCTTCTGCCAACGGCGCAAGAAATCGCAGGGCGCCGAAGCTCCGGGCCAGGATGAGGGGTGATGATGACTTACCTGGCTCCTCCAACCAAATGTTACGGGGCAGCAAGCCGGTGAACACAGGAGAAAGAGAACTGAGAGATGACGTTCGATGACTGTTAGACGACGTTTAATGAAACGTTGGCGGGCCTAGCGCGAGTGCTCCTGCCCGCGCCGCTGCCCGTTTCTTGCTCGTCCGTAACAATATAATGAAGCGTGCATTTATTCATTTCCAATGTGCTGACCGCCTCTTGGACGATTAGGGACTATATGAGCAGCCTTGCCAATGTGTTTCTATGGTCGTCATGGTCGCTACCTCCTCTCGGCCTACCTCTCGGCCGGTGGACCACAGGTGTTCTACAATTTCAGCTGTGCACAGGTTCTGAGTTCAGTTTATGTGCCTTAATGTTGCAAAATGACTGCGTCTATAACAGATGCCGTAGTGGAGGGCTCCAAGAATTTCGACCACCTGGGGTTCTTTAACGTCCACTGAAAGTGCACAGCACACGGTCACCTTGTTTTTCGCCGCCACCGAAAAGCTGTCCCCGAGGCCGGGATTCGATCCCGCGTTCTTGAGAACAGTAGTCGAGCGTCTGGCCGCGTGTATACTGCTGAACTGGTTTTTCATCCAAAGCATGGATCTGCCGTAACTATATTCTTCATTTCGAATACGTACTGAAAACTTCTCGCATTGCCTTTCCCTAGCTTATCCTGCTCTTCTCCATAATTTATTTCAAATACGCTGGAATAGAGGGTTATTTTTTCTACTGCAGCGTATTTGAAACAAATTATGGAGAAGTGCAGGATAAGGTAGGGAAAGGCAATGGGAGAATTTTTCAGTACGTATTTGAAATGAAGAGTATAGCTACGGCAGATCTATGCTTTGGATGAAAAACCAATTCAGCAGAATACAGGCGGCCAGCACGCTGACGAACATTTAAGCTGCTCAGTTAATACGCAGCTTACATAGCACTGAGAAAAAATGTAGTTAGGGCCAGATAGGTGACCTTTTTCGTATAGAGAACTTAGTAATGGAGCAGCGGAGAAGTCAAAGAATTTGGCTGTACTTGAAGCCATCGAGCACAATATAGTTTTAATGACGTTTCACGGAGTTCTCACGTTAAACGGCTGTTAGGTTTCCACTTTGTGTATTGAAAAACTGAATAGGTGCATTATATCCTTCTTCTTGATTATGCTAAGAAGAGTACGTGAGACCACATAGCTGTTTTCAGTGCCGGCATTGACTTCATCATAAATTCACAAGCACGTTATTTTTTTCTTTCTCGTTTTTTGATGTCAGAGGACGGCAAAAAATTCCCAGCTTATAAAACAGTAAAAATCCCCGTTTCTGAGGAAAGGAGAAAGAGTACCATAACGATAGAATATTTTTATTTGACAAAGTAAACGGACATACAGAAAAAAAAGCACCCAGCAGAAGAACGAACGGAAGAAGTCACGAAAAATCTGTTGTTATCGCATCATCGTAGGTCCCTGTAGGCGTTATGTAGAGCAGTAAGAAATTGACGCGCTCCTTCTCAATTCTACTCGCTATACGAAATTATTGTGACAGTTTTGGCTTATTGGTTAAGGTTTTTGAAAGGTGGCCGCGTAAAAAAATAAAATCAAGGCCTGAAATGAGAAGTATAATCGCCTTCATTGTCATCTCGTCCAAGTCATTGTATTTAATTTTTGCTCTACAATCTTTGTATCTTTGCATTGTGGGCTTAGTTGTTCCATAATAAAATTTCCTATAGCGCTAAATTGGACGACACATAAGATTGGTCGGAACTCCTTTCTTCCTTGTGTGTTTCTGTGCTGCACGTTTTTTGCACTGTTGCGTCTCTTCGCTCGTTGTGTAGATGACTCCTGAAATTATAAATTGAGACCAAATTAAGAAGAAGGCACTTTGCACCGAAAACTCCTGCTTATCCTGAGAGACTTGAAGCATAAATAATGTTGAACCTCAGAGCGAAGCTGTAAACCTTTGAAAATATTCATGACCCCTTCATTCGGCTGAAAGCCTCGAACCATGCGTTTTAAAGCGCATGCAGCATTTACTTGAGAAGTGGCACAGGGAAGAAACGCAAAGTCTAAGCGTGAGTTAAAAAGTCAGATGAAGACGCGGTCTCTGGACGGCTAGAAAACAGTGCAAAAGGAGCGAAATATTGCTACCGAACAGGCTTTACTACATTCGTAGCATTGCATTATTTGCTGGTTTTTGCTTTCAAATTCTCTTACCTTTCTCGGATGAGATTTTAAGACATCAATGTCCCGGCTGGCCAGCTAGTTTTATATAGAGGGATAGATGCCCTTTACAGTCGTTATGCCAGCAGTTTCCTTGATGCATACTTGCTGATTTCTTTTATTGCGGTTGAGTGAGTTGGCCACTACTTCAGATTGGCGTTTTCCCCTTTTACGATGTCTTTATGTCAAGACCGGAAAGGCGATCGTAAATGACATCTTTATGGGGAGCATTCTGGTGACTTGAAACGAAGCGTTTAAATGCACCGAGTAATCAAAACAGCAAGGTACTAAAACAAATCTCGAAGAGCAAACAAGGTTAAAAAGATGTTTTGGAAAATGTATGAAATAGTAGAAAATAGAAGGTGGATGTCCAAAACGATAGTGGAACGCAAAAATAGGCATGAATACCTGTTTCTGTTGCAGCTTTAGGTCACTGATAGTTGGCAAATGTTATATAAATCTTTTAGTATCTGCCGCGTAAAAACTGCAAAAAGAAATAATCATTCTTTTTCGTGAAAAGGTGACTGCAGAAGCTATGGCAGGCAGGCAGCAACATCTGGACATGGCGACCCCAAATACTTGTCGGCTCGCAGCTTTCAAGCTGTATTTGTGTTGGCGACACAAAAATGTTTAGAGAGGTTGCAGAAAGCATACAAAAATGTTTAGGTGCGTTGTGACTTTACAGGTTTCTTGCTTGGTGGCGTTGGGAAGGACCATGACTTCAGATATGGCAGACCCTAGAAATATTTGGTTTATTTTCTGTGACTATGGCCGGGCGCATTGACGAGACAGTGTTGGTATGAATAGGGGCAACTCGATGTGCCAGAGTTCGCCGCCATTCTTGGTACAGAGCCAAACGCCTCAAAACTACCTCCCTTATTATACAGTGGATTTATGTGATAACGTTTATTTCAAAGGGTATTGATTTGATGGCGCTGGGAAAATTTCCTATTTCAGGGTTTCTGTTTATGTCCATGACAACGAAGCTTTTGCGCGAAAAAAAAAAGAGAAAACATTGTATTTAGGACCTCAACAGCAGGCTAGTCAGTACTATGTTTTGTAGTAAGCTCTCCACATTACAGCATGCCAACACTAACGCGTACAGATTGAGCTCTGTAAAATTTGATGACTGAAAAACTTTCAAAGTTTTAAAGTGTGAGACAACCGCTATGTGCTACGAATCATGAAAGCCTATCAAAATGCAAATATGCGAAATTACTAAACAAACAAACTAATTTTAAACGAATGCATACCTGCAAAATTCTAACGCTAGAAATCGATTCAGAAAAGAGGTAGACCACCAGTGCAATAAATTCTTCACCATTACTCCAGAATTTCCTGTTCGCCATTTCAGAACTACAGTAAAGTGCTGATTGCACACTTGTAAACTCTTCCTCATGCAATTTTGAGGTCTGTGACGATCCCTTTTTCTGTACGGTTCTTTACGAGGACTTTGAAGTTACCGCGAACAAAGGAAGCCTTCATATTATTCTGTGGTGAGAGAGATAACATCTTTTAGCACCCGTCAACAGGTTGGCGAGAATCCGAGGCGTAGCTCTATCCCAGCCATGCCCCCCCCCCCTCCCCCCTAGGCCGTCAACCTGGATATCTGGGATCTGAGTGCCCCGCCGGGGTGGTGCAGTGGTAAGACGCCCGACTACTGTGCCGGAGTACCCGGGTTCGAACCCGACCTCGGCGGCTGCGTTTCGATGGAGGCGAAACGAAGAGGCGTCGTGTGCTGTGCGATGTCAGCGCACGTTGAAGATCCCCAGGTGGTCGAAATTGCTCCGTAGCCCTCCACTACGGCTCCTCTTTCTCTCTTTCCACTCTCACTCCCATCTTCCTCCCTTCCCTTACGGCGCGATTGTGGTGTCCACAGAAAAACAAGTGAGACAGTTACTGCGCCTTTCCCTTCCTATAAATAAATCAGTCAACCTGGATATCTGGGATCTGAGTAGCGGCCAAGAGGCGTTGCTGTTGTTGTGGCTGTAGGAAGAAAGAAATGAAAATGCAAGGGCATGCTACTGGTGCTGTAGCTGAGCCACCTCCGCTGGCTCATGCGGACAGAAGAGAAAATATACAAAAAAGGAAAAGAAGAGGAAGAGAAAGACGCGCACCGCAACAACAGCCGTCGTCCACCACCGAAGCAGTGGCGGGTGCAATGACGACCTACAACAGATAAAATTTGATGGCTGGCTAGCCCCCGCCGCAAGGGGCATTGATCTACCATCCCAGCCCCGTAGGGCCAGGAACTGCTACCCTACACCACTTTCCCGCTTCTAAGAGGCGTCCGTGCGCTGTGAGATGTTGTGTTGTGGCTGTAGGAAGAAGGAAAAGAAAATGCACGGACCTGCTGCTGGCTCTGCAGCTGAGCCAACTCCGCTGCCTCGTGCGGACAGAAGAGAAAATAAAGAAGAAGGAAAAAGAAGAGGGAGGAAAAGACGCGAAAAGCCTGCCGGATTAGATGGTATATCGGCTGCACTGGTGCACTGGTACAGCGGAATTTTCACGCTCTTTCGTACATACTGCTCTTCTCGATTAGCGGGTTTTTGGAAGACGCCGTAATACCTGAAGATTTGAAAACGACTATCCTAACGCCCCTGTTCAAGGAAGGCCAAAAGAACGCTATCGAGAACTAGAGACCGATTTTTGTCCTGCTAATTTTATCACAGATACTAGTGAAATTCTTCTTTTAATGTATAACTTCCTTCTTGGCCAAATTCGATGTCATTTCGAATCGTCAATATGGTTTCATTAAGGAAAGAGGTACTACTATATTGCTTGATGAATTTCATGATGAGTTTACGCTGCTTTCGACGAAAACACGTTTAGCTGTGCTCTTTTCCTAGACGTTAAGAAAGCCTTTGAAACGGTTAATCATACTATTTTATTAGAAAAACTGTACCTTCTGGACTTTGGAGGTCCTTTCTATGCTATTCTAGAGAATGTCTTATGCGGACGGTCACAAGTTGTCAGAATTCGCAGCCAAATGAAGCACAGTGGAAAACTCCCTCTAAAAGCGGGTGTACCACAGGGATCCAATCTATCTCAATTGCTCTTTAACATATTTACAAATAATCTGATCTCAGTAACATCCAAGTGTTTGATTTTTCAGTATGCGGACGGCACAGTTCTGCTCACGAAGCATATAAACTACGAGACGGCCGTGAATGTGTTGCAGAAAAACATTAATTATGTCATGAAATGGTTTTCCGAGACTGGAATCTCGGTGCACATAAAACCAAAATGATATGTTTCAGAAATCCTTCAAAGACACTACTTATAGATAGACAAGTATTCTTGCATGATCATGATTCCCTACCCTATTGTTGCAAGTCAATAGAATATGTAAACTCGATCAAATATCTTGGTGTTATTTTTGACACCAGCTTATATTGGCATGACCATTTACGCCCGTATTCACAAACGCGCCTCGACTCGACGCTCCACCTCCACTCCTCGGAGCGGAGAATACAGCCGCTACTCCACTCCAGGGCCGATTCGGATTCAAGAACGCCCCTCGGCGTTTCCTCCGACAAGTTCTCCTCGAGAATACCTCCTCCACTCGGAGCAGCGCAAGTGGCATATGGGGACGAGATTAAGATGAACTTTTGGCTCGAAAGCTGCGTGCTGAACTGTGTAACATGCTCAGTTTTTCATGTCAAGTCTTCTAAACAACTTTCGCAAGCGACCTCGATGTTAACAGCATAGTGTAACTTGTTTTGTGAGCTGGATGTAAAGGACGGCTGTGAAAATTGGTCGAAAATGTTTTTGCATCTGGAAACAGTCGCTGCTGGTGACGTAGGCTTCGAGAAGTGGTGCGAATACTTCGGTTTATTTTTTGGCGTGAGATCTACGCTCGGCCTTTGCCGCTTTGCCTTTTTGTTATTGCCAGGCTTTGAGCGACTTTTTTTTATTGCCAGGCTTTGGCAGACTTTTTTTTATTTCGAGGCTTTGACAGACTATTTTTATTTCCGGGATTTGACAGGCGTCAAAATATATAGCAGGAAAAAAAAGTACAAGCGGCGAACTCCTACGGGCATGGCTCGGAGGCGAGCTAAACTGCTAAACATGAGTGCTGCTTCGCAGAGCATTGCAGCTCATGTACACTGAATTCGACTCTCCAGAAGAAAATGCCGCGTGCGGTTTCCAAACAAGTAGGGAGCCCTAATTGAAAACGTGCTTGAAAAGCTATGCTCTTCGTCGGCCGCGAATATCTCTCAGAAGGACAAGCACACCAAGGCGCTCCCTCGACAGCGCCGCACGTCCGAAGACGTACTACGTACCCTCGGGCGACGAGCAAGCCATTGATGCGCGGGGTGCAGCACAGATGTCCGCACAGTCCCACCGCGCCTCCGGTGCTCGCCAGCTTACTACATACAATACGTTGTTCCCCCACAAGTTCGGCGCCGTCTGCGGAAGCGCGCGGGGCGAGCCACGGAGAGAGCGCCGCCGCCGCTAGACTCCGGCCGCGGGGGAGCTCACCATTTACGGTCAAATCGCGCCTCAACTCTGCACTCAGTGGGCTCAGAACAGGTTGTCCATTTATCCAGTGACATGAAATGTGCCCGCGCCACACAAGCGCAATGCGATGATGCGAAGATCAAACAGCACAGACGTCGGTGGCTGATCACGGTTATCAACGTTCGGCTTGAGCGGCAGGGACGGACGGAGGCTAGCCATGGCCGCATTCGTAAAGCGATAGCGTGCCAGAAGTCCCGGGTCACTGTCACTCTCAGCTGATGCTTTAGAGAAAGGTTCGGCGCATCCTTGTCGTATCTTCTTTCGTGAAAAGTTTGGTATACCGGTAGAACGAATTTCACACAGCGAGCGAGCGATGTGATGTCGGCCATCGTTACAAGCGAAGTGGCGGTCGAGGAGCAGCCAAGGTAGCGTCGTCGCAGACTCGAGATTCTCGAGAAAACTCAAGTTTTCTCCACCGCTGGAGGAGCGATTCGAGTGGAGATTGCTCTCTGAAACGAAAAACAGGCCTCGAGGGCCGCTTGGAGTACAAGTTCGAGTGAAGGTGCGTTTGTGAATACGGTGGTTAGCATATCTGTGTGCTAAGCTACGGAAAGTTACATGGTTACTCTTCAATATGAAGTCCTTGGTGCCAGTTAAATATCAGGTTCTTTTTTCTTCTTCTTTTCTTCAAATTTTCATTCCTCTCCCGATTAACCTGGACCGGAATTCACTCTAATTTCAGAATACATAATTTATTTACACTATATACACCATTGCAGCACAACTTCACTTCAGTCAGGGTGCGGCCTCTCGTCACGGCACCCGAAACAAGTCTCCTCTTTGCCGCGTCGATCGGACTCCTCGGAGCTTCTCCCCCTCTCCGGGTTCTCCTCTTCCCCCTCGTCCGGCGTCAGCGTAGCAGCAGTTTCAAGCTCTCCTCCGAATTCCTGGAGAACCAACTCGCTGGCACGGCTGGGGGTGGTTGAGGGAGGATCGGGTGTCCTCTCGGGAGCGGCGCTTTACTTCGGCCGACATCGCCGGCCGGCCGTGCGGCGCCAGCCCGCAGACTTCCTCCCAAGTTCGGGTCTTTCACAGGGAGGCGTCATCCACGGCCGCTTCGCTTGCACACACGCAGGCACATACACACAAACGCCAACACACATACGTGGCAGTCATTGCATTCGTTCGTTCTTTCTGCCCAAGATCAGGGCGCGCGCACTTGACAGCGCCGATGTTACCAAAAAATTTTACAATTCAGGCACTCGCGTACAGTGTTCTCTGATACGGCATAACTGCAGTTGGGCCAAGTCCTTCATGCTGTCATTGCCGTATTGTTAGTATATTAAAAAACATGTTTAAGAGCATTGCGCACTATTGTCACATACCATCCGGCACGGACGTCCTTCAGTTCCAAGGTCTTCCGTCATTTTATTCTCTTTTATTCTCTTTTTGTGCACACAGTTATTCAGCGGCATTTTTGGAATTCAGACTTTTTTATTAATACTCCTAAATGGATGTTAAGGAAAAAATTTCGTTATTATATACCACGGAGTGTAACTAGACACGGAAAAGCCAGGCGCTGTGCTTATGTACCTGAAATCTTTAATGAGTTACCGAATGAAACTTTTGCTGTAACTTCTATGCGAGACCTATAAATACGAAAGACCTCTGTTGATCTTTGCATTCTTTTGGTAGAGTGAAGTTATGCTTTAAAATATTGGTTAATTCATTTATGTTTATTTTGACGTCTGCTCAGTGTTTATAGTCAAATGTCTCAGTACTCATGCTGTTAATCTGTTTTCCGCTTTTTTTTTTCCTCTCGCTTGGGTCTAACGTGAAGCGTTGCTATATCTATTGCCTTTTTGTAGTCTTGGCCGTAACTGCCGGGCCCAGTCCCTCAAGCCTTTTGTTGGCTTTGACGGGCCTGGACCATATTTCATTATCTACAAAGTGGCAATAAACATTATTAATATTATAATTATTATTACTATAATATTGTCACCAACACACGTAGCAAGCAGCACAACAACCGAGCTGGCCCTTTTTAATCAAGCGAAACTCGAGCGAGACGAGGATGACGCTCAGTCACGCGCCAAGACATTCGGCCACTTGGTGGCACTAGAAGATGGGCAGCGGTGTGTCATTGCCCCCCTTCCAAGAGCCATCGACCCGATGCCGCAAACGTAAGGGAACAATAGAAAAGCGGGGCAAGTTAAACGGAAGTCTCTGGCTCTGGTTTGGACCCTAAAATTGTTTAACGATTCTAATAAGGCTTCATTCTGGCGACGTGAACTACTTCAGACTTCGGATGCCGAGAGGAGCGGACAGTGCCTTGTGGTAACACCTCGTAGTTCACCGCGCTGAGGCGACGGAGCACCTCGTAGGGTCCAAAGTAACGGCGCAGAAGCTTTTCAGAGCGCCCTCGCAACCGTATTGGGCTCCAAACCCAGACTTGATCGCCGGGTGTGTAAGTCACCTCTCGGTGTCGCAGGTTGTAGCGCTGGGCGTCGTGTACTTGTTGGTGCCGAATTCGCTGTCGGGCAAGTTGGCGTGCGACTTCTGCGTCACGAATAAATTGGTCAGCCCCCACGACAGTGGAGGGAGCAGAATCCGGAAGAAGCATGGCATCCAGCATAGTCAAAGGTTTGCGTCCATGGACCAAATGAAAAGGAGTGAAGCGTGTGGTTTCCTGAAGCGCAGTGTTGTATGCGAACGCGATGTACGGCAGAATTCGGTCCCAGTTCCCATGATCGTCGTCTACATGCATAGAAATCATGTCGGCAATTGTCTTGTTAAGCCGCTCATTTAGTCCATTAGTTTGAGGATGATAGGCAGTTGTTTTGCGGTGGGTGGTGCCACTGAGTCGAAGGACCTCGCTCGTGAGTGCCGACGTAAACGAGGTTCCCCTGTCAGTTAAGACGACTGTTGGGGCGCCTTGACGGAGTACAATGTTATGAATGAAGAAATGCGCAACTTCCTCAGCGGTACCACGGGGAATGGCCTTGGTCTCACAGTAGCGGCTGAGGTAGTCAGTGGCAACCGCCATATACCTGTTACCCATTGAGGACTTCGGGAATGGGCCCAATAAGTCCATGCCTACCTGTTTAAATGGGAATTTCGGGGGATCGATAGGCTGCAGGAGGCCAGCTGGTTTAATGGGTGGTGTCTTCCGCCGCTGGAACTCATGGCAGGTACGGACGTAGCGGTGCACAACGGCAGCTAGCTTGGGCCAGTAGTACTTTCGGCGTATCCGTGCCAATGTGCGAGAAAAACCGAGATGGCCGGAAGAAAGGTCGTCGTGGCACGCACGAAGAACTTCGTCATGAAGCGTGGTGGGTACTACTAGCAGATAAACAGTTTCTGTTGGACCGTAGTTCTTCTTGTAGAGCACACCATCGCGCAAGCAACATGACGACAGTCCGCGCCTAAAGAGCTGAGGAGGAGATGACCCGGTTCCTTCGAGGTATTCGATGAGGGGGCAAAAGTTCAGAATCGTCCCCCTGATTTCGGGCTAACGTGGACGACGTGATAACACCGAGGAAAGCGGTACCGTCGTCGCAGCTGTCCGTGTGGCAGGGAGTAGGGGCGCGGGACAGACAGTCAGCATCACTGTGTTTCTTGCCGGACTTGTGCACGATAGTAACGTCAAATTCTTGCAACCGAAGGCTCCATCGAGCAAGCCGACCCGATGGATATTTCAGGTTTGCCAGCCAACACAGTGAGTGATGGTCGCTCACGACACGAAACGGACGACCGTACAAGTACGGACGAAATTTCATGACTGCCCACACAACAGCGAGGCACTCCTTTTCCGTAGTTGAATAGTTAACTTCAGAACGGGACAAAGTGCGACTGGCGTAAACAATGACGCGTTCTGCACCGTCCTGCCACTGAACAAGGACCGCACCGAGGCCATCCGTGTGCATCCGTGTACAGTTCCGTGTCAGCCTCTTCGTAGAAGTGGCCAAGTATAGGTGTACATTGGAGACGGGACTTGAGTTCCGCGAAGGCTTGTTCCTGGTCGGGGCCCCAAACGAACGGTTCGGAGTCTTTTGTCAGGTGGGTCAGAGGCTCAGCGATCTTGGAGAAATTGTGAAAAAAGCGACGATAGTACGCGCAGAGGCCGAGAAATCGACGCAAGCTTCGTTTATCTTCTGGTTTGGGGAATGAAGCGACAGCGGCCGTCTTTTCTGGGTCTGGGCTAACACCTCGAGCGCTGACAATGTGGCCGAGAAATTTCAGCTCATTAAAAGCGAAGTGGCATTTTTCGGGTTTTAGAGACAGACCAGCAGATCGGATGGCCTCGAGAACAGCGCGCAAAGGTTTCAGGTGCTCGTCGAACGTGTCCGAGAAAATTACAACGTCGTCGAGATATACGAGGCATGACTGCCACTTCAGGCCAGAGAGTACGGTGTCCATCATTCGTTGAAATGTGGCAGGGGCCGAGCACAGGCCAAACGGAAGCACTTTAAACTCATACAAACCGTCCGGCGTAATAAAAGCGGTCTTCTCACGGTCTCGCTCGTCAACCTCTATTTGCCATTATCCACTGCGGAGGTCAAGTGACGAAAAGTAGGTGGCATGGCGAAGGCGATCAAGGGAGTCGTCTATACGCGGCAGGGGGTACACATCCTTTTTCTTGACATTGTTGAGGCGTCTATAATCAACGCAGAACCTTAAGGTTCCATCCTTCTTCGCGACAAGGACAACAGGCGAAGCCCACGGGCTCGTCGACGGCTGGATAACGTCGTCCTGGAGCATTTCTGTTACTTGGCGGCGGATGGCGTCACGTTCTTTTGAAGACACCCGGTAAGGACGCTGACATAGCGGACGTTGGTCGTCGGCAACTATAATTCGGTGCTTCGTTAGTGGGGTCTGTCGGACCTTGGAGGTTGATGCTAAACAATCGCGGAACGAATTGATAAGATTCTCTATGCAGCGTTTCTGACTGGGCAAGAGGTGTGGGTTCAAATCGGTCTGAATGGCTGTAGACGTCGCATTGTCGAGGTCTGACGTGTTGGATAAAGCGTACTGGCCTGTCCATTTTCCAAGCTCTTCAAAATAAGCGACCGTCGTGTTCGCCGTCAAATGTTGGGGTTCACACGTGAAGTTTGTCACTAACACTTCGGCTTGCCCACGGACAAGTTCGACAAGGCCCCGAGCTACACAAACTTGTCGAGTGAGAAGCAGTGACATGTTAGCTTCGGCAATGCCACGCGTGTCGGTGCTGTGATCCCATTTGACTGTGACGAACTTGCTCGCTCTCGGAGGGATTGTTATGTGGTCGTCAGAGACGCGCAACATCGTTTTCCGTAAGTCCGTGTTGCTATCGACGGCTCGCTTGGTTGAAAACGATACTGTGAGCTGCTCCCGAAGGTCTATAACAGCACCATACTCTTGCAGAAAATCCATGCCTAGAATCAGATCTTTACAGCAGTCTTTTAATACGGCAAAGGTGCCAGTGAAAGTAAGACCGCAGATCTCTATGCGTCAAGTGCACATGCCAATCGGCGTCATGACATGGCCACCGGCAGTGCGCATCATTGGCCCAGACCAAGGCGTCAGAACCTTACGGAGTGTCGTTGCTAGCTGGCTGCTCATGACGGAAAAATAGGCGCCGGTGTCCACAAGTGCGGTCACATCCCAACTGTCGGCAGTTACAAAAATTTCCCCGGAAACAATGCGTTCGCAGCACGTCGGTAAGCTCGTCGGATCGGGTCGTCGCCGCTCGGGCCGTCGCGTCAAATCGTCGGGTGGAGGCTGTTTATTCTGAGCCGTAGCGGCGGCCTCACCCCCGGAGGTCGCCGTGTTTAGTTTTCCCGGTAAGGGGACGTGCCTCTGAATTGCCCAGAGGAAGAGTACCGAGTGGGCGAAGCAAAACGCTTCGGAGATGTCGATCGCGACCGCCGTGGTGGTGACGTTGGCTGCATCTCGTTAGCAGCCAGGTATTCCTCAATCTCCTGTGGTCTTTCTCAATAGCGAGGTCGAGGCGCGTTCGGTGGGAATCCTCTTAAGCCCATTCTCCGGTATAGGCAATTGCGTAGAATGTGGCCAGGCTCGCCGCAGTGATAACAGAGCGGCCGTCTGTTGGGTGTGCGCCACAAGTGCGCCTTGCTGATGGCGGAACGCTGGTCTTGCTGTGGCTCGACGGGGCGCAGATCTTGTTGCTGCTCGACGGGACGCAGGTAGCGAGGCGGTGGTCCGGCAACGGGGCGGAATGAATGTGGCTCGGGGGCAGGTCGACGTAGGACATCACTATACGTCATAATTCATGGCTCTGATTGTGGTGCTGGTGGTGGCTGCACCGCTCGCCGGATTTCATCACGAATGACGTCTCCGGTAGAATAATTCACTGCAGGTGGTGCATTCAAGTGGAGCTTCTGCAGTTCTTCGCGAACGATGCTCCTCACAAGCTCCCGCAATGCCTCGTCCCTAGCTGCTGGCCCGGACGCGCAGTAGTGTGTGGCCGCTACGCTTGCCTGACGGCCGTATTGGGTACAGCGTTCCTGCAGTGAACGTTCCATGCTCGTAGCTTCTCTCGCGAAATCTGCGACAGTTCTTGGAGGGTCACGAATGAGGCCAGCGAACAACTGTTCCTTCACCCCGCGCATGAGGTGCCGTACTTTCTTTGCCTCGGGCATGGTAGTGTCGGCCCGATTGAAAAGTCGCGTCATGTCCTCGACAAACATGGCCACGCTCTCATTTGACTGCTGAGACCTCGAACGGATTGCTATCTCTGCGTTTTCTTTGCGCGTACTCGAGCTGAACGTTGTGAGCAACTCACGGCGAAAGACGGCCCAGTTGACGAAGGACGTCTCGTGGTTCTCAAACCACGTCTTGGCCGAGTCTTGCAGCGCGAAGTACACATTCATTAGCTTCCGCTCGTCATCCCATTGGTTGAATGCGGCCACACGGTCAAAAGTGGCCAACCAGTCTTCGACATCCTCGAACCGGTCACCGTTGAATGATGGCGGTGATCGAGGTGCGAGAAGGACGTACGGTGGGGCGTTGCTGGAATGCTGACTTGTCTGGCTGCCCGTCGTGGATGTCATGGTTCGTAGCGGGGTGGACAGTGGTTCAAACTCAGGTTGTAGGCCTCGGAGGCGACGGCTAGCTTTATGGACAGGAGCCGCGTCCACGCGTTGATGAGCAGCGTCACTGACGTCTTCGGGGGCAACGTACATGGGATCTTATCCTGCACAATCCACCAAATGTCACCAACACACGTAGCAAGCAGCACAACAACCGAGCTGGCCCTTTTTGATCAAGCGAAACTCGAGCGAGACGAGGATGACGCTCAGTCACGCGCCAAGACATTCGGCCGCTTGGTGGCACTAGAAGATGGGCAGCGGTGTGTCATTATTATTATTATTATTATTATTATTATTATTATTATTATTATTATTATTATTATTATTACTATTATTATTATTATTATTATCATCATCATTTCTCCACTATAAAGCATATGAGCACTCATGTTTAACAGGGCACGGAAATCGATTTTTGAGGATCTGCGCCGTTCGGTGCGCACTGAATAAGATTGTTGCATGCATCGAATTCAGATGCCTTGCTTTTCGAATAAATGGTACATTCGGTGTTTTTAACAGGTTCACCGTGTCTTCTCAATCCAAGAAAAGTTAGCGCAACCAATTTTGACAATGTGAGGTCAGTGTTTGAAAGACTAAAAGACGCTAGGTGGAAGCGGTCAATCTACGTAGAAGGTTAACTGTTCTGAACTAAAGCCAAAGCGAAATCACGAGCTCGCACCATTCTAATAGCACAGAATCAGAAAGAAGTTCACTTTGCTAATAATCATTTGGGATAATGTCGCGATGGTGTGCGGCGGAATTTTGCAGAAGCACCTCGCGGTTGTGAAGGCCAATGGCTTGAAACGAATAAAAAAATCCGGGAAGAGTTACAAGGTTTTGAAACGCACACAGTAGCATTGCGTTCGAGCTATCCGGAGGAGATGTTTGACAGTTTTTTGAAACCTGAGATGTACATGGTGATATCTAATACTTCCAGGACAACTATATTATAACCGAACTCAAATGCATTCGGCTGCTAATATAAGGCAAAGTCGAGCGCCATTGAGCAAATTCAATCGTATCTGACAAGCTTTTTATGCCCAGTCATCGCCGTCAGTGACAAAACCCTATTGTATACCCTAGTGTTATTTACCCTTTTGAGGAATATCATCTGTGCTGCTTCTATTTTACTGCGATCAATGATTATATACTTTGCCAGAGTGCGTTGGCCGCCCCAAATTTATTTGGTTTTGTAACATAAGTGATATACGTCCAAGAGTCATGTTTTTAAGGATGAAGGTACAATCAATTTCCTACCCAGCGCGTTTAAATAAGCATTGCGCGTCCGGTAGTAGTGCAGCTGACGGTCGAAGGCTCGTGGGTTTTCAGTAGAGTTGAGCGCTGGTGAATTGACTCGATGGACTAGAACTAGAATACCATTCGCATTCTAATTTGAACTAGAATACCAATGCCAGCTTTTAATGGTTTTTTTATTAGTTGAGAGACTATCGCTTAGATAACTTCCAAGAATACAGCACGGTAGGGGTATAAATTTTATGAACTCGTTTCCATTAGCAAATGGCTCTACCCTTTTGCACAAAACCGCGCGATGAGGGGTCTTGTTGCTCTGTATTTCTCTTGTACAGCACTACTGTAAAGAGAAACATTAAAATTAAGAACTATGAGCAGACTGCACTCGTCAATAAAACGAAGCAATCTAAGCGGACACCGAAAAAAACACTGGTTCGACAGTGATAAAGGCTGTGTTCCTTGAAGAAGGACCATACAACAAAGTCGAATGTGCCGACTGTTTCGGTGCGGCTGGAAATAGCTGGGACGATAGGCGACGGATCAAATGTTGCGCGAAATGCAATTGTTGCAACGCGAATCGCTACTGGAATGGAAGGTCTTTACTCCCAATACACGTATCACACTGCCCATTCGCATCGTGCAGCAACGCCATGATTGGGACCACTAGCATCGAACTCTTACGCGCAATCTAGCGAAAATGACGGTGATACTGGACGAGGCAAGCCTTCCGTGAAACGATATTGACGCCGAATCTAGATATTGCGCCGGCATATGTGTTTCTTTGAATTTTCTCTGCCCTTTACTTGTTACTCTCGTCCCTTTACTATATCCGCAAACCAAATTATTTTAAAGGTCATCACCCTGTGTGATTTCATTTTTTTAGAGCTACTCCTTTCTCTAACGTACGATGTTAATTTTATTAGCGAGGCCACAGCTGTTATCGCACCTAGTAACCTATCTCAACGATGTAGGGAGGTGCAGGGATGGTGTCATAACAGCTAGAGCAGAGTCGATATACCGCATCGAATTCCGTCAGCGAAGGCCGTATTTTTATGGAGACAAAATGGGCAACGCTACCCTATGTTTTGTGAAGTCAACGCGTCTCATGAAACCATCTTTCCTAAGCGTTCTTTAGAATTTTCCACATTGCGGCGCATAACCCAACGACGCCTTCCTGGTTTTGAATTTTAGTGTGCCGTTGACGCCTTTATTAGGGAAGAAAATATTCTCAACCTAATTTGAAAAAGCTATTTGCCTTTGTCTACTATGCAGGATGTCCAGCTGCGTGGCTTAGATTTATGGACACCGTTTGGGACAAAAGCACCATCAAGGAGGCAAGTTTACGCAAAGGACGAGTGAAAAGAAACGGCTATTTTTGGGGTTTCATTCTGTCCTCTTTCTTCCTCTGCGCGCTGTAAACTTGGTTGTAATCCGACCATGGGGTCGTCGAGTCAGTGACTAACTAGAATCAATAAACTCGAGCGCCGAACTATTCTAGCTGTGTCTTCGACAGCTGAAGAACACTGAAAAAGTTGCGTGCTTTATCAGGAGAGCTGATTCCTGGCCATTCATTGCATCAGAAATTGCGTATACAATTCCCAACAGACATTTTGCGATGCTTAGTTGCTTATACAGTGTAAAAGCCGATGCGGCTTGATGCCTGTCGTGGTAAGAGTCTTGATTTTGCACCTGCAGGTTAGAAAATTTGTTATCCGCTTCTTCTTATTTCGTGATCCCTCTTACCCGATAATTAGAGCACATTTCCCGGGTAAAAACTTTAATCGAGGACGGCATCATTGCCTCCCAAGTTTGCGATTCCTTTATGGGACGTGCCTGCAAAAAAGTAATTTTTGCTCAGAACTACTCATAATCCTGTATTTTACGGTATGGCTTATTCATTTGCATTCCACAGCATATGTAAATATGAGCGTTTCAGACTGTGCCGTTAACCCTGTTATAACACAAAGTATTAATTTTGGCCGAATAATGTTCTAACTAAACAGCGTGTCTGAGGACGACGATTTTTTAAGATGAAAACCTCACTTGGCTATGTTTGGAAAACGTGTTCACAAAACGTGGAAGCAAAAAGTAGAGGCAAAATGTGGAAGCAAAATATTAACATTAAGATAACACACGTAGTCATGGTCGTGTATGTATCAGAAATAGTATTTAAAGGTTGTGTCATGACTTTTCATTCCATGCGAGTCATTATAGTTGAGGCATGAGTCATAGTCACTTTTCATGAGTCGGTCAGATCGGAGATTTATTATGCATGACTATGAAGTCCATGAATCGTGTAGTTCAAAGTCGTGGCCATGAGTAGTGTCTAGTCATGATTTTTAAAAGAGTCAAGTCGAGTCATGAAGCTCAAAAGTGCTGAGTTAAAAGTGCAGAGTCATGACACTCTTGGAGCTACAAAAGAGCAACCAACGCACATGCTTTCTCATTTCTCCAATGCAGATCTCTGCAGTGCTATATGCGTAAACCAATTTATTTTAAAGTTCGTCTCCCTGTGAGTTTTTATTCTTTTAAATCCAGCCGTTTCTCTAACATATGATGCTACGTTTATTAGTGAGACTGTTTACGAAGCGGAGTAATTCGTAAATAGTGTGCATACCAAGTTCTTCACGTACATAAATGCGAGCAATAAATACTATGCATGACAATAGTACCCTTATGGCATAAATAGTGGCGCGGCTCACTCTGACGTAACAAAGTGGGCGCGATATGTCCTGACTTAGCCATGTATTTCGTTTTTCCGTCGAGTAAAGCATTTAATGAGGTTCCAGCTTTTGAAGGAAGCTTCGACGATTTTTCCAATAGAAGGCCGCTTGTTGTTCATTTTATTCCAGTCCATGTGATGTGATCCCGTGTAACGAAGGCTGCTACACCACGCCAATCCAGCACGATAGACGCCATGTTTTCTGCTAGAAGGGTCTTGCCGCATCACGAGTCGAAAGATAAAGCGAGAAGAAGTGAGTGGCCTTTTCCCAGGATTCAGCTTTTGGGAGTGCATGATATGTGCCATCAGAATGGTTTATCGGCTTCAGTTTCTGTTTTACACTTCACATGTCATCTTTTCTTGGCTCACTTTTTTTTCACATCAGTGCTTATATGTTGCGCCGTAACTGCGTGAGAACGCAAGTACAAGCCTCAAGGAAGCGATTTCAGGATAAAAGGTTGTATGCGGTGTAACAGGATGACATTAGATATCTTAGGATGTCGGTGCGCACGATCCGCACGTTGCGTCATGTGCCCTGCGCTGCATCGTGTCGTTGCTCTAGCGTCGCTGCAGGACTTAATTTGAAAGGACCTTCCCACGGGTTTTAAACACAGGCCCAAATCTTGCCATCAAAAATAGGCAAGTAAGCCCCTCTGCAGGACACCTATTACATTAACAAGTTGTAATTATGATGTTTTGTTGGGCTTGTGAACCCATTATGATATGAAAAAAAAAAAAAAAAGCTGTGCGATTGGAGTAGCCTAAAAGCCGGAGCGATGACACAACTACGCTCATGTTGTGCCGATGGTATTTTTTCGCTTGAGAGCCTCCATTAGTTAATACAATTCAATTCGAATGAAGGGTATCGTGTGCAGTTTCATATTGTGCCAAATAAAGCATCATGCCTGAATAAGATTTCAATTTCCATGCTGGCCGCAACAGACGTAGAAACGAGCTTCACCGAATTCATGTTTTTTGTTGGCCATTCATCGTTCGCGCTGCACTCATGACCGCAGTTTGAAACTTTCGCAGTACTTCTGCAATGTAGCTGCACAAAACACGACTGCGCAGTAAAGTAGGACACGCGTGTAGCCCACTGGTCGCGAGGCTAAATCTGAATCTCAGCGACGCGCTCGAAACGCATGAGGTAAGCGTCTAGGTGGTCCCTGCCCTCAGTAAAAACCGGCATTTGTTTGTGCGGTCTAATGCGTTCGGACCGAGCAACTTGACTCTCCCCCGTTTCTGACCTTGTCTCTTCAGTGATATTAGCGTTAGTTGCCGAACTATTCGAAAGATCTCGTCGGGGCATCAGTAACTCCTTTTCGTTCTCCATCTCCGCCATCTGGAGTTGAAACTTCTGCGACTCAAGCTCCTTTTCTTTCTCCATCTCCACCATCCGGAGTTTAGATTCTAGTTCTACCTCCTCTATCTGTCTTGCACGTCACTCATTGCGTTCCTCTCTGCGACGAGCTCGCTCCTGATTTAAATTTGAGCAGCTCTTAACCCCCAAAGCCAAAAGTTCGGCCATATTCAATAAATCGTTCTAACTCGGCTTCAGCCATCTTAGGGTAGAAGCGTTATGCAGTCCTGGTACAGAACACTAAAAAAAATTGCGCCTATTCCTCTCTCTCTCACCGGCACTTTTTTTGACCAGTCTTGTTCGTGGACGCGAATTATGTCTTAGACCCCCGCCTTTACGATCAACAGAGGCGCGAGATACCCTTTACGGTTGCCAGTCGTCCCTCTATGAGGTTTCAGAACACATTCAAAATTTAGGCCCGTCAACCCGCGAAGGACGTGTATCGGTGTGTTATTGAGGAATAGGTTAAAGAAGGTCACTGTTTTTTACAAACAATTGAAGCTTAATAGATAGTCGTCTAAATTACAATGATAATGATAGAGTACAATAAAAAATAAAACGCCACGACCCGATAGTGATAAAAGACTCGGCAAATGACAAGAAGAGAACACGACAATGAACAAAACACTGCGATAAAAGATGACTATACAGATAACAAAACCAGTATTCAAGATATAAAAAATATGGGCAAGGGTTACATAGGATACTAAGCATAAATATACTAATTCAGATGAAGGTTAACAAAGGCGAAAACAATGTTCGATTAATCAACATTGTGTGGCAAAAAGGAATTTTCACGGCTTTCTTGTTAGTTGAAGCGTCGAAGGTTCAGTTGATCGTTAGCGGCGGTCGCACAGATGAGGAAAACAATACGTTGATCACGGGCCCGATAGAACACAAGACGCTTTCCGAGAGCGCCCGCGAGAGAGGCCCGGAAGACTGAATTTTCCCAGAGTGCACTGCCGTAGGCATGCTGCGGTCTGTCAATTTATACTCTCGGCTGGCTGCGCAATGCCCGCGTCAAGGACGCGCGGTGTCTGCCCCGAACTATACGTCGAAGCCTGCTCAGAATAGTGGGCAGATACCTAATTCTCTACTTTAATGCCATGAGAAGCCTCTCGTGTTAGTGTGTATTGTCTCGTTTTTGTGGTGGACCTACCATGAAGATATTATTACAGACGAAGGAGGAAGAAGAGGGCAGTGGCACGGGCAGGAGCGCGCGCGCTAGGCCCGCACACAGATTCATTAAATGTCATTTCACGACCATCGAGCATCTCCTCTCTGTTCTCTGTTCTCGTGCTGTCATCGCTTGCCGCCACGTAACAATATAATTACGCTGGCGACGATGTACAGACTTACAGAAACAAAAATGTATAAATCATGAAGTAAACGAGAAAATCTGTAAATTGGATTTGGGAGCTAACTAGGTATCACTAATACATGCATATTTCTTTCGTTGAGTGTTGACGATCTCAAGGCCGAAGATTGAGGACCACAACAACATTCCCTTCCTAAGTGGTAAAAACCTTAGTGGTAGCGCGCACCACCACGGTAATCAGGGCATGAAGTTGCTTATACTTTAACACAGGGATGATAACAAAAAAGACGAACGTAAAATTAACATACGCTTGGAAAAACTAAAAAATCCAGAATTATTCATAGGTGGTGGTCCATGAAAAATAGTTCCCGGGCTTCACAGCATTATAACGCCTAATCCTGGAACACGGTCCGTGAAGACATAGCAGCAAATCGCTTGACGGAAAAGCAAGCAGCCTGGCTGAACTTATCTACGACACGGGAATAGTGTACTTATTTCCTTCTGTCACTATTAACAGGCATCTGGTTTGACATAATACGAGTTCGTCTCACATTTTTAGTAGCTTTCATCTGTGCTGACTCTTGCTCTGCGAAGATTATGGAACATATCCCAATGTGAAGTGTAGGGGAAAATACATGACAAACTGCCATGTCCAGACTTTCTATTTTGGTACCAAGCAGAGGTCGAAGCCTTATAACTATAAGCAGTAAGATTCCATACCCAGAGTTTTCGGGTGAAGCTCGTGTCCTATGTAAGGCGCCTAAAACAAAATAAAAATGCAAAACACAAATCGAAAGGAAAAATAAACCACCGAAAGTAAAAACAGACAGAACTCTCAGACGGTCAGAGGAGAAGGCCAAATGAAATAAACATCGCTATAAATGGAGATGACAGGCCGAAGGAGATAAAGGGAAATGGAGAGAAACCTTCTTTCATGGTACAATAAACAATTGTAGAACGACGTGTGCGCAGAACAACTTGCCATCATGCTCGTTCCGAACATTGAGAATAATGGTATGGCCAGAAGCGGATGCATGGAGAATTAAGTTGGCAGTGTCTGGAGCTCTAGTTACTGTCGTACAAATTTTGTTCCCTTTAGCTTTTTGGGGTGTTCATTTTCTTTTTCTTTTTTTTTTTGAACTCTGCCTTTTTTTTATATCGCTACGCTATCTGATCGATCAACTGTCTGAATATCTCCGCAAGGAGCTGACCGCACCACTCCGCTTCAGTTCGGGAGTTTCATTCTGGAATTAGTATTTCCATTTTCTCCGGGGGACATGTAGAGACAGGAAAATAGACTAAATTCGCGAATACTTAGCAGCCTCTGCAATTTCGATTTTCGCACCATGGCGGTAAATCTGCGTGCCGAATTTAAGCGTCACTTTGAGAGCACTCATCATTCTGTGGGCACAATTTCTGAATTTGCTGCTGTCGCGGTTGTTACCTAGTATTTTCTCTCCTGCCGGAGGCGTACGCGATCCAGACGGCAGAGGTTAAGAGCTTTGCGAATATTAAGTGAGGGTTTATGAGATCTAAATTGCGTTATCTGTATATTGCGCCGGATCTCTACATATATGTCTCAGAGCGAGGAGTTTTCAACACGAATATCGGTAGGCTACTTTCGTTCTGACCATTCACAAAAAGGCGTCTTTTGCTTGGTGCTGTTACAGGTGTGTACGAATACCTTTTCATATAAACATGTCGATTCGATGCTGAATTCAAAACATTTTTATAAGCCCGGTGCGGTTCCGTTTGGCATGCGTTAAATGCTTTCATTTGGAAGAGCATTGAACATTTAATTGTCTGAATGGGTTGTTGTGCTCTAAGAGCATTATATACAAAGCTGCAAGGTGTCTAGTTGTGGGCAGCCGTACCCGAGGCAGGGTAGTAACGGCATCAGACATACCCAGATCGATACCGGTCGGCCCTTCCATGAATCGGAGTCACCTAGCAGATATTTTTAATGTGACCAATTCGTCAAAAGGGTGAGGCCGCAGTTAAGATGGCTTCAGCCTTTACGCAGTCAACACTTTACGCACATAAGTGATCCAGCCTACTGTGGCACTTTAGAACATGTCAAGTGGATTCACTTCAGATCTATTTGCTATATCTTAATGTTGCTTTTGGATCCAACATGCATATTTAGGAGGCTGAATAGTTGCTTCATATTATCATTGCGGTTTATTACGTCTGCTTACGAGTCGTAAATTATTTCTTGCCGCTACTTTATTTTGTTTCAATATTACATCTTATCATCGGCTCTTGTAAAAATCTTCCTCATCGTGTTTCTTGAGCTGTAAAAGTCTATAAATTATGTATTTCTTTCAGTTCAGTTCAGTCGTTCAGTCGTGTCCGACTCTTCGTGACCCTATGGACCATGTCACGCCACGCTTTCCGGTCTCTCACTATCTTCCTAACATCACATATCTTCATCTGCAGTGCCTCGAAGATGCCATCTAACCATCGAGTTCACTGCCTACCCCTTCTCCGGCGACCCTCAACCTTTCCCAACATCAAATCTTTCTCCAGCGACTCCTCTCTTCTCATCAGATGACCAAAGTAGCTGAGCTTTAACTTTAGAATTTGACCCTCTAATGTGCAGTCAGGGTTTATGGTCGACAATATCGACTGATTTGATCTTCTGGCTGTCCAAGGAACTCTCAAGAGTCTTCGCCAGCACCACAATTCAAACGCGTCAATTCTTCGGCGGTCAGCCTTTTTCACAGTCCAACTCTCGCATCCATACATCACAACTGGTTTAATCCCCATTAAATACTATCTAACCAATCTAATTAGGACTAAGATAAAGTAAGAAACTGAATGTCTCCTCAGTGTTTTAGATGCGTGCTGCTACTTGAATAGCGTAACTCTTGTCGTCTTCTTTCTGATTTCATCTCTTGAACGCTAAATGTCGCTCCTTGTAACATTTTTTAAATTCGAAATGCGTTCCATTCTTCCCTGGCAGATAATTTTAAGAAGAATATTCGCCCTTATGTAATTTCACCATCCCGTTCGAGAGAGCACAAGAGGATAGACACACAACCAAAATATGGATTTCGAGCAAATGCCGCTAAGAAAGTCAATCTTTTGGTTACGACTTCATCATTTATGACATTCACAGCTCTACCAGACTCAGAGAAAGAAGATTTGTTGTCTTTTTGATATGTGGTTATCGGCGCTGGTGGGCCAATCAAAATATGAAACTATAGACGATTGATTTTGAAGTAGTCTGCTTGCCCCGTTACCAAACTGAAATATAGCGGATTGAACTGTGATGCGCATGCCAAAACTACTTTTTGTCAAGATGCCGAAAGCGCTGGCTTCTGAAACGCATAGCGTAGCCTCGGCAAAAAAGAGCCGAGTGAGCATACCCCCAGGAATTTTTGTAGCTTCATTTTTCTCATGCGTGATGATTTTGCATGCGCTTGGTCAACTTTTCCTTAAAGCGAGACGTAGAGTTCAAAGCCGCGTGAAATTGCTTTCCTTACCCAGGTCGGCGCATGGCGTATACGGTCAATACAGCGGTTGTCTAGTCTCGTTTACTTGCGGCTTTACCTCACTGCTCTTCTTACCATTGACTGTAGGAATATTGCCATTCTTTGCACTGGTTTAAACTGCATTTTCACTCCTCGTCTTTGCTGCTACGCCAGTTTATTCCTGGACAAATTCAAACACAATGAACTGCAGCAGTAGTTCTTGTGACACACTGAATTTATAAGAAGTAATTATTCAACGACTTATTGATGAAGTGACCTCTGGGTTTTTATCCGAAGCAAGCAATCTTCGTCTAACTTCGTTACATACTGTAGGCGAATGAATTTATTGGTCCCAATTCAACGCAGCCATGGAATAAGTACCTCACTGGCTAAGGCATGAGATTAGATCATCTGTAATTCTATAACAGTCCTCGACAACCTCAGCGCGGCATAGATAGCAGTAGCATTTCACTATACACACACGCGCACACACACACACACAGACACATACACACACACACATATATATATATATATATATATATATATATATATATATATATATATATATATATATATATATATATATCTATATATAGGGTTAAGCGGAGAAATATGGGAGAGGTCTTCGCCCTGCAGTGGGTATAGTCAGACTGATGATGATGATAATGATGATGATGATGATGATTATTATTATGATGATAATATATGCCTTTGTCAGTCTAATGAATTCGTCACTACAACATCTAGATCTTCCTCAAAAATCGCATAGTTTTCAAATCTCTCTTTCAATTCTCTTCGTCTGCAAGCTGGATTATTCTTGTGCCAGCATAGTTCGAATAACGCCAGTGCCGAGTGCAATGCACAGCTATGGTCCCTTAGTGCGTAGTTTTCCCTAAATATCGGAAGTGTTTAGTTATTATCGTGTTAATGCATCGTGCGGGTTGTTCGATATTATGTTTTGCATAAAATACTGCAACTGGTAAATATTTTGCGGTGTTGCATTTCCTGTGGACTTTAATATAGTGTTTTCATCTTCACTTGCATTTGTGCCTCCAGTAGTGCACATGGCTTCCAACTTCTGCACTTTCGTGAGTAGTTTCGAGGAATTCACTTAAGGTGTAAACGCGTAAGAAAACGTTAAACGAACCCCGCTTGGGTGGAGCAGTGTTTACGGCGCTCGACTACTCTGCCCAAGGATGCGGGATCGAATCCCGGGTTCGGCGGCCGCTTTTCGATGAAGCTGAAAAGCAAGGCGCCTATGTGATGTGCAATGTCAGTACACATTAAAAAAAACCAGGTGTTCTAAATTTTCGGAACCCTCCATTAAGGCGTCTTTCATAGCCCGAGTCGCTTTGGGGCGTTAAACCTCACAAAACACAAACGTTGAACGAAGGAGAACTCGGTTCGTTAATATCAAGAAATTGAAGAGATCCAGGGAATGGTAAAAATTGTCAAATTGGGCCCTGTGTTCTACTTTATTTTCTGCCATAGTCCAAGATTCACCCTATGGTAGAATTTAAAAGCCCGGGTACGTAGCAGTGTTTGCTCGTCAGTTATGGCTCTTGCTCGATTGTTTCAGTGGCAACTTCCAGAGTTTCGCTCGCTGCCTACACTGTGGTTTCGTCAGTAATCAAAAATGTTTGATATCCTGCTAGTTTTGCTGCCTCCGCTTTAAAAAGCATCCCATTTTTGTGGGTATCAGTGTGTCTGATGCCCAAGCCGATGTTCGTTCCGAGAACTTCATTGTCGTGCTCGGAAATCGGACCGATTTTGTGTCATAAAAACAACGGGTTCGGAACGCGGTAGCTTTAACTTCGGCAGCATGCGCCAGCAATCACTTAGTACACGGCTTTTACGTCATGGTATGCGTCATTTCACCCAGCTACGCCGACTGGTAAAACAGCTTGAATAAAAGCGGCGGAAAGAAAACCCTAACTTCAAGTCAATATATGTCAGCAAAAATTGTGTCTTTTGTTGCCGGAAAAGCGAAAAGGTAGTCACCAAATATGGTACTATTGGATTTTGTACACAACAATTTTGATTGAACTGTCGTCAGCGTCCCTTTATTAAATTCTTCGTTCTCCCAGGTGTGGGCTTGGCGTACCGAGAAGGCAGTCTGACGTCTGCACAATGAACATCAGTGTCGGTCAGTTGTCAAGGCTGAAACACACATCTAATCTATTTAATATCGAACGTAAGAACGCACACTTGAACCCCTACGGGAGCTGTAGCTGCAGTTTACCTTCGTATAAATACTGTTCATGTAATGCAATGGCGAGATCATCAATCGTTCCTAAAGGTGGCTAACCGGATCCCAAGGGAAGGCAGGCGTAGCCGTGGGCAGCAAAATATTAGATGGGCGAACGACAGTTTGAAGTTTGCAGGTTTCATACGGAAACAGTTCGCGCAGGAGCGGCTGAATTGCCGGACTGTGGGAGAACCCTTCACCCTCGAGTGAGTGTAATTGCTCTGGAGTCGGTGATGGTGATGAAAAACGTAAAGGAAGGTTGCAGGTCCTGGTTCCAAGTGCATAGGATAAGGTCTTGACGGATTTTCTGATCACGCTGTGTAAATGTCCACCATGTTTGGTGTGCTTTAAACCTACAATGAACATAACTGTTGCAGCCACCCGGTTTAATAATGGTATTGTGTATGTTATATATTTTTAATCTTTTAAATCGCTCTGTTAAAGAGTCGAATGGCCATGAAATAACAAAAATGTGTTATGGAATGCACCAGCTGCCATGCATTGAAAAGAATACTTTCTTAAATGTGACGTCTACGGACCAGTAATATTAATTTTTGCACAGGCGCTATATTAAGAATAATGACAGATTGATTCGTGCTAAAAGGGGCAGTAAGTTATCTACTGCCTATTTTTCATACACTCTACTTTTGGGAATCGCCTGGTGTCTTTCGAGAAAGCAATCTTTCGTCTGACATGAAATAAATAAAATCAAAAATACACTTATACGTACCCAAGTTCATTTGCGCTAAAATTAGGGTTTCGGTCATCAGTTCCTGAGTATTTAGATGAAAGAATGTGCTGTAGTTTATGAGCTGATAGTATTGTGTCCTTGGTTTAATGATGAAACAGAATCCTGCGCTCTCAGGCTGGATATGGTCGCTGCAATGTTGCTTCGACAAATTGAACTACGCTGAAATCATTAACACAAATCAATGTTGCCTCGATGACTTGAACTGCGCTAAAATCATTCACACAAATAAGATGGATTTCAATGCAGGATGTACTAAATTTAAAAATATGCACACACATCCGCGTCACATGGTGCGGCCTCAGAAAATGAAGAGTGTGCAACGGCTTGAGGATGACTGAAATGCTTCAAAACTAAAGCTCTCAGCTACGCCTGCTTCCTGCACTTTGGAGAGAGGAAAGAGATATGACCAATGGCTCGCCGACTCTGGAGATTTCATTGTTTTTTTTCTGCGATGCTATTCGCTAGGCTTTAATTCTTTTTTGTACTTTTGTATTTACGACGCACACGATGTGCGTGCTAAGAAAGAAACAACATCCTTCCTCTTTATCCCAGCCACCACTCCCTCTGGGATTTTCAGTTTTTGGTTTCAGTTAAAGTATTCTAATACACAAGAAAAACCCTGCACGAAGTGGAGCGGACATGTAAGGGTAACAGCGGAGTCGCCTTTCTGATCGCGTACTGCTGAGGTTGCGGATCTTTGAAGTCAGAAGAAAATGTTTGCGTCAGCGTTTCCGCCTACTTCATATAAGACCGAAGGCACGTTAGTGGGGAACCCTTCTTCACTCCTGTACTCTTGTTGAAAATTTTTAAACGATAACGAAAATAAAAGCTGCGGCTTCTTAAAATATTGTACTGACTTTTACATTAATCATGGATGAGTTGAGATTTCCTGCAAGTATAATAGAGGCCCAGAATAATTGTGTAGAGCAATTTGCAATGAAGTGCCTGAAATGAACGCCTTTAGTTTGAAAGTTCGTTCTACAGAAGACAGATAAGGACGTGTGCGCTAGCTTCGGCAAGATAACAAAGAAGTGACGCCTATGATTTTAATGTGGTTATTAACACAGCAATCTAAATGAAATGAACGAGGTCTTAGGGGCATTTTGATGCAAGATTGGTGTTTAGTGATGTCTTTAAGGATGTCAAATGCCATTATTTTCTCCTTTCTTTTGTTGCAGCTTTGTTGTATTGCTCCCGCGTGTTTCTTTGCCGTACTTTTGTGCCTAGGATATTTCAGCTGCTAAGATAAAGTTATGGAAAATCATGAGAATTGGTAATGATTGCTTTATATTGGAGCTGCGATATCAGCTAACCCCATAAAGTCACCACACCGAACCGATTCAAAGATATTGATGGAGAGTATACATTAACTATGGGCGCTTAGACGAGCAATTGAAAGGGATTACGGTTGTTCCAGAAATTTAGAATCACATCGCTTGGCTCAAAATGTATTATCAGGAACGCGTAGCCGTCCACATAAATAAGACTGAAGATGGCGATGTAACTTCTGCTGTCCACTGACCACTCAGACCTCTTAACAATGGATACCAACAATAGTCCGCTTATTAAGTGAGCCTCTAACTCAAACTAACCCCCTTTGAGCTCTTTAAGAAGCGCAGGAAGCTTCGGAAACATGTTTATCACATATTCTTCCAAATTATTTACCTTCTGATGCTTCGTTAGAATGTTAGGATTAAGTACGTTGGCGCGTGTATCAGTGCGCCGCATGGTAATATTATTTGGCCTTCAGCAACATGAAGCGCACCTTTATGTCGTGCCGTTTGAAATTGCGTCTAGGTCTGCTGCTATTACTCATGACGTCCTAAGAAATCGTTAAGTACTATACTTTAGGGCATTGATAACGAAGTATTGGTCAGTAGTCTAGCAACTCCCGAATCAAAGAAGACTGTACCTGTTATACCTGTAATAAAGCCCTATCAATCCCCTTTTCCTTCTTAACTCGCTAATCAGTCTGAGGAACTGCTTGTGAAAAATGATAAAAATTCGATTAACACTAGGCTTCTATGTAGTTGTGAAGAAAAAGGAGTGTTGTCAGGGTTCAATGAATATTTTCGTAAAGACAAATCCCCTACGAATGCATTTGTGAACAATTTAATATTGCGGGATTCACAGGAATCCCCTGGCCCCTTATAACGGCTGCGCGTAATTATCACTCTAGTTACGCGCGCTGTTAGGAAGGTTGGTGAAGGAGAGGTAACATTGGCCACCCCTCACTGTCTCCTTGTCCCCCGCATCGACGCTGCCGTGGATTACCCTCTCTCCTCCCGGCGTACCCGCGAACCTTCTCTTCTCGGTCCGAGTCGAGAAACGCGTCTGTCGTAAGTCTGTCTGGGCTTTTCAGCGGTTGGTCGTGCACGCGCACTGTTCTGTTTTCCTCTGGGGAGACCGCCACCGCACCTTCGCTTCCGGTCATCGCAAGCACTTACCGCTGCGGGCCGTGAGCGCGAAGCCATGACAGTTGAGCAGAATGCTCTTCTCACCTCTTAGCGTGTATTTTCCTTTTTGGCGGGTTTTTATTTCACCCCCGTACGTGAGCGGGACGATCGCTCCCTACGGCGGTTGTATTTGAATCCTGTTAATTTGCCGTTTATAATGACTCCAGCAGACTAAAACTTGTTCGAGTACGCAACAGGTGTTTGTCCCCTCTCGTCTGAACCCGCCGCAGTTACGATTTTTAGAAATCAGCATCCCACTCTCTTTCGGCATCACAATTACGAATCCAGGTGATGCTTGCAATTGAGTAATTATGGTCATTTATTTTTGTGCAAGAATTTATGCAGGGAACATATAATGCTTCTTTATACATCACTATTGTATCATTCATAATATTTTGTGCATAACGACCATAACAGGCTGAAGCGAGTGGTCAAAATCCGCTTTCTCCGCACACGAAAATTATTTTCTTTACAATACACGCTGAAGCTCTTCCTGTGAACCCATGCTGCATAAGAAAAATACTTTTGTATTCTTTTTTTATGAACTGCAGCCTCTGTGATGTTCCTGAATCATTTGGCAATTATTTCATTAACTGCAAAGATGCAATTCAATTTTCGAACAGCGTGCAAAAATTCCAAAGAAAGATTTTGTTTTAAATTCGCTTGTAGTTTTTCAGTCTGATTACTAACCCTATGACATGATTTGCCTTATTGGACTGCAAAACTTGTCGAAGACGCTCATGTATCGCAACGTTGAATCATTTGTGCCACAAATAACTTATTTACGTCCATGATGCTTCAACTTAAGGATATATATGAGGAGAATGACTTTCAATGACACTGGCTTTCGCTGGTGACCTAGTTTTTATCTTTGCCGCAGTTTTATTTCTATTTTCGCATTTTCTGATGAAGCAACGGTTAATCGCTTTAAAAATTGCCTCTGTGTATACTTTGTTTACCTAACCACACCTATTAACTATCAGGGATGAAAAAAATTCTGCAACAATAGTTTAGTGCTCACGTGCCTGGGCCAATAGAGCTGATTTAATCGATTGGTGGTTCGATTCCTTGCGGTAATACGACTTAATTCTTAGTCAATTCAGGCGGACATGCTGAGGTGGTAAACTTCGATGACATGCTCTGATGACTGGCTCTGTCCACGCCACTGGTAAGCCAAAAGGTGCTTTCGAATCAAAAATTGCAGCTGGGTAAGGGTCTTTCCACTTTTTATCTATGCGGATAGGACGTAGGGCGTTACAAGGTATAAAAGAAAACAGTTCCCGTGCATTGAAGAGCCCAGCTGACGAGGCATTACACAAAAAGTGGGCGAACTGCTAGAATTAAAGTAGAAAGAACGTGCATCCACGCGTCGTCATTTTGTCAAAGCTATAAGGAAACACTAGAAATCAGAATTACAGAGCTTTTTTTCATCAAATATAATTGTTATGAAAGTAATAATTACTTTCTTGCGGACGACGCAGAGATGCTGTTAGTCGCGTTTCCACTTTACTTACAGTGTGAACTGTTAGTATTTAATCTCACTGCAAATTGGGCCTGTCAGTCGTACGGGGAAAACTTGAACGATGAAACTCACCTTTATAGGCATTACTTAGCAATGTTAATGGCTCGTCTTTGCTAATCCCCTCTTTAGAAAAAGCTAGTCTCCTCATTTTGCATTTATTAAACCACACATACGCACCTGTGCAGACTCTGAAGGGACTCCATTTTATTACAGACCTCCCTACAAATTCCCACTTTAACTAAATCGTACGATCATGACTGCGTGCCCAAGAATTAGCGTGCCTAACTTGAGATTCAAGGATCCTGGAAGGGTGGATCCCTATCTAACCTACCCCATCTCAAGAATGACTCCTGGGCTGACATCGCCTGACAGCTCAGCCATGTCACGTGATCTCGAAAAATAAGCAACCCAACCGCAAGTTAGGGCACAGGCCATATATTGTCACCCGTGCTTACCGTGTCAGTCGTGAAGGGGAAGAAGAGGAAGATCGCGCGGAGCGCGTGTGGTTCTGGGCCGCCGCTGCTTTGCCTGGTCGAGCTCCTATTCTCTGACTCCGGCGTCTCAGCGCCCCAACCCCGTCCTTTGACCCTGTCCTTCTGGACTGCCGTCTGGGTAGCGCAGAAGAACTCGTGACATTCTGGTGGAGGTGTTGGGTTAATGCAGCACAGCCCCTCAACGCCCGCTACTCTGAGGCCGTCCCCCAAGTCTCAGCCACGGCCCCTTCCACGAGGAGGCCGAGCTACGTGCCAGCCGGCGACTTCAAGGGCTTGCTCCCGAATTTGGCATGTTGCCGAACTGCGGTTCTCCCCGACTTACAACGGCCCGGAGTACCACGACCCAATATCAGCAGACGGACTCGCTTCTCGCACCGTCCATGGTGTATCTACTGAATGACTCCTCGTACGGCTGCCACGTTTCATGGTGATACTTCTGAAAATGTACAGGACTGGCTGGAACAGTTCGAACGTGTAGCCCACTACATTGACTGGAATTCCAAAAGCTGTCTACAGAATTTGTATGTTTGCCTGGACAGTACTGCTCGGCACCGGTTTCAAAACCACGAGGCCTCCCTTACATTCTGGCACGTCCATAAGGTAGATCTGCGAAGGACGTTCGGTAATCAATATCGGCGACAGCGAGCCGAAGACCTTCTGCAAACAAGAGTACAACTACCTGATGTAACAATGACAAGTTGTGTTCAAGACGTCTTACGACATAGGGCCGCGAAGACCCTCCGTGCTACCGAGGAACAAAAGGTGCGCGCACTCATGCAGGGGGTCAAGAGTCACATTTTGTGCTGGCTTATTCGAGATCCGCCGACTACAATGGCATAATTTGTAACAGAGGCGACGAACATCGAGCGAGCCTTGGTTACGCGAGCAGACCATTGTCGTCGTCTTGCTGGAGACACGGGCCTTGCTGGAGGTACCACCGTTTCGAACCTTTCAGCTGCTCGCTTTCCGGTCGATTTCCTCGATACCGCAAATCTGCGCGAGATCATCCGCGAAGTTGTATGAGAGGAGATACGGCAGCTGCTTCCACCTGCTGATGGTACAGCATCCTGCGGCTTTACGGGCTTAGTCCGCGAAGAAGTACAACGTGCCCTTTATCCACAGTGCTCCGCTGCGTCTTCACCTACTCAGCCCGTCGAGACATACACGTCCGTCGCTAGTCGCTCGCTGCTGCAGCAGCCACTACCGCCACCTGTTCGCCGTCAGTACTTGCCTACACAACCCCGTATCCCTGCGTACGATCTTCGTCCGCAGCAGCACTGTATGAGCAAGGCTGACGCGTGGAGGACAACCTACCAACGCCCGCTATGCTTCCTCTGCGGAGAAGCAGGCCACATCTACCGTCGCTGCCCTTACCACGATCTCGGTCTTCGCGGCTATAAGCGGAATGCTCCCGCCCGCAGTTCGGCGAGCAGCCACGCGACATAGCAGAATACCTGCGCCGTTCACCACCACCCGACTGGTATTCACATCTTGACTTTTGCTGGCCACCGCCCCGCCGGTAGGATTCTCCCCTTTGTAGCAATCGGTGGGAAAGCCTCTCCCCTCGTTGGGAAAACTAAGCCCGGTCCTGTTAAAGAGCTTCCACGTGCCTCGCCCAGCTGCCCCACGCGAACTGATGACCAACCCGCTTGCCTTTCCGGCGACTTTTCCGACGGCCTTCCCGAAGGACTTCGCGCCGAACTTCCTGACGAACGTCCCGACGGAGCTTCCGACGACCCTCCAGGCACATTGTACAATACTCTTGATGTTGTGCTAAACGGATACGACGCGACGGCACTCGTTGACACCGGTGCAGACTATTTTGTTAACAGTGGGGAGCAAATGCCGCCGACTTCGCAAGGTAACGACGCTGTGGGATGGCCCCGATAGCAGAACCGCTGCAGGCCACCTTGTGAGACCAATTGGCAGATGTACTGTTTGTATTCAGATTAACGGCTTCAGGCGCCCGGTCACCTTCGTTGTACTATCGAATTGTTCCAGAGACATTATTCTCGGCATGGATGTTTTGAGCGATTGTAGCGCTCTAATCGAATTTACCGACCGCCGCCTCACCCTTCATCGACCTCGATATACCTCAGCGCAACAAAGCTCCCAGTTTTCACGGTACGCGTCTTGGCGGAGCGCGTGACTTTACCGCCTCAGTCTAGCGTTTTCTTCCTGTCACACCCAACCATGTTGCTTCTGGCGAAGTTCTGCGCGAAGGAAGTGCTCAGCTGCTTCTTGAACGGAGTCTTGGCATCGCTCGAGGTCTCACACAGCTGGATACTGGCTGCGCACACGTCCTTGGCACCAACTTTCGCGGTACTGCACAGCACCTTACGAAAGGCATGACTCTTGGTACCAGCGAGAGCATTACCGCCCCTATTGAAGTTGTTTCCCTGTCCAAAGGTGCTTTCTCTCCCTTCTCTTCGCAGCAGAATGGTGCTCCTTTTTTGAGTAAGCATAGCACCAAATATCTCTGTGAGCGAGAGAGCCTACTTGCTAGCGCTGCTTGCGGAATTCCAAGACTGCTTTTATCATCCCGGACGGTCTGTATGAGTTTGAAGTGGTGCCGTCTGGCCTCTTTTCCGCCCCAGTAACCTTTCAGCGCGTTATGGACACCGTCTGGGCGGGATGCAAGTGGCAAACTTGCCTGGTCTACCTTGCCGATTTTGTAGCTTCTCCAGCACGTCCTCGGATAATCTTTTTCGCCTGAAAGTAGTAGTACTAGCTATAAGAAGCGCAGGCCACACTCTGAAGCTAAACAAGTGCTAGTTTGCTTACGATGAACTAAAATTTCTTGGCCAGGACGTCAGTAGAGCAGGTGTCCATCCAGACCACGATTAAAAAGCCGCCGTCACCTCCTTTTCCACACCATCGGACAAGAATGCCGTGGGGAGGTTTCTGGGCCTCTGCGCTTATTATAGGTGCTTTGTTCACAAATTTTTCATATCGCTCCACCACTTACTCATCTCACGAAGGAGAATGTCACCTCCTATTGGTCGGATGAACAGCAGCGTGCATTCGACCGCCTTAAACAGAGGTTACAGACCTCCCCTGTACTCGGGCACATTGATCAGGACATCGAGACTGAAGTTCATACAACCGCCAGCAACAAGGGCCTCGGAGCCGTGCTCATTCAAAAACAGAACGGGACCGAGTGTGTAATTGCTTACGCAAATCGAACATTATGGGAGGAAGAGACTAACTACTCGACCACTGAAAAAGAATGCCTCACGGTAGCTTGGGCGATTACTATGTTCAGGCCCTACTTGTACGGACGCCCATTTCAGGTGGTTACCTACCATTACTCTCTGTGATGGCTCAGTGCTCTGAGAGACCCTTCAGGGCGACTTGCACGGTGGGCCCTTCGATTGCAAGAAGTCGATGCTACTATAGTTTATGGTCCGGTCGTAGGCACACAGATGTCGACTGCCTCTCGAGAATCCCTATGGCATCAGCATCTGATGGTCAAGACGACGAGTATGAAGACGCTTTTTAGGAACCATAAGCACGGTTGATATGGCAGCGGGGCAGCGACACAACATTGAACTCTGTGAAGTAATCGCCCATCTGCAAGGTCAAGAAGACACCATTCCTCGCGTCTCCTTGCGCGTTCTACTCTCATTACGCCTTCGCAACAATGTGTTATACAAAAAGAACTTCGCAGCGAGTGTTAGGTCTTGGCTACTGGTTGTTCCGGCTGACCTATGTAATGAAATTATGGACGCCTCTCATGACGACCCAACATCCGGACATTTGGAATACAGCCGAACGCTTGCCCGAATTCGTTCTAAGTATTACTGGCCTCAGCTTGCTAAGACTGTTCGTCCCTCTACCAGGACCTGCAGCGAATGTCAAAGAGGTAAGACTCCGCCCGTACAACCCGCAGGAAATCTTCACCCCATCCCGCCGCCTATGGCGCCGTTCCAGCAGGCAGGCATGGACCTGCTCGGACCTTTCCTACGTCCAACTCGGGACACCACTGGATTGCGGTTGCCACGGATTATATAACGCGGTTCTGCAACAGCGGCTGATGTAGCGAAGTTTTTTGTCGAGTCCATCGTCTTCCATCACGGTGCTCAAGAAGACTTGATCACTGATCGCTGTGCCGCGTTCGTGTCCCAACTAATGGCAGAGATTTTGCGTTTAAGCAACACGCACCAACACAGAACTACTGCATACCACCCCCAAACAAACAGGCTTACTGAGCGCCTTAATAAGACTACGGCCGACATGATATCAATGTTTGTGGACATCAAGCCCTGTACATGGGACGACATTCTTCCCTACGTAACTTTCGCTTATAACATCGCAAATCAGGAAACAACCGGGGTTTCGCAGTTCCGCCTCGTGCATGGCCGAGAGGTGATTACCATGCTTGACGCCATGCTTCCCCGTAAGCCAAATGCCAACTCTTACGACGATGTCCAACTGGTAACCCAGCAAGCGGAAAAAGCCCGACAGTTTGTACGACTACGCCTCCAAAATCCCCAGCGCGTTGATGCACGCAGGTGAGGTTCATTTAGAACGTGGTGATAAAGTGATAAATGGTGATAAAGCGTGTGAACTTCCGTTCGCCATCGCGGTCTCAGTGAGAACCTCCTACAACGTTACTTTGGTCCATACGAGGTCGTTCGCAGTATAGGCGGTGTGAATTACGAAGTGCTTCCGATTGTTTCGAGCACATCTCGTCGGCCACCTACATCTGAAGTGGTGCATGTGGTTCACCTCAAACCTTACTGTGAACAGTAGGACCACGTATTCTAATTCGGCGCTCTGCTCGCTTTAACGTTTCAGCTATGCCGGAGCGCGCATGGGGACGATGCGGTTCAGGGGTAGGAGTATAGTGTCCCCCGGGGCTAACCGTGGCAGTTGTGAAGGAGAAGAAGAGGAAGATCATGCGGAGTGAGCGTGGTTCTGGGACGCCGCTACTTTGCCTGGTCGAGCTCCTGATCTCCGGCTCCACGCCTCAGCGCCCCAACCCCGTTCTTTGACCCTGTCCTCCTGGACTGCCGTCTGGGTAGCGCAAAAGAACCTGTGACAATATCAAGTACCTCCCAGATGCACACCCAAGACATTTCGCTCAGAACGGCAATAATATAAGGAAGTTACCATATATAAGAAGCAATATTATTGCAATACAAATGTGCTATTGTACAAGAAGTTACTATTTACATCAAAAACTAAAAGCATTTTTTCGCTTTGCTTCAAGTAGTGGTCGAATTAGCCGCCCACAACTGATCCTGCTGATACACTGCTTGAAAGAGTAGAATGGGTGATGCCTATATGAAAGACAGGTCCATCTGAAATGCCAGCGTACAGGACAAACTTTTAGTTGCTTACTGAATTAACTACAATGTTGTGCATAAAAATTCTTACTTGTACGTTTCCCCTGTATAAGGCAACCACTACACTTAGGTTGGAGCCATGACAACCAATCTTCGTTTATAACTCGGCTCCAGTTCTCCCTTCTAGCACTCCTACTTTTCTCATGGGTAGCGAACTTGTATAGTCATATGGACACATTTCGCTCTTTTTTTTTCTATTTCTTTATCTGCCACAGGTTACATTCATGTGCGACATAAAACATCAATATCGATTGGACCTCACTGTGGTGAAAATGATTAGGTCCTTAAATACTATTTGAGAACCAGAACCACTCTGGCATGAGTAATCTACTCAGAACCTAACTTGGTAGCTCTCGCTGGGAGAGCAGCTTGTTTCATAAGGCTCATCCAACCAGAACGAAGCAATTACCGAGAGTGATTGTGGCCTTCTGCATAGTCGGGATAGCGGCCCGTTCAATTTACTGAGGTGGAAACATGCTGCATGGCATCTGCTTTCGGAAACTAACCACGTCTAACGAATGCGCCTTACTCGTTAGAAACTTAGCAAGTGCTCAATAACTAAGCTTATTTCTGAATTTGGTCAGTGTAAAATTTATAATCATTACTTTTTGTTAATTACGCTCGGAAGAAGATGGCATTCCATAATTATTTCTGAAGTAAAAGTTCCTAAATAAGAGAAGAAAATTTCGAACACATCCCATACATGTACAGATTGGAGTAATAACTCCACTTTGAAGTTCTCTCGCAGTTTGATATGAAGTTAAGAAGTACAATATCAGCGCTGTTTGCAACATCCCAAGCAGTACATCACCATTGGACCGACGATGATTCAATGTTGGAAAATAGTGGCATCAATATTTGATCAACATTGGTCTCGGGGAGTTTACTAGATTGTCCGTTACTGGGCCACCGTTCGTCCAATCTTGGTCTATTGTACAACCACTTTGGTACTACCAGTGTGGGTTTATTGTTGGCTTTTTCATTCATAGACCATGTAGGACCCCCTCCCTCATCTGATGGCATTTCTAAGGTTGACAAACCAGTGTATCTCCCTACATGGGCCTACATCAGGTTTTTCCATTCATGCCCCATTGTAAACCTGTGTATTCGATAGGCATTGTCGAGTTTGCAGCAGCTTTTCCTGCATGGGTATACGACTTGGTTTCTCTATGTTAGCCTGTAAGAAGCGGTGCAGAATTAAATATCTGCGTCAAACGGTTCAGTGAACGTTTTTATAATTCTAAGCAACCAGAATGTATTCAGGAAATGAAACAGCAAACGGATTCAGTAAGAAAATCTTATCTGACGTTTCAATAAATGCCTTCAGTACCTGCTGGCCGCATTGCGGCCGGTCCTGACGAAATTTGCTCAATTGCCTGTGAACCAGACGGTAATCGCTTGCTGCATTGGAAGTGGTAGCGCTTATATTTTTCCTGAATGAACTGTTGATGGCTGATATGTTCCCTAATTCGCATCAGATGCAAGATAACATAGAAAAAGTGTTCAAACTATGCAAGTTTAGTATTATTAAAGACGAACGATGAAATTCTTACCATTCGATCACGGCTGCATTGCGCGTGGCGGCAAGTTAACATTTCGCAAAGGGTTGTCAATAAAAAGATTTCTATTATTCATCTATCCCTACTGAAGAACAACAAACTTGTACAAGACTACGTACAGTAATTTCCGAACATTCGACATTATAAAACCACGAATGGAAGAGGTTATTCACAACTAAGTCTTGCCGGCCGGGTTTGTGTGGTAGGCTAGAGCTGTCACGACGTGTCAGGGTGGCTTTTCGCTTGCGCAGACTACGTACAACGCCAATTATGCTGAGTTGAATCATGCGATCATGACCTTCTAGAAGACGCACTGGCGATGCGGAGGCGCAATCGTTATCACAAAGAAAACTAACTTTTGAATTACAAAAGGGGCGATGGACCAGAGACATGACAGGCACGTTTTCTTCTGTCTAACACCGAACTGTTCAAGGAGACAAGGACGACGTCGGTGTTTCGGGGGCCAAGTGGATTTCCATTTCTCTCTAGCCCTGCAGACTGCTACAAACAAGCTCGATTTCGGATCAGCAGCTGGAGCAGAGGCATATCGGCCCAACGGCTCCTCATGCCGCACACGTTTCAAAAAATATTATGGTCTGCCACTACTTATGTCTAATAACAGTCAGAACAAAAGCTACGTACTTAGACGGCTGAAAACGACTATTATTTAGGCAACGCTCGCTGCAACATGTAAAAACCTCTGCTATTCCTTTCCGCAGTACTGTACCATTTGTGAAAGGGTTAATCACACTCTTACTTAACGCGCGCTTTCCTTCGACTATGAAGTCTCTGTATACGCAGTCAGCTGTTCTCTGTAGCAATAGTTCTTTACATTAGGGAGAGGGGGGGGGGGTGCTTGAATGAGTGAAAGCTGCCTTATATCGTCTGACGTAATAAACATATCTGATTGGGTGGACATATCAATCGTATCTGCTTAACTTTTCCTTTAGAATTGCATTACTAAAGAAAATCAGGTGAGGAGTCCAAAAGTAAAAAAGAAGCAGTTAAAATGTAATGCCACTAAATAGCTAACAATTGTACTGTGAGAAAAAAATCAACAACATACAAAATTGAAGGACAAGCCACATCTCGAGGAATACTCTGAATAACTACTCTTTCGTGGCATTGAGCTTCCTTAAGAATAAATGTGCCCCAAGTGAAATTGGAAGGGAATGGAAATTTGCCCTGTCAGTTTTTTTTTTCGGTTTTTTTCTCGTTTATCAAAAAAAGGAATACATGTGCAATATTTCTTGAGATGGCTTTCTTCTAAATGTGCAAGCCGTCGCTTTTGTTCGGCGCGGTGGCATCCCCACAGGAATATCTGGCGACAGGAGAATCTTATTTGCATATTCTGTCTCGCTTGTCACCGAAGCTTGCCAACAATGTAGCAGGCTATTGGAATTGAAAGGGCCTAAATAAGAGACGTATGTGAATTTATGTTATCTTCGAACTACAACGCACTACCGTTTGTCCACATTACAACATTCAGAAATGGCGTCACCTGTCAAATAAGTTCGTATAATCACTTGGAATGGTTCCTGCACTTTGAGATAGCATTTGCGAAATGATGTTGAGCGCTGCTTAAGGAAAAAGAAAATCGCTTCTGTCATTGTCATTTCTGAGCATATCTGAACAGAGATTCTCGGCAAGGAATGGCAAATCAATATTTCCCATTGCACCAAGAAAGGAACAAATCCTTACCCAACCAAGCGTTTTCGACTCTGGTATTAAAATTTGTTTGCTTTCCTACAAAAAAGGAGTCGGCACTAAAATATATGGCAATAGCTTGGCCAAAATTACCGGCTCCTTCTGATAAGTAATAGATTAGTAAAAAGACGGGGGTCGCACCATATATTACACAGATTACTGGAAGAAACAGTGGTTGTACAGCAATTCACATCATTTAAACTAAATGATAGCATATCCTAATTTTTGTCGTCTGAAACAGCGTAGAAACAAAATGCAAGAGTCGCGCCTCAGATTGCAATTTAACTAACAATTCATAGATCACTTATGCACATAACAACATAACACGAACGTAACAATGATGCACAGTCGTTCATCACCCTGCTTGTCGCAGCGTAGGAACGTTTTCTATATGTCTAATTTACGAAGTATACCTCATTCAACTTTAAGAAGGCAGCTCATTCGAGAATCCTGTTATCACGTATCACGAGTAGACCACAGACACGATGTAGAAAACATTCGTTGTAACTCGTACAGATTCTGTTACTCATCCATACCACATACATGCAACGACTGGAACACCCTCTTGGCTGGTATCACATGTATCAATGATTACGCCCTTCACGAGAAAGGTTTACCCGCTTTTTATTTGTCGAATCCTCGGATCAATCGGTGAAGCGCATTATTCTTCATGTGTTTTTACTTTCGCAATGAAATGATCACATTTAGATATTGCTTACGTGTTTTGCTTTACCATAAAATGATCTGGTTATGTAGTTGGTTTCCTATTGCACTCTTTTTCCATCAGCAGTGTACAATCTTGTAATTCTTCCTGTTCAAACTCTGCATATTATCTAGTTTCTTGTTCACGTTTAGGTGTTTTGTCTATAATTACGTCTGTTTGTTATTGGTTTGTTATCTTTGATTCAAACTTTGTCCTAGTTTTGTTATTAATACTGAATAATCTACTGGGGCCTCTATGAAATGCTCATTGTTCTAGCAGATGTCACCTCGTAATAACTTTCTTTGTATCACCTCTGTACTCTATTACCCCGACTGAGGGTATGTTAAATCAATATATAAATAGATAACAAAGTATTATACATTACAAGCATTTGTCTACCTTTCTCAAAAATTGAAATCAAGGTGTTTATTTAGGCAACCTTTTTTATACCTCGAAACTTGGAAGCTAGTAATTCATTTTCTGTGCTTCTCAACATCGCTGCCTTTCAAAAAATAGTGAATTATTCTGGAAATTTTACACCAACAAAAAATCCCATTTTACGTTATGAGATGGGGCACGATTAGAATTTTCGAGAGATGACGACATCATAATAAATTTGAAGGCAGGTAAGGACCTCATAAAGTACCATAATAAAAAAATTACCCTAACGAATTAGGCGATTTTTCTTCAATGATCTAGAGAACGTTTAATTTGTTCTGTGAAGGTGAAGCCGAAATTGCAGTAAGCAATCTTTCATAGATATGGTTATTGTTTGCGAGTAAAAGTGTTCTTTTGCTCTTAGGAGCGCACACTTAATGGCCTGAAAAAGCTGCGAGATCTCTGTTGAACTTCGTTTTTTGTTCTTCCTTCTGCGTCTTAATGTTCGTTCAAGTTGAAATACATTGCGATTAGTCCAGAGATTCCGCTTTTTCACTGTCTTGGTTTGTTTTTACACGAATATTTCTAGGCATCAATGGATCGCATTAATAAAAATACTCCACAAGATACTGACCCCAGACGCCCGATCAAACGAGCACAAAGGCAGATCTCGAGATGGTAGAATATGCTCACATCGTCTGCATTAGAAACATCAATTATAGAGATAGTTGGTCTCTTGGAATTCTTGGCAGGCAGAGCTTCTTTTACTTAAATTAAAACCAAATTGCGATCGGAAAGCCCATCTTTGATCAACATGCTGCATTCAGATACATTGCCTGATATAAATACAAGGGCAAGTAAGGATTCCAAGGCAGAGGTAACCTTAGTCTTTTCACAAACTACTTTTGCGAGATCGTAACTGAACGCAGTGTTTAACAAGGCTTCCTGATGTCTAGAGTCCATTCCATTCCCTTCAAGGATACACCAATCTATCCGCAGTAAATTGCAATCCCCTGCAATAATGAAACGGGTGGACGAAGAACAGTTACAGCACATATAATCTTGCAGCGATTCTAACAAGGGTAGAGGAGCATTCGGCGGCCGATAGATGGTTGTGATAGCATAGGCACACCTCGAAACACAGTGTTTGCACCATATACATTCAGTGTTAGGGCAATCATTCGAAACTATCATCTTAATGTCATTTTTAAACGCAATTGCTACGCCCTAACCACACGAGTCGCGATCTTTACGGATCATTCTATGACCAGGAGGAATCAATTCACAATCTTTAATTTCGGGGCGTAGCCAAGTTTCCGTCACGACAAGGACATAAGGATTTACCTGCAGTAAAATGTGCTCAAATTCGAGGGTCTTGTTTACCAGACTACGAACATTGACATTAATCAGACTTAAATCCCTGGACCTGTTATCAATACGTCTTTCGGTTGTATGCTCGCTTGGCTCCGTCTTGCTTACTTTCATTCCGCATTTATTTTCGTCATCCCAGACAAACATGTCATTATCGATCCGGATCTTCTCATGCACAAAGCGCACCAAATGCCACTATCTTTTTCCACCTTCGCGCTTTTCCACAAGTTTCTACGCTTCCTTAGCTTCTCCTCAGAAAGATCGTTTAAAACTGAGGTATTGCTACCCTTCAGCTTTCTGCAGTTCTAAAATATTGTCACCTTTCCGTCATAGTCAAGGAATTTTATGGTAACCGGTCGATTTTTATTCGAACGTTTTTTGCCGACCCTATAAATTCTTTCAAACGTGCTGAGCTTCACTCCAAGTGTGATCTCAAATACATCTGTTCTGACTTTCGTTTTCAATTAATCAATCGTTTCGCTCGCAGTTTCTGAAATTTCAAACACGATAAAATTCTTCCTGCGACTTCGCTCGTGAAGATCTACCATTTTTTCTTGATTACGCTGAAGAGTAGTACCTATGCTGATATTTGTTTTTGAAGGCACTCTATCCTTTCTTCATTCTTTTTCACATTCTGTATAGTCGTTTCCATCGCTGATATCGTTTTGTTTATAACCTCTAACTGGTTAAAATGAGAGCTTGTGTTTACTATTATTTCTCTTATATCTTCACTGATTAGTTTGGCACTGATTAGGTCTTGGATTAGGCTCAACATGACCAGACAGCATCAGAAGCATAGAAACACACTCCCAGGTACAAGACAGACTAAGTTCTGGGCATGGCAGTACCATAAGAAATCGGTTGTCACTCCTGAAGCATTTGGGAAATTTACTGACCTGCAACAGCAGAATAGCTGGTTCAGTCTTCATGACTACACTTTCGTCATGCCCACGAAGATGCTGGGTGCTGACAGCACTTATACAGCTGGAGTGCTGGGACATCACTGCCGTTATTGGTGACGTTCCATTGGCATGCTGGAATCCGGAAGAAGCAAGTTGCCACGCCGGTCCCAGGAAGCATTGTAGCTCGCATCGAAGAAGGCTGCATTCTCGCTGCTAGCATGTGCCGGATTACGTGCGTAGCACCGGAAAACCTGCAACAGCAGAATAACTGGTTGAGTCTTCATGACTACACATTCGCCATGTCCACCCTGCAAGCCTCCAAACCGCACTTTTGGGGGAAAAGCTTATTTCACTATCCCGCTTGAAACGCATTTCTCGTCATTCCCTGCATATTGTCAAATCGGTATTTTCGTGTTACACTTGCCCTTGTTAAAGCGAGCAGCGTGAAAAAAGTCATATCGTGCAACCTGGCTGAACCTTAAAGACCTTTTGTTTTGCGAGTTGATGCCTAATGCTTTGCATAATGCATGGCGTGCCGCCAAAAACGCCAGTCGTCTCAGCGTAAAACTTGCAAACCTAACAATGACTTAAGCTATATATTGTCAAGGAGAGCTAGGCGTATCGGGTTAAGCCCCCCACGCACTTATGGATGTAAAGATAACGCGCTTAACCCCCCCCCCCCCCCCCCCCCTCTAAAGTTCCGGCTAGACCATGCTAGGCTTATGTTCCTCGGAGAACTGCTATGCTTCGTAAGGAGCCATCACTCACGTGAGCCTGTTTTTCAAGATGCAGCAAAGCGCCTCGTGCCATATATCACAACGTTTGGCTCCATTGCATAGCAGATATTTGGCTCCCATCTCAGCGTGATAAACTGCCCATCGTTCACCTTCTGTTGGCGTTTTCTGAAGGATGAACACAGGCCGAGGTTTTTTTTTTTATTCGTCATTGTATTTGTTTGCTGTCAGTATTTTTATGCATCATGCATGAGGGCTGAAGCAGATTCGGGAAGGCGGCTCTTTTATATGCGGTCAGATATGAAAATGCATCCATCATATTTATAGTTGGCTGCACTGTGAATATCTGCCCTTCAGAGTAATAAATGCTTCCGACCTTGGCTACGAGCTCTGCGTGGTTATTCAAATTCAAGTTTCAAGGCCGCGTTGATACTTTTGGGTACTTATTTTGGCGTCAATAGTCTTCAGGGTTGTGTTAAAATGCCAGCGTTCATAACCATAATCATGTTTTTCTTTTCATAAATGCAATGATACGCAACAAACCCAAACAGTGGACAAAGTCAAATAAAGCAATGAAGCTGGCAGAAAGCTCGAGCCTGATTCTACTTTTGCTTCCTGAAGCTATAGTGTTGTGACAGCATTCGTGGAAAGAAAATATCTGCATCAATTAGGGCGAAAACGCCTAATGACTAAGTTCGTGCTGGTTGAAGACAGCACCACCTCGGTACCTAATCGCAGTAGTTCTGTAACTACGCATATACTGTGCAGTCGTCAGAAAATCGGGAATAATAAATAAAGGCAGCACAGGCATATGTCATTTTACCTTAATAAGCTTGTGCAGTTAGTTCGTTATATGCACTAATTCTAATGCGTAATACAGGTTTTATTTAATCTGCATTCCGTACAAATTCGATACAGGAGCCAAATGAACCAAACCATATTTTGTTTTGCAACATCCTATGCAGTTCCCCTGCTGCACACATACACATGTACTCCCTTCTGCATCACACTAAAGTGTGCAATCTCAAATATTACCGTTCGTAGAATTGTGCTTTGTTTAACACCATTAGGAGGCGGCCAGAATGGTTCGAACAAATTCCTGGCGTGGTCTACAGAAAGAGTTTCATTTGGAATGCTCGTGCATGGGTTATGTTGTCACCTCCTTTGCACCATTAGAAAAAATGTTCCCTGCAGTAGCGACTTCCATAATGCCGACCGAAACTCCCAATAATATGTCAGACTTTGCTGCCTAACTTCATGTTTGAACCTTCCATCGACGTCTGTTATCGCAGATTTACACGTTAGTGTTTGGCTCCTTCTAGAAGAGAGCTCGGCGTGCTAGCGCCGGCTGGTTCTGAATAAAATCTAGATAAGTCGAAAACATTTCACGCCGCACGCTGAGCAGGATAAAATAAAAAGATAAACTGGTTACGCACGCAGAGGCTGCAACATGACTGAAATGTCAGTACAATATACAACGACTAAATCAAAATGGTCGAAAACAATCTTTACAGTGAGGTGGAATTGAATCTTGGCCTCTTCGATACTGAATTGCACACGCAACCAAATATAAACATTGACACTTTCATTACTTTCCTCCATAGAATCAAGAAAAGCATTGGCAGGCTTAAAGCCTTATCAAATAGGACGCGTCCCGCGTACGCGTCTTCCTTATTATCCTGGTCTCACTTGCAAGAACAAGAAACGTCTGGAGACGCACACATGCATAGCGAAAAGACAGCCAGATAAGAACTCGACTTCCTTCATCATATGCACCCCACCTTGCACCACAGCTCATTGCTCGTTGAGCATAGATTGGTGAACGTAAAAGCCCTGCGTGGCAATCTATCGTGCTGCTCTTCCACAGTAAAAACAGTCTTATGCGCACAAAAAGCTCAAAGTAAACGTAGAACAATAAATTTTAGGAAATGTTTTTTTTTTTTTTTGTAGGACGTGCTTTCAGCGTTCTTTTACATACTCTGGTGGAGAAACAATAAACGCAGCATTGCGACAGGACAAAATGCAATGACTAAGTCATGCTGACACCGGCTGCAGTTTATTGACCATGACAAAAACACTATTACAAAGTATTGACAGGTAAGTTCTATGTTCGACATTTATGAAGGTACGTGCATCAGATTTACCATGTGTTTGTTACAGCCACTTTAATGCACTGCCGTCAGGATAGGTGGCATAGAGCTCCAAATACTTTATTGTTTGATGTAAGGTCTCAATCACAACGTTTGTCATCTGTGTGCGGAGTTCTATGAATACGCTAATTAACTACGTACACTGACACAGTAGTATAAGTCTGCAACTTCCTTGAGGTAAGCTATTAGAAGGCTCTCACGACTATGACAAGTGGGCGAAACCAAAATGCTTTAAATAACAGCCAATCTTGAATTAAGTACGTTTTCAAGGATTGGATATCTTGCGATTAAATTAAAAAGAAGACTTGAAACACAGTGATGGACAAGCAAAGGCTGAAGACAAGCCTCACCAGTTAATATATAAAAAAACGCGTCGTCTCAACACATAATTTGAAACTGGTAGCATCAAATATAACCGGAATTATATGCATCGCCCACTTTTCTTTCGCACTATGCACTAGCATTACGTATATGAGCTTCGAAACAAAGGTGTTGGAAACTTCAGTTCCATCACTTGCTTCCAGGTTTGGACATTTGGAGCGTTATTTAGTGATTCGTAACCACTACTTTTTTGGCTGCTTACAAAGCTTGCATAACGTGGAATAAACAAAAACAGAAGGAAAGGAAACACTAAAAGATAAAATGGTGCGCTGACTGCCAAGGCCTGTATTAAACAGGCGTGTCGCACAACGACATGGTAAAACCCTGTTTCTTTTTTTTTTGTAGTCGCACACCCACCCACAGAACATGTACACAGGAAGTCATCAGTGTTGGTTAGTTGCTCGGGCGACAGCTATTCTTATTAAATACGAACCAACGGGCTCAATATACGCTTATTTTACTTTTTTAAGAACTTTTAATGTGGCAAAGCATAGGGTTGTCAATGAGTCGAAACCGTGGAGGCAGTTATAGTTCAGGAAGGGAAGCAGGATCAAGTAGATGTTTTCCTCCCTTGCAACCGTTTCTTAGGGTCAGCGTTCCTAAACCCGTCCATTAAAGACGCTAAACATGCACCTCAGCGGTCACTTTGAAAATCGTTATGGAATGTATTGGGCAATTCTTCATGAGCGCTTCATCAGTATGTAACCGAAGGGTTTAAGGACCGCCTATGCCCATGTATCATTGCACGCGATACCTTCTCCTAATTCGTTAGGTCTAAGGGAGGGTTACATTTGCATGAGAAAATGTCACAGGCCTCGGTAGAATATAAAATATCAATTTAAAATACCATAAATATATCTCCTTGGTCTATAGTTTGGCTATAGTACGAAAAATATGAGAAAAAAATTGAAGTTTATGTTTACCACTATGCGGTCTTCGCCATATATCCTGACGCGCCATGCGTTTTCTGCAATTCATTTCTTGCTTGCGGCTGCTGCCGCCAACGAAGTGCTCTGGAATGTTTAGTGCAATATGTTTGAAAGAAATATAGGTGATATTTGAGTCAAATATATTTTGCTAAAAATTGGACTTTCACTTTCTTCTGATTTCATTCCAAATTTCACCACATCGTTAGGAACAGCAAATCTGCACCTCTAGGCTATGGTTTATTCCTAATTATTTGTATTGTAAACGCTGCGCGTGAACGTCTTTATCTGTACATATTCATCATCAGTGCTCATCTCGTCAGAAGAAGATGAAGTTTGATGAAACTCCGCTGCTTCGGCTGGGCTGGCAATAGAAAAGTGAACCTGCCAGTATTTCCTCCTGTCTGTTAATAAAAGCGCTCACTCGATCGTACTGTTTAGGCAGTCTTCCACGTCGTCACCTCGGAAACCAGCGAAAACAGGAAGGTCGCGTTGACTGGAGCTTACTGAGAAAGCAGTCTGGCCGAAGGGCTGAGGAACAACGGTGGCAGGGGACGTCGTGTGCACAGAGGAAGCATGGGCACCTGGCGAATACCAAAGCTCTTTCTACCACCTACTAAACGTATAGCCGCTTTCTGCGTCTCTTATTTCTTAGCGATTCACATACGGTGGTTTTTTAAATATTGCTAGAATTTACAACTGTATACCTTGAATAGAGTGTTCGCTTTTCAAAATAGAATCTTGGTGTCTCTAACAAAATGGTTCAATACTTCGTCGTGGACAAGCGCCTTTTTTCTCTGCAGTATTCTGCTCTACTTTGTACGTCAGTTTCGTTTCATCCATTTTCCAAACACGAGCACTCTCAATTTCCGCAAGGGGTATTGCGACTGGGCGAGTTCCACCTCAAAGCCTCAGAAGGCTAGCCCATTCTGCTTATCAAGTTTGTCCGTTTTTTAGATATCGGAGGATATTTTCTCCTTCATTCGCATGACTTAGCGACACCACATTTCTATATCCCGCGCCATTGGGTTGCCGAACTCGCCTTGCAAAATTGTGGTGAGTTTTGTATGCTGGAAATTTCAGTATCATTCTTAAACATTTCACTCCTTTGCTTGAATTCTTGTACATGTTCGTCTTGGGATTAGGTTGGCGCTTTGTGTTTTCCTTCATAGGGTGAAGTCAAACTGAATGCTCGTACCTGTTTAAACAAAAACATGAATAGGGTTGCTATTTATTTCTTTATATTGACTTCCTTCACGTATAATGACGCGTATGACAACAGGATGACAGTATATTTTCTTTAATTTTAGTCATTTTAAACACAAATATTCAAGGAAGAGTGGTGGGAATGAGTTCGTGGTTTGTAATGTCCACAGTCGGTTGGTCGGGGTTGGTCGAAGGTTCTACCGTAGGTTCCTCAAAACAAGTATCTTTGGGCACCGAGGTCGGAGCTGGACAACGCAGCCTCCAATCCATCTACATTGGGTTTGCGGTTTGTGGGATGACATGATTGTCTTGGCAGGTTCATATCATGTAACAATGGTCGAGTTTTGGCAGCAAAGCTTGCATTGACGTTAAATAATAATGTGAGGTAACTCATTAGAGTCTAGGTGTGATATTCTACGACGAGGTCTGTAAGTGCCTGAGTACGTTTAGCCATTGGCGACCACAGTGAAGCGGCAGTGCAGTGTAGCTTCACTGGTGCAATTAAACTGCTTTCACAGTGAGAAAGCTTGCTTGTATGTGCATTTACCTAACAGTCTGCAGCTGAGCTTTCCTGGACATTTCTGAGTTCTGTTTTCGCGCTGATCTGGAAGCCATTTTTGTCAAACAGTGCGATGTTTGTTGGTAGACTTAAACTGTTAAAATGTAAAGAGCTGTGCCGCAACATGAGGGCTGGTCGGCCGTATTGTGGAAGATCTGCGTGATCTGGTTGAATTTAGAGATCATGCCCAAGAGCTAATAACGGAAGTTCATGAGCTCAGAGGAGGAAATGAAAAGCTGGCGCGTAGGAGCTAACACCGAGAGCAGCACTGGTGGAGGATCGATCATAAATCAAAATTTCACAAAAGCGACATCTGTGAGTTAGAAGAGTCTGGTGGCCACGATGAATATAGGTTGGCATCGTCATCTACCGTAGCATTTACATGGTTTTCTTAATGGGCTTGAAACATGATGTGCCAAATCAGTAGCAAAGGTATCACGAGCGCTAAAGATTTGTTCTTTCAGATTTCGAACACCATATACATAATGGACACTACCATGAGATGTGGAAAAGTGCTTCATTGTGCGGCCATGTAAACTCGATCTGCATTGAAACTTTCACGTCGGCAAGTGGTGACTAGGTCTTAGAAGAAATTTGCGCCACCAGTCTTTTGGTTTCGCTAAGAACAGCGTCAGCAAAATTATTTATTTAAAATAGACACTGCAATACCGGTATTAGGGACTCTAGAAGGTGGGAATTAAAATCTAAGCAGTTTAGGAAAACAGGCAAAATATACAAAAATAAAAGTGCAAGTTGAAGCTCGTCTGCTTCATCAGGAATACAACAATTAAACATATATAACAAAGCAGTAAAACAAGAAATGCAATGAAAAAAGAAACTAGGTGATATGTGGCGAGAACAACGTCAGTGACTGCTGCAGCACTTCATTATTAGTGAGATTATTCCAATCGGAAATAGTTACATCACCGCATGAAGAGCGTAAATATCTCTAAGAATCAAACATGTGAAACCCAGACACCCTCAACTCGTATGCTGTTCCTAGAACCTTGTCTACGTCTTTATGCATATCTGGCACTTTATTAAAGTAACTAAGAATGCTTATAGAGCAATCACCGTATATTCCTAGGATGCAAGTAGCACAAGAAGCAAAATAAAGGATTAGTTACGTGACTTGAACGCCGGTAAAGTGGCATTATGCATTTCGTTAATTACAAAAAAATAGTTTCTCAATAGACAATAATCACATTTACTTTCAAAAATAATAGAGGGGTCATAAAGCTGAAGAAATGGCGGGGTTTTTCCTTTGAGCAGCAAGGGACGCGAGAAATATGTCAGAGAAAAAGAGAGACAAAACAATGCTAAATGCGTAGCACTGGCCGCACATACATATTTGCTGATGGGAATTGATAGTTCTCGAACACGAAACAAAATCTAGTTTTTGTTCTAACTTCCCTTACGACATATCTTTTACATCAATTTAGATTCACTTGCTCTTTTAATAATCAATTTCATTATGCTGTCTGGTTACGCTGGTTTCACACAGCTGAGTAAGGTTGTAGGTTCGTTCCCATGTGTGATTATGGGGATCCACGTTGTGTGGTTAAAGTCTAGTGATCGTCTGCCATGATTCCCTTTCATGCCGTCTTTCGTGACAGATAACTAAGTAGAGGGTGAGGCACTGTTATCCATAATAACATGACGCGCAAGGCAGAGAACTTAGCCACACCCAGCTTATATCATCTATTTCGTTACTGCCTCTTTCACATTATGATGCACGTGTAAAGCAAAGGTATTCCTAGGGCCGGACTCAGGCCAGTACACAATGCTCCAAAGCCATGGCTGGAGCAGTTCCTGTAAGAGCAGCAGAGTAAACAAAATGTATTTCATGGAAGCAGTAGCACGCTCGACACGGCAGAAAGTAACCTTCAGAGAGCAATGTGAGAGTAACAGGGGCACGCTCTTTCTTTAGCTTTTAATGGAAAACACCCCTTTCCCTGCATAGACAGCAGAGAAGCAGTAAAGAAGCTGCACTGAAAGGAAACGAATACATACTGTGCAGTAAAGTCTTGCAGCGGAGTGTGCTGAAGCGGAATACAACATGTGAAAGAACCTGTCTGGACGGGCATTCCGATTACAATGAACGAGACCTGAGGGAGAGCAGTGTCTTGACACGAGGACAAAGTGCAAAGGGGTTAAGGTAAAGAAAACGACTGCAGGCAGAAAGTTTCGGGTGGCAGCGGCATTCCCGACATATCCTGCTCAGTGCTCGCACAGAAGGAGAGAAAAGACACAACACAATAAGGACAAAGAGCCACGTAGGTAGTAATGGAACTACAACGTGGAACAAGGAGCATATACTTTGGGAAAAACCACTAACTACAACAAAGTTGAAAAGAGGACTATTAATTATGTCAGGAATTTGTGTTAAAACTTACGCGGCATTAAACCTTTATTATGAAAGCTTGAGTGAATAATCGCCAAAAGTATAGCAAAATCGTCGCAAGATGCTACTGTAGCCGATTGAATACATCCAATGAGGCGTTCAGCATTAGTTCCTTTAAGCCAGTCATTCTATGAGCCAGGTTCGAGCTCGCAAAAGCAAATAAAAGTGCCAGTATGCCAAAACAATATTACACTGTCTTATATTGCTGGCACTTTCCTGATGTAAGGTCTACGAAGATGGCATCCGAAATGAGGAATGCAACAAATAGACACAAGTTCTTGAAAAGGAATACAGCCAGAGATCGTGGCGGGACGTAAAACACAGATATAGTTGCATTTCGCTGGCAGCAGTATGGCTTTTCTAATAGCACAGTAAATTTTGGGCAAGTGTTGTTTTAAACGAAGAAATATGTTTGGTGAAGGAACAATCTGGGATGCTCAGAGGAACATTTTGTCATGAGTTACGCTGCACACGTATCTAGAAAGGCATGAAAATTAGCTTCAAGTCGTTATCTCGTCTTAATTCTCATGTAGTATACTTAAGAAACGAGGGCAGGAATGCATGTCGTCCCAGGTATATGCAAGCTCCGATGGCAAGAATATTGATTTCACCAGTAAAGTTGTGTTTACTGTGGATCGCTAAGAGAAATGTAAGCAAGGTTTTAGAAACAAATATAAAAGATGGTCAAAGCTTCTCCTTGAAACTAGACGCGATAGCATTTTAACCCGTTTTTTGATTCCGCGATGTTTAAATTTTTCTTCTCTATTTTTGAATTTTTAATATCGTATATTCGATTCACATTCCAAACAAACATTTATAAGCAGCATGCACCGAAACTCTTTAAAAAGGTTCCCATCTAACACGCTTGGTAAAAAAGATACCCCGCAGCCTATGCAATTCCTGCGGTGCTTGGTTTTGAACTCCAAAGACGACAAACCTGTATTTTTGAATTGGGTCTTTTTTCTGACACGTGTCTGGGTTGCAGTTCACAATTCTGGATTATGGCGACAGCGATTGTTTTCCGACTGAACGCGCCCTAATCCATCGCATCATACGAATCCACATGCAAAAATATGAGAGCTGTTCAAGTTGCTTCTCCTAGTCTGCAGTAATTTTGTTTGGTTCTGATAGTTCAGCTAATTAGAAAAGACTGATTGACTGATTGGATGCATTTTAAGCTACTGACTTCAAAAACAAGCCGTCTTGCATTACCGTTTACTTTTATATCGCATCAGAAAACACATGCTTCTAAAGTTTACAGCGGTGAAGAAGATGTTCTCTGAGACGCGGCCTGAGGCATTGAAGAAGCACCGCCGTCATACGGAAGTTATTCACATCCAATTATTTCTCTTCGGTCGACAACAGGAAATAAACAGCGTAAACGGTAGCTTGCTGCAATTGCCTTACTCACCCCTTCATCAAGACGAAGTACAAATGTTCAATTGACGTATTCTTTCTGAGGGCAATATGCAAAATAAGCTAATTACTCAACAATAAGGGATAAACATTAGAGTTCTAAATTACCCCTATCAGGCAACGGACATTTAGTATTTCTGTTTGTATCACTGGGTTAGAACTCTCTTTTTAGTTCCAGAATGTTTCGACACGGGGCCTAACCGGGTTCCTATAGTCAGCGTCGTCGACGTAAGCTTAAGAAAAAATTGGAAGGGGTTTAGCATGGTGAACCATGTTTTCTAGCGATCGCTTTGTTCAGGCACGTTAACTAATCAGCTTGCTTTAATTGATTAGATCAAGATCGGTAGCAATTCACTTCTGTGGCGAATTGCTGTAATTCACCCACAAAGTACCCGATCAGCCCCAACCATGGGCTCAATTTGCAGTGTGTCAGCAATGCATTGGTTCTATGTACGGCCGGACTTTGTCAGCACAGGACCAATTTTGGGCTGTTTAATTGTACTGCTTGGGTATGTAGAAGTAAACGAAGCCGTTGCCAAGCGTTCTTAGGCTTTTTGCTCACATTTGGCAGCTTTTTCTGCCAGTCTCGCCTGTTGCTCTTCCGGCTGTTTATGTTGGAAGATGGGAGATGCAGGTACCATTGTCGTGGCCTTATCTTCCGCTTTTCATGCCGCATGGTGCCGCTTATCTCCGTCCTCGACAGCTGGTCGTCGCTGCTGTTGTTATGCACTCGTTATCATAATCCAAAAGGCATTAAATAACAAAAGGCATACAATATCTTTTAGAGAGCTAAATCGCACAAAACACCAATCTATCTGTCTAACTGAGAATCCAAGGGGCTTTAGATTTTGACCTAATGTTTTCAACCAAATTGGAAGCTCGTGTAGACAGCGCCAGCCTATTCGGACATGACATATTTGCGGCGTCACAGAAATCTCCGGCCAATCGATACCGGGCCATGTCGTGTGCCATCTACCACCTGCGCGACCCTTCTCATCTTCCTGTGGATTTTGCGCGATTGGTCGTTAAGGGCACCTTCCGCTCTTAAAATACCTCAAAGCTGAGTGGATCCGATGCGAAGAATGTCTTACAGGAAGCGGGTAAGAAGCCTCGTATCTATCGCCGCATCAGGTCACCCCGCGTGTTTTATTGTCTCCCTCTCATGCTGTGGGAAAGATATGACTGCAAAGAGACAAACTAACATCCGTGTGAGTGCCCTGTTTTCGCAAGCAAGACATGTTGCGTTGTGCGGCACACCGTAAGTCATCGTTTAACATGCGCGGGATAGCCAGATTCCTTGTTTGTAAAGTTTCTTTTTTCAAAAAAAGCGTCTTTGCACAGGTCAGCAGGCTGAAAGAGTCTGGCTATCCCGTGCATGTTATAATGATGACTTGTAGAAAACTGGTGCAATGTATTAAGGCGGGCCATAAGTCACAACTTGTTACACGGCAACATCAAAGGGTCGGCGTGGTGCCATATGTACATAGAATGCCACATGGGCTAACGAAGGCGGGAAGCCGCTATGGCGTTACCGTGGTTTTTTCTGGGCCAAAAAATTGAGCAGTTTGTGCTCAAAAATTCGCAATCGACAGAAAACGACGTAGACAAGATACGAAGCGTGCTTGCTCCGTTAAGCACCGCTCACCGTTTGTGCCGAGGGGGGGGGGGGGTCGGTGTAGGGTATAGTCTGCCTTTGTCTTGCGGAGGTATTTATATAGGGCTGACGGGGCGGTGGCTCAACATTAGGCTAGGGTAACACCACAATCGCTTACCAAAATGGCTTGGGCATCTTCAGGAGCATTGCCGTGCAATAAAGAGGACAATAAGAAGGAAAGGAAAAAGTGCACACCGCTATTTTCAAGGGGCAACTGTACTTTTTAGACATCGTCAGAAGGTCGTACGTGAAGCTGTGGTGGCTTACCGTATTAAAAAATACCAAAATATGCGTGTCAGCGAGTCATCTCTTAACTTGGTAGATTACGAAATTGATTTATTATCCTCTGCTTTATTTGAGGTGCCACTTTTTTCTGGAAGAGTAGCTTTTTAGTTTGTTTACTTTTTGCTTTCGGCAGCAGCAGTGGTCACATTGCGCGTGACGTATTTCCACACATTCTGTATCGTGCGAAAACAAATAAAAGGTAACCCAGTCTGTGCTTTATCGCAACGAATGGAAAGCTTAAAATGAAAGGATATGGGGCCAAATAGGTGGTGGTGAGTTCATCGGGGGGTGACGGTTGTAGAATGGAACAGCGAACGATGGAGAGAAGAATGCAAAATTATTATTTTCCCTGTTCAGAAACCGGCCGCTAGGCGCCTCGAACGCTGGGCGATTTGGACGTTGGACCTTCAAATCATGCTAAGCTGTAGGCTGTATTATGAAAGCAAAATGATATTTTAAGTTTACTATGCCTTTCATTTGAGCCAACGGGCAACAGGGTGCAAGTGTTCGTAATTGACGTCGTGCGCTGCGAAACTTTTTGACCATACCTCGATATCGGTTAAACGCTTATTAGTCTTTAGTATTGATTGCCCCTTTGTGTTATAGTCTATTATACTGGGAGTGGGATGCTTCAGAAAACCAGATAAGGTAATATTAGGGCTCTACTTTAACGGTTATAAGTGTTTTGACGAGATACGTTCTGCTGGCAGTATGCTACGGACTAAGCATTCATAACATGCACCACATTGCACAAAATGCTCCTATATTCAAGATTTATTTATGAGGGATGTGAGAAAAGAATGTGACTGAAAGAAAGATTTGCATTCTTGTTGCGTTATGGCGCATGGTTTGAAAATTTCAGCTCTGCAAAAGAAATCTCTTCCAAAATAGCTTGTCTCAGAAAACTTTTGTTTTTATTGTGCCCCCGCAATGACCCTGGTTTTTAACATCTGATATATAGTATCATTACCTAAAATTACCTTCTTTGCATCCTATTCATAATGTCGTGTCATATATAACCGGCTTGGGGTTAGCTTCTGTCGTCTCGTGTGTGCAAAATGCCTGCGCTATCGGATTTATTCGTATTGATACAAAACTGCTGACAGCCTGAAAATTGCGCCCACTTTCTAATCTCTCTTGCATATGTCACACTTCCACCTTTCGTCTATACAAGCTGCGCAGTAATACCGCTTGAAGATGGATTCAGCGAACAACCATCAGTGTTACAAGCTGCCAGAAATTCAGCTAGTGTTAACTTCCTGAAGAAAACTTCGGTGTGTTTGTTCGTACCATCGCTTTATGGGGTTCAGAACTTACTGGACGAGTTGCAGAGTCAGAAGCTTTATGGAAGCATCAACCGTCAGCGATTAACATGCATCATTTAACACCCACTTAATCATCAAGTGAGAGACAGCTGTAATAGGACAAAAAAAAAAACTTTCTTTATTTTAACAGACTACAGCATCGTATAAGGCGGTTGATAGCCGCGAACAGAATGATTTAAATGGAGGTGAGTAAATCTCAAGAAATTAGTTGGTTTATACGCAAATATTAGAAAATTTCAGCCATAATGACTGTGAGGATTTTCTAACAGTTCATAAACGCTTTAATAATACCAGAAATATAATATAGACGTTAACTTAACTTTGGTCCAGGCTTCGTTGGTAGTATTGGACACCATTTGATGCTCCCGGTTTCAATAAGATTTCATTGATTTATGCCTCGATAGCCACTAATCCCCGTCGCGATGTAATCATGTATTAGCAAGCTGTTACGCTTTGCGATCGACATTTCTCCGCTGCGAGCAACAAATATTAAGCACAGCTGAGACAGTAAACAAAAATATAAATGGGCCGCCGAAATTCGAAGCCACGGTGGAAAATCGTTTCACAAATCAAAGGGCTACAATGTTTGTTTTTTATTTAGAGAATGACCTAAGCTCTGCATGGTTTTGAATCTTCGCCATAATTAAAGCAGCTGCAGAGTCATGTTCCCGTCCTTCATTAGTATTTTATACCCATGACTAAATTGACAAGGAAAGGACATGCGTACTTGCACCGAGTACATATCCTCGCAAGTGAAAAATTGCAGTTTATGTGATAAACCCATAGCGATTAAAATACCTTCAAGGGCAATGAGGATGAGTTTTCTGCACAGTATCAAAGCTGAAATAACCCCTCACATTCTTCGCCAAGAGTTGTCGGAGGCTAAACGATGATGCAGGAGATGATAAGGAGAAGCATGATTCTATGCACTCCACACCCAAGTGTTTCCGCCTACAAAAATTACAATGTGAGACTGCCGCGATGGAATTCGACCGAAGGGTTGAAAGAACATCGCAGGAAGACTCTCATCCTTGAAAAGAAATCTCTTAATACTTACAAATATTACGGAAATGAAGACGGCAGGAGAGGTAAAAACTCAGTGCTGTCATCTGTTTATTGTAAATAATAAACAAAGATATAGCCTTGGCTTCCTTCAAATGCTGAACAACAGACATTCTACATTGCGTCAGCTGTAGGGATCCTGGGCTCAGGACTCCACCTGCTGTATTTAGCCATAATGTTTCACTTTGGGACTGAACTTAGACTTTTTTTTTTTTTGCTAGTTCTACAACTACCACGGCTTTAAAACAAATTGTGCCTCCGAAAACACTGCCTGACCCTAATGCCTGACTGTGGATTGGGTCAATTTCGTTATTTTGTGCAGACGTTTGCGATCAGGATTTTCTAGGCGCTTCCTCATTCTTCACTGGAATGTCACGTGCGCCTTGCGATAGCACGGTGGAAGCTAAGCGCAACAGGTTGTCGACAGTCCAGAAACAAGGAATTTCAACACTTCTCTTGATACAAGCACATCCATATATTTACCTACAATGCAATGCTGACTCTAACTGTTGGCGGTTTTCTTCGCATTGTTCTAAAGTCTAGCTTCTAGAAGCCCAGACCACCGAACGTGTTCAGCGGCACATTTTTTAAAGCTCAGTTACTCGACAACACTGTTAATTCGCGAATTACGCCTTCAATGTAGTTCTTTCAAAATAAATTATGGACGCGAGTTATTATCATTTACATTTGTATTTTCCTTTTGACATAACGTTTTTTTGCACAAACTACATATTGCTCTTTGCAGCATGCACTTCGTCGATCTGTACTTGCCCTCCCCTCTGCCACCCGGCTGCCATGATCACTCAAAAATATCCATTTGAAACCTGCCTAGGGCTATTACCTAATATATTGGTCATTACAATTTGAGCCAGTGCTCTTATGTCAGTGCATTCATTCTCATTAAGCCAAGTTGCCCAATCCGCTGGGTGTCTATTGGCAAGCAATGCAGCACTAATAAAATTATATGGTTTAAATTCCCTTCAAACGCTACTGAAAGTCATTTGCAGAATGGCGACATTCAGTTGCGTGTTTCTGATAAACCTACTTTAGAAGCAAATGTGTTTTCTAGTATTTATTACTCATTTCAAACGATGACTTTCATTGCATGTAAAATTCATTAATGAATCGAACGCGTAAAAATATGAATTTAAACTGTACACGCGCTCATTTCTCTTTTTTAGTTATTATGCTTTTTTGGTCGAATATTTTGGAAATTTCACGGAGCGCAAACCGTCAAGCCTACTGAGGCATTATATAGGGCATTTGCGTAGAGTCACTACGCAAGTCCTGAAGACCTCAGGCAAACCTGTGACCCCACACAAGGATAAGGAGGAAAGAAACCATAACCGTATATTTCATGGCTTTATTTACGCGCTGTTGTTCCACAGTATTTTTACAGAGAAAGAAGAAAAAATGGCGTCAAGTGTAGTAACTTTTTTGCTGCAACCTGATTCAAGAGGGAAGCGTTGCAAACATGATACCTATGTGCTGTAGTGTTCGGCAAAGTACAGAGCGCGAACCGAAAATTCCGCGACACCGCGCTTCTGAACCCTAAACCAGTTTCCATAAATAGATGGTTCACGTTACTAATATTAAAACATGACATTGCGAAGAAAGTGTCTTTAGAAAACCCATCCTTGGGGCAAAATCGACAAATTCTTTAACGTCGTTTGTGATGGAGAAGGAGGTGTGCCTTTGAACCTTCTTTGGCCTACTGCCACTGTTCCGAGTAAATACGCCACCGCCATGCTAGCCATATCAGTAAAATGAAACTCTGGCCTGCATATTTCGAACATAGATAATTCAAGTGCGACAGAAGCCATTGTCATTTCAATGATTCGACGCCTCCACCGAAAAGCCATGCAGGATAAGTAAGAACATGGGAAACTATTTTAAGAATTTCCTACTCTCTATGATAGGCTTGTATATTGCAAATGCGAAGAAATTTGGAAACAACTTTCGCCAGTAGAATAGCAGCGCCCACTATTCCGACTCCAGTGTCGTTGCGGTGCATTCCAACCGTATTAGAAATGCTGGCACCATGAAATAAACATCTGTCTAGCTATCTGCTTCATAGCTGTGAACTTCAACAGCATAGGGCACATTCCTTTCTATCTATGCTAGGCTAACTCTTACCATAACATGCGCGAACTAAGGTCCAAGAGAAAGATGTTAGTGTCCAGAACTTTCAATCTCCATCAAGCGATAGTGTCTGTCAGTCCAAACCCTATTTGGAGCTGTCTCCTTAACTGGGCAACGCTATTGAACTATGCAAGGTGCTCAGCTCATAAGGTTAGCACAAACTAATATCAATGAATGGCAATCGGCGTAATATGTCGAATGGAAAGAAAGCTAGAGCCATAGCATATAACGTTTTGTCAAAGACCATTTCAGAAGAGCGCGCGGGAAAAATATTGTGATCCTCTTATTCGTGCCCACACGGTTAGTACCCAAAGGTTTCCACCTTCTCATTTTGTCGAATCGTGTAGTTGTTCAGTATCTCCACTTACCTATCCAAGCTCATGAATACGCTTGTGCGCACCAACGGCGCAATGCTTGTTTAGAGGGAATAAACTTCGGATACAGAGTTAACGGATAACTGGTGAGGTTCGAACCTAGGAGTTCCATACTGGGAAGCAGTCAAGGCCTACAGCCCTTTAAGCTAACGATGAAATCTCCACTCGAATAAGGCGTCATCTCTAAAACACGGCGCATCTTGTCGGCGACTCTTTAATCATCTTTAACAGCCCTTTCTGTTTGCACGGTGTAGACGCTACGTCTTGAAAGGCGGTGTTCTGCGCCGCTCTTCGTTGATGCTGTAAAACGATCTTCCTTCCGGCCTGCCCTGAATATATCTGTTGATGTAGGCAATGTCACGTCCACGGCAGCACCTTGAGAGCAGCCTAGTAATTAGACTTTATCTAGCTTCAGCTCGTGACATTCATATATTATTCTAACGTGCTTTGAATAAATGTTAATTACATTCTATTCTTACTATGCATAGCTCATAAATTTTAAAAGCTGCTTCGTTTTGACATGATATGGAAATATCATTTCGACATACTTATACACTGTTAATGTACTCGGGATCGGAGGGCTAAAGTGTTTTGTTAATAATAAATAAAGTAGCAATTCAATGTTTGAAAACCAGCGGGTAAACGCCTTGCCATACAGCATGTGATAGACAAGTAAGGGCGACACAGTAGCGACGGACGCTTCCAATGATTCGGTAAAAATGGTCAGTGTAGAACGTGATGCATGTCCCCTCATGCAGGAATGCCTCGCTGACTAGAAATATTTTTATTAGTAGCCTTATCACTTCTTTCATCGTGTGTGAATGTTGCTTCTTTTCTGAGGAGCTAATAGGGGATGCTGGAACTTTTCGACTTACTGGTTAATATTCTGGATGCGACAGATTCAAAACACAGTCACTGCAGACCTCGCTCAGGTCCAAGCAGGGTGGTAAAATACAAAAATAGAAATAACCAATACTTCAACCAATGGAAATAGGCAAAAAACGAAACATAAAAATCTATTGTGGTTGGGGGAAGCTGAAAATTTGAATACATTCGTCCGTGCAAACTAGTGCATTAGTGAATTAGGATGATGGTATCGAGCAATCCTAGACGTTGATCAAGACTCATAAATTGAAGGGTTCATTGCTAAATCTGCATTATTAAGCGTGAAACAAAACAACATTCTGAAGTTTTTCCTTCACTGTTGAAGAAGTTCAGTGCGATTGTCCTGCATTATTTGTGAAGGAGAGTCGTATATGGAGAATTTCGAACATATAAATCGTGCAACTTTCGTCTATACTATTTCAATGCATGCAAGGCCGAACCTCGCTTGCACATTGGAATTTAGGCCTAATTAAAGGGTAGGTTTACGATCCTGTTAGACGGTAATGCATTCAATGTAGAAATGCACATTTAAGGACTTTTTAATCCAACTTGCGCAATTAAGGTTTATTTCATTTTCGCTCAAAACGTGATATTCATCGTTTTAAACCTAAGCTGCTCTGGAACCAAGCTAGTTATATAACGTTGAGTTACGAATGAGACATCCACTAAAAGCCACCTTAAAAATTATAGTTACGGCCAGTCCATCCAATTGTTTCTCCCTTTATTATATTATCTTCTTGATCACATTTTACTTACGAAATAAATGATTTTACTTTCGCATGGTATTTTTCTTGCTAAATAAAACGATGTCAGAGCCTACCGATACAGGAAAACTTCTATTTTCACTCATGGGTCTCTTAACTAGAGGCTTAGAAAGGCGAAATTAGGCCTCTGACGACAGCGCGGAGAACATGATGTCGCAATCAGCGGCAGAACACGCCCCAGTGGCTCAGTGGTTAAAAGCTTAGCTACTGAACCGGAGTGCCCGGGTTGGAACTCGATCAAGGCGGCCGTGTTTTGGTCGTGGCGAGAAGCAAAGCCTTCTGTATGTTTTGCGATATTAATTGCACGTTACAGATCCGAAGGTGGACGAAATTATTTCGGAGCCATCCACTAAAGCTCTTTCTCTCTTCTTTCACTCAAGCCTTACTCATTTCCCACACTGCGCGGGTCAGGTGTGCACTGAGATGCGTGACAGTTTAAGTGTGGATCTTACAAAGGCATTCGATAGCTTGGCACGCTCAAAAATCTTTCGCAACCTTTCATCCCTTGGTGTGCGCGCCAGATTCTACAATTACATCCGAGGCTTCCTTAGCTCCGCGCACAGACACATTTGCCTCCGGCGACAATCGCCTTCCAGTGGTTCCGTTGGGTGTACAGGTACGATGCAAAGGACTACCCTATCCCCTATACAAATCAACATAGCTCTTCTTCCGTGCCGTCCGATGTCAGTGCACGTTAGAGATTCCCAGGCGGTCGAAATTCCTCCGGAGCCCTCCACTACGGCACCCTTTTCTCTCTTTCCGTTTTCACACCCACCTTTCTCCCTTCCCTTACGGCGCGGTTAAGGTGTTCACAGAACAAGTATGACAGATACTGCGTCTTTCCCTTCCTGTGAACCAATTATTATTATTATTATTATTATTATTATTATTATTATTATTATTATTATTATTATTATTATTATTATTATTATTATTATTATTATTATTATTGTTGTTGTTGTTGTTGTTGTTGTTGTTGTTGTTGTTGTTGTTGTTGTTGTTGTTGTTGTTGTTGTTGTTGTTGTTGTTGTTGTTGTTGTTGTTGTTGTTGTTGTTGTTGTTGTTGTTGTTGTTATTATTGACAGGAGAGCAGCATCCGTCAGACTTAGTGGACACCTGGCCAGCGCCTAAGGGAAGGGAGGAAGGTTGCAGATAAACTGCACGGAACGAGAAGCTCTAGTAGAGGGCTGCGGAGTATTTTCTACCTCCCTCTAGATCTTTAACGTGCGCTGACATCGCTCAGCATATCAACGCCCCTTCGTTTCGCCTCCGCCGAAACGCGGCCGCCTGCGGTCGGGATCGAACCCGGGTGCTCGGGCATCTTAGTAGGGTATCTTAATCACGGCACCATTGCAGTGGGGCACTTTGTAAAACCTCCATTCCGCGTTATAAGAAGCGTGCAATCCGCGGTTTTCAAGTTTCAATTTTTTTTTGTCCTGAAGAACAGAACTCGTGGCTCGACATATGCTAGGACACGTAACGGCGAGCGGTGGCGGCAGCGCACGCTGCCCAGGGTGTGGTGCTGGTTACAAGGGACAACGCATGCGACGTCGACGACGACGCGAAACGCAGGAACGGGCGCCAAAGAGGTGCGCTCTATATAAATCAAGATCAGATAAAACTTTACAAAATATTCTCAAAAGAGGTCAGAGTTACAGTACCCGCAAAGCGAAAGATTTGATCAAGGAAAAAAAAAGGGGGAAAACTTTATTTTGATCGTTGTTATCTTTCGTTCACTTTGGGGATGTCTTCAGGGGTGCCTCTTTGTTGCAACCCCGGAAGTCTTCTCCGTCGACATCGTCCAACTGTAATGAATGGTCGGTTGCCCTCAGTTCAAGGCTCGCTGGTCACTGTCGTTCGTTAAGATCACTGTACAAGATTCTGTTGGTCTTGGCGGCAGTCGCTGCAGCGCAGTCCTCCATTGCTCAACAATCGGGTTCGCGCGCCTGGCTGGTCTCGCAGTTGGAGGAAGCCAAGATAAATGGCGATCGAGTTAACTTTTACGGCTTGATGGTTGGCATCTTCACACTAACGTGCGGCTGCGGAGTTCCAGGGTGAAAGGATGGGTCCTACCCCGCATCTCCACCAATTGTCTCTGTTTCATATGGGAGGGCCATATCATAACCCTTGCATTCACGTTATCTCTAAGCCCCGCAGGCACCAGCTCGGTTAAGCCTTGCTTTATATGTCGGCTGGTAGCTTACGCTATCGCGTCATCGTGAAAGTGGGAGTGAAAACATAGAGAACAAGGAGCCGTAGTGGAGGGCTTCGTACCCCAGCGCCATCGCACTTTAGTGGTCAAAAGTAACCCCATAGCATCAATAAAGCTTCAACCATAGAGTAAACTACAGCGTCGGAAAGCCATGTCTTTACTTTCAAGCCGCACCTAAGCGTAGCCATGTAGATAGCTCTCGCGTAAGACCAGGTTTAACCACAAGCTAAACAGCTCATAATTTTAGCCGAAGTGCAGAGTTCTTGCTAACTTCCGCCAGACAACTATTTTGGTGAAACCAGCAAATGTGTAAAACTTGCTCGGAAGCTGTATGTTAATAGCAGACTAAATCTTGGGTGAGCTGCCTGTATTTTCTCTGTCATTTTATGCATCATCATCATCATCAGCCTGACTATACCCGCTGCCGGGCGAAGGCCTCTCCCATATTTCTCCACTTAACCCTGTTCTGTGCTAGCTGCATCCACTTGACCCCTGCGAACTTCTTAACTTCATCCGCCCACCTAACTTTCTGCCTCCCCCTGCTACGCTTTCCTTCCCTTGGAATCCAGTTTGTTACCCTAAGCGACCATTGGTTATCCTCTCTTCGCACTACATGTCCTTCCCATGCCCATTTCTTCTTCTTAATTTCTACTAAAATGTCGGTAACGTGAGTTATTTCTCTGACCCACTATGCACGCTTCCTATCTCTTAATGTTACTCCTACCATTTTTCGTTCCATAGCCCTCTGGGCTGTCCTCAACTTAAGTAGAACTCTCTTGGTTAGCCTCCACGTTTCAGCCCCATAGATGAGTACAGGTAAGATGCAACTGTTGTATACTTTACTCTTGAGCGATACCGGTAAGCAGCTAGTCATAATCTGCGAGTGCTTGCCCAATGCGCTCCAGCCCAATCTTATTATTCTTGTTATTTCCTTTTCATGGTCCCGATCTGCGGTTACTATCTGTCCTATGTAGACATATTCGCCTACTACTTCCAGTACTTCGCTACCTAATGTAAACTGCTGTTCCTTCTCGAGGCTGTTGAACATTGCCTGAGTCTTCTGCAAATTGATTTTCAAGCCTACCTTTGTACTTTTCCTGTCTAGGTCATCAATCATTATTTGCAGTTCATCCCCCGAGTTGCTTAGCAAGGCAATGTCATCAGCAAATCGCAGATTACTGAGGTATTCTCCATCTAATCTTATCCCTAACTGCTCCCATTCCAAGTCTCTGAATACTTCCTCTAAGAAAGCTGCAAATAGTACTGGGGAGATTGTGTCTCCTTGCCTAACACCTTCCTTTATAGGAATTTTGTTACTTTATTTATGCAGAACTATGGTTGCTGTGCAGCCACTATATATACCTTCCAGCACTTTCACGTACGGCTCGTCTACCCCCTGATTCGCAATGCCTGCATCACCGCCGAGGTTTCAATTGAGTGAAATGCTTTTTCGAATCAATGAATGCTATGTATAAGGGCTGGTTATATTCCGAGCATTTATCTATCACCTGATTGATGGTATGGATATGATCGATAGTAGAGTACTGTTTCCGAGAACCTGCTTGATCCTTTGCTTGATTCCAGTCTAAGGTTGTCCTGATTCTATTAGTTATTACCTTAATAAATACCTTATACGTAACATACAGTAAGCTGATTGGTCTGTGATTTTTGAAGGTCTTTAGGGTCCCCTTTCTTATGAATAATGATAATGTTCGCATTCTTCCATGGTTCCGGTACCGTCGATGACACCAGGCACTGCGTATGCAAGGGTGGCCAGTTTTTCTAGCACAATATCCCCCCCCCCGTCCTTCAGCAAATCTGTAGTTATCTGATCCTCTCCAGCTGAATTCCCCCTTTTCATAGTTTCTTATGCTTTCTTGACCTCATCCTTCGTCACTGGTGGAACGTCTGTCTGTTTTTCCCTACCGCCAATATCATTACGGTCCTGACTACTTTGGCTACTGTAGAGATCGGCATAGAACTCCTCGGCTACTTTGGCTATGTTGTCCATATTCGTGATGACGTTGCCCGCCTTGTCCCTTATCGCATACATCTGGTTTTTGCCTATGCCCAATTTCTTCTTTACCTCTTTAAGGCTTCCACCGTTCTTTACAGCATGCTCAATTTTCTCCATGTTATTTTTCCTTATATCGGCCACCTTGCGCTTATTGATGATCTTTGATATCTCGGCCAATTCTATCTGGTCTGTTGGTTTGGAAGCTTCGTGATGACGTTGCCCGCCTTGTCCCTTATCGCATACATCTCGTTTTTGCCTATGCCCAATTTCTTCTTTACCTCTTTAAGGCTTCCACCGTTCTTTACAGCATGCTCAATTTTCTCCATGTTATTTTTCCTTATATCGGCCACCTTGCGCTTATTGATGATCTTTGATATCTCGGCCAATTCTATCTGGTCTGTTGGATTGGAAGCTTTCATACTCTGGCGTTTCTTAATCAAATCTTTCGTGTCCTTAGACAGCTTACCGGTATCCTCTCTAACTATCCACTATGCTGAAATTGGGGAGTACTTAGTGACAGCTTGCCCGCAAGCACTTAGGACACAAATGTACTTCGTGGAGCAGTTACGTCCGCAGCCATCCTTCCCCTCGCTCGTGCATACCTACCCTCAGGTAAAACTAAAGAATATAAGAACGTACTTGCGAGAAATATGGGCACATTAGTCGGTGATGAAGCCTCAAGGACTACAGAACGCGTATCAACGGGTACACGTTTTTTACATTGTTAAGTGCACATGTCAATGTTTTATACATTGCGTATTGTAAATAGAAAAATTCGTCGTCTATTGCTCAGGCATTGTGCAAGATTGTTAATTAAGAGTTCAGTACTAAAATAACGCCTTTCTGCTTGCATATTTATCTCCGTGGCAATGCAACGGTTAACCTAATCATAATTATTTCTCATTATTGCGAACTATCCCATTTTTTTTCATGAGCTGAATTTTGGTTCTGTGAAAAACGCATTGTTTATGAAAAAGCTGAGCGATTAACAAAAACGACGAGGTAAACAAGGCAACAGGCAGAACATTACGCAGCTCGACAAGTATTAAAGCTGCAGCTAAAGCTAGAGATTTTAAGACATTTCATATGTTGATGTCAAAACATGAGTTCTAATAAACAATGTTTACTTTTGTATTTCACCTAAATCTGGCTTTGAACTGTAGTAGTTACTGTCAATCAAGGTTTTGCTGATGCCAATGCCTTCATATTGTATGATATGGTAATCTCATTATTTTTCATTGCTTCTGATGTCCGCACAATAGTGAAGAAACAGGAGAAGAATTGGGAAGTAAGCTGAAGCTGACAACTGAAGATAAGCAAACTTTGCTGAGTTTCGCGAACCCAGTATTGAGTGCAGGAGGGCGTAGTTGGCGGGGGTGCGGGGGGAGGGGGGGGGGTGCGGTGGGAGTGCTTGAGCAGCGGGAAATAGGCCAAAAGGTGCGTTGGTGTTCCTGGAGCGTGACGACCGAGAGAAGGAAACCAATTTCACGGGGCGCTGGGCGTTACAGCGCCCGCGGCAAAAGGTATAGCTTCGTAGCGATCACAGTGATAGGTAATCACCGAACACAAAAAGGAAAGAACGAATATTTCAGTTAGCCTTAACGAAACATTCTAAGCTTCGAAAAAGAATACATTTTCCTTAGATTCAGATACATAATTTGTTTTATTCTCGAAATTCGCTTCTGGTAAGGGGGTATAGACTGCAATCTTGGTTGCCATTTCCTCTTTGTAGTTTGCTCCTTTAAGCACCAATTAGGACCACGCTTTGACTTCCTTACCACCTACAAAACGTTATTGGCTGATACCCCTTGCTTTTTCATTGTATGTAAAAGAGGGTATGCCATCACCATAAATTTCAGATCTTACCAAAACCGCTTCACATGACGCCAGTTGTGATGCGGTGCACTGGGGAGAAGTCCAAAAGCCTACTTATTATAATTCGCAAGTTATTTATTCGATTCAAATGCTATCACGAAATGGCTTGGTATTGTTTACCTGCAAGTTTACACATTTTTTTTCTTTAAGCTCGTCAAATTCTGAAACCTCTTCAGCTGCCCCTTAAGTGATTGCGACAAGAGTCCAAAATAGTGCCACAAGTTTTGGTCAGATTTAAGGTCTTGTAATTTTAGAAAATGAGGTACAAATGCCGCATTGTGACACAAACAACTCAATAACCGGTTACCCGAGTTAGTGAGGCCACTAACAAGACGGTGCCCAAGTTAAATTGTTACAGATGTCGATATCTAATCAGAACTCAGGGAAGACAACAGATAAGCTAATGAGATAAGACAGTTAATTAGATAAGTATGAATGGCTCAACTGTGGAGGCGGTCGAAGGACGGCTGGGAACTCTCAGTTATATTAAGTATCACAAGACATAAGTCACAGCACTTTGTTCCGACAGTCTTGCAGGCTGGAAGCATCTGTGTGATTAGTCATTCGGTAGCATATGACGCAATCGTCGGTGATGAGACGGATTTCGAACTAAATGTTGTGAAGTAAGTAATTTTTACATATTAGGACCAGACGTGTAACATCGATAGTTGATTGGGGTGCTCCGGAGAGAACGGAAGGCGCATGAGATAAATGTGAGTTGTTGTCAGAAAACTGTAAGTTAACCCGGAATCCTCACAAATATTCCAACACAGGTGTATGGAGATTAAATTTAGAAAGTTTCAGTCATAGGTTGCTCAACAGACAAATGCAAACTTTAAAGTAAGAGAGCAAGATGACCGTCACATCTACAATCTTTGCTAAAAACCGCATTGATGACGATAAAAAATAAACCGGAGATAGAAAATTAGCAGAGCTCACACAATCATCATGTTTTATGTTTCGAAGCAGGCGCAAGTGGTGGAAACCGGTCGAAAAATAAAGGCGACCTGCTGGCTTTGGGAAAGACGGGTATTATTTTACCGATCCGCCCATTTGCTATGCAGTTCTATGCCCCGTTTTTTATGTGGGAAAGAGCGTTGCATATAAAAAGAAATATGCATTTGCAAATCGATGGTTATTAAATAAAACACAGAATCAACCCTTAAAGGTTCATACAAAAGCTCTAGATTCGCGATGTCGGTTGTAGAGACGCTACAGCCTTTATTTACTCTGTAAAGAATAATTACTTGGTTGAAAAAAGTGATACACGTGGCAGAAACAGCTTGAAGATTTAAAACCACAATGCAGGATATGCTCCTAGTTTGTACAAGCTGAAATATTTAAAGCTTTTAAATTCGAAAGCATGCGCCTTGCGCGCAAAAAATTCTCCAAGTCATAACGGGTGCTTTGCGCTCTCAAACCGCGTGCTGGACAAAGGCAAAATCCAGACGAAAAAAAAAAGAAGCATAAAAGCAGACTGCTGACTCAGAATCTCCGCTGTAGCATAATTAGTTTCGGAGAGGAAAAAGAGAAAAAGGAAACGCTGAAGAATGGAGGAGCGCTGGACTGGGCACACGCAACTGTGTTCTCGGTGCGCGTGGGTTTGCTTGAAAAGTTAAATTAAAGAACTATTTAAGCTCCAAAACTAATTTTCAATGCATCAACGATTAGTAAATCAAAAATACCTAATTTTGAGAGCATGAAATATAAAAACGGCAGAAAATTTTACAAGGCTCCGTTTGTTTGTGAATAATGAAACCGGATTACGACACAGTTCTTTGCATTCATTTGACGGAGAGGAGGGAAAAAATTACGTGGGCTTTATGAACGAGCTGGACTGATAGCATTTCAAGCCCTTATATGCATTTAATTTCGTATTTCACGGCTCCGCCTTTTGATTATTAAACTTCATTCGCATATGTTTGTTGGCAGAATACTTTTAACCCGTTAGAGAAACTAGATCAAGAAGGCAGCTTGAAGACCCTAAAGTACTTTTCTAGTAGTAGTAGTAGTAACATGCACACAGATTCATTTTGCCATAACCATATTTTATACGAACTCACCGCACTGAAAAATAACTAATATGCAATCCATAACTACTTACGAAATTATACTTGCTAGCACAGCTATATAGTCGGCAGGATTTTAATGCAGGTTGCTGCTACGTTTCGTGGCTCTGTAAGCTGGTTTATTCTGCAGGAAAACAAGGGATCGATAACTTGTTCAATGTGATACAAAAATTATTTCGCAATTGTACTTATTGCGAACTGCTTCCAATATATCGCTAATATTAATAAATGTCGAAAACATTTTCATTGGTGAAAAATGAATGAAAAAAAAAACGATTTTTTTCTGACGTGATCAGGAAACCTTGGAAAGATGTTCAAGCTCCGCTTCGAGGTCATTATGGGAAAGCATTAAATGTTCTCGCCAGCGGCTTCCATTGTAGATTTTCGGTCGTGTGCGTCCACTATGCTACTGTCTTAAGCAGAAACCACTTATGTTTGGCAATACCTTCCCCGTGCTCATTAGCCTACAGTCATAAACGCCCGCATATGGTTGATACAAACACCAAGGAACAGCGCAAAAGCCAAAAAAGGAAGTCGCTTGAGCTTCACTCTGAGACTACACGCCATAGCGTGCATTCGTTTGCTTCATCTAGTGTTTTAGCTACAACAAAGTGCAACCGATGACGCTGCATTTTAGTAGGTTGGAAAATGGTACAACAAGTAATCACTTTTATTTTTATTTAAAATATTCTACGAAGCAATGACTAATCACAATTTGTTGTTATATTTTTACCTTTAAATGTTTACACTTTAAAAATGAAACACAAATAAAATTTAATGTTTAACCTTTCAAGACAAATTTTATTTATTGATAAAGACACGATCAATTATTGCTCTAATGTTAGCCTCTAATTACTGATCGCATTCCCTAACCATTACTTAGAACATATTTATCAATAACAGGACTGCATTTTTATTGCTAACATTCCTACAACTTCCTGCAGCTGCATGCAACATGTAAACCGAAATTGGGATACGGCGAGAGCTCTTGCACCGAATAATCTGTATACGCTCAACACACAAAAAAAAAGAACATCCGTGTCAGCAGGCTCTCACATTCTTGCTTGACGCTACTACTGGGGACTCTGAAGGTTCCCTTTTTTGGCGCTCACCTAAGGAAGTTCTTTAAGGTGTAATATCCAAGACTACCTGAATTAGAATAAGGGCGGTTTTAACTAAGCTCTACAAACGTGACTGCGTGGTCTAGAGGCAGTGTTTTGACTCGAAATCTAAACTCCAAGCTTTGAGCTTCGATTCATGTCTCAAAGAAGTAACCCGAGCGTGCAGCTTTTGCGAACTCGACCATGTCATGGACCAGTAAGGGCACAGTCATGTAACCCGCCAACTACCACACGTTAACGACATGCCCGTGATTTTAATGCGAGAGCACTGCCACCCGTACTTTGTAATCTCGTCGGGGGGTCCAGGAGCCAGCCTTCGATAAAACGCCCACAGAAACAAAACTTACGCAGGTTTATCCCCATTAACCCTGTTACCCGAGCATCAGCTCTGTTAAGATGACTACGCGCTCATACTGGCTTTTGTTTTTTTATGCGAGCTTCTCTCTCTTCGGCTGATTCTGCTACGAATCAATCACGCTTTCTATTCGTTACGGTTTCTCGCCCAATTATATCGACTGGATGATCAGTCTCATCTTCCAGTCGATATAGTGCACAATCCAGCGAAAGTTAATTGTCAATTAATAGCCGCATGTGTATGCTGGTAGGTGTTCTCGGCGGTGTGCCCAAACACGCGTTTTCAATTCTGCCGGCTCTGCAATGCGAAATGCACGCAAGCAATTGTGCAACTTGAGTCACTGATAAACACATACCATTTAGCAGCTGGCCGCGGCCGGCACCTGGCCAATGACGCTTCACCACTACCGAATATTCCGCGACTAAAACGTGAATAGGACAACCATTCCTTCTTCAGTATGCCAGAGACGATTAGTGGAGTCGTGAAGTGAGGATCTCTAGCACCTGACCGTTTACCTTTGGAAACGAAATGGCTTACATATTTTAAAAATAGGTCAAATATTTTATTTAAATAAAATTTTAATGTTATTTATTGAAAATAACTGAAATATGATATAAGCTAAAATTTAAGTTGACGATTTAGTTTCCACAATAATAATGCAGGGCTGAGCAGCTAAATAAATACATAACTGATTTTTCTCGAATAGAATGCAGCTATTGGTAATGCTCGGCTTCAGCAAGAACAATTTCTGAAGAGTGCTACACAGCAATGTGTGCTTGGTGTACACTGACGAGAAGGCATGAACAGAAAGAATTCAATATGGCTGCGATGATGAAAAATAACCCTCATCATGTGAACAATAACCAGGACTGCTTGGCCAGGCCCTGTAGTCGCTTTCCCTCAAAGGTCCCTTCGCATATCCTTCCAAAGCAGCTATCTAAAAGAGGAACAGTGCGGTACTAAGGACGATTGATTGCGAAGTAACTGCTCCGGACGTGACGCGGACTGCAAACATTGGCATTGGGGAAACAACGTCCTCATGGAGGTCATCGGACCTATAATCGAATTGCAGCACGGACCCCTCAGGCTACGGCAAATGACGAGCTTCATCTCAGGGGTAAACTAAAAAACTTTTTTTTTCTTACTTCAAGCCAATATAAAAAAATATCCTTCGATTGCACCAACGAATACACAAATGCAATTGCTATGAATCAATTCCTCTAATTTTAGGACTTGCATTAGAAGAACATATCTTAGTTTTTACATTATAATAGTGCTTTGCTCACGCTTTCTATCTGTCTGAAGAATTCGAAAGTAAACATCAGCATGGCATCCGTGCTCGTGGTAATGTCTCCAAAGCGTTACAAAATAACTTCTGCGTCTTCTAACATAACATTTGACCTAATAGTAATCTCTAATAAATGCTAGTGGCTTCAATCTATATATATGCAATACAGGAAATCCAGCTCAACCAGATGTTAAATTAGTATTCTTGTAGTGCGATTTTCGAGCCACATTGCCTTTCAGAAAATTATAACCTCGTTATCATTTTATATTGAAGGCCTTCGATTTCGGTACAAAATATTGTCGCCCAAGATAAAAAATTTATCACTTCATTTAAGGGTATTAATCGCCTTGCCAGAACGTTCTGTCTCGTACATGATATATTGCCCGGCTAGTTGCACATCAACCCTTACGGACTGCAGAAGTGTAGACGCATATTTATTTAAGTACAAACGAGAAAACATTAGAAATTAAATCGTATGAGACAAAAGTTTGGCAATAAAAAAATTAACTGCTGTTTTCAACAGTTCCTTGTCATAAGCGTGGTCCGTTGTCACCGGAAATATTTGCAACTGTACAGGTGCAGGTAAGTCAAGAGAATGAGTTTTGATACAATGCCCAATATTATATATATCCTTTAATGCAACTGTCTCTATGTAAACTATTTATTATGGCGGCTAGCTACTGTAAATTTTCAATCACAGATTCGTTATAAGCAAGATGCGGCAGCTACATTTTCCGAACTTTGAATGGTACTGGATGCACTTACTTTATTTTCTCACCTGAAAAGTTTTCAAACAAATTTTCGCTATCAATCACCAGAGCATGACACGTAAGGAGAAAGCCTGCTCTGAGGTGAAATATAAATCTTTGACGTGGTAGTAATTTTTCAAAACAGAGAAACAATTAGCAATTTTTGATGGGCCGAAACGCAAACTTTCCTGAAAATTTCCAAACAATTCCTAAAGGGGCAGTTCACCTTCAAGGATACATGACCTATTGCTGGGTAGGATAATTATAAAATAAAGCTGAGTCAGAGTTCCAGTAACAGGGGCACTCTAATTCAAGTCAAAGCGGTTCAAAAGCTCACCACTGGTCGTGTGTAACAACAGAGCAAACGACGTTGGAGGCAGCTACTGTTCACACGTTATCGGTTTTCCAGCTAAATTTGCGGCATTTTACAGCGTTTGGAGGGCAAAACTATTGTACCCAGAAAGGTGGGATTTTAGCGATTTTTATGCTCTGTTGGCGATGGCTTCAGTTGATTTTCGGTGGTCCTAGATATTCCGCTAAGAAAAGGCCAGGTTTTTGAAAATATATATTTATTTCTGAAAACCAAATTCGCTGTGAGCGAAGGCCGTCAGTGGAGGACATGATGACAAATATACTAGAAACAGGTGAAATACGCCTTTAACTGATTCATGAGGCATTTGTTAATGCACTAGGGGCGTCAGTTGAAGCTGAGCATGGAATGCGGACATCTAGCACCTGTGAAGTATTTGCCGGAGTTAAGTGCGGGGTCATATGTTTCGATGCAGGATTTTGCAAGTTCCAAAATCAAATGAGCGCCCTCCGCTTAGTAAGACGCGTAGGCACCCCTTATAAAATCAACTGGTGCCGCGAGAAATATTCGCTTACATTCAGCTGCGATGGACGAAGCTCACTCTGTTCGGCTGGAAGAAGTGTGGGTGCACAGCGGCACTCTGTGACAATGTGAAGAAACGGGAATGCTTCCGACGAAAATCATTTCGAGCAGGACGAGTTCCTCCTACTCGTGCTTATGCTGCTCCGTCTGAACGCATGTTCATTCATTTAAACATCATAAAGCGTAAACAGGGAGCCCAATGTGAACACTGAATGCGCATTCTATCTAACTATTTGAGCCGCACTTCTAAGGCATAGTGAATACTGCTCAAACTACGGGAGTCTCGCAAATATAACCAAAACGATCAATACGATAGGAATTTGTGCGTTGATAGCATTGCTGAAATCCAGCATAGAACCGGCGATAATAGAGGGTAATCACCCGTAGAGTTCTCGGCAATCCAAGATAACATAGGGCGTCTTTTTGTGCGCGAAAGTACCTGTAATCAGCAGTCTGTTGTAAGGAAAGAAAGGTGTGCTTTTGAAACGTTAATTTAATTTTACAGAAGCCATCTAAAATGGAAGAACGTGCTTTCCTATCATTATCATAATCATCATCAGCCTGACTATACCCACTGCATGGCGAAGGCCTCTCCCATGTTTCTCCAATTAGGCCAGTCCAGTGCTAGCTGCATCCACTTGACCCCTGCGAACTTCTTAACCTTACCCGCCCATCTAACTTTCTGCCGCCCTCAGCTACGCTTTCCTTCCCTTGAAATCCAGTTTGTTACAATAAGCGACCATCAGTTGTCCTCTCTCCGCCCTGCATGTCCTGGTCAAGTCCCTTTCTTCTTCTTGACTCCCACTAGAATATCGTTAACTGGAGTAATTTCTCGTACCCATTCCCCACGCTTCTTATCCCTTAACGCTACACCTACCAATTTTCATTCCATATCCCTCTGGGTTGTCCTCAACTTAAGTAGAACTCTCTTGGTTAGCTTCTACGTTTCAGCCCCATAGGTGAGTACAGGTAAAATCAAACTGTTATATACTTCTATTTTATATGATACCGGTAAGCTGCTATTCATAATCTGCGAGTACATGCCAAATGCGCTCCATAACAACTTATTCTTCTTGTTATTTCCTTTTCATGGTCCGGATCTGCGGTTACTACCTGTCCTAAGTAGACATATTCTTCTATGATTTCCAGTACTTCGCTACTTATTGCAAACAGTTGTTCCTTCCCGAGGCTGTTGAACATTACCTTAGTCTTCTGCATGTCGATTTTAGACCTACCTTTCTGCTTTTTCTGTGTGTGTCATCATGCCCAGAGTTACTTAGCAAAGCAAGGTCATCAGCGAATCGAAGATTACTGAGGTATTCTCCATCGACTCTTATTTCTAACTGCTGACATTCTAAATCTCTGAATACGTTTCCTAAGCAGGCTGTGAATAGCATGGTAGAGATCCTATCTGCTTGCCTAACACCTTTCGTTATTGGAATTTTGTTACTTTCGCTAGGCAATATTGTGGTTGCTGTGCAGCCGCTCAGTGCTGTGCATCCGCTGATATCTTCCAGTACTTTCACATAAGGTTTGTCTATACCCTGAGTTCGCAACGCCTGCATGACTGTCGATGCTTCTACTGAATGAAATGCTTTTTTGTAGTGAATTAATGCTATGTATAAGAGTTAGTTGTATTCCGAGCGCTTTTCTACCACCTGGTTGATCGTATGGATATGATCGATGTAGAGTACCCTTTCCTGAAACTTGTTTCTTTGCTTGATTGAAGTGTAATGTTTTCCTGATTCCATTCAAGATTACCTTAGGAAATACCTAGTACCTAACGGGCAGTAAGTTGATTGTTCTGTAATTTTTCAAGTCTTCAGCGTCCCCTTTTACTTTAAGAAAGGGGCGATTTCTTATATAGTTATAATGTTATTTACATTGATACATGGCAAAAACCAAATTTATATCAGAAAATTACATTCCCGGGAAATACAGAATTGAACACATTTTTAGCGCCTTTTTGGGATGCTCATCGTAGGTGTATTTTTTTACCTTTGACAACAAGTTTTTATTTTTTCATTCTCACAAATATTGTTCTCATCTATATGGCCCAGCGCTGTACCGTGGCCAATGGAAGTATTGAGCGTGGACACTACGTTCGACCACAGGATGAATGTGGAGAAAACCAATCTTTTATCAGTGTTGGCACATTGGCCTAAATGACCCGGTTGGAATAAAAGCTGGGTATAGATGATGAAGCGAAAGTATGGAAGCAACAGTGTTTAAGGACGTTTTTGTAATTCACGCATCTGTCGTTGTCAATATTTTGTAACGGAAAGCTGAGTGCATCCGAGAACATTTCGTAAAATATGAAACGGCGTTTGAGCGGCAATATATTTCTGAAATACTGTAAAATGTGCACATTGAAGACATTCTCGTTTAAGATTACAGGGTGGAAGCACAACCCATAGAAACACGTCCCAGGAAAACTTTGCGAAATAATTTTGCAGTTGCAGAAGGTACCCATGTATGTGGCTCTGCGACAAAAATATAAATACATTGAAGAAAATATGAGAAAACTATCAACGTCATCTACATTCTATCCGTTTAACCAGCAACTTAACTAGACCCCGAATAGAAATTTCTTTAACTGCGCATGTTTCATCATTGCATAGCATCTCATGGAGCCCGTCGTCTTGCGATGGGCACTACATTTGATTACTAACGCGGATTGAGTAACTTGAGATCCTACTAACTCCACCTTGGAAGACGCCTCAAGGATCCCTGAGTGCCCGCTATGTTTTAAACACACCAACCTGGGGCCATTTCTTAGTCACTGAAGCTAACATGTGCTTATCTGAGCAGACAACAGACTAAGGAGCAAATGTTCCAGCGTGTGTCTCTGCCTTGGAAATATGAGCGAATGTCCTAAAGCTACGTACACTCAAGGAAGACACTCCACGCCTGAAAAAGATTTGTTCGCCTCCCGAATACTTAAAGACGAAAAGGAGCTTTTCTACTCTCCTGCGATTAGCATATTTTTTGCAATTTAAACAAAACTTCCGCGGAGCTTTCATTATTATTGGGTACCTTAAACTGAGGCCGATATGCGTAGTGCTGTCGTAATGGCAATTAGATTTCGTATCATGTTTCTAACGTGCGTGTTGGTGCATTTTATATTTCGCCTCTTCTAGCACTTGCTGTTTTGGAGGGCGTGTGTGCGCAATAAGAGGAAGGAGCGTAATGTAATCGCTGGTGTTTTGTCTGCTTACCTAATTGCACAGAGAATATGGCAATAAAATGGAAAGCCAACGTCGTGAAAAACCATCATTCAACAGACCTCATTAGGGCAGCTGCATGGGCTCCAATCCGCAACTATACGCCGCTCGTTTCATGATAAATGGCTAAGAGCGGGTAACTAGATCCAGCATGCGAGCCCGGACCCATACTTTCGCAGTGCTCTGAATTTTATTACAAAAGGTACACTAAACATAGTATCCTGCTCTCGTAATGATGATAGTCAAGGGCCTGTTTTATTATCTGACAAGGTACACTGGGTGCCACACATACTTCTATCTTTTGTTATTTCCTCCAGAAACACTCCCCAGGGGACTGTAAAACACCTGTTATTGTCTTCCAATCTCTTCATTGCAAGAAAACCTGCCTCAAGTGAGGCACCCCATTGTCAGGCCATTTTCTCAGACAGCAATAATTCTCCGGAAACCGAGACAAGCTCTCTCACCCCATAATCTAGTTTGTTCTTCGTTGCTACAGCCGCGTGCTTTTTGCACTTGATAATGATAATTGGTTCACAGTAAGGGAAAGGCACAGTATCTGTCACACTTGTTTCTGTGGACACCTGAACCGCGCCGTAAGAGAAGGGATGAAAGTGGGAGTGAAAGTGGAAAGAGAAAAAGGGGAGCCGTAGTGGGGGGCTGCGAAGTAATTTCGACCACCTGGGGATCTTTAACGTGCGCTGACATCGCACAGCACACGGACGCCACTTCGTTTCGCCTCCATCAAAACGCAGCCGCTGTGGTCGGGTTCGAACCCGGGTACTCCAGCAGAGTAGTCGGCGTCTTACCACTGCACTACCCTGGCGGTGCATGCACTTGCTCTAAATGCTCTTTCTAAATGCCCTTTTCCATAGTCTTTTCCTCAGTTATAAAATTCTCAGACCCTTCAGATTTTTACATCGACTCATTGCATGACATTCATTATATGTAAGCCTCCTTAATTGGAGTTTAATAGTGACAAATCCAAAATGGTCAATAAAATAAGCATTTCATGAACTCTTCGTTCCATTTTCGTTTGACAATAAATAAAGACAACGATAAAGTTCAGCATCAAAAGGTATAAAGTTGCACAACCAAATGGCCCCTTTTTAGCTTTGTGTTCCGTATCAGATACTCGTGGCATTTTACAGCCCTTATCTGGCGGTATGGTAGCTGCAGCTTCCAATTCACTGCACATATTGTTTTTACAAGAATTAGAAACCTTTCATGGTGCTTTTGTTTACCATGCAGTCGCCCATGCATCAGGAACTTTCCGGCAGACATGTTTCGTACATTTCGAGTCGCCTTCCAGCCCCAGCTCTTTTAGCGTGCAATACAACGCTTCTAGCGCCTTCGCAGAAAGCCTTACATGAGTTTTATTTCATTGTCACCTCCTTACAGTTCCTTGTGCATCAGCCAAAACGTCTAAAACAAAATATAATTGGTATAATGAGCGCCAACTAACAATATCATTATCACTGTTTATTCCCAGCATCGTTCGCACGCAGAAAAGCATATAAATATATTTAAGCAAGGTGTTTTAAAATGCGCGGCTCCATAAACAGACTAGCTTCAAAATGAGACAACGGATTCGATAAGAATCTTTCCACCTTGTAGGCTAACATAGCCCCAGATTCAATTATAGTAAAATATACAGACAAATAGTGAGACGCGTATTATGCTTGTTTTGACGCGGGAGTGAAAAAGAAATTTTAATTCCACTAATGGCAAGCGTGGCGTGCTTTTGAAAAACTTCGTATATGTACTATCAATTTAGAGGACAAGAACAACAAATTCAGCACCCTAACTTGGCCCAGTCGGTGCACATTTGGCCGAAGGAGGCATTTTGGGAGGGGGGGGGGGAGGGGAGGGGAGCAGTTCATATTGTGGCACAACACAAAAGAGACAAAGGACTTAGGAAAGACAAGACAACACGGGCGTGATGTAAAACTGCCGCTGAGTAAACAGACCACGTCCGCCTGACTGAGGAGAAAAGCTGTTCCTTCCTGCTTGATTAAAGCTTTCAGGCTTATTGCGCTCTGTATGTAAATCACAGTGTTCTCAGTTTGGGAATCTCTAGTGCAAAAATAAAATTTATAATCTTTATTGCAGAAGGCACGTGGAGCCTTCGACTTCATTCGAAAGTGTCTAATACGTCTGCGAAATTAGTTTCCAGCATTTTCCTCCAGGTCCCACACCAATCAACTTCGAGATCAATTTTTTTGTCGCATTCGTTTGCTGCGCGGTACGTTACAACATAGTCGCTCAGCATACTGATGAGCGGTGGTTTAAACTGGGGCGCATTTCACTTCCTGCCAGGGTTATATGATTTCCCAGAATAAAATGGCGGAGACAATTTCAATAAGAAATCGAGCTAAAATAATGAAATACCTAGCGGATCATGTAGCTTTTCAACATCCCTCGGGTACAGATCAGAAAGGAAATGAAGAGAATGGACAAGAACCATAAGGTGACAGATAATACAGATCTTTAATTTTTTTTTTGCCCCTTCCTAGGTAACTACTCATTTCGGGCAGCGTCATTGCATGTTTCCATGCATGCGGAAAAGAAGGTTTTATTGACAGACTTTGACTCACACTGTTTGTCATAAGAATACGATATTTCAGTAATATGGTTGTGTCGTTCCTCTACTCTTTTCCCCTTCAGTATTCCCTCACTGACATACATGAACCGAAAGGCTTTAGGTGAAACTAAGATCTCAGATGATTGCGTAATTTATTTTAGGCAGGTATACATCCTTTCAAAGGCGCTATGCTGATTGCAAGTGAACAGTGAAATTGTACTTGGTGCGCGGAAAGAAAGAGCAGCTGTTAAATGTTTTTAAGGAAATGAAAAGCGTGAAAAACGTAACCTGTTCCGAGGTATAAAAGCGTAACTTACCTTGATCTGGCATTGTCAACGCTCCCATGACAATGTCAATAATTTCGCAATCTCTTCCTCGCGAAAAGGGCTGAGCATATATATACAGGCTTGCTGAACGTGACGGCCCTGTCAAAAATTCCAACAGCTAATGGTCTGAAGGAACCCGTAATTTGGGCATGTTGGTGACGGCCTGATGGTGATGGCCTGAAGGCGACGGCCTGAAGGCGGCGGCCTGAAGGCAGCGGCCTGAAGGCGGCGGCCTGAAGGCAGCGGCCTGAAGGCAGCGGCCTGAAGGCGGCGGCCTGAAGGCAGCGGCCTGAAGGCAGCGGCCTGAAGGCGACAACCTGAAGGCGATGGCCTGAAGGCAATAGTCTGTTGGTGACGGTCTAGTAGCGATGGCTTGTTGATCCCGTCACTGTTCGGATATTGCTAGGCCTACTTTGAAATACATTATGAGCACCTGAGCAGTGTACTATACAGAAAAGCATGCTATCCCATGAGCCCACGTTGTCATCTGGTCAAGAGGGGTAGAAATGCTCCACGATACACAGACTTTATGCAAATAAACATTTTATTACAGTAAAGCGCAGAGTTCAACATTCGGTGGAAGAAGCAGAGCCCGATCATTGCACAGACACTACAGGGGAATTTTAAGCTTATGTAAATGCAAGCACTGACTATGAGATTTTACATAATACCATCATAATTGTCCAATGCTTCCTGAAATATGCCAGATATGTTCATATAGAACAGGAGCATATGCACCTTCCTTCTCTAATAACAGAGGTTGTTACCATTCGTGACGGTTTGTCTGCATTAGCAGAAAGCCTACATGTTGCACCGCTGACCATTTTGATCTTACATAGAGAATCCACCAAGGACACAATATTGTGCAAGGAAATGTTTGCACAATATTGCAGATATCGATGATGTCAAAAGTATTAGCTATACTCTGTAAGGCTCGGACTGCCTGGGTGGATTCTCTCATCATCATCATCAGCCTGATTATACCCACTGCAGGGTGAAGGCTTCTCCCATATTTCTCCACTTAACCCGGTTCTGTGCTAGCTGCATCCACTTGACCCCTGCAAACTTCTTAATCTCATCCGCCCACCTAACTTTCTGCCGCCCCCTGCTACGCTTTCCTTCCCTTGGAATCCAGTTTGTTACCCTCAGCGACCATCGGTTATCCTCTCTTCGCACTACATGTCCTGCCCATGTCCATTTCTTCTTCTTAATTTCTATTAGAATGTCGGTAACTTGAGTTATTTCTCTGACCCACTCTGTACGCTTTCTATCTCTTAATGTTACCCTTATCATTTTTCGTTCCATAGCCTTCTGGGTTGTCCTCAACTTAAGTAGAACTCTCTTGGTTAGCCTCCACGTTTCAGCCCCATAGGTGAGTACAGGCAAAATGCAACTGTTGTATACTTTCCTCTTGAGCGATACCGGTAAGCTGCTAGTCATAATCTGCGAGTGCTTGCCAAATGCGCTCCATCCCAATCTTATTCTTCTTGTTATTTCCTTTTCATGGTCCGGATCTGCGGTTACTACCTGTCCTAAGTAGACATATTCGCCTACTACTTCCAGTATTTCGCTACCTAATGTAAACTGCTGTTCCTTCCCGAGGCTGTTTAACATTACCTTAGTCTTCTGCATATTGATTTTCAAGCCTACCTTTCTACTTTTCCTGTCTAGGTCATCAATCATTATTTGCAGTTCATCCCCCGAGTTGCTTAGCAAGGCAATGTCATCAGCAAATCGCAGATTACTGAGGTATTCTCCATCTATCCTTATCCCTAACTGCTCCCATTCCAAGTCTCTGAATACTTCCTCTAAACAAGCTGTGAATAGTACTGGGGAGATTGTGTCTCCTTGCCTAACACCTTTCTTTATGGGAATTTTGTTACTTTCTTTATGCAGAACTATGGTTGCTGTGCAGCCACTATATATATCTTCGAGCACTTTCACGTACGGCTCGTCTACCCCCTGATTTCGCAATGCCTGCATCACCGCCGAGGTTTCAACTGAGTCAAATGCTTTTTCGTAATCAATGAATGCTATGTATAAGGGCTGGTTATATTCCGAGCATTTTTCTATCACCTGATTGATGGTATGGATATGATCGATAGTAGAGTACCGTTTCCGAAACCCTGCTTGATCCTTTGCTTGATTACAGTCTAAGGTTGTCCTAATTCTATTAGCGATTAACTATTCTATTAGCGATCGAAAGCCATACTTGCACGATAAAAAAAATTATTACAGCGCCCATTGGCAGTTGCAGCCGCTGGGAGCTATTACGTGTGGGTCCCCTTCCGCTTCATATCACCCAGCTTCTGTGAGAGGTGCTTCCGCACCTGCTTCAGCCTCTTGCTTTTCTCCTCGCCTTCCACGTCGCCCATGTAGACGTGGAAAAGTGCTGCACAGAAGAACAAAAGTCATGGCACATTAGAACATAACTTTGTGAGCAACTAGTTGGAAGAATGATAAAGGCAAACTTTATCTGTCATGTAAAGGTGAGAAATAATCCATGTTTTCGCATTACCTGTGCAAATGATATCAAAATGGGCACTGAGGCTCATATCCAGTACACATGAAAATCAGCTCAAGCTTGTTTTGCTTATTTTTTCAAACATTAAAATGACACCAAAGAGGTACGCTGAGAATGCTATTCTTAATTCAAGAATACAGAACAGCACAGGTGAGGGATGCTCAGCATTACCTTCAAATGAAGCGTGATTCAGTGACCAGCTTAGTCCACACACGACCTGAACCAGTGTTTCATGCAATGCAGCACAGGGTCAAAAGGTGCTACTGAATGCCTTCTTTTGAAAAAAGGTCACATAGCCGGAGAGTCTGTGCCCGCAAAATGCTATTTATACCCACAAGAGGGCCGCCGCACTCCGGTAAGGCTTATACCCTCAACTAGGTAGCTGGCAAATCGAGCAAACAAAAAACATAACCCAAAGGAAAATTCTCAATAATTAGTAGCAGTCAAAATATTTCATAACATATGCTGGACAAATTAAAAGGTGTACCCCATGACCATCAAAACGCATGCACAGTCTTTATATACATATCGCACATCCCAGGCTAACACAGAAAGGATATACAGTAGCCGACGGGTAATTCGGACTCCAATAATTCGGACTTGTAGGATATTTCGGACTTCAGTGAGGCACCGTCAGTCACCCCATAGAAGCGCATACATATTCGCGACGGATATTTCGGACTTTAAAAATCCAAAAGTTCGATTTTTAGGACTAATTTCAGTCCCCTGCAGGCCAAAATCTGCCATCTTATCGGCTTTTCGCCGGCGCAACAAGTGGATTGGCTCTGCAGTTGGATTGGCTTGACATGGTTTCGGTGCCCCATTTTTGCCAGGAGAGGCCCCTGCAATCTCTGCCACTTCGAGGTGGCAGTCGGATTGTCATCGCCGTCAACCTGCTTTTGTCGCCAACGCTGACGCGGGCAGCTATCTCTTTGTGCTTTGTCTCATACGTCCGCCGTGTTGTCACACGAGTCTCTCCGACCGCGTCAACCGAGTGGCGCGCCGTCAATCCTTTGGCCGTTTTGTTTCCTTTCAAAGGAAACATTGCCACATCAGCCAACTACTAAAGCACAAGCACTGCTGTTGATTTTGTCTTACATTGTCACGGCAGGGCTTACTTGGTCGCAAGTAAAAGGTCTTCTCATACTTTTGAATGCCCTCTTTGGAAAAGAAGTTGTGCCACCTACCCCGTATATGCTGAGAAAGTTATGGAAAGACAAAAAAAAGGCACTGAGGCTACACTTATTCTGCCAGCGCTGCCATGAGTATCATGGAAGCACTCATGAAATATCCAGCAGCAGTGAGGTCACTTGTGGCAACTGTCACATCAAAACTACTGTAAAAAATTTAATAGGAGTTGGAAGCTTCTTTGTGATTTTCGACCTCAAGCAACAGTTATCAGATTTGATCAGGCGTTCTTGCTCCGTTCTTTTTCAAAATCTTCAGAATTTGTCTACACTTATCCGGGAGCCAGGAATATACAGAGATATTACTGATGGTGACCTGTACAGGAGTATTCGCCGTCAACTCAGCATGACATGGAGTGACATCACTCTTACTTTCAACACTGATGGAGCACCTGTTTTTGAGTCATCAAAAAGCTCCATCTGGCCCATTCAAGTGATGGTGAATGAGCTTCCCTTCGAGCTTCGGTGGCGAAATGTGACCCTCACGGGACTTTGGTTCGCAAAGGAACATCCACCAATGCACATTTTTATGCTGAAGTTTGTTGAGGAACTGCAAAATATTGGCACAATTGTGTGGTCCCATACAGGCACCATCGTAAAGTCTTCAGTCCATGCGATTCTGTGCTGTGTGGATTCACCGGCAAGGGCATCCATCCTCAACATGAAACAATTTAATGGTTATTATGGGTGCAGCTGGTGCCTTGAGGAAGGTACATGTGTCGATGGTAAGTTTCATTCATTATTATACTTCATAAGGGCGTTTCATTTCCAATGGGTCCACAGTAATAACAACAATTTGGTGTCATAATGACACTATGAAGCTGCAAACTTATTGGTAAGCAAAAGCAACACAGCAATAAACACCGATATACCAAATAAACCAACCCAATGTATGCCTGCCTACTAACTGTTAGGTACATATAAGTGAAGGAAGTTTATTTTAATTGCATGCTTTTTGAACATAATCAGATGGTGAGGATGAAATCGACGGTTGAAGAGTCAAAATGCACTGCTATATTTCAGGAGTGAAAATTGTAATTTTGCTGTAAAAGAACTGCAGACTGGGCTAGTTGGTGTTGCTTCATAATGGTGGTTTAACAGCGCAGAACAGACACAGACCAAGAAAGAGACAAGCACACGAACCAGCACTAATTTTGCTGCCATTTTCCGAACACTTGTAAAGATTGGAGCCGTGCCTGCTGAAGGATGAACATTTATTGCTACCTTTCTGTGAGGACGTAGCAGTCTGCTTAAAATGACCATTAGCCATGCAGTTTCATGTCTTGATTTTGGTAGTACAACTGGCTGTACCTGGCATGGCACTCTGCTTCCATCAGAGCGGACAAAATTCTCGCATAGTATTCCAAAGTGCAGCTCTCATGGGCCTGTTGCTGTGTTGTGTTGATGGTGAGGGGATAATAGTCACAGTGCATGCGGAGGAAACCACAGGAGTAGGGTACAATGTTAGCATAGGAAAAAAATCGGGGCATTGCATGAGTAGGCAAGAGCAGTGGCGACTCCTAGTTCCCTTGTGTGCAGCCAAAGCCATGACTCAGCATTTGTCTATAGCATTTATGGTTTGAACACAACACTTGAACTCAAATATCACATTGTAGAGAAGCATAGTCATTGACTAGTGTTTTTTTTATTACCTTTATCTTTATTGTGCTACTCTGGGATGTTTTAACAATTTTAGTGATAGGTTCTGTGTTAAAAGTTTTTAGTTTAGGGGAAGCCATAGAATGTGCATTTGTGTTACTTTGTTGAACGGCAGTTTTTGATATTTGACCATACGAAACCATCCAGAGGCAATAAAATTTTAGCTTGCAATCTGGCCTGATGCTTAGCTTAAAATTTTACTTTTGTAACCCCAAAATCTTCAATGGTGGCCTACTTTGTATCATGAGGAATGCTGCATGGCGGTTAGTGCAGACTTGGGTTGTATCTGACTGTAGTAGATGGTAATGTAGCATGTTTTCAATTTTTACAGGCACAGTCAAGTACCTTTACAATGGCCAGCTAGCCTGTGAACGCACGCATAGGGCTGTGCTTCAAGCAATGCGAAATGCAGCACAGTCTGAAGACACCTTTGAAGGCTTCAAGGGGCCATCCCCAGTGTTTAAACTGAAAGGCCTTGACCTCGTATGGGGTCTACCTCCAGACTATATGCACTGTGTACTGGAGGGCGTTACAAAACAGCTGGCTGACCTGTGGCTGTCAGTTACAGGATCACAGTTCTACATCGGGCGACACATCAGACTTTTGGACTCTAGACTACGTGCCATTAAGCCTCCCATAACCTTTTCTAGAACCGGACGACCCCTCTCGGAGCGTGCATATTGGAAGGCAACTGAGTGGCGGTACTGGCTCTTGTTTTATAGTGTCCCTTGCCTATCAGGGCTCCTTCCTCGGGCCTACCTTGTGCATTTTGGACTCCTTGTGAAGGCAGTGTTTTTGTTGCTGAAGGACACTGTGAGTGAAAGTGACATTTGTGCAGCTGAAAAATTATTGTTCTCGTTTGTGCAACAGATGGCTCGGCTGTACAGTCAAACAGCGATGACGTTCAATGTTCACCAGCTGCTACATCTGCCTAAGGCAACGCGCATGTTTGGCCCACTGTGGGGCACATCAACTTTTCCTTTTGAGGATGGAGTTGGCCGTGCACTGCGGCTTGTGTCAGCAGCCAAGCTTGTTCCTATTCAGGTGGCTGAACGATGCATTATGCATCAAACATATCGAGATTTGGAAAGCCAGTTGGAACTTCCTGCTCATTTGGCTTGCGCCAAGAAAAATATTGGGGCTCAGTGTAAAAGGACCTATCAGACATGTGCTCTCGGTATACCGCATTCTATTTCTTTTTCTGAACACCTTGGAAATATTTTCAACTTAAAATTTGGCTGTATACCACAAATGTCAAGGTACTTTCGTGCTCAAATTGGCAGCATTATTGTGCACAGTTCAGATTATTCGACACCAAAGAAGACTTGCTCATGCTATGTCAAAATGATAGATGGGTTTTATTGCTGTATACTTGGAATTTATGTAATCGGAGGCTCTGTGTATTTACACACTCAAAGATTACTTGCCACACCACTAGTGTTTGATGTGCCTCATATTGTGCAATGTCAACATCCACCTGCTGCTCAAAATAATTCTCTGTATTGTTCTGATGATGTGGCTGTGCAGTGTGTGTTTTTTTATGTAGATAATGTTTCGTACTTGTGTGAGGTGCCTAATCAGAAAGAAAGGGACTGATACTGGAGTAATGCATATTTTGTTTATTTTATGGGGTTTGCTGTGCCAAAGTGACCTGGGATATCAGGTGTGAAAGAAGTGAACAAGGGTTCAACAGGGTGTTGACAAGTTCCCTTGTCGAAACTCGAAACATGGCATGGCTTGTCAACTGAAGCTCCCCATCAATCTGTGTTCATTTCTGTTTTGTACTGTATAGCCATCTTCCTCTTGTTCTACCTTGAGATATGAGAGACGTTTAGTTTGGTTTGTGGGGTTTAACGTCCCAAAGCGACTCAGGCTATGAGAGACGACGTAGTGGAGGGCTCAGGAAATTTCGACCACCTAGGATTCGTTAGCATGCCCTGACATCGCACAGCACACAGGCACCTTGCTTTTTCACCTCCATCGAAAAGTGGCCACTGCGGCCGGGCCCGCATCCTTGGGCACAGTAGTTGAGCACCCTAACCACTGCACCACCACGGCGGGACAGGATATGAAAGACATTGTAGTTGTGGGCTGCAGATATTTTCGACCAAATGGGAATTTGTAACATGTGCTGGCATTGCACAATTCATGAGTTCAAATAATGTAAAAATGCTGTTGTGCCCATAGGCTGACATGAAATTCTCTGACGAAACTTAAATGACATGCCTTTTTGCATTCTCATAGGATGATTATGCTTTTCTCTTGTTTCTTTAGTGTTTGAAATGTTTGCTGCATTTAGTATAATGCTAGTTGTAGTAGTAGTATAAAACATTTATTTGGGCTACATAAGTTAAGTGGTGTAGTGTGAGGTTGGTCGGGTCCTCAGTCCAGGACTCCGCTGACTGCTGCCGCTGCCCAAGCTCTCGCTAGCAAGATTCTTTGTGTCGCTAGGTCGGAACTATACAGGGCCACCTCCTAATCTGCCCACGTTGGGTTTTCTTTGCGAGGTATGGCTTGGTTTTCTTGGCAAGCCCATACCATATGGTAAAGGTCTGCTTTCTGGCCGCAAAATGTGCATTCAAGTGACAAAGTACCCGGACTAATTTTGTGCAGTCTAGCTGGGCTATTTTAGGACGTTTGTAAATTCCTTAGGTGACACTCCTCTGATTTATCGAGTCCTTTAGCAGGTGCTGGGCATGTTTGGCTCGCTAAGTGGACATGTTGCAGTATTTTGATATGTGGTCATGTGGGTGGAGTGATGAGGGATCTCGTGAGAAGAATGCTCGGGCTGTGGCATGTGCACACTCGTTTCCCTGTACCCCTTGTTGACCAGGCACCCATATTAACTAATACTTTGTCTCAGGCCTGGTGTTTGGCTCGAGATAGAATTTCACAGGCCATGGGAGCAACCTGGCCTTACATGTGGTTTCTGTAGGTTGTTTTGGAGTCTGTGACGATGTATATAGAATTGGTATGTTTTGCAGCTAATGCAATCACTATCTCCTCCATTTGTGCGACGTCTGAATTTCTAGCCGTCGGCCCCACTGCCGTATGACCTAGACAAATGACGGCTGGTGTTGTGATGCCTTCGCAGGGATCCGCAGCATTCACAAGCATTCACATTTGTCCTTAGAGTAGTTCGTATCCATCGTCCCAGCTCATGCTTTGCGTCGTGCCTCGTGATATTAGGGATGAATATTGTGTGGTAGGGGCATGGTGTGGAGTTTTTCCCTCCATTCATATGGTATGTCCTGTCTCTACTGCATGGTGCAAAGAAGGCTAATGCTGAGCTGTTCAAGTACTTGCAGTCCAGTGACGGTACCAGAGAGACGGAATGTTTGCGTTACAAGATGAGTTTGTTGATGGTATTGTCCACGCAAAGTTTAAGGATCCGGTCGCTAGATGCAGTGAGAGGTAGCCCTAGTCCGCCCACTTGTAGGCCATGTAAAGTATAGTGTCGAGTTACTTGAGGTCGTTCTTTCGTAGCTTGAGGTATGGGGTTACTTACGCGTAGGTTATGCGGCTGATGACAAAGGCCTGGATTAGTTCAGCATGTGGTGTACCATTCTTCTTGGTTGTAATATGTGAGATCATTCTGCTGGTTTGTTCACATGTTGTCCGAAGCTTAGCGATACTGTCACGTTGATCCCTTTGTTGCTAATGTACAGGCTGACGATGTGAATGGTGTCTGCTTAAGGAATGGGTGTATCGTGGATCGTAATTTGGATCGGTTCGTTGTTGCCACGGGGGTGCATGACTAGATGTTTTGACTTAAGTAAAAAAAATGAACAAGTGAAAAAGAACAGCAGGTAATTCCGCAGTCGGTGACACAGTTTTGCACAGTGTTGATGGCTTTCTGGAGGGCATCCTCGACCTGTGCCACATTACCTCTTGGTGCCAGATGGTGATGTCATCTGCATGCAGGGCATGGTGTATGCCTTCTATGGCGTTGAGTCGGTCCGGTACATGCAAAAGGGCCAGGTTAAAAAGAAGCGACGAGAGCACTGCCTTTTGGGGTGTGCCCTTAGTGTCCATGTGGATATGAATGAGGTTGGATCTTGGATCTTGTATATTTGACTATTTTCCTGGAATTCCTTCACTTAGTTGTAGGTGCAGACTCCAGAGTGCATGCTTTGAAGGTTGTCCAAGATTTTGGAGTGTCTGACATTGCGGAATGATCCCTTTAGGTCAAGTGCCAATATGGTGCGAAAGCCTCGTTTACGGGCTGAGTCAACGACATCATGTTTGAGTTGCAGGGGGGACATCTTGAGTTGATAGGTGGCTTCGGAAACCAAACATACTGTGGTGCAGTAAGTTGTCTTCAAAGTAGCTAGGGAAGCGGAGCTGTACTGCTTTCTCCATTAGCTTGCCCATGCATGATGTGAGGGATATCGGGCGGAGATTAAAGATTATGATTTCCTTCTCGTGTTTGGGTATGAAGCTCACGTCTGCGGTTTTCCATTCATGCGATAGCGTCCTGCAATGCATAGTATGCATTACATATTGTCATAATTTTTTTTATTTTTTTTTTTATGTTTATTTCAGCCATTTATTACACCTTCTGCTTTGTTGTTGTGGTCCAACATATGTAATAAATCAGATTGCTGTATGTGACAACCTCAAACTGACATTTCTTTATGCTGTGTATGCTACAGGGGTGTAGCATTACACAGCATAAAGTGTATGCTGTGTATGCTGTGTAGCATAGGGTGTATGCTACAGGAAAGCTGTGAAATAAATTCTTGCCTTTACCCCTACAGTGATACAAATAAATGCTGGAGCAAATGCCTCTTAACGGAGGTCTACCAGCCTGTCAGTGATGACTAGTTATTGTGACAATATAGTTAATACTTTTTTTGAATTGTTTAGATATAGTGATGCACATATCACAGGCTGGAAAGTGAGTGCAAAAATATCCACCACGGATTAACCCAGCATCATGAAAATTGGTGGTTGGGGACCTCCTTCAACAGACATGTGTTACTTTTTTATTCAAAGTGCCTTAAATGCTGCTCTTCTGAATATTCAGTAAGGTAGTAGCAACATCATATGTATACAATTCCAAGTAAACATCATCCCTATTTTCAGCTGGATCATTGAACTAGAAATTACGTCCAGCTGCTGTGTCTGGTTCTTGTTTCCAGCTGGGAAATTTTGCACATCCAGATGGACTCCTGTCCTCATGTAGCATGAAAACAGCACACTAGAAATTCAGCTGTAAAACTGTTTATCCGCCTGAAATAAGTGCCCTTGACAAAAGTCTGCCGATTGTCACTTTTATTTTTGATTTGGTGTTGTGTCCAGTGCTGGATTGAGATGAAGACTAAGGAGGCCGCAGCCTAGAGCCTCGTCTCCAAGGTTAAGAGGAGGGGGCCCATTTATTCTGACCTCCTTCATATATGTGAAAAAAAACAGAGTGAGGAGATGGGCCTCGACATAATCTGATTCTATTTAGCTTTTGGGGATACCTTGTCGAGCTGCAAAAACTAATTCCCCACCATATGAGAGGTTCCTTTCTTCTGACGTGATCTACACTTGCTTGAGAAGGGCTTTTAATGGTTTTCTTTAAAATGTGTTGCCCTGTGGCAGTGGGCAACCTAAACGAATATGTAACTGGAACACCAGATAGCAGGAAAACCTTCCTTTTCAACCTTCATCACTATCACCCTACAGCTCTCAAACAGGCCATCATCCTGCAGATTTAGAAGAGGGACATGTCAAGAGTAAGAAGAGGTTGGAGCCACATAGCGGCTCTGCAGTGGCTACTCTTTTTTTTACCAATTTATAAGAACCACCTGGTCTGACTATCTGAGTGTGTTAAGGCCGGGTATTGCCCCTGTGTTCTGTGTACTGCAAAATGCATCAATTTCACACTATGATCGCATCTTGTTCCTTTTTAGTTATCTGTAGTCAAAATGAAATGGACTATATTGAAGTATAGAAGTGCAGACGGGAATGGGGGAGGGTGTTGCATGTTCATTCCGCCCAGGGCCCCATTTTTATTATTATAGCCCTGCAGTAGTTATCCCAGTGTGTATGTTGTCGATCACGCGGTAAAATTTCAATGATATATGTACAGTTTGGCTTCGCGTGCGGAGTCGCCCAGTGTCACGTACGTGATTAACTTGCTGTACAGGTGTACATGCGCGCACTCGCCTTTCCGGATTGTCTTCAAAGGGCGCTGTTTCGGAAACGACGTCTGCTATACAGCTCGATCGCTCAATTCGCGTACTGCGCAGCCCATTTCCGAGATGGACGATTAACAAAACGGCTGTGGTTGAAGGTATATGTCGGACAGAACCGCGGTACTTTCGATCGGGAACGACTATAGGGAAAACCCAAGTTTACATTGTACAATTAAGTGTGTGTTGCGCTGAGGCTATCTTCCCGCTTACTGTCCGGAAAGGGGCGATTGACGTTCAAGTGCGTGAAAAACAGCATGCCTTTCGGTTATACACTTCTTGCCACAAGTCGCTGGGCTGCAGCGTTGAACTGCAAATTTACTCCTATTTTTGTGCAAATTGGCAATTTGCACGAAGTCCGGCGCCGCATAGCTTCTGCTCCTCCCGGTCCGAAACGGCACGCGTAGCAAGCGGCTTTACGATATATATATATTTAAGCCCATACTGACGTCCGTTGTACGTGCCTTTCCGAGAATCAGTTATGTCTTTAGACACTTTGTTAATCAATACGCACATGAGCAGCAATGTTTACCTCACACGTAAATATGTAAATATGCTAGTGCGCGTCCGTGTCATACATATGCGCACTCAGCTAGGACACGTTTCACATGATTTCGGGCCAAATTCAGTCAATATGAGAGCCTGCAGTTAATCTGCTACAGCATTGGGTATGTCTCCTATACAAACTAGCTGATATATGCACGAATCCGCGCAATTAAACTTCTTGCTAGCAGTATACATGTTATTTCCGCGTCAGAGTGGATACACAAGTGTGGGGCTGACGGAGCCTCAAAGCTGCGCCCACAGGCAGACCGAGCTGCAAGCAGGTTTCTGCAGGATTCCGTCAAAGACACGCCAATAAGAACAGGGCTGCCAACAGACTCCTTCAGCCCCTTCAGACTCACGCCAGTAAAAGCAGAGCTGCAAGTGCCGATTCCTTCAGAACTCTCACAGTCGCGCCGATGCAAACAGGATTGCCCGTAGCGAGGCTGACGGCACCTTCAGAACAGCAGCGATGCGATCAGGCTTACCTTCAGAGTCATTCAAGTGCATGTAGAGGTGCATTCAAGAGCATTCAAAAAATCTACTGGCGCCCTCAAGAATCTTGTTGGTGCCTTCAGAATACTTTGAAGGATTTTTTGACTGGGGGCTAGAGAAATATTTCGCGAAATATATTACCATTCATTTTGAACTACCCAGTGTCATCAAAATGAAAAATTAAACATTCTGTTATACTGCTCTGCTCCTTTCCTGCCCGATTTCCTTCTCTTCCCGCCTGTTCTGATTGTTTTTTTAAGAAATAAAATAAAATTTAAACCACTGAATGTGACCTACATTTAGGCGCTTCTGATTTAGTGGCCCAGCTTCCTTACACTTCTTTTAAATATGCAAAAAAAAAAACGAATTTACATCCTGACGTACCTCATCTTCACGTCACATTGATTGTTTCAATCCTTACGGGTTGTACCACCCTTTGACAGTTACATTTCCAAGGAAATTTCCCATTTACTCTAGACAAGGAAGTAAAACCATTCTCTCCCGTTATAATACGGAAAGTGGCTTGTCACTTTGAGAAGCCAAAGTGTAAAATATCCCAATGCAATGCACAAGTGCGCTCTGAGCAAACGTTTGAAAAAGAAGGCATTTATTTGGACCATTTCAGAGCACTACACAACCTACAATGGAGAATTGCGAAGGCATGAGCGTTGTTTCTGCTGTGGTTGCCACACCACAGGTTTCTTTTTATATTCTACTTCTGTAATTTTCTTGTACAGTTATCCCAATTTAACATATTTAAATGTTCTCTTTGTTTCTTTTCATCAACGCCCTTCATAGTCCTTAATCTTGAAAATGGGAATTATGAACACGTTCACAGGAATGTGGCGTAGACTAGTGGTTAACGTGTTCGGCTGACGAACCGACTCAGCATTTGTATGAATTCATACAGGATCTCTGTATGGTGATGGAGATCTTAGAAGCCATTCATAATTTTTGTTTATTACAGAAGCCTAAAAATATGTCGAAGACGGTTGGCTCAACATCGCAGAAGTTTCTACAAGGTGTAATCAACACGGATATATTGGCACGAAGCACGGACTGAGCACATTATAGCGAGATTGCTATCAGCGTATCTGCCAAACCTCACGAAGGAAGTGCGTGTTGAAATCATTAATATTCCGCTCAGTAATCCGCTTCACCAGAGTTGTTTTCTTGTAGCTTCAACAATAAACAGTTCCACTCCTCTTCACTTACACTTTCCTCTGTTCTTTTACAGTTTGTGTTTTTGTAATACGTAGTAAATGTTTGCACTGTTGATTAGGAGATAGATAGATTAGGATAGATAGGATAGATAGAGGATTAGGATAGATTAGGAGATAAATAGATAAGCACTGTGGCATTGCATCGTGTAAAATAAAGCTATATGGTAAATGCTTCATTAATGCTGATGTACGACAAGTTCGTGATCAAATTAGAACTTAATGAATTCAGTATTCCTTGAAGTTGGTTGGACAAAAGTGAGAAATAAGGAGTAATTGTGCAACATGGACTTATGCAAATTACAAACAGGAAAGTGTGCTGCCGTTTTCTTAGATTAGTATAACTAACAAAGAAAACAATGTGGATTTTTTAGTATTTCGGAATTACTATAAAGTAATTTAAATTACCATATTTACATCTATATTGCCTTGACTATGACCTGAAGACATTTCAACAATTTTTTGGAAGAGGTCCCAGTTTGCATAGTTTGTTTCAAAATAACAAATCCTGGGCGGAAAAATTATACCTGTGGATTCGACAAATATGCACCGACACTGCAAAAGTTTATACGAAGTAGTGAATTAACGCTAACCCTTTTGTTACTAAGTGCTACACAATTTAGTTGCCTCATGGCCTGCTAAAGCAGACGAGGAGCGTATATTTAAGATGAGCAGCACAACAGAAATCAAGAAACGTCATAAGCAGTGCTGCAAGAAACTAATTAGTAGTGAACTACCCGAGCATGCCTTTTCGAAAGGGTATGAAATCGAACAAATGAGGCGAATGTCCGCTCTACTAATTTATGAAATTCGTTGGACGGGCAGTTTCAGTATGAAGGAAAAAAGCGAAACAACAAATTATATATCACTCGTGTCAAATCGATGAACTTCAGGTGTATAATACCACCGGTTAACATCCACTGAACTAAACATAATATAACAATATAAACCGAAAGTTATTCACGATACATAACATCTTGCCAGTGTGTGTAAAGCTTCAAACTGTCGTAATGATCTAATTCAGAATTCTACAACACATAATGCTGAAGTAGCTTCAAAAGTTGCAGGTGTTGTTTCATTATCGCAGTTCGTAAAATTTTAGATGGGCCTTCATTCCGATTGCAGACCTCTCCCTCCTTTACCTGCAGTACTCGCCAGCGCACCCGATCAGTAACGCTCATCCCATGCGCACACACACACACACTTATACACACACACAATCGACTAAGTGAGACGCACACACTGGGCCTTACAACTGGTTGAATTCGCAGGCATTTGGCCGGAAAAGGCTTCTGCGAAACGCGAAAGAAGTCTGAGAAAGAAAGACAAAAACAGAATAACGGAATAGCACGGAGGTTAATTAGACGATACCCAGGAGGTTACTGTACAAATGCATAGGGGGATAAACGCGAAGGAAACGGAAAGAAAGCAAAATATGTCTGAGGAAATCGTGGCATGAAGCAGGGGCGTCGCCGCGTGTACGTATCATTTTCTGTAGGAAAGGTAAAGTGCAGAACAGTAAACAAGATTATTTTCTAGCTATATTAAAAAAACACTTAACACAAAAAGTCACTTAACAACATGATATGAATATAGCCTGTCCTCATGACGTATTCTGGAGTAATTATTTTTGTTCTCTTCAAATATAAGCAAACAGCGAGTCTGCTTGCATATCTGAGCAAAACGTTACCTGAAACACATCACATGTGCCATATGCATGGCCCAAAGATTCCTTTATTAAAAAAGAACCTGTCAGTAATTGTTATCGCTTCTTATATCAAGGCAAGGCTTATTTCATCAACATTGAAGGGAATGCATAGTGCTAGACAAAAAAGGCAATGTTTTGTGCCGATGTTTAAGGCAGCGTTTGATGATTCCTCGCCGCCACACCATATGCGTCCTCAGGTTGTCGCACTCACGAACCATCCAGACAGATAATTCGAAAGCATTGCGATGTTATCTGGAATGCCTAGTTTGAAACAGATGAACCGCCTGCGATAGCAGACCGCCACGGCTGCGCTTGGCAACAACCGCGCGGATGGGTTGTTTCTTTATGAGCGCAAATCGTTTTCAACGTGAGGGCAGCTAGTGCATTCGTGCGGCTGTAAATTTGGGTCTTCATTATTAATCCTCTAAAATCTTACGCAGATAAAAACGTACCGTTATGACTGCGTTTCAGTGCTATATGCAATTATAACAAGACGTCCACGCTTACTTCCCCAGCAAGAGCAGTTGTCTACCAAACTGTGGCAACCATACTCGCCATTTTTTTTTTGCGCTTGCCTCTATGTGGTCCAAAATTAGGCGCCCAACTTTTGCCATTTACTGCAAAGGCAACGTATTCTATATGTCATGAAACATCATTTTGACATCACCATATAATATGTGTGCATGACGCATTAGCTGCTACACAAAGTCAGCTAATCAGATCTCAGGAAACGCTCCTTAATAGCAAGCAGTACATTTGACCCCATTCGTAATACAATGTGTTTAACCAAAGGCAAAAACTGCGCTAAATATTAGACAGAACACACAGAAAGACGAACGGGACACAGACGAACGGACACAGAACGCACAGAAAGAGGAACGGGTGTGTTCTGTCCAATATTTCGCGCTGTTTTTTTCTTTTGGTTAAACACAATGTCAGACCAACTAGCCCAGCAAGAGATACTGTTGTCGTAATACAAGTACAAGTGATTTCCTCTCGCATGCAGAGTGCCTGCCAGCCACATTTCACACCGAACACGTGCCTATATCGACTAGCCGCTATAAAAGAGCACAGCTTCCCTCCATAAACGCTCATTCTCTTCCAACCTGTCTTGACTGTAACATGGTGTCAGAAGTGAGCCGGCTGTTAGCGTTTCAAGCAGTGCCTTGAATTAGAAACAAGAAGACGCCCCTAACCGTCAAGAAGGATGGAGCTAAAGAAGACGCCGAACCAACTTATTCTGTCTGGGAACATATCAAAGAAGTGGACGCTGTTTAGACAGAAGTTCGAGCTCTTCCTGTATGCTACAGCGGCGACCAAAGAACCAAAGACAGAATCCGCTAAGACGTCTCTGCTGCTGAGTGTTGCTGGGGATGAGGTCCTTGAGGTATTTAATAGCTTCACGTTTTCGGAGAGAGAGCAGAGATGGATATGCAACAGTCGTAAAGCAGTTTAAAATTTACTTTCAAGAACAGCAGAATAAAGTTTATGCAAGATATGTGATTCGCACAAGAATCCAGGCAGAAGGCGAACCCTTTGAACGTTTTGTGCGCGACCTGTGAACGCAAGGCCAGAGTTGCAATTTCCCATCTTTGAATGACTCGATGATCCCGGACAAAATTGTGGTCGGCACAAATAGCCCGAAGCCCCTGGAGATAATGCTCAAAGTGAACGACCTTACGTCGTTTAAGGCAGAACAGATCTGTAAAGCTGCTCAAGTGTCAGTCCAACAGAATGAGGCCTGGGGCCAAACAGAAAAGCTAGTGGCTTCAGCTAAACAGCATCCATGATTCCGTTGCAGCAGATGCAATCAGACGCACGAGTGCAACAAGTGTCCAGCGTTTGGAAAGAACATGTGTTGGGGAGCCATGTGATAGCATGTCATTTGCTCGCCGACATGCTATCAAGATCATCGCCAAAGGAGTGAGTGTACATCGCCGACTTCCCAAATGACGTAGAGGTGCATGCAGTTGGACTTGTCACGGATCTGGTGAGCCGCAAAACAATGAACCGACTTGTTGAGGCCACTGCAAGATATCTTGATTTCCAGTCTGTTATATGTTACATATCAGATAGTGGTGACCTTACCCCACCGGGGTGACGCAGTGGCTACGGCGCTCGATTACTGTTCCCAAGGATGCGGGATCGACTCCCGACCTCGGCGGCAGCTTCTCAATGGACGCGAAAAGCAAGGCGCCCGTGTGCTGTGCGATATCAGTGCACGTTAAAAAACTCTAGGTGGCCGAAATTTCCGGAGTCCTCCACTACGGCGCCTCTCATAGCCTGAGTCGCTTTGGGACGTTAAAACCCCACAAACCACAAACCAATAAATAGTGGTGACCTGATTGGCAGCATGAAGCTATTCGCTGCTGAGTTGTCTCTCGTTGAACGAATTGTGTTAAAGGGTTCCAAGGTAGTCATCCCAAAGTCGATGAGGGCGGAAATGCTTCAACGTGTACATGAGGTTCGTTTGGGCTTGAACAAAAGTAAAGCAAGAGCTCAGCAGCTAATGTTCTGGCCTGTACTGAACTCCGATATTGAGTGGATGTTAAACAGTTGCGCTCTCTGCATGAAATACGCGTACTAACAACAAAGCGAGTCGTTCCTAAGACGGCCAACACCCTATGACCCTTGGTACAGAAACAACGTCGATAACTGCCAGCATGGCGGTAGTTCTTACCTGTACGTGTACAATGAATGCCCTGTCCAACTTTCCAGAAATTGAAAAACTTAGCGACCCCACAGCTGGTACTGGTATTGACAAGATGAGCGCAATCATTGCTCGTTATGGTATTCCAGTAGAAATTTACAGCGACAATGGTCCGCAGTTCTTGTCTTATAAATTTACTGCTTTTGCCTCCAGATACGAGTTCAACCACGTACCTTCAAGTCCTGGATTTCCATATTATAACGGACTTGCGGAAAAAGGGGTAAATTGTAAAACAAATCTTTAAAAAAAAAACACGCAGCAGATACAGCAGGACTTCTCGCTGGGACTGCTATTCTACCGTTCGTCTCTGATGGAGGAGGGCCGTTCACCGGGTGAGCTCCTGCAAGGCAGAAGACTGCGCACACTGATTCCTTGCTTTATTTTTTCCTGACTTTATAACTTTAATTCGTTGGATATCCTTTTGTGCGGAATACAGAGAGTTACCTTAAGGCTACCTCGACCTAAGTGGCTGTGCTTGACCTGTTTTAAAGCCTCCACAGCTTTCCTTTTCGTACCTAGGCATTTGAAGCTATGGTTAAGGGCTACCTGTTAATCTCGGCGTATTTAATAGGCATAGCGAAGAACACCTGTCGGGACATCGATTCAATCTAGCAACATTAGTGCGATGCCATCCCGGAAAAAAACGCTATGTTTATTTTTTAATCTTTGTCCATCCTGGCCAGGACAAATTGTATTTCTAAATTTGGTGGCCCATTATATTCAGCCATTTGCTACAAACTGAAGAAAATATGCCTAGTTTGTGTGCCAAGAAGTGCAATACTAATTAACTGCACCGATGAACCTCAAAGAAGTAGGCTTTCCATCCAGAACTGTTTTTTCGTCTTTTTTGATCGCCAACTTAAACTTTTACACAATATGAGAGACAGATAAAAATTATTGTTAGAAGAATAAAAGCAAGCTAAAAATGACAATACTCTGCCTGCACCGCCTAATATACCCCAGACGAGACTACAGAGAGAGAAAGAAATTTGAAGTTAATATTTAAAGAAATATATAAAATAAAACGGAATCAGATATTTGCTCTAGTTACTCAGAAACCATGGTTGGATATGTTTCAGAAAACAATGCAAGCTTAGCGCCACCACTGTTCTTCTACTCCTGTATGCCAATGCGCAAATTTTATAACTGTCTTATTTTCCTACGTTAAAAGGCCAACTACATTTTTGTTCAGTTTATTGAAGCCGCTTCCCGAAATAGTAGGATTTATTACCTGTTCTGAATAAATTTGTTTTCCGTTTCGTTATTTGCGGTTAACAAACAAATCATACGCCTCGCACATCTGACAGAACGATTTTATGTTCTTACCTCTTGCAACGCTTTTCGGCGACGTGCAGAAGCGGTTCTGTATAACTAATGCGCAAACTTTGCCCAGGTTTTGCTCAAACTCGCTTCATTCTTTTTCCAGCAATATGGCGGGACGGTAGAGTTACCAATCGTAAGCTTTGGAATATTGCATAGACTGTTTTCAGATTTTTACGTATTCATCATTGAATGGCTCTATGCAATAAAACTCAATCGAATGTAGAAAATATATAGTGGGAAAGTAGCTGTAAACTACATTTCATTTTATTTAAGAAACTAATGAACCTTCAAGATGGCAGTGCTGCTCTGCGTGCATGGGCAGCCGGGACTCGACATTGGGTACGCATCGATCCCATCTTCAAGAATCTCCTCAGGCGGTGGCCAGCAGCTGGAGTTCCTGGGGAAAGCGGAAGCAAATGGAAGGTAAATAGTTCTTCAACGAGCAGTGGCTCTCTCCTAAGGGAGAACCATCAGAAGCCTCTTAGCAGTGGGAGCCTAAAGACCAACAGAGAAGATAGGAAAAGCTATCAATCAAGCTGATCGACCCGGATCCTCGACGGCAGCGATCTTCATGGAGAACGAGGATTTTCCTGCGCAAGCGAGTCTGTTCATGCAGGGGTCTCAACCCAGAGCTAAACAGCCACAAAGAAGAATGTAGAAAGGAGTGAGGGATCAGCCTAAGTTACCTGACGACCCGGTATATTGCAGGTGCTATGGCAAGGCTGTGGTGTCCTGCCTGATTGAACTTGACTCGCTGGTCTTGTTCTACCTTTCCTTCGCCGATTGAGTTTAACATCCTGGAGATATTAATTGTGATCATATTCATGCTAATGTCGTTTTATGAATTAGAATAAGAATGCTTTGTTATGCGAGTAGAGAAAAATAATAATAATAATAATAATTGGTTCACAAGAAGGGAAAGGCCCAGTATCTGTCACACTTGCTATGTGGACACTTGAACCGCGCCGTAAGGGAAGGGATGAAAGTGGGAGTGAAGGTGGAAAGAGAGAAAGGGGAGCCGTACTGGAGGGCTGCGGAGTAATTTTGACCACCTGGGGATCTTCGCGGCTCACCTCGCCGACACCGCTGGCCGCTATACTCGGATGCGTGCACAGGGTCCATCGACCTCTTTGCGATGATGACCTGACGACTCTGGCGGCGGCTGTTCGAATGAATGAATGAAAAACTTTATTTACACAAAGGGAATTCTCCCGGCGTTGGTGGGGCCCTCAGTCCAGGGCCCCAGTGGCCTTTGCCGTCTTGCGCGCTCTGTCAATCAGCTTGAGCTGGTCGTCAGGCGTCGAGCAGGACAGCGCAGCCTCCCACTGCTCCGGTGTTGGTGTGGTGTTTATTGGCGCTACCTGTGTTTTTTGACAGGCCGATGTAACATGGTAGAGTGTAGGGGGTTCTCCGCATAGTGGGCATTTATTTTCATAAGTAGTGGGGTGGATTTTACTGAGTAGACTCAGATTGGGGTATGTGTTAGTCTGTAGCTGTCTCCAGGCAACCGACTGCTCTCTATTGAGGTCTTCGTGGGGAGGTGGATAGATCCTCCTTAAGTCTCTTTGATGTTCAAGGATGGCTCCATAGCGTCTAGTGACTGCGTCCGGTTCCCCGTCGTTGTGCGCACCCCGGTTGGCGTATGCTCGGGCATTGGCGTCGGCACGTTGGTTACCTTTGACAGTCTCATGGCCTGGTGTCCACGTTATGAAGCATCTCGAAAAGCTGATTTTTCTTGTCTTGAGTATGCGGATGGCCACAGTGGATATGCGTCCACTGCTATACCTTCTGCATGCTTCTTGCGAGTCCGTAATTATTTTTGTGGTAGCCTCCTCACCCTGGTGGGTGATAGCGAGAGCGATTGCCGCTTCCTCAGCCTCGAGAATGTTGTTGCTCTTGATCGAGGCGCAGTTGACTTCTTTAAGCTGGTGATCAACCACACTGGCTACCGCTCCGCGTTGTTCTTTGTATGTGGTCGCGTCGACGTACAATATGTTTTTTTTTCCTGCGAGGCTTCTTTCGTGTGCCTCGGATCTTGCCTCTCTTCTGGCCTTGTGTATTTTCGGATGCATGTTTTTCGGAATCGGGTTGACCTTAATGATCTCTCTTATTTCTTTCGGTATGCTCCCTGTGCTGTTTATTTCTCTGCAAGCATCTCTCATGCCCAGTATATTTAGCGTGTTCCTTCCCGTTTGCGTCTGCATGAGTCTTATTTTCTGCGCGAGAAGGTGGGCCTCGATGTGCTCTTGCACTGTGTTGTTTATTGAATTTTTCGGTCGAGGTGTTGACCGGTAGTCAAAGAGCGCATTTGTAGGCTTTCCTCAGGATTGCCTCCAGTTGTTCTTTTTCCTGTTCGAGCGGAATTTGGTAGAGGACGCCATATATAATTCGGCTTACAACGAGGGCCTGTACAAGCCTACATGTGTCCTCCTCGGACATGCCTCGTATTCTGTTGGAGATTCTTGCTATCATTCGCGTGATCTGCGCGGTGGTACTTGCTAGCTGCCTGATTGTTTGATCTAAACGGCAATTGCTTTGTATCCGCATGCTTAGGATTTTTATTTGCGATACTTCCGGGATCTTCTTTTCCCCTATGTAGATGTCTATGGAGTTGTGCAGATCGTACCCTCTTCTGTGGACACTGAGCACCTCAGATTTCTCCGGAGAACATTCAAGGCCGCAATGTCGAGCGTATGCGTTGACAGCGTCTGCTGCTCTCTGCAGACAGTCTTGCTTTTCTCCTAAGAATCCCCTGGTCACCCAGATCGTGATGTCATCAGCATAGATAGCATGTCTGGCTCCTTCAATTTCCTCGAGTTTTTTTGCTAAGCCGATCATAACAATGTTAAAGAGCATAGGGGATATCACTGAGCCTTGCGGTGTTCCCTTTTTGGGGGTCGGGAAGGTGTCTGTCCTGATGCCGCCTATTCCAATGGTGGCGGTTCTGTTACTCAAGAAGGCTTTCACGTAGCTGTGTATTCTCTGCCCGCAATCTAAGTTGCAGAGCCTGTCTAGCACTGCCCTGTGACTGACAGTGTCGAATGCCGCTTTGAGGTCGAGCGCGAGCAAGATGTTTTCTCCGTATTTCGGGACCGTGTTAAGCACCTCCTCCTTGATCTGCAGGAAGATGTCCTGTGTTGATAGATGTTTTCGGAATCCGAACATAGTGTGGGGCGTGAGGTCACTGTCCTCCAGGTGGGTCTGCAACCTCTGAAGCACAATTCTTTCGTATACCTTCCCCAAACATGACGTCGATGAAATAGGTCGTAGATTTTCCAGGCTGGGAGTTTTTCCGGATTTAGGAATCATTACTATTTCCGCATGAGACCAGTCTTTCGGGATGGTCCCCTGCTCCCAGTGTGTGTTGATGAATTCAGTAAATCTGTGGATTGAATTCTCGTCCAAGTTCCTAATCATGGCGTTGGTAATGCCATCCTTGCCTGGGGTGGTGTTTTTTGTGGCAGACATAACAGCGTGTCAGACTTCTTCTATAGTAATGGGTTCGTCAAGAGTGGGATTTGCTTCTCCCGTGTATGGCGAGCTGTAGTCGGCGCCCGTTTCGTCACCGATGTATCGCTGCTTCATGTTCTCTAGCAGTTCCCGGTCTGTACCTTGGAATTGGTGCGCGATCCTTTGGATTGTCTTATGGTTTTCACATTTTGTCTTAGTTGGGTCTATGAAAGCCCTTAGCAATGCCCAAGTCTTGGCCAAACCTAGAGTCCCCTGTAGATCGTTGCATTTCTGGTCCCTGTGCCGTTTCGAGAGCTCCATCGCATATTCTTCAGCTTTTTTTGTGACCTCGGCGATCTTTAGCTTGAGCTTTCTGTTGTGCTTCTGCCTTTTCTATCTCTTTAGCAACCCCCGTCTAGCATCCCAGAGGTGTAAGAGATGTTTATCCACGTTGGGCGTTTTGTTGGTGAGAGTGACCTTCTTAGTGACTTTTTCCCAGTCGGATTTGATACCCTCTACCCAATCCTTAATGTCCTTGATCTCTGTATCCTCGGACTCCGCCCTGGTTTTTCTATAGGCTTCCCACTGTGTGAGTCTAGCTTGGCCATAATTTTTGCTGATCGGAAGAGTTTCTATCTGGATGCGCAAGATGCAGTGGTCACTGCCTAGCGTCTCCCCGTTGTTTTCCCATCTTGCCTGCCTTATTCATTTGACGAACGCTAAGTATGGGCACGAATCGCGGTTGATGCTATTTCCCACTCGCGTTGGTTGGGTGTGATCTGTGATTAGGCTGAGGCTTCTGCGATCAGCTTCTCTGGCTAGATCCTTGCCTTTCGGAGTTTCTCTGACATAGCCCCAGCTTTTATGCCAGGCATTAAAGTCCCCAAGGATGAGAAGGCCCCTCTTGCTTGCTGCTTGTTCTGCCTTGCCCAGCAGGTAGCTGAAGCTAGCGTTCTTTTGGCTGGGCGGGCTGTATACGTTAAGTAGGAAGATGCTTTCTTGGCTTCTCTTTTCGGTAATGACTTCGATAAGAACGTGGTCAATGTCCGTTCCGTCGATGTCGTGTCTGATTGCGGTGATAGTTTTGGCAACCAGCGTGGCGACCTTGCTTTCCCCCTGCCCCTCATATGCTGAGTAACCAGGGAGAGTAGGTGAGCAGCCGGTTTCCTGTAGGGCGATTATGTCTGGCGGTACTGTACAATTTGTGATATGTTGTTTAAGAAGACCCCGCTTTTTGCTGATCCCGCGGCAGTTCCATTGCCATATTTCAAGGGTTTCCAACTTGACCGAGCTCTTACGGTGCCTCGCCATGCTGGGTCAAGGCCTATCATAGGGTTTGCCTCTGGATTTCATGCTCGTGAATTGTACTAGGCGTTCTCTATCTCTTTGCGCCTCTGCCTGGATGTTAGAAATGAGATTACTAAGATTAGCTAGTGAGTTGTTCATGGCTGCCACGGCAGTTGCGAATTCTTGCCGCCCTATGATTGGCTGGCTGAGTTTCATCTGTCCGCGCGTTCGTGTCAGTCTGCCCTCTTCTCTGGGCTTTGAGCTCTTCTATAAGGTCGTTAAGTTTCTGTTTCAGTTCAGCATTTTCCGCCCTGAGTGTCTGAATGGTTTGTCTTAGTTCTTGCACTTCGATAAGTTGTCCACTAGTGTTTTTACTGAATTGTGCCTGCGCGTTCGTGTTCTTAACAGTGGGAGAAGTAGAGAAAAGCTCCGCTGCCCAGCTCAACTTACTCTCTTCCTCCTTTTTTATCTTCTTCTGCTGCTGCCCCTTTTTTGTTTGTGGTGGCTCCCTGGTCCTTGATCTCGAGCGCGACGCCGACCTGGACCTGGATGGCGAAGTAGCATCTGAGCTGAACCAGCGTTTCCGAGCCCGGCCGCGTCCGCCCGTGCCACCATCGCCCTTTGCTGCGCTGTCGGTTTCCTCTTTCGTTCTGGTCCGTGGACTCCTCGGTTTTCTTAGGCGTTGCTTGCACTCCTTTGCCCCTGTGGGATGCGCTTCCTTGCACAGCGCACACCTGGGCTCACACGAATGACCGTCCTCGATGACTGGTTCACCGCAGTTCGAGCACACAACGGCGTCAGGTGTCGGGCATACGTCCGCCCTATGCCCAGGCTTGAAGCATATATAGCAAACTTGGCGCGATGATCGGTAGAGGTAGCAACGCGTCTCACCGCCGTAGTAATAAACGTAGCGGGGAACGATCTTGCCTTCGAATGTTATGACGGCGCTTTGAGATTTTCCAAGCATTCGTGCATAAAGGATTTTCACTCCTTGGGTGCGTACCCTAAGATGCGACAGCAATTCGGTAGGTGTTGTACCGACATCCAGTCCGTGGATCACTCCTTTGCATGAATTGTCCGGCGCGGCAACGTAAGCCGTCACAGCGTAGTCTTTTGCACCGAAGCGTAGTCTCGGAATGTTCTGTACAACGTTGGCAGTCTCCTTGCTTGGCGTGCTGATTATGGCGATGTTAGATCCGTTGTGCAGCCGTATAAGTAGGCTGCCTTCGTTGCAGATGTCTGGGTTTCCACATGCTTTAGTTATAGCCCGGGCCATCTGATGCGTGCTCAGCTGGCTGATGTCGAGCCCATTCCTTGGTCTAATAATGATTTTGAAGTCTGCTTTCGGCAGTGGAGGTAGTTTGTCCTTGCGAATAAGATTTTCCTTTTGTTTGGGCTGGCTCGGTGGTGGTTTGCCTGCCGCTTCGGTACCGGTCTCCGGAACGGCAGTCAGCCTCGATTTGTGGTATTTTGCGACGAACCATCCTCCGTTGTCGAGTGTCTTCTGTGAGTCGTTGGTAGCGTTCTCTTCGTGTACTGTCTCTTGAGTCGATGTCGTGGCTCCGGTCGATGCCGCTGCGTTGTCAGCAGCCATCCTTGGAGGCTCCCGCGTGGGCTTGAGCAGCGTTTCGTCGGGCCGATGGCCCGAAGCTGCTAGGCTTAGCGCGGCGTTCTCCGCTTCGGATCTGCGAACGGCCAGAAGACGGTGAAATCTGGACTTACAGATGAAAATCTGTTATCAGCAGATTCAGCTTGATTAGTGGAAGCCGATGGAGTATCCCACTTTCTGTAACGTTGATGTCTTCCGGGTAAAATACGGCGTCGAAGCAGGAGGTCATGTGGAGCGCGTCCGCTCCATCTGGCCCCCTAGCGGAGTTTCATCGCGGCTGTTCGAGTGGCGCGTCGTCGTTTCAGAGTGCCTCCTTTGTGTTGTGTGGCCGCAAGGAAACGAACGGATACGATTAACCTGCCCTTCAGAGCTCATGTGCATGCGTGCCGTGATAACACAATTTTCTTAATTTCAGCTTAGGCAATGACGTACACCATGCTGTTTGGGTATTTGTGAAGGTTCTGTGCGGGCGGCTGAACCAATGGACAACTCCTAACGTGCGCTGACATCGCACGGCACACGGACGCCTCTTCGTTTCTCCTCCATCGAAACGCAGCCGCCGAGCTCGGGTTCGAACCCGGGAGCTCCGGACAGTAGTCGGGCGTCTTACCGCTGTACCACCCCAGCGGGGCAGAGAAAAAAGGTACAAATGTCATTTTAGCATGATGGGGAGAGTTGCCTTCTTAAGGACTGATTGCCGCGGAAGTTTACATACCTTCTATATTCAAGCTCCGATTGCAAGTCGCGATGCAAGGGCAAAGTAAAACTGACCACCAACAAATATGTTAATATGTTTTTTAGTTTCATTGCATATTTATAACCATCTTGACACCTTCGGAGCAGCCATGAAATGGTCTGAAATGTTTACCCTTAGGATGACATGATAAGGGTGATGACATGATAAGGGTGATGACATGCCCGTATGCTTGGCCTCTGACATCAGTTGCTAACTGTTCAAATAGAAAAGCCTAGTTTGCTGGCCATGCCAAATTTTCAGATCAGCAAAGCATCAATGCGTGCAAAAACAATCATTAAGAAAACAGAAAACGACACTCAATATAAATTGTGTACCATTTATTATGCCATTGAAAAGATGGAGTAATCTACCGGTATTTGAAGGCTTCTTTAGATCTGGCAGTTCATTTGAACAAACGTGTTCTTATCACTGCGCATTTTACTGTGAACACAGATTCCTTAAGCTACAATTTTTCAGCCGTAATGTAAAATGCAGGTTATGCGCACAAATAATATTCATTCCACTTTTCTGTGTAATCTTATCTTTGGCATTAGAAACTTTTATTCTTCTGGGCTAGTCTACGATAGTTAATGATGTACCATGTATCAAAAAGAAAGCTCCAATAATACGCAAGGACAAGGCTCCGACCCACTCAGTGCGATTAACTGAAACATAAATTGTCCTGTTTCAGTTACCACCGCCGAGGTGCTTTCCATACCCGATGTCTAGTATTTCGGTGGAAGATGATTTTTTTTTTACACTTTGAACGTCACATGGAAATACGTTTTGACTCTGAATCTTTTGTTGTTTTTTCACGGACCAAGAAAACATGTGCTCATCTTCTGTTATTATTCAGGGAAACAGACGAGCCGTTGTTGAAATCAAACGATCGACACTATTAGTGCAAGAAACAACACTCTTCTTTTTTGTGGAATAAAATGAGAACAATTAGATTCAATCTCTTGTGACTGCAACGCATTAGTGAAGAAAAAGAGATGGTAGTCAATTTTTTTTCCATTAAAACGAGGCCATCACCACTGCGCTGGTGACACAGAGGAGCGTTAAGAGAGGATTTAATTTTATTTGTGCCTTGGGGTTACGACAGCTGTCTTAGGCATTAGTGGATCCTTTGTTCGGCACTCATCTCGGCCCTGCTTCGTATAGGACAGAGGCGTCAGTGCGGGAGCATATGCTTGAGAGCAAGGTTTATAGTCACACAAGACACAAAAGAAGCGGTTTGATGGCATTATCTGTGGCTAATCATAGATACATCTAATTATAGCTAGCTTGCACAATTGTAGATGTGTCATGAAACCCTTTCTGGATCTTATGATAGATCGTACGTATTAAGACATATTACGAATATGCCTGTATCATGAATCTATAAACGGAGGCCGATATGTCATTGAGCCTGTTGGTCACTGTTGATTCATTGAGACTGTTAATCTTTGATGTTCAAGCATAACAGCAAAGCTGAGCAAGATTTATGTTTTTTTTTTTTGCCCCGAAGTGATTTTTGCCCGTATGTGTTCCCGCTACTACCAGCCAACGCGCTCTCCGCGTGGCGTAACAACTTCGGTTCATAGTTATGTGCATAAATAAACGCCCTGGGACCTTGCGTGAGCAGCGACTGTGGGCAATGGCTTTGGCGATGACGTATCTGACATCGCTTAATCAATTAAATGCCAGAATACATTAACTTACACTTACACTGCACTTACCCAAATACATCCAGAGCGTAATGGCATCCCCTAAAGCATATCTGCCTGCAAGGGTACATTCGTCATTGCGGCATTCCAAAAGAAGTTGAGATGACAAAGTGCGGAAAGAGCGTAATGGAATCCCCCACAGCATATCTACCTGCAAGATTACATTCATCATTGCGGCCTTTCAAATGAAGCTGAGGTGTTAATATGTCGAGAAAATGCGCTCCTTCTGAAGTAGAGCCGGTGCAAAAGGAAATAATCAGTTACGGCATTTTTTATGTCGTTGTAGTTGTAGTCATCATTGGCAAAACGGCATCCGTGTTTATGTGAACTGCTGCGACATATATTGATTGAAGCGATTTAGAAGAGGATATATCAAAGATTTGTCGACCGCAGTCGCCCGTGTTTCGGAAGAGTTGCCCCAAGCGCCATGTATGTCACGCGATGCAGGTCTAGTATTCTCGCTTTAGTTTGGCTGGAAAGCTGGAGCTCAACGACTCCATCGGTATGGTGCTGTGAGACAATTTATTTATTTATTTATTTATTTATTTATTTATTTATTTATTTATTTATTTCTGATGCCCTCATGACCCATAAGACATCACTGCGAGAAGTGGTACATTTATATAACATGAAACTGGTAAGAATAACAACATTGCGCATACACACACACGTCTACAAAAATGATACATATAAAAGCGAAACACTCAAGCCAGCTTCAAGCCAATACATCTTTCAAAATGCAAAAAAGACAACACAAATTAGGAAGACTACTAAATCCAAAATAAATAAATTGACAGAAACAGTAAAGCAACAGTTGCAAGTAAACACAAAAATATCAACCAGAACGCCCTCATATGTATAAACATTGAACAAGCAACTGGGTGCATTGGCAGAACGCTGAACACAAAGACCAAACTTAAAAACAAAATTTATAAAATTCAAAACAAGCAGAACATATTGAGGCTATGGTAAGCCATAATATAATGATAACATTGATAATCATAACATGAAAATATATTAATAGCGTATAATGATAACACAATATAATAATAATTATTGCAATTTCGCGGGTAACTTTATTGAGGAGGGTTTTCGGCAATTAGATTCGTGATTTTTTTAAGAATCACTGACATTTGCGCAAAATAAGAACACGACTATACTTGTGAGAACAACTCTACCCAAAATTTTATGTTTTATGTTTCTGTACAGACTGCTCTGAGGCTTTTTCGGTGCAAATATAGCTGTGTTGTCTTCTTACCTGCACAACAACAGCAATAGTGGTTGTTTGGTTGTGTTTAACACTTGCAAGCTAGGAGCAAGAAGTATTCATTTGAGAATACTTGTTGGCAAATTTGAGAATGCTGTAATAATATACGTCTTTACCGCGTGTACGCAATACTAAATCTGCAATTTCTCGTTTTACTAATACCAAAATATAGAGTTCACTCACGGGAAATCTAAATTCTGATAGTTTCTTGACCACAGCCATCCGGGTTATAAAACATGATGCAACACAAGTAAGTCAGGGCAGGAAAAATCAAAACAAGCCATGCGCAGCTTGCTGCTCTATATTCATACAATGTAATATACAATATACAATATATTATGCAGGAAAAAGTGGGCCAGAGTGGAGAAGAGAAACCATGCCTGCGCACGAGGGCAAAGCAATACAGAGCAGAAAATGAAGCCACATACATTTATCACAGCCCCTGCCTGCTGAGGCCATCCTTATGTTTAAAACCACTACTGCTTCCTTTTTTTCATGGTGCAAAACCATGCCCGAGGCAGCCCTATAAGATATACAGGTAGATTTTCTGAATTACTTTTTCTCCTGGCAAATGCTAACTTCTTCTCTGCCAAAAATTTTTATAAAACGAATAATTCAGAGTAAACAAAGAAAACAATTTTTATTACCGAAAGTACGCCGTAACTGAGAAAAACAAACCAAATCATTATTAGCAATGGTTCAGTTTGCCATAGTCGGTAAAGACCACAGTGCCGTTATCTATGTGATGGCTTTTTCGTGGCTACCGTGTGATCTGTAAGTGCATGACATGTTTTCTTTACCAAGAATGTTTCTTCAAATTAATGTGCGGCTGCAGGAATTCTGACACCGCAACAATTCGTATAGCCTTTGTGGCTTAAGTCAAACAGTGTCATTCGCAAAAGTATTGTCCCTACATTCAGCGACATAAGGGTATAAAATGGAAGACCCCTGAATGACAAGTTTACCATTTTTTTAAAGTTCTGATGAGTTAAGCTTCAGTTAATAAGGCGTACTTGCACATGTATTTTTGATATATCAGCAATTTCTACAGATAATGAATGTGCCCACTGCCATTAGAACGTATATCCCTGTCTGCATTTTTTCCGTTCATAATGAGAAGTTATTAAGGCGTACTTGCACAAGTGTTTTTTGACATACCAGCAATTTCTACAGATAATGAATCTACCCACTACTATTAGAACGCATATCCCTGTCTTCATTATGTTCATTCATAATGAGAAGTTATTCGCAGTACTGGCCTTCTAGAATACCATAGTTTGAACGCATTATTTTCTTGTCTGATATCTTTTTGCCTCATACTTTTTGCCTATTTAGTTACTGAAGAAAAAGTAAGTATATTGAGATGGCGATCGACTCGTGTTCCCACGTAGTCAAGTATATTAAAATGCTTTAGTGGATAGCACAATTGCTTGAAGCCCTGCGACAAGATTTCAATGGGCTGTTTACCGAATTTTGCGCCTTTTAGAGGTTGAACAAAAAGTATCAAAGTTACAAACTCGACATGAAGAAAAAAATTAGACAAAAAGCATAAAACTGGCAACAAAAAAAAAATCAGGTATTCCGGCCTGATAACGTCGGCGTTTTATGAAGCAATCATTATGTACACAGAGAAGATTTGAAAGGCTTTACTCACCTCTCTGCTTTAGGCAACATTTTTGAAAAGATCAGAACTTAATATAGATTCTATTCGCGCACTGCTTTAAGAGAACTAGGTACGGGACTCCCAAATGCATGAAAGAAATAGCAGTTGCATGCTGCATTCAATACGAAGTTCTAAAAAGCTCTTTCTCTCCCAATGTACTGCACCCACGTGCTCGCCTTTCTATGAATTCGGATCCTTTACAACCTTGAAGACAAAACACCCGATTATCTAAACCTTGTTTGAAAGCCTTAGCTGCTTTTCTTTTAATAGCGAGCAGACAGTTAGAATGAAACCCCTCAAACATAACCTAAGAAAAATCACATCAGTAATATATTCCGATATGACTTGGTGTAACGGACGTAATTGACTACTTTTGGTGCTATTTTAGGACGCAAAAAAAATTCCATTTGCAGAGAAAACGACACAATGTTAGCCAAATGCACGGTCTAGTCCATTATCAACTGTATATTATTTCAATATTAGTGCCGTCCCCTCGGTGCACCGACTGGTATTGGTCCTCTTTGGGGTCCACTCATTGCTGTAATCAATATATCTCACAAGTAATTGCTAAATACATCTTGTTTGACATGGGATGGCAAGAATTTTCCAACTATAGATTTTTTTAGGTAGGAGGGGGTACTTTTTGCCTTAGCAATGTATTCGGTGGTCCGCATCACATTACGGCTAAGTCGCGTTAAATAGCAGGCTGCGGAATGAATTTCTAGTAAGTAAAGTTTTTTTTAGGCTTTGGGACATGTATGAAGGTGACATAGAATACTGCTGCCGATTGTGCCGTAATCATGACGTGGGCTGCGGCTGGTAGGGCCATCATATAGAAAACGATGGGCACTACTGGAAGTGGGCGTCCACTCTGGGTACTGGTGATCATCTGGTAGAGGCTGGAACTGGTTTGAGACGCAAAGGCGGCATTTTTAAGGAGAAAAGTATGTTAGTGTGGTTGGCAGTGCTTATGTATTACAACCCCAAACTACTATTGGTGATGTGTATTGACGCATCACCCTATAGGGTAAATGCGGTGTTAGCACACCAGTTGCTGTCGAACATCAAGAGGCCAACATTGTTTGTGTTCCGGAGGTTAACAGCAGCCGAGAGAAATCAGAGTTAGATCGATAAAAAAAGAATTGACTGATTTTTTGGTCTCAAAAATTTCGCCAGTATGTGTGGGGGTGATTGCTTGACATTTGCTCGGAACATTAACCACTGCTGGGGTTGCTGGAGTCTCACAAAGAAATCCACAGATGTGCTCCCCTCGCGTCCTGCGTTGCGCCTTGACACTAAGTAGTTGTAAGTGCAGAACGATGCAATGGCCTGGGGAGCAGTTGGGAAATGCAGATGGACCCATACAGCTACTGTTGACAGCACGGGCAGGAAAAAAAAACAGATATCAGCTCAAGTCATTGTGCTGGAAAAGTGCTATCCAGCCTTATCTTCGGCCGCGGCATGGGTAAGAGTTATCGAACTACAACATGTCCTTTTCATTATAAGGGACGCACTGTGGGCGGAAATGCGGTTGCCTGAGGCAGCGAAATGGGGTCTGTTCGCGAGGCGACTGCTGGAGAACTCGGTGCAAGATGTCTGCTTGCTATGGGGCTACTCGCTCCTTAGAGACATCAGTGTCTCTAAGGAGTGAAGTTCTGACCATGCTGCATGAAACACATCTGGGAATAGATAAGATGAAGATGGTCGCACGAAGTCACTTGTGATAGCCGCGATTAACAGAAGGAATAAAAACAAAGTCGCAAGTTGTGCGACCTACCAAGCATGTCATCGGGACCCTATGCCGTCCAAACAAAAACCGCGACCATTTCTTGATAAGACTTGGTCGCGACTGCACGGCGAACCGTAACAAGGACTATATATTTTATTTCTCGTCCATGCACTTACCATGTGGCTCGATGTGCTACGGGTGGTGACTCCAACGGCCTGGCAACAGTGGGTTCAGTGTCTGCGATGCAAGGGTTGCCGGTCATCATCGTCGGTGACAACGGTCTATGGTTTGCTCCGAGTATAACGAACTCCTACCAGAGAACGGAGTTATAGCGATTATGATCCCTCATCCCCCAGCGTCTAATGACGCAGCCGAGAGAGTAGTTCATACATTCAAGAAAAACGTAAAGAAAATACCTGCGAGCGATTTTGAGACCAAACTAGGAATAATCTTGCTTAATTACAGAACGTCGCTCCTTTCCTCAGCAGCCAGACTCCTATGAAGCTGCTAATGGGCCGCCACCAGGAGACGGTATTACACATCCTGCGCACTGACCTCTGAGCACGTGTGGAATTCAAGCAACTTCAGAAGTGACATCGGGGTGACAGAGCAGCACGCTGTGGGAACCTATCCCAGCCAGGTGATATCGTGCGGGCTCGGAACTTCAGGTCAGGGAACCGATGGGTGCCGGCAAACGCCTTGAAGCCTACAGGTGCGTCGGGTGCGCGAGTCGCCTTTGTTGACGCAACCGTCTAGAATTGGCACGGGCACCATCTCCGCCATCGCGTCTCTCTAGAAACAGGAGACAGCAGCAGATCACTCGCTATATAGCATCATACAGCGCCGCAAGTTCCGGAAGCGGGCCTTGACCTCATCGAAGCTGCGAGAGAGCAGCCGCTGGAGGAAGGCGGCCTGGCGCTGACAGAAAATGGGGGTTAACCAAGCCCGCGCCAGACTACTCATGAGCATGCGTGTTCCAGCTACACCCGTACCTCTGCGAAAGATCATTACGAGAAGGGAGATCGGTGCGGCGCTACTCTCCGTAATTCCAATCGCCAAGGGTAGGTGGACAGAATGTGCCATGGTCGTGGCCTTATGTTGCTGATTAACATGTAATTATAATGTGGGCTACTTCTGGTAGCACCATCAAATAAAAAACTACGGGATGCGATCGGGCTGGCAGTGTGTATCTAATCTAGGGATTTAGGATCATTTCGTGAATAAAGCCGTTCTCGTTTCCGTCATTAGGCGAAGTTATTGTCTTAAGGTCTTATAAGGTCGATAATGAAAGCGTAAAACCATCAACAAGGAATATAAAAAAGCAGATATAGAGATGGCACGCTGGCGGTCCTGAACTTTCAAAAAAATAAACCCGTGTCCGCTTGTCGAGGAGAATGTCGGATTCAAACAGACAGGCTAACTTGGCAGCCTACTTGCCATGTGTTCTGTGGTTCACCGTTTTTTTTTATCGACCACATTCTACACTTCGAGTACTTCGTGGTTCCTGGAAACAGCCCGAATATGAAATTGCATTTTGCACCTGGAAATAGCTGGACTGAAACAGCAGGCCATGGATGAAAAAATATGGGGGCAAAAAGAATTATGAATGGACCAACGTTTAGTTTCATAAAAAAAAAACCCTCTATGTTTTTACGCTTTACCTCTGTAAAAGACTCGGAAACCGCAATGCCGAAGCCCTTTTAGCAATAGCTATAAACCCACAAGCTTTTATAAAGCGTGTTAGAACAGCTGTAATCTACTTTATTGTAGAATGGTTATTTTGCTCACCGGCGCCAAAACCCGGCATTGTCCATAAAAATTGAAGTCCATAAAGCTGGTCATATGACCTCACGCGGGAATATCAATGACCTTCCTCAACGACCGCGTTAAATGCGACGTCATGCCAGGAGCGGAAATGAATAAACACACCTTTATAAAAATTAATTTCTCTCAAACATAGGTTCTGTCTTTATAAGTAGGATTTGCACCCACGTTCATGAAGTGGAGAGCCACTAGCACTACCAAGTAGGGCACGCAACACAGGCTTATTCGGCTCGGGGAAAGAGGAGTGGCGTTTATGCATATGTCTTGTGATCAATTAACCAAGCAGCAGAACTGACGATCAGACAATATTGCATTCGCACTCACAGCAAACGTGTTCTGTCAGCTACTCTCGTTAAAGTTTGCTTTATGTTTTCATGACTACTTCTCCATGTGATCCCTGCCCCTGCAAATGCTTTCGTGAAGAAACGCTTGCATTTGGTTGCCGCTGTCATTGTTGTTGTTTAAGTTGCTGCTGCAGCTTGTCGTTAGCGAGATATTTAGCATAGCCTGAGAAATGCGACCAAGCTTTTGTAATCAGCATTCTCAAAATAACTATCAACACAGTTTTTCGAAATACTCTTTAAAGCAAGAGGACGAAAATGTCATTTTTGTTAAAATATATTCACTGTATTCAAGAAAGCCTTCTGTTGTAGACGAATGTGTACGGTAATGCTGGTCAATACATTGCAAGCTCATGCAGGCATAGCTTTGGAAGAGTTCAACGATATAAAACGAAATTGTCTGAAGAAAAGAGCGCTAGTACTTGGTCAACTCCAAATGCCAGAACATTTATAGAAAACAGTAGGGCCGCAAACCGCTCCGGACAGCGTCACGACGTTTCTGGCCATGAGTGAAATATCATCTAATTGGATTAAGTTCATAGCAACTACTGGGAAGCGTAATTGTGCTTAGGTTTCACCACTCGCTATATCTGTTGCGAGTATTCGCGTAGCAAAGTGATTACTTTGGTGTAAAAGGCTGCATCCCGGTTTCATAGTCACGTCTCGCTGGCAAAGGCCTAAAAAGGTTTCCGCAAACGCACTCATATATTCTAGGCTAGAACTGGGCTCTATCAAAACGCGCCGATTTATTGAGAATGAATACACAGCGAGCGCTTTATTTTCCAGACGAATGAAAGCTTTCTCGGCTTTCCGCTTAGAGGTTTCTTCCTACATCCGCAGAGCTGGCTACTCCGTGTGTGCTCACCCACACACGGCCAAAAAAATAAATTCAACCAAAATGCGCGTGAGCCTGCCGCGATAAGTCAGCGGCGGTGGCGTTGTGCTTTTGATTACGCATTGGATTCGGTTCTGGCTACGGCGGCTATATTTACGATCCATGCAGTATGAAAGGCGGCATTTTTAATTCACTGATCCAAACTAATTTGGATAATTGCCCAGAGCAGTCTCGTTCTTGTATTTGTACAAAATATTATATTATTCAGATATAGAGTTTGTTGCGGTTGCGAATTTCGTAGTCTGCTTTGACAAGGAAGAATCATTCTAATATCATGCGCCTTCTCAAGACGAGCACTTGTCTTTCTACATAATACTATTGTGGCCAGTTGCGCTTTGCGTAGTGATGTGTGTAAATGCTGGTAAACAAAAAGAAACCTTGTGAAAAGTAAAAAACCTCATATCCGGCTAGATGGTTGTTGCCGATTGGCTCTCTTTATTTACTGAGCTGTTGTTTACTTTGCAATCTAAAGCGGCAAACAGCTAGCAATACCTACGTATAGTGAAAGCAGGGCCAAGTGAGTGCATTAATAATTCATTTCTAGAATGGCAAAGCCCAGTAATATATGGGGTTAATTGGGCTAACCCGCACATGAAGTATCAGAGGCGCCGTAGAGTGAGAAGGCACAAGATTGGTTTCAAGCAACTGAGGTTCTTCCGTCCATGCAATCCACCGTGCACCCTCAAGTTCCGCTCATTACTTCTTTCTTGGAAGCGATCGAACGAAAGTTGCGCGTAAATCATATATTCGGAAAATTGTAATTTGGTGGTAAGAAAAGGGAAACCTTTCAAAACATCAGAACGAATGAAATAAAACTTAAGCATGAACATGCACTTTCATTTGGAATCACATATGTTCGCCCTTTCTTATTATATTCCCTAAAGGCCAAATGGTTAATTTTTTGTACTTAGAAGACACAGGAGTTGGCCTTCGAAGCCCATATAAATACAGTCATTTAGAAAAATTTAGAAAAGGCAAATCTAAAGCAGTGCATAATAGATTTAAAACGGTATTGATTGTATCATTATTTCATTGAGTGTCTGAATGAAAGATTGATTGATCTTTTGGTACATTGAATGATTAAAAGACTCACTTATTGATTGATATATTTTTTTCAGACAAGCTACTACTGAGGTGGCGAAATGAAACTAAATTCCCTTTTTCTAAATGAGAAGCTGCCACCAATCACACTGCTTGGCAGGATGACAATAAAACATTGGAAATTAACGTATACAGTAAATACAATGTAAACACGAATCCATAAACCAACAAACAGACAACGTCACCAATACTTCTGCGTCCTGAGGCGAAAAGAGAAAGAAAAATTACGCAATTACAAGAAACAATTGAGAAGGAAACGCATATTCTAAAATCTAAAGATGAAAACTATTTATCAAGCATACAAAGACCGCAGGAAAGGTTTTACTAGTTTGTGGAAGTTACAATGCCCGCAAGGTTGGTGCAGGAGTTAGATAATGTTTAGGCGTTCACATAGTAGACCACATAGTAGATTAGTAGATTCGCAAAATAGGCAACCAAATTTCTGTGCGACATAGTCGTTTCCCCTCGGAGAGTACAGATTTGCCTGCAATCGTATGGTTTGTTCTGTGCATATATAAAGCATAAAATGAAACGTAGCCCCGAATAAATTCATTGTAGACATGTGTTTGCGAACTTCAGTTTAAACACGTATGTCATCTTCAGTGAATTCTGCTTTAAGAAACATGGGTATGGATGATACTACGAATCTTAGTTTTCTGTACAACGCAGTCATCCATTTGGCAATTCCCAAAGCTGGGTAGTTTGTCTTATTTGTAGTGCCCCAAAATAAGAGCCCGCAGTGTTAATGAGAATGTATGCAAGCTGAATATAATTGATTTGGTTTATGGCGTCTAAATCCCAAGGCAACTTAGACTATGAGAGATGCCGTAGTGGAGGGCTCCAGAAATTTCGAGTTTCAGGGGTTCTTTAACGTGCACCTGGCATCGCACAGCAAATAGACGCCTTTCTTTTCACCCCAATTAGAAAGCGGCCTCCTCTGCCAGGATTGGATCCCGCATCCTTGGGAACAGACGTCGAGTGCCCTCACCACTGTACCAACGCGGCGGGGAGCAAAATGTACGTTTCAGCCAGCTCGGAACAAGATGCTTCACTTTACACAAAACGGCAATACACAGACATACCTTTCTTTGTTGTGGTTTATAGGGGTTATCGTCACAAAGAAACTCAGACTGTTAGGAACGCTGCATTATAATGCTCCGGAAATTTGGCCACCTGCACTGACAACGCACTGCACAAGGGCACCTTGTTTTTCGCCTCCACACGGCGAATAGCAGCCGCCCTTTAGCATCTCGAGCGCGGGATCTGATCTCGTGTTCTTTGGTTCAATAGTCTAGCGCCGTAACTACCGAGCTACCGCGGCGATGCTTGAGATTTGGGGTGAATTTTATTTAGATGAGAAGACCAGTTTATTATTTCAGGAAAAACGAGACCGAAGAATTTGTAATCTTAAACGCTTTCAAGGCCCCAGTATTGGCTCTAGATATGTGCATGGAAACTATCTGGTAGATTTTGGAGAAGAGGGAAATATAAAGTATTGATTCCGTATTACGCTTCATTAAGAATTACTTAAAATCAGTCTCGATTTATAAAATAAGAAGTTAATTATAGTTATTGTCCATCTTGAAAGCAAGGATTTTTTCTTTTTTTTTTTGGCGTTACGAGCTAAGGAGACTAAAATAATATGCTTTGCATGCCACATAGAGCATGATTACTGCTTGAATCGCCAGCCTCTCAGGAATAAAAAGTGTTTCTCGCATATATTTCATGTTTTTCGTAGACTGCATCAAAACTGAGTGACATCAGTGCTCCATTACCCAAACAAAAAATTACTGTAGGATTTCTCACCTTCCAGCTGATTTATTGCGAGGCATTCGTCACAGATCTGATGTAGTTGTAGCTTCTGCGACTCAAGCTCTTAGGAGCGTGAACTCACGACCAAGGCCAGACTGGATATTGGCTCGATATCGGCCGCAGAAGCTAGCGTTTGATAGAAAAAAAAAAAGAATGCGCACTCGTGTAAAAAGGCGTATGCGCAATGTAAGAACGTCGAGGAACGAATGCCAACCGTGTGTTAATTTTATTGTGCAATTCCTCATGACTAATGCTGACCTCGCATTAAGTATACGTCATTCGAGCTTGCACCGATATTATTTCATCGTACTTTGCTGATGGTGATCAGAAAATGTGTTTTGAAGTATACAAAACAAAAAGTGACATTGACGCTATAGCGGAACAGACATCCGGGTCCCACCTACGAAAAATTGACTGTTGTAATCTGAGGTCGCAGTGCGGGGCAGGCGTTTCAATCATTTTCCGTACCGCTTACTTGCGAGAAGTAGGAGGCGTCGCCTTTCACTGGCTTCTTTTCTTTGCAATAAACTGGTACAGACAGGTCACCTTTCCGGTAGAAAGCCTTCATCCCGGACGAAGGAAGCGATACATCCTGCGGTCCAAAGTGCTACGCCCGCTACAATAAAAACGTTTCCTTCTCGTATCCACTTCCATTCTTCGCCTTTCACTTCCCAAAGTTTGAGACGCCGACATTACGCGGTTCCGCTGTCTTTAAGTTTTATCTGATCTTCCTCTTACTTTTTTTTTCACAAAAAATGACGTGTCATTTCAGCGTTTACGCTTCGGCCGTGTTTTTCTGCAAGAACCAAAGAGGCCACTTTTTTTTTTCTGCGAACTTTAGGGACCTTCTTCCATTTAGGCACTTGCGCAGCGAATTTTAACTGTAAAGCCACTGTTGTTGTTTGAACGTCAAAACGTTTCTTTAAATATTCCAGTCTGCCAGCGACTAAATGCGTTTGATTAGGAAAAGTTTGGATGCCTTCGTGTAAAAACAGTAGACATTGATGAAGCGAAGCCACGAAGAATGACGCGAGCGCTGTGATTTCTACGTGCCCAGTGGAGATGGCTGAGGTTCAACGGAAGGAATGCCGAGTTTGTACAACAGTGGCTTTCCTTTCTTCTTTGAAATAGTTTGTAATGCAGTTTAGAGTAATTTGTACGCGACATAAAATATATTTAACTACGGGAATAGGCGAACAGGGTATAATGTTTAATTCACCTAACTAGCAACCGTACTAAGTGTAAAGGCATTCCCTAGCCTGCGCTTTGTGTGTATGTGGTCACGCAGCCTTTATTGCCCATAGAAAGCATGTACTACTTCTACAGAAATGACCCGAACGGCAAGAGCGCTAAATTTGAAAATTTGAAAAAACTTATTATCCTCAGTGCTGATTCTGGACAGCGGTGTGTGCTGCGCATACCGGCCAACCACTACGAATGCAGCGCTTTTCTCCTGGCATCGCGACTTCGTCGTGAAGGAGGACAGGCGTATTTTGTTGGCCGCATAATCATGGCTTTAGGTTGCTGTTCAATTTGTTTTGTTGGTATTGTTTGGGAGCTAATAAATTACAGTCAAGAAGTGGCTGTAGATATATATCCAAATATTACCAGGAACGAAGGAGTTGGTTACTGATAATGGAGAAAATCTGGAGTAGTACCTACAAAAGAAGAAAATTTCCTTACAGAAAAGAGAATGCGCTATAGGGTCAATGTACATCAACAAAATGTGTACTTTATTTTTAGTGTCGGAAATAAAACAAAGCAGCCAAAATGCACAAGACATAAACTGTCAAGTATTGGGGTACAACTGAGGCGGGAACTGATGGGAGCGAAATTCAGCACCAGCAGATGCTTTAAAAACTGATACACAACGCGGACAGGGGTGTCGGAGTAACGTTATTTTGATACGGACTGTAATAGTAGTAATAATAATAATAATAATAATAATAATAATAATAATAATAATAATAATAATAATAATAATAATAATAATAATAATAATAATAATAATAATAATAATAATAATAATAATAATAATAATCTTTATTCGACCCTCATGTCATACATGATGACAGGGGGCCCGGAGTAAAAGCTGCTCGTTGGGAGCTTGACAAAGCCCTGGGCCTCTTTGCTTCTTGGCAGCCGCAAGGAACATCAAAATGAACACTTGTCAGGGAAATAAACAAGCACAACGACAGTACAAGTGATCATGCAGTAGCAATACGAGGTGAAAAGTACACCAGCAACAAAGAAAAAGAGAGAAAAAAATACAAAGCGTGTAGAAATGGCACCTATTTGGGAAAAAGCCTGTGTGAACACCTGTCGGGAAATACGCATTCAGATGTGCCCTAAGCGTTTGTTTTAAACGCCCAGTTCTCACAGAAGCGATGTGTCCGTATTGGCTGTGCTTATTTTACGACGGAGCATAAAGGGTATCAATCTTGATCAGCATTCTACTAGCGGCTCTGTGCTCGCGAACGAAGAGTCTGAACAAGGTTTATTACCTGACCGGATATTTTTGAGAATATTTATTCTGCTACAAGCCGCATAAATGCTACAAGCTGGACGATGCTACAAGCTACAAGCTATAAGTGCTAAAAGGCTACAAGCCGAATGAGAAGCACAGTGTTGAAAGCGCTGAAGGAGGCACTTACACCAAACATCTCAACATAATGCAGAGATGCGGGCCTAAAATCAATATATCTGTCGTTGTGCCCCTACACAACATCTGTAGTAATTTTTTTACATATGCATAGTGCCTGGCGATATTTTCGTGGCAATGGTTTATGGCAGCTTGATATTATAGATTAGGAGATATGTGAAACCAAAACATTATGCTCAAAATTAACATTTCAAATCTAGCACGTCCACCTCATCTGGGTGAGAGATGGTTGGTTCGCTTGCAGCTTTCTGTACATAATGAGCAGGAAACGGACAAATGCGCTTTGCGAGAGCGCATGTAGGTATATGGTCTGCGGTTTTGCATCACGGTACCGGCAATGTAGGGATAGACGCTGGCGGCATTTCTCACTTTTTGAGCTTCGAAGCAAAGTGCGAAGTAGCGGAGCGTACACAAGAGTTGTTTGCCCATTGTTCGGTGGCCATTGTAAGGTCAAAGCACATTTCATCTCATATGTAGTACTGAAATCCATCTGGAAGTATTTTATGCCCCTATTTGAACTTTAGCTGGTCGTGCTAAGCTCAGGAGACTCGTAAATCTAGATGCTGTGCTAAGCTACTATAAGCGGCTTTTAGACGACAGGTGTGCTCTTCTTTAACGAAGTTGTATGAAATATTTTCAACCGAACCATATTTCATTTATTCTCGTTAGCCTACAGTTTAAGATTACGGTCCGTAAAACAATACAATGCATAAGGGTATGTATGACAGAAAGGAGTGTCGAAGTGGCAAGCTGTAATGAGATCTTTTGTGCGAAAGAGCATGAAATTAGTAAACATTAGCTTTGAAAGGAGTAAACATCAAATAGAGCGAATAACAAAATAAAAACGGAGTTAACTAATATAAACGTTAATGCAACCGCAGATATCGACAAATAAATATAGCAGTTTTACCACAGTCAGGAAATACACAAATAATGGGGTGTGATAAAAATGGGGGTGGATATCAAGCGGTTAGTTGCGGGTTAAAATGTAATAGCGTAACGACGGTTTGTGTAACATGAGACACGGTAAGCTTTTAACTGTGAACTGTAGGCTAATACGTTGATAAATGGCTGTAACACCAACGCTTACTTTTGCCTGCAGAAAGCTATATGCAAAAAAAAACAAACAGTGATATTGTATTATACAAAATGCTATTTTTAAGGATAATATCAAGAAAATTAATTTTAAAACGAAGGTTACTTTTTCAGGGATATATTTTCGTACAAGGTGTAATCGAAGGAGAAAATCAAACAAATAAAGACAGTGTTAATTATTCTACATTAAAAATGTGTATAAACGGGACAAAACAACGAATTGTAAGGTTTGTACTGCGTGTTGCTCTGTCATAAAAATTACTTGTAATGCTCACAGGATGTCAGGTGCAGGATAATTTTCTGGGTATAACAGAGATTACAGATATTCCTTTTTTCTTCATTGCGCTGAAACATACAAAGTAACCACTCGACTGTAACGTGGGTAGATTGTAATGTAGCGGTTATTAAATAGACGCGGAAAGTGCACCAAACCGCACACGTGGAATAGCCCTGCGTAGCTCGATGAATCGCAACCCTTAGGGTAAAGCACAGCATACTGAGGACCCAGACGTGGGGTTCCCTGTCTCCTGGCGCGGAAACGGTCAATATGGCAGGCGTACTTCGTTCTTCGTTCACTAGTTGGAGTACACCGTTCGTCGACAAACTGGGAGGCGCCAGCTGCGACATACGGCGCTAGGAATTTCAGTTTTTGTTTTTCTTTTGTTGCCTGTGTCTCAGCAGCCGAGCTTGCGCGTGACGCCAGATGCGTTGGACTGCCTCATAAGGCTGTGCGGGAAGCGGGCACCCGGATGCGGTTCGCCCCCTTGCCAGAGATTCCTTTGAGCAGACTCGGCAGCAAGATGACGGTTTCCTACGATCTCGGTGCACAGGCTCTGTCGCGAAGTTCCATCTGACTGCAAATCAGTGCTTAAAAAAGAGCTCTCTCCGTTCTTCCATCTTACTCGCTCTTTACATAAACTTGAAAAGACTTCAAATCAAGTAGCTGGCTTGTAATATGATTGTTACCAAGGCCGAGAACCGAACCCGCTACGTCTACCTGTGTGTCACGATACCAAGGCAACATAAACTATGCCCAAGCGCAAAATAGTATACCAGTGCAATAGCAGAATAATTATTAACGCGGTGAGGCACCACTTCAGAGGGATGAGAATGTCGAGTTTCGATTTCAAAGATCAAAAGCTGCCTTTCTTTATTAGTGCCCGTTCTTTGGTTTCGTTTAATATACACGTCTCTAAAGCTGTGAATTCTAATATTTTAATGCCGTGCTTTATTTCACCCCTGTCTGTGCCTATTATTATTCTACGATGTTTGTGTTAAAAGGAATGACAAAAATTTAAATAATAAACTATTTATTTCGGCTGTAAGCAGGCCCCTTTTTTTTACTCCTTTGATACGTATTGCAAGCACGTAAATGAAGCATATAAATAATATGCGATGTTGGCTTCGACTACCACTTTGTGTCTAAAACATTTGAACACAGAGGTGCTGACACAAAGGCCACGCTATTCGATTCCGGAAGGTGTACAGTGTCAGCAGTACGTGACCGGTAGCGAATCTCTCTTTGGACCTTATTGTTTACACTGGAGAGTAATCTATATATTGCTATATATTAAATAAATAGCAGGAAGTCGACTGTAACACAAATTCAGCAGATTACTCTACAGATCATGAATCAATTATTTTTCTGCTGCTTTTCTTGTCGGGGAAAATTATGGGCCCTCATGGGAATCGGACGTGAAAAACAGGAAACGACGTGCCCAGAATTACAAAAGCACTTTTCTTCCCAGATGCTGCGTGACGCAAGCTTTATTTCCCAATTCTATCTTTTGTTATAAAGCTGATCTGATAGCTTCTTTTTAATCATCTACATGGGATAACATATAGGATATGGGTTATATGAAATCGTATTTCAACGAAGCAGGTAAAAAAGTGTTTATGGTACTGTTCGACATGATTACTAACAATAAGGCACCATGTTATATCTCGATTTCACTTGTAGTGGAAAAAAGCATATACTGTACCGTTTCTTTGAGAGCCACGGCATTCAGAGGATCAGCACTTGTGGGCTTTGAGAGATTTGAAGGCCGAGTAATAAGGTACTGCTGTAGCTTCTCCTCTAAATGTAATTGTTGGTCTCTCAGCAACCTTATCTACTAATTGTCCAATTGAAGTTGCATGGATTATATTAAAATACGCCCACTTGATTCATCAACTGAATTGTGAAAAAATATTCGCGGAGAAGTTTGAGGAGTAAAATCCAACACATTAGTTGAGGCACTCTATTATAGCTTGTGCAAGGATAGAATGTAGTAATGTCGATAGGCCGAAACACCTTTTACCTCGTAGGTCAGCAAGCCGATATTTTTGTAAGTTCAATCTCTGCTCAGCAGGATGCCATCACGTTAAGAACATCGCTTTCGAAATCTGTTTGGAGGGCACGGCTTGTCAAACTCATTGGTGAATTCATTGGCTTCGTTAGAGATGTATTATTCCTTGCGTGAATCTCTGGAAAATTTCAAAACCAGGTAAATGGGGCCTCAGCCTTTCAATTGGCCATCATTGGTAGGTATCGTCTTGAGGATACGTGTGACCAGTTGTTCTTGTCCATTCCTGGCATACCGTGTTCCTTTATGATCTTCATTCGGATTAGATATCTACTTAACGACTGACAAGAGTCCAATATATATTGCGCCAAAGAAGGCCGGATAAAGTAGAGGTTCAGGAACATGGCCCATCCCTACGTACAATTCCGAATTTAAATTGCGACTTTTTATAATAATATCGCCATCATAACAGAACTCTGTAATGATATTACGCTTGTCAATGTTAATATAGGCACATATGCCGCCGTGAAAACTACTACGACAGAAGGCTAAAATTAATTTTCGCTTTGTTATCTTCATGTGGGTCTATAAACATAATTTATGAAACATTGTTTGAATCGTTCGGAAATGTGTAGCGATTTCTTTATTTCACAGAAAGTCATAGATTAAGTGTAGTGTAGTGCGATTTACTGTGGGTGATATCAAGTAGCAAATCATGTATTTAGGGATGCAACGCATCAGGAAGGAAGTTACAACTTGGCCCCTGATGTGTAACGCTGTATTCTATGTATTGTTACTCCCTCCTTTTTTTCTCTATCTAAAACTGAAAAAAAAAAAATAAGTAAAAAAAAGCATTGGTTGACGGTGGCGAGTAAGCCTGCAGAATTTATATTGTGTTCTGTTTTCCTTGTGCAAAATTGGCATCACAGCAGCAATGCAGTCAATATGGTGGCGTTTGTTAATAGGAAATGCCACCTTTCCCCCGGGGCTTTTAGCAGCGCCTTTATCAGACTCCAGCTTTCATCACGTTTCAGCCGATAACAACGTGTACTCCAGCGAGCAAACAGTGCACGTCTGAAAAAATAGTGAACGAGTCTCCTTGCATGTGAAGAGTTTGTCCTCTGTCGAGGCCAATACTTCTGAATGGTTCAACAAAAACGCTTCCAAAATTTGGCACCGATGGCGATTGAAGGACCTTTCTGCGCCGAATGGGCAAACTTCTGAAAAGTTTTTATTGGTTGCTGATCAAAAAGAGCCTGTAAGACGTCTCGCCATAAACGTAAACACTGAAGGGTTTAGGCGTCGAATGCAATATATTTATGACATAAAACTGAAAATGATCATTACTCTATTGCCACAGACAGAAGGCCGGTACAGTATTTTCAGATAATAAATAGTAGGTAACATTTCATGAAGCTCTTAAGACCCTTAGGAACGATAAGATGAAAGCTTTTAGGCCTGGTTGTACTGCTGAATATATTTTGAAGAGCCCCGACAATGAGACAGTTCTGGACATCGGCCTCTTCCGTGCCGTATTCAAAGTGCGTAGCTGCGCTCGGAAGCGATGGCGGGCGCTCGTTGCACCGCTTTAACTTTATAGTTGGCGGAAGATGGTGTGCTCCACGCTTCTTGCTGGAGCGTAGAGTGTGGGCAAAATATTCCTAAAAACACATCTACAGGAATAGATAAAATTCGGATCAAGCTCATTAATAAACTTGGTCCAAGAAGTAAGGAAACGTCGTTAAAAGCTTTGGAAACAGTCGTAACGAATAAGCAAATTCCGGGCAGCTAGCGTCAGAGTAAAATGAATTTGATTTATAAAGGGAAAGGAGAAGGGATGCGCATAAAATCCTACAGGCCGATTACCATAACATCTCTAATGTACAAGTTGGACACGCAGGTGGTGAAATTAAAGATGCAAGCATGGGTAGAAAGTAACAAAATACTCGGAGAAATTCAGAACGGCTTTAGAAATGGTAGGCGCTTGATGATAGCCTGTTCGTGCTTACCCAATGCATCGAAATATCTTGAGTGGAAAATAGACCTTTTGTATTTGGTCTTCCTGGACATAAACGGAGCGTACGAAAACGTTCACATGCAACTCCTGTGGAACATATTAAAAGAAGAAGGTATCGGTTATGAGATAACAGAGTTCCTACAGGAAATATACCGAGATAACAAAGAAGTTACATGGAAAGGGATAAGAAGTACGGAATCTGTCAAGGTATGCAAATGATTAAGACAAGGCTGTCCTCTATCACCGCTGCTGTTCATGCTTTATATGATGAACCTGGAACGAAGGATACAAGAAAGTATCCTAGGTTTTAACCTGTCATATACATTAGGTGGAAAGGCGGTAGAGCAGCGTTTCCCCAGTTTGATGTATGATGACGATATTATGCTGCTAGCTGAGAGTATGGAAAAATTGCGAACTCTAGGTAAGTATTGCGGAAACGAAGGGGGAGCTCTAGGCTTTTGTTGTAGCGCAGTTAAGTCAGGTCCGAAGATTTTCAACTGCTCAACTGATCAGGGTCTTAAAATACAAGGCCATGAAATACCCAGAGTAGCAGAATATAAATATCTCGGGGTATGGATAAACGAAAAGCATGAGCAATCACTCAAGGCCAAAGGGCGAAGAAATGCCGGGATAATTAAGCATAGAGCATTGTGGGGATACAACAGGTATGAGGTTTTGAGAGGTATTTGGAAAGGAATTATGGTTAAATTGGTTCACAGGAAGGGAAAGGCGCAGTAACTGTCACACTTGCTCTGTGGACACCCGAACCGCTCCGTAAGGGAAGGGAGGAAGGTGGGAATGAAAGTGGAAAGAGAGAAAGAGGAGCCGTAGTGGAGGGCTACGGAGTAATTTCGACCACCTGGGGATCTTTAACGTGCGCTGACATCGCACAGCACACGACGCCTCTTCGTTTCGCCTCCATCGAAACGCAGCCGCCGTGGTCGGGTTCGAACCCGGGAACTCCGGCACAGTAGTCGGGCGTCTTACCACTGCACCACCCCGGGAATTATGGTGCCCGGGCTTACTTTCGGTAAGGCGGTTTTGTGCCTAAAATCAGAGGTGCAGTCGGCATTGGAAATAAATCAGAGAGCCGTCGGACGATTAGCACTAGGTTCCCACGGCAAAACCGCAAATGAGGTTGTACAAGGAGATATGGGCTGGGCACCTTTCGAAGTACGGGAAGCTCAGAGTAAAATATTATATGAGGAACGCCTGAGGAAATTGGACAGTAACAGATGGTCAGCTAAAGTATTTAAATACTTATATCTAAAAAGCGTTGACTCACAATGGAGAAAAAGAACTAGGAAACTAACCAGTAAGTATGCTGGTCGCAAGGACGAAGAAATGAAGAGCGTTAAGCAACAGGTGAAAAATACAGAAGGTAAAAAATGGAAAAATTCGATGGAAAAGAAACAGTGTGGAATTATACTGAAAGTGGAAAAGATAGATCAGGAAGGAAGCTTTTTTTGATAACTCAAAAGGCAGTGCCCTACGTTTTGAAGCTAAATCAGGGTGCCTTAGAACACGCAGCTACAAAAAGAAATTTAACAATGAAGATGATGCATGTGCTGTATGTGGTAACTCCAGTGAAACAATTGACCATATTATACTCGAATGTAATGGTATTCATCCGGAAGTCGATGCAGGTGCAGTCACTCTTCCTGAAGCTCTAGGGTTTAGAGATACCAGGGGCCGGGTGAAGAAACCGGCGGTGGAAGCCTGCGAAACACGACTAGAAGATTGGTGGCTTAAAGTCAGGAAATGAAATCATATTAGTAATGTAGAAACAAAAATTCAATAAATAAAATGATGGTATAGTTAACCAATCTAAAACAATTATTAGGATATAGGGAGAAAAATGAGCATGATAGCTACTGCAACCACCCCGTTTCAAAGGAGATGCTGCTATATTCCATCCATCCATCCTTCCATCCTGGAGACGGAGGTGAAGCAGTCGTCGCACCCCCTACATTACCATGAAGCTGGCAGAAACGCTAGAAGAGGAGAATTAGGATAGGTTTCTCGTGTTAGTGTATATGGCCCTTTCCTGAATTTAAACATGTGTATTAAATACCACGCTGAAAAACTTCTTAACGTGGCGTACGGTAGTTAGTGCGCTCGGCTGGTGATCGGAGGGTCCGTATTTTTATTCCCCGTAGAGAATGAATTTTTTTTTTTAAGTTAGACAGTGCATTAGTCAGGACAAGTGAGGAGGACACTTTATATTTCTGTCCACAGATCTTGCGCAAACGCATGAGGCAAGAAGGCTGTCGCCTTAAAATGTGCCGCCAGCGAAAAACAAATAACAGAAAGAACCGCCTGAGCAATGCCGTTGGCGATAATAATTACGCTTTTAATGACACAGAAATCGGCGCACTCGGAGAATATTGTTTTGTTTTTATACGTAAACTTCTGAAGCTAAACGAAAAAGCCTTGATTTTGTACATACAGAACCAGACCGAAAACGAGCTACAAAGCAAACAAAGTCGCCATTCATGTTTGGATTTGATATAGGCACACCTATGGTGCCTTTTAAGCGTTTTACTCCTGTCATGGATTGGCCGAGAGAAGCAGTCAGTGTTGTCTACGAGCGTCTTCATACGGCTCCCTAAAACACACCTCAGCACATTTGAATATGTCTCTATTAAGGCATGCACATACGTTACATACAATTTTAATGAATGCATACACACCCCAAACGATTTTCTGACTCTAACGTGCTTGGCTCGAAACATCTGGGGCCGTAATAAAGGACTCCCGAATTATACTAAAAGAATATCGCACAAAGAAAAATTCGGGAGGATCATAAACTCCGCCTTAAGGATACGACGCGATAACAGTCTGTAGTCCTCTGGTGGGCTTCCGAGTAGTGAAACGACAATGCACTCGTAGTTCATGCTCAGCAAGCCGATTCCAAGCTTTCAACGCGGAGGCGTTATCTGTCTTGAAAACGACGTATCAGGTGCCGTTAAAATTCCAGCGGCCGCCTCATGTCACAAGCGCCGGATTATTTTTTATCAACAAGTATCTCACGCGGTACTTTAAATTTGGGAGTACCGCGAGTCTTTTTGAGCTTTACGAGTTCAATGCTATGCACTATCGCGTAATATACGTCATTTCGCGGGACAGCTCCTCTCAGCTCCTCCCTCAGTTTCACGCCATCATCGGTGGCGCCTGCCGCAGCACGTATTGTGACTGATACGTTGAAAACAAACCGCTGACCGCGCTCCTTCGTCATCGTCGATCGCCTTCGCAGGAGGCTCCTGCTTGAGCTGTCCTTTCGGATTACGGCTTTTTTCGTAATCTACCTCAGCTATCCGTTGTTCTTGTTCGCCATCAGTAGATTGCCTATTCAATGGTAATAATGCTTTCAAGGGCATAGATATTTTTAGCCCACCCCTTAGTTACAGCGGATATCGGCGTCGGAGCCGTCTGAACACTCACCTTGGCAGCGTTCCAATATTCACACAGCATGCGCATAATTTAGATGAGCGAATAAGTGGAGCAGCGCACTCACAAGACCACTTGTGCAAATTCGCTAGGTGTACTTGGCTGGCTGGGTGCCAGGACATTGCTTCTGCCGGCATCGGCAATGCACGCAAGATAAGAAAGTCCCAGAGGCACTGCAGAAAGCTGATGTCCACGAGATTATGCATATAGCAGGAAATGCACTAATGCCATAGACAAATACTCTATAATAAAGGTAATAACACTTACAACTCCTTACTTAGAACATTTAAGGGCAACTAATTTTCATTACACTCTTCGAAATGCCTTGATATTTATTTCACTGTTTCTCCTTTACAGCTACAAGCGAAAATAAACTTTTACATGTTGAAACCAGTTTACAAGCATGAGGCTCTCAGCAAGAAGAGCAATGCTTGATCCTGCCTCCCTTTAGGCTTGTGCTCAAAAGGCGTTTCTAGTTGACTATGAAATATCCTGTTTCTTGTAAACAATTGAGAATATTTAGTCAGATTTATTTGATTCCAGCTTGTCCTAAAATAAATGTGTACTATTTACTTCTAAAAATATCTGAAGGCGCTCACTAAACGGTCTGCCCGTCTTCAACGCATGCGAGTGGTAATTTCGCGGTGTGCGACTATCGACGTGCATTATACTTGATGACTATCTTAACACATTTATAATCTTCCACTCACAGTAGCGCATCAAGCCAAATATGTTCCGGCCGCTGGTTTAGCAGATGGTGTGGCTGGCAAAAGCAACTCTTCTTCAGCAAAACAAAAGTGTTAGAAACACTGCCCCTCGAATAAAAAGTAAATATCATGGTAGATGTTTTGTTGTTTCGCACGTCCAGCCTCTTTCATGTACCATGAACCGTGCGGCACATGTATTCTCTTGGTGGTCACAAGGCCAAAACAAAGAAGGCAATGTCGTATGAGTAACGTTCGCTCTCATTACATGTAACGCACGATGCCACCTGCCCGCTCCCACCTTACAATGCCGGTTTACAGGCAGAAAAAGATTATTTTAAGTGGGGCTAACTAAACTGGGAACACAAAATTCTTTAAGGAATAACAGCGCGGAGACAAAGGACAAAGAAGAAGACAACACCTGCGCTGCTTCTTCCCTGTCCTTTGTCTCCACGCTGTTATTCCTTGAACATGTACCAACTTGTTCAACTCTCCGTTTTATTGAACACATAATTCTGCTAAGCATCTCTTGGTTTCTTTAGAAGCGTAAATGACGACAATCTGGGGTGGAAGTAAGGGGGGCAAAGAAAAACGTTGAATGAAAGAAAGCGTGGTATGTCGCCTGACGCAGCAATCTGGCAGGAGCCATAAAGTCAGCAAAGAATGAATGAAATCCAAGAATTAAACAACGGTGAAAGAACTTTTAAAGGGTTTTACATAAGAAACGCAATGCCACAAAACAAAGGTAAAGACGTTCTGGGATAAATTACATTCAAAACCGAAGGTATGATCGTCTCCCGGAAGAACTATGTAGCTGCTGATCAAAGGAAAATTCAGTTCAAAGACGTCAAAAGAAAATTTATAGGGATGCCTAATTGTAATATTTGTTGGTAATGCAGTAGCATCAGAAGCTTGGCACCTCTCCTGGTCCAATAAAAACTACAGAAAATTTACTGTTGTTACGACAGAAATTCTGAGAAGTTTTTGACGAGAAACCTGTTGGGACAACAAAATGTTCTGTAGTAACATCAGAAATATCTGTAGTTACAACGAAAAGTCCTACAGAACTACAGACAACAATAATATACTACTGAAAACTACATAACTACAGAAACGTACTACAGAAAACGCTGTTATCGTGAAGGCTAAGTGTGTGTCGCAGGTCAGCGACCACATCGTGTACGACGTGTAATTTGAGGCAAGTATTTCATCTTTATTATTCCATTTCATTAAGGCCCAGATGCTCTCTAAAGAGGGCTTCGTATTTTTGCCGCTAGGTTTGCCCCACTGTTGTGCCTGGCTTGTGCAGGACTTTTACGACAGATCTGTAGAATATTTTGTCATGTACACGGTTCTGTAGATTTTTTTTCGACTGGGCTGTGTCGAGTATCCTGTCCTGTTGTGCGCCGCTGGCAGAAGGCGACAGACGCTGTAGTGGTGGCGCCCTTCATTTTCATACATTGCTGGTACTTTCTCTGCACAATTTGCCGTCATTCTTTCTCTGAAATGTTGTTCGTACGTATATAATTTTTTTTGCTGCCGCCGAGTGAGCCATGTTTTAAGATTTTCATCTGTGTGCTCAAGTAATGCCATTAGCTAATCGTCGCTTGACGGTTGATCAGTACGTCTTGTTTTGTAGAGGGGTAGATATCCCCACTTGCCACTCGTAATGCGGATGTTCGATTCCGGGAGAGAACCTCGTTTCACTTTTCCGAAGCTAGAACATTAATCAGAGGTGCCCATTTTTTATGACTGTTTCGAGCTTGTAATGCTATCTTAGTAACACAACAAACACATAAAGCGGTCAAGCTGTCGTATAGGTGGTTGCACACAGAATAAAATAAAAATATAATACATTTATGTTAGTGAAAAAGTTTTTCTGCTCTTATTCTTGTTGATCAGCTTTGTGGGAGGACGATATCGTGCATTTTAACCAACAATAACCAGAAGGTTGATCGTAGTGAGAGAGAGGCTTTGTACAGCAAATTGATTCAAGAGCTATTTTTAATCCCTGCGCAAAGGCATTGACAGTACCATGGGCAGCGTTAGGGCTAGTACTATATCAGGAATGGCTTTTACATTATATTTTTGCCGGCCGTAATAGGGAAGAATAAGTACAGCGCCACTGCCCACTTGGCAGCGTCCAGGTAGAGTCTAGGTATATGCCAGTGACTCAAAGCATGCTCATCATGGCAACGATATTAAAGAATATATCAGTGTCAATGGTTCCGCACTCTTATAAAATAATGGCAGGTTAATTAGGGCGCAGGAAACTTTTGTGCTGCATAGCATAGGTTGAAGTTTGTTGGATGCGAATAATATCGGCGCATTTTTGCCTCCTGCATAAAAACCGCCTTCTTCTTGAACTACATTTTCCCAGGCATTGAAAACTTTTGATGTTCTTGTCCTGTTCAAACCCCAAACTTTTGAGTGCCAAAATAAGTAAAACGTTTTCACGAACAACCCGATAAACCCCGAAATTTTGAGTGCCTAAAGAATTAAAACGTTTTTCTCGAACAACCCGAGAAATCATTTTGGACAGTGGCAGAGACTACATCGACGAGAAGACCCAAAACCAGCTCCGTTAGTTCCCCACCTGCGCGGTTAAGCGCCTTACGTTCATGACAACATTCATATCACGTGAGTTTGGCGCGAGTTATATCACGTGAGAAAAACTTGAAGCCATTAACAAAATCACTATTTTTATTCGTCCGCAATCCATACCATGTGCACCATGCTCATAATTTAACGGCTGGCGTTACTGAGCTCGTTTATTGAAGTTTAAGCTCATACCCATTGCCAATGACATCTCACATTCTATAGAACCTTTAGAAAATAGAAATGGAAACAAAGATAGAAAACAATGGTGTCACTTTCCCTTCATATTTTATTTAGTTTTATTTCAATTTATTTTGGTTTCGCTGCCTTCGTCCCATGAATGACATTGGAACCATAGAAACCTTGTAGTGGTTATCATCCTTATCACTAAGGTCATCACTTCATTGCAAGAACAAAAAATGATAGTCGACGGGAATAAATATTCCAAGCATCGCGGTAGCGCAAACCTATACCTATAAGCTGCGAAAAGTGATAGAGTATGTACATACATGGCTGATTCATTATCATGCCTATGATCGCAACACATATATAATTAAGAGTGGTACTGTCCACCCTATGCCGCAACAGTAAATATTGAGTAGAATACCACTCATCAGCACAACTGTATTTAGATTTTACAGGTTTCCAGAATCTGTATCTTCTTGCTCAAAGGTATCCAGGTTTTCAAGCGATCTAATCAATTCCTAACTGCGTCTCTGCCTGCCGAAATTAGTATAGACATCCCTATTTAGTCAAATTATGAACTCTGGCGGTATACCAGGTGCCATGGTTAGGACCTATTAACCTACATTGTATCTATATGCCCCATGAGTGCTTTGTACATAGCAGCCTGTGGTGAGCCCGTATTGTAGCTGATTTCCAAAATATTTTTAGAATAATAAGGATCTCAGTGTATATGTTCATCGATCTTAAATCTATCGAACCCCATTTACACGAAGTAGCTTTCAAAGCTTATTTTATATAAGCATGGGTCTGCCAACGTAGCTTTGAATCAGCTCTAAACTCTGACATTTCTTTAATAGCTTGCCAGTGTTTTATGAAATCAGCAGATTCTACCTCATCGACATCAGTGCTATTCCACAAACAATAAACACAATAGCTCCGTTGTGATGAAGACAAATCACCAGACGTGATCAGAAATATGACTTAGAGTCTATGTCAGGCGTTTATGCTTTAACAGATCATAATGATATTGCCTAGATAATTCGGCAATTTAAAATGGCTTCGAATGTTCGTTTAAGGTAAACGTTTTAGAAAAACAATAACGTAACGACATTTTTACTGGCATGTAGGCGTATATGTTTTCAACTGATTGTGTTCCATTTTATACGCCCAGAGTCCTTGGTTCGTCCTAAACCATGGGGATCAGTTTTATGATATTACGTGGCAACTCTTGTTGTGTGCGTACCAGTGGTAACTTAGAATTTAAACTTACCCACATTTTCTTCTTCTGTGCGGCATATTTTTGCCATTTTGATTTTTCAAAATGCAGTCCTGGTGAAAACAAACTGCTTAAGCAGTATTGAAAGTCATTCATCCTCCTTACGTCTTCAGGAAAAAATAAAGAAATCCATCTGCTTTGTTTAAAACTGTCAATCCCGGCTCACATAGCACCCTGTTCTGCCGATCTAGTTAGAAACGCTTCATTGTGCGGGAGCTTTCCACACGCTTCAACCTGCACTTCATTATCTAAAGAGTTTGGTCAACAAACTATTCGTTGCTTGAGTTTACTTTCTCGTTAGAGCATGCAGTTTCTCGCGCTCCCTTCTCATTATTTTTATCGTCTATGCTCCTCAACATAGCATGTTTAACCTTCATGAAAATGGTCCTCGTCAGGTGGCTGAAATAGGTATGTTTGTTGAGTCTAGCGGACATGCCTGAAGTAAGGCATTTAACCAGTTTAGCTGTGTGCAGTGTTTGCTGCCTACTGCCCTCAGTATCGCTATTTCGCTCTCCACCCCCCCCCCCTCCCTTCTTCTCCTCGAGCTGGCGGTGATAAAATCCCCCAGGAGTGCTTCCTGTCTTCCATAGCAGAGATTTCGATATAGAGACTGCTTTAAGAAACAAAGGTCTTAACTTATTGAAAGACTATATGAGGCTAGCAAGAAGGTGCAATATTTTGTTTAGAGAAACTCTGGCCCACAATAATAAATAAAGATCTGGATAGCAGAATGCACAAAAAGAGAATAGACCATAAGTAGCGACCACAATACATTAGAAATGTAACTTTATATGGAACGTACTGAGATTGGCCAGGTACCCTCAGAGAAGCAATAGAGGCCAAGGAAATGAGAGGAATAGAAAAACTATCCGTTAACTTTAAGCAGACAGACAAATTTCCAGAAGAGGCTTAGAAAAACACGGAAAGTCCGGCGGTATAGCCAATGCTAACCAAGCCACGGAGGTAAAGCAAAACTAGTAGGTTTTAGGTGAAATGATGTAAATTGCTCTCGGTATGTCGACAACGTAAAATGTGCTGCAACTCACAGTACACCAACTGCACAGCATGAGCAGAACATGATACAATAATGCACCAAACAAATGTAGGCAAATTGGGGCCTTTCTATGAGATACATTAGAAGGAAGCCACCAGCTATTGATGCCGAAAAAGGCATATTGATATTTACTGATGTTAATCGATAGGCATCAATAATGTCACACCTGGTTATTTCACACAATTGACATTAAACATTCCTTATTATTTTCTTGTTGTCGGTGGCTGTTGGCTCCTATATTGTATGCATCTCATAAGAGAGCCCCTCATTTTCTTTCATTTGATTGCTGAGTATTCTTGCATTGAATCCGAATATGACATCTTTAAACTATAGGTAGGTTAAGATGGTTTCCATCACACAACGTCCACTCTTCCCTCTGAACCGTGTACCACGTTACAGTCGAACTAGCATAGAACATTCGTAGTGCGCCGCTAGGGACGATATGGCGAGGGCCGAAATGCGTCTCCTAGAACCCATTCGAGGCAGCTTTCATTAATCACCTCTTACCGTGTATGTGTTTAGCAGTGGTGGAAACGCTGTGTCAGTCACGCCAACCTAAACTATTCCATGAAGCCTACGACATTTCGCTACAAATCACTGGCTCTTTATCAAATTATTCTAGTGCTGAGACAAACTGCCATTCAGTCGCGAAGGGAAGCAGCGAAACCTATTTCACGCCTAGACTACCGCTTACAGCATGGTACAATACGCACATACACGAAACACAACCTCAACACTTTTAACTAGCTGGCCCGTTGGCTAATATTCTGATTCTTATTGCGTACACATTGTCTGCAGTCAATGCAACACCTCATTTCCCCGGAAAAGGAAAAAAAAACGTTCCATAGATTTGTACGCACCTAAAAGCCATGTAAAGCTTTTTTCTTTTTTGACATTGTAAAAGAACAATACGATGAGTGCTACAAGACGCACACTTGATGGATACCGGATATCGTTAAGCTCTGCACCCGTATTGAATATTTACCTCAACAATGATGCTTAAGGAGGAGGACAATGACGAGGAAAGGCAGGGAGGAAAGATGCCTAAAGTTTCTGGAAAGAACACAGCTAATGCAATAAAAAATGCTCTGATGACGCTCATATGTGTGTATTTAGGAAATGCTAGATTAATCAAGCGATGTATTATAATTACGAGTTAGCAACTTGTTGCAGCTGATATATTTTACGGAAATATTGCGCGTCCGTTGTCACAGCGTCATAATGTTTTAGATTTTCGTTTGTTTGCATAGAACGACCACATTATTTCCACTGCTCAGGGCGGACAATTCGGTCTTATGAATGGGAACTATGCCTACGATCAGACACACAAAATGACTGGCACACAGAGACTAGATATTTCGCCCTAGACCTGCACCTTGTGTCGTTGCCATGTGCTCGAGGCAGCGTCAACTCCAACCTAAAGCTGCCGTGGTTGCACGCTATGTCAAAGCACTCGGCTACTGAGACCAACAACGCGGGTCCAAAACCTGGCTCGGTGGTCCCCTTTCAGTGAAGTAGAAATTGAAATAAATATTGTCATCACGTTCTTGGGGTAGGCTGAGCATCTTAGTACGCATAAGGTAGCCGAGTGCTATAAATGAGCGCTCTCCAGAGTAGACGTGTATTGTTATGACGCCTCAATAACTCTACAATCCGAATTACTGTAGGAGTGCGATACAAAGATTCTACCCAATTTTCAGAAGTGCTGATGGCAAGGGAATAGTTTGTTTTTTCCAGCAAAAATCGATTGTATTCTATTTTCGGCTGCTTCAATCCTAGTTCAACTACATAGGCTGCGTTTAATATTAGGAACAATGTTCTTAATTATTTTCTGTCTCCACATTCAAACTCATCCAGTGGACCCCGAAGGTGACCCTACCATCACTACTCTGAAGTGAATGGCGGTTTGGCCTCTTAGCCTATAAGCTAGTTAGTCTAGGCTAGATAGGCTACACGACCATTCCCTTGAGAATAGTGATCATGGGATCGTCTTTGGGCTGGACATGATGAGTTTGAATAAAATGGAGGGGGAAAAATTTAAAGACAATGTTCTCATTGTTTAAGGTATGTGATGTAGCTGCAGGATGAAACTGGTGCCGACGCATCGCAATTTGCTGCACATAGTATTTGACTTTTCTTCTTTCCTAGCTTACAAAAGCCTAATTTTCAGCGAAATTACTGTATTTCTTATTAGATAAAAGTGATGCATGGATATACCAAAACAACTTTATTTTGAAGCGATAGCTAAACTCTGCTACGTAACGACGGGTATCGCCGTGCGTGCAACATTCGTGAGCATGGCCCTGGCCTGCAGTAGCTGGCAGCTCGCATGCAAGACAAAACGCTTCGTCACGTGAGGCATCGACCAAGTTGGTTTTTAGAGATTGCTTAAAGCACACTGCGCATTTATCATCTGCCTCAAATTCAATCTGCGCCCAAAGCACCGATATCCGGTTTGCTTTATATTTGCAAAATAAACTTCAAGCACGTGGACACAACTTGCTGTCAGCTGTTAACAAATACAATTTCTAGCCGATGTGAGCTCGAAAGGGTTCAAAAATGTATGTTGGTAAAATAGGCCTTGTGTGTGCCTCTGTCAAAATGTTAAAACCAATTATGAATTCTGATTTTGTTTTCTTCTTTATGGCTGTTATTCTTGTAATTGAAGCATCACTGTTCCTTTGAATTTCTCATTGTACTCATGACATCTGTTTATAATTTGTCTATGCTGTTTTTTTTCGTAATGTTCGTTTTATCCAGGTCATGCGCAATTTTATGCTGACTGCCAGTTTCAGAGCTTCTTGCGCGCCATTCAAGGTTTTCGTAGCGGCTTTTACCCTTTGAACCACTACAGAATGGAAATGCTTGTTTTGGAAAAATAAAGGATTGAAATTGAGATTGGACTAGATCATACGCCCATGTTAGACTGTACCTGCGTGATCATTAACTGCAGCTTTTCGTTACCGGGCCTTCTCCTATCGCTGCTAGTCTTATACATGCAAATCCGTCTAAAACTGGTGCCATAAAAAAGAAATGAATATGCACACACGGCTGGTCTATGGTAATTCGCTATGAGGTCGAACTATGTGAAGAAAAGGCTTTACTAACATTTTAACAGCAATGAATAGCACACCAGCTATCACTATAACTAAAGCATATGAACTAATATTTGACATCCAAAAAATTTAAAACGCACTATTCGATCAAAACACGGGTAACAGTACTACACTTACGAAATCTGCATATAAGTATCGAAGTCGTATATCGGCATACCATATACATGCCTATTACGAATCAATTGCGAGAGGAACCATGACAAGTGGTCATACAGAACCACTTGCATTGGTTGCATTCGCTTGTTTAACCATGCAGCTAAGTCTCCAAATAGTTTGCTCGATTCCTCGCAAACGCAGTAAGGGACTGTTCCAGGTTTTCAATTCTTATCATTCATACGTACGGTGGACTGTGATACTCCCCTAGTTATAGCATGGGATATGCTCCTAGTTAAATTCTGACTCCTTACTCTAGGAGAAGCGATGTCGTATTAAACTTCCCAGCTTTACAAAACAATCAGGCAAGCTTTAGCATAGTTAAACATGGCATTCAGCAAAAGTGTCACATCATGGTTGTACTTGGTAGAAAGAACACTTTTTGGAGCTATCAGCTATCGACCAGCTTTCCAGAAAGTATTAACCAGGCGACATGGTGTTGATCTAAATGGATCTAGGTCCAATTGGAGAGTACGGCAGGTTATGCTTAAATTACAGGGAGCCTTACAAGGTAGTGGAAATACTTCCCAAAGACTGATATAAAGTACACGACTTCCGGATCCGGCCTTTTTAGAAGTTGTGACTGCGGCGGACCCGATGACACGCTTCACAGAGGGAGCCACTGCCAGCGGTGATTCGTCTTCAGACACCAAAAGCGAAAGCGGCTGAAAAGGAAAGGATTGCGGACTGTTGTCGGTGGAGACGCCACGCGTTTACTTGCCAAAGACAAAAGCCTCGCAAGTCCTCTCCGGACTCTCGCCTCGAAATACTCAGGGGAGCTCTGCTTTACTGTGGCGCAACTCACATGCATCTCAAGTTATTCGGCATCTCCGATCTTGGACACCCGGTGCGAGAGAGCGTGGAAGAGGGGGGGGGGGGGGGGGGGGAGGACGAATAAGCTATGCCACCTCGCAAACAGACCCTTCGGGGCAGTGTGTGTTTGTGCGCCGCGCGAGCAAGTTGTAACAAAACGCAGGCAAACAAACCTGCTTCCTGGTGCTGGTTGAACGAGTGTCGACTACACGTTGTAATTTTTATGGTAATGCAATTACAATTGAGTGGTATTATAATTCATACATTTTGTATTATAATGTACATATTGAAAACACGTTCTTTATTCTAGCTCTCTATATTTATTCACTTTCAAAGGATCGCCCGTTATATAATTTCTGTTTGTCCCTTTGCTTAGGTACCAACAAGAGAAATGATCGGTTCTATTTGCTCTTCTTTGCAATTGTGCATGACATGTGCTCGTTTTAGAACGCATGAAATGATACGACAATAAAGTTGTTTATATATCCTTGACTATATATTTAGTTGAATAGTGTCATTCGACCGGAACACAATTTATAGCCGTAAATTTCGAAGTCACAGTTACAAGATGGATCAAAAGGTATCAAGAGGGAGCCATATTTGTTTCTCAATAACTATCACTGCGTTTGTGCCTATGTGCTCCTTAAACACGGAGAGTCAAGACTCCTTAATTCACTGTAGCGTTTCGTCATTTTTTTAATCTTCAATGTTAACTAATTAGACACGGCAGGAGATATTGATCGTTCATTATGCCCCCCCCCCCCCCCCCCCTACTCTGTCGATAAGGTTCTTGTCGAGTTTCTAATGAGACTAACAGGGGTAGTTCGCTTATTGACCTAGAACTCGGCGGAAACTCTTACTCTTTCTAGAATTGTCACTAATATCTAAACCCTGTGGGGCCGAGGAGCAAGATGATGCATATGGTTACCATGAGGAACATCCGGTTCACAGATCTAGGTATTGCGGGAAGAATAATTTCAAAATATCTACAAATTCTTTACAGTCAAAATTTTATATGCCTTTACAGAAACATATACGTGAACGCATTACGCTGATTGCGTTAACCACACCTTTCCATTGTCTTCACTCATCCCTTCTGTTGATTTGTTTGTCCGAAGTGTGATTCGCATCGAGGCTTTTCTCGGTGCCGACTGTCTGAAGGAAAGCAAACGTTTTGATATCTTAAATTAAGCCCCATCTAAACTGTAATCAGTTTTTGAATTCTGTAGCGCTTTTTATGTCGCGACGGTGTTGGGAGCTGTCAGGCGCACTAAGCTTTTGAATGACGTGAAATCTTTAGAATTGGCGCACAGATGAAATTCTACACGGGTAATTCTCAGTACACGGTCAAATCTCCAAATGTATTCGTGACGCTGCATACTGATTCTTTCTTTCGGGATCAAACAGAGAATGGGAAACCACGGGAAAAGAGACCGTGCGACAGAAAGCTACCGCCTCGAGCACTCGCCATTTCATTTACATACATTCAAGGCATATTTTTTCTTGCTTTCTTATTGTAAATGGAGTGCGAAAGGATATACAAGAATTTCGCTGATGGTTTTTCTATTTTTTGTTGGTTTTTTGTAGGAGCCACGGCACAGCAGGCGGCAACGTCCAGAATGAAGCCACCACAAAAATCAAGATTGTTCCTGGTGCTGAGTCTCAAAACTTTAAAAACCGATAAGAGGCGAAGGAAAACAGGAAAATCTCCTCAGACGTATATTCTGCTCACGTCGAGTGGACGACAAAAGTCGTTGTCTGCCGATCTCTTTTCGTTTTCCTCTTCCTTGCTAAGGGTACTGGTGCTCAAATAACGTTGCTCGCGGATATTATTCCCGTCATTACATGTCAGCATTCTCTGTCAGATGACGCGTGTCCGGAACTTGAGAGCTTTGTCTCCGCGAGCTTTTCAACATGGTTGTTTGGGAGTTGGTGCGGCACTTCCTTCCGGTTGGTCGCCTAATGATGCGCTTAAAATGTTTGCGCTACAGACAAATCGACAAGCCGAGAAAAACAAGGACGAGCGCTAACTCAAAACTGAAGTTTATTCAAGACACGGGCTCGAATAAATAGGAAAACCACTATGCATTTCAACCAACTAGCCCAACTTTCTGCGTTCCTGAAGCAGACCGTAGTTGTTTAGAAGAACGGCTGATTGGGCGAGTTTGTGAACCATGATGGACAGTAATATACGTGCGCAAAAAGACGAGACAAAGAGAAGTGGATATCTTTATCTGCGCCGTCGTTGTCCACTTCTCCTCTTTGTCTCGTCTTTTTGCGCACGTATATTACTGTCCATCGTAGTTGTTTAGGATGATGAAGTGGCCCAACAACTAAGTTCCCAAAATTAGACTCCTTTCCTTGCGAGCATCACACCGAAAGCAGAATAAGTACAGAAAGGATATTCTTGTGTATTCAAATGCGCCCACGTCATGACTTGAAATTTGTTAGTAAAAGACTGCACGAACGTAACTTATAATATAAGTTGTTTGTTTTTTTTAATTTTGCATTTTGAATTTTATTCTTCTTCAAACGATGCTGCTGCGCCTATATAGAGGCTACAATATCATCTTCTGAAACAAGAAAGCAATAGAAACTGAGGAAATAAAGAGATCACCTATCACATTATCAAGTTCTATGTTTGTTTCAGTGTAACACCGCGAATAAAAGAGATTACTAGGCTACATTATTTCATCTTCCCGATGTACAATGTTCAAACTCATGTGGAGAGAAAGAAAAGCACTGTAGACGACTTCCAACACGAGCGCATCCTTTATGCCAAGTCAATTGACCCCATGAACTCTGACACGCAACTCCATGCTTTCCGTAAAGTCTGGAAAACTATTTAGTTCACAAACTTTAATTTTGTCATAGTACTTTTTCCGGGACACAACGGCGCCTTACCCGTCGTTAAGACGATAAAATGCGTGTGTAGGATCAGACTAATAACTGTCCAAGAAAACGGTTAATTGCTTAGCCTTATCTTGACCTTTATGTGCACACAAAAATCTACTTGGTGCACTGTCATATAAATAATTTGAGATGGCAAATATTTACCGGTTTTACTTGCGGTTTCTCGACAGCACTTGAATAATGTACAGACCAAAACCACTTTGTGACGTAAGCAAGATGCGATGGCACTGCGATCGACAGGCTGGCCCGACTGGGGTGAAAAAGAGGCTTAGCGCCCATAGGAATATACCATACAGTTTCTTACTCTCTCCTAGATGAAAAGCTGTGCCGCCATGTATGGAAGTTTACATGGAGTTTCCTGACGACCAATTCAGCCATCATGGGTGCACCATTGGCCGGATAACTACTGAGCGCATTACTACAACGTTTGGCCAAATATATTGCAAAGATAAACGTTGTTCTACGGTAAACAATATTCCAACATTCAATATCACGACTATAAATTGCAAAAAGAGAGAGAAACACATGTCAGTGTGAAATTTATCCAATATAAGCGGTGGCTCTTTTTCCTATTGCATAAGTTGTGAGCAGCACGGATACCACTATTTCGCACTAATTAGGCACACTTTGAAATTAAAAAACGTTTTGGAAATCTTTATGGTTGCCCAATCCCTTCAGGAAGTTTTAGTGGTATTTCGGAAAACACAAAGCTTTTATTGGCGTCGTCTGTTTTTGTGCCTTCGCTACTATGGACTTTGCGATCTGCGTTCGTACCTTAAGATGATGATGATGATGATGATGATGATGGTGATGATGATGAAAACGAGACATCATAGTAACACTACTAAGAAAATGTAATCAGCAGAATTGAGCATAGATTGTGCTCGAGGAAACGGGCTGCTATGTAGATATGACGCTCTTCTACATATGTTCTGCTATCATTAATAACTGTGGCTTATCTCAAGAACATTTAGTCAACGTAAAATTAGGCCAGACGACTTGCGAACATTACAACGGTCCAAATGAGAACCAATCTAAAGAGGGTTGAAAACATGCTTCACACATCCTCCCCCAACTTGTTTAACATTTGCGTTCATTCCGTAGCTTTTTGAAATTCTCATTCTTCTCCTGCTATTATTTTCAAACATATTTAAAATCAATTTTTTTGTATGGTTCAGTTAGTCTCGGCTGCATGTGACACTTACAATTATTTATTTTAATTGCTCTTTTTTGTATGTGATTTTTTTCTTTCTCATTCCTCGGACATATGTAAGCTTCCTATGCGTCTCATGCTTTTCTCTTAGGCCTTCGCCGATGGGAAGTAAAACTGTTCGCCCTACTATTTTGAATGTTTCACTGAGGAAACGCTCGGTGTTAATTCAGAAGCTATGAAGAAGCTGACAGAAATCACAGAAACCAGCAGGAACGCCTTGAACGCTCATCTGGCGGTTGCTATGGGCATAGCTCAATGTTATTATGACTTTGAAACATTTAATAAAGCATTTGAAACAAAAACAGAACAGCTTTCAACTATCCATTCCATTTAAACATGCGCAGTTTAAAAAACAAGGTAGATGATTTAGTGCTCCTCCTCCAGTCTCTGAAAGTAAAATTTAAAATAATAGTTTTGACAGAAGCATGGTTAACAAAGGGCGACACTCCTCCTTACCTGCCAGGCTATAAGTGTGAAACCATATGCAGAGAAGGAAAACGGGGAGGCGGAATAGCTGAATATATTAAGGAAAATATATCCTATGACGTTACAGACAATTTAGCGAGATGTGACCAACATACAGAAAGTTTAAGTTAGCTGGTATCACGATTGGACATGTCTGAATTTTGTGTCTGGCAACATGTCTGAATTTTGCGATTTATTTGAAAATGCACTGGCTTGGGTGGATCCATCAGAAAGTCGTTTGCGATTCTCGGAGATGTCAATATTAATACGCTGTCGGACAGTCCACATGCAAATGAATTTCGTGACCTTGTCCACCTGTATGCTTGTACTGATGTTGTTACAATCCCAACAAGAGTGACCATCGACACAGCAACGCGTCCTGACATCTGTGTTACAAACATGAATTGTGAGGATATTGATGCGGGTGTTGTATTACGCGACCTCAGTGATCACCTCCCTGCTTTCTGCTTGGGACCGACTCTAACAAGCAAAAATAGACAAAGCCAAGCAAAGACTAGGTATCGCGTAATACGTGATCAAAACATGATAAATGTTTGTACACTTATTGAAAACGAAACTTGGGACGACGTATATAAGGAACAAAATGCCACAATTCTATACAAAATATTTCTCAGCAGACTTTTACAGTGCTATGATGCAGCTTTTTCCTTGAGCGAGCATAAAGTGAAGCGGAAAAAAAATGCGAAAACTTTCGATGACACTGGAATTGTACAAACGAATCAGAGAGAAAAATAAGAAGTTTCATGCTTTAATTAAACTCGCGATCCGAAATTGTTTTCCGACTTCAAACCCTTCAAGAACAATTTGAATACAGATTTAAAGAAAGTAAAAAGCGAGTATTTTCAGGCTGTAATTCTGCGTGCTCGCAATGATCATAAAAGGCTATGGGAGATGGTAAATAATTTAATGAACCGCAGACGCTCGTGTCATTGCGTACTAAATATTACAGTTGATGGTGAACGTCTCTCTTATGCATAGCTTGCAGAAGAAATGAATCTTAGCTTCATTAGCTCGGGAAAGTACACAGGTTCTCTAGCTAGTCGATACAATTTTCTACATACAAACAGTCCAGTGAGTTCCATCTCACTTTTCCCAAGCACTGCATCTGAAATTAACAAAATAATTGGGACTTTAAAAAACGACGTACCACCTGGACATGAAGGTATCAAGGTTTTGCCCATTAAGTATGTCACAAGCCACATAAGTCATGTTTTGTCATATATAATCAACCTGATGCTTTTAAATGGAGATTTTTCAGAAGATCTAAATATTGCAAGATTAGTTCCCGTATATAAAGGGGGTGGTGCATCAAATATTATTAACTATAGGCCAATTTCTGTCTTAACTATATTTTCTGAAATATTTGAGCGCCTTTTTAACGACATACTCACTGCTTTTTTTTTTCGGAAACATCACATATTGGCTGACGCCCAGTACGGCTTCCAAGAAAACAAGACTGCAGAACAGGCATTTATACTGTAAGCACTGTGAGTGACCTTCATCTTCATCTCAGCGTAATCATCATCGGTCATCGGGTCGTGCGAAGAAGACGAAGTGTTGCTAAGCTGTGGCTAGTCGGTAGCTGCTGCTTCGGCCTACCTGAAGTAAAAAGGTGAATTTGCTGGTGCGTTCTTCTGCCTCACAAGTGGTGGAGGTGCCTCCTGATCCCAGCGTCCTCAACGCGGCACCCCCTGGAGCTCCGTTCCGGTCGTGTTCTTGGCGGCACATCAACCGCCATGGCGCAGTCACATCCCACTGCTCTCACCGTTCCGGCGCCTGTAGCTACCGATGGGCATCCCACGGCTGCCCATGCCACCTCTGCACCACTGACGTCCCAAGGTGCACTTGCTCAGCACCATTTGACCCACCCAACTTGGTCAGTTACCTCACGTCAGCGCGACCCTCCGGTTTTCGCCGGTCTCCGCGGTGACGACGTCGAAGACTGGCTACAACAGTACGATCGGGTGAGCGCTTTTAACGGTTGGGACGCTTCTATGAAGCTACTCAACGTCTCATTCTACCTGAGTGACGTGGCTAAGACGTGGTTCCTCAACCATGAGGACGCCATTCCTGACTGGCCTCAATTCACGACACAGATCCGCCAGATATTTGGAACTGTTGGTGCTGGTCCGGCCTCTTTTCAAAAGAAGCTAGAGACCCGTGTGCAGCTTCCAGGAGAGACATACACATCCTACATTGAGGACGTACTCGCCCTTTGCCGGCGAGTTAACAATGGCATGGTCGAGGCTGAACGTGTCGGACATATTTTAAAAGGAATTGGCTCTTTTGCCTACGCAGCTCTAGCTGCCCAAAATCCCGTCACGGTGGCAGACATTCGTGCCACTTGCCAGCGACTTGACTATCTACAGTCGCGCCGCCTCAACAACACCTGGGATCCGAGCCAAATTCCCGAAACTGATCTGCGCACCATCATACGATCTATAATACGGGAAGAGCTCCACAATGATATTTCGTCGGTTCCTGCCTTCTCACGCCCACCTGCTCAATCTACTGGGTTGCGTGGCATTATCAAGGAGGAGCTTACTTCACTCAATCGTCCCATGGCTACAGAACCACCAGCCCCTCCCTACGTTCCGACGTATGCTGAAGTCACTGCGGCTCCTCCTCCTTGTCCTCCTGTCCATCACGCGCCTGTCCCACCCAGCCTCGCCGCCCTGTCCCCGCGACCACCGGTGTATGGTAATTGGCGGCCTCTCCCACCTCGTCCAGTATGTTTCTACTGCGGAATCCGCGGCCATGTAACACGCGTTTGTCGCCGACGACTGCGAGATGAGCGTGCGAGCTATGGGTACGTTCGACGTGACGACGCCTACCAGCTTCCTCCTCGCCAGTACTACACCGATAATGACCTCCGTCCCTCTTCCTCCCCGTCGACTTCTCCTGACCGGTCTAGGACAGCACGGCCATCGCGTCGTCGCTCCCCGTCACCCTTTCGCCGGACTTCGTCGCCCCTTCGCCCTCCATCTTCAGCTTCTGCCCGCCAAACGGAAAACTAACCTGTGCAGTTTCCGGAGGTAAAACTGCACCGCCTGTCGTCGCTCCAATTCCTCCTCTGCTCCCATCAAACATGTTGACTGTATTCCTTGAGGGACATGAACTGGAAGCTTTAATTGATACCGGCGCCGCTATTTCTATTATGAAACTTGACTTGTGTTTAAAACTGCGAAAAGTGCGCACACCTTATACCGGTCCTCCTTTACGTGCTGCAAATGGACAGAATATTAACCCTTGTGGAGCGTGTACAGCCCGAGTCACCATTGATGGCATCTTGCACTTCATTGAGTTTGCTGTCCTATCCTCCTGTGTCCATCAACTCATCTTCGGCTGGGATTTCCTCCAAAACGCCTCAGCAGTCATTACGTGTTCCCCTCCCACTATTGAAGTCACTGAATGCAACATTCTTGCCGATAGAGAACCACTTTCTTCCCGTGTAGTTATGCTTGCCGATCACGTCCTCTATCCGGGCAACGAAGATATTCTATCTGTGACTTCTGACGCCGTCACCGATGGCGACGTCCTGATTACACCCAGCCCTCGTCTCCTGTCAAGAGGTATTATCATCATCGTGTCCCTTCTTCGCTTCTCCAGCGGTTCTTCTCTTCTCGCCGCATTCAACACCACATCAGAGCCCATTCTTCTGCGACGCGACTCTACTGTTGCATCAATTGCTTCCGCCCAGCCTGTCACACTTCTTCCCATTTCCACCTCCGATCGCTCTGATTCATCCCCTGCCTCGCTCAGTGCAGCACTTCGCCACACGATCAGCACCGACCTGACAACAGACCAGACAGACGCATTGCTCGCTGTATTGAACAAGCACGCAGACTCGTTCGACGTCAATTCCGGCACACTGGGTCAAACCGCTGCAGCAACGCATCGCATACTCACCGACGGATCAAGCATAGTTAGACGCCGGCCTTATCGTGTTTCTCCAACCGAGCGCAAAGTTATTCAGGAAAATGTTGCTGACATGCTTGCACGCAACATCATACGCCCATCGTCTAGTTCCTGGTCATCGCCTGTTGTGCTAGTGCAAAAAAAAGACGGTTCGGTTCGTTTTTGTGTAGATTACCGTGCTCTAAACAGAATAACTCGTAAGGATGTGTATCCCCTCCCTCGAATTGACGACGCCCTCGATTGTTTGCAAGGTGCCCAATTTTTCTCCAGCCTTGACTTAAGATCAGGCTACTGGCAGATCCCCATGAATGAAGATGATAAAGAGAAGACCGCCTTTGCAACACCGGACGGTTTATACGAATTCAATGTAATGCCTTTTGGACTCTGCAACGCTCCTGCTACATTCGAGCGTATGATTGACACAGTTCTCCGCGGCCTCAAATGGAAAACATGTCTCTGTTACTTAGATGACATCGTCATTTTTTCTTCGTCATTTCCTGATCACCTTACTCGTCTCGATGAAGTTTTGACAGCACTTTCCAGCGCTGGCCTACAGCTAAACACGAAGAAATGCCGTTTTGCATCAAAATCCATTAAAGTTCTTGGCCATCTCGTAAGCAGCGAAGGAATTAAGCCTGACCCTGAAAAAATCGCTGCTGCGCTGCACTTTCCCCGTCCAACTCGGGTCAAAGATCTCCGCAGTTTCCTCGGCTTGGCATCATACTTCCGCAGATTCATCCGCAATTTCGCCTCTATTGCCTCACCTTTACATGCGCTTCTTCACAACGACACGCCTTTCATCTGGTCTCCTGCTTGCGAAGAAGCATTTGAAACTCTGAAGCGTGCTCTGACTTCGGGTCCCGTCCTCTGCCATTTTGATGATAAAGCACCGACAATTTTGCACACCGACGCCAGTAGCCATGGCATTGGCGCTGTCCTTCTGCAACGCCAAAACACCTCTACAGAAAATGTTGTTGCCTATGCGAGCCGAACTCTGACTTCTGCGGAACAAAACTACACTATTACCGAACAAGAATGTCTCGCCGTCGTCTGGGCTGTTCAGAAGTTTCGTCCTTACCTGTACGGCCGTCACTTCACAGTCGTCACTGACCACCACGCCCTATGCTGGTTATCCACTTTGAAAAATCTGTCCGGTCGTCTCGGGCGGTGGATCCTCCGCCTTCAAGAGTACGACTTTACTGTCACTTACAAATCGGGCAAGAAGCACAAGGACGCCGACGCTCTCTCTCGTTGCCCTATTGCTTTGCCGTCGCAACCCATGTCCTCGCATTCCTCTCCTGTCCCAACGGAGTCAAGCCATTTAAACCCTACAGTTATGCAGTCTTTGAGCGCCGCCTCTATTGCTCCCATGCCAGATATACACTGCAATCTTGCTCACCACCAGAGTGCTGACCCTTACTGTCAAAAGCTGATTGATAGTCTCAGCGGTGTTATTAGACCTCCAAATGCCCGTCTCCGTCGTCGGCTCAAAAATTTCAAGTTACAGGATGGCACATTATTTTGGCACAACTACAGCCCACTGGGCCACACATGGGTTCCCGTAATTCCTTCTTCCCTGCGTCCTCAAGTTCTACAAGCCTTTCACGACGACCCCACCGCAGGTCACCTTGGGTACCACAAAACCTACGACCGCATCAAACGTCGTTTCTTCTGGCCTGGCCTTTCAACCTCAGTATTAAAATACGTAGCGTCTTGCATCCCTTGTCAACGACGCAAGCGGTCTACGTCGCCTCCTGCCGGTCTCTTGCAACCTCTCCCATGTCCTTCCACACCTTTCGAAGTCGTCGGAATCGACTTGTATGGACCCCTGCCCTTGACTCCAGCTGGCAACCGCTGGGTCGTTACTGCCGTTGACCACCTCACCCGATACGCTGAAACCGCAGCACTTCCTTCCGGCTCCGCTTCCGAAATCGCCAACTTCTTCCTCCACACCATACTTCTTCGCCACGGCGCCCCTCGCCTCCTCCTTAGCGATCGTGGCAAGTCGTTCCTCTCCACCGTCCTCGCCGCAGTGCTTAATGCTTCAGGCACGGTGCATAAAACTACATCTCCTTACCACCCTCAGACCAATGGCCTCACAGAACGCTTTCATCGCACCCTTTCTGATATGCTATCCACCTACATTCACCCTCAGCACAACAACTGGGACTCTTTACTCCCCTTTGTAACCTTCGCCTACAACACTGCCGTTCAACGAACCACCACCTACTCTCCGTTTTTTCTTGTTTATGCCCGCCATCCTACCTTCTCCCTCGAAGCATCTTTCTTCACAGCTTCTACTCCTTCTGCCACGCCTTCCCACGAACAGTTCGTGTCTCGTATCGCCCACTGCCGTGATCGTGCCCGCCTTCAAACTGAAGCCACTCAAGCTTCCAGGAAAAGCACGTATGATGCGACTCATCGCTCAGTGTCTTTCCGCCCTGGAGACGAAGTGCTACTCTGGACACCTACTCGCATCCCCGGCCTGTGTGAAAAGTTTCTGAGCCGTTTTATTGGCCCGTACACGGTTCTGGAACAAACTTCCCCTGTAAACTATCTCATCACACCTGCATCGCCTGTTCGCGATCGTCGGTGTCGCGGCACCGAGATTGTGCACGTGTCGCGCTTGAAACCCTTTAACCGCCGACCTTAAGATTTAATTTGCGACCAGGATGGTCGCTTTCGTTCGGGAGGGGGAATGTTGTAAGCACTGTGAGTGACCTTCATCTTCATCTCAGCGTAATCATCATCGGTCATCGGGTCGTGCGAAGAAGACGAAGTGTTGCTAAGCTGTGGCTAGTCGGTAGCTGCTGCTTCGGCCTACCTGAAGTAAAAAGGTGAATTTGCTGGTGCGTTCTTCTGCCTCACAATACATATAACATATCAAATTATTGAAAGCATAGAAAAGAACCCTCTACCTCTGGGTTTGTTTATAGACCTTAGGAAATTATTTGATACTGTGCAGAATGATATATTGATAAAAAAGCTAGAGATGTGTGGAATCTGGGGCATTGCGCTTAGGCTAATTGAGGCATACTTAAAGGGCCGATCCCAATATGTAATTGTTAACCATCAAATATCAAGAAAATTGGAGATCCAACACGGAGTCCCTCAAGGATCAATTTTGGGCCCTGTACTATTTCTAGTATACGTCAACGACATAACTATGATACCAGGATCCCCTCAGCTAATCATGTATGCAGATGACGCTAAAATATTTTTTACTAGAGCAACAAAAAATGTCTAAAAATTGGCTAATGATTGCTTATTAAAACTCTCCACGTGGTTGTAAGCCAATCGGGCACGCCTAAATGTAACAAAATTTCAATATGTAATTTTCAAACCCGAAAGTATGCGAGGCCTCACCTCTATTAGTATCAGATATTAAGGTACCCTGCTGGAGGAGGTTCCTGAACAAAAATTTCTGGGGCTTTAGTTTAGCAGTGATCTTTCATGGAACACCCACATCGATAGCCTTAAGTCTGATTTGTCATGAGTTACAGGTTGTCTTTACAGAATTAAACATTTAATATCATCTTGGCTTAAACAAGCCCTGTATTACTCTTCTACTCAAGAATAACCTATTGTATATTAGTCTCGGACACAGATACTGATCATTACAAAAAATTAATTAGTTTACAAAAGCAGGTATTGCGTATATGTGAAAATTATCATGAGGAGAAACATCAACTAAGAACTCACCCACTTTTTCTGAAATACAGTATGCTGAAGGCAGTCAAGGTTTACTACATTAAGCTGCTGCACTGGATGCATAAGAATTGTTTACACAACACTGCTACAAACAGATCAAGCTTGTACGCAATTAGGGATCCTGAAATAAAGGTGCATATAACCAGAGCAAAATATGGTCGCCAAACACTGTCCTTACAGATAAAATAAAATGCTCAATAGAAGAGATCTCCCCATAAATTACTATCATCCCTTTTCTGCATTTAGGAAAGATTGTAAGAATTTTTTCATGTAGTGATATTGCATACGTTCAGTAATATTACTCCCCCTCCCCCCCCCCCCCGCATGCTTTTGATGATTTGTTGGTCAATGTTTCTTTTTTTCTTTGTCTGCTTACCAGTGCGTTATTGTACTTAAATCGTTTGTCTGGTGTCGTTTGTAATTGATTGTGTATTTGTTCACATGACCTATTGTTTAAAATGTAAAAAAAATAACACTCACCTTTCTGATATAGGGTTTTCTACTGTGTATATTTCTTTTAATTTTATTATTTTTGTATGCCTATGATACTCACCGTAAAAGTGTACCTATTAAGTCTCTTCATTATATTCATACCATACCTAAATATAGTTTTTGCACACACTGTGCACTAATGTCACTATTGTTTTATTTCATCCCTTTTATGTCCTGATCAAGAATACTGTTGTGTGCCAGCCTGCCGTAATATTGTATTTTCTATGCCTACTGATCGTGTAGCAGGGGGCTGAGGCCACGTCAGGCGATCGCGCCTTTAAGCCTCAGCCTCCTTTTAGGCATGTGTCTACGAAAGAAAGAAAGAAAGAAAGAAAGAAAGAAAGAAAGAAAGAAAGAAAGAAAGAAAGAAAGAAAGAAAGAAAGAAAGAAAGAAAGAAAGAAAGAAAGAAAGAAAGAAAGAAAGAAAGAAAGAAAGAAAGAAAGAAAGAAAGAAAGAAAGAAAGAAAGAAAGAAAGAAAGAAAGAAAGACCACCAAAGACCACCTTGTTTAATAAGAGCCAAACCACTTAGTGTAGTTAGACTGTATACGTCTTTCTTTCCGCCTACGTTGACGATTTAGCGAAAGAATAAAAAAACGCATTTACAATAAAGGAAGCTGAATTTCCAAATCCTTCCTCCAGTCTATTGAAACCCACGACTTCCTTGCTGAAAAATACACATGGCCACTGCTGTCCTATAAAAGGGTCGGAAGGTCGGCCTCCGTTATCCGTGAACAATACTAGGTGTCGGCGTAGCACGTTTACTCATGAAAGTGTGGTGTTGGCGACCTCAGTATTTGGCACTTGGTAATTCGTAGTCTATAACAGTTTCCCTTCCGGTGACAGTAGCTTTTCGAGATGATACTTCACAGCATGTTGACACAGGCCTAATTATATTTCCCCTTAATGCCTTTCAACGGCCACTGGCGCTGCAGAGTGCTCAGATATCCTTCCAGGTAGCTAAACCGTATTAGTCGGGCTGCTGAGCTTGTTGACGCAGGATTTAACCTCACACGCGATGACCGCATTTAGGGTCTTATAAAATTATTGTCGGAACGAATGATTAGACGGGATTATGGCCGGGAGTTTTTCTACATCCTTTATCAAGCAATAGAACGACCACACAGCAATTGGGGCTATCTTCGAATATTTTCACAGAAGGCCTTTTTATTTTCTGCACCATGATAACATTACAACTCCTACTAATCTGGCCGTGTCAAATTTTTTTGTAACCTATTAAAGCTCTACATGAGAGCTGGTTGAATTTCGTTGTTTTCTTATCAAATCATTGATACTGTTTGTTTTATTCTAACGTCGATTGTCTAGACGTTATGCCCATATGCAAGGTCCATTGGTTCCTTAAACCTTAAAGTTAGTCTGGTGACTTTACTTATCAAGCAACTTATCAAGCAACGAGCGGTAGGTTAATCGATTGATAGTTTTCCAAGTACTTTTCGACCTCTTTCTTAAGGATAAAGATATTAGCATTCATCCAAGATCCAGTTGCGTTTCGAGGTTATGATGCTTTATGCATATGAAGGCTGTTTTTATTACTATAGCCCTGAAGGAAGCGTTTTCCAGGAGAATCTGTCACGGCGGAATTAGCATTGATGTTAGCTTTGCGTTTTGAGCGAAAAGTGGCAAGCTTGCATCTGGAAGGTGGTGGTTGGCATGTGACGTGGCCGAGCAATGATTGGTAACCGGGTTGTGTGACGTTATGACATCACTTGGCATAAACGGTCAGGAACGGGTGTGCCAACGCGGGGAGCGAATCTGACCCCAGGTGCCCTTAGATTCCGAATGAGGCAAGCTATACCTTAGGCCAAGTGTGCCCGCGTGTATAAGACGAATAAAACGGGGTTTAAATTTGTGTAATTCGGCCTTTCGCGCAATGAGGTAGCTGACCACAATATGTTAATGGGTATATGTATGTTATATATTCGAAGCACAATTTGATGGAATGCTGCTTAATAGAGAAACTAAATTTCATGTATACCAGCGTGGATCCGCAAATAGAGCAGGTGACGATAGCAATTAAGGCTGTCTCGTAATGCCCTTAAAAGCGGAACTTAGGTGTCCAGTGAATGTTTCTACCGCTATCTCACCACCGTTCTCAATAAATATGCAATTGTGAGATCCTTCCTAGCTCGTAGCACGAGAGCATACCTTTTAGAGCTTTATTTATTTCTTGTTTCATTACCGTCCGTTCCTCCAGTTGTCCTGCTCGAGTGACTCTCTCATCTTGGTCCGGGCTTCTGCGCTTACTGCTTAGTTCTGCAAACACCACCACTGCTAGATTTACTATCTGGTCTGCATAGGTAAGGATATTACCGTTCGTGTACCTTAAAGGATATATATTACATATAATATATATTGACGCATATAGACGACGACGCAAAAGATGACATCTGAGACGACAAGCGCGAGCCTGGAAGTGAAAGAAGCTTGAACGCAAGACTTGTTCTGGTCGACCATTCAAACCATCTATCGCTAGGTTCTCCTTGGTGTTCTACCGAGACGTGACACTGATGGAGGTGCTGGGTATGCATAGGACTCCTTCCGGCAGTCCACAGCGGATCTCAAACATCGACACGCCTGTCCATCGTGCTAGCCGCCGCCTTCTAGGCCTAGCGCCGGAGTAACGTCATCTGTCGAACGACTCCTCAAACGCCCAAGTTCCTCAGACCTCCCAAGCCATGGCACATACCAACCCTACGCCGGTGACTCTACAGAACACCAAGGTGCCAGAGTGCTTTCGCGGGGAAGCGTTTGAAGATGTGAAGGACTGGCTCGACCAGTTTGAGCGAGTGGCCAAGATAAACCAGTGGAGCGCAGACCAGAAACTTTGTAATGTTTATTTTGCCCTTCAGGATAATGGTAGAACGTGGTTTGAAAACCACGAGGCCAGCTTATCCACATGGAATGACTTCCGTTGCCAGCTGGTCGACACTTTCGCGAGAACTGACCGACGGGACAATGCGCTACGCCTGCTTGAAGTGCGCATCCAGAAGCCAAATGAGAGCGTGGCTATGTTTGCGGAAGACATGGCTCGCCTTTTTCGCCGTGCCGACCCTGATATGAGTGAGCCAAGGAAGTTACGGCATCTCATGCATGGTGTCAAAGAACAGGTGTTTGCCGGCTTGGTACGCAACACACCTAAAACGGTGAGAGAATTCGTTAAGGACGCTACTGCTATAGAGCGAGCCCTACAAGACCGGTGCCGCCAGTACAACCGACCCGTTAACTGTGCTTCGACGACTGCGGCGGCGCTGATTGCAACCGATAGGACCGCTCTTCGAGACTTATTAGAGAAATTGTCCTTGAGGAGCTCCAGCGAATTACGGCTACGAAGGCTCAGTCATCACAGGCCCTCGTGGAAACCGTCAGGAATGAAATTCGGTATGCCTTATCACCGTCTGCACCATGTAACCAGTCTCACCCCGTCGACAACGCGGCAGCTATTTCGTAGCCATACCACGCTCCACAACCGGTCAGCTTCACGGCCGACGTTCCTGCACCTTACCACGAGCCGCAACATGAGAGCTATGCCGCAGTCCTTCGTCGTCCGCCTCCAGACCACGCCCCACCGAGCTCATCGAGCCGTCAGGAGACGTGACTCTTCCATGGACCTCAGTGGCCGCCTTCCAGGCGCTTTCGACCACGCCGAACTGACAGGTGGCGCAGTTATGATAGCCGACCTCTCTGTTTCTACTGCGGACAACCTGGCCACGTGTATCGGTACTGCCGCTACCGCGAAGAGGGACAAGCCTTTCCGCCTGCTTCTGCTCGCCAACACTTCAATGCCGACTCTGCCCAAATCGAGGACGACCCTCCGGTCAGCAGGGAAAACAAATCCCGGGGCTTCCGCCGACGCTCCTCCCCATCACCACAGCGTTATCCTTCGCCGATGCGTCGTAGCATTGCTGACGTTAGCGGACAGCGGTCCCCGAGCCCTCACCGGGGAAACTAACAGCCGCAACCTAGCGAGGGGAGGTTGCAACCAGTCGAAAAATGCCAAACCCCTCACCACCGCCGCAACCGCCGACAACCTGTGCTTCTGACGCCGCTGTTAACATTAACATTGACATCGCCGCACTACCACCGAAAAAGCCGCCTACATTACCGCCGAAAATGCCGCACCAGATGAGAAGCCCCGACGACGAAGCTGACAACGCCGACCTTGCCGCACTTCCGCCGTAAATGCCGAAAAAGACGAGCAACCTGGATGAAATTGTTAGTGCTGACCTCGCCGTTTCTATTGATGGGCTGGAGGTACATGCTCTAGTGGATACCGGAGTGGATTTTTCAATCATTAGCCAGAAACTGGCTGATACGCTGCGTAAAGTAAGAACCGAATGGACTGGGCCAGTAATTAGAAGTGCTGGGGGTCAGCTACTGGCACTGACAGGGAAGTGCACTGCCCGGATAGGAATAGGAAACGCGGTGTTTGTTGGCAAATTCGTTATTCTCCCTGACTGTTGCAAAGACCTCATCTTGGGCATGGACTTTCTGCGCCTTCATGGGGCTGTAATCAGTATTCGAGATAGCATCGTTGCCTTCACCAAGAATCATGGAGACCTTGGTTATGCGGAAGTATCACTGATGCCCTTACGCGTCGCCACGGAGACGGTACCATTACCTCCGCAATCATGCTCTCTTGTTCAAGTGAAGTGCGATGTTGCGCACACCGGCGTTGGAATCGCCGAAAGGGCAGTCACCCTGGTACTAAGCCGAGGTGCTTCTATAGCTCGGGGGCTAGTCAACTTGACCGATGGACAGACAGAAGTGCTGCTGACAAACTTCAGCGACGAGCGTCAGCAAATTCCGAAAGGCACAACTGCGGCCTTTTTCGACAGCATCCTAAATACGCAGCACTGCTTCTCACTGCAACAGGAAGAGCCAATGTGCAAGACGCCCGTAACCATCGTCGATATGAGTCCAAATTTGTCTTCTTCAGAACGGGACCGCCTTTTGGATCTCATAGATCAATTTCGAGACTGCTTTGCTTCCGAATCACGGGTCGGCCAAACGCCCTTGACAAAACATCTAATCATTACGGATGACTCGATTCGCCCGATTCGACAAAATCCTTACCGTGTGGCTCCGAAAGGACGTGAAGCCATTCAGCGCCAGGTGGCTGAAATGCTTAGAGACGACGTTATCCAGCCGTCACAGAGCCCCTGGGCTTCCCCCGTGGTGCTTGTTAAAAGGAAGGACGGCAGCTTAGGATTTTGCATAGACTACCGCAAGCTCAACCAAGTGACTAAAAAAGACGTGTACCCTCTTCCTCGCATAGATGATTCCCTCGATCGCTTACGAAATGCCCGTTACTTCTCATCAATGGACTTGAAAAGTGGATATTGGCAGATAGAAGTAGATGAGAGGGATCGGGAGAAGACAGCATTCGTCACTCCCGACGGATTGTATGAGTTCAAGGTGCTTCCGTTCGGTTTGTGCTCGGCACCAGCAACATTTCAGAGGCTGATGGACACTGTGCTCTCGGGACTTAAGTGGCAACATGCCTGGTGTATCTTGACGACGTGATTATGTTTTCGGCCACATTTGAAGAGCATCTACGCCGTTTGCTAGCTGTGTTTCAGGCCATACGATCTGCAGGCCTCACCCTAAAACCCGAGAAGTGCCACTTCGGTTACGAGTTCTTAGGCCACGTCGTTAGCCAAGAAGGTGTGCGGCCTGATCCTGAAAAGCTCTCCGCAGTCTCCAAGTTCCCAACACCTACGGACAAAAAGACATTGCGGCGCTTCCCGGGTCTTTGCGCCTATTACCGTCGGTTTATTGCTGGCTTCTCACGAATTGCCCGGCCATTAACTTCGTTGACGCGTGACAACGCTGCCTTTAGCTGGGGTGAAGAACAGCAACAAGCTTTTAATGAGCTGCGGAGGCGTTTACAGACACCACCTGTTCTGGCACACTTTGATGACGACGCCCCTACACTGCTTCATACGGATGCCAGCAACGTAGGCTTAGGTGCTGTGCTGGTGCAGCGCCAGGATGGTGTGGAAAAAGTAATTGCTTAAGCCAGCAGGACCCCATCTAAAGCGGAAGCGAACTACTCGACAACCGAAAAAGAATGCCTTGCAGTGGTATGGGCGGTTATGAAGTTCCGCCCTTATTTGCACGCTCGCCCCTTTGAAGTCGTTAGCGACCATCACTCTCTCTGTTGGCTGACGAACCTAAAGGACCCTTCAGGGAGACTCGCGCGTTGGAGCCTTCGATTACAAGAATTTGACATGGCCATTATTTACAAATCTGGAAGGAAGCACATGGATGCTGATTGCCTTTCCCGAGCGCCGGTCGAACCTTCCACTATGACCGATGAAGGCACTGCGTTTTTAGGTGTCATAGATGACGCAACGCTTTCCCAACAGCAGCGAGAGGACCAGCAATTGCTCCCTCTTATTGATTTCTTGGAAAAGCGAACTACGGTTGTGCCTAAGATTTTCGCCCGAGTAATGCCTTCGTTCTTTATTCGCAACAACGTACTTTACAAGAAGAACTTCCGCCCAGGGGGAAACAGTCATTTACTAGTCGTCCCATCAGCTCTCCGCAGTGAAGTTTTGCAAGCGTGTCACGACGAGCCAACCGCCGGTCACTTAGGCTACACCCGCACTTTGGCTTGAGTACAGCATGGATACTACTGGCCAAAACTGCCGGCGACAGTGAAACACTATGTACGTACGTGCATAGACTGCCAGCGCCGTAAATCACCCCCTGTAAAACCAGCTGCCCTACTCCACCCTCTTCAAGTGCCAACGACACCTTTTAAACAAATCGGCATGGACTTCCTGGGACCATTTCCGACGTCCACAGCCGGGAATAAATGGATAATTGTCGCCACCGATTATCTAACCCGCTAGGCTGAGACCAAGGCTCTGCCAAGGGATACCGCCGCTGAAGCAGCTCGGTTCTTCGTTGAGAACATTGTCCTGAGGCATGGCGCTCCGGCACTCATTATAACAAACCGAGTAACTGCATTTACGGCCGAACTTTTGGAGACCGTTCTCCGCCTCAGTGGCACCAGTTATCGTAAAACTACAGCCTATCACCCCCAAACCAATGGGTTGACGGAACGTCTCAATAAGACCATCGCAGACATGCTTTGCCTGTACGTCGACGTGAACCACAAGAATTGGGACGAAATTTTTCCCTGTCACGTTCGCCTACAATACGGCACGCCAAGACACCACTCGTATGACACCATTCAGCCTCCTTCACGGGCGACCAGTAACAACTATGCTGGATGCAATGTTGCTCCCGAATGCTGACACCGATGATCTCGATCAGGACGCCGAGGAATTCGCTCAACGTGCGGAGGAAGCTCGACAACTAGTGCGTGTGCGGATCAAAAATCAGCAAGAGCATGATGCACGACGCTACAATCAGAGACACCGACATGTCATGTACGAACCTGGCGACAAAGTGTGGGTCTGGACTCCTATTCGCCGCCGTGGACTCTCCGAAAAACTATTGCGGCGATACTTCGGGCCCTATGTTGCTCAGCGACGTTTAACCGACGTCACTTATAAGGTGGTGCCAGACAAGGTGTCCATACCAAAGCGATGCCAGCAACAAGCAGACGTCGTCCACGTTGTGCGTATGAAGCCGTACAACTCAGACTGACCTCATCGAGACGATGCTTCCTGAGGAGGGGGGCAAATGACGCATATAGAAGACGACGCAAAAGATGACATCTGAGACGACAAGCGCGAGCCTGGAAGTGAAAGAAGCTTGAACGCAAGATTTGTTCTGGTCGACCATTCAAACCATCTATCGCTAGGTTCTCCTTGGTGTTCTACCGAGACGTGACAATATATATATATATATATATATATATATATATATATATATATATATATATATATATATATATATATATATATATATATATATATATATATTTTTTTTTTTTGTGTGTACGTAGCAAAAAGGCGTGTGAAGGCCGCAGAGCCGGTAACACAGAGAGCCCGGTGTTGGCGAAGACCAGGGGTGAACGGTGCGAGCGCGACAACGAGAACTTCGTCGTCGTCTGCCTTTCTTCCTTCTCTTCTTCACGCTGGCAGCATTAGCTCCCCCGGTGAGGAAGCATCGTCCCGATGCTCGAGGCAAGTAACAGACTCACAGGGAGGGCGTCCTCGCGTGATAAGGTTTGAGGCGAACGACGTGGACCATCTCTGGGCGTGCGGCACGACTTGATCGTGGGGCCTCGTGAGGAGCAACTTCGTAGTTGAGAGCTATAACGCGGCGCAGAATTCGGTAAGGACCGAAGTAGCGACGCAAGAGCTTTTCGCTAAGTCCGCGTAGTCGAATCGGCATTACATAGTCGGCAAAATATCGGCATCACAGCCTGTCGCTACGAGCTGTGGAAAAGCAACAAAATTCAAAACGAGCTCGTAACGTAACTATAAGCTTAGAACTTGCAATATTTTCGCATTTCCACACGTAAGTACACTTTGTGCCCAAATGAGGGGCCACGCAATAGAAGACCGTGGTCATCCCTAATTACATCTTCGAAAGCATACAGTACTTAGATCCCGCTTACGTGAAAGAGCGGACGATATGGAAAACAACCGCAGCTTTTCACATTCCCTATATGCAGGCTTTGCGTGCCCTAGTAGGCGGCATTCCAGGATTCTAACCAAATGGCCGTCAGTTTTGAATCTCTCAGAAACCAACCACATATGAGCTTTTTCTAAAGCGCAGTCTATTACTCCATATATTCAAATCATTTGACACACTCGGCAACTTGTATTTCGCATTACACCCGTCGAGTTATAATAAATATGATTTTACACCGGAGCTAACGTTTATTGCCAGCACATCGGCGTATTTAAAATACCCGCACTAAGTCATGCCACTCTATGCACATGACGTGGTCTACAAGGTCTGCAAATCAAGAGTATTTAGGTGAAGGCGAACGATCTCGACGCTCGATTTCCTACGGCATGGGATCATTAACACTATCGCGTTGTAAAACGCAAAACACGCACTGACACCACACAAATGCGATGAGAGAAGTCATTGTGTGCTGCTTATTACAATGAGTGCATATTCTATTTATTCTTATCGGAAACAGTAAAGATGGTTTCTTATTGCAATGAGGATTACTTTAAGGTCGACAGCTTATGGGTTCAAAATTAAGGAATTGAGTACAATTTGAGAAAGTACATTTCGCCATAATTACGAGGCGCTTATATTGATTTTGGAAATGGAAACATTGAACTTCATAAAGGACCACGATGGGCACAACCGCTGGAAAGCCATAAACGCAATTAGGGGCTGTCGCTGGCGATGAATTTCTATTCTCAAAGCGGTAAAATAGAACAACCGACGAAAAACGAATCTTCCTCTTCGAGTAAAGAAGCAACTACCTTCTGTTCTCTCGGGCAGCCCTTCAAACCATGCACAAAGAAGCGATTTTATTGTGATAGGCATCATTAGCGCTATACATTGCTTCCAGAGGAGCATTACCATTGACGACACGGACACTTCGTGTTTTGCTACAACATAATGACTCCAACCGCTAGAAAAGGAGTGTTACATACAGTCTTGCGCAAAGAATCTATCGACGCCGGGACGGACAGCTCTTCTATCAAATGAATTTCGTCTCGACGGACGCTCAACCTAACCGAAATTGTGAGTTTGCTTCAATCTTATTGGCACGCTTGACGTTGGCTGTACGTTGTTTTCCGTAACGGCAAGGATTTTGAAGGCTTCCTGATCTCCACTACCTAAAGGCATGAATCGTTCTTAGGCCTCATAAACGTGAGTTTCCTACTACACACTAACCTTTCTACCAACCTATCATGAGCTTCAAGCGTAAACTAGCAGCAACACAGCCTAACTATAATTAACTGTAGATGTCAGAAGAAAGTGTCCTCTCCTTCAATTTCGCATGTGCTTAAATCTTGCTTTACACAAGTGGACCTCTTTGTACATTCTTTCGAACATTGCCTGCACCAGCTCACCTTATCTTGAGTGACCTCCACATTGCGAGGAAAGTTTTTGCGAGGAATAAACTTGCAGTGATATTGCTTGCAGATAGAGAATTGTTAACCGGGGAGTACGCTATTTCTGGTTTCTATTCAGCCTATACGCCCCAAGTGCTATAAATTTGCCCTAGTGGGTTTGCAACCACAATATTTCGCAGCGGCGCTTAAAATTCGATTAAATCCATCAGCGGAGAGACAGATGTTGGACTAGGGAGCCGAGTTTGTAAGCTAAAAAAATCGGCTTGCTTCGGCAGGTGTCCGGGCAGGAATATAAAACGAGTCTAAATGTCAGGAGCAGTTCCCCCTCCTAGAGTAAGGCGTTAAGACTGCCAAAGGTGACCCGGAAGACAGCTGGATGGGGCTATCAGGATGAGGCGGGATCGCTTGCCTCCGCAAGAACAAAATGATAGGCAGCGTGAATAGACGCGTCTGTGTAGACTACATTTAGTGGGAAATTTCGAATCGTTGGCGTCCGACGACAGTCGAGGCTTCTGGATAACCCTGTCTATCTCATTTCCATCTGCGAGTTGGTCGTTTGAGGGTGTCGGATTGCATAGAGATAAGAATACTGAGAAGTAATGGAACATGGCTGGTGTAGATAACGCGACATCAAACATTGAAATCAGGATCTCATATCACAGAAATCAGCTCCAAATGGGTGCGATGATAGCTGAGGTTCTGAACCTGCTGTCATTTCCAATCAGGGAGCTTTCAGAGAGTACTAATAGAAACGTGAGGTTTTCGGACGTTGTTGACTCGTTCAAACCCACAGGTTCAACTTACCTGTGATCAAAGCAAAAGTTACAGTGTAGCGAACAAAACAGAAAAGTTTATTTCGCATGTATGTAACAACTGAAGAATGTTACATATATGTGACCTGACGATGTTTGTACAGCAAATCATCGTGGTCGTGTACAGGGGGATGATAATACATTTTTTTTATATTCGTGGTGTTGGAGTTCTTGTTATCATCTAAAAACGCTTGCGATAAGTGCGTCAGGAGCCTATCATTTCAACAACAGTAAAAATATGAAGCCTTCGTCTACACAACAGTTGCTTGATAATTCCTGCTCGCCTTAGCGTATTGCCTAAACTTTGGCTGCAATGGAACTGGAAAGAATGTTTCGGTCAGCATGATATGACAAAACTTTTGACCTAGCTCAATATGTCATTGAGGTACGTGACTTAGGGCGCTCATTTCCCTCGAGAGATCGCTTGGTTAAGAAGTCCGTTTGAACATACAAGAACCTCCTAGTTTCATAGCGCGTGAGAATTATTTTGGCAGCGCTGTCTAGCTTTAATTATAAATCAATATCATATATATGCGAACTAAACGACACGTATAAACCGCTGTGTTATAGGTAAGAAAAGGCAAATTCTACAGGCGACCTCTTGTGAGCCCGAAAACCTCTACTGCCAACTCCAGACTTCTGACTGCCCCCTTCGACAGTAAAAGTTGGTAATGCGCCTTGTTGGATTTTCGCGTCCCAGCGACCGCAGACAGGGTGAAAACGGTCTGCTGCCCCGGCCAATAAACGGTAGGCGCTTCTCTCTTCTCACGCGTGAATCTACGCTCCTGATTGCCTCTGTGTATTTATATGAAAGAATGGCAGTGCTAATTGTCCTCCCACATGAGGTAGGCAACGGCCTAAAGCTGCTACTTGATTTACCTGCAACCTAGACATGCTCCACAAAATTTACGTTTTCCAAGACTGCTATAAGCGATCAGGATACTGCGACTCATTTCAAAGTTTCGGAGCTTCAAGGATGCGCGGCTGACAGTGGGGCGAACCCTGCGCACCGTCGGCCACCGAGCAGGATTGTTGCTGTGGGTGAATTTACTATTTATTGTGGGCGCAGTTCAGTCCGAGAAATAACTCGTTTAACTGACGCTTCAGGATACACCTCTATTGTCTCCGAAACGAGCCAGGAATTCAAATTAAGACAGCTAAACAGGCGGAAATAGTATGCGCAACAGAAAAGGAATCATAATTTAGAGCACAATAGAGCATCGCAAAGGTAAGCACTGTTCGGTAACTTGAAAGAAAGCGAGAATTAATCTGTATAAAGCAGCATTCACCAGATTAGCCGCATGTAGTCGCTAGAGGTTGAGGAGAGTTCGTTTCGCTTAAAATGATCGCATTCATTTCACAGCTTTAAAGCAATCGTACCATATCAAATTACGCATTTTCTAATGGCAACCTTCTGGGAAGCATTTTGAGGTGTGGGAAGATGATGTTAAACGTTTGTTCGAAACAGCTTCATTCTAAACACGCAAACAAACTACCCTACGCCTTCTATTCCTGTCACCAATTTCCAAATGGTGTTGTTATTTGCTTGTTCCCTTCACTATATTGTGTAAACACCGTCACGGAGCTACGTGCTCCAACCAAAAGGATACGAAGCACCAACGTCACTCAATTGTGCAGTGCTGAATCCCCAGATAAACACACTGTTCATGTACCCCGGACATTCTTAATACATTTGTTTATCACGCCTGCGAAGAAGGAAAGCCAAACCCTCTTATTTTTTAGTTCCCTCCTCTGTCTCAAGCAGCTTATCTAACTTCCGTAGCATTTGCAATTTCCATTAGCGCCAGTGGTCGGGTTGCTTACCTGGACTTTCGCTGTGCACTAGAACCCCGACTGATACGACTTCCCAAAGCTTGACGCATTTTTCGGATCTCCGCTACTCGGGTTCTCACTGGAGATCAGGACCGAGCGCCATGTTCATGTGGTCGGTCTGCCGATAAATCGTTAATGCTTCTTAGGAAACGCCGCCTGTCAAACCCTTCAAAACATGGACAAGCTTGGAGGTGGAACTTCGGTGGGAACAACTTATGAAAGTCAAACTCAATTTTGCCCACAATTCGTGTAATACAGTATTTTCCTTGCTTTACAGGTTCTCGTATTAATTAGCTCTAAAGGGTGATACATGCAATTTAAGTTGAAGGGTGAGCCGCACCTTAGCAGTACCTCTAATTTGAGCTCTGTGGAGCTATGCAAAACACCACGAGTTTCGCAGAACACGGGATCAACCCGAGATTTGGTGATGCCTTCAAATAATGGAAAAATGCTATCAAGACATAAAACTCAGCCCTCGAAAAGCCTTTAATTTTCATCGATCGAGGAACAATTCATGTGCTTTTTTACTGTTACATTGAACAGGTTTGCTTTGCTAAGGGGACACTTATGCATTGTTCGTTTATCGCATGAACGAGAAAGGAAGCAAACAATGGCAGCATGCAGCAGATGCCCAATGTCTTAAGTGAACGCAGCAAAAAGGAATGGCACAACAGCGCCTCTAGCAGCATCTCACCGCAGAAAACTCTAGATTCTTTTAAGCATGTTCGACTCAACAGCCTGCAAGCTGGGGCTCATTTGTGTCACTCACGACAGAAATTGCCAACTTTTCAGCATTCGCCTCATGGTCTACGGTTCTTCAAAGCTTGCTTCATTGAAAACTAATCCCATTCAGTTGCTTAAACAAAATATTCATAATATATGTTATCAGTTACCGCACTCGAAAGGCAAGGATTAGGGCTGGTATGCCTTTTCTGTGCACTGTTTTTTTTTTTCGATAGCGGATACACAGATGCCGACAGAAAGAAGTGACACGTCCTCTACCGGCTCGAAACGAGAATTGCATGCAGCTTCGTTTGAGTGCGTAGGTATGTGGTGTTTAAGTCATGATAATGGTATTTTCAACATTACACCGCTAGCAATAAGCTGCGCTGGAGCGTTTTAGAATTCAACCTGCTTTTTTTTTTAAGCGTAGAAGAATCAGTGCAGGGGGCCCTCGTGCGGCTTTTTTTTTTTCTTCAAACTTTTTAATGTCTACTGCATTAGCGCTCTATATGGTGTCTACATTCACAACTGCTGTCGCGCAAATTCGTATAATAGTATGATGCTTAAAGGTGTGCCATGAGATACTATGTTCCCGCTCTCTGTGTGCTAGCGACGCCTAAACCTGTTCATTAAGCTCGACTGCATTGGTGCCACCTCTCCGTGCACTGAAATGAAAAGCAGGCTTCATGTCATGTATCTGGTCAGCAATCGTATCGGTCAGCTCCCCTTTGCATCCGTAAGGAACCACTGTTGGTAGAAAGTACGGAAGCTAGCCATGGCCGGCTTGCACGATAAAGTCCGAGCTAAGTCCAGACTTAAATGGTGTCTTTAAAAAGACCAAACTTATTTAAGACGGCTCGCGTTCCTAACGTCGAACGCTTCGGGTTCATGTTCACCAGAGTGGCTTCCCAGAACGGCCTCAGCAACCACTTGGGGCATTTTTCCTCGTAACACAATCTTAAGCCGCAAAAAGCAATGGCACGGATTTTACACAACGCAAAATTGACGGAATGTGTACATTTTACAGCAGGGACAGTGCCAGCGCATCCCTGTATTTCCCTAATTTCTCTACTTAGACACCTGGCGTCCTTGTGTCTTAACCAAGACAGCACTAGAGTCGTAATCATACAAGCGACTTATTCAAGTCAGGACTGAAGCCCAGTCTTGACTCCAGTCTTAAGCGGCCATGCTAGTGGCCTATTCTTTAGACTCCAGTTAAGTCTGGACTTAGCTAAGACAGTCTTAAGATTATTTTGTGCAAGCGGGCCCATGTTAAAGAAGCGCGAACCATTCAAATATTTCCGCCAATGACGTAGTAATAAAATTATTTGTGGAAATTAGAGTCGAAATAACAACAAAGTATTTAGTGGAATTAGCCTTAATTTTTGTGCATCAGCGTACGGGACTGTGGGAGCTCTGTATAGAGCTTATAGTTTCTTGAACATAAATTGAAATTTGCTATTCATGACAACATAGCTCTTCCAAATAAACCTAAACGGTAATTATACCTAAGCTTTCGGTTTTGACATAACAATTTGTACAGGTGTATTTTAACACACCAATTTTGTCTTGTTTAAGCAACTGCTCATGCATTTTTGTTTTTAATTTTTCACTCACACAATAACGATGTCATATTTCTAGGAGACAGAGGATGCTTTAGAAAAGGGTCATTTCCTATCGGCACATCTCCCCTCCTCCCCTCAGACATTTCAAGAATGTTATCTTGATAGCGGCACAAATACGAAGAATATGTTTTTTTTTTTAACAGTGAATTGATCAGGAGGTTTTACTTTCTTTACAGGCCTGTTTTCCAGATATCGCCCATATAATGTCTTCTGTAAGGCTGGCATTAGTGTGCACTAATTAGTGATAAGAACCCTTCCTTCCTTCAAAACGTTTCCAGCGAGCATAACTGTATTGACGCGTAGTCATTGGCAGAATAGTAGCATCTATGGAATTGTAGCTTTAATTTCAAGGTAATGAAAACTATCTGCAGTAACGCCCACACATACGGAGCATTAATTAATAGTGTTTTCATACGGCCACATATAGAAAGAACGACAACTGAACAAGGGTTGATGCGGAGCCTCAGACGAAGACATGCCTCCTTGTATAAACGTTGGCCCGGCTTCTAACTGAGGCTCCCCAACCACCGTTGTTTATATCTTTTTCACACTGCGCAGCCATCGTCTTTTTCTAATTGCAACCTGGGTCATCTATAAAGTGATTTAAAAAGAGGTACACGCGTGTTTAGACTAATTTGCGCAACGAGGAACGATTAATTTCACTAACACCAAGTGCAGGAACCCTGGGATCACAGTCACGTGAGCTGTCTAACAGGACCGAAAAACTACAATGCGCACCGAGTGAAGTTTAACTTCTCCCATAAAGCCGGAATTATGTTACTATGGAGAGATAGTTTAGAGAAGTGCCGGTTTCGCCTCCCGAGTGTGGCTGCTTTGTCTATATTGACACACCGGCCATCCAGCACTGTCAGCAGTGCGCTCCATTCGTTTACTCCTTGCTTAACGAGGCTAGCGATGTATACTGTGTCTGGATCCTTAAGACAGGTATGCCGGAATAGTGCTTGCAGAGCTGCATATCTTCCAATGGGTCGATATGAGTTCACCCCAGTAGGACACAAGGCGCATGCGTAGCGCGCTGCGGGAAAAGAGAACAATTCGATGGGGCTTTTCATCCCATTTTCGTGCACCACTACGTCACCGCGATGCCACTTAAAGACGCAGCATGCACCCTCTGATAGACTAAATCCGCCTCTCTGGCACGCGTAGAGCTCTGCTTCTCCTCGGGAAAGCTGCATAGGTTTGGAAATATAAGACTCGGCATTCCCATATTGCGTGATAATTAATGTAAAAGGCATTTGAGCGTGCCAAAAGCCAAATGGTATAGACCCAGGTGGATATGTCGCAAAAGATCGGTAATGCAGTCGCTTGATGGTTACCTGTTTTCCTAAACTGCGCGCTTATTTCACGTACAATGCTCCTTTTTTTGGCTATGCAAATTTCTGGCCAAACACGAACCACTTGAAGGTATTGCTCATGCACTGCAGACTAAGTATTTCCCTCGGCAGAACGGCCTCCGCGAACATGAAGAGAAAGGGCGGCCGCGTATGTTTCAGCGATTGCTGCTGACGGCAGATGTGCTTAAAGACGGGATGATTCCTTCAACAGTAGGTTGTCTTTGCTGAATTTGAAAGGATGCCCTCCAGGCAATTTAATTTGCGCGACGAGGAACGATTATGTGACGTCATTTTCTGAATAACGTGGCTACCTTATGGCACAAGTGGAAAAACACGTCTACTAGGTGAAATGCACATAACAGACACATAGCATTGCTCAAATATATTTTTTTTTTTATCACTGAGTGATCGAGGTGACTCCAGAACGCAACCAAACGTCAACGCGGCAGAGAGTACTCAGCAATGCCGTCTGGCTGAGTAGCTTGGTCCGTATTAGGGGTCCTAGGGAAATTTGGAATCATTGACCTAGGGAAATTTTGGCATCCAGCTGAGGAAGCCCAGCGGTAACAAGCTGCCTACTATTTACGCGGACAGCGCGCCCTCTGTATGCGAGCATAGAACACTCAGTCGAATTCGAGAACCCGCGCAGCTTGAATCGGTCGAACAAGCGGTTGAGCACAGTGAATCGGTCGAACAAGCGGTTGAGCACAGAAGCAGCTCTTGCTAGATTTTGCACATTGGTACATTACGTTTTATTCTGGTGCATTTTTTCCTGTGTTCAGATTTCTTTTTTTTTTTTGCTCCACCCGTGAAGCTGTTTTGTTGGGCCAAAATTTGCTCTCATTGCCATGATATTGCAAGAGCCGTGCGAAATGCCTTTAGCGAGTTACAACACATATGAAGCTAGTTGATTGTTAAGCAATAGTTCAAAAACAGCAGATATCCCCCTGAGAACAAAGAAAGGGAACATGAAACTGTAGTCCTGCAATGTCAACAAAAGTCTATTATTTTCAAACTTCGTAAATATAAGCATATTATAGTATACTACTTGTTGGCTGCTATTCAGCTATCGGGGCCCGTGATAGTGCTGCTTTTGTGTACTTACTGAACGGGAAGATGACTGATGATTGATTAGATCAACTCTTGTGCTCCGCCTGACTTCCTCTGCCCTCATTGCGCTTTTTGCTCGCGGCATGTTGTGGCGTTGCCTCTTGCTGCCACCGAGGCTTAGAACGACTTAGCCTCGTTATGGGCTGTATCATAGCAGGTTTGAGTAAGTGGGTTGATTTCTTCATACAAAATCAGGACAACTTTTTCATCTCTTATTTGCGCTAGAGGTTTTTGTAGTTCTTGCCATATAAGTGTTGCAATATTCGACCACTGAAACGTCGTATGAGCCGCATTTTAATCTTCCGGGCAAAGTAAATAAATCAATAAATTACCCAAGGATTGAGCCATTCAATGAATTATTACAACGAGCTAGGCTAAGGACAGAACATCAGACTAGGTATCATGTCTCTCCTAGAAGAAGCAAGTTTTGCCAAAATAGCATGGGTTTTTGTTAGTTTTTTTATATATTTCAAGTCCCTTGAAGATATAAGTGACATAGCTAGGTGAACCTGATAATTCGCAGTTTGAGGGAGCCTTTGCTATCTGCACAGCTGCACAGACTGAATGACCGGTGGCTTAAAACACCTTCAGAACACAAGCTATGTATCAAGAGTTATGGCAAATATGAGCTTCGATGCTGTTAAAAATTTGGATGTCAATTTCACCTTTTAAGTAAAAGCTTAAAAATGTTTGCCGACGATTGCATTATTTCCTAATGCAAAATTTGGCGCAGCTTCTCGATAGATTCAGGCAAAGAATCCGAGCAAGGCGTGTATTCTCATTTCAGTTTCTCATTTTCACACATTTTCCGTCTCCGAGAAACACTCCACTAACAGTTGTTGATTGTCATGAAGAAAGCTTTATGGTCGGAGAAATAGATCGATGTATGCTTGGCTGGCATATACAAGGTCTATGCAAGTTGAGAATAAAATATTTATATAGGCATGTCGTTCGCAATAGCAAACGGTGGTGGCTATGCATTTCGGCTCGGCCTGTGCACATATCGAGGTCCGCCGCCACCGATCCACCATTCTGATTTTCGCCGCAAAGCGTTAGCATTGGAGGAAAGCAATACGTTATCGGGAGATCGCGGGAGGCAGCGCGTGGGCTCATAGGCACATTGGCGACAAAGAGATAGCGGTGCCGGACTGATGCCACCGACGCTGCTACGTGCCAAGGGAACATGGCTTTGCGTTTCGGCTTGGAATGAACGCACCGCAAATCCGCTGATGCTAAACCGACGCTTCTGCAATCGGAGAGCACCACGCGTAAAACATGTTTCAATGTCATCGGAAGCAAACAGTGACCTTAGATTTATTTTGCTTGGTGAAGCAATCGGTTCAAAATTGTGAATGTTTAATCATGGCTTGAAACTTGTGATAGAGCGAAAGCTGTGAGTGCTGCAGCGATAGGCTCTGTTACACTTCCTTTGCAATGCGCATTGTCTTATAAATGATTCACAGAAAATGAAAGGCGCAGTACCTGTCACACTTCGTCTGTGATTGATTTGATTGATTTATAGGAAGGAAAAGCCGCGGTAACTGTCTCACTTGTTTTATGCGGACACCTCAACCGCGCTGTAAGGGAAGGGAGGAAGGTGGGAGTGACAGTGTAAAGAGAGAAAGAGGAGCTGTAGTGGAGGGCTACGGAGTAATTTCGACCACCTGGAAATTTTTAACGTGCGCTGACATCGCACAGCACACGGAAACCTCTTCGCTTCGCCTTCATCGAAACGCAGCCGCCGAGGTCGGGTTCTAACCCTTGTACTTTCTCTCATAACTAGCTGCTGCCGGTTCAAGAGTCCACTTCGTCTGTGTACTCCTGAACCAACCGGCAGCAGCTGGTTACGAGAGAAAATGGCGACGCCGAAGGCGACAACGCGAAATGCAGGAATTGGCGTCAAAGTGCCGCGGTCTAAAGTTCCGAGAGCACTGGGGAATCTACACTCCAGAAATGGTAAAGTCTAAGCGTTTCTGGGGCACACGGTGATTCATGTTTGCTCTGATTATCACTGCCAATTAAATACACTCTCTTTATCGTGGCTAATTTCATTATTGTCATTACCACTGATTGCAGCGTCATTGCTATCGCTATCATTGTCACTAAAGCCATGGAGAATTATGTGCGGGGATTATGGCTATAGTTTACGCTTTAAGAAAGTATGTACTATTCATCATGAGTTTCTGTATTGCACTAAGGTGCATTATCCACTAGGTACGCCCATTTCTTCTTCAATACAGAGACGTGTTGTTGTTTTTTGTATGAAGCACACAGGTCTTACGGTTCTTAACTCATTGGCCGAGCTTGCAATAGCACGTATTTTGCCTTAAAAATACAATCGACAAATTAAAACATCAATTCTCTGATACAAAATGGCAAATAAATGACAAATGAGGCAGAGAGCGCAATGTATTATTAGCATAGCTGAAGTTGGTAAGGTTCAGATTTTTGTTTACTGTGCCTGTTATTTAGCCTAATCTGTGAATTAAGTTGTCTAGCTTCATATGCCTCTGTCAAACTCTATTATTTCAGCCCTGTCCTATGCGAGGTGCGACCAACTTATTCCTGCCGTGCCAAATAAGATGCCGAGGCCATCGAACCAAAATGGAAGCCAGCCTAGCCCTTCCCCGAAAAGCTTACCCAGCACGAAAGCGAGTTAAGATCGAAATGGCTGCAGCAATTGTGGCATCGGACAATGGCTTGCGTTCTAAAACCATGAGTCGAGAATAGTTAAACCTCAAATTTTCATCTTGTTGTGAAGCGTTGCACACTATTTCTGCTTGGCGTCGCACACTTCTTGTTGCTCATCATCCATACTTCAAAAGCCATATTGTGAATATTGGGGTTACCCAAGAAGTTTTTGAAGATTACATTTTGTTCACCTTAATTACTATCTACTAAAAGGTATGCTCTCTCTCCCTAAATTTTAGTACGTTCAAACAAGCATATCATTTTTGAAATGTCAGGCGTTTACAGGCTAGCGATTTTTACATCATGATACACACACCCAGTACATGCTCAAATTAAGGATTCTTCAATGCTCTCGACTATATATACTACTCACTTCTTCTATGCGCAGGCAAGATCCCCAATAAAATGAAGGAAAACCATTGTGCTCACTGGTATTTGTATTCCTCGTGCGTGTCATACATACCGAAGCGAAGAAGAAGAATCCCAACTGGGACGAACGGTACCACCTTTGCTCTGCCATCTGCTTTCTGCGGCGGTAAGACGCTTCTCCACATCTAGCATCCAGTTTCGGCGCATGTTCGTTTCGCGGAAATACCTCACCCTCGACGGAAGCGCTAGAGGTAAATAGCAGTTGGAGCCTACTGAGCAGGTTCTCCGCAATATGGTTATGGTTAGACGGCACATCGATTTACCGGAGCTTCTAAACGCTCACTTATACTAGGAGAAAAAAAATAGCAGGCCGTTTAAGCGTCGTCTTAAGACAGAGGCGTTAATGCCTTTACCATCGGCTTTTCCTTCCGCGAATTAGAATTGGGACACCGCCGTATAGTGCGAAAAATAATTATTCAGTTGGTTTAAATTCTGGGAAAAGGAAGCCTCAGTATCTCAATTCTCAGTGGACAACTAAGCCTACGAGTTCCTTCACACTATTGGAGATGCATGTGTCGTCGGATAGAATCCATATCGCAAAGTAGCCTTCAATTTGACTAGATTTATGCTACGTGGCAAGCGAAATAGTATAGGATCACCCTAAAGTTGTATTGCCAGTATTTGTTTGCATAAGTGTAATATAAAACCGCTGGCGTATTTTTTCGACTCGTTTCTTCTGAATTGATCGTTACGTTGACGGCGACGCTTATTACATTAAACGAGCTGTATATTCTTCGCGTAAGAGGCTTTTAGCGCTGTTTGCCTGCTTTGTGCTCAATGAAGCAGCTGCTGTCTCTTAGCACGTGAGGCGCCAGATTGCTGTGCGATATCTTTATCAGCCGGACTACACCCACTGCAGAGCGAAGGCCTCTCCCATATTCCTCTAATTAACCCGGTCCGAAGCTAGCTGCATCCACTTGACCCCTGCGAACTTCCGTGCGATGTCAGTGCACGTTAAAGACCCCCAGGTGGTCGAAATTTCTAACGCCGTCTACTACGACATCGCCCCGTAGCCTATTTTTTGGGGGGGAAATTAAATCACATAAACAAAGCAACCAAGCAGCATTCAAAGTTTCTGTAGCTCAGGCGATACACAGGCTGAGAGCAGAATTAAGTCACACGGTGTATTTCGGACTGGTCGTTAAGCTTCTCGCTTGTCATATACCGATCTCATCATGTACACTATGATGTTGAAGGCATTAAATAATGACCGTGTATTGTATGAGAAAATTAATCCTAGCTCATTTAAACTCACCGGAAGCTGTAAGTACCGTTACTCTTTCCTGTCACTGCATTGTATATAGGCTTGGTCGGTTCCCTCCGCGAGCGTTTTCTTTACTGCGGATGACAGTTATTGAGCCTTCGCACTTAAACATCACCCAAAGCCCTCTCCAACGCCCCAGTGCACGTTTACTGGCTAGAGGGAAGCAGAATTAATCTCAATTGGAATACTAATGAAAATGACAATCTCCAGATGTTTTCGACCTCAGCTTCTAAAGACAGTATAGAAAGTCGTACTTGATACGTTCGCTGAACGTCTGCAAGCACGTTCGCTTAATTAACACTGATGAAGCAGCTTATGGAGCAGCATAATATAATTGACTCGCTGTCTGCATGTAACCACGTGTTCGAAAACGATCATCGTACGCGCATAAGAACGCAACCTAGACACTGAACCCAAAGTTCTGGCAGAGACATCAGAGAGGGGCTTTTTCACCAACTGTAGCAGTAGTTAATTACCTTTCATGAGGATACTTAAATTTTCTCAGACAGGTTAAATATGTCAATGAAAAGTAGCGTTTCGCTGCTTTTATAGTTGTATCTGTTTCATATTAAATAAAAAAAGGGAGGGTACTGGAAAGACTGCATTGCCTTGTTCTGCGTGCCCGTACATATTTTGCGTTCATATCACCTGAAATCGAAAACTTAATATCAGCGCTGATCACTGCCCAGTAACTTGCAGTGTGCCTGCAAAGTTTCGATGGCACTGCGGCTTTCAAAATTTGATTAGCATAGATGACATGTCTTCCATGCAAGGTTGCAATGATGAACAGTGTTTTCCCTCGTTGCAAAACTCAAAACGCGAACGTGTGTTTTCTGACGTCACCGCATGCCAGAGGATCTCCAGGGTGCCGAGATAGTTCCGAATCCTCTCATTCTGCATGCTTTCCTTCTTTAACCTCCATCTTCTGGCACAGCTGACCAAATACTCTTCACATTACCTCAAAACCAACCTTACTGCCCAGTGGAGGTACCAAGCGAGAATTGCGTTCAGCCATGACTTTAACACATTTCATTAAATCTTCTTTCACCAGCCCTTCACAACGGAAATTAATTTTCTTTTCCGTCTCGCTCAACACTTTTCTTCCCTCTTTTCTCGCAGTGGGTTTCGGGTAAGATTTGAGGCAGCTGCGATGTCTTGAAAAGTTTCACTTGCTATGATTGATAACATATGGTTAAACTGGAGAGACACTTTATTAAGTCCCCTCTTGAGAAGTGCCATGTTTTCTGAACTTGCTAAAAAGGCCGGGTTTACAGCTGTCCGTATTAAACCTAAGCATCCCTACTGGCTTCAAAACAACCTCCAACGATGTTTGAGCATCTATCCCGTGGAAATTGACATTTTTATCAATGGTGTATAGTACCACGCCGCCGACGAGGTGGCGATTCGGATTAGACGTTTGAAGAAGTTGATTGCAGGAGGATTAAACCGGCCACAAAAATAAAACTGATATCGTTTACTTTCGCTGAGATTGGCGGCTTATGTAGTAATGGCCGTCAGCGTACCAAAATTGTGTTGCAGCTATATTCTCATTCGAGCGGAAAGCCGGCATTTGTGGCTGTCGTCAAGTCTTTATTGGCCTTTCGTGTATGACGTGAAGCACTGCGTAATCGGCGCAATATAAAGCAGAAGACTAAGTGGCCATTAGACCGACTCAATTTCGGGATAACAAGAACAGGGGAGCTTCGCTACCTGCCGGCTTAGCCGACTAAGCAATCGGGGGTACCTAACGTACCAGCTGACAAACTTATTCTCACGCGTCCTTCCGTGAAAAACAGCGCCCGCTCCCAATAAACAGCTCGAGGCGCACTTCTTGAAGCCATCACAAAACGTCTAAAAACCATTCGTTTCTGCGTTGGAGGGACAAGCGTATTTCGTTACTTGGTCGGTCGTCTAGGAGCGCTGAAATTGCTACCTGCGTCTCACTTTGTTGCTTTTGTATTTTCAGGGCTTTTTCGAGGGGGAATAGGTAAAGGCACGTAAATCGCAACTCGATGGTAACAACGATAGCCGTTTTCCAAGCAATTGACAAACAATTTATTGCGACTATCTTCCTCAAGTCAAGAAATAAAATGTTATATAATTCTTTAAAATTAATTGCAGTTTGCCAAGGAAAGCGCCACATATCTGAATATGTTCCAGCACCAACTAGCCCCTCAAGCCGTTATTTTGAAAGCCAAAAGTCTGCAATTCTTAGAACGTCGCATTGGGGATATGGTACGCCTTATTTTGTAAAATCTTTCTACGATTGTCATCGACACCCTTTATATATGCGCGTGCGTTTTAAGAACTAATGTTTTCTCCCAGTTAAACCTTTGACCAGGAAACTGGCCTTGCCTCCCTAGGGGCGCTTTCTTGCGGCGGTTTCCAGCAAAAGGTAACCCCGGTGATAATCTACGGCACGGTTAGCCATTCGATACCAGCACAGTGCAAACTTTGAAAGGAAATTTTGCTACGTACGGAAACTTTCAATATCTAGACTAATATGTTCATAGAAGCATACCACAGTATTCAAGACGTGCCTTACCACTTCTACATAAAAAGTGCCTCGTTAGATTTATCTGTAAGTTATTAACTACATGGTGCCTGCTCAAGAAGAATAAAAAAGCTGTTGTTACGCATCACAAGGTAATACCTTTCGAGCCAATCCGTTGAGAAGCGAATCACAATAATCCACTGCTGGTGAATCAATTGTAAGTGATAAGCAAAGAATCACGATTTGGTATGCTTCACTTTGATAAGTCACTTTACATCGTTTCTCCGCTGTCTGAATGATCAATATAATCGATTGTGCACTACAAATATATTATACAAAGCCTCAGAGCACGCGAAAAGCGGTCACGTGTTTCTAAAAAGTTATCTTCAGTATTTGGCTGTCGAAACGTTTCAGTGCTCCCTAGTATCTAAACACACCACTGTTCTTTGCTTAGAGGCGCTGAAAGGAAGCCAGCATTTACATGATTTCAATCCCGCCCTAAGATGTAAATTTTTCTCAAGTAGTTGAAGCCCCGCAGAGGCACTAATAAACATATATATATATATATATATATATATATATATATATATATATATATATATATATATATATGTGTGTGTGTGTGTGCGTGTGTGTGTGTGTGTGTGTGTGTGCGTGTGTGTGTGTGTGTGTGTGTGTGTGTGTGTGTGTGTGTGTGTGTGTGTGTGTGTGTGTGTGTGCGTGCGTGCGTGCGTGTGTGTGTGTGTGTGTGTGTGTGTGTGTGTGTGTGTGTGTGTGTGTGTGTGTGTGTGTGTGTGTGTGTGTGTGTGTGTGTGTGTGTGTGTGTGTGTGTGTGTGTGTGTGTGTGTGTGTGTGTGTGTGTGTGTGTGTGTGTGTGTGTGTGTGTGTGTGTGTGTGTGTGTGTGTGTGTGTGTGTGTGTGTGTGTGTGTGTGTGTGTGTGTGTGTAAGGAAGCAGATGGTACAGCGCCCACACAAACGAAGATGAAGACTGCTGGGTTCCTGGCCGATCAGCTGGCGCGCGCACTGGAAGCTCGGACTGTCTTGTTCGGACGAGATTATGCTTCACTCTACGATCGTCGTGTGTCACCGGTCACTGTCTCCAGCCCTCTGAATAGCCCCCAATAAGCCCCTCACTCCTCTTCAGTATATATCTATATATATATGTTTATTTATTTATTTGCAGGCGCGTACACGAACCTGCGAGTAGCGGCCCATCGTTCTTCATCATAAGCCCCAAGTGCCATCTTTCAGCCGCAAACAGCGAGTATATTCAAGCTCATTATTTTGGTAAGAATACTCTTGAAAGAACCGGAGGAATCACGCTTATGATCATGGCCGACGTTTTCTCTCTGCTATCCAAAGTATAACCTACAAAGTGCTTACTGCACACACTCCACTTATTTACGAATGTCGCGGAAAATAAACTTATACTGAAGATTGGAAAATTTTGTTCGGATGGCGAACGCTCACAGCCACATGGCACGCAGCGACAGGATTACCAACTAAGGAGCATGTCTACAGTGCGCTGCACAATTAGAGGCGCGATGTAGAATGCTTCTCCCAGCTAAACCGTGGAATCCTCGCCGTTCAAATTTTGCACAGAAAGGGCATTTTGTCGCTAGTATTTTTTAATACCAAATTTGTTCGGGGAACTTGCCTGATTCGATCAGAAGAAGTCAGATGCTTCCATCTTATTCGGTGGCGACGACGCCAGACGAGCCGCTGCCCCAGCGATGGTACTGGTGGCGCCACCTCATGCTGCTTACAACAAATCTGTAGCAGAAAAAGAGCGGGCGAATGTTTTGGCAGAAGGTTTGAGTTGTTGTAAGCAGCATGAGGTGGCGCCACCAGTACCATTGTTGGGGCAGTGGCTCGTCTGGCGTCGTCGCCGCCGCATAAGATGGGAACATCTGACTTCTTTTGATCGAATCAGGCAAGTACCCCAAACAAATTAGGTATTAAAAAATACTAGCAAGAAAATACCATTTCTGTGCAAAATTTGAACTGCGAGGATTTCGTGGTTTAGCTGCGAGAAGTATTCTACATCGCGCCTCTAATTGTGCAATACCCTATACATTCTTACGTCTGCTCCTAAACGCACCGCTAAACGCTGCTACTGCGGCTCGCCACCTTCCTGCATGTGCTTCTTTCAAGGCGAAAGCCTTTCTAGGCTCATGGTGCTTCGGCAGAAATGACCACCGGATATATTGTCATAAAATGTCCGCCATATGAAGACAGAAGAAAGGAAAAATGTTTGATAGTGAAAGGGAATAATATAGGTTATCATAGATTGGTAGGTGTTATAATGACTACTAATGACTTGTAATAAACCAGATGTGTAATGACAACCTCTAATGGCTAAAATTGATGACAATGACTAAATTGCTTAATAATGAGTATTAATAATTGAAATTACCTACCAGTGAAATGTTATGACTACGAATGAGTCGCAATGACCACTAATGAATTTTGATGACCAATAGGTCTAACAACAACTTCTAACGGCTTCAACTGAATAGAAATATCTAAACATGCTTAGTAATTTGTGATAATTACTAAAATCCCCTGCTAACGTCTTGCATGATTACAAATGACTCGTAATAAACTATCTAACGACTACTTGTAACGACTATAACATATTAAAAATTACTAAAATGCTCACTAATCAGTAGTAACGACTAAAATACCTATTAATAGCTAGTAATGACTAATATGTCTAACGATGGCTTGCAGTGACTAGAACTTATTAGAAATGGCTGAAATGCTTGGTAAGGACTTATAATGTATAAAGTGACCAATAATAATTGGCATTGAACAGTATCTCTAAAGACAACTTGTAACGACGACAATTCATCAGAAATGACTAAAGATGCTCAGCAATGAGTAGTGATGAGTAAAATGACTACTGACTTGTAATGACTACTAGTGACTTGTGGTTGTGGTTTGTGGTGTTTAACGTACCACAAAACACAACCACAAGTCACTAGTAGTCATTACAAGACTTGTATTGACCGATTTGCCTAACAACGACTTGTAACGAATGCAATGATTAGAAATGACCGAAAATGCCTAGTAATAAGTGGTAATGAAATAAATGACAAGTAATGACTGCTAATCATACTATTAGGCGTTCGCCATTCAGCTCTTCAGAGATATTTCAAGATGTCCTATCGTATTTCATAGAGATATTCCGTAGTAACTTGTTATACGTGATGAATTTACTCTTTTCTTGCCCATGCAGGGAAAACAAGACACAGTGAAATGCAGAATTTACGATCGATGCGACTGACTAAGGAAGCATCAACCCTGGCTAACCTTTGGATGGCACTGGCCGCAGCTACTCTCCTAGCAGGAGTTGGCTCCCACCGTCCCAGGCCATTCCGTTTTGGAGGAAAGATGCGGCCTCCAGAGCCCTGTCGTAGCGCCGCTTGCACCAGATTGGCCGCATTGCTTTCGGAGGCGATGAACCAGACCGCCTCGCCCTGCGACGACTTCCACGAGTTTGTTTGCGCCGGATGGCACCGTGCACACTCGCAGTCGATCCAACAAATCTTGCGCGACGTCTTCATCGCAAACGTCTCAGCGCTAGCTAGGCGCACTACGATTCCTGAGCACCATCAGGCGCCGCATGAGAAGGCAGCGCAGTACTTTGTGGCATGCGATAGCATCATGTCCGCTTCGCAAGATCACATCGATGACGTAAAGACGCTGCTCCACAATGGCGGCATCACTTGGCCTGACGTCGGAAAGAACAACGACATAGTAGGCTCGATGTTCTACATGTCTCTGGTAGTCAAGATACCGGTTCTTTTGCGTCTGTCGTTAAAGGCCACCGCCCATCCCAGGACAATTGTGATTTCCGATACAATGCCAATAGTTTACCTCACAGCAAATCCTGATACAGAAACAAAGCAATCCAGCGCCAAGAACTTTTTTCGTGTTCTCTACGAGGCATTCTCTGCCAAGAATGTTGATGACGTTGACAGGCGTTTTAGAAGCCTCCTCAATCAAACAAAGCATCTGTTTTCTTTATTGAAGGCTTCTTTGACCACACCAAAAATAGCAAACACAAGCACATCGGAAATTCACCTTTGGACTAAAGTCACCTCGAAGGCAAGCTGGAAAGGAGCGCTTCATAAATACTGGAAAATAACGAGCAACGAGTCAATACCTGTAACTATACTCAACAAAGGTTACTTCGCGGCTCTTTTCGCGCACTATCGACGATTCGGAGCTGCAAATACAGCGGACCTATTCGGCTACTTGTGTGCGGAGGCACTGTTCTCCTTCACCAACCGAAAAATTATATCCAGCTACTACGCGTCCGAAAAGGCTGCTATTAAACACCGTGACTATTGCTTCCGCCAGACCGACAACCTCATGCACTTCGCATTCCAGCAAACTTTCTTGACGGAAGTTCTTTCATCTAACGCCGTCATCGATGACATCAACTCGCTCATTACACGTGTCTTGTTTTCCTTCGATGAAACCTTAAAGGCTGGCTGGCTGTTTTTCGGTGAGTGTTCTGCCTACACCAGCGATAGTGAACGATTCTTGTATGCATTGACTGCATACGACTTAAACAGCACCGAGCTTGACTACGCGTCTTTCCCCGACATGACTGACAACCCCATCGCGAACTGGATGGCGATAGCCGAAGCGGCGCCAAAAGTTTTGGATGCCGAAGCCCTCTCTACACATCATCTACTCGACCCTCATACGCGACCTGAGAAGTCTCCAATCGAGCCCATGCACATTGAATTTTCCTGGTACTCCCTGAAGGCTCCTCCTGCCGTTAAGCTCGCAGGTCTGGGCTCGAGGGTAGCGGTTAAATTATTCCGGGAACTGTTGTCCTTGGTGAAGGGCTGCCATGAGCTCAGAAGGAATGCGGATGAGTTGTGGACTTGCATTGTATCCAGGGAGGACCAAGCCATTGGACATTTTGAAAATGTAAGGAACGATGTTCTCGTGTCGATATTCACTACTGGTGTCCTGTGGCCCGTACTGGAGGGCCTTATCACCGGTGGTGCTACCCCATTTGCGCATTTCCAGAACTTGACGGAACCACAGCTTTTCTTTGTCCTTGGCTGTATCTTGCTGTGCGGGGAAAAGTACGGCCAGACGAAGTGCAACATGCCCTTAAAGGACAACGTTCTTTTCGCGCGTGCATTTTCATGCCGGCGTGGCACGCCTATGAGACCTGCAGCTGCTTGCTCTCACAGGGGTTCGTGACAATATAGTAAATACATCAAGTATCTGTTATTTTGGCTTTGGTTTGTTCTGTTATTATTAGCCTTCGAATGGTAAACACAGCTGAGTGCGATAGCGCACTGTTAACTGCCCCGACAAAAGCTTACTTCGACGAGTTTAGTTGCCCAAAGTTGAAGCCAAAATACATGGAGCATATATAAGTTTTTGAAGTCTTCTCCCTCGCCCCTGAAAGGAGATGGAGCTGACCATCATCGCACACTCAGATAGGCATTACGCGAATAAAATTTCAACCGGAAGCACGCTAACTGTGCTTCCTTCGAAGCGGTGCTCCCGATATTGTGGCGAGGAGTGCACATGCCATGTACGATGAAATTATTCTGTTGAAACTGTCTTATATCAACCTAATAAGATTTAAAGTATTGCATTTTCTGCCTTCTCTACTAGTCTGTTTAATTAGTTCAATAGATCAGTCCGACGGGTCTTATTGTTACCAAAAATTACAAAAAAAAATGTAGCCTACATAGAAGTAAGCCACGGCTTTTTACATTAGATTGTTTTCTTCGCAATTAAATACTTCCCCAAAATTTAGCACAAAATTGTCTATATCGGTAGTTTTAATCCAGCAACAATATAACCAGCATTTCGGGTTTCGCCGGGTTGGCTATGAAGCCGCCTTCAGTGACCAATGGGAAAAAAAGGCTTGGCGCCGTTCATCGCGCCACAGATGAGGTCAAATTCCCGGTGGTAATTACCTTGGCACGACGAAGCCAGCAAAGCTTTCGCATTAAAATTCTCCACACGTGGTTATCAAGCACAGGCTGAGGCAAGATGAATCGATTCATTGGCCACTGTGTTAATTGTGCTAGGCAGTCAGTTTGCCGAGAAATCTTGGACAGAGGCGTCACTTCTACTTCCCCGGGCTGCCTTAGCTAGGGTTTGCCTGTGGCGGTCGTATAGCTGCTAATATTCAGAATTCAAAATTAAAATGTGCTGATATCAGCCGTGACGTACAAACCAGGATTGCGTGGCAGAAGAGAATAAACCGGTAGTCGATTTGAAGGAAAGAACAAAAGACACGGCACGATAAAAACATTCTGACGGTGGTGTTGTGCAGTCTGCAATGTTTCTTTTTTGTGTGTTCGATGCACTTGTGTTTTCTATTTTGTCTGCTCGTCCACGTGTGCCATGTGAACTTATGTGTTCCAAACGGCTTGATCAGACAAGCGATAATATGTATCCGAGTCAACTGCTCCGTTATGGCACATTGTACCTGGTTTTTAGGAGCGCTAACAAAACTTTTCTTCGCCATCCTTCAAACACAGCGTGGGCTTGATCAGTGGCCGATTATGACCTCTTAGACAGACTCCTGCATAATTACAGGGTATGTATTCAGCGCAACGCAGACACAGGCAAGAAACACAGGTGAAAGCAGTTGACATATATAGCCTTCTCAGCTAATGCGCAGGCGTGCAAGGTATCAAAAAAAGCTTTACTCCTATAAATGCAGGCATAGTGGAAACGTTTGCTTAGCCTCATAAAGGCAAACCTAAATGTCACTGATACAGTTCGTATCTTTGGTGCAAGCCCTTATAAAAATGGGAACATCCTTTGAGTTCAAAGTGAACTCAAAAAAGTCAGAAGGAAGCAACTTCCTCTGAACTGAGAATTGGCTACTGATTTTGAATTCACAGTGAATTAAATTTCTCTGACCATCCTGTGAATTTCCTGTGAATTTCCTTTGAGCTCCCAGTGAACAGACCGTTGTCAGTTTGAGTCGAGTTCACAGGCAGTGGCCAATTATTGGTTCAAAGGAAGTTCAAAGGAATGATGACTATGGGATATTTGGTGGATGTTCGAAGGAAGTATGTTCAGACTGAAACATTTGTTTGTATGAGCTTATATTTATTTGAATAGATGTACTTCCTCTGTTTAGGCCTTGTAATTAGGCCTGCTTTCGAAGACCCTGCGACAAAAATCGGATCACTGCCCACAATCCCAGTGCAAACATGCGCATCTGCCGGTGACCACCTTGGCCAGTACTCCTTTGAGCAAGCAGGTGTAGGCTGCAAAAAAAAAAAACAAAACATTAGAAGCATGACTGCAATGAACAAGCTAGAGTCCATCCAGCCTTCCTTAGCTTTTGTAAATTAAATATACAGAGCACAGACAGTGTGAGCGCCATGCAGGCACCACGCATTATGCATCAAGGCAAGCATTATTGCCCTGACCATCACTGAAAAGTCAGCTGTTTGGACAATATTTCAGAATGCTCTTGCATCACATGCAAGAGCATCACATGCAAGGCTATGAGCTCGAGGACTTAGATAACAGCATCCAATTTTGGGCAGTCCAGTGCCTTCTTTGGAGCTTCTTCCTTGCGGGCATTGCAGACACGGCCATAGAGTGAGCTTTCTTCCAGTTCTTCGGGTGAGAACACAACCCGCACCAAGTTACACGCAAACTTTGTTGCTGATTTACCATAATATTGCTGCCAATGTGCACCTGCAAGAACAAAAAGCAAACATTAGTACTATGACCAGTATTGTAACATACAACAATATTCCTTGATATGCAATAAGAAAATGAAGGGGCTTTACAAACAACAAAAAACAGACCAGCTTCAGAACATTCAAAGAAACCCCAAAACGCATAATTAAGGTCATTTGTTTGCAAGTAAAAATACACATTCAAGAAGCCGTACTTTATCATGTACAACAATGAAGGCATACGAAAACTATTGGATGTTTTTGACACCTTCCCGAGCGGTGTTTTGATCTAATTTTGAATGATGCCAAACATCTTTTAACATTTTTATTAGCGTAACCTGACAATTCTGTACTATGTATTTAAGGTAACTAGCCAAAAAGAGGGCACATAATGCCCCGAAAAGGATTGAGCACTAATAGTGCATTGCTATAGAAGAAGAAAAAACAAGAAATAAGAGATTTTTAATGACCTAATTTATGCTTGCATTTCAACAATAAAAAAAAACAGATTTTAAGTCAGAAAATAAAGGGATTTACTCATCATTAACATTGCAAAGGCCCTTAAAAGCCAGTTTAGACAGAGCACAGTGCCCACATTGTCACCTCCTGTTTAAAAATACTAACATCCTTTTCGTACATCAGAAGCTCAACCAATTAAAAAAAACTGCCAATGAAGGTTTAGTAAAAGCATGCACTCCCTGCTCTGTATGTGCTACTTTGAGGCAACATTTAGTTTCCAGCTTGCACAGGTAGCTTTCATAATTTAACCCCTCAAGAGCTTTGGACAAACAGCTCGTCCTTGTAAAGCTGCCCTCAAGCCATTTTGGACGAGTGTGGCTTGTCCTAGCAGGATAGATCCTCACCCTGAGAGTTTTAGGCGAGTACAGCGCTCCTCTGTGGCTTAGGTCATGCGCCATTTGACAGATGGCACCACTGACCCGTTGACTGCTTTTTGTTCTACCGCTTGAAAGCCTTTTAAGCAGCCTTAATGAGAAAAATAGTGCCTGGTAGAGGCAACGCATGCACTGTTGGCCCGTCATCGCAGGAAAGAAGCTTTTCTTCGTTGCCATCCTCGCCATCCGAAGATGGCTTAGACACCAATTTTTGCATTGTTATGGGAAGCGAAGACGACAGTGATGACCTGAGTAGTTCTTCCGACGAAGATGATGACAGCTCAGACGATACTATTGCAAGTTCTGTGTCAGTGGATGAAAATTGACAACATTCGGATGAAACCCCCTGGGCTTCCAGTCTTGGTCGTCCCTTGTAAAACATTTCCAGTTACCTCGCTATATGTTACTCGACTAGATTGCTGCTTACTGGCGGGCAGTTGATTTTTCACGTAATGAGCAATAAACTTCACTGCGCTCATTTGACTTAGTTTCTGGTTCAAATATTTTTGTCTCTGATAGTGTAATAAAAGTAGAAACCAGCAGTAAAAATAAAAACTAAAGGGACACTTAAGCTCCGCCTTTAAGGGTATGATGCGACCAGTGTAGGCTACCACCCAACATATAAAGCCCTGCTTTAACCAAGCTGTATCAACATGTCTGCGTAGCCTAGGTGTAGCAAGCCTGACTCAGCATTGAAGAGCACTGGAATGTTGATTCGTATTTCACCTTCCCACCTCAAATGAACGACCGGAGTTAGCAGCTCCTCCTAACATTTGGATATCATGTGGTCTCGTTAAGCCACACAAATCATCGAAGAATGTGTGTTCGGCCATGCCACTTGCCAGCACCATGCTCTTGGTGTTTCACTCACAATACAGACAACAAATTTTCATGTAATGGGGCCTTTAACGATATCGTAATTTTAAGCAGTTTTAGTTAGAAATCTCGAAATAATAGTGCTCAAGGGGTTAAAGTGAAATTGAACTATTGTTGGATCAGCTTAAGAAGCCACAACTCCTTCTCGAAGGAGACCCTCCTGGCAATACCATGGTGGTTAATTGCCTTTGACTTGCCAGAGTGACATTGCAGGTGGCTGTCAGGTGCAAGTGGATTATCTGCACATTAGCTTGAATACCATGATGACTGGCCCAAGTCGCTAAAATGACTGATTAGAGGAGCACCAGCTGCATCATTCGAGTTGTAGTGCAAAAAGATGGCCTTCCGAGATCGATAACCTAAGAAATTGCTGAATATTAAACAAGCTAATGGAAATCTCTTTTCTGATGAAAAGGGCTTTGCTATAGCCCAGCGAACTATGCTCAACAGGAAGCGTAAACAAAAGTAACCTTGCACTTCCGATCACTACAGCTTTCACAAAAACTGTTCCAAATCAAAGTACACACGAATGAAGTAACAGTCACTAAAATGAAAGGAAGCAGTTAGGATTTTTTTTTCATGGTTGCTTTGACGAATTTAAGAAAATAGCACTGTCTGTCTTTTGTCGTTTCTATTAAATTGACATTCATTTAAAATATCATTATACTACTAATTATGCAGTCTGTGAGCCCAGCCTCATAAAGAGCATCCCGGCCACGGCAGCCGCTTTTCAGTGGAGACGAAACGCAAGGTGCCCGTGTGCTCTGTGTTGTCGGTGCACGTTAAAGAACCCCAGGTGGTCAAAATTTCCAGAGCCTTGCACTACAGTATCTCTCATAGCCTGAGTCGCTTTGGACATTAAACCCTAAGAGCCAACCAATCATAAAGAGCATTGCTTCTTGCCTATCTCTGAATTCAGTGACTGCTGACTTCATTCACATGGATAATGAGCTCGTTTCCCTGTCCCTGCACACTTCTCAATGGAAGTGCATGACTTGTGGCAGTGCTATCATAAAGCTAGAAGCAAGTTCTTGTGTGACCCTTAAAAAAGTTTCATCGAGAAAGGCAGTAATGAGGACAACCATGCAGACACTAAACTAAAGCAACTAACCTGAGCCTCGGTTGGCGGCACAACTGCTTGTGTTGTACACGCAGCATTATTAATGGATTCCGTCAGCTGATTGACCAGCTCAGCAACATCTGAAAAAAAAAAAGAAAAAAAAAACATACTATTTCATCACTAGCAGCAGCAGCCCATGTAACATTCACCACAGGAGAAAAGCCTTTTCTTTGCCCTTGACTGCATGACCAACCCCTTTCTGTCACCAAATGCACCATTCAAAATTTAGCTGCTAGACACTGGCATCACTCACGCACTCAAGGCGCCCTATCAGAGGTACATAATCTAGGGGATGCTGATAGCAATTGATGAAGCCAATGCTCACATCCCACTTCTGATCTCTTTGTTCGCTGTGGAAATGCCTGGACTGAATTAACTGCGGAGGACGTTGTAACTACAGTGCAACTGACGGGAGCTGCTATTGCTTAGAATGAATTCATGGGTGCGGATGATGATGCCGAGATAGCTGTGAGCGCTTTAACAGAAGTTAGTCAGATCACATCCCTGAAACAGTTTGTCGGTAGCAAGGGCCTTGAAGAGGTCAGCATGCAATATACATGTATGGCGGCAGCAATACGCCATACATTTGGACAAAGGCTGACACTCGGATGTGTAGCTGATACTCGATAGCCCATGCTTCATCTATCTCGTGTCTGTCTTTCGTGTCGACATTTGCTAACATGGTGTAGATTGCTGAGCCAGGTGCCGAGCTTGCACAAGCATAAATTTCCTGTTGTGAAAAAAACAAAAAAAAACACCACCTAAGTGACCAAAATGGCACAGGAAAATGAAGCGCATGCCATAAGGACTCCAAGGTCCAAGACAGGACGAGGCCACATATGATAATTTCATACAAATTTAGATTTTTTGGTGTCTCTCCTGCGCCCAATCTAGATGCACCTCATCATTTGCAGGAGACTCTGAGGTTAAAATCTGAGGGAATCAAGGGTTCCATTCAGATACGCCGTCCACAGTAATGCAAGAGCACCACAGACCTGCCGCAGCCATCTGGCTACAACTTATACCCCGTGAATGTGTTTGAACCTAATGCAGCTCTCCGGGTTCACTGGAGCGTTGTTGTCACCGACCACTCCAGAACAGAAAGGAACCCGATCCCGTGCCTGTTTTTCGGCCTCGGCTTGAGCAGCACAAACCAGCACAGGTGCTCACCTTGAGTGGCATTTGTTTGCCATGCATTTTCATGCAGCTATCACATACGACAACAGGCTCAATCTCAGATGCATGCAGATCCCAAGCAATGACATGCGACACGCAAGTCACTGTAACACAAACAAAGCATGCTTGCAGAGCAGGAGTGGCAGCAGTTCATCTGCTATGTGCACTGCAAGCGTGGTGGTTGGTGGCATCATGCAGCAGCGCCACGGTGTAGCTGAGCACTACTGTACACCTACAATGTGTTGCAAAGACAACTACAGGAAGAACACCGATCCTAATCCTCAGTGTAGGGGGAACCTTATTGCAGCAACATAATCTTACTGGTGCTTTTACTAGGACGTGCTACAGACCAAGAGGTCTTATTCATTTAAGAGTTAGCACTTGAATTTGTTATGCTTTATGTAGCATCTGGTGACACAGCAAATAATTTCAGTCTCATAGCAATGGAGATCAGCATTCCAATGGCTTCAGAAAAAAGCGATCACATACCAAGCATCTGACGTGCTTCATCTCTTGTGGCCTTATATTTCTTCATTCTTTTTGCAGACTCCTCTTCATCCTCAAGCTCCAGGACTCTCTTTTTTGCATCAGTTGGCTTAGACATTTTGTCACAGCTGCAGTTTTCCTGCAAAACGACATGTGGCAAGGTCTATTCACTAAATTGTATTTGCACTCAAATGCATCATACAAAAATTATTCAGTATAACGCATTGTGCAGATATCTGGTTCCACACATGAGATTAGCAAAATAGTGACCAAATGAAGACCACTGACAAGAGAAACGTAGCATGGACACTGTTTAGGGTTCCAAGCAACACTTCTTAAGGAGGAACATTAGCCCTTGAGCAAACCTTGGCACATAAAAGGACACATTAATGTTTAACTGCGAGCTGACACCATCCAGCATCACTACTGCTCAAGTGGGCAGAATGCCCACTTGAGCAGTAGTGGACAAAACAAAGGATGCATTTCCAGAAAAACAGTTTGAGCTCCCACACATACCGTAAAACATAGCCACTCTGCTTTATGGTAGGTTCATGGTGTTTTATGTCCCAAAGCGACTTAAGCTATAGCTATGAGGGATGCCGTAGTGGTAGGCTCACCTGGGGTTTTTTAATGTGCAAATGACATCATACAGTACACAGTCAACTTGCATTTCACCTCCACTGAAATGCGGCCATGATTGCTGGGATTGTACCCATGTACAGTCGTGAGCTTAATGAAAGGGAGCACGCGATCCCGTGGCAGACAACCTTGTCCTGAACTAGCGGCAAAGTGCAACGGCAGCATTGAAAATGAAGTGGAGAGAGCGGTGCTCTTCCACCTGTTGGCCGTACCCCATGCACTGGGAGCAACTTTTAGATCGGCAGCTAAAAATCATTGCAGCATTATGCTTTGAAGTAGGATGGACAGTTGGGCGAGTTGGTACAATTGCATAGTCGGTGGAACAGCGCGAAAAGACGAAACACACTCTCTTCTTGTGTGCTTCGTCTTTTCGTGCTGTTCCACCCACTAAGCATTATGCTGTTGGTAACTGATATCACTGCTTGCCTTGCTACATTCTGACCTAGCGACCCAGCGTAGTCTGGTAACTCAGGCAAAAGCGGCAACCCAGGCCACTGCGGTCTTGGAATGGCGACTCCATGCACTGCACCCCCCCCCCCCCCCCACACACACACACATTCTTTTGTTTTCCTTTTTTTTTTTTTTTTTTGAAACAAAGTTTTCTCTCTCTGCGCGAAATCTGGAGAATGGCTGGTAGCGAAGAAAGGAAGCATGCTTGATGCTTCAATAAAAAGAAACAAAGAAATGAACATAAAAATAAATGAATGCGACAAAACGTTGGGCGCTTTTATCTGCTTACATTTCAGTCGCCTGCAGCTGTGAAAGCGTCCGTTTCGCTGCTACACTACCAGTTGTCTCGGAACGAGCACCCTGAGCATCTTTAAAACTTGTTCTAAATCAGCTTCAATAATCAAGGAGCTGCCATTCTCTATGCCGCACCGTACCGAGACAACGGTAAGAACAGAATTCTTTTTTTTTTTTTTTTTTTTTTTTTTTTTTTTTTTTACGGAGCCCAAATGGGAAGCCTATTCCTGTTATTACGAAACACCGAGAAATGCCATTTGCTGTGTAAACAGGGAGAATCAGGTCTACGTAACGACAGCAGGCGCGTTTATTCTACTTCTTATTTCCGCAAATTCTATTCATTAGGCTTTTTTTTTTATTTCACGTAATTCCCAGAATCAACTGTCTGTCTACCCCGTGCACCATGTGCACTACTGTCACCTGCCGGTTAACACAATGCGGTCGTAATGCGGGCATGTAAACGACTTCGCGACACGACTCACTGCGAGTAGCAAACGAAGGTGTTTTCACCGGTGAACATTATTACGAAAACGAAAAGAGACAAGAGACGTTTGACTACTTACCCACTCCGAGGCTGAACGCAGGAGAGTACGACCCCTCCTTCCATTGGACATGCAGTACTCCTTGGTTCAGAATAATCTTCCAGTATTTTAGATTATCGACCAGTTTCGCCTGCAGTTCTTTTGATTGTAGTTTTTTTACGTACCACTTCAGAGCGGTCGCCCCGTTAACCAAGACGTGATCGGCCATTTGCACTACTCACGCTGTGAAAACACGACGAACATAACGAACGCGAACAATCAACTTCCTACAGTCATGAAATACATAGTGAAGTATGCCGCCGGCTGTTCTCACGAAAACGATAGCGCTAGAGTCTCAAGCGCCATTTCGAACGAATCAAAATTTTAAATACACTTTTGCAAATTTAACAAACTTTCAAAATAAAAACTATGATTAAAAAACAACCTTAAGAGTTTGTTTTTTTACTAATGATATGCGATGCGTAACAAACGCAAATAATTTAAGCAAATTATTGTCACTAGCAACAGCAGCGCTTTTTTTTTTGCAGCGGAATTCTCGTGGTGCGTGTCAATCTTCATTGGTTTTACTCAACGTGAGAACGTTGGTTTTACTGGCAGTACTTGGTAACCTCGGCTGCGTGGGCTTCTTGTGCACGATGGCACCGACGTCGCTGACGTATTAATTGCTGGTCTTTAAACTGCGATAGGAGGTAAACGAGCTTGACTTTCGTGAATAGTGTGTCATCCGGCACTAGGCACATCGTGAAGTGCATTTAACCGCAGGCTTTTGAAGCCGTTATCGATGGTGCTGCGATAGCCGCCTACCCATCGCCTACCTGTCGCACGCACTGGAAATGCCACCACGGTAAAAGCGTACTGATGAGAAGAGAGGAGTCGCTGGAGAAAGATTTGATGTTGGGAAAGGTTGAGGGTCGCCGGAGAAGGGGTAGGCAGCGAACGCGATGGTTAGATGGCATCCTCGAGGCATTGCAGATGAAGCTATGTGATGTTAAGAAGATAGTGAGAGACCGGAAAGCGTGGCGTGACATGGTCCATAGGCTCACGAAGAGTCGGACACGACTGAACGCCTGAACTGAACTGAAAAGCGTACTTGCGCGACGTCAACGTCGCGCCGTACCGAGGTGCACTGAATCACGACGGAAGCAGGCCGCGCTTGCTAACAGCGTCGCTACGAGCCAAGCGTTGCCAGGCTGCAGTGCCGACCCAAATACTGAAGAACCCTGCCAGCCCTACGCCGAGCTTCGTTGCGTACCGTGTCAGAGTGCTGAAGCAGCGGTCACAGATGTAGACGCCGTCTCGCGCATGCATCGCCATCGAAGCAGCGGGCTGCGAAAGCGATGAATTTGAACCACCTGGCATTCTTTAACATGTATGAAAATTCTTGAATGTGTTATATTTTATGCAAAAAAAAAAAAAAAAAATTTAGAGGGGCAAGACATAGACCAAGTAATGCCACACACACAAAAATAAGCACAAGAAATGCATGAAATGAAGTTATCTTTACACTTAAGGACAAAGGGAGGAAGGGGTGAATATTCTTGGTCCTTGTGTGGTGACTAAGAAGAAACTCGCGCTAAAAATAAGATATAGCGCATGAAAAAAAAATAGCATGGATTAAAAAAAAAGAAAAAAAAATGATGTTTACTTGCACAGCAAAGAAACGAATGCGATTGCGTATATTTTGATAAATGTATGATTGGTTTATTCCAAAAAGTTCAGAAGTTAAAAAAGTGCAAGGGATACTCATGAAAGAAAAAAACGAGAAGTAGAGCTGAAAAGAATGAGCTTCGTATGTTTTCACTTAAGAACAAAAAAAGAAGATTATGATGCATAAAAAGTAAAGGGAACTTACTTCCTCTTTACTTGAGGACAAACGAAGGAAGGTCATTATTGGTATTGCCAAAGAGAGCCAGTTTAAAAATGAGCTTCCTTCTGTCAAAAGAAAGGAAAGTCTCAACAAGGTGAGTTCAAAAAAAACTTCCTTTAGTCAAAAGAAAGGAAAAGTCTATAGGAAGGCAGTTCAGGAAGCAGAAAGGAAAAACAAAGGAAGTAAAAAGGCAAATTCCATTTTCATAAGGGAGCCCTAGAGTGCAAAACAAGTCACTCACCCTCATTGTTTTCAAAGGCTTTTGCCTGTTCCCTCCGTCGGTCATTCACGCAATGTCCGATATTTCTAATACAGGATTTTTCACAAGACAATGAAATTTCACAGACGACCCTGGTGGCGCATTCAGTGACGGGCTCGCAATGCCTCTTCTGACAACCGACCTTTTGACTTTTGCACGATGTGAGACGGCTGTGGGAGCGGACGATGTGTGAGCGCCTGTGTCTCGTCTGCCCTTCTCTGTCCGTTGTGAAGTTTGCGCTGTTTTGCTCTGTGAGACGGCTTAGCTGGACAAGCTTGCGGGTGGCAGAGAATGACACCGGTACAATAAACAGGTTTGCCAATTTTTTCAGGCCTTTAGTCACTTAGTAGATCTATGAAACCACAACGGGCCTTTCTTTTTCCTCCAGTTTATTCGTCCTCGCACAATCCTTCATCTTCAGACGTGTTTCCTCCACTGACACTAGACTGACCCATTCAAGCCGGCTTCAAGAAGCTCAAGTGTCTCCGCATGACGGCAGCGCCACCTTTCTCGCGTGGTGACAAAATGCGATACATCGGGACGTCGCCGTGGCAGACGCGCCGCAAACGTTCTTGCACGTGGCATGAACCAGTTACATCAGGCGGTTTTTTCGCGAAGCAGAAACGGTGGTGGTGGTGGTGAAAAACTTTATATTTGGGAGCCTTAAGGGATTACATGCTAATGACGGGTCGGCTCTTGGCTGCGTGTTGTGGCCGGAAGCTGGTACTTCCCAGCGACACCCAAAGCCCAGTCCGTCAGCCGCTTTTGAACGGCCGGGTCCGAGCTGGACACCGCAGCCTCCCATCGCTCGAGGTCGGAGAGTTGCCAAGTGGCTGGAGGGTGGAATTCCGAGCATTTGATCATAATATGCTCAAAATCAGCTTTAGGTGCCCCACACAGGGTGCACTGAGGCGAGAACAGTCCTGGATGAATCAAAGATAAGAAAGCAGGGGATGGGAATGTACGGGACTGAAGCTGGAGCCACGTCACCTGTTGTAGCTTAGTCATAGATTTATAAGGGGGAGGGTAGATGGTTCGTTGATCACGGTAATGGAGAGAGATTTCGTGATAGGATACCACGCGCTCGCGAGCATCTCCCCAGGCAGTGGCAGGCCCTGCTCGGCTGACGTATCCTCGAGCAAAAGGAAGCAAAATGGAAGCACAAAGTTGTGTTGTGTCGTGGGCAACCACAACAGCACGCCAAACGTTAAAGGATGAGGCCCACGTGTGACACTATAGATATTCCTTTGTCAGCATCAGCGTAAGTGGCGGAGATGGGGAAATGTTATTTCCAGCGGATAAATTAAAAAAATGTGATGCTGTAGGATTTCTCTATAAGAAACAACCTGTTCTTGCCGGAGCTTAGAGGGGGTGGGCTGCATGACCCAGCTACGAGGGACAGTTCTCAAGTTATGATCCGCCTCATTACCAGCATGGGAGGTAAGAGCAGGCGTTCGGATTAAGCGGGTTTGCCGGGAGAGCTGACAATTAGCGCAATACGCGCTGCTGGTCGGGTGATTCTTGATTGATTGATTGGTTTATAGGAAGGAAAAGGCGCGGTAACTGTCTCACTTGTTCTCTGTGGACACATCAACCGCGCCGTAAGGGAAGGGAGGAAGGTGGGAGTGAAAGTGGAAAGAGGGCAAGATGAGCCGTAATGGAGGGCTACGGAGTAATTTCGACCACCTGGAGGATCTTTAACGTGCGCTGACACCGCACAGCACCCGGACGCCTCTTCGTTTCGCCTCCATCGAAACGCAGCCGCCGAGGTCGGGTTCGAACCCGGGTACTCCGGCACAGTGGTCGGGCGTCTTACCACTGCACCACCCCGGCGGGGCCGGAGATTCTTCCCAACGAGTAATTACGAATCGCCGGTATTAAGTCGCTGATTATACTTCTGCAGAGGATTCCTTAATGGCTAAAGCAATGCCTGCTTCTCCTCCAACATGTATGTTTTAAGTGCGTATAGGGCCCCCAGTTACAACTGTACCATGTTCTGTGGTAACCACAGCTACCATCTTTTCAGGAGAGGAATCTGCTGCATCTACATCGCATCTGCAGCGTGTCGTGCGCCTTTCTTTCCCCAAAACATGAAGTACAGGGTGCGTTTCAACCCGCCGCGGTGATGTAGTGGTTAAGATGCCCGACTACTGTGCCAGAGTAACCGCGTTCGATCGCGACCGCCGGCGGCTGCGTTTTGGTGGAAGCGAAACGATAAGGCGTCCGCATGCTGTGCGATGTCAGTATACGTTAATATCCCCAGGTGATCGAAATTACTCCGGAGCTCTCCAATACGGCTTCTCCTCCTCTCCTTAGGCTTTCAATCCCACTTCCCTTCCCTTCACTTATGGCGCGGTTCAGGTGTCCAAAGAAACAAATTTGACAGATACTGTACCTGGTCTTTCCTGTACACCATATATTATATTATTTTTTGTTTTGATGGAGGCGAAACGAAGAAACGTCCGTGTGCTGTGCGACGTCAGTGTAGTTTAAAGATTCTCAGGTGGTCGCAATTTCTCCGCATCCCTCCACTGTGGCTCCTATTTATCTTTTTCAATTTTCACTCCCACCTTCGTCCCTGTATTTACGGCCCGTCAGGTGTACCCTCAGATAAAAGTGCGACAGATACTCAACCTTTCCTTTCTTGCAAACCAATTATAAGATAAATTATGAAAACATTGAAAATGCGGCGTTACATATCGCTTCAACACCACAGTTTTCGTTGCATCACTAGGTACTTACAGATTTCCGCAAATTGAGCAATAAATAATATATGTCATCAGCACTGTTTACAACAGCGCAGCTGTGTCTCCATACCACTCAAACGGAAGACCGCTCTCGCGCCAGAAGTTTTTAAGTAGGAACCTAATATCATAAATGAAGCGCAATCATTTCATGAAAACCGAACTAAATGAGACAAACGGTAAGTAATCCGATATGCTTGGACAACGAGCCGCTTATTTCTGCAAGATGCAGCCTACGGAGCGCGCATGTCCCATACATTACCATGGTTTTCAGTCGTGCACGAAAGACATCTCGTTCTCTCTTCGAATTGCAAGATTTGCTTTAGCAACGTCGTAATATAGAAAGAAAAACGTATACATAAATCGCATGCTACAGAGCACAAAACGATCATCAACTAGAATTGCGCTTGATTTCACAATGCTGTAATTCTTTCGCATATTTGTCAACCATATTATAACGACAATATAATTACGTAGCGCACTGAAGTGGAGATGCACTTCCTACACGATGTTACCAATAACGCCGGAAAAGCATTGTAGATGTGAGCAAGCAGGTTTGGGATTTAATTGGATTACTTCATAGAATTCCAATTCAGCCTGGCCAGTCTTCAAGGCCGAACGCAGGCGGTACGTGCTTGCGCCTACGCGAGAACGTACACTTGGAAAAGAAAGCGCGGCACGTGAGGATAAAGCAGTGAGCGGAGCAGTCAACGTCCCAGTTAGTCATTTTCTATCACAAATGGCGCTGTACGCCAGGCGTTACAGTGCCGCTCTAAGGTGCAGGGAGCCCATTGGCGCGTGACGTGAGGCATATGCGTTCGCACGGAATTTCCCATAGACTATTTTTGCTCCCTAGCGATTTTGTTGCTTAACTGAGCAACAGGCGGCCTTGCTTCCCCTGAACGACCAACAGCAGGCGCTGAGTGGATTAAACTGCTATAGGTTATGCATCACAATTTGGTGGGATTCAACTGGCGCATGGAGCTACCATGATATTAGAGAAGATATGAACATATGAACAAACGCCCATATGCCCGGGGACGTTAGTGCACATTAAATATCCTCTAATCGTATAAGTCAGTGCAAAGCCAGGTATCCAGTGCATCATTCATGTTGTTATTAAAATGGCGTTGGGACAACAGGTATGCTCTCATGTAACACTCTATCTTAAAACGTGTCCTAAATTTTCTTGGCGATCGCTGAGTGTAACCGATTTGTCCCAGTGAGAGCTCATTACTTCATTACAACTAGAAGCATGCTTTGCACATAACTTTGCATAGTAAATTAATTTTTGCTCCTAAAGGATTACTGCGCTCTTCCTAATATATCGCATGTAGCGAGGATGTGATATGTTGTTTTCAGATTTGTCGCAGCGGGCACAATGTAACGCCGCGTTTCAGATAAAGTAGCTTTAAAAGGAGCCGGAGGTGGTGAAGGGTGGCTGTTCCTGGCCCTACGGGGCTGGCATGGTAGGTCAACGCCGCTTGCGACGGGGGCTAGCCAGCCACTGACTTTTTACCTGTTGTAGGCCGTAATTGCACCCACCACCGCTTAGGTGGTCCACTACGGCTGTTGTGGCGCCCGTCTTTCTCTCTCTTTTCTTTTTCTTTCTTCTCTGCTTTGTCTCTTCTGTCCGCACGAGGGAGTGGAGGTGGCTCAGCTACAGAGCCATTAGCAGGCATGTGTGTTTGCTTTTCCTTCATTCCACAGGCACCACAGCACGACAACAACAGCATTGATAAGCATATAGCTCTCCTGAATGAGCGGCAGTTCGAACAGGCGGCCATGCATTTACATGTCTTCGAGGTCTCAGATTCCTGGGCTTGTCGCGCATTATTTACATAGCTAAGCATATCAAGTCGCCGCAAAACAAAGCTAAACCGAGCCGAACTTCGATAAATATGTTTTAAAGTCTCCTTCCTCAAGCATATCAGTGCTTAGCCAAGTTGCTTTACTATTTATTTTACCGTAATTTGATATAAAGAGATGTGCGGGCAATCGAAAGTAGAACAATGGAACATGAGTTTAGTTAACTTTATAGCACAGCTCGGCAATCAGTTAAGAAAACCTCTTTTTTTTTTTCATTATGTCGTATACCGCTTCTGCGACTTCACGCTAAATTGTAATTTAACCATATCAGGTTTCAGCAGGCGCCTGCTTTGAAAGCATGAGTTGCACCTGAGCGAGGGTCTGGCGCAGAATGTTTTGTGTGTTTTCATCTGTAACAACAACGCAAATCATTATTGAAACTCAGTTAAAAGGTGACAAGTGTTTAATATAAATCTACATTCAGTTCTTTTTTCGGCACTATTGCTCATGGCACAGCCTTGCAACCATACGCACTTATCTACCCCGCAGAAAACAGAACATTGTTTTGAGAAATATGCGAAGCAGAGAGCTCGGAGTAGTTTAGGAGAGGGCATGCCTGTAAGTTTTTCAGGTCAGTGCACTGGACGTGACTTTGTCTGAGGGGCTAGTATAAGGGTGGTATGAAACGCTGGATTCCATTCATGATGACTGCGCGCAGTACCATGCATCGGCTAACTCCATGTACTTGCACTGATTGCTTGTTGACGCACCTCACAGCAATCAGCAGTAATAAGAAAGCTAAGAAAGGTGGCTCGCGAATAGCTGAGTGATCCCCAAAGCACCCAGACACTATTGAGAATAAACAGTGCTATCCATAGCATTACTGAACATTGTCCCAATTATATGAATGGTTACCTATAACAAGACCTTTCTTCTTGCGGCAGGTTGAAATCTACATCCAATTGAATGAACTGAGAAAAATTGGAAAGCTCAAATTTTCTGAAACACTCTCTTCGCCAGATGTCATCTCAGAAATTCCACAAAAGTCGGAAATTTTTTTAATGGAGCAGCAGCGATAATATATCAGGACAGTAATTTTGATTATCTAGAGCGGGTAACTGTGTTCTCGATAGCAGTGATCAGTAGTAGGAGGAACGAGAGTCCATTAAAGAGAAATATTTATTCACAAAAGACCGCATTCTGTTCCCGGTAGGTTGGGTTGAGGGTGACGAAAGAACATGGCTATTGAAAGCGTCATACCACTTGGTACAAAACGACACAAGCTGCGCACGTTACAGGCAAGGCCCTGTTCGTTCCCTTTCCGCCGTACATCTTGAGAGGCCGGCTGGGTAACCGCCGCATCAATAGCAGCTCACCTTCCTCAGCCAAGAGCAGCATTTACTCGGACTGAGTGCATGTAGTACACAGTCTAATAAAATGGCCCTATTTCTCTCTTCTTCAGACCACCCAGCAAATTTCGTAATTTCGGCATATCAGCTAGATCGTACCATTTATAAGCTTCACCACGGAGAATTTCACCCCAATATGACAAACAACTGAGTAAAGGTTTGGATGAGTTGTGCATGTTAAAAAATATCCACTCCAAAGTGACTGCATTGCCGGATGCAGTCACTCATATGTTCCTCATATGTCATAGCATGCAGATTTTGATGATATAATCATACAGCACCGCATTGCGATGGAGCGTCCCATAAAGACGGGTGTCCGAAAAGCGTATCCCACAATTTGTTGCTATGCCGGAAAGGAATTTTTTCATCACCCACTGTGACGGAGAAGCTACTGCTAATAGGTGATGCGGAACTTTGGTAATGCGACACTGTGAAGGTGTACGATGTGTCGATTGTGATAAAACTCGGCCATTGACTGGAGCGAAGTTACATCAGCAGGCCGAAATTGACCACTATTCGTTTCGTTGTATCTTCATTGCGTCCGCTCACTATCCTTACAGATTTGAAAACACTACGGCTCAAAGACGACCACACAAGAAAGAATACAACACCACATGCGCACTATGGCCCAATCGCCCCCATGCGCACAATCACTACACAGACCATCATTCTAAGTATACCTAAAGACATTTGCCATATCATCCAACCACCCGCTAGATGACACAAAAAGAAGACCAGTTTTGTCAAGACGACATGCGGGTGTCCGCTAAAGCAAAATATAAAGAATGATGTAAACCCATATGTCAACACATCAGCGCTAATTCACTGCCAGCACAAGAAGTATTATATCAATGTGAATACTTTACTCAGTGTTTATGGTTTCTCAGCATTGATTTCAACCATTCATCCAAAATGGCGGAACGTACGATGTCATAAGTACTCCCCTTTTCAAAAAGACGGGAACGGTTTTATAGGCTTTCGTTATCAACGTATTCGCCTTGCTACCGAGGTGTTGCTTCCCTCACAATCCTTCGAGGTTCCACAGTTTAATACCAGTCTGGTCCCTAACAGCGATTAAATAGAGAATTAGATTTCGAGTCACGAAAGTATAACCAGTATTACCATAGAGATGAGTCCCTCCGAGGTCACTATCTGATTTGTCAACGACGGCACCACAGGAAATTTTCAAGGCGATGTCAATAGGCTCTTTCTGCAAGCCATTTCTAATTGCGCTTTGCCAGGCGACGCCGCGAACACGGATACCGGCCTGTCCGAGTGCAGCACCTCTCGGCGGCGCACGCGCAGGTACACTGCAGCCAAGACCAGGACTGCGGCTAGAGCCGCCAGCGAGCAGAGCAGCACAGGAAGCCAGGGCGGAAACGACGCCTGTCTCGCGGACGATTCCGCGTTGGCTGGAAAAATAGCCAAAGCCACGTTGGACAATGCTGACCGGAGACCTCCGTGACTTAGGGCCACAATGGCAAAGAAAAGTTCGGGCGTGCTGTTGGCTGCGAGCCACGTCGTTTCAAGCGACACCTTGTGGGGCTTTCCTACGGTTGTAGGCGGGCATAAGAGGCTGCCTGCCACAAGTTCGGATTTCAGAACCTGGTGCACGGTTGACTCGTTCGCTGCTGTTCTTTCTTGGAGTTTTCGTAGCGGAGCAGCCGAGACTGCTGCGAAGATCTCCACGCTTGCACCTACGTGAAGCAGGAAAATTATGTTGGTAATTTATTCCTCGTATCTTTGTATCTTACGCTAGTCAAGGTTCCTCACCTCACATGGCGTCCCCTACGATCAGCAGCACCTTTTCGCATTCCTTAACTTTAGGATGCTCATCATACCTCTTTATTATAACTTCCAAACCATAATTTACGCTGAAAAAGTTATTGGAAGTGCTTCTCCTAGCTTTCGTTGGTGCTAGTACACCCATGCTTCTTATCTTGAAGGCATGCGAAACAAAAGAGGAACAATCGAGCTGCAGAACTCAACTCATATTTCATTCTCATAAAACATGGAATATAAAGGGTAATTGCGAGGAATTTCCGCCAGTGACAGCCGCAGTGTAGTCATATGAGATCTGTACAAGCCCCCAAAGCTCTGCAGTGCGGTTTATAGGCTTTCATAACTCTCCTAAAATGTATTGCCAGTTCTTGTACCATATCAGCAATGAAAACTTGAATCGAGTCATGAGCAGGATGGAGTATACCTCCGGGTAGCCTTCTTGCAATGCAGCACCATGCCAGCAAGCGCACAATGCAAATACCTGTGTTTCTATTCAAAATATAGTAGTGAGATATAATGGATCGGTTACTGCACATTTAGATGGACAGGCCAGCTGTAACAACTCCGTAAGAAATAAATAAATTTCCTAATAATTTCTCCATATGCTGCCGTGGTCGTCAACGATTCCCGCAGCCCGACATTCTTACAAATCTGTCTAACTTTACCGGTAGTTTAAAAGAGTTCGATTTTATCCGGCACGAATATTCGCTGACATACTACTCTGCACGGGGGGGAGGGGAGGGGGGGGGGGGAAGGATGGAGTGATTGGGAATTAAAGATAGAAGAATGGTTACAAAACAGTGCGATCATTAGAGATGAATAAAGGGCATTTTTGGAGAAGGCCGAAGTCCAGTACTGTACATGTACAGCGGGATGATCAAGTGAGTTGTTAATTGAGATTTTGAATAGAACACCCATGGCATCTAAGCAGGCAATAAGAATGACGCTTCACGGCGTTGCTGCCTGTAGCAGCCCATATGACCTAATATAGAGTCCACTGTGAGGGGCATGGTGCCACTAAGAGAGTACTCTTTCATTTCCCATTTTGATTTTATTGATGCTACTTCTCTTTTTTCTGTTCACATCCCGTTTTGACCACGTTCTTTAATATTTAACAATAAAGGACTTTTCTTTTTTATGTTACCCTGATTCTATTCTTTTACACGTCAAATATATTTTTGCATTTTAGGAGTCCTGCTCAATATATTTTACCTATGTTTTAAACATATTTTGCCCAACTGATTCGTGCATATATTTCTAGTTTTAATTGATAGCAATAGACGCCTTCCCAAACTGTCAATGTTGACATCTGTTTTTGTTTTTGGTGAATTTGCGTCTTCATTTTTTGTGCTCGTGGCATTTCCTTGGTACAGTATTTTTTTTTTTTCACTTTTTCTTGTAATTTTAGACCATTATTATGGGCTTTCTTTATGATTTTCTTTTGCGCCGAAGTGTGTTTTGCATGATCGCTTTTACATAACATGTTCTTTTCATTGGCCCATATTTAATCCATAAGAACATTTTTCCACTGAGCCGCAGTTGTCTGTTTCTTTTTTATTTCATTTTCATTTTTATTTGAATGCTTTGGCTATTTTGAATTTTTGTTTATCTTTTCTTTATTGTATTTATGTTTTTTCTCTTCTTTTTCTTTACTCTTTTATATCCTTGCTACTCGCTGCGTATTATCTGGTTCATTATCCAGTGCATGCGTCTTGTCGGCGGTTTGCTGCGATATTTAATTTGCTTATTTCCTTCTGCCACTGTTTGCGCTGTTAATTGGTTGTGTTCTTGGCTTTGAGTGACTATGTCCTTTTCGTCTTCTGCAGGTTTTGCCTACCTTGCGAAATTCTTCGTTCATGCCAATTCGTTCCTGGAATTTTTCGTCCTTTGAGCCTTGCTTCCTTTTATTGTCTGTTTCTCCTTTTTTGTCAGCCAACTATACATCGTACCATGTCGTTCTGTTCTTTCTTCACCATTAATTGTTACATTCCTCTTTGCCTTCAAACTAAGTTCTTTTTTATTCGGTGTTTAACCCTTGTTCATTTATCTTATAGTAGTGTAATCCCGGCAAAGCTTTGCGGGTCCGGGCTCTTACTTTATTTCTTTTACTTTTTTAAAATATATTTGACAGGGCAAAACAAATGAATAAAGGGGAAAAGGCAGGTGTGCCCGCAATGTATGAACCTACCCAAACAATCCGCCTGACAACCCAAACGCTCCGTCAGCTAATGAGGGTAGTAATGCGCCATATCTAGCTCGGAACTTGAAGCCCAAATTGCATGCGTAACACTAGTATAAAAAGCAGTGGCAGCCACTGCCGTCCTTGACTACGGATGTCATCCATATTCCTCCCTCGGTCCCTCATATCTCAGTAATATTTTTCAAGCAGCCATTTGCAAGAATGTAGTTGAGTGTCGAATGCGTGTGATCATTTTGAAGGCGACATAACATTATTCCATAAAATATCCTAATAACTACAAATTTTGGTATGGCAGAAGTGAGACGGCCAGCTCACTGTGCGTGAAGAACGCTCGGTGGGCCCGTATACATTAGTAAGTGTTTCCCAGGTCAGTGAGCAAATATAGAAGGCAATGGAGATATGAGCCATGGAGGACAGCTGTCTGAGTGGATATCCTATCGGAAGTCATGAGTAGGACCTGGAACTTTATGAATTTGCATAAGCATGCCTATAATTGTCTACATAGAACTTTTTGCCGTTGCCTGCGGTATTGGTATTTTTATAGTTGCAGTTATTGGTGTAGATGCACGACAGTAGACTTGTTGCCTATAAAAGCAGCAATGCGGCATTTCGATCCTGGATGACAATTGTTTTCCGCGACATCTTAGTATTTTAGAAGGCGCGGCGGATGCTCGCACGAAAGCGCGGGTTCGCGCCATCAAAACCAGCGTCTTTTTCGTTCGAGCGCCCCCTGAAAATACGTTTGATCATTTCTATTGATTCATCGAGCACTACTAAGTGTCAGCGTCGCGTTTCACATTCTCGAAGTAAAAATGTGAGAAAACCCTCTGTTACAGCAATTATTTTCTACTAATTTGCACCGTGGCATCACCATGCAGCACGTTACACCGAATATATATCAAGCTTTGGCATCAGGACTGTAACATAACAAAGATTGTATTGGTCTGAGGTCACAAAGTAACATACGTAGGTTTCCTGGTGTATAGAAGTTCATACCGGCGCTGCACCCGCTTACAGTAATTCGCTGACAAAACTGATACTGAAGATCTCATGTTTATCTCAACAGTGGTTTCTGGCTAAGTGAGCGTAATTCGCTGTATGTCGAAAAAATAAAAAAACTAGGGCAGCATGGCTGCGAGTTAGCGACAAGAATAATCTATCGTTGACCGGCTTGTTATCGCATGTACCTGAAACACTATAAAAGGGTCATTTCACCATCTCCGGTGCCGGACGAGCTGTATGAAATATGCATGGCTGTGTTTGGCATTTACATTTTTGCTGGTGGTGAAAACCGCACACCGACACACATGAGAGGTGGTCCCAGCTACCTCAAGCTTACTCCATGTAATAGTTTTTTCACTCACTCACTCTGTCACTGACGGGAACCAAAATAACTGAGAACACCTCAGGATGTAGCAAACTGCGCGGAGAGATCCTATGGGACTACCACTCACACGTGCCATCGTCCAGCTGGTCTCCAGGTGCGGTCCAGGCAAGTGTGACCAGTCGTCCCCGAGAAGTGCGTCTTGCTCCTAGTACGCGCAGGTCCCTAACTGTGGACGGCGCATACAACAGGCCGGAGTCCACGGCGCCCACCCAAAGACCGCCGGCGTCAGCGTAACGGGAGACACTGGAGGTCTTGCCATCTGCCTCTGCGAACAGCGAGGTAGGTGAAGAGATGAACCACGTTAAGCTCTTGAACGGTAGGCATAGTTTCGCGTGCAACATTTCTGCCCAAATGTGCATAGTATAATAAGGTGCTCTAAATTTCTTTTCAGTACCATGTAAGCATTAGACGCAGACGAATGTAAGCAATGTACGGATGAATATATATTGCTTATCTGCTTCGCAAGATGAAAATCTCCTCAAAAACAGCGTTACACCATATGAATACTTGTATACTGCGACGCGCCTAAATTTTAGTGTGGCCACTATCCGTGCGTCCTTTTTATATAAGCGATGATTTACAACAGATCCCATAATACAGCACATGCTCGCCTTTTATGTGGACCAAATTTGTTCACTTATGTTACGCACTGTTCTTACGCAATATGCATAGTCTTTTTTGCTTCTGTCGGGTTCCTAACAGCCATCCAGGTATAGTCGCCCTGTTCGTCCACAACTTTTCCCCCACCCCGCTCTTTTTTTTTCTAAATGCCTCCAATGCTGCGATATAAATACGTGACCCCGAGACAACCATGTGACGCACCACGACGGCTCCGGGAGCGCACTTGCACCGCGTACCGGCCGGCTGTGTCGAAGGCCCCAAAGGCACCACTATACACTCCGTCTCCAGCAGCAACGTCAGTACCTGCGATGGCGAGTACGCCAAGGAAGTGCAAAATGTGAGCATTACTTCTAAACGCACATATCTATTATAGTTCACTTTACATAGTCTCGATGGTAGTTAAAATTTATCAGGAATCCTCCGCAATAACTTAGATAATATATTGCAGGGTAGATATCTAAAATATAACGATACACAAACTGCCATTCAATATTTAAATACTGAACATCTCTCTCTCTCTGGTTTCGTAGAGTATGTAATGGTTCACTCTACACGTAAGAAACAAATACCACTCAAAACGACTTGACCGTGGCAATATTTATGAACCGCACACCGTCTGTTTTCCCTCAGTATTCTAAAGAAATGGTGCTTAAGACGAAGAAAGTGAAGTACAAAAAAAGCGTGATGATCGAAATTAGTTCGCATTAAAGTATAGCCTTGGATTGTCCAATCTATTTATTTCGGAGGCTAACGTCTTTAGCTCGAGCTACAGAAGTGGCATCCTGAAAGCGGTACTACACGTCCTGCGTTATCCTCTTTTTACTGTCGCACTGACTAGTGCCCATTTTCTTGACTGTCATATTGGCGTCCGAGCACGCTCGCACTGAAAATCGTACGCACTGTTCGCCTAAATGTATGCACTACTTGCGCTGCTTAAAAATAAATAAAACTAAGAATGGTCTTTTCCCCACAGCCCCATTTCCACATCGTGATGTAGCTCTTGGAATGGGCGGATGTTGTAGAGCTCTACCTATAAACTCCACTCAGCAAACTGGCTTAGCTCGTCAACACTGAGGACTGCTATAATCGATTCTCGGCTGCGCTGTTTTCAAGCATGTTTCATGCCTAGTTCTTATACGATGAAGGGTTATACGGTGAGCGGTATGCTAAAGGGGTTTATTTTCACACAGCTGAGAATCGCACATATAAAGGACAAAAGCGAGCGTTAAAAGAAAGTGCAGCCAGCCGAGAGCGCGCTAAACTGGTGCCTGTTCAAAGAGAGCTCTAACCCTGCTGGTATTGTTGGCAACGCAATTGGTCATCTTGTGGGCTATGGTACGTGGACATTTAGTAGACACTACGCAGGTCTTTTGAAATGCTAAATGCACCGTCACTAAAATTTATAACCCTCTTTGGAGCAGCTGAGTATCCATTTTGTTATTAAATCATTCATTTTCTTCTGCTTCTCACAGTGAGGAAGTGAAAGAATATGTAGTTACACAATAATCCGAGAAAATCTGAATTTTCGAAACGTCTCATAGACGGTCTGCATGCGACAATGAAGAAATGCAGCTTTGTAAGAAACGTACGCTATTGCCCATAAAACAACACCTTGTCCCGTTTTATGGGTAATGGGCAATGAATAACCTTGACGTCCCGTTGTATGTAGTTATTCCTTCTCTTGAGACAATCTTTAGTGAGAGCTTATGCAGAGCTTTTCGCTGTATTGAGATATCTTTTAGCAGCAAATGAATACGTTTCACGCAACGAGCAACAAAAGGTAGCGATTCACTTCACTTTTAATTGTTCCTCTATCTTTGGTCCATGCTCCAATAAAAACAATAGTTTAGAATGACGTTACGCCTGCGCGGCTCGACGAAACGGCCGATTACTGAAATAAGTTCGCGCCGTTCCACACCGCAGTGGCGGATCTGATCCGATATCGATGAGTATGACGGAGCGCAGCGATATGTTTGTCGAGCATCACGAGTTTTCCTGCAACCTCGTTTCGCTTAGGAAAAAAAGTGCGTCGTGGTTGCACAAAGAAACAACGGAGCACACGGCCGATGAAACCACGGAACCGATTACGGCAGTGATCGCGTGCCTAGAAAACTCGAAGCGCCGACACTAGCTGTATCACGCTTGCCACCTCAGATCATCTTATTTTCTGCTAGATTACGTCTTGACCGCTTTAACTGAAATGCAATAGCCCGCTGTAAAACGCGCTCTAGGCGCTATCGTTCCTGATCTGTGTTCTAGGTAAAAAAGGCGACATTACCATACGGAAGTATTGCCAAAATTATGGGACCCAGCCTATGTTTTGAAACCTTCCTTTTACGTGTCACTATCCTCTGTGTATTATATTTCATCTTATCGCGAATGGTGGGTGCAATGGTTCTTTATAACTGCTAAATTGTTACGCTTATATTTGCTCTAATAAAGAAATTCGGAATTGCCTTTGGCACGTCAATGGATAAAGTTATTTTTTTTCATAATTCATCGTCTGAGAAAAAAACATGGTTGCACTTTATACGATACAATCTGTCCTAGGTGCCTCCCATCTACCGTACACATACGCACGGCTCTAGGGCGGGTCATTTTATCAGCACGCCCATTTCTTCTGAGAGCGGCATAAAAGTTGATGCAAAACATCGACAACTGCTGGCCGCAAAAAACATCATTTTTGTAATATACAACTTTAATTTTCCAGCTCCCGGAATAGGGACTGCCATTCAGAGCTAAACCCATCCCCACGTTTTTTCTCAACTCATTTAAGGACTTCAATAAGTGTTTTCTCCTCCTCTTCCAGCTCCTTCACACAGAACTGAGACTAGGCTTTTTTCTGATTCTTGTGCACGTCGAAACGCAGCAGTTCTGCCCATTTGATTTTCACAATATGGTTACTTCTCCCATCGTGTTGAGAATATAATCAAATGCACCTGCACCAAATAACGAATTTCATCGCAGCCAAGCAGACGAACGTATGAACACACCACCAAAAACAGTCCGGGATCAAACTTTGGCAACTGTTTCTTTTTTATATATATTTATTTATACCAATAACATAAAGGTCATCTTGAAGAGGCTATTACATAAGGGGGCACACAGAGGACAATGATAACACATTATAGCAAAGAACATCGCAGAATAAGCAAACACTGTTATTTGAAGTGGTATTTCACTACTCAGAAAAAACGAGAACGAGTAAATAAATGACAAATAGCACAAAAGTGACAGTAGACATGAATATTTATGGCCCCTGGAAGTCAAAATACAAACAAATACATCACAATCTGATATAACTACGCAGAATTTCGGAGAATCGATTTGCGAGCTCTTCAATGGCGAATCAGACAAAAGGTTGTTCCACATGGTCCTGTGTATAAGCAATTGTGCATAATGACTTGAGTGACACGTTAAGCATTTGGCTTTGTAAGGGTGGTCTCGGCGAAACAAAAATGACTTATAATGCCTCAAAAACGTCATCGCGTAAATAAATTGTGAGAGTGATAGCCTATAATGTTTCTTTCTTAGTGATAGGTGACACAAATCGGCGCTATTTTTCAAAGTTGTAACACTAGAACAATAGGAATAGCCTGAAAAGATGAAAGAAGCAGCAGGGCTTTGCAGTGATTCAATTATACGTATAATGTAGTCTTGTCTTGGGTCCCAGAGGCACATGCGTATTCAATTCTAGGTCTGCGAAGGCGCTTGCTTTACTGTATGTTTGATGATTCCAATTGTGCAGTTATCCGTTTAGAGAGTGATATTGATGTGATGATGCGAAGTATAGATCCGATTGAAAGTTGATTCCTAGGCAGGGTATCGAGCCGGAACTGGAACCGAACCAACACCCTTAACCGAACCAAATCTTAATTCTTTCCGCCATCTTGTAACGGAACCCGAACCGGAACAAATCGGAGGAACCGTTTCGAACCGGTTCACAGCATGGATCCGACCCACTTTAGCTGGCAACTTACCTTCACGTTTCTCGGCAGACACGAAACACTAAAACAAAACATATGCACCCACTGTCCGGTGTACAGCACGGTGTACAGCAGGCTTAAAACATCTTACATGGCAATGCACATCATTTTCATGTGGAAGAATCAAAATTACGCATATTCCACACTACGACATGCCCACCCTAGCAGATCAGATTTTGTCAAGCACCGCGATACAACATTCTGCTACTTACGGAAATGAGAGCGGCCTGCTTCGAGTATAGTGTGAGAGAGGTCGACTTACAGTGTGCATATCAGCAGCATGGCAAGCAACGAGCAACAGGTCGAAGAACCGTAAAGACAAAGCTACATCCCCATCCCTCCTAACTCCCTAATTAAATAACCAGCGGCCGAGAGCCAACCTTTCATTCAAATAAAGGCTTGATTCATTCATTCTTTTATCACTGTTTGTAAAGTGTTCTTCTCGTATTCTTTTCGTCCGAGGACGTTTTTTCAGGAGCCGTATCTTCCGGGGACCTTTTTTCCGAAGACGTTTTTACCTACACCCATCCTATTATTTGTAAATATATCGCATGTTCCAGTACATGCAGGTCATGTAAGTTAACGAAATGGGCCGGCAGTTCGGTGGAGATGAGCGATTGCCAGATTTAAAAATTGGTGTCACCTTGGCTGCATGCCAATCGTTAGGAATTACACCGGATGACAATCACTGTGAGAAAAGAGTGCACAAGATCCCCCAAATGCTTTGTAATGAATTTTTTAGCAACTTGGTGTTGAAACTAACGTCGTAAGATGCAGAGACAACTTAAGGTTGTTAAGAAGTGATTTGATACCAGGTTCCCTAGCAATAATCTAGTCGCCGTGTTTAATCACGGCTAGCATCAGTAGACCGCGTCCAAGATTTCTGGCAAAGTTCTGCCCCTCTTGATGTGGCTTAGGTGGAAAGAATAGCGACGAGCACATCGCAGCGGATGGAACAGCAATATCACCCACCGGCGCCGTCATCCCTGAGCAGCAGCTTCACCTCCCTGCCCTGAGGAGTACGAACCGACGCCGTCACATGGGCACCTGGCACAGGCGTGAGCCCGCGAACCAGCTCTGCGTGCACCACTGCCGGGGGCAAGTGTGAGGCGGCCCTCTCCAGCACACTGTCAGCGAAGAAGGCCCGCAGTCGGGTCTCCCGATCAGTGCGCGTCGGCTCCGAGGTGACACACACACTAGCGGGTTCCGAAAGCTGTACAGTCCAGCGTCCCGTCTGCGAGGCCAAAAGCGTCATAATGTGCACACCGTTACGGATGCAACCAAATACATACAAAGAACAGGCAGTAATCTTCGAATATGCCCAAGTTCATCGAAAGACTGTAAAACTTTGTAAATGTTTCCACCGCAGCGGCTTACTTGTTAGGCACTCAGAGAATAACCCCAAGAGCGCGGGTTCAATACAGGTCACTTGCTCGGGCGCCTTAACTTTAACCTGCATCTAAAAATGGCCATAGCTGCCACCTTTGGCGGAGGTGAAAATAAAAGCGCCCGTGCACTGTCAGTAGTCGGTACGCCTTATTTAATGAACTTGATTTGGAAGACATTTCCGGATCCCTCCGTTCCTCTTCCCTCATAGCTTGAGTCGCTTTGGAAGCCTAAACTATATAAACAAAAAACATTCAATTTTCGCGGCCACGCTCTAGCTCTAGGTCAGCAAGAGAAAGCCTGGCTGAAGTAAAAGCAAGGGTCAGAGACAAAACAGAAGAGATCCAAGACAAAGCATGCAGAGAGGTTACTCGCAACCAGTTATATAGGGAGCTGAAACGAACATTGGGAGAATACCCCTAACATAGTAACTCCCATCTGCAAATACAGCTGCTCTGCATCTGTCGTTATTATGGCCGCCGACGACACTTCATTACCAGCTTTCGAATCCTAAAAATGTTTGGTATGTACAGGATTTGCTTTAATTAAGGATTACTGGCTTAGTTACTATTTTGAAAAGATATACGCGCAGGAGCGCGGCACTGGCCGAACAAAATACGTTCAGCTTCAGAATTTATCTGCTGTGCTTTTATTTAGCCTGTCAACATGCTAGGACTATTCGTTCACAGAGAGATTTCCTCCAAAGATGCTCGAACGTTGCAGCTTACATCGTATATCAAAAGTAGGACCTATTCCGAACGAGACGCTGTAATCTTGAAAAACACGCTTCCTTACAACATTTGACAGGAGCACAAGGCTGAATGCGGGTTGTGTGATTTCTTATGTAGAGTGGACCAACATGTAATGCTTCGTAAAGTTTAGTTTGTACCGCAATGCAGCTTGACTGCTGTTTCAAAAAGTTACAATGCTTTCTGCCCAGCGGCAAGTTTCTAATATGACTGCGTATACCGTATTGCTTGCTCTCCCACATATTATAGCTGTTTTTGAGCGCAGGTGTACCGTTGCGCTTTGTGTTAGAAAAACCACAAACCTTCATGATCTCTCTCTGTTTTGATACTGCAATGCGAACACTGTGTAAAACGTTTATTAGACGGTCAGTGCAATTCAAACGGTCAAGTCTGCGCCAGCATTAGCATTCGTTGAGGAAGCAACAACCACTTTCGCCAAAGTGTGTAGACCGTGCGAGCCTGCCTCATCTTCGACCCAGATATCTGGGAAAATTGGTAGAAATACATAGCTTACAAGAGCAGTAAGCGCTGTGTGGTGCACAGATAGGTGTTGTTGCTCTAATACGTGAATGCTACCGGGTTTGTTTTTATGTTTAATGTTATTTTGTTGGGTTTTGGTTTCATGTATATTTCACTTTTAGTTTTGTCGCAGTGTTTTATTTCTGTTTTTCTCATTCTCTGCATATGTTGTTTTGCAATAGGTACTTTTAATCTTGAAGCCAAGAAGTTAACGTGGGCCCCTGTTGTGTCCCTATTCTCTCTTTTGTCCATATTTTTGCTCTCTGAAAATTACGGAGTCATCATCTTTGATGTACACGCTCTTTCTAACCACTCCAGTAATCACTCGACCCCTCACTTGTTCGCCTATATTTATTGTTTCAGAGTAGATTGGTCTCTTTCTACCATCCTTGTTATTCACACGGGCAAAGCGTGGAATTCATAAGATATGTGTTCAAGGAAATGTGCAGGTTCCTTTTACTGCATAAATGTTGAAACCCTGTTTTAATATATATTTCGGCTTAACTTGTTTGGAAAATTGCCATTATTCTTAATTGCATTTTTTTATTATAGGCAGATTGAAAGTTATTTGGCCCATTCCTCGTTTTATCTACTTCCCATGCATCAGCGTTGAGCTTCTTCAATGAAACATTCGCGCGAGAAATAAAATTCCCTGTGCACCTACTAAGTGTACGGCAGCGAAATAAAAGCTACAAAGTTGACGTTGCAGCTTGTTGTCGCAGGCGAGTTTCAAGCCAGCGTGTCAGCAGGGCACATTTGTGGAAAGCGTTGCGTCGCCTTACACGTTTCCAATATACTGGAAACATACTTAAGCACTTCCTCGCAAATAACCTGACTGCTTTGCACAAAGTTTGTACATGCATGCATATTATGTCAGACATTGACAACGGGTCCTTCTCGGGCCAGTGCTCTGGTATTTTCGATTATCATCTCTTTTGAATTCTCAAAAACCCTAAACGAAAAAGGTCTTCATACTTTGGTGAACAGCTCTTTCCATAACATCTCATTGAAATGCTACAATGTCGACCACATAAAGAATGGTAGGCCTAATTTTCTCCCGGTTGATCTATTTGTTACCTCCAGTTATATTACAGCGACAGCAATACACGGTGAGTATTACGTTGACACCATATTATTTTCAATAATCTTTTTGGAACCAATAAGCAACTGTTCATAACAACGTACGACGTGCATCATGCGCTCTCCTACCTCGTACATCTATCCTTAAAATTAGGAGTTATTCTCACCGACTACACGGAGATGCCCACAAAAGGCATTCACTGTAGCCTATCCGTGGAACTAATTCATTTGTGGTGGAACATCCCATATGGAAAACCATTATCTCAATCCATTTACAGCACACGTCTACTAGGACAAGCTTTTTAAAGCGAAAGCCTTTCTTGCACATACGTGGCGTTCAAAGTGTGAGCAGAAACAGTGATCAGAAGACGGCCTTCGCATTGCCACTTAAAGAATAAAATCCATCTCCACCGGGAATTGAACCATTACACCGTGCACGCGAACGACTACTCCTTGACAAGTTCGTGAGAGAGGGGGAGTAATTCTCCTTCTCTAAGAATTTCCATTTTGGTAAACAGCTCCGACTTTGTAACTGCCGGTCCTTACTAAATATTGAAAATGAATAATAATAGAGATGACAATGACGCTGCCGTTAGTGATTTATTTGGTTATTAAGGCGAAAGTCTTTTATGGCTCATGACTCGTCAGGGTATCCGTCCGTGCATCCGCGATAAGTGTCCTTTTTTTTAGTTGATATTTATTGCAGTGTCCATTTCTTCGCGATAATCCGCGAACTACAACGGGATTCCGCTTGCCAATCATCCTCATGACGTCATCAAAAGCAAAAACCTTGTCTCCACCGAGAAACGAACCTACATCCCTCGGATCCCCAGCAGAGCGCTTTAAAATACTGCGCCACGCCAGGGAATCATGAAAAGCTCATCATAATTCTCCTTGTCTGCAGTCAGGATGGTAGTAGCACGGCCGCTCGATGGAAGCGCACTTCCATCGAGCGGCTGTGGTAGTAGCTTGATTCCGTGGGTGACAGATACTGTGGCTTTCCTTTCCTATCAACCAATCATAGAACGCCGAACTTTGATGCGTTTAACAGAACGCTGGTTGTATTCGACAATGGCTCGTGATGTACAAAGTGCAACATCAACGCTCAGGCTCTCATATTTGGCCACTGCCACTACAGATTCTTCGGGGATCTCGTAATTTTGCAAGGTACCCTAAAGGCGCTGCAGTGGAGAGTATCCATAGGGGAGACGAGGGGGGATGATAATGATTGTAGCGATGACAACGGCGGCGCATTTCATTGATACTGACCATAATGACAATGATGATTCAGTTAATGACGATGATAATGATGGTACTAGCGATGACAATGACGATAGAGTTAAAGAAACACGTCCTCTAAAGAGGCTTCGCCATTTCTTCTCTTCAGCAAATTTAGGCTTAATATTGTTAATGTTTATCAACCAGCTGTTAAAACAACTAACAAGTACAAAGCTAAACGTAAGATGATTTCTTTGCTATTATAGATTTCAATTTGCTACCCGTTTCCATATATGATTTGTTGCATAGGTAAGCTCTAAAGGTAACGCCATAGAAGCGTTACCTGCCGACCCTACGTTTCAACAAGTACTCATAATGACTCAGTCTAAAGAAGCCTTAAACCATTTAAAGAAAGTCCATGGCACTCTTAGGGTCGCACAGACTATACATGCTGCTTGTCACCGTTACCCAGTGACTATAACCATTCACTGGGTTCAAGACAACAAAAATTTGAATACCATAACAGCAGACGTGCTTCCTCATGCAGAAGATGTGTCACAACCTATTCATGATTCCTTTCCACCGGATCCACTCCTGACCCATTTGACATCATCAGCATCTCTCAGGCAGCGTACACGTGCTCTAATTCCCCCGTGTACGTACCCCCTTCCCCCCAATCTAACAAGGGTGGAGGAGGTATCTCTGAGACGGCTGAGGGTCGGAGTGGCTCTTACGCCCGCCGTTCGACACCAGTGGCAAAGTACTACTATTCCAGTTCCCGACAAATGCCCACACTGCGAAGAACCGGCTTGCGACACCACTGTACGGCATCTAATATGGACATGCCCAGGAAATTCGCATATGCGCAACACCATTCTACAAAAAGCTGGACTTTCACCAAGTAATGACTCGCATTTCCACTTATGGACAACAAACAACATTTATGCACGCAGTTTGTGTGACTTCTTGCACATGGCTGCACTCCACACATTCCTGTGACACTATACCACCACCTTTTATGCCGTGTGGCAAACTCAGAGCCATAAATAAATAAATAAGTAAGCTCTAAAGCGAGCACAAACATGTGACCTCACCCATGCTTTCTCGAGCACAAGCTTGCTTCTTTGCAGACTGGCGTCGTAGAAGCCAACGAAATGTTCTCCAGAGGGACTGACCGCTTCCAATCGTCGCGAAGAGCTAACGAACTGCGTGTTTCGACCAAGGTCCTCGTCAAGGGGGACTTCAATACGGGTGCCGTTCACCCACTCGCTGACCACCTGCACAGTGCGATTACATGCCTAAATGCCACACAATGGCGCATGCGCACATATGTTGTCTCGAAAAGAAATCTTGGTAACTGAAAAGCTTAAAGTACTATTTTCCTCTGAAATAATTAGAGAAATTAACATGCTTAAACATTGTTCCAATACACTATAGCGCAGAAAACGACTAGGACACAAGAGAGGAGAGACGAACATCACGAGCGCTAACTTCCAACAAATTTTATTCTCCTGAAGCATCACATTTATACGCCAAAAATCAGAAATCACATGTGCCAACAGTATCAATTCCTTAGAAAAACGAGCTCTTTATCTGAGAGGAGAATGGAAGGTGTGCTTACACACGCGCATCCTGAACTATTTATCTTTTCGGCTTTAATGATTTCGCGCGTTACCCTTTCTCTGCTTTTTCCTATTACCACACTTTTATCAAAAAAAGGCTTAAAGGTTTTTGACTTGTATGCGAGAATGTGATCAACCAGCGATCCGCCTTGCCCGTTTCTGACGCTGCCGTTCTCTTGTGTCCTCGTCTTTGCTGCGCTATAGTGTATTTGAACTGTGTACCAACAAGCTCAAAAAGCCACGCTGCTTAAACATTGATCGAACAAAAGGCAACGTAGATACTATTGTTGAGAAGAATATCAATAAAGCTCCAAAGATGAGCCGCATCTCAATGTTTCAGCATGTTTTTGTCATTGCTCTGAAAGGACGTGGATACTATTGATGCTGTATTGTGCAGCTGCCAAAAATGTGTTAAACTAATCATAGTTCTGCCACTGCACTTAATTACAGCAAAACGCTTACCTTAGACATTTTTGTATCATATTTAGAACAAACCAAGCAGTTGCTGTTGATGCCTGAATACTAAATGCCCTACGTATGTTAGATCGTTAGTATTATTAACACTAGCGGCAGCTGTTTAACTTTAGCACTAATGACCGGCAAATCTTCAGGCGAGACTTTCCATCATAACACTGGATTATTCAGTTTATTCACGCAGGTAAGCGCGAAACAAAAAGAACAGAAAAAGCAGAAAAATAAATTAAAAGGCCTCCGACAAGAGTAAAATTTCACTAGTGGAAACCGCAGTCCCACGGCTGGTGAATGGATACGTACTAGTGCAGCTCTATTAGCCACATTGGTAGTACAAGGCAAAGCAGGTAATTCGACTTTTAGGAGTACGGGCCTCACCGTCACTGGACGCCCTTCTTTATCGAGCTGCTCTGTGGCGGTTGACGAAAATGCATCCAGGATGCTGGAGACCACGTCATCTGAGCCAGCAGCCGTGAACGCCCTTCCACCAGTGTGTTGCGCCGCCTCGTCGAGTGAGGTTTGGGCCTCGGCTGTCACGGCCAAAGTGTACAGGGTTACCTTGGCCTTCACAAGAGCCGGCAGCACATTGGTCAAGTAAGGAGGCGTGTTCTCTTCACCGTCGGTTACAAGAAGCACGGCGCTGCCCTCAAAGCCGGCTGGCTCCAGTGCCTGGAAAACAGAGTATGTTTTGCTATAGTGGAACCATTTTGTAAGACCTTCTTTGCGCTGTTCATTTTATAGGCATCTCATCTTTCGGTTTGCAGGTTTGCAACTAACTAATGAAATAACCAAGGCTGAGCGCTTGTGTTTATTTGTTCACCTCTGTACTCCTTGCACTGCGTGTCAAAAGTTTGCATGACTGTAATCTGCTTTTCCGCTACAAATCATTGCTACTCCTACAAATCATACGAAGAGCAAGGACAACCGACTGCATTTCTCAAGATCGGTTCGCTCTAAATATCGGCAATTATGTAACAACATAAGCAGAAAAATACCAAATTTCGGGTTATAGTTACAGTATTAGAGCAGTAGCTATCAGTACGAAAATATCACTCAACTATTTTTGAGTTTAGATTGAGTACTACGCAATAGCATTTAAGTGTCCCTCCGCTTGCTTCTCACTCCGCATTTATACTGAGCCTATTTGTGTGAGAAAACGTGCTTGTACAAGACATCCCCTTGCACCACTGCACTTGGTGAGATACTTGTAGCATTTCTGGCTCGGGACGCAAACAAGTCAGGGTTCTATTCCTGCAATCAGCTAGACACAATTTTTTTTTTTCACGTTGACTCGTGCAATACCTTCGATTATGTCAAAAAATTAGCCTTTTATATGAGCGTAGACATCAAGTGTCGAGCTCACGGCTCAAAGGAAAAAGGTTCGATATTACCATATCTTGGGCCAAAATTTCTTTTTAGTTAAGTATCTCGGTAGGGCGTCTAGACCACAACAAGAAATTTGGATTTGGATACCACATGCCGTAGCGTCGACGGGCTAAATATATAAAAATCAGAAGGGTTCAATGCCACTGAAGCGAATTTGGAGCGAAAAATTTGGGTGCGGGCGAACGGGCGTTGCCGCAGAAGTGAATCTAGAGCGAAAGCTTTTGCTGCGGGCGACCGAGCTTTGCATTGAACACAACCTCTCTTCCATAGAACGCATCAATGCTCACCAGCATTTAGACAGAGTCCACTTTCATGTCGTGCGCATGGGATGCCAGAAGACACATTCCTGTTTCACTCGATCAGCTGTCAGCGCCGGCACGGGCATACGCAATGTGGAAACAACATTTCCCACCGCTCTGGCGCTCGCATCTGCTGGGGTGCCGCTACCTCCTCCTCCTCCTTTCTCTAGCAAGTGAAAAGGCGGAACACCTTTGGAACAGCGTAATGGTTGCCATGGTAACGGCGCGTGCGCTGTAGTGGCCTAGGTTGCTCCGCCAAATGTGCTTCTACTAGCCTCGTGTAGCTTTCGCTACTAAAACGTACCAGCGGGCATTTGTAAACCAGAGTTCGTAGCGGAGGTCCGCGTTTCTCCGGCTGGGTTAGAATACAGAGATATCGAGTGAATGCGCGCCAACAAAATCCCCTGTAATCTACTAACAGTACTGAGTGACATGGTCTACTGCACATTCATGAATGTTCAGCGTAGCCTGGATGGGCTTTTTGTGTAATTTTTAGAGGGTCTTCAGGGGTGTGAGGCAAATATATAATAAAGGGAAACTCCGAAATCTTGCACAGATGTTAATTACGTAAACTATTAAGCGATGATAGCGGGTCTCTTTTGTGGGGGAGGAAAAATTGATATGGCTGCCGTCACTTCATCAGACCCATCTAAGATTAACCATTTCGAAACTTCGCTCAGCCCATTTGTTCTAGGCTTCACAAACACGACTCACTACTACGCCCCAACCTTGAGCGCCGCCTGTAGCCCAGCACCCAGTGACGTCCTTCCTCCGACTGTCGCCGGCAGCGCGGTTTCCCTCAGCCTTTTCCGCACGGTGGCGTTCAGCCTCGTGAGCGGCGCCACCACCCGCGCCCTCTGGTTGAACGCAACCAGCGACACCTCCAGGGCATTGTCGGGAGTACCGTCTTCCAGGAACCGGCTCACGGCTCGGCGAAGATGCACCAAGCGGTTGCCTTGCTGCATTACAAGAAAGCGCAGGGCGCATCGGCCCGGTGAAAAAAACAAATGCGGATATTCGGTCTAAAAATATAAAACACTTTTTCCAAGTACTCCGCATGCAATCTTCAATTGAGCACTGCGACAGAAAACAAGTATGTTGTTTCAAGTATGCATCAAGCTAACTCAAAGGTTAAAGAGCTCGTCCAAATCACTATATTGGATACAACTGACTTTTGACTAGCTTATTACAGGCCAAACCGTTCAAGCAGACCAGCGAATTTGCCCCCACGATTTGCGACATCGAAGTTGCTGCTACGTTAAGTCCAGCATTTTTAATAGCTTGGGGGTTCCGTTTGGATCAATGTCAGTTTTGTTCCTTTATACTGCAAGAAAATATTGCAATCGTCTTTTATTACTGCCAACGGCCCCATGACGGCTCCTGTTGCCTTTTAGCAGCCGTCGTCATTGTCACTGCTGAGGCCGCGAGTTCGAATAATATTGCTCCCACGAGGTGGTGTTTTCTCGCGTGCTAATTAAATCACTTTGTAGTTGTACAAACACTACGCTTCTAATATATAATTTCTGAATTGGGTTTAATAAAGAATCGCGATTTCTTTACTTTTTTCCTGCTTTCAGTCACTCCTGCTTTTCGTCATGGCTACTGCTTGATGCAGTTACTTTTTTGTGGAAAAAAGCAAAGCCCTTTTTAATATAATGGAGATCAATAAATACAACGCTCCGAGTGGCGATACGAGTTTCTCTGTTGACTGCAATAGAGCTAAGCGCTACTGCTGAATATGCTAATGCCGAAAAAGCAGCGAAGAAACAGATAAGACGAAGAACACAGCTTCACCTACAAACGTAAAAAACATAATCGAAAACGGAGCAGGGGAGGGCATAGCATGCTATATGGAAGCTTTCCAACTCTACGAACAACAAAATGTTTACTCGAGCCTGCCCTGTCAGCAGCATGTACGAGAAGCGACAACCCTATCAACACGTGGCTGCGAGGTGCGAATTCTGCTGCATGTATGCAGGATGCGGTTGTGATTGTTAGCCTATCCCGGCACTCAACGAAATAAATAATCAAGAAAAATTACATTTCTTATTATTTCGTTTTGAATTTATTAGATGGCCTTCACTGAAATCAGTCATCTTTTTTTCTATTTGTGTCAGCAATGCATGTGTAATCCTTTGACCTGTTATACGTAGTGCGAAAACGTCACAATGCCCCTTTGGACCCGTTTTAAGCGCACGTCAGAGAAGGTAAGCGTGTGTGGAAAGGATCAACGCTGCTAATTATTTCTCTGAAATTGAAAGTTTAGCATCTTGCCCTACTTTTCAATGCAATACAATAAAAATTTCACTTTCAGAAATTAGTACATACACCACATCAGGTTTCTACAACGCAGCAGTAGGAATAAGTATCGTGCATTACACCAGGTTCGTTAAGGACTACAAGGGTACTTGAGTTGCGCATAGCGACTAGTGATGCGCGGCCTATTCTTGTTCTTTGCGCATTCTTCGTGACATATTTTTTGCTTCTACTCTGAACTTTATCTCTTAAGCTCTTGCAGCTCAGTTAGAGTTTCGAGAATGAAGCAGCGCTCTCATTCAAGACCGCACACTCACTTTTGATTTTCATCGCAGTGAAAAACTAGTGAGCCATAGACAATGCCCTGTTCACTACAATAATCAGTTATCTAGCACAAAGGCGCTATAGCATAAATTATTCGTACCAGCACAAGTTGATTCATACTTAAAGAAAGGCAATGAAAAGTTCTGCAAAATCGATCATTAATGGAGGTAAAACATATGAGTTGCGCTTCAGTGTTGATTTGACTTGTTTATTTTGATCCATTTTGAACGCAAGTCCTTGTTTATCTAACCTCATCTTTAGCTGGCTGCCGCTATAATGCTGACTTTCGGACCGCTCAGCATGATAAGTCACTCACCGCCATGCTTGCGGAGACATCCATGGCCAATACCAGACGTCCAGGCCGGGACCCCGAGCGCACAACTCGAAATCGGGTAGGCTGCAATGCCGACGGCCCCCGAAGCCTGCGCTTACAGAATGTGCACATATGTACACTCTGGAGTGCGCATAGCCTGTTCAAAAGCTGCCTTTAGAGATATTTAATGTCGTTGGAGTAAAGTAACCCTTCTTGAAAAGAACACTTTGAAAGGTCCTACATAATGAGTGCCTGCGCTGCGAGTTGCGCTAAACATCCACGAGTTAAAATGCAACATTTTTTATTAGGCTCATGTGCGCATATATACGTAATCAGGACGCACCAGCACCAATCGCAAAGAGATTGCTTTGTCCAGTCTTCCTAGCGTTCCTTATATAAACGATTGCTATATGTGATGCGGCTTTGAGAGTAGCGCTGCTTGCATAAGCCCTGTTGAAGTCTTGCACAGATTTTGCCGTTCACTGGTACAGCGCCTAGCTATCACGTTACCACTCGTAGGCGAATTATTCTAGAAAAAGGCTTACATCTGACAACTCACGAATGGGGTACGCAATACATTTCAGGAGTTTAGCAGCCGTATTTTATTTGTCTCTATTGCTAGGCGTACCGCCTACAAAGCGGGTGGAGGGGAGGAAGGTTAATGCTTGTGAAATGACATCATTACCGGAGGCAAGCCACTGAAGATAGTAAACAACGTGACGAGTAGCGACTAGAGATGGCGTTTAATGAATGTCGGCAGGCATAGTGCTATCGCTCCTGCCCATACCACTGCCCTCTTCTCCTTCCCCGATCCCGATCGTTATAGCATAACTTCCACTGAAAACCTAAATAACCTAAATACACTGCTAACATGTATTACACTAAACTCCTTTGTCACATTTGTAATTTTAATATCTGAACGGTAACTCTCAAAGACTCAAATTCCTTGCAAAATTAAAACATCAGCGAAAACATAGTCTTAATTGCAGAATAGCCTAGAAATATATTGCGCGTATTGCTACCCTGGGAGATTCATTTAGTACTGTTTCATTTTGCTCTTCATGTACTGTTTGGGCGTATGTTCTTTCCCGCTGTTCAGCTCCTCGTCTTTGAATTCTAAAATCAATCATCATTATCATCAGCCTGACTATACACACTGCAGGGCAAAGGCCTCTCCCATATTTCTCCACTGAACCCGGTTCTTTGCTAGCTGCATCCACTTGACCCCTGCAAACTTCTTAATCTCATCCACCCACTTAACTTTCTGCCGCCCCCTGCTACGCTTTCCTTCCCTTGGAATCCAGTTTGTTACCCTAAGCGACCATCGGTTATCCTCTCTTCGCACTACATGTCCTGCCCATGTCCATTTCTTCTTCTTAATTTCCACTAGAATGTCGGTAACTTGAGTTATTTCTCTGACCCACTCTGCACGCTTCCTATCTCTTAATGTTACCCCTACCATTTTTCGTTCCATAGCCCTCTGGGTTGTCCTCAACTTAAGTATAACTCTCTTGGTTAGCCTCCGCGTTTCAGCACCATAGGTGAGTACAGGTAAGATGCAACTGTTATATACTTTCCTCTTTAGCGATACCGTTAAGCTGCTAGACATAAACTGCGAGTGCTTGCCAAATTCGCTCCATCCCAATCTTATTCTTCTTGTTATTTCCTTTTCATGGTCCGGATCTGAGGTTACTACCT